>NC_064926.1:379196375-380446375 GCF_023897955.1 Schistocerca gregaria
GGATAATTTCCTTGCATTTACAGAGTGAGCTTCTAATGTAAGAAAACCAATACTGGCATCATCTGGTATAGTGTCCTAAAAATCCTTTAACCCTGGCCTGTGAGAAAGTTCTGAATTTATGATGCTCCCTGTTCTCAGAGCTTCAATTTTAGTTCACAGTCAATGCAAACCAAGATTATTTTGAGATGAGAACAAAACCTTAGTTTTAGAATTAAGAAAGAAATTGTGGCTGGATGGACTTTATGTACCAAAGTAATGATAAATGATTTAGGACATTGGGCAGTGTATGTACCTTTCATATTTTGTGTTATATAGCAATTTAAATTAGTTTCACAGTTGAAGCTATTATGTAGAGTAAAAAAAATATAAATCAAGGTAAGAGAAACATAGATCACATGGTAGCCAGTTCACACTGTGCTTGAGCTCTAAAGCTTCTCCCTAGCTCACTTTGGTGTATGTTAACAGCATGTGGACATCAAATCCTAGGATAACTGATACAAATACCATAAATCTTCACCTCATATCAAATGATTTGTTATTCCACAAAACTACTTGTGAAATACCTTTCACACTATAGAATTTAACAAAACAGGGAATGGCTATTTCTTGCAATTTTATCCCTACACTTTCCAGTACATCCTAGTACTTGAAACAGCAGACTGACAAAGCCAACTGAGCCATCATTTCATTCTGAAAGTTTTTAAAAATACTTCTATTATTTATATTCCTATGATCCTTCCTGCGAGCTCCTTACCATTGTGACTTTGGTCACTAATTTATGGTAGAAACACAGTGCTGGATTTTCACAATAGTAAATTGGACAAATTCTATTCATCAGAATGTGTGCTAATGTTCTGTATTGAAATCAAAACTTTCATTCATTCATTCACACATCATTTCCCATAAAACGTTTCATGAAGGAGAGTCATCAGTGATGTGGATCAAGTCAAGTTATACAGTAGTAACTGGTAGAAGCACCCACTGCAGGCTCCTTCTGTACATTAGAGGAGGAGGAGGAGGAGGAGGAGGAGACTAGTGTTTAACATCCCGTCGACAACGAGGTCATTAGAGACGGAACACACACTCGGATTAGGGAAGGATGGGGAAGGAAATCGGCCATGCCCTTTCATAGGAACCATTGCAGCATTAGCCTGAAGCAATTTAGGGAAATGATGGAAAACCTAAATCAGGATGGCCAGAGATGGGTTTGAAGTGCCATCCTCCTGAATGGGAGTCCAGTGTGCTAACCACTGTGCCACCTCACTCAGTGTGAACATTAGAACAATAATAAATTAAGACTAGTGCTAAGCTACTCACTCCACTAAGTATGGAAACTGATTAATTAAGCACAAAGCAGCTACTTAAACAAAACCACACCCCATATTTTCCATTATTCAGCTGCACCACAGTGTGAAGGCTTGAGGCCCTGCTCTTGTATGTTATAGTTACCTACATTTCCTTTCTTTTCTTTCATTGCTCAACAGCATGACTCAGACCAAATACTAGATTTCATAATTATTCATTGCGGCCATTCACATGAAGAAGATACACACTTGATACTTCATCAACAAGCCAGGCAATGTAAATGGCAAACCACACCATTAGGTTTATGAACAGGATATCAGCGTGTGAGCCACTAATGAGTATGGTGTATGCACTTCCATCCATGTATGTATGTATGCAAAATGTAAATTTATGTAATTCACCAATTATCAATTGTTGTTACAGTTTCTGTTGTCCACTGCCTACCTGTCACACCTAATTTTTGCTTGCACAGCCACTGAAGTAGTTCTCTAATAACTCTTAGTTTAATCCCATAAAAAAATTGTAATGCTGCTGGGTGTATGTACCATTTATGTATACATCAAAATGAAAAAAAAATGTAACAATGGAAAGTCTGTGATGCAACGACAACAATACAGAGAGGATACACTACTGGAGAGGATACACTAACAGTCAAAAGTTTTCGATCACCTGTGATAAAAATTATGTAATTTATTTCAGTGTACAAACATATCATACACACTAAATTGATGATCAAAATGAATATTATATCCCTCTATCATTAAGTACAATAAAATGTGGTTTAAATTTTAGCCTCTTCAAAGTATCCACTCTTTGCCCTCAGAAAAGCTGTACAGATGTCTGGCATTCAGGAGATATGTTTTTGTAGTGCTTTTGCTGATGCTGCAGTCCAACACATCTGTAAATTATTCCACAGATCTTCAAATTTGATGACCTCAGTTTTCTGACTTCCCTATCAACTTCATCCCGTAAGAGTTCAATGGGACTTAAGTCAGGTGTCTGACTTGGTAAGACCATATTCTTCAGTTCTCCACATATGTATTTTCTATTTACATACCAACTGCACAATTTACAAGAATGTTTTGGATCATTGTCCTAATGCAGAACAAATCCACAACCAATAAGTCTCTTGCCAGATGGAACTGAATCATTGATCAATATCCTATGACATCCTTCCTTCTATAATGTTTCATTAATTCTCACTATATCGCCGACTTTATCAGCCACAAAACATCCCCACATCATGACCAACCCGCAACCAAGCTTGACCATTGGTGTCTAACACTGATTCTTCACGCATTCTCCACAAAGTCGACAAACAAACATTCAACAATGGCTTCCAAATACTTCAAACTTAGATTCATCTGTTTATAACACCTTGGACAATTGCTGCACACTCCAGGCTTTATATTTCTGTTCCCATTGCAATATTTTCATCTTATTTTGTTTTGATAATAAAAGCTTTTTGGCGGCTGTGTACCATTTTAAACCTTTTTGGTGAAGATGGCATTGCACTGTTGAGACAGAGATTGGAGCTGCTCACACACTATTTACTACATAGTGTATTTGTGGTGCAGTATGAGTTGTCTGATGTTTACTCTACACACATATGAACCGATCTTCTCTGTATGATCCTACTTGGGGTCTACAATATCACAAAACACTTGCATTGGCACCAATTTGCTTGAACCATTGTACTGTATACACCACGTTAGATTGAGCTATGCCAATTTTTGTTGCTATTGTCCTACTAGTACAGCCATCCTGATGAAAAGCTACAATTAGAAATTCTTTTTCAATTCCAGTCTCCTGCTTCTGTTTCATTAGGGAGTAATATGTTATGAACATGATTAGGTATATAAAAACAGTGATAGATGCACAAAGTGTACTGTAACCTATTGGAAACTGACTGCTGCACAGACAGCTGGAGGACTGATTCCTATGTGAAAGGAATCATCTTAGGTGAAGGCATATCAGTGTTGTTGTATATACCCATCAGCATCTCTCTATGCAAACAACCAGTCAAATACACAACAGAGGCACTTAATATTTACATGTTTATATTTGTTTTATTATCAGAATGGAGATTTAATACGATTTTCAAAACAAAATCCCTGTTTTAACCAAAAATCCATTGTTGTGAAAGGTGATGAAAAATTTTGACCTGTAGTGTAGATTGCTACTCACCACATAGAGAAGGCACTCATAAGTGGACAGGCACAAACAAACAGGATGTATTCTTTTTCTTTGAGCCTTTCTAGGATTCAGTGCCTCCTCTATGTGATGAACAGCAGTCTATCCTTTCCATATTATTGTTAAACACTAAAAATTCTTTTATATGATTCAGTGCTTGCATGCTACTAAATGTGTGTTGTGTAACAGATTTTCTCAAATGCATTTAATATTTGGAATGTTAAAAAAGTGTACACATGCCAGAAATTTTTTAAAGGTCTAAAGACAAATACATGATCTCTTTATCTTCACCAAAAAGGGCAATAATAGTAGTAGTTTTCATCCCACTTTGTTGTGGGATCTCCACGATCTCTCTATTTAATAATTCTTTTCTTCTCTTTTTCCACATCATACATCACAATTCCAAAAGTAAGACATTTGCCTTATTAAATGTTGAGATTCAACTTTTTTCCTGATTCTGATGCTTCTTTTTCATGTCAACAAACAGACCTTTTAATTAAGAAAGGTAGGAAAGTACAGGCAACCATGTATAAAAAAGTTCTTATTCCCTTTGATTTGATTGTATTAGAGTTGGAAGTTCAGCTCTTGCCACACATAAGTGAAATATAGTCCTGAGGGAAAACTAAATTGTAGTCTTGAGAATAAAGTTCACTCTTGAGCCCATATTTATTTATGAATACATTTGTTTCTGTATAGGTTCCACCTTGAGCAAACACAGTGTTTCTTCTTTTTTACCCCCCCCCCCCCCCCCCCCCCACACACACACACACACACACCTATGCCATCTGGACACACCACAATACCCTCGCACAATGTAGGTGTGTGTGTGTGTGTGTGTGTGTGTGTGTGTGTGTGTGTGTGTTTTGGGAGAGGAGGGGAGGTGAACATTCCACCAGAAACTTCCTAATACATTAACAAAAACAAATTGAAATATAAATAGAAAGAAACATTCCACATGGGAAAAATATATTAAAAAAGATGCTGTGAGTTACCAAATGGGAAAGCGCTGGTAAATAGACACAATAAAAAACAAACACACACACAAATATCTAGCTTTTGCAACCCACGGTTGCTTCATCAAGCTTTCCTGATGAAGCAACCATGGGTTGCGAAAACTTGATACTTGATATTTGTGTGTGCGTTTGTGTGTTTTTTATTGTGTCTATTTACCAGCGCTTTCCCGTTTCATAAGTCACAGCAAACAAAGATTCCAAGACTTACCAAGCAGGAAAGCGCCGGCAGACAGGCACATGAACAAAACACACAAACACACACACAGAATTACTAGCTTTCGCAACCGATGGTTGCTTCTTCAGGAAGGAGAGGGAAAGACGAAAGGATGTGGGTTTTAAGGGAGAGGGTAAGGAGTCATTCCAATCCCGGGAGCGGAAAGACTTCCCTTAGGGGAAAAAATGGACAGGTGTACACTCGCACACACACACACACACACACACACACACACACACACACACAGACACAAACAGATATATCTGTCTGTCATTATGTCTGCTTGTGTCTGTGTATGTGCGGATGGATATGTGTGTGTGTGTGTGTGTGTGTGTGTGTGTGTGTGTGTGTGTGTGTGTGTGTGTGCGAGTGTACACCTGTCCATTTTTTCCCCTAAGGGAAGTCTTTCCGCTCCCGGGATTGGAATGACTCCTTACCCTCTCCCTTTAAACCCACATCCTTTCGTCTTTCCCTCTCCTTCCTGAAGAAGCAACCATCGGTTGCGAAAGCTAGTAATTCTGTGTGTGTGTTTGTGTGTTTTGTTAATTGTGCCTGTCTGCCGGCGCTTTCCCGCTTGGTAAGTCTTGGAATCTTTGTTTTTAATATATTTTTCCCATGTGGAAGTTCCTTTCTATTTTTATATATATATAATACAGGGAAACATTCCACGTGGGAAAAATATATCTAAAAACAAAGTTGATGTGACTTACCAAACAAAAGCACTGGCAGGTCGATAGATACACAAACAAACACAAACTTACCTTAAGGGGAAAAAAGGACAGGTATACACTCGCACACACACACACACACACACATATCCATCTGCACATACACCACTCATACCTCCCCTGTCTTTCAACAACATCTTTACCTCTGTACTTCCACCTTGACTGACATCTCTGCCCAAACTCTTTGCCTTTACAAACGTCTGCTTGTGTCTGTGTATGTGCAGATGGATATGTGTGTGTGTGTGTGTGCGAGCGTGTACCTGTCCTTTTTGCCCCTTAAGGCAAGTCTTTCCGCTCCCGAGATTGTGTGTATGTTTGTGTTTGTTTCTTTGTGTATCTATCGACCTGCCAGCACTTTTGTTTGGTAAGTCACATCAACTTTTTTTTTTTTTTTTTTTTTTTTTTTTTTTTTTTTTTTTTAAACGCTTTCAACATAACCACTGCTATGAAATCCACTGTTCCGAGTTTACAAACATTTCGTGTAAACTCGTGAATAATATTTCACAGCTTCAGTTCCTTTCACCCATTAAACAACCATCTCAGCTATTTCCAACAACTTTCGTTTTATTTCCATTCCCGTTTTTCCCACATAACCGATCATTTTTTAGCAGCTTCCCACAGGTTTAAACGTTATTATTTCTTCATCAAACAATTGTTAGCCTCATTTTCATAACCTGCCAGTACATAACCAGTCGTTTGAATACATTTACACGCATTTTTTTCGAAAAAATTTTTCAGAAATTTTTTTTTCGAAACTTTTTTCGAAAATTTTTTTTTTCGAGACTTTTTTCGAAATTTTCCTGAATTTTCCCACCCTTTAACGTGTTTTAGAGACAACACAACTACCTAACCTTTGCACCCATTGTTGTTCACCAACCTAAGTTCAGCACAGGATCAACATAGCTCATCTCAAACCAACACTTTTTCGACTTTTTTCACACCTTTATCTCTCCCTATATATATTTCTATTTATTTTCACTTTAACCTCATATTATCCTTTCCACCTTCTAATATCATGTCAACCTCACAACATCCCTACAACGACCCCATTAAATTTTATTTACATTCCCTCCGCAAACATGCCTTCACCCTAGCCAGATTACACTCCCATATTTTATTTACTCATGCTTGTCTGACATTTGGCATTACCCCCAAAGGCCTCACACTTAAAGTTCCCATCTCTGGCTGCAATCCTTCTTTCCATCATTCCTTATACCAGTTCCAAATTGCAGAATCCATAGCCCTCACCCGCCTAATCCTTCACCTATACATTGACTCGGCCAATGAACACACCCGTCAACTCCTATCCCAAATCAAAGTCTTCAATCTTTCCTCTCTCACATCCACACTGGCTGTTCATAGCATCCTCCTACAGGCCAACCGCAAATTAGAATAGCATGCCACCCTCCACCTCAAAAAACTATCCAATCTCCTGGTTTCCCACCTCCGGAAAGGCAACTCACTCACCCTCCACAACCTTTCCAACAAACCTCAACCTCCTCTCATTGCACACAGACCCAGTCTCTCCCATCTACTCAATCTCCCACTTCCAGCTCCACTCACCCCAACACCTCAAAATTCTAGTCAACACAATCTGGGACCACAACACCCCAATTCAGTAGTTAACCTTTCCTCCAAACCTCTCTCCCAATCTGAAACATCTGTCCTATCCAAAGGCCTCACCTTCAGCCCCACTACCAGGTTCAACCAAACTGCCCTTGTCAAAGATTTACTGTCCTACACTCGTAGTCTCTGCTGGAAATATCACTTTGCCACGAAGAAAAATAATCCTGATCCCACTCCTAATGATCCAATTCCCCAAGACACTATCCAAATTGAACCCTGCCTGGAACAGTTCCGTCCTCCATCATAGCGGGACCCACCTCCTCTTCCTCAAAATCACCCTCTCCAAACCTTCCAGGAAATTCTCACTTCCAGCCTTGCCTCTCAATCTTTCTTGAAAAATGTTAATCCTACTCCCAACGTCACCACAGCCGAAGCCCAGGCTATCAGTGATCTGAAAGCTGACCGATCCATCATCATTCTTCCGGCTGACAAGGGTTCCACGACCGTGGTACTTGATCGTCGGGAGTATGTGGCTGAGGGACTGCGTCAGCTTTCAGACAACTCTACATACAAAGTTTGCCAAGGTAATCCCAGTCCTGATGTCCAGACGGAGCTTTAAGGAATCCTTAGAACCTTAGGACCCCTACAAAACCTTTCACCTGACTCCATCAAACTCCTGACCCCACCGACACCTCGCCCTCCTACCTTCTACCTACTTCCTAAAATTCACAAAACCAAACATCTCGGCCGCCCCATTGTAGCTGGTTACCAAGCCCCCACAGAACGTATCTCTGCCTACGTAGATCAACACCTTCAACCCATTACATGCAGTCTCCCATCATTCATCAAAGACACCAACCACTTTCTCAAACGCCTGGAATCCTTACACAGTCTGTTACCCCCGTAAACCATCTTTCTAACCATTGATGCCAATTCCCTATACACAAATATCCCGCACGTCCAGGGCCTTGCTGCAATGGAGCACTTCCTTTCACGCCGATCACCTGCCACCCTACCTAAAACGTCTTTCCTCGTCACCTTAGCCAGCTTCATCCTGACCCACAACTTCTTCACTTTTGAAGGCCAGACATACCAACAATTAAAGGGAACAGCCATGGGTACCAGGATGGCCCCCTCGTATGCCAACCTATTTATGGGTCGCTTAGAGGAAGCCTTCTTGGTTACCCAAGCCTGCCAACCCAAAGTTTGGTACAGATTTATTGACAACATCTTCATGATCTGGACTCACAGTGAAGAACAACTCCTGAATTTCCTCTCCAACCTCAACTCCTTTGGTTCCATCAGATTCACCTGGTCCTACTCCAAATCCTATGCCACTTTCCTTGACGTTGACCTCCATCTGTCCAATGGCCAGCTTCACACATCCGTCCACATCAAACCCACCAACAAGCAAAAGTACCTCCATTATGACAGCTGCCACCTATTCCATATCAAACGGTCCCTTCCCTATAGCCTAGGCCTTCGTGGCAAACAAATCTGCTCCAGTCCTGAATCCCTGAACCATTACACCAACAACCTGAAAACAGCTTTCGCATCCCGCAACTACCCTCCCGACCTGGTACAGAAGCAAATAACCAGAGCCACTTACTCATCCCCTCAAACCCAGAACCTCTCACAGAAGAACCCTAAAAGGGCCCCACTTGTGACAGGATACTTCCCGGGACTGGATCAGACTCTGATGTGACTCTCCTGCAGGGATACAACTTCCTAAAATCCTGCCCCGAAATGAGATCCATCCTTCATGAAATCCTCCCCACTCCACCAAGATTGTCTTTCCCCCGTCCACCTAACCTTTGTAACCTCTTGGTTCATTCCTATGAAATCCCCAAACCACCTTCCCTACCCTCTGGCTCCTACCCTTGTAACCGCCCCCGGTGTAAAACCTGTCCTATGCACCCTCCCACCACCACCTACTCCAATCCTGTAACCCAGAAGGTGTACACGATCAAAGGCAGAGCCACGTGTGAAAGCACCCACGTGATTTACCAACTGACCTGCCTACACTGTGATGCTTTCTATGTGGGAATGACCAGCAACAAACTGTCCATTCGCATGAATGGACACAGGCAGACAGTGTTTGTTGGTAATGAGGATCACCCTGTGGCTAAACTTGCCTTGGTGCACGGCCAGCACATCTTGGCACAGTGTTACACCATACGGGTTATCTGGATACTTCCCACCAACACCAACCTATCCAAACTCCGCAGATGGGAACTTGCCCTTCAATATATCCTCTCTTCTCGTTATTCACCAGGCCTCAATCTCCGCTAATTTGAAGTGGCCGCCACTCATACCTCACCTGTCATTCAACATCATCTTTGCCTCTGTACTTCTGCCTCGACTGACATCTCTGCCCAAACTCTTTGCCTTTACAAATGTCTGCTTGTGTCTGTGTACGTGCGGATGGATATGTGTGTGTGTGCGAGTGTATACCTGTTCTTTTTTCCCCATAAGGTAAGTCTTTCTGCTCCCAGGATTGGAATGACTCCTTACCCTCTCCCTTAAAACCCACATCCTTTCGTCTTTCCCTCTCCTCCCCTCTTTCCTGAAGAAGCAACTGTCGGTTGCGAAAGCTAGTAATTCTGTGTGTGTGTTTTGTTCATGAAATCCTCCCCACTCCACCAAGAGTGTCTTTCCGCTGTCCACCTAACCTTTGTAACCTCTTGGTTCATCCCTATGAATTCCCCAAACCACCTTCCCTACCCTCTGGCTCCTACCCTTGTAACCGCCCCCGGTGTAAAACCTGTCCTAAGCACCCTAGCACCACCACCTACTCCAGTTCTGTAACCCAGAAGTTGTACACGATCAAAGGAGGAGCCACGTGTGAAAGCACCAACGTGATTTACCAACTGACCTGCCTACACTGTGACGCTTTCTATGTGGGAATTACCAGCAACAAACTGTCCATTCGCATGAATGGACACAGGCAGACAGTGTTTGTTGGTAATGAGGATCACCCTGTGGCTAAACTTGCCTTGGTGCATGGCCAGCACATCTTTGCACAGTGTTACACCGTCCGGGTTATCTGGATACTTCCCACCAACACCAACCTATCCGATCTCCGCAGATGGGAACTCGCCCTTCAGTATATCCTCTCTTCTCGATATCCGCCAGGCCTCAACCTCCGCTAATTTCAAGTTGCCGCCGCTCATACCTCACCTGTCTTTCAACAACATCTTTGCCTCTGTACTTCCGCCTCGACTGACATCTCTGCCCAAACTCTTTGCCTTTACAAATGTCTGCTTGTGTCTGTGTACGTGCGGATGGATATGTGTGTGTGTGTGAGTGTATACCTGTTCTTTTTTCCCCATAAGGTAAGTCTTTCTGCTCCCAGGATTGGAATGACTCCTTACCCTCTCCCTTAAAACCCACATCCTTTCGTCTTTCCCTCTCCTCCCCTCTTTCCTGAAGAAGCAACTGTCGGTTGCGAAAGATAGAAATTCTGTGTGTGTGTGTTAGTGTGTTTTATTTATTGTGCCTATCTACCGGCGCTTTCCCGCTTGGTAAGTCTTGGAATCTTTGTTTTTAATTATATATATATACCCACATGGAATGTTTCTCTCTATTATATAAAATAGAGGGAAACATTCCACATGGGAAAAATACATCCAAAAACAAAGATGACGCGACCCACCAAGCGAAAGCACCAGCAGGCCGACAGATACACAAACAAACACAAACACACACACAAAATTTAAGCCCTCGCAACCAACGGCCGCCCCATCAGGAAAAGGGGAAGGAGAGGGAAATAGATAGACACTGGTAGATAGACGCTACCGTGATTGGAACAACTCCTTCCGGGTTACCGGACTGGAGTAGGTGGTTGTGGGAGGGTGCATGGGATAGGTTTTACACCGGGGGCAGTTACAAGAGTACACGGGTACAAACGATCAAAGGCAGAGCCACGTGTGAAAGCACCCATGTGATTTACCAACTGACCTGCCTACACTGTGAAGCTTTCTATGTGGGAATGACCAGCAACAAACTGTCCATTTGCATGAATGGACACAGGCAGACAGTGTTTATTGGTAATGAGGATCACCCTGTGGCTAAACATGCCTTGGTGCACAGCCAGCACATCTTGGCACAGTGTTACACCGTCCGGGTTATCTGGATACTTCCCACTAACACCAACCTGTCAGAACTCCTGAGATAGGAACTTGCCCTTCAGTATATCCTCTCTTCTCGTTATTTGCCAGGCCTCAACCTCCGCTAATTTCAAGTTGCCGCCGCTCATACCTCACCTGTCTTTCAACAACATCTTTGCCTCTGTACTTCTGCCTCGACTGACATCTCTGCCCAAACTCTTTGCCTTTACAAATGTCTGCTTGTGTCTGTGTATGCGCGGATGGATATGTGTGTGTGCGAGTGTACACCTGTCCTTTTTTCCCCATAAGGTAAGTCTTTCTGCTCCCAGGATTGGAATGACTCCTTACCCTCTCCCTTAAAACCCACATCCTTTCGTCTTTCCCTCTCCTTCCCTCTTTCCTGATGAAGCAAAAACCCCACTGAAGGTGCTAAAGTAGACCACTCACTGAACAGCTGAGCCACCACACACACACACACACACACACACACACACACACACACACACACACACAAAGAAACATTCCACATGGGAAAAATATATTTAAAAAATGCTGTGACTTACCAAGCGAGAAAGCACTGGTAGATAGACGCTCCCGGGATTGGAACAACTCCTTACCCTCTTCCTTAAAACCCACATCCTTTTGTCTTTCCCTCTCCTTCCCTCTTTCCTGATGAAGCAACCGTGGGTTGCGAAAGCTTGAGATTTGTGTGTGTGTGTGTGTGTGTGTGTGTGTGTGTGTGTGTGTGTGGTTTTTATTGTGTCTATCTACCAACGCTTTCTCGCTTGGTAAGTCACAGCATTTTTTTTAATATATGAGATTTTCCTTTAATCATATAGAACAAATATTAAGCATGATAAACATAATACAGAAAAGAGGCTCACCTTTCTCTGAGATCATTTATGCACCTGTCTAAATGAACTTCTCCAGCAGTGGCTAGCACATGTTCACCTGTTTCCTGCACAAATACCTGAACACATGCATCAGCTTGATTCAACAGCTTCAAGCCATTGACTAGAGCTGGCATGTCCTGGAAAAAAGTGGCATTTCAATGTGCATTTTTTTAACAGTCATCAGATTTTCTACTAGCGTGATAGTAAGTTCCATTTGTACTGATTTTTAAGCAACTACAGACTAACTGTACATAATGCGGTTAAAATTAAGTGTTATATGCCTTAAGTTTTGTCAGCGGCACAATTTTCCCCATCTAACACCTTTTTTGTGCCAGGTGAACTACTCCTGGTTGCCTTAGCAACTGTCCCTTCATTTGGTAAGGAGGTTTTTCACAGACTTCTTTTGGCATTTATTCTTTCTATTAACTCACTGCCTTTGCAGCTGAGTGGTCAGCATTTCTGATTGTAAAGTAGAGCATCCAGGTTAAATTCCCAGTACCACTTGGGATTTTTCCTGGGTGGGAAGACTGGAACAAGGTGTAATCAGCCTCATGATACCACCAAATAAGGAGCTATTTCAATGAGAAGTAGCAGCTCCAAGATCTGCAAAGCTAACAACAAATGGGAAAGCATCATGCCTATCCCGTACCCCCCCCCCTTTCCCCCTCCCAGGTGCCACATCTGAATTATACCACAGGCAGCATATGACACATTGGCTAGCTCTGCAAAGAAAGGTTCACTAGGGTCAGGATGTGGAGGTAGTAGTAAGTCACAGCACCCAAATTATCCAACATCAAGAGTGTTTGTGAAAGACACTGACTATTAATTGAAGGTAAAATCTTCTGAGATGTTAGGTTTCATCATGTTCCTCATCAAAATTCTCAGATGCTCAATGTTTCTTCTCTCTGCTGGGATCTTCTTAAGGCTTGTTTTGATGTCCCCTAAGACTTACCTTCACGAGAGAGAATGTTTAGTACTGCTGATAGAAATATATAAGAACAAAAGTGATGACACAATCCTAGCTTTTGGAATTACTAATTTCATCCTCGAGAGGAGAGAGGCATACGCTGGGGAATGTTAAAAAAAGTTGCATGTCACTCAGACACCTGGACACCTGTAGTTAGAATGAGGATAGACAAAGATGAATGGGGAGGTGTCACAGAGAGCTGGAGGTTTGACATGGTACTCTGCTGCATACTGCACCAGCTTTAGTCCACAGATGATAAGTACAAAGTGAGAAATACAAATAGGTAGGACATAAAGAAATGAAGTAGGACATCGGAAAAGGAGAGAGACAAAAGGAGGGGAGGGAGGAGAATGAACACAAAGAAATAAAAAATAAAAGCATTAAAGAAAATAATGAGGTCCAATAAATAAAAAAATATATATGATAAATGGTAGGTAACAATGTGTTGAGGACAATCTCACTTCCCCAGAGTTCAAGGAAATTAGTGTCAGGTATTAGGATCCAAATAGCAAGTGTGGTGTAGCAGGCATTCAGGTGCCTTGAGATACGATGGACAGCATGTTCAGCAACTTGGTAGTGGGTGTCCCTACACTATGCAAGCTGCCATAGGGTGCATGGTGGAGAGTACCATGTACCATTATTAGACACCTCCCTTTCCTGTTCCACTTGCAAATGGAGTGTGGCAAAAACAACTATCTACACCCCTCCATACAAGCCCTAATTCCTCTCATCTTGACTTCATGGCTGTTACACGAAATGAATATTGATGACAGTGGAATCATTCTGTGGTAACCTGCAAATGCCAGTTCTCCAAATTTTATCAATAGCGTTTCACAAAAAGAACTTCGCTTTCCCTCCAGAGATTTCAATCTGAATTCACACAGCATCTCCTTAATCCTCACACGCTGATCAAACCTACTGGCAACAAATCTAGCAGCGTGTCTCTGAAGTGCTTCAATGTCTTCTTTTAATCCAACCTGTTGAGGATCCCAAATACTTAATCAACACTCAAGAATGGGTCACACTAGTGTTGCATTATGCAATATCCTTTATATATGAGCTACACTTTCCTAAAATTATCTCAATAACTTGAAGTTTACCATCTGTCTCCCCCACAACCAACCTTAAGTACTTGTTCAATTTCATACCACTTTGCAATGTTATGCAGAGATGTTTAATAATCATGACTGTGCCAAGCAGCAAACCAAAGTACTATTTTGAACACTACATGGTTGTTTTTTCTATTCATCTGCATAAACCTCCATTTTTTTCTAGACTTAGAGCAAGCTGCCATTCATCACACCAAACAGAAATATTGTCTAAGTCATCCCTTACCCTACTATAGTCACAAGATGATGACACTTTCCCATACGTTACAGTGTTGTCAGCCCTATCAGTTAGATCATTTACGTGTACATGAACAAGATCAGTACTATCACATTTCCCAGAATACTACTAACCCCAGTACTCTTGTCTCTGAAGAAACACTTGCCATCTAAAACAAGATACTGGAATCTGCTACTTAAGAGGTCCTCAAACCATTTACATATTTGGGGACCTATTCCAAATACTTGGACCTTTGCTAACGTTCTGCAGTGGGGCACTGTGTCAAACACTTTCCAGAAATCCAGGAATATGGAATCTGCCAGCTGTCAATCATCCATGATTCACAGGAATCGTGTAAGAAAAGGGCAAGCTGAGTTTCGCATGAATAGTGATTTAAAATCCAAACTAATTTGTGGACAAAGCTATTCTGCCTCACAGAAATTTATTACATTAAAACAGGATACGCACAATAATTCTGCAGCAAATCAATGTTAAGGGTATTGGTATTGGTCTGTAATTTTGTGGGTCCATCATTTTACCCTTCTTAAATAAGGGAGTTCCAGAAAATTTCCCATCACTTGTGACTTATTACTGGTTATATTTGACGGTAGTATCTGTTCCCAAAAGAACAGTTACCATAGGTGAACATGCAGCTTTGCTAGAAATGACAGATACTACCGTCATATATAGTTAAAATATGGCTTCCTGGCCATTGATCTTCTTGTGCGAACGCACATGCTATGCTCGAACTCATACAGGACTTGCTAGATTAATCTGCCACGAGTAATGAGTATGACGGGCTAACATCTATTAGGCGCACTACGAATGTAGAGGTGTGGACATGTTGGGAATATGGGACTCACGGTGAGCGTGCAAGGGATAAGTCCCTACAGGCGTACTATCCTCTGTGCCCTTGGTGGCTCAGATGGATAGAGTGTCTGCCATGTAAGCAGGAGATCCTGGGTTCGAGTCCCAGTCGGGGCACACATTTTCAACATGTACTCAATGAAGTACATCAACACCTGTTTGCAGCTAGGGTGTCCATTTAATTATCATTTCTCTTTGTACTGGGTGAGATTTTGATAAATGCAAGCTAAGTAAGAGGCCAATGCTGAAGAGTATTCTCTACAAAACGGAACTGGGATTCCATCGAGAAGTGGTGACTTATTTCCTTTTACCTCTTTCGGTTGTTTCTCTATGACAGGGATGCCTACCTCTATATCTTCCAGATGGGAGTTTATGCAATAGTCAAAAAATCATATGTCTGTACAACCCTCCTGTGAGATTGATTTTAACTGTGAAATTTAAAATTTCAACTTTACTTTTGCTCTCTTCTGTTGTCACAACATACTGGTCTTTGAGTGACTGGTTAGAAATGTTTGCTCCACATAGTGATTTTACATAGGAACAGAATTTTCTCAGTTTCTCAGCAAGATCTTTTGCTAGCTATAATGATGGAAATTGTTATGTGCTCTGCACATCAAACTTCTTATAGATGCATGAATTTCTAATAATTGTTGCTTGTTGAGGTTTCTACATCCTTTTCTTTGAACGAAGAGAGCAACAATCTCTGCTTCCTCAGCATTTTCAAAATTTTGTTATTTAATCACAGTACCACTTTTCTGTTTTTAATATACTTTCTCAGTACAGAGTGCAATTTACAATCAGTTCAAACTGTTACAAAGTTTTTTTATTATTATTTTTATTCTGTGCATTCACAGCTGTTGAAATGTATGGTGTTAAGAAGAATCTGCTGACAGGTAGTAAAATCCTTGTTTTATTGATACACATCTGGTTTTGCAGTCTAAAGTCACATCATCAGGTGCAACAATGTTAAAAGGCCATAGGTGTACCCATCACTCCTAGTCAAGATATATTATTCAGTGAATAGTGTCCAAAGTTTAAACTTTGCTTATAATCCCTCTATGTCTATCATATTTGAACTAAATAATGTCCATACACCGTCGAGTAGAATGCTTACAACTCCTTTTCTGTTCTTTCCAGAGTAAACACTCTCCTGCCCTTGTTGATGGGTTTATGAACTTAAGTAACTATCCTCCCTCTGATGACATCATGATCACTTAATCCTGTCTCTATTGTGGCAATGTTGATACGGTTAGGCCTGTATGTAGCTACACATCTAAAATATTTCCACTGTGTGGGGTTGTCAAACCAGCTTTCAGTTTTCAGAAAATGTTTTCAGAACTAGTTCACAAAACTGTCTGTATTCTGTCTCAGAATTTATTACTTTTTTCAACAGAATTTTCCTTTGATACCATGAGCACTTCTTTTGTAAATATGTATTATGTATTTTTGTTTTTAAAGAATGTTCCATATCCCCAAGGGTTGCTATTATGGATGTGTGGAATGAAAAGTACAAGGATTTCTATCTACCTATCTTCTTTTTGATATCATCAGAAAGAGACAATTTCTGAGATTGTTGTTTTCTCTTAATGGAGTCACTTACTCACCTCAAAATTTTATAAGAAAAGTGATTAAAATCAAGGAACATGCACATTATGTCATAAATCAGCAAACATGACAATAGACTTAAGACTATTTGGAATGTAGTGAAATGAACGACAGCACAATCACTACAGAACAAGATAATATCATTATCGAATTAAATGGGAGGGCTATAAATGATTAGTAACAAGCAGAAAATATGTTTAATAATCATTCCTTAAATGCAATAGAAAATATAAACAGTTCAAGAGAAATATCACAGCAGTACGTTGAAAAGTAACTCTCATAAAATTCAATCATATGAATGTATTACCAATTTCTCTTTGTGAAATGAAGAATATTATATATTCTCTCACAAATAAAAGCTCAACAGGATTTAATGGTGTTTCCAACAGACTAATAAATATTTGTTCCTATATAACAGGTCATATAGTGAAATAATCAGCAACCAGTTACATTAAATTTCTTGACCAGGTTCAGGTACTTAGTGTTCTTCTTCAGAAGGTTATAACTATCACATTATTTGTGAGTGTCAAGAATATGATGCACACAGCATATTGCTGCGATGTTTCCACAGACACCTGTTCCTCAAAGAATTTCTTAGATGCCTGGTTTTGTTCATTATCTGTTCAACTCTAATGTTAGGTCTATAAAAATATGTTTTAACCTATTAATAATAATACTTCATTTATTTTTAATGAACATTAGTTCATCCTTAATATTATAGCACCAAAATGTTTGCATCTGTTTAGCATATGAAGCAAACAGCCCTGTACCCTCTCGGTTAGTAACCTTTCCAGCGTAATTAAACTCTGTACAGTAAGTCTCAATAAACTGTGTCTCCCATCTACACGTCTTTCCCAATCTAATGCCTAAGGGGACTACATTTCCTCCTCATGCTACAATATTTCATCCTTCTCACACAATTAAAACTCCCATACTGGGACCTCATCATCAGAACACTTCTCTGTCAGCAGCTCCTTCTTTACATGCAAACCACTTAAGAAATTAAATTTGTTTTATGCAAATGGTTGCTGATTATTTTGATATGTACAACTGCAGATGCTAAATTAGACGGATAAAATACTAATAATAGGCCACGTTATCTGAAATATATAGTGTATCACTAAATCAATTCATTTTTTCACAGAGATTGAAATACGCCGGAGTAAAACACCTCTCTAACAAGTGTAATAAGAGAGTTGTCAATAACTACTGACCTGTTTTACTACTCACATCATTTTCCAAAATTTTTGAGAAGGTGATGTATTCTAAAACATTATCTCATCTGAGCAACAATAATATCGTCTGTAAATGACAGTTCAGATTTCAGAAAAGTTTCTGCACTGAGAAAACCATTAACACATTAAATAATGCCAACTGATATTTTCTTTGACTTACCTAAGATGGATAACATAATATCTATTGAAAAGAACTTAGTAACTCAGCCAATGACGTCAGTGGAGGTTATTCTGATTAGGGAGAAATAACATATGGGATTTCCTATGGGTCAAACTTAGGTCTGCTATTTTTCCTCATGTATGAAAGTAATCTTCTTGTCTGAATATAATACGGGGAAACATTCCAAGTGGGAAAAATATATCTAAAAACAAAGATGATGGGACTTACCAAACAAAATTGCTGGCAGGTCGATAGACACACAAACAAACACAAACATACACAGCGGGACCCACCCCCTATTCCTCAAAATCACCCTCTCCAAACCTTCCAGGAATTTCTCACTTCCAGCCTTGCCTCTCAATCCTTCTTAAAAGACCTTAATCCTACTCCCAACATGACCACTGCTGAAGCCCAAGCTATCCGTGATCTGAAGGCTGACCAATCCATCGTCATTCTTCCGGCTGACAAGGGTTCCATGACCGTGGTACTTGATCATCAGGAGTATGTGGCTGAGGGACTGCGTCAGCTTTCAGACAACACTACATACAAAGTTTGCTAACGTAATCCCATTCGTGATGTCCAGGCGGAGCTTCAAGGAATCCTCAGAACCTTAGCCCCCTACAAAACCTTTCACCTGACTCCATCAACCACATGACCCCACCGACACCCCGTACCCCTACCTTCTACCTTCTTCCTAAAATTCACAAAACCAAACATCCCGGCCACCCCATTGTAGCTGGTTACCAAGCCCCCACAGAACGTATCTCTTCCTACGTAGATCAACACCTTCAACCCATTACATGCAGTCTCCCATCCTTCATCAAGGACACCAACCACTTTCTCGAATACCTGGAATCCTTACCCAATCTGTTACCCCCGGAAACCATCCTTGTTACCATTGATGCCACTTCCTTATACACAAATATTCCACACGTCCAAGGCCTCACTGCGATGGAGCACTTCCTTTCACGCCGATCACCTGCCACCCTACCTAAAACCTCTTTCCTCATTACCTTAGCCTGCTTCATCCTGACCCACAACTTCTTCACTTTTGAAGGCCAGACATACCAACAATTAAAGGGAACAGCCATGGGTACCAGGATGGCCCCTCGTACGCCAACCTATTCATGGGTCGCTTAGAGGAAGCCTTCTTGGTTACTCAGGCCTGCCAACCCAAAGTTTGGTACAGATTTATTGATGACATCTTCATGATCTGGACTCACAGTGAAGAACAACTCCTGAATTTCCTCTCCAACCTCAACTCCTTTGGTTCCATCAGATTCACCTGGTCCTACTCCAAAACCCATGCCACTTTCATTGACGTTGACCTCCATCTGTCCAATGGCCAGCTTCACACATCCATCCACATCACATCAAACCAACCAACAAGCAACAGTACCTCCATTATGACAGCTGCCACCTATTCCACATCAAACGGTCCCTTCCCTACAGCCTAGGTCTTCATGGCAAACGAATCTGCTCCAGTCCGGAATCCTTGAACCATTACACCAACAACCTGAAAACAGCTTTCGCATCCCGCAACTACCCTCCCGACCTGGTACAGAAGCAAATAAACAGAGCCACTTCCTCATCCCCTCAAACCCAGAACCTCTCACAGAAGAACCCTAAAAGGGCCCCACTTGTGACAGGATACTTTCCGGGACTGGACCAGACTCTGAATGTGGCTCTCCAGCAGGGATACAACTTCCTAAAATCCTGTCCTGAAATGAGATCCATCCTTCATGAAATCCTCCCCACTCCACCAAGAGTGTCTTTCCCCCGTCCACCTAACCTTCGTAACCTCTTAGTTCATCCCTATGAAATCCCCAAACCACCTTCCCCACCCTCTGGCTCCTACCCTTGTAACTGCCCCCGGTTTAAAACCTGTCCCATGCACCCTCCCACCACCACCTACTCCAATCCTGTAACCCGGAAGGTGTACACAATCAAAGGCAGAGCCACGTGTGAAAGCACCCATGTGATTTACCAACTGACCTGCCTACACTGTGAAGCTTTCTATGTGGGAATGACCAGCAACAAACTGTCCATTCGCATGAATGGACACAGGCAGACAGTGGATACTTCCCACTAACACCAACCTGTCAGAACTCCAGAGATGGGAACTTGCCCTTCAGTATATCCTCTCTTCTCGATATCCGCCAGGCCTCAACCTCCGCTAATTTCAAGTTGCCGCCGCTCATACTTCACCTGTCTTTCAACAACTTCTTTGCCTCTGTACTTCCGCATCGACTGACATCTCTGCCCGAACTCTTTGCCTATACAAATGTCTGCTTGTGTCTGTGTATGTGCGGATGGATATGTGGTGTGTGCGAGTGTACACCTGTCCTTTTTTCCGCTCCCGGGATTGGAATGACTCCTTACCCTCTCCCTTAAAACCCACATCCTTTCGTCTTTCCCTCTCCTTCCCTCTTTCCTGAAGAAGCAACCGTTGGTTGCAAAAGCTAGAATTTTTTGTGTATGTTTGTGTTTGTTTGTGTATTTATCGACCTGCCAGTGCTTTTGTTTGGTAAGTCCCATCATCTCTGTTTTTAGATATAATCTTCTTGTCTAATATACAACAAGCAGAAGTGATTCCTTTTGCAGATGTCACAAGTATTGTGACCAGTTCGAGTATACATACAGCAACAGAAGAAATAAAAAACAATGCTCTTAAAAGTATCACTGACTGGTTGTCTGTGAATGATCTCTCTCTCAGTCTTAAAAAGACACACCACATTCAGTTCTGCACTTCCAGAGGTACCACGTCAATGGTAAGTATAACACATGATGACGGAACAATAAATAGGGTGGAATCTTTAAAATTCTTATATGTCTTTATTGATGAAAATTGTGAAAAGCACATTTTGAAACTCCTACAAAAACTTAGCTCAGCCACATTTGGACTTAGAATCATTGCAAATTGCGTATTCGTAAGCTGACATATTTTCATTTAGTAATGCAATATGGAAAAATGTTCTGGGGAAACAGAATAACATTCCACATCATTACAATTTATCAAAGAAATGATCCATGGAACATGAAACTAACTAACTAATTGTACCTCTGACATTTTTTTTTTTTTAATTTGCAATACAACCATGCTTTATTTACATATAATTTTTGACCTAGAAAGAATGGTTTAATTATGTATTTTTAAATCCCAAATTTTACGCTTTTAAATGAAAAGGATATTCACCATATAGCGGAGATGCAGAGTCGCAAAAAGACTATACAAAAAGACTGTCACACAATTAGCTTTTGGCCAACAAGGCCTTTGTCAAAATTAGACAAAACACACACACACACAAATGCAACTCGCATCAACTTCGTGCATACTCCACCAGACAGCATTTGTCTCTCCCCCCACTCGTACACTACTATCCCTTCTCCTTCTTGCATCCCCCAAGATGCTGGAGTTGGCAGTCATGTGTGTGTGAGGTGTGCTTGCTTGTGTGTGTGTGTGTACTGACAAAGGATGTGGCCGAAAGCTATACGTGAGTGTCTTTTAATCGTGACTGTCTGTGACTTGACATGTCTTAATTACATAGTTCTAATTTAAAATTACCTTGAAAAAAAAAATAATGTAGGTATAGACTTGGGAAGTGTATATTGGTTTCACCTGTGGGTGTGCTGGCTCTACAGCAACTCGGAGAATAGGTGCAGCACTCACTAACAGCTCTGTAAATGCAGGACAAGCAACAGTAGAACTTAATGTTGCTGACTTCAGGATGTGTTCCTCTAAACCACTGATACCTGTAAAAAAACAGTACACAAATTATTGGTAGCTCTTTTTATCAGGAATTAGGCTCTAAAATCTCACTGATTTGTTGGCATTTAAAACACTGCCTCTTGTACACAATTCAGCTACATTAAAAGCATTATGTCAATGATTTTTTTTAAAAAGTAGATACAGATATCTCACTAGAAAATTTAAAATGTGCTTTCTACTCATTTCTCTGGTATCTTAACTGTTGGATATGATTGTTTGTGGTTACTGAGGATGGAAGAAGAGACATAAATTAAAAAAAAAAAAAATCATCCATATACAAGGACCATTGAATGGGTTCCTTATCACAGAAATAATATTATCTATATCAATCCAAAACAGATTCAGATTCAAACTGCTTCCTTGAGAGACACTGTGCTCTTGTATAAATTGATGTGATAGGCCATCACTGCTATATCTGTAAACAGGCAGATATCAGCATGCACGTCAAAGCCTAGGAGAGAAACAGGTGAAGCCACAAGGCGGAAGGGCTGCCTGCAGAAGAGGACATGATACCATTTGGTAGTTCACCTAAACACAGCTGCTGAAACAGACAAAACTAGGACAATCTTAAAGCAACATATGCATCAAAGAGGTGCAAAGCAAATACTTTCATCTCAACAATGTCTGTGGCCAAGAACAAAGAGAGAACAATCAAAAATGTAACCAGAGAGAAGAACCAACTGCCACAGAAGGTTGTTATAAAATAGTCTGTAGTACAGTGATAATAGTAACTGATAATACCAGACGTGAGTACAGAACCAACTACCCGTTCGCTGGAAGGCTGTATTTATACTTCCCATGAGGAATACTATTGGCCAATGAATCCATGTGGCGAGAGTAGCTCTGTGGCAATGCTAAGCCCACTAACAGCCATCTAGGTCCATTCCCTCTGGCAGGCATTCAACTACCACAGGACTAGATACCAGATTCTTCCCCAAAAAACAGGCATGTATGGGAGAATATGCCCTGGACAGCAATATGGGTAAGACCCGCTCCCATTGAATGCCCACTGCAGGAAGAGAGGGTGGCCGGTGGCATCCATCAGGACATCACTGGTGATGTGCGTGCCAGGGGTTCCATAGATCCACAAAGTTGCAGAACGTATTTTCAGTGGAACTGTGGGGAGTCACAGGCAACCACCAGGAATACCACCCATGGCATCACACTGTCACCAGAAGGTGGTGAAGGAGGTGGTGACAGATTCAATGTCTGTACTTGAGGCTAGAGCTGGTTGTGGTGCCAGTGCTCAGGTCCCTTCTGTGTTTGGACAAAAGTAGCTCGCTGCATCTGCGTCTTTACTCCCATCACAGCATCCAGTCCTCTGTAGTCCCATTGGAGTGAGCCTACATAACCACACTTGGCACGTAATGTTGGGACGGCTCTGAAGGCCACAGCACCAGAAGATGAACAGGGACCACAATTCCCACCTGTGGAGTAGCTCAATGGCACTACAATTGATAATCGGCATGGTTCACTGTATGCTCAAAAATAGGGTGAGGGTCGACCAGTGGCAGAGGATTTGACAGCTGTAAATATTTTTTATGCCATTAGCCTCACAGAAATCTCTGAAGGTGGACACCATGATCTGTGGCCCTTTACTGGAGACTAACGTGCAAAGCAATCCTTCGATGGTCAAAATCTGGGCCAAGGTAGTGAGGGTGGGTTTGGTCATGGTGGATGCCATGTATACAACATACGGGTACTTTGGGTAAGCATCCAAAATGAGCAACCACATTGATCCCAATAACAAGCCTACATAATCAAGATAGATGTGTTCCCAGAGGAGGTGGCAGGGGGAGGAGGTATGGTAGGATAGGGAATGCCAGATTTTGGGGTGCTGTCTGGCATTGAGCACATGTGCAGCCATGAACCACAGTTTCAATGTTGCTGCTGATCCCTGTCTTGCAAACATGTCAGTGAGCTAACACCTTCATGCGGAACATCCCCCAGTGTCCCCAGTGCAGCAAGCTAACATCTATTGGTGCAACTCTGCCAGGTGACCACCTAATGCACATCAGTCTCAATGTTCAAAACAATTATATCATCTACAACCAACAGCCTATGAGAAATATATTTCCAGGTGATGACCTTGGTCATCAACTGGTGGGTAAGGTAAGTTGGCCAACCATCAGTAATGTAGAGGAGGGCCCACCACAGTGTGCGGTCGCACTGCACAGCGGCTACACAAGCGACCATAATGGGGAAACCAACCAATGGTTGTTTCTGATCGGAATCAATGTAGAAGCACAGGATCTCTGTTGGTGAAAATCAGGGTCTGGACCAGATGGTAGATATGACAATGCACTGGTGTTGGACTGCTTTCCATGGGCTTATAATTGATGGTACAATTGTATGCACTCAGGAACAGTGTTGGAGGCATTGGCTGTTTGCACCAGAAGGCTGGAATGTGACCAAATAATGCCATCAACTTTTTGTGATCCATTATTAGAGAGAATTTATACCAGAATGGTAGATATGGAACTCTTTAATGGCAAACACTATTGGCAATACCTCCTTTTCAGTAGGAATAGTTTCACTGTGTGGGTGTCAATGTCTTGGACATGTATGCTATAGGTTCTTCGGAGCCATCCTCATTCCTGTGTGTTAAGACCGCCCCAATAACATAGGCAGATGCTTTGGTGCCCACAACCAATGGGCAACTGGAAGAGAATGGCGTGAGACAAGGGGCAGATTTCAGCAAGGTTTCCAGTTGGGTAAAAGTCTGGTCACAAGCAGTGGTCCAGTTGTAAGGCACGTCCTTTTTATGGAACTGATGAGGGGTTACAGAATTAGGTAATGGGGTAAGAATTTGGAATAATAATGATTCTGCCCAAACCACCTGTAACTCAGGAAAGTTCGCTGGGTGGGATAAGGAATCTATTCCAGCGACATTCCAATCACTGGGTCTGATTCCCTCTTTGCTGAGACAGTGTAAGATGTTCGCCTGCTTTATTTCTTCGTTGATAGTCCTGAGTGTCGACATACTGCATTGTTATACTGACTAAAAAATGAGGGTTGGAACTCCAACACTGACTACTGTAGATGATGTAGCCGGCAGTGGCACAACTGCGTTTCACAGTTCTTTACTTTCACTGTTCACAACCCCGCCAATATAATACAATTATGGCCAGTTCACTATTGGTAAATGTTGATAAGCCTCATTAACAGGTTGCAGGCAACACCAGCATACCACTACAATAGTTTGCTGTTCAACATCTATGAGCAGTAAAAACCTAACCACACAGTTCACAGTTCTTACAGAATAATATGGCACGTGTGACACTATTTGTCAAATAAATTAAACAGACATTGTCATTAATTGTTTTAACACTTGGACTATTTGTATTAAACTTATTCCAATGTTAAGTTGATGCATTGTTGTTAATACAACCAATACATGTATCTCGTCTGAAAATCAGCTGTGGACTGACTGTCTTAGGGCTAAAAATCGGTCCTTTATATATCCTCATAGTAATAGGCACTGAAACCATACACCATTCAATGTTTAAGTGACAGAAATTGCAATTAAAAACTAACTCATTCAGTTCACTGTTTACATCCAAAATTCCTTCTTTTTAACTGTTCTGTCTACCACAAAGGTTAGGCTAAATTATTTGTTTAAATAATGAAATTAACAGATATAGTTATACAAACAATACTTTTGACAAACATGGCTATAACTTCAACAAGAAAGAAGAAAGCCTTGAGGTGAATGCATCCTGGATCCTTGTGCTGCAGCAAATGAGCACTGCATGTAGCAAGGAGACGACCGCAGTGGTTACGACCATGAAAAATCCCCTGGATGTTGGTGTACCAAGTATATACGCAATTTGTCAGATTACAATATGCAATTATTAAGCATTCTTACAAGAAATGTGACAGAAATCATATAGATAGTTATAGCCCAATTCTGTGGGGAATGAGGAGTTACAATGACACCACAATCTGACTGCCAAGTTAATTGCCCCAAACATTAGCTTTTGAGGGAAGTGTTTTGATCAAAAATGTCAGCTTCCATTTTTCATGGGCTTAATAATAATTTTGATTACAGTCTAACATGTAACCGCATTTAATTTGTACATGGATACATTATAGTGATATTTTCTTTTACTCGTATATACGTGATGACCACACAAGATGGCAGTTAGTGAGTGAAAATCAAACAATGGAAACTCCAGGTAGAAATATCAACAATGTAGAAAAAGACAGACACGTCAAGTTGCAGACAGGAGAGATTAAAAGACATATAACTTTCAGCCACAGTATTTGTTAGTAAAGACAGACAGACAGACACACACACACACACACACAGAAGCAAGCAAGCATACATCACGCACACATGACTGCCAACTCCGGCATCTTGGGCCGAAATGCAACATCACATGGAATGCAGGCAGCTATCTGGAGGGGTTAGGGAAGGAGAAGGGGAAGGTATAGTAGTGTATGGGTGGGGAGAGAGACAAACGCTGTTCGATGGAGTGTGCACGGACTAGGCTGCCAACAGGTGCAGTGTCAGGAGGTTGTGGGGCAGGGAAGTGGCAGAAAAAGGAACAAAAAAGGAGATGAGAGGGCTGCAAATAAACAGGGTGGAAGATGAAAATGGGGAGGAGATGATAGGACAAAGGATGTGGAAACTGTTGGGTGTAGGGTGTTGGGACAGTATGTTATAGTAGATTGAGGTCAGGATAATTACAGGAGTGGAGAATGCGCTGTAAGGATAACTCCCATCTGTGAATTTCAGAAGAGCTGGTGGTGGGGGGAAGGATCCAGATGGCTTGGGTAGTGAAGCACCCATTGAAATCAAGTGTGTTATGTTCACCTGCATGTTGAGCCACAGGGTGGTCTACTTTGCCCTTTGCCACTGCCAAACTGTGGCCAATTCAACTACATTCTCATCTATGAATCTTGTTTTCTGCACTGCTAAAATTTGTATATGGTTCTTCTCTAGAAATAATTCCAACTAATTCTGTCTCCCAATTATCAAAAGAGAATTTACATTTAACATTCCAAAGTAGTACTTCTTTTTTATCTTAAACTTAGAGGGCTTTTCAGTACAGTGCATTCATCACCACTGCAAATGTAGAACTTTGCGGAATCCTTGGTCTCAATGCATTACAAGATGTAATGGTGGATTCTCATCAAAGTTACGACCTGGGGTCATGCATCCATTGTGCAAACTTTCCATTTTGTAATTTGAAGTTGTGAATTGTAGAGTGTAGGAAATCTAGGCTCACCTTTGAATTTCGAAAATAAGACCAGGTTGTTAGCCTGAAATATTACTGATTCAGCCACCACGAACATGTGGAACAGACGCTGTCGAGGTACCACCAGTAACATGTGGAACCAATGTGCCCTCTGTCCACTTTAGGCTTGGACGTGAAGCTGACTCTTTTGCATCTTTTGTTTGTGTGTTTATTTTTGTGCCTTTATTTTGCAGAGAAACAATTTATTTTTTGCAACACTTTCCTTAAAATAGTTTCATGTTATTACCATTTGCCTGTTTAGGTTTACTTTTAATAGTAATTATAAATTTTCTGTTCAGTTCTAACACTTAAAATATCGCAATTTTCTTAAAGAGTTTTGTATTGTTATCATTTGTTTCTTTAGGTCTACTGTTCAACTTTCATACTTCCAATACCAATATAGTGCATTATTTTCATTATTATTTCAATATTCTTATAGGGCAGTGAGTCGGATGATTAATTTACCATCTTACTTCCATTTTTATTTAGCAATTTATTAACATAGAACCTTTAATAACATGCTGTGGTTTTATCAGTTAACATTTTTCTTTATACTGTCATGCACACATTATGTTAGCTCTACTTAACAAATCCCCCCACCCATGAACAATGGACCTTGCCGTTGGTGGGGAGGCTTGCATGCCTCAGTGATACAGATAGCTGTACCATAGGTGCAACCACAACGGAGGGGTATCTGTTGAGAGGCCAGATAAACGAGTGGTTCCTGAAGAGGGGCAGCAGCCTTTTCAGTAGTTGCAGGGGCAACAGTCTGGATGATTTAATGATCTGGCCTTGTAACACTAACCAAAACGGCCTTGCTGTGCAGTTAACTGCGAATGGCTGAAAGCAAGGGGAAACTACAGCCATAATTTTTCCCGAGGGCATGCAGCTTCACTGTATGATTAAATGATGATGGTGTCCTCTTGGGTAAAATATTCCAGAGGTAAAATAGTCTCCCATTTGGATCTACTCAGGAGGACATCATTATCAGGAGAAGGAAAACTGGCGTTTTACAGATCGGAGAGTACAATGTCAGATCCCTTAATCGGGCAAGTAGGTTAGAAAATTTAAAAATGGAAATGGATAGTTTAAAGCTAGATATAGTGGGAATTAGCGAAGTTCAGTGGCAGGAGGAACAAGACTTTTGGTCAGGTGAATACAGGGTTATGAATACAAAATCAAATAGGGGTAATGCAGGAGTAGGTTTAATAATGAATAAAAAAATAGGAGTGCGGGTAAGCTACTACAAACAGCATAGTGAACATATTATTGTGGGCAAGATAGACACAAAGCCCACGGCTAGTACAGTAGTACAAGTTCATATGCCAACATGCCAACTAGCTCTGCACATGATGAAGATATTGATGAAATGTATGATGAGATAAAAGACATTAATCAGGTAGTGAAGGGAGACAAAAATTTAGTAGTTATGGGTGACTGGAATTCGACAGTAGGAAAAGGAAGAGAAGGAAACATAGTAGGTGAATAAGGATTGGGGCTATGAAATGAAAAAGGAAGTCGCCTGGTAGAATTTTGCACAGAGCATAACTTAATCATAGCTAACACTTGGTTCAAGAATCAAGAAAGAAGGTTGTATACATGGAAGAACCCTGGAGATACTAGAAGGTTTCAGACAGATTATAAAATGGTAAGACAGAGATTTGTAACCAGGTTTTTTAAATTGTAAGACATTTCCAGGGGCAGATGTGGACTGTGACCACAATCTATTGGTTATTAACTGTAGATTAAAACTGAAGAAAATGAAAAAGGCGTGAATGTAGGAAGATGGGACCTGAATAAACTGAAAGAACCAGAGGTTGTACAGAGTTTCAGGGAGAGCATAAGGGAACAATTGACAGGAATGGGGGAAAGAAATACAGTAGAAGAAGAATGGGTAACTTTGAGGAATGAAATAGTGAAGGCAGCAGAGGATCAAATAGGTAAAAAGACGAGGGCTAGTATAAATCCTTGGGTAACAGAAGAGATGCTGAATTTAAGTGATGTAAGGAGAAAATACAGAAATGCAGTAAGTGAAGCAGGCAAAAAGGAATACAAATGTCTCAAAAATGAGATGGCTAGGCAGGGATACTGCCTACAGGAAAATTAAAGAGAGCTTTGGAGAAAAGAGAACCACTTGCATGAATATCAATAGCTCAGATGGAAACCCAGTTCTAAGCAGAGAAGGGAAAGCAGAAAGATGGAAGGAGTATATAGAGGATCTATACAGGGGCGTTGTTCTTGAGGACAATATTATGGAAATGGAAGAGGGTGTAGATGAAGATGAAATGGGAGATATGATACTGCGTAGGGGTTTGACAAAGCACTGAAAGACCTAAGTCAAAACAAGGCCCCGGGAGTAGACAACATTCCATTAGAACTACTGACAGCCTTGGGAGAGCCAGTCCTGACGCAACTCTGGTGAGCAAGGGTGAGCAAGATGTATGAGACAGGCGAAATTCCCTCAGACTTCAAGAAGAATGTAATAATTACAATCCCAAAGAGAGCAGGTGTTGACAGATGTGAAAATTACCAACCTATCAGTTTAATAAGTCACCGCTGGAAAATACTAACCCGAATTCTTTACAGACGAATGAAAAAACTGGTAGAAGCCGACCTCGGGGAAGATCAGTTTGGATTCCGTACAAATGTTGGACCATGTGAGGCAATGCTGACCCTACGACTTATCTTAGAGAATAGATTGAGGAAAGGCAAGCCTACAGTTCTAGCATTTGTAGACTTAGAGGAAGCTTTTGACAATGTTGATTGGAATACTCTCTTTCATATTCTGAAGGTGCCAAGGGTAAAATACAGGGAGTGAAAGGCTATTTACAATTTGTACAGAAACAGAAACCACATGGCAGTTATAAGACTCAAGGGGCATGAAAGAGAGGCAGTGGTTGGGAAGGAAGTGAGACAGGGTTTTAGACTATCCCCGATGTTATTCATTCTGTATATTGAGCAAGCAGTAAAGGAAACAAAAGAAAAATTCAGAGTAGGAATTAAAATCCATGGAGAAGAAATAAAAACTTTGAGGTTCGCTGATGACATTGTAATTCTGTCAAAGACAGCAAAGGACTTGGAAGAGCAGCTGAACAGAATGGACAGTGTCTTGAAAGGAGGATATAAGATGAACATCAACAAAAGCAAAATCAGGATAATGGAATGAAGTCGAATTAAATCTGTTGATGCTGTGAGAATTAGATTAGGAAATGAGACGCTTAAAGTAGTGGGAGCAAAATAAGTCACGATGGTCAAAGTAAAGAGAATATAAAATGTAGACTGGCAATGACAAGGAAAGTGTTTCTGAAGAAGAGAAATTTGTTAACATCGAGTATAGATTTAAGCATCAGGAAGTCGTTGCTGAAAGTATTTGTATGGAGTGTGGCCATGTATGGAAGTGAAACGTGGACGATAAATAGTTTGGATAAGAAGAGAATAGAAGCTTTCGAAAATGTGGTGCTACAGAAGAATGATGAAGATTAGATGGGTAGATCACATAATTAATGAGGAGGTACTGAACAGAACTGGGGAGAAGAGGAGTTTGTTGCACAACTTGACTAGAAGAAGCGATCGGTTGGTAGGACATATTCTGAGCCATCAAGGGATCGCCAATTTAGTATTGGAGGGCAGCTTGGAGGGTAGAAATCATAGAGAGAGACCAAGACATGAATACACTAAACAGATTCAGAAGGATGTAGGTTGGAGTAGGTACTGGGAGATGATGAAGCTTGCACAGGATTGAGTAGCATGGAGAGCTGCATCAAACCAGTCTCTGGACTGAAGACCACAACAACAACAATGATCAAAAGTATCCAGACACCTGGCTGAAAATGACTTACAAGTACGTGGCACCCTCCATTGGTAATGCTGGAATTCAGTATGGTGTTGACCCACCCTTACCCTTGATGACAGCTTCCACCCTCGCAGGCATACATTCAATCAGGTGCTGCAAGGTTTCTTGGGATATGGAAGGCCATTCTTCACCAGAGTGCTACACTGATGAGAGGTGTCGAAGTCCATTGGTGAGCCCTGGCACAAAGTTGGCATTCCAAAATGTGCCAAAGGTGTTCTGTAGGATTCAGGTCAGGACTGTGTGCAGGCCCGTCCATTACAGGGATGTTACTGAAGTGTAACCACTCTGCCACAGGCTGTGCATTATGAACAGGTGCTCAATTGTGTTGAAAGATGCAATCGCCATCACTGAATTACTCTTCAATAGTGGGAAGCAAGAAGGTACTTAAAACATCAATGCAGGCCTGTGCTCTAATAGTGCCATGCAAAACAACAAGGGATGTAAGGCCCCTCCAAGAAGAACATGATCACACCATAACACCACTACCTCAGAATTTTATGTTGGCACTACACACACTGGCAGATGATGTTCACTGGTTATTCGCCATACCCACACCCTGCCATCGGATCACCACATTGTGTACTGTGATCTGTCACTCTACATAATGTTTTTCCAACCACTTAACCATGAAATCCATGTTTTCTTGACTACCACCTAACCGTCATAGTACTTGCAGTGGACCCTGATGCAGCATGGAATTCCTGTGTGACGGTCTGGATAGATGTCTGCCTGTTACACATTACGACCCTCTTCAGCTGTCGGCGGTACCTGTCAGTCAACATACGAGGTCGGCCGGTACGTTTTTGTGCTGCACGTGTCCCTTCATGTTTCTACTTCACTATCACATTGGAAACAGAGGACCTAGGGATGTTTAGGAGTATGGAAATCTCAAGTACAGATGTATGACATGAGTGACACCCAATCAACAGACTACATTCGAAGTCCGTGAGTTCCACAGAGTGCCCCATTTTGCTTTCTCACAATATCTAAAGATTACTGGGTCACTGATATGGAATATCTAACAGTAGATGGCAGCACACTGCACCTAATATGAGAAACATATGTTTTTGGGGATGTCTGGATACTTTTGATCACATAGTGTATATAGAGAATAATAGCAGTTCTATCACACCCCAGACAATACCCTTGTCTCTGATTGTCTGTAGTGATATCTCCCCTTATTATACCTTCACAACGGAGAATCGGTATATGAGGCCTCTAAGTTGTATAGTATCTCTGCTATGTAATGAAAGCTAATATGTAACTTCCATTATATATAAGTTCTGAACAAAATTGTTTTTTACTTGACAGTAGAATTGCCTTCTAATTGTTCCTACACATTTTCTGGTGCTGAAACCTAGGAAAAAGTGACACAAACAGAACATTTGGACTCTCTGGCTATCTACAACACTTCAAGAGGACTGACATATATTTGGGATGAATTCATGGCAGAATTTCTTCACGTGTAATGTCTAACTCCCACACTCGGCTAAATCTTATACCCATCGAGACTTTCAGCTTACCTCCATTTGTTGTATCAGTTTACTGCTTGTACATTAGCTGTCAGAGTAATACCTGAGCAGAAGATGGAAGAATAATTTGAATACACAGCAAGTGCACAGCTGACCTCTAGCAAGAAACTTTAACATTAAAACTTGTCAAGGTCATCTGTCACAGCTGGAGACATGAACAGTGGTGGTCAAGTTTAGGCTTGTTCTGTGCATCTACATCACGCATCATCCTCCAGCAACCAATGGGGATTCAGTAGTGTCCTCAGTGCTCTACTGTGAGTGTCATAGCCAATACAAGCACTAAACGTGATCCTAGCAAGCTGTCAAGTGAATTTTTATTCCATTTGCTGAGAGTTATCATGGCTGATGATGGTGGTAAGCGATAAATTCTGCACAAGCATGAAGAGACATAATTTGCTATATAAATACTTCCATTAAATGTGGAGCACATGCATGTGCTTACCACAACTGTTGCTTGGAAGTGGAAACTCTGCAGTTACCATCCCTGTCTAGAGCTGTGGCTCAGACTTTAGCGACACTACAATTACAACTACACATGAACACAAATACTGAAAAAGTTGACTGATTTTCTAAGTTAAAACAAAAATGAGGAACACAGTGGTCCAATATTATATGCTTTGTTAAGCAAATAAATTTGTTTGATTACTCCATGCCCAAAAACGAGACAGAATATGTTAACAGTTGACTGCAGGAAACTTGGGCTAGTTTAATGACCCTGGACTATGCTATCCAAGACTTACTTGACAGCACAGAATGCAAACTACATTTGCAACTGGCTAGTAATTTCACTTCTTTTTCCTGGGATTGGATTGATGGTGTCACCTGGGTTGCAGCTGATTCCACTCATAAGAAGGCAACAGGATGTCAAACAGCTAAGTTCTCACGTCTCCTTGACAAACCATCTCTGCAGGTTCCGTGCAAGACTGTCATCAATTTCAGTGACATGGTGTTGAGTGATGATAGGGCCTCGGTTTTGCAGAAAGGTCTCAACTTTGCTCCTACCCCCAAGTTTACTCCGGTCACAGAAATTGTTAGTGCTGTTGAACAGGTTGCAGCTCGACTTCCGCCTGGATCAGCTGAGGAAATACGTCGTGAAACTTGTCGTGCGTTGACGAAATCCAAGCCGATGGAGTCAAATATCACCAGTAAAGAGAGGGCGGCCATTCGTGATCTGAGGGAGCGCTCTCAAATTGTTGCCTTACCGGCTGACAAAGGCAATGCTACAGTTGTTGTCTCCCATAAGGACTACACTGATAAGATACAGAGCCTGCTAAATGATGATTCCTACCGGAAGATCAGCATTGACCCTACAAAGAAGGTGGAGAACAAGACAAGGTTGCTTCTCAAGGATGCAAATTTACCGGAGGGTGACGCTAAGAAATTGTTACCCCAAGGTCCGGTATCACCTAGACTATATGGACTCCTGAAGGTTCACAAAGAGGGGGTACCATTATGCCACATTGTCAGCAACATCAGGGCACCTACATATTTGTTGGCCAAATACCTGACGGGAATATTAAGTCCTTATGTGGGTAAATGCCCTCATCACATCCGTAATTCCGTGGATTTTGTTAAACGCCTTGATAGCTTCAGGTTGGATGAGTCAGATATCATGGTGGTTTTGACGTCATTTCTTTGTTTATGAGGGTACCCCTACAAGAGTCACTAGAATTGATTAGTCAGAAGTTTGACGAGAAGACCACTGAACTTTTTAGGCATGTCTTGACTTCCACGTATTTTCTTTTTAATGGAGAATACTACGAACAAACGGAGGGAGTCGCCATGGGTAGCCCACTCTCACCGGTGGTAGCGAATTTGTACATGGAGAACTTTGAGGAGGAATCCCTGTCGTCATCCGAATGGAAACCTACTTGCTTTTTTCGTTACGTGGACGACACATTTGTCATCTGGCCTCATGGTATGGATAAACTCCTTGACTTCCTTACACATCTAAACTACATACACCCCAACATCAAATTCACTATGGAGACTGAAACGGAGGGTAAATTACCTTTTCTTGACGTCTTGGTCAAGAGAAGGACTGACGGCACCCTAGGTCATGGGGTGTATCGGAAGACAATGCACACTGATCTGTATTTGCATGCAGACAGCTGCCACCGCCCTTCACAGAGGAATGGGATACTTAAAACTCTAGTGCATAGGGCACGCACTATCTCTGATGCAGGAATTGGAACATCTGAGAACTGTATTTCGAAAAAATGGGTACTCAGAGTGGCAGATTCAACGTGCTCTCTGCCCAACCACTGTAGCACAACCTGCTGAGATGGATGAAGTCACGAGGGAGGAGGTAGGCACTCCATTTATTCCATACACAGGCGCCCTCTCGGGGAAAATCGCCCGCATTTTGAAGAAACACCGAGTCGGAACTGTGTTTTGTCCTCCGAATAAAACTCGTGCACTGTTGGGGAGCACCAAAGATGACCTCGGTTTGAGGAAGGCTGGCGTGTACTAGATTCCGTGTCAATGTGGAAAGTCGTATATTGCTAATTAATGGAAAATCTCATATAAAGATGTGAAACAATTACTAACAAAGAGATAGAGGGGCTGGCCAGTACTTACCATGCCTCCATCCTTGCTACCTTCCCTGTTTTCCTTTCCCTGTTGCTTCATAACCTGGGTTGTGAGTAACTAAATCCACTTTCCCTTCTTCCCTTTCTTTCCCCCCTCTTCTCCCTGATGAAGGAACATTTATTCCGAAAGCTAGGAACTTAAATTTTCGGTTGTTTTTTTGTGTTTCTATCGGCTGTACTGAGCTGAGGTAAGTACTGGCCAGCCCCTCTATCTCTTTGTTAGTAAAAGTCGTATATTGGTCAGATGTAGCGTACTATTGAGGATCGATGACGTGAACATCAGAGGCACACTCGACTGATGTATCCGAGCAAGTCGGCAGTCACTGAACATTGTTTGTCAGAAAATCACACTATGGAGTATGAACGCACGAGGATTCTGGTACAGACATCGCAATACTAGGACAGAGTTGTTAGAGAGGCCATCGAAATTCGCACCAATGACGATCTCATAAACCCTGACTGGGAACCAGCAATTGGGTTAATCAAGAGTAAATTGAGCAAACGTATAGTTGTGACAACCACAGCAGACAGAGCCATCACATCGACGTCATCTCAGACGCCGTCGCAATCTGTTCCAGCGCGCGACCGTGGCGTGGGGCACGGACGGTGGAGGGAGTGCGCTGTGGGTGGAGGGTATTTAAATCAGCCACCGCCACAACAGAACCCAGTTCCCCCTGAGCAGCCATAGCGTACAGATCTCTGTACCAGCACAGGAGCTCAGTCCGTCAGTTCACCTGATGATGGCGACATGTATGATCGCCGAAATATTGTGCCTGTTGGACACTGTAGACCGGCAGTACACCCATGGATATTTTGATTATCAAATACGCCGCGAGAAACTCAAGAATCACATAACAATTGTTAGCTCTGAGAAGTATCCAAAAGCTTAGAAACAACTTCAGTCTTGTGAAAATTAAAACTTTCCCAGTGTATAGGTTCTTCCACAAAACATCAGGCAAACTGACAGACTTCATTATCTTTGTGCCACTATATTTCAGTACAGAGTCTTTGGCCATCTTCAGTGAGTACTGATGAAAGTGCACCAAGTTCTGCTATTTAAGACCTTCCTGGAGTGTGCATGTCGTACCCAGTTGTCATTACACATGTATCGCTAAAGGATACGTGCTTCTGCTGCAAGTCTGTGCACTGCTGTGAGCACTCTTTGTGGTGAAAGCTCGCCTCTTTGATATAAGATCCATCATCTTCATGTGGTAAAATTAAAGAATGATGCTAGATACACAGAGCATGAAGCTTTTCTATAACAAGATTCCATGTGTTATTTAACAGGGAATCGCTAACTCGAAACATAAGGCTCTCACGGAGTCGTATTTCCTGTGATTCATTCATAAAATACTCTACTATGTTTGAAGTACAGGTCATAGCCTACATCACACGTACTCTGACACCCCATGAGAATTCAGTAGTGTTCTGAGCACTCTGCTCTGAATGCTGCAGCTGATGCGAGCATTAAATGTGATCGTAGCGAGTTGTTGAGTGACTTTCTATTTCGTTTGTTGCAAGCTGTCATTGCTGATGGTGATGGTAAGTGATAAATCCTGCAAAAACAAGCAAGAGAGAAAATTTGCAGGATATATGCTTCCTTCAAGAGGAAAGCAAGCACGTGCATGTAGCGCAACTGTCGCTTGTAATTGTCAAAAACGCCATTCCCGTCCTTGTCTTGGCATGCACAAACTGCCATCATTCACAGGTTGAACTATAGTGTTCCATGATGTGCTGTTGAACAGGATATGTCATTTGCCCTGTATATGATAGTCACATTCACATGGACTCTTATTAACACCTGCCCTGTATGCCTCCAATAAAGTCATCTTTGATTGATCACAGAGGTGCCAAGATTTTTGTACTCTGCCTATTTCTGAAGGAACATTTCCAATATATGAATACAAAATTGCCTTCAATCACACATTTATGAAGGAACATTGTACTGTACTTCTTCACAACACAGGCACTGCAATTTCATATTTATCAGCCAATACTGGGCCTGTGACTTAGAAATAAAATGCCTCCCTGTATAGGAATAAAATTAATGGGATGTTCTAGTACAGGTATGTCACAGAGCTCATAACATATGGAAATCTGGGTTTGGCTCTGAGTCATGATCAAGTAGCTGAGGCCGTTAAGGTGACCACTTAGGTGAAGTGAGAAACCCAGGTTTGAGTCCCAATTTGGCACAAATTTTCACTGTTTTTATTTCATTAGACGGAAGCAGTTGATATTCAGAACTGTGGATACATTTTATGTGTTTACAATATAAGCTGTTATTTCGAGGGCCTCCCACTCTTCGTTTTTGTGTCATTAGCATGACTCTGTACCTGTTGAGATATCCATTTCCCTGCACCAAAGTATGGAGTTGTTCCTGTTCTGTTTGGAATATACCAGCAGCTGAGGTGGTATGGGCTCCATGAATTAAGGCCTTCAGAACACCCATCATTCGGGCCAGATAGTGGCAGCTATTACCTGTAAATAGGGATCTATAGGAATGGATTTTCAAAATACCGAATGTTGAAGTGTACCATCACTCTTGCACCTAACCAAAGGTGGTCATTAAGACACAGCAGATTTAAGTCAATTAAGCTGGGAAGCTATAACTTATTGGCAAGTTTTGTAAGTTGATTCATTTGCTACATTACATTAGGAACAGGTTTTATGTTGACATAACAGCATTATTTGAGGACACTTTCTCCTTGACATACATTTTATTTAACAACAAGTTTCATAAATGATCTGATGGTGTCACCATGGAGAATCCTTAGTCTCTCCTGGTAGCCAACTTTTTTATGGAAGATTTTAAAGAGAGGGCACTTGACTCAGCAGTTTTAAAAGTAACAGTATTTTGGCAATACACTGATGATACATTTATAGTTGGCCCTCATGGTCTGGAAAGTCTCCAAGAGTTTCTTCAACATTTAAAATCCACACATGAAAATGCAAAATTTACTATGAAGGTGCAGAAAGAAGGCTGTTTCCATTTTAAGCATCTTGTTGAACATAAGAGAGATGGTACATTTGGCATTTTGAAAGCCTACTCATACACACTTGCATTTACAGGCAATTAGCTGTTAACATCCAGCAAACACGAGATTCTATATACCTTGATTCACTGTGCCCATAGCATCTTAGATGTAAATAACCTGCAAGCTGAACTGGAAAACCTCAAGACTGCATTATTTGAAAGTGGATATTCATCTCAGCAGACAAAGGTTGTTACAAACACACAAACAGCACAAGAAGGAAGAGGATAATGCCTTCAAGACAAGAACCTAGCTACCATACATCGGAAATTTCCTCACAAAAATAGGCAGAGTACTAAGAAAACAGGAGGTTAAAAATCGTGGAACTTTTAGAATCAATCAAAGACAAGATCTGCATGAGGCAGATGTCTATTAGATTTTGTGAGAGTAAGGCAAATCATATATAGAGCAAATGACACATGCTGTTTAGGAGCACATTGTGGAACACCAGCAGCATACTCACATCCTCTAAGCTAGCAAATGTGCTGCATTTTGCTGCAATTTTCTAATGCTGCAACTTCTCTGTGCACTACAGCATCAACCATGAAAAGCTGCATGGAACTTACAACTCTATCTACTAGGTCATTTATATATATTGTGAAAAGCAATGGTCCCATAACACTAATCTGAGGCATGCCAGAGGTTACTTTAATGTCTGTAGGCATCTCTCCATGGAGAACAACATGCTGTGTTCTGTTTGCTAAAAACTCTTCAATCCATCCAAACAGCTTGTCTGATATTCCGTAGGCTCTTATGTTGTTTATCAGGTGACAGTGTGGAACTGTATCGAACGCCTTCCGGAAGTCAAGGAAAATGGCATCTACCTGGGAGCCTGTATCTAATATTTTCTGGGTTTCATGAACAAATAAAATGAGTTGGGTCTCACATGATCGCTGTTTCCAGAATCCATGTTGATTCCTACAGAGTAGATTCTGGGTTTCCAGAAATGACACGATACGCGAGCAAAAAACAAGTTCTAAAATTCTACAACAGATCGATGTCAGAGATATAGGCCTATAGTTTTGCGCATCTGCTTGACGACCCTTCTTGAAAACTGGGACTACCTGTGCTCTTTTCCAATCATTTGGAGCCTTCCATACCTCTAGAGACTTGTGGTACATGGCTGTTAGAAGGGGGGCAAGTTCTTTCACGTACTCTGTGTAGAATCAAATTAGTATCCCGTCAGGTCCAGTAGACTTTCCTCTGTTGAGTGATTTCTACATCTACATCTACATCCATACTCCGCAAGCCACCTGACGGTGTGTGGCGGAGGGTACCCTGAGTACCTCTATCGGTTCTCCCTTCTATTCCAGTCTCGTATTGTACGTGGAAAGAAGGATTGTCGGTATGCTTCTGTGTGGGCTCTAATCTCTCTGATTTTATCCTCATGGTCTCTTCGTGAGATATACGTAGGAGGGAGCAATATACTGCTTGACTCTTCGGTGAAGGTATGTTCTCTAAACTTTAACAAAAGCCCGTACCGAGCTACTGAGCGTCTCTCCTGCAGAGTCTTCCACTGGAGTTTATCTATCATCTCCGTAACGCTTTCGCAATTACTAAATGATCCTGTAACGAAGCGCGCTGCTCTCCGTTGGATCTTCTCTATCTCTTCTATCAACCCCACCTGGTGCGGATCCCACACTGCTGAGCAGTATTCAAGCATTGGGCGAACAAGCGTACTGCAACCTACTTCCTTTGTTGTCGGATTGCATTTCCTTAGGATTCTTCCAATGAATCTCAGTCTGGCATCTGCTTTACCGACGATCATCTTTATATGATCATTCCATTTTAAATCACTCCTAATGAGTACTCCCAGATAATTTATGGAATTAACTTCTTCCAGTTGCTGACCTGCTATTTTGTAGCTAAATGATAAGGGACGTATCTTTCTATGTATTCGCATCACATTACACTTGTCTACATTGAGATTCAATTGCCATTCCGTGCACCATGCGTCAATTCGCTGCAGATCCTCCTGCATTTCAGTACAATTTTCCATTGTTGCAACCTCTCGATACACCACAGCATCATCTGCAAAAAGCCTCAGTGAACTTCCGATGTCATCCACCAGGTCATTTATGTATATTGTGAACAGCAACGGTCCCATGACACTCCCCTGCGGCACACCTGAAATCACTCTTACTTCGGAAGACTTCTCTCCATTGAGAATGACATGCTGCGTTCTGTTATCTAGGAACTCCTCAATCCAATCACACAATTGATCTGATAGTCTGTATGCTCTTACTTTGTTCATTAAACGACTGTGGGGAACTGTGTCAAACGCATTGCGGAAGTCAAGAAACACGGCATCCACCTGTGAACCCGTGTCTAAGGCCCTCCGTGTCTAAGGCCCTCTGAGTCTCGTGGACGAATAGCGCGAGCTGGGTTTCACACGACCGTCTTTTTCGAAACCCATGCTGATTCCTACAGAGTAGATTTCTAGTCTCCAGAAAAGACATTATACTCGAACATAATACGTGTTCCAAAATTCTACAACTGATCGACGTTAGAGATATAGGTCTATAGTTCTGCACATCTGTTCGACGTCCCTTCTTGAAAACGGGGATGACCTGTGCCCTTTTCCAATCCTTTGGAACGCTTCACTCTTCTAGAGACCTTCAGTTGCTTTTCTATTCCTTGGACAATTATTTTGATGTCAACCACTTTTTTGTTCATGTGGTGATTTAGAAAAGAAACTGCAGTGCAGTCTTCCTCTGTGAAACAGCTTTGGAAAAAGGTGTTTAGTATTTCAGCTTTACGTGTGTCATCCTCTGTTTCAATGCCATCATCATCCCAGAGTGTCTGGATATGCTGTTTCGATCCACTTACTGATTTAACGTAAGACCAAAACTTCCTAGGATTTTCTGTCAAGGCGGTACATAGAATTTTACTTTCGAATTCACTGAACGCTTCACGCATAGCCCTCCTTATGCTAACTTTGACATCGTTAGCTTTTGTTTGTCTGAGAGGTTTTGGCTGCATTTAAACTTGCAGTGAAGCTCTCTTTGCTTTCGCAGTAGTTTCCTTACTTTGTTTTGGAACCACAGTGGGTTTTTCCTGTCTCTCACAGTTTTACTCAACACATACCTGCCTAAAACGTATTTTACGATTGCCTTGAACTTTTTCCATAAACACTCAACATTGTCAGTGTTGGAACAGAAATTTTCGTTTTGATCTGTTAGGTAGTCTGAAATCTGCCTCATATTACTCTTGCTAAACAGAAAAACCTTCCTCCCTTTTTTTATAATCTTATTTACTTCCATTTTCAGGGATGCTGCAATGGCCTTATGATCACTGATTCCCTGTTCTGAACTTAGAGTCAAAAAGTTTGGGTCTGTTTGTTGCCAGTAGATCCAAGATGTTACCTCTATGAGTCGGTTTTCTGTTTAATTGCTCGAGGTAATTTTCGGATAGTGCACTCAGTATGTCACTCGATGCTCTGTCTCTACCACCCGTCCTAAACATTTGAGTGTCCCAGTCTATATCTGGTAAATTGAAATCTCCACCTAAGACTATAACATGCTGAGGAAATTTATGTGAATGTATTCCAGATTTTCTCTCAGTTGTTCTGCCACTAATGCTGCTGAGTCGGGAGGTCGGTAAAAGGAGCCAATTATTTACCTAGCTCGGTTGTTGAGTATAATCTCCACCCATAATAATTCACAGGAACTATCCACTTCCATTTCACTACAGGATAAACTACAACTAACAGTGACAAACACACCACCATCGGTTGCATGAAATCTATCCTTTCTAAACACCGTCTGTACCTTTGTAAAAATTTCGGCAGAATTTATCTCTGGCTTCAGCCAGCTTTCTGTACCTAGAAAGATTTCAGCTTCGGTGCTTTTTATCACCGCTTGAAGTTCCGGTTCTTTACCAATGCACCTTCGACAGTTTACAACTACAATACCGACTGCTGCTTGGTCCCCACATGTCCTGACTTTGCCACGCACCCTTTGAGGCTGTTGCCCTTTCTGTACTTTCCCAAGGCCATCTAACCTAAAAAAAACACCCAGTCCACGCCACATAACCCCTGCTACCCATGTAGCCACCTGTTGGGTGTATTGGACTCCTGACCTATCCAGTGAAACCCGAAACCCCACCACCCTATGGCACAAGTCGAGGAATCTGCAGCCCACACGGTCGCAGAACTGTCTCAGTCTCTGATTCAGACCCTCCACTTGGCTCTGTACCAAAGGTCCGTAGTCAGTCCTGTCGACAATGCTGCAGATGGTTGGTGGCGACCCCGGGTGGGCTCGAACCACCAACCTTTCGGTTGACAGTATGATGAGTGAGTTCGGTTGACAGTATGATGAGTGGGTACTTATATACCCTTATTATTTGTGCTTCATTCATGACTTCCCAGTATCAGAAAAATCTACTTTCATACATCACATACTGTCTTTATGTAATGTAGAGGTATGACCTGCATTTTGAGTCTAAAGAAATTTAGCAATCTTGTGGCCAAAAATGAGCTAGAAAAAATGGACATGAAAGGCTTTGCATGGTTACTGTCTATCCATCAGGTTAACGTTATGGAAAATCATGTACTACCATATGGGTAATGGTGTTACTATATACTTCCGCAAGTGAAGTACAGTAAAGAAAGAGACAGAAAAAAGAAAAAATTCACAGCATACAAATGAGTATAATATGACCCTCAATCTGCCAACTAACCTTGCATCCACAGAAAGAACTGTAGTCCACCATTTAAAAACTAATCCTGACCTTATAATCCTACCTGCTGACAAAGTATACAGACTCAACCAAAGACCAATATTGAACCTTGCCTGACTCAGTTCATTCCTCCATCCAACCATAATTCACCCCCATTGCTCCCAAACTGCCCCTGTTAACTTTCCATCATTTTTTAACCTCAAACCTTGTGTCACCACCATTCCCCAAATCCCTCAAACATGCAAACTAACCTTACATCCACAGAGGGAACCGCAGTCCACCATCTAAAAACTGATCCTGACTTTATAATACTCCTTGTAGTCAAAAGAATATAACAGCTTGATAAACGAAATTAAGAGAAATCTAGGTACTAAAGTAAGTGTGTAAAGAAAACATTAGCCTGGAAGCCAGAGCATATACCTATTACATTTCCTGCAGGTGCTTCTGTTACAGGCATTAACTCTCGCCCCATTATAATGTACAGCTGACCAATCCGAGCTCTTGTTAAGTGCTGCCCAGGTTTCAAATCCTTCAAGGTGAGACTAGGATCCACTTCTTCCTTATTTTCTTCCTGTCAGCAACATACAAAAAAACTACAGATACCAACTTTTAATTTATTTCAGAATATTGTAATGTTGGAAGTTGTGAAATCAGAATGAAGGCAAAAAATGTGAATAGTACATACAGAATACACAGAGCGCAGCTACAGAATTAGATGTATCATGCAGCTGTTTTCTAATATAAAAGAAATTATATAGGAAGAGATATAAAAATGTGTACTTATATTTCAAGGATATTTTATAGCCATAAGGGCAAAAATAAAATTTCTCAGAGATGACACTGATGTTAACAAAATTCTGTTTTTATTATTTTGATATATGATATATAATAATCAAATCAAGTGTTAACTTGATCTCCAGATAATTTTGTTATTATTGCTTACCAAAGTACCTACACCAGATGTTTCACTGAAATGAATAAACTAACCTAACAAACTATCATAAGATTATTTGTTCTGGACAGTTTATTATCAATCAAGGTTAATCAAAAGTTGGTGGAGATTTCTAAATCATCTGCTCTTTCATTTTCAAAAGAAGACAATCAGATTTGAATATGATCCATGTGCAGCATGTTCCAAAACTGTCTCCAGTGTTGAGCCATCAAAAAAGTGCCCAATGTGGCACTGGATGATCAGAAACTAAAGGTGTGTGACATATCTAGCACAAACGACATTTTAAAATTTTCCCAACAAATTGAATGTTTAAACAAATTTGGGGATTGCAGCGAGTTCTCATTTAATTCATTGTACAATATTTTGACTGGTGGGTGCTCAGTCCAAATATTGTGCAATGAATTAAACAATGACAGGCTGGAAGCCAGAAATTTGTTTGATCTTAACAGACATATCATACAAAATAGTGTGAAAATTACGAATTAACTATGGCACAGTGTTATGCAAAAATGCAGCTGATCAAAAGCAAATGCTAAAAAAAATTTATTGTCAATGTTAGAATCAGTTTTAAAGAAACCACCTTATTTTATGTATCAGTTTCATACTAGAAAAGAACAGTAAATGAATGTGCAACAAAGCAAGAGGATCCTTTTTCTTTCCCCCTTCCCCTCCTGTCCCAATGCCACCCCTACCGTCCCAATGCCACCCCTCCCCTCCTCTCCCCTCCCATTCCAAATTAGTATTATTTTTTTCCAAATTTTGTGATTTTTTCGATATGGTCATCTAGATGACATGTCCACAGTATATAAAGATACCAAATATTGACTCAGGGCTTCAACCCTTACTTTTATCATTTATCACATTCCTTTGGTTGTCAAGAGATAATGAGACAGATAGTTTGCCAAAAAACTGTACTAATTACAAAACATGAGTAAATTTAGATTTCCTTGTCATTGTCCATTAGTGAACGTATACATGATTACTAAGTTCCCGATAGAGTAGATAAAAAATGCATGTAAATATCATGTTTGTACAGTTAATTACAAAAATATGTTAATACCATTCATGCTCATTTAATTCTGTAATAACAACATACTTAGTTAAAATATTTTTACTGAAAATAATCCAATTTTTAGGCAAACTAGCCAGAGTAATTCTACAGAAATTACTATAATATATAAAAGTACTAGTTTAAACTAATAGCTATTGTAAAATTATGAGCAAAGGATTTGGAAATGGCAATGGAAACATTATTTAAAGGGTTAAATTATTTTTAAAGATTATTCTTGAATATATTATTGGATAAAGGAGGGATTTTGGATATCTGAATAGTACTGAAACTAATGAAGAAAAAAATTGAACTATAATAATTCGTTATGAATTCATAGATATAAAAATTATAATGTTCTTATGTTCTTTCTTCAAATGATTTCTTATATCTCTTTGACGCTGTGGTGGCATATTGGTGTTTCCCTCTATTATTACTGGCACCCTTGCAGGCCCTCACAATCATCCAAGCATTTATTATGATGTACTTTTATGATGTAATTTTCAAAACTGTGCTGACTATATTTTCACAAACAACCTTTTTTTAATACAACCACAAGGTTAATAATATTTGGCATGTGTACATTTTTTACACAGGTCATCATATGCATCTGGTCTCTTTCAGATCTCAACACAGACAGTTACCATTAATTAGTGCACAGTGTACTGCTCATTAATAATCATCTTTCGTCTCACTATCTTTGATCAAATTCACAGATGTTATCAATATCTAGCAGCTAGACAGTGCATCTTTTAATCAACTTAAAAATTACTGCTACACCATCCACTATTCAGTTACTCAGAAACATAAATCTTTAATTGTAAATTAAGAAACTGCAACAATCAATAACAGCCAGTTTTAGTTTTAATTACTGCAAATATATATAAGAGGCAGTTTGGAAGCCATTTTAGGCTAGTTCGTGGTGAGTTTGAATGCAGTAAAATATAGGCCCAAAAATACAGGATAGTGTACTGCAGATGATTTAGTACAGGTAACAAACCAGAACATGTATGACGATTTATCCAAATTTCATGTCCGTGAGTTTGCTCCATAGTATAGTGACTGACTGTGAATCAGCAGTTAATTTCATGAACTGTGTAAATCTTCTAATAATGGCCAATACTTATTGTGATAATAGGATCAGAATGTGAACAGTGTTATTTCCAATAGTTACATTTGCTGTGCACATTATCTTTGTATCAATGTAACTGTTATGACTTCAAGGACAGTGATTTAAGAACTTTGTACAGTGACTGTGTTACACATTCCTTGTCACATGTGAACTTTCGAGTCACTCCCATGTTAGGTTACTGCTCATTAACAATCGCATAATAGGACATCAAACAAGTGTAGTATGTAGCTAGCTATTTAGCTATACATAATTTAAACAGATGAAATTCAATTTGCCATAAACTGCAGTTCAATCAACATCTAAGTGCAATTAAAATGGGTGAATGCAAATCTGGTGTGGACCACATTGTTAGTAGTAAACTGTCCCCACCACCAACTCTTCAGCCAGATTCAATGGAGGCAAATATACCATATGTACTTTAGTACAGGTACTGCTTACACTACTGATGGAGGCCAGTGTCCCAGCACCAAAAATGCCTGAGTTGATTTTATCAAGTATGAAAACAACCAATGTTTCCTAGAGGTGCAAAAGCAACTCTTCATATTGATGACTGACACAAGTCTTCTGGGTTACTTCAATGAAAAACTACATCAGAAGAGGCCTAATCTGACTCTCTTCAGAAAAAAGAATTTGAAATACAAATTGTTGGAACTTACAACCGATGCACTAGATTTGGCACACACTGAACCCCTCTTATTCCCATATGCAAAGAAATTTCTGATTGAAAATGTTTTGAGTTTAATGACGATGTGTACAGACCTTCCAGAACCATACTTATGTGATGGAATGTACTCACTGTATAAATATTAGTAATTTGACACAAAGTCACTTTTTTGTTATTTTATTTTCTGGTAACTAATTTTAGCCATGCCACCATCAGACCAGATTGTTGTTGCAGTGGCAGTGCAGGCACCAACGAAATAGTGGTCTGCTGTACTGGACATTAGTCAGCTGTGTAAACAAGACAACTTGACAAGTTGACACAGTCCCCTGGTGCCTAATACAGAAACTGCTACTTCATTGCTGCCTTTGCTGCCACCAAAATAACATTCTGGTCTGAAGAGAGCACAGCGGAAAATGGTTACCATAAAATAAGATAATGAAAAAGCAACTGAACAGTGTCAAAGTTATTGATTTCATTTCAGCCACTGCAGTTTCTAAGATGTTATTTCTACAAGGAAAAGTATTAGATGAAGTGAACTGGCCTAAAGTGGAACTTCATTGAACAATAAGTGCATTGTTTAACCTCCTGATCTTGCAAACTTCTCCTCCATCTTTTTCAATGAAAACTAGTTGTTCAGATACATATAGAGGTAAATTTGGTATTGAGCAAAATAAAAGTCACAGAGGACAGCAAAGAGTCAGCATGTTCACAAATGCTGTGAAATCTGGATATGAAGACTTTATATTTTTATGTTCTTTTTTGTTTTTCTCTTTCTTCTAGGATTAAGAGATGAAGTACTTTCATCCAGTTAAATACAGTTATATTTTCTCACATAATATATTCAATGTGTTCTGTAAGCTCCACATTTTTTTCCCTGCCATTACATATGAGATGTGTTACATTCAGTTTTGAGATGTGTGAATAGTACCGTGTCTTAGTTGATCTGTTTCTTGATAGTCAACTATTACAGTGATGATGATCATATTTTTTTTAGGATACTCAAAACTAGACTCCTTAGTACCCATACTAAAATATTACAGAACAGGTGAAGTCAAAATTTATAAAACTGTTTACAACAATGCTTAAAATTGTCACTCTATTCTCAAAGATTGGTTGTTCTTGTCGTGGTCTTCAGTCTGAAGACTGGTTTATGTAGTTTTCCATTCTCCATACTACTCTGTCCCATGTAAGCCTCTGTATCTTTGAATAACTAATGCAACTTACGTCCTTCTGAATCTGGATACTATACACCTATGTGATTAAAGACTGGTTTATGTAGTTCTCCATTCTCCATGCTACTCTATAATATGTAAGCCTCTACATCTTCGAATAACTAATGCAACTTACATCCTTCTGAATCTGATTACCATAGATCTACAATAATGTAAAGAAAATTTATAGACATGGTCAAGCTCCACAGTCTATATACCTTCATCAGTTTAATACATATTAGCAATACACTCCAAAATAAAAAAAAAATGGGACAGGTATGCAGTATCACTTCTCTGTGACACTCTGATACATAGGACTGTGTAACACCGCATGGTTACACCTCCTGCGACCTTTTTACTTAAAAAAGTAAAGATAAAATTCCATACAAATGGTAAAACAATAACAAATGAATAAATAAAAAGGCGGCTGGGTTGATAGACAGGGAATACCAGTTTTGGAGAGTTGAGTAGTCTGTTTTGGTGTCTTCTTTAAAAAAAGCTTTTTTTTTTTTAGATTGTTTGTATAAAAGTACACTTTGTTATGTGGATATATTAAATGCAAATAAAATAAATGTAACTTATTATATGCATGTAGAATTGAATTAGATACATCCAGCCACCAACATGTACCGCTCCCTTCCACTCTGATGGCAGCAACAATGTGTCATAGCACAGTCCCCTTTAGACACCAAAAACACTGGATACCCATCATGATCCATGACAGTTCAACTGACCAATCACAATTCACAGAGATTGATAAGAGAGACTTCATAGCACTCTCATCCCACTTGATGGTGTCCTAGATGTGCTTAATAGGGCTGAGCTCAAGTGAGTCTGAGGAACATGTAACAACCCTTGGCTGTTCCTCAAATAATTCTAGCTTATCCTCTTAGATAAGCTGAAGTGCTATGGAATGAATGGTTCAGTATACAGATGGTTCACTTCATATTTAACTGGTAGAATGCAGAAGGTTGAAACAGTAAACCCACATAGTACACCAGATTATTCAGACTGGGGATGTATCAGGAATGGGGTACCACAGGGTTCTGTCTTGGGGCCTTTGTTGTTTTTAATATATGTTAATGACTTGCCTAATTATATTCATGAAGATGCAAACTTGGTTCTCTTTGCAGATGACACAAGTATTGTAATCAAGCCTAAAAAGCAAGAATCAGCTGAGGAAAATGCAAATAATGTTTTTCAAAGAGTTATTAGGTGGTTTTCCGTAAATGGACTTTCATTGAACTTTGAAAAAACACTGTACATACAGTTCAGTACAGGGAAAGGCATAACACTGGAAATAAATATAGAGTGTGGGGGAAAATCTTTAGCTAAAGCAGATTGTTCAAAATTTCTGGGTGTCTGTATTGATCAGAATTTAAACTGGAAGACACACACTGACAATCTACTGAAACGATTGAGCTCAGCTACCTATGCTATCAGTATCATTGCAAATTTTGGAGACAAGCATATCAGTAAGTTAGCTTACCATGCATATTTTCATTCGTTGCTTTCTTACGGAATCATCTTTTGGGGCAGTTCATCACTAAGAAAGAACGTATTTATTGCACAAAAACGTGTTATCAGAATAATGTCTGGGGCTCATCCAAGATCATCTTGTAGACAATTATTTAAAGAATTAGGGATATTGCCAGTAGCTTCACAATATATATACAGCCTAATGAAATTTGTTGTTAGTAACCCAGATCACTTCAGAATTAATAGCACAGTCCGCAGCTACAATACTAGGAGGCAGGGTGACCTTCACTACCGTTCATTGAATTTGACATTGCACAAAAGGGGGTGCATTATACTGCCACAAAGATTTTTGGTCACTTGCAAACGGCATCAAAAGTCTGACAGACAACCAATCGGCATTCAAAAGTAAGTTAAGGGAATTCCTGAATGACAACTCCTTCTACTCCATAGATGAATTTTTAGACATAGGCTAAAGAAATACAGTAAGTATTAACAATTGTACCGTATATAAGACTAACAAAGATTATTTGGGATAAATGAATCTTTTGTACTTTGACACGTTCCACATCATTACGAAAGAATCGTGTTCATGATCCATGGAACAAGTAATATAACTAACTAACTAACTAACTAACTAACTAACCAACTGGTGAGGATATCAATTGTCTATGTGATACTGCATGCAGCTTTACTGTATGATTAAATGATGATGGTGTCCTCTTGGGTAAAATGTTCCGGAGGTAATATAGCCCCCATTCGGATCTCCAAGCGGGGACTACTCAAGAGGATGTCGTTATCAGGAGAAATAAAACTGGCGTTCTACGGATCGAAGTGTGGAATGTCAGATCCCTTAATCAGGCAGGTAGGTTAGAAAATTTAAAAAGGGAAATGGATAGGTTAAAGTTAGATAGTGTGGGAATTAGTGAAGTTCGGTGGCAGGAGGAACAAGACTTCTGGTCAGGTGACTACAGGGTTATAAACACAAAATCAAATAGGGGTAATGCAGGAGTAGGTTTAATAATGAATAGGAAAATAGGAATGCGGGTAAGCAACTACAAACAGCATAGTGAAAGCATTATTGTGGCCAAGATAGATACGAAACCCACGCCTACTACAGTAGTACAAGTTTATATGCCAACTAGCTCTGCAGATGACGAAGGAATTGAAGAAATGTATGATGAAATAAAAGAAATTATTCAGATAGTGAAGGGAGATGAAAATTTAATAGGCATGGGTGACTGGAATTCAAGTGTAGGAAAAGGGAGAGAAGGAAACATAGTAGGTGAATATGGATTGAGGCTAAGAAATGAAAGAGGAAGCCCCCTAGTAGAATTTTGCATAGAGCACCACTTAATCATAGCTAACACTTGGTTTAAGAATCATGAAAGAATGTTGTATACATGGAAGAATCCTGGAGATAATAAAAGGTATCAGATAGATTATATAATCGTAAGACAGAGATTTAGGAACCAGGTTTTAAGTTGTAAGACATTTCGAGCAGCAGATGTGGACTCTGACCACAATCTATTGGTTATGAACTGTAGATTAAAACTGAAGAAACTGCAAAAAGGTGGGAAATTAAGGAGATGGGACCTGCATAAACTGAAAGAACCAGAGGTTGTACAGAGTTTCAGGGAGAGCATAAGGGAAGAATTGACAGGAATAGGGGAAAGAAATATAGTAGAAGAAGAATGGGTAGCTTTGAGGGACAAAGTAGTGAAGGCAGCAGAGGATCAAGTAGGTAAAAAGACGAGGGCTAGTAGAAATCCTTGGGTAACAGAAGAAATATTGAATTTAATTGATGAAAGGAGAAAATATAAAAATGCAGTAAATGAAGAAGACAAAAAGGAATGCAAATGTCTCAAAAATGACATCTACAGGAAATGCAAAATGGCTAAGCAGGGATGGCTAGAGGACAAATGCAAGGATGTAGAGGCTTATCTCACTAGGGGTAAGATAGATACTGCCTACAGGAAAATTAAATAGACCTTTGGAGAAAAGAGAGCCACTTCTATGAACATCAAGAGCTCAGGTGGAAACCCAGTTCAAAGCAAAGAAGGGAAAGCAGAAAGGTGGAGGAGTATATAGAGGGTCTATACAAGGGTGATTTACTTGAGGACAATATTATGGAAATGGAAGAGGATGTAGATGAAGATGAAATGGGAGATACCATACTGTGTGAAGAGTTTGACAGAGCTCTGAAAGACCTGAGTCAAAACAAGGCCTCCGGAGTAGACAACATTCCATTGGAATTACTGACAGTCTTGGGAGAGCCAGTCCTGACAAAACTCTACCATCTGGTGAGCAAGATGTATGAAACAGGTGAAATACCCTCAGACTTCAAGAAGAATATAATTCCAATCCCAAAGAAAGCAGGTGTTGACAGATGTGAAAATTACCAAACTATCAGTTTAATAAGTCACAGCTGCAAAATTCTAATGCGAATTCTTTACAGACGAATGGAAAAACTAGTAGAAGCCAACCTCGACGAAGATCAGTTTGGATTCCGTAGAAATGTTGGGACACGTGAGGCAATACTGATCTTACGACTTATATTAGAAGAAAGATTAAGGAAAGGCAAACCTACGTTTCTAGCATTTGTAGACTTAGAGAAAACTTTTGACAATGTTGACTGGAATACTCTCTTTCAAATTCTAAAGGTGGCAGGGGTAAAATACAGAGAGCAAAAGGCTATTTACAATTTGTACAGAAACCAGATGGCAGTTGTAAGAGTCAAGGGACATGAAAAGGGAAGCAGCGGTTGGGAAGGGAGTAAGACAGGGTTGTAGCCTCTCCCCGATGTTATTCAATGCGTATATTGAGCAAGCAGTAAAGGAAACAAAAGAAAAATTCAGAGTAGGTATTAAAATCCATTGAGAAGAAATAAAACGTTGAGGTTCGCCGATGACTTTGTAATTCTGTCACAGACAGCAAAGGACTTGGAAGAGCAGTTAAATGGAATGGACAGTGTCTTGAAAGGAGGATATAAGATGAACATCAACAAAAGCAAAATGAGGATAATGGAATGTAGTCGAATTAAGTTGGGTGATGCTGAGGGAATTAGATTAGGAAATGAGACACTTAAAGTAGTAAAGAAGTTTTGCTATTTGGGGAGCAAAATAACTGATGACGGTCGAAGTAGAGAGGATATAAAATGTAGACTGGCAATGGCAAGGAAAGCGTTTCTGACGAAGAGAAATTTGTTAACATCGAGTATAGATTTAAGTGTCAGGAAGTTGTTTCTGAAAGTATTTGTATGGAGTGTAGCCATGTATGGAAATGAAACATGGACGATAAATAGTTTGGACAGGAAGAGAATAGAGGCTTTTGAAATGTGGTGCTACAGAAGAATACTGAAGATTAGATGGGTAGATCACGTGACTAATGAGGAAGTATTGAATAGGATTGGGGAGAAGAGAAGTTTGTTAGTTAGTTAGTTAGTTTGTTCCATGGATCATGAACACGACTCTTTCTTAATGATGTGGAACGTGTCAAAGTACAAAAGATTCATTTATCCCAAATAATCTTTGTTAGTCTTATATATGGTACAATTGTTAATACTTACTGTATTTCTTTAGCCTATGTCTAAAAATTCATCTATGGAGTAGAAGGAGTTGTCATTCAGGAATTCCCTTAACTTACTTTTGAATGCCGATTGGCTGTCTGTCAGACTTTTGATGTTGTTTGGCAAGTGACCAAAAATCTTCGTGGCAGTATAATTCATCCCCTTTTGTGCCAATGTCAAATTCAATGAACGGTAGTGAAGGTCACCCTGCCTCCTAGTATTGTAGCTGCGGACTGTGCTATTAATTCTGAAGTGATCTGGGTTACTAACAACAAATTTCATTAGGCTGTATATATATTGTGAAGCTACTGGCAATATCCCTAATTCTTTAAATAATTGTCTACAAGATGATCTTGGATGAGCCCCAGACATTATTCTGATAACACGTTTTTGTGCAATAAATACGTTCTTTCTTAGTGATGAACTGCCCCAAAAGATGATTCCGTAAGAAAGCAACGAATGAAAATATGCATGGTAAGCTAACTTACTGATATGCTTGTCTCCAAAATTTGCAATGATACTAATAGCATGGGTAGCTGAGCTCAATCGCTTCAGTAGATTGTCAATGTGTGTCTTCCAGTTTAAATTCTGATCAATACAGACACCCAGAAATTTTGAACAATCTGCTTTAGCTAAAGATTTTCCCCCACACTCTATATTTATTTCCGGTGTTATGCCTTTCCCTGTACTGAACTGTATGTACAGTGTTTTTTCAAAGTTCAATGAAAGTCCATTTACGGAAAACCACCTAATAACTCTTTGAAAAACATTATTTGCATTTTCCTCAGCTGATTCTTGCTTTTTAGGCTTGATTACAATACTTGTGTCATCTGCAAAGAGAACCAAGTTTGCATCTTCATGAATATAATTAGGCAAGTCATTAACATATATTAAAAACAATAAAGGCCCCAAGACAGAACCCTGTGGTACCCCATTCCTGATACATCCCCAGTCTGAATAATCTGGTGTACTATGTGGGTTTACTGTTTCAACCTTCTGCATTCTACCAGTTAAATATGAAGTGAACCATCTGTGTACTGAACCATTCATTCCATAGTACTTCAGCTTATCTAACAGGATTTCATGATCCACACAATCAAAAGCCTTAGAGAGATCACAGAAAAACCCAATTGGTGATGTTCTACTATCCAGAGCATTTAAAATTTGATCAGTGAAAGCATGTATAGCACTACCTGTTGAAACACCTTTCTGAAAACCGAACTGACATTTTGTTAAAACGTTATTCCCACTGATGTGTAAAGTTACTCTTGAGTACATTACTTTTTCAAACACTTTTGAGAAGGATGTCAGAAGTGAAATAGGATGATAATTGTTGACGTCTGTCTTGTCACCTTTTGTATACAAGGGTTTAACTATGGCATATTTCAACCCATATTTGTGGCACATCTTGACTAGAAGAAGGGATCGATTGGTAGGACATGTTCTGAGGCATCAAGGGATCACCAATTTAGTATTGGAGGGCAACGTGGAGAGTCAAAATTGTAGAGGGAGACCAAGAGATGAATACACTAAACAGATTCAGAAGGATGTAGGTTGCAGTGGGTACTGGGAGATGAAGAAGCTTGCACATGATAGAGTAGCATGGAGAGCTGCATCAAACCAGTCTCAGGACTGAAGACCGCAACAACAACAACAACATGTGATACTGAAGAGAAACAAATGGATGCAAATGATCAGGCTGTAGGTTCCTGTCTTCAATGGTGAATGATAATGGCTGACATATCAGAGCCTGCATTTTATCCTGTGATTACATCTCCCTTGCAACCACATGAGAGCCCGATGGTGGGTACAATGTACTGCCAGAGTACACTGACATCAGTGTCTACCAACAGGTACACTAAGTTATCTGACTATATGATCTTGTTTCATACTATGCACATCGGATAATTGTGATCCTGCACTGTTTCTAATTATTGTGCTCTTTCGTATCTAATGAGCACAGGTACATGCAAGGGATGGGGGTCAGTATCTTCTGTATGCTACAGCTTGAAAATGGCTCTGGATGGTATAGTTGCTGACAGACTATTCTTGTCAAGCAATGAAATGCTGGTGATTTGCTACACTGTGGCCCTTCTATCCACTGCTACTGCCAAGCCTCTGGCCAATAACATGTTTGCCAACATCTCATCCCCACAGCACACTGAACTACTCCATCCACCATGCTAACAGCGGCACTCTCTCTCCAACACAACAGTTATCACCAACTCTGTTGTTTAAGAATGAATTTATTTCAGAAATGTGAAAAAAAAACAAGAACTAAACCTAAAGGAAAAATTATAGCTTATATTTTTAAAAAGAGCAACATATTCCTCACCTTTTCTAGTGCTGTCTGTGGGTTGTGCTTGGGTCCCAAGACAAAGACATCTTCTCCAACTTTTAAAGTACCACTATATACTCTTGCAAATGCCATAAATACATCTTCACTTTCTTGCCCACCGGGTTTAGCGTCTTCAACTTTAATGTCCTCTGTACCCTCTTTGTTCTTTGTTTGTTGTGCTTCAATGTCACTTAGCGGCCTCATTCCTTCTGAATCCACTTCTAGAAAGAAACTCACATAACTCGAGCTCTAAACCAAATTTAAGAAATTTGCTGTGTAACGGAGCAGAAATTTTCTGCAGAGTATACAACACTGTAAATTTTACTCAGGAGTCACATAATCAAGCCAGTTTTCAACAGAATAACAGAGGAAAATGGACAAACATTGATACTGCAAATGAGAGCCAGAAACTGAAGAAGCACTCACAAGTAGGTACAATTTTAAGTCAATGCTAATATACAGAAAATACATACTTTCACTGATAATTAAACATATATGACATATGCAATGGAAACAGATGGTGCAGCAGTTAAGACAAAAGGAGGGAATTCAAATAACTTGCCATACTGATTTATGTTTCCACAGTTCACATATATCAATTTAGACAGTAAGATGTCTTTGTACATACATAAAATAATAGCATACATCACAAAAAAGTTCAGAGTTTATTACAAATGCAAGTGTAAACACCCACAACACATGTAAACACTCATAACACACAGACGAAGAACGATATATGAAGTATACCCTGCCACCTGACAGTGTATGAAACAGTACCAGGTATTAAGTTACTAAGAAGTCTGCCTAGAAACCTGCACGATAGTAACATGACACTAACTTTCCAAAACAATATGCTAACTTTCCAAAAAAATTCAAATACTATCAGGAGCAAAATGAATTTTATGATGTTATAGAGTATCTACAAATTTAAATTTGTGTATATTGTTCTTCATTAATTAATTGTGTTAGAGGGTGTAATCAAAATGGTTGGTCCTTTGGAAATAATAATGAACTTTTCTGTTTTGACATGTTCTATATTACACCTATGTTTACTGTACACAACATCACAGGATCAAAGATTCAGTTAAATTCAAAAGGTCATTGCCATTTGACATTCCCTATCTTTGTCCCATATCAGTCATCGCTCATCTACTGACTTCATTGTCAAAGAAACTTTAACTCATAACAAATTCAGTGAACAAAGAAATATAAAATCTACAAACTAAAGAAACAAGAAAGGTAAGATTAAAATGAAATGCAACAACTTTGATCAGAAGACAGGAAATTAACATGCAAAGTAAATAAATAAAGGAAGCAAAATTGGTATTTGGCCTTTGGTTGATGACAATAACATTGGAGGGAGCACAATGAAAGAATATGAAACATGTGTAAAGACTATGAAGGAAAGTCTAAGTGTTCACAAAATACATGAAATGATAAGAAACATGGTACGAAGTTAACAGTGAAGTTAGAAATGATAGAGAGAGGGAAGGAAGAAGGAACTGAAAAATATTTTTCAGTGAGGATACTAATAAACAACTTTCCAAGTTACAAAACATCTTGGTGAATGCATCAGAGAAGATAAAATTATGGCTATATTTAGTGTTTAATACATATTCATAAAGGTATGATGAAATTTGCCCTGATAACCAAGCATGCTGAAGTGCCCACTTCCACGACATGGGAAGGCACACCAGAATCTACCTCACAGATTAATGTGATGTGGTTTATAAGCAGTTTTCCACGTCCACCTAGGTATGTACTACGCTGGTTCTCATGTCCCACCTCAGAGATACAACGCACTAACATTTTAAGAAGCAATCCCACATCTGACCATGAGATTACACTAATTGCAAGCAGAAGGGGTACACTGATTACTTCCAGAGGTGGAGTAGGCAGCATTTTTAAAATACTTTTGGGAGTGGTGATGCCATCATAATAATAACCTATATAAGGGATGATTGGTTCTCTGTGAAGTTGTAGAAGGATCATACCAGTCTTGATATGGTGTTGGCTGGGTAATGGGTACTGGAAGGAGGAACGGAAGGAAAGGTATGTTCAAATCTGGTGCCTACAGAGTGATCTGTTAAACTCGTTCGAAACAAAAACTGTAAAATGTGATTCCAATGATAGTATAATGCAAAAGTAACTGGAAGTAAAGTCTGTTGCGTGCAGCTTCAGTAAATGACACAGATTGACACTGAAGTTAACCTGCATTTATGCCCTACAAATCTATGAATACAATGCATTTAGTGTTGTTGTCGTTGTTGTCTTCAGTCCTGAGACTGGTTTGATGCAGCTCTCCAAGCTACCCTATCCTGTGCAAGCTTCTTCATCTCCCAGTACTTACTGCAACCTACATCCTTCTGAATCTGCTTAGTGTATTCATCTCTTGGTCTCCCTCTACGACTTTTACCCTCCACGCTGCCTTCCAATGCTAAATTTGTGATCCCTTGATGCCTCAGAACATATCCTACCAACCGATCCCTTCTTTTTGTCAAGTTATGCCATAAACTCCTCTTATCCCCAATTCTATTCAATACCTCCTCATTAGTTACGTGATCTATCCATCTAATCTTCAGCATTCTTCTGTAGCACCAAATTTCGAAAGCTTCTATTCTCTTCTTGTCTAAACTATTTATCTTCCATGTTTCACTTCCATACATGGCTACACTCTATACAAATACTTTCAGAAACAACTTCCTGACACTTAAATCTATTCTCAATGTTAACAAATTTCTCTTCTTCAGAAACTCTTTCCTTGCCATTGCCAGTCTACATTTTATATCCTCTCTACTTCGATCATCATCAGTTATTTTGCTCCCCAAATAGCAAAACTCCTTTACTACTTTAAGTGTCTCATTTCCTAATCTAATTCCCTCAGCATCACCTGACTTAATTCGACTACATTCCATTATCCTTGTTTTGCTTTTGTTGATGTTTATCTTGTATTCTCCTTTCGAGACACTGTCCATTCCATTCAACTGCTCTTCCAAGTCCTTTGCTGTCTCTGACAGAATTACAATGTCATCAGCGAACCTCAAAGTTTTTATTTCTTCTCCATGGATTTTAATACCTACTCCGAATTTTTCCTTTGTTTCCTTTACTGCTTGCGCAATATACAGACTGAAACAACAGGGACAGGCTACAACCCCTGTCTCACTCCCTTACCAACCGCTGCTGCCCTTTCATGCCCCTCGACTCTTATAACTGCCACCTGGTTTCTGTACCAATTGTAAATAGCCTTTTGCTCCCTGTATTTTACCATTGCCACCTTCAGAATTTGAAAGAGAGTATTCCAATCAACACTGTCAAAAGCTTTCTCTAATTCTATAAATGCTAGAAATGTAGGTTTGCCTTTCCTTGATCTATTTTCTAAGATAAGTCATATGGTCAGTATTGCCTCACGTGTTTCAACATTTCTGCGGAATCCAAACTGATCTTCGCCGAGGTCGGCTTCTACCAGTTTTTCCATTCGTCTGTAAAGAATTCGCGTTAGTATTTTGCAGCTGTGGCTTATTAAACTAATAGTTCGGTAATTTTCACATCTGTCGACACCTGTTTTCTTTGGGATTGGAATTATTATATTCTTCTTGAAGTCTGAGGGAATTTCGCCTGTCTCACACATCTTGCTCACCAGATGGTAGAGTTTTGTCAGGATTGGCTATCCCAAGGCCGTCAGTAGTTCCAATGGAATGTTGTCTACTCCCGGGGCCTTGTTTCGACTCAGGTCTTTCAGTGCTCCGACAAACTCTACACGCAGTATCGAATCTCCCATTTTATCTTCACCTACATCCTCTTCCATTTCCATAATACTGTCCTCAAGTACATCGCCCTTGTATAGACCCTCTATATACTCCTTCCACCTTTCTGCTTTCCCTTCTTTGCTTAGAACTGGGTTTCCACCTGAGCTCTTGATATTCATAGAAGTGGCTCTCTTTTCTCCAAAGGTCTCTCTAATTTTCCTGTAGGCAGCATCTATCTTACCCCTAGTGAGATAAGCCTCTATATCCTTACATTTGTTCTCTAGCCATCCCTGCTTAGCCATTTTGCACTTCCTGTCGATCTCATTTTTGAGACCCTTGTATTCCTTTTTGCCTGCTTCATTTACTGTGTTTTTATATTTTCTGCTTTCATCAATTTAATTCAGCATCTCTTCTGTTACCCAAGGATTTCTACTAGCACTTGTCTTTTTACCTACTTGATCCTCTGCTGCCTTCACTACTTCATCCTTCAGAGCTACCCATTATTCTTCTACTCTATTTCTTTCCCCCATTCCTGTCAATTGTTCCCTTATGCTCTCCCTGAAACTCTGTACAACCTCTGGTTTAGTCAGTTTATCCAGGTCCCATTTCCTCAAATTCCCACCTTTTTGCAGTTTCTTCAGTTTTAATCTACAGTTCATAACCAATAGATTGTGGTCACAGTCCACATCTGCCCCTGGAAATGTCTTACAATTTAAAACCTGGTTCCTAAATCTCTGTCTTACCATTATACAATCTATCTGATACCTTCTAGAATCTCCAGGATTCTTCCATGTATACAACCTTTTTTTATGATTCTTGAACCAAGTGTTAGCTATGATTAAGTTATGCTCTGTGCAAAATTCTACCAGACAGCTTCCTCTGCCATTTCTCTCCCCCAATCCATATTCATCCACTATGGTTTCTTCCCTCCTTTTCCTACTCTCGAATATTAAATTTTCGTTTCCCTTCACTATCTGAATAATTTCTTTTATGTCATCATACATTTCATCAATTTTTTCATCATCTGCAGAGCTAGTTGGCATATAAACTTGTACTACTGTAGTAGGCATGGGCTTCGTGTCTATCTTGGCCACAATAATGTGTTCACTATGCTGTTGGTAGTAGCTTAGTACAATAGTAAATAGTAAGGAAGGGGAATCTCCATGTGGTCAGATGTAGACAATAGGGATTATAGGCACACAAAAACATTAAAAGATTACAAATGGTTTAACAGAGATGCACTGAGATAAACCTGTGAAATTCTACTCCAGGTTATGAACCACCGCACTTACTCTCATAAGAAAGAGGAACAAATGAAAAACAGTACACTACAATGGATGTAAGTAAACTAATCTGATAGCAGTTTTGAATTTTCCCACCACAATTTTATAGGATAATATATAACATTTTTGTGCATGAGGAAATAATCAATTGGGTTAGCATAAGGCACATAAACAGGACTGAAAACTTTGCCAGGTTACAAATAAATCATTTTTACACATGCATGTATTCTCTCTCTCTCTCTCTCTCTCTCTCTCTCTCTCTCTCTCTCTCTCTCTCTCTCTGTATAGTTACAGAATGCCAGCTGAATGCACAATGCCAGGAATGCAGCTCTGCAGCTTGACTAGGGTGAGAGGTGGTTGTGTCAGGTTGTGGAGTGTGCTGTATTTTTTCATTTATTCACTCACAGATCGTGTTCCATCAAACCCATCATAAAAGAAAGCCTTTGGGGATGTGGGATGAGTCAAGTTACACAATAACAAGCACTAGCAACCACTGCTGGTTACTTCTGTAAAGTATATTAGCCACAGATTATGACTAGTATGAATCCTATCAAACTGATAATTATAATAATTAATCCTAAATTGTTTAGAGGAGAAGGGAGGTGCGAAGTAGAAGCAAAGTGTGTGATGTAGCAGTTGGCTGGAAGGGAGGCAGCAAGTGCACAGAGTGGGAATCAGGAAGAAGTGATAGCACTTGCACAGGATAGGAATGTGACACAGGTACCAACACTACTGAGTTTGTGCAACAATGACGACAATGTAGATTTGGAGAAGGTGTCAGAACAGAGAATGTCGAGACTGGAGGGCGGGAGGGAGGAGATTCGGGTGTGGATGCACAATAAGTCAAACTAGGGTGCTAGGGCGGGGTAGAGGTGGGTTTGAAGCAGGTGTGTAGTGGAAACTGTGGGCAGGAATGAAAGATACAATGCAAGGACAACTCTCATCAATGCAGTTCAGAAAAACCGATTTGGTGGGAAGGATACAGATGGCACAAATCATAAAGCAACATTTCAGATCAAACCATTGAAACTGAATACCACTTCACTCCTTATATATCTAATTAGATCCTCACACACACTGATTCTCCTTTAAGGGGAAGATATACAAACAAATAGCCATGGGCACCCACATACCACCGACTTACGGCAATTTTTTTGTGGACTCTCAAGAGAAAACCTTCCTTGCTTCAAAAACTCCAAACCCCCTTGTCTTGTTCATGTTCATTAACAATGTTTTCCTGATAGGGTCCAGAGTCAAGAAACACTGTCCTCATTCCTCCACAGCCTGAACACTTCACCCCCATTTGCTTCTTGTGGCCTTCCTCAGTCCAATGTGTCACCATACTGGATGTTGTCTTCCACTTCTATGATGATTCCATTCACATTTCTGTCCATATGAACAGTACACCTACATCTTGATAGCTGTCATTTCTTCAATGTCAAAAGACACTTTCATATATTTTAGGCAGTGATAAGAATTCTCTTACCCAAAAATGTTGAAGGTCTCACTAAGATCTGCACAGACAGGCATTGTCCACTGAGCCCATGTCACTGAAAGATTTTCCATGCCATATCCTCAAATCACTAAACCACTTCCAAGGACCAGCTGCAAAGGAGCACTCCAATCCTCATCAGTATCACCCTGGACTGTAACAATTAAACCCCATTCTAAGCTGGGACTTTGACTACTTATCATTATATTTAAAAATGAAGAATATGCTACCCACAGTCCTATCCCCCCACTCAAAGTGCTGTTCCATTGCCCACCCAATTTCCACAATATCCTAGTTCATCCTCATGCCACACCCACTATCGTCTCATTGTCACATTGGTCATATCCATGTGGAAGGTCCAGGTGCAAGGCATATCTGATATGCCCAGCTAGCACATCCTACTCTGGTCCTTTCACAAGTTATCCTATCATATCACAGAGTGGGTCACCTGTGAAAGCACTCATGTCATATATCAGCTCTGTTACAATTTCTGCACACCATTTTTGTGGGAATGACTACTGAACACTTGTCACCCACATGAATGGCCACATCTAAACTGTGGCCAAAAGGAGTTGACCATCCAATGGGAGAACACACTGAGGAGGACAACATACTTCAATGGCTGCTTTACAGTCCATGCCATCTGGATCCTTCCCTCCAACAGCAGTTTCTCTGAATTACATAGATGTGAATTGTCCTTGCATCACATCCTTCACTCTTGTAATACTCCAGGGCTCAATATCTGGAAACCCCCTGCCCCAGAATCCTAATTTCACTTATCCTGCACCTAAGCCCTCTTCCTTACAGTCACTCCTTCCTCTGTTCAGTCACTCTCTGCCAATTCATTCCTCCACATCATCATCATTACGTACTACATGAGCTCACTAGTGTCAGTGCCCATATCACATTCCCATCCCATGCTCCTGCTATCTCTCACTCCCACATCCTAACTATACCTCACCAACCCTCTATCCTACTCCCTGACTTTCTCCCCTAGCTCACTACACCCAACACAATTCCTCACACCGCCTACCAGGCAAGGGGCCCGGGTTCGATTCCCAGCAGGGGACTGGATGTTTTGTGTCCTCCATCATAATTTTCATCATCATTGACCCATAAGTTGCCGAAGTGACATAGAGTAAAAAGGACTTGAAATATGGCGACCGAACTCCCCAGCATGGGACTTCCTAGCCAACAATGCCATACGATCATTTCATTTCATTTCAATTCCTCACACCAGTCAAACAACAGAACTACAGTCCTGACACTGAGTTGCCAGCTGGCACAATTTAGCAATATAGGTGTGTGTCTGTGTGTGAGTATGCATGTTTGTGTGTGTGTAATCAAGCTCAGAAAAGGATCCTTCCAAAACCTAGCAAGTTTTCAGCCTTGTTTGTGTAGCTGTCAAGAACTCATCTCTAATATTCAGTGAGTTGGCAGCTTCAGTCCCAAATTACTTACATTCTACCAGAACTTCCCATTGTCAAATCCTTAGTTTTATGTCCTTATAGATTAATTTCTCTTCAGCTTTGCTCTACAATGGCCAGAAATGGATATTAACCCATTAGTATTCCAGCCAGCACAAAACATTTTGGCTGTCTTACAAATTCCTTCAACTGGCCATAGACAGTGCAGTGCCAACAGAAATTTGTGATATCTTCATGCTCATGTCCACCAATGTTCATACAAGTGATGATTCAAGTGAGCAATGAGTACACATGACAGAACATCATAGTAGCTTTTCCTTGGCTGTTGGTCTGCAGACCAATTTATAAGTGGATGTACCAGCAATTTCATGCAATTCATTGTCTGGTGTGAATTGTTCTAATTTTCTCCTTGCTGCTCTATAAAAAACTGGACTTCTTTTCTACATACTTAGATTCTCTTGATATGGAATGCTCACACTGGAAATAACTTTAGGCTGCAGAGTAAGGACTTTTTAATAATCTCCTCCAATACTCTGCACAATGATGATGGCAAACTAGTATAGCAGAAACGATACAGATCTTTATAGTGACTGTAACCATTGGTGTGTTATACTTTCTTTGAGGAAATAATGTGTTTGCAGAAATTCATCAAATTCAAGTCTCCTTGGATGTGAATCATGTCTCATAAGTACTACAGCATGACTGTTACAACGGTGAAGAACAACAATTTAGTCAGAATGCTCTGCATGTGGAACGTGTAACATATGAAACCTTTATATGGCAGATTTAGCAAAGTCAAAGCAAAGGAGAAAATATATATATTTCTATACAACACATAGGAATGGACAAAGGCATTGGGAGAACATACTTGAGTCATGAGAGTATGATAGACACAACTAGCAGTAATCCCTCAACTGACTCTGCTTTGCTCTTCACAAAATAATACTGTTGCAACAAAAATCATAAAATAATGTACAGTATTACCATAGGCCATGAAACAATCAACAAAAAATCTATGTTTAAAAGGCAAAAATAAATAAAAATAAAGTGAAAATAATGCTCTGAAAAAATGAGAAATATGTAAGTTCAAAATTTTGTTTTCCTGTTCATTGAGCATGCTGTGCTCAGCAATATCTTCTGCCACTAGGTGGCCAACTCTGCTCCTCACCAGTTTGGCAATTTCCATTTATTCGGGAGAACAATTAGATGGTGGCCATACCCAGCTAAAATGCTGTGTAAAAATTACAACAGAGCAAGTATATAATATGACAGTTCTCACATGTGGCCTTGCATCTGACAGGATAGGATAGGACAGGATAAGCCTGTGAGGGGACCAGAATAGAATGTTCCGGATGGGTATATAGGTAAGGTCTTGAACCTGGATCTTCCAAAGGGCTATGACTGATGTGATAATCCAATGGCAGTAAGTACAATCACACTATAGGCTAGTATATTATGTAGATTGGGTGGTCCGTGGAATACCACTTTGGGAGCAGTGGGAAGAACTGTAGGTAGGGCATTCCTCATTTTGAGGCATAATGATAAGTAAAAGCCCTGGTTGTGGGTTGCTGGGAATGGTTAGAGAATTTGGAGCCCATATGGGTACATAAGGCATGGGAAATCTGTCTGTGGACTAGGTTTGGGTGGTAAAATCTATCACTGGAGGCCTTAATAAGACCTTCAGCATACTGGAAGGGAGATAGTTTGTCACTGCAGATGTGCCATCCACAACTGACCAGGCTATATGAGAGAGACTTTTTAGTGTGGAAGGTTCACAGCTATCAAATTGCAGTTACTGTTGACAGGTAGTGGGTTTCATACAGACAGATGTGGAGGTCAACATTCATGATGGCAACCTATTGGAATGAGGAGGACCAGGTGAAGCAAATGGAGGAGAAGGTGTTGAGGCTCTGCATGAATGAGTTGAGCATGTCTTCACCCAGCATCCAGATCATGAAGATATCACAAATGAATCTAGACCAGGAACAAACAGGGCATTGGGGACTATTGGTCACTAGAAGAGTTTCCTCTAGGTATCCCACAAACTGGTTAGTACGAGGGTGTTACACAGGTGTCCATGGCTACGGCATAGACATGACTGTATATATTCCTTTTAGGTCATGACCATGTTCTAGGGGTAAGGTCTTTGATTAGTAAGCAGAACACACTGGGTCCTGAGTTCGAAACATGCCACTGCTTAAATTCTGAATAAAAACACTAGCAATGGCAGGCAAAGACATTCCATACAAAAAGTCATTCTCATTTTGCAATGGCCTTGGCAAAGAGGGCAGAGGAGCAGACAGGGTTTCATAGCAACCTCTTTCCCTTGGGATGGGAAACTGCACCGAAACGGCAGAAGAATCAGTGATGACCAATAGCACAAGGATTCACAAGGCAATGGAAAGCACTGCATAAAAGGTGGAACATGACATCTGTAATTGGAAAAGTATAATGATGATCTCTCCATTGCCAAAAGATTCTGGACTAGGTCCCATTCAGATTTTCGAGACAGGACTGCCATGGAATAAATAACCATGAGGAAAAGAATGACTAACCAACAAAAAGTTGTGTTCTACAAGTCTGTGCGTGGAATGTCAGAAGTAAGACTGTGGTGGGGAAGCCAGAAAATTTGAAAAGGAAATGGAAAGGCTCAATCTAACTGTTGTGAGGGACAGTGAAGTGAAATGAAAATAAGAGAAGGATTTATGTTCATACAATTGTTGGGCAATATCAACAGCAACAGAAGATGGTATAACAGGAAGAGATTCATTACAAACAGGAAGGTTGGGCAGAGAATGAGTTACTGTGAACAATTCAGTGACACGATTGTTCTCATCAGAACAGACATCAAACCACAACCAACAACAATGCTACAGGTATACATGCTGACATCACAAGCAGAAGACAGAGAGACAGAGAAAATATCTGAGGATACTGAATGGGTAATTTAGCACGTAAAGGACAAGAATGATTTAATAATCATGAGGAGTGGAATGTAGCAATAGGAGAAGAAATACATTACAGAGTTATGGGAAAATATTTGCACCAAATACACTGTTCAAAAAACACAAATGGATGAGATATACTTGGAAAAGGCCCACAAACATGGTAAAATTTCAGAGATTCCAAAATCGTATATGGGAATGTGGGGCATGTCCAGGAAAAGATATAGACTCAGATCACAATTTAATAATGATGAAGTGTTGATAAGTGTAAGTCATTTGGATCTGGAAGAATAAATGTGGAAAGAAATGAGATACTGAAGTACTGAAGAATGATGAAACACATTTGAATTGCTCTAAGGCAGCAGATACTATGAAAAGAAAGTCTAGGCACTCTTACATGAAAATCAGTTTGACTACAGAAAGCAGTTCAAAAATTCTGAAAGAATACTATAGGAGGCAGCTCAGTTGAAGAGGATATGTCTAACAATGCAATCACAGAAGTTGGAAAAACATAGCTAGAGGAAAGGTACTGCAAAGAAACCTTAGATAATGCAAGAAATACTTTAATGACTGAAAAAGGATGGAAATGCAAAACTGTCATGGGAAAAACAGAAATATGGCAATAAAAGCCACCGAGGAGGAAAGTCAGGGTGAAATGACTGCAGGAAAAATGCGAAAGAGCAGACAGGTGGAAAGTGTACACACAAGGTCTTTACCACAGGGAGGATTTATCTGATAACAGGATGGAAGAAGAAATGGGATTTGATGTGGAAGATATAAGGGTTCCAGTGTTGAAGTCAGAGTTTAACAGAGCTTTGGAAGACTTGCAATTGAATAAAGCCATGATAACAATCCTTTGGAATTTTTAAAATCACAGGGGGTAGCAGCAACCAGACAATGATTCAAGCTGGTGGGCTGTATCTATGAGACTGGAGATGTACCATCAAGACTTTCACAAAAAGATGATCCACACAATTCCTACAACAGTAAGAGCAGATAAGTGTGAGAAATGTCACACAATAAACTTCATATCTCATGCATCCAAGTTGCTGACAAGAATAACACACTGAAGTATTGAAAAGAAAGTCTAGGCACCCTTACATGAAAATCAGTTTGACTACAGAAAGCAGTTCAAAAACTCTAAAAGACTTTCTGAGACATTATTGACCTTCTAATGAGCAAATCTGAATTATACATAGTCATTAAAGTATGCTATTAGCACTAACAAAGACTCTGAAATTTTGAAACTGTTTTATTCTGAGGTAGTTGTACCTGCAAGTGATTTTTGAGCATGTCTATTTCTTGCTTGTTCACGACGTTGTGCTATTTCCTCTGCAGTCAAAGGTCTTGCTTGGTTTTCAGGAAGATTTTTCCTCTCCACCTGTAATTAATAGTGTTATTACCTAAAAAGTTTATATTTTAAATTATTTAAATTAACCACAATTTTTCAGCTTACATTTGAGACAGTCAGCAACAGTAAAACAGCTAAAATTTTGGGATTATTGTTACACGGGAATTTCAATTGAAATACGTGCACAGAACATTTGAATGCAAAAATAAGCAAAATCTTCCACCTATTCTGTACAGTGACAAAACAGTAAAAGGTGTTTATCATGAAACTTCCTGGCAGATTAAAACTGTGTGCCCGACCGAGACTCGAACTCGGGACCTTTGCCTTTCGCGGGCAAGTGCTTGCCCGCGAAAGGCAAAGGTCCCGAGTTCGAGTCTCGGTCGGGCACACAGTTTTAATCTGCCAGGAAGTTTCATATCAGCGCACACTCCGCTGCAGAGTGAAAATCTCATTCTAGGTGTTTATCATGTTTACTTTTGTTCTCAATTTAAATATGGTGTCATATTTTGAAAAGACTCAGATGAAATCAGCAGTACTGAAAGCGCCGGAAGACAGGCACAATGAACAAAACACACACACAGAATTACTAGCTTTCGCAACCGATGGTTGCTTCTTCAGGAAGGAGAGGGAAAGACGAAAGGAAGTGGGTTTTAAGGGAGAGGGTAAGGAGTCAAGGAGTCATTCCAATCCCGGGAGCGGAAAGACTTCCCTTGGGGGGAAAAAAAGGACAGGTGTACACTCGTACACACATACACACATATACATCCGCACATACACAGACACACGCAGACATATTTAAAGGCAAAGAGTAAGGGCAGAGATGTCAGTCGAGGCGGAAGTACAGAGGCAAAGAGGTTGTTGAAAGACAGGTGAGGTATGAGCGGCGGCAACTTGAAATTAGCGGAGGTTGAGGCCTGGCGGATATCGAGAAGAGAGGATATACTGAAGAGCGAGTTCCCATCTCCGGAGTTCAGATAGGTTGGTGTTGGTGGGAAGTATCCAGATAACTCGGACGGTGTAACACTGTGCCAAGATGTGCTGGCCGTGCACCAAGGCATGTTTAGCCACAGGGTGATCCTCATTACCAACAAACACTGTCTGCCTGTGTCCATTCATGCGAATGGACAGTTTGTTGCTGGTAATTCCCACATAGAAAGCATCACAGTGCAGGCAGGTCAGTTGGTAAATCACGTGGGTGCTTTCACACGTGGCTCTCCCTTTGATCGTGTACACCTTCCGGGTTACAGGACTGGAGTAGGTGGTGGTGGGAGGGTGCATAGGACAGGTTTTACACCGGGGGCGGTTGCAAGGGTAGGAACCAGAGGATAGGGAAGGTGGTTTGGGGATTTCGTAGGGATGAACCAAGAGGTTACGAAGGTTAGGTGGACGGCGGAAAGACACTCTTGGTGGAGTGGGGAGGATTTCATGAAGGATGGATCTCATTTCAGGGCAGGATTTTAGGAAGTCGTATCCCTGCTGGAGAGCCACATTCAAGGTCTGATCCAGTCCCGGGAAGTATTCTGTCACAAGTGGGGCACTTTTGGGGTTCTTCTGTGAAAGGTTCTGGGTTTGAGGGGACGAGGAAGTGGCTCTGGTTATCTGCTTCTGTACCAGGTCGGGAGGGTAGTTGCGGGATGCGAAAGCTGTTTTCAGGTTGTTGGTGTAATGGTCGAGGGATTCAGGACTGGAGCAGATTCGTTTGCCACGAAGGCCTCGGCTGTAGGAAAGGGACCGTTTGATATGGAATGGGTGGCAGCTGTCATAATGGAGGTACTGTTGCTTGTTGGTGGGTTTGATGTGGACGGATGTGTGAAGCTGGCCATTGGACAGATGGAGCTCAACGTCTAGGAAAGTGGCATAGGAATTGGAGTAGGACCAGGTGAATCTGATGGAACCAAAGGAGTTGAGGTTGGAGAGGAAATTCTGGAGTTGTTCTTCACTGTAAGTCCAGATCATGAAGATGTCATCAATAAATATGTACCAAACTTTGGGTTGGCAGGCTTGGGTAACCAAGAAGGCTTCCTCTAAGCGACCCATAAATAGGTTGGCATACGAGGGGGCCATCCTGGTACCCATGGCTGTTCCCTATAATTGTTGGTATGTCTGGCCTTCAAAAGTGAAGAAGTTGTGGGTCAGGATGAAGCTGGCTAAGGTGACGAGGAAAGAGGTTTTAGGTAGGGTGGCAGGTGATCGGTGTGAAAGGAAGTGCTCCATTGCAGCGAGGCCCTGGACATGCGGGATATTCGTGTATAGGGAAGTGGCATCAATGGTTACAAGGATGGTTTCCGGGGGTAACAGACTGGGTACGGATTCCAGGCGTTTGAGAAAGTGGTTGGTGTCTTTGATGAAGGATGGGAGACTGCATGTAATGGGTTGAAGGTGTTGATCTACGTAGGCAGAGATACGTTCTGTGGGGGCTTGGTAACCAGCTACAATGGGGTGGCCAGGATGTTTGGGTTTGTGAATTTTAGGAAGTAGGTAGAAGGTAGGAGGGCGAGGTGTCGGTGGGGTCAGTAGTTTGATGGAGTCAGGTGAAAGGTTTTGTAGGGGGCCTAAGGTTCTGAGGATACCTTGAAGCTCCGCCTGGACATCAGGAATGGGATTACCTGGGCAAACTTTGTATGTAGAGTTGTCTGAAAGCTGACACAGTCCCTCAGCCACATACTCCCGACGATCAAGTACCACGGTCGTGGAACCCTTGTCAGCCGGAAGAATGATGATGGATCGGTCAGCTTTCAGATCACGGATAGCCTGGGCTTCGGCTGTGGTGATGTTGGGAGTAGGATTAAGGTTTTTCAAGGCTGGAAGTGAGAAATTCCTGGAAGGTTTGGAGAGGGTGATTTTGAGGAAGAGGAGGTGGGTCCCGCTGTGATGGAGGACGGAACTGTTGCAGGCAGGGTTCAATTTGGATAGTGTCTTGGGGAGTTGGATCATTAGGAGTGGGATCAGGATTATTTTTCTTCGTGGCAAAGTGATATTTCCAGCAGAGACTACGAGTGTAGGACAGTAAATCTTTGACAAGGGCAGTTTGGTTGAAACTGGGGGTGGGGCTGAAGGTGAGGCCTTTGGATAGGACAGAGGTTTCGGATTGGGAGAGGGGTTTGGAGGAAAGGTTAACTACTGAATTGGGGTGTTGTGGTTCCAGATTGTGTTGACTAGAGTTTTGAGGTGTTGGGGGGAGTGGAGCTGGAAGTGGGACATTGAGTAGATGGGAGAGACTGGGTCTGTGTGCAATGAGAGGAGGTTGAGGTTTGTTGGAAAGGTTGTGGAGGGTGAGTGAGTTGCCTTTCCGGAGGTGGGAAACCAGGAGATCGGATAGTTTTTTGAGGTGGAGGGTGGCAGCCGGTGTGGATGTGGGAGAGGAAAGATTGAGGACTTTGATTTGGGATAGGAGTTGACGGGTGTGTTCACTGGCCGAGTCGATGTATAGGTGAAGGATTAGACGGGTGAGGGCTATGGATTGTGCTGTTTGGAACTGGTATAAGGACTGATGGAAAGAAGGATTGCAGCCAGAGATGGGAACTTTAAGTGTGAGGCCTTTGGGAGTAATGCCAAATGTCAGACAAGCCTGAGTAAATAAAATATGGGAGTGTAATCTGGCTAGGGTGAAGGCATGTTTGCGGAGGGAATGTAAATAAAATTTAATGGGGTCGTTGTAGGGATGTTGTGAGGTTGACATGGTATTAGAAGGTGGAAAGGGTAATAGAGATTTATATAGGTAGAGATATAGGTGTGAAAAAAGTCGAAAAAGTGTTGGTTTGAGATGAGCTATGTTGATCCTGTGCTGAACTTAGGTTGGTGAACAACAATGGGTGCAAAGGTTGGGTAGTTATGTTGTCTCCAGATCACGTTAAAGGGTGGGGAAATTCAAGAACATTTCGAAAAAAAAAAATTTTACGAAAAAAGTTACGAAAGAAAAAAAATTTTGAAAAAAGTTTCGAAAAAATAATTTCCGAAAAAATAAAATTTGAAAAAATTTTTCGAATAAAATCTCGAAAAATATGTGTGTAAATGTATTCAAAGGACTGGTTGTGTACTGGCAGGTTATGAGAATGAGGCTAACAATTGTTTGATGAAGAAATAATAACGTGTAAACCTGTGGGAAGCTGCTAAAAAATGATCGGTTATGTGGGAAAAACGGGAATGGAAATAAAACGAAAGTTGTTGGAAATAACTGAGATGGTTGTTTAATGGGTGAAAGGAACTGAAGCTGTGAAATAGTATTCACGAGTTTACACGAAATGTTTGTAAACTTGGAACAGTGGATTTTATAGCAGCGGTTATGTTGAAAGCGTTAAAAATTTTTAGGTTATGGTTTGGAAGTAAATTACGTATTATTGAGTATAATTAGGCAGGATAAAATGTATGGTAGATTACGGAAAAAGGGAAGATGAATATAAAGTGAAACTACTTGAACAAACGAAAAGAGAAAGTAAGATGATAGAGAAGATTTCGAAATGCAACAGAGACAATAACAAACGTAATTGTTGGGTTCAAATTAATGATGATGTAAATAAAATAGAAAGAAACTTCCACATGGGAAAAATATATTAAAAACAAAGATTCCAAGACTTACCAAGCGGGAAAGTGCCGGCAGACAGGCACAATGAACAAAACACACAAACACACACACAGAATTACTAGCTTTCGCAACCGATGGTTGCTTCTTCAGGAAGGAGAGGGAAAGACGAAAGGATGTGTGTTTTAAGGGAGAGGGTAAGGAGTCATTCCAATCAAACACACACACATATCCATCCGCACATACACAGACACAAGCAGACATATTTAATTTTTATTATTTTTATTATTTATTTAAATATGTCTGCTTGTGTCTGTTTATGTGCGGATGGATATGTGTGTGTGTGTGTGTGTGTGTGTGTGTGTGTGCGAGTGTACACCTGTCCTTTTTTCCCCCTAAGGGAAGTCTTTCCGCTTCCGGGATTGGAATGACTCCTTACCCTCTCCCTTAAAACCCACATCCTTTCGTCTTTCCCTCTCCTTCCCTCTTTCCTGAAGAAGCAACCATCGGTTGCGAAAGCTAGTAATTCTGTGTGTGTGTTTGTGTGTTTTGTTCATTCTGCCTGTCTGCCCCAGCGCTTTCCCGCTTGGTAAGTCTTGGAATCTTTGTTTTTAATATAAAACTTTATAAATAAACCTCCAGGGTATTTATATAACTATGTGAGTCACCAGCAGGAAGTCTTCTGGTCTACCAATGTATGATGTTGTGGGGCATTCTTCGGTGATTAGGTTAGATTAGATTAGATTAGATTAATTATTCATTCCATAGACCCACAAAAGAGGGGATCTTCCTGGGTGTGGAACATGCCAAATAAACACATTACAAAAACGTAAGCAGAAAAACTTAAGTTTCATTAATTTTAATGATCCTCAGTCAATAAACATTAAAATTAAGTACATGAATTAAAATTAAACTTCTAATATTTAGAGGTTTAATACTAACATCTGTTTTCATTAAATCCATCATTCAGACATTTGTTAGTTTCTTGGCTATTACAACCAAGTTTTGTCAAAAATTAAAATAAATTATTCATTTCAATGATCCTCAGTTAAGAACAGTCAAATTATGTACAACATTTAAAATTAAACTTCCACTATTTACAGACTTAAGGCTTACATCTGCTTTCCATACATCCAACATTCACACAGTATGTGGTTACTTGGCTGTTACAACCAAGTATTGTCAAAAATTAAAGTATAATAAATTTTTGTTAAAATGGTCTACTGCGCTTGTTGAGAAATTCATGGATGGAATAGAAGGAGTCGGTCACCAAAAATTCTTTTAAATTATGTTTAAATTGTGCCTTGTCTGAAACTAAGCTCTTAATGGTTGCTGGTAACTTATTGAAAATATGCATTGCTGAATACTGGACTCCTTTCTGGGCAAGAGTAAGTGATTTTAAATCTTTATGTATATTGTTCTTATTCCTAATATTGATACTGTGTACCAAGCAGTTAGTTGGAAAAAGAGATGTATTATTTACAACAAACTTCATTAAGGAATAAATATACTGAGAAGCTGCGGTTAGTATGCCCAATTCTTTGAATAGGTTTCGACATGATGTTCTTGGATTTACACTACACCTTACTCTTATTGTATGCTTCTGTACTTTTTCTCAGTTTGTGGAGTTACCCCAAAATATGATACCATATGACATAATGGAGTGAAAATAAGCAAAATATGCCAGTTTCTTATATTTATGTCTCCTATGTCTGACATAATTCACATTGCAAACACAGACTTGTTTAGGCACTTTAGCAGTTTGTTAGTATGTCGCTACCAACTGAATTTATTATCAAGTTGCAATCCCAAGAATTTAACACTCTCAACTTCTCCTATTTCCATGTCGTCATATTTTATACACACACTAGAATGAAATCTCTTGGAAGTTCTGAACTGCATATAGTGGGTCTTTTCAAACTTAAATGACAGTGAGTTGGCTATGAACCTCTTATTAATGACAGTAAAAATTTGACTAGCTGCCCTTTCTAAATTTATATTTGATTGCAATGTTTGCATCTTCAGCAAATAAGACAAACTTGGCATCTGGTAATGTAACAGATAACATGTCATTAATATAAACAAAAAAAGTAGTGAACCTAGTATGGAACATTGGGAAACACCACTTGTAATTTCTTCCCAGTCAGATGATGTCTGACTGTCTACTGCTGAAGTGTTACGTAATGACACCCTTTGTTTTCTATTAGTAAGATATGACTGAAACCACTTTGCAGCACTACCAGTGATGCCATACTATTTTAATTTACTTAAAAGAATGTTGTGATTCACACAACCGAAAGCCTTTGACAGGTCACAGAGTACGCCAGTTGCCTCTAATTTCTTGTCTAGTGAGTAAAGGACATCTTCAGTGTAAGTGTAAATAACCTTCTCAATATCAGAACCCTTAAGAAGCCCAAACTGCGACTCTGACAGTATTTTCACTAAGGTGCTTACGTAGACGCTTGAACATAACCTTTTCAAAGATTTTTGAAAAAGCTGGCAAAGGTGAGATCGGTCAGTAATTTGACGGCATTTCTTTGTCCCCTTTCTTGTGGAGAAGTATAACTTAAGCATATTTAAGCCAGTCCGAGAATGTTCCTGTAATAAGTGATTGATTACACAAATAACTTAAGATATGACTATGTTCACATGAACACTCTTTTATTAACTTTGTTGATATGCTATCATAACCACTAGAATGCTTTGATGTCAAGGTTTCTATGATGGACTCTATTTCTTGGGGTGAAGTTGAAGTAAGTGTCAATTCCATTTTGCTGAGATTGCTTGTGTGCATTGGTCTCAGATATTCCATTGCATTATTTACTGATCCTGATAATCCCATGCTATCAGTAACAGAGACAAAATATTTGTTTAAATGGTTTGCAATAGAACATGCATTTATTACCAGGGTTTCATTTATTTTTAGAGCTATTTGTTCCTCCTCATTTCTGATCTACTTGTCTCTGACTTAACTATATCCCATATTTCCAGAATGAGATTTTCACTCTGCATCGGAGTGTGCGCTGATATGAAACTTCCTGGCAGATTAAAACTGTGTGCCGGACCGAGACACAAACTCGGGACCTTTGTCTTTCACGGGCAAGTGCTCTACCAACTGAGCTACCCAAGCATGACTTGCGCCCCATCCTCACAGCTTTACTTCTGCCAGTTTATCGTCTACTACCTTCCAAACTTTACAGAAGCTCTCCTGCAAACCTTGCAGAACTAGCACTCCTAAAAGAAAGGATATTGTGGAGACATGGCTTAGCCACAGCTTAGGGGATGTTCCCAGAATGAGACTTTTATTCTGCAACGGATTGTGCACTGATATGAAACTTCCTGGCAGATTAAAACTGTGTGCCAGACTGAGCTTGGGTATCTACAGGACACATGACCTGTCATTGAAAAAGTGTTATGACGATCTCTTCATTGGCAAATGATTCAGGGCTAATCCTCCATTCAGATTTTCAGAAGGAGACCAAGAGAAAAAGATTGAGTAACCAATAAAAGGTTAATATTCTACAAATTGGGCATGGAATGTCCAAAGTTTGAACTTGTTGGGAAAGCTAGAAAATCTGGAAAGGGAAATGTTAAGGCTTTATCTAGGTAGAGTTGGAGCCAGTGAAGTGAAACAGAATGAAGGCAAGGATTTCTTGTCAGGTGAGTACAGGGTAATATTAACAGCAGCAGAAAATGGTATAACAGGAATAGGATTCATTATGAATTGGAAGATAAGGCAGAGAGTGAGTTACTGTGAACAGTTCAGTAATAGGATTGTTCTCATTGGAATGGACAGCAAACCAACACTGATGATGATAGTTCAGGTATACATGACAATGCCACAAGCTGAAGATGAAGAGATAGTAAATGTGTATGAGGATATTGAAAGGGTAATTCAGTATATAAAGGGAGATGAAAATCTAATAATCATGAGGGACTGGAATGCAGTTGTAGGGGAAGGAAGAGAAGAAAGAGCTACAGGAGAATATGGGATTGGTAGCAGGAATGTGAAAGCTGAAAGGCTAATTAAGTTCTGCAACAAATTTCAGATGGTAATAACAAATAGTCTATTCAAGAATTATAAGTGGAAGTGTTATATGTGGACAAAACTCGGAGATTTCAGTTAAGTTACATCATGGTTGGGCACAGATTCCAAAATCAGATGTTGGACTGTAAGGCACATGCGGGAGCAGATATAGACTCAGATCGCAATTTAGTAACATTGATGAGTAGGCTGTAGTTTAAGATATTAGTCAGGAAGACTCAAAGTGCAAAGAAATGGGATACGGAAATACTATGAAATGAAGATATGCTAAAAGCACTCTTAAGCTATAGATAGTACGATATTGAATACCTCAGTATGCAGTACAGTTTAAGAGGAATGAACATTTTTAAAGGCATTCACACAAGTAGGAAAGAAAAACATAGGTGCAAGGAATGTAACTGTGAAGAAACCATGTGCAACAGAAGAAATACTTCAGTTGATCGACAAAAACAGAAAGTATAAAAATGTCCAGTGAAATTTAGAATTACAGAGATACATGTCACTTAGGAATGAAATAAATAGGAAGTGCATGGTGGCTAACACAAAATGACTACATGGAGAATGTGAAGAAATCGAAGTAGAAATGGTTGTTGCAAGTAGTGACTCAGTATACAGAAAAGTCAAAACAACCTTTGTCAAAATTAAAAGAAAGGGCAGTAATATAAATAATGCAATGGGAATTCCTCTCAAATGCATAGGAGAGAGTAGGTAGATGGAAAGAGTAGAGTGAAGGCCTAATTCAGAAGGAAGGACTTGTCTGATGACATGATATAAGAAAAAACAGGAGACAATAGGGAAGAGACGGATGATCCAGTATTAAAATCAGAATTTAAAACAGCTAACATCATTGTGGGAAGTGGCAACAAAATCGATTATTCACTTTTGTGTGTAGAATGTATGAAACTGGCAATATTCCGTCAGACTTTCATCCACACAATTCCAAAAATTAAAAGAGCTGACAGGCATGAGAATTATCACATAATCAGCTTAACAGCTCATACATCCAAGTTGTTGACAAGAAAAATACACAGGAGACTGGAAAGGATAACTGAGGATTTGTTAGATGATAAGTCAGGCTTTAAGAAATGTAAATTCACCAGAAAGGCATTCCTGACATTGCGGTTGATAATGGAAGTAGGATAGATGGAAAGCCAAGAAATTTCATAGGATTAGTCAACCTGAAAAAAGTGTTTGACAAAGGTGGATAATATACAATATGTACAAGAACCGAGAGGGAACAACAAGTGCACAGATTAAAAAAGGTGTAAGACAGAGATGTAGTCTTTTGCCCCTAATGTTCAATCTATACATCGAAGAAACAATGTTGTAAATAAAAGAAAGGTTCATGAAGGGGATTAAAATTCTAGGTAAAAGGAGATCAGTGGCAAGATTTGTTGATGACATTGCTATTCCAATGTAAGTGAAGAAGAATTACAAGATCCGTTGAATGGAATGAACAGTCTAATGACTACAGACTATGGACTGAGAGTAAATTGTAGAAACACAAAAGTAAGAGAAGTAGCATAAATGAGAACAGTGGAAAACTTAACTTCAGAATTAGTGATCACAAAGTAGATGAAGTTAAAGAACTCTGCTACCTAGGAGCAAAATAATCCATGATGAACAGAGCAAGGAGGACATAAAAATCAGATTAGCACTGCCAAAATGGAGATTCCTAGACAAGATAAGTCTCTTAGTATCAAACTTAGGAAGAAATTTCTGAGAATGTACATTTGGAATACAGCATTGTATGATAAGAAGATATATATCGTGGGAAAACCAGAACAGAAGAGAATGGAAGCATTTGAAACATGGTGCTGCAGAAGACTGTTGAAAATAATGGATACTGACAAGTAAAGAATGAGGAGGTTCTTCGTAGAATCATTGAGGAAAGGAATATACGGAAAACACTGACATGAAGAAGAGACAGGATGGTAGGACATCAGTTAATACATCACGGAATGGTACTAGAGGGAGCTGCAGACAGTAAAAACCATAGAGGAAGACAGAGAGAGGAATACGTCCAGCAAATAATTAAGGACATAGGTTGCAAGTGCTACTCTGAGGTGAAAAGACTGGCACAGGCGAGGAATTCATAGCAGGCGGCACCAAACCTGCCAAAAAAAACATATGATTCAAAAACAAAAACACTCTCTCTCTCTCTCTCTCTCTCTCTCTCCCACACACACACACTGCCCCACTGCTCGCCCCCCCCCCCCCTCCCACACACACACACTCAGGCCTCTACAATGTTTAGATTAGGAAATGAGAAGGAACAAGTTTGTTTGCGTGGCCATCTTCGCAGCAAGGATATAAATACTTGTTTTGTAAATAAAACTGCCTTTCCTGCTGCTACTTAATTTACTTATCCCATATGCATTTCGCCTTATCTTGTTCTGAGGCATCATCAGGGGGATTTATAAGGATACAGTTCTGTTAGTTTTAGATTATGAAACAGTTCACATCGCAAACTTTTTGTAAGAAAGTAATTGCTTACAATTTACTGATCTGTGTTTCCTCACATCTGGTCCGGAGGTAAGACTACCACTTTTATTACCGCCATATAAGCACAACTTTGCGTTCTGACCTTCTGTACACTGTTCACCATGTTTCTAATTCTTTCCTGTGGTGTGCTATGTTCTTTTGTGACTCAAAAATAACTATTTTGCTGGACACTGCTTTTCACAATGTAAATATTGTGACTCAATTATGTGTTTTTCTTCTTTGGCATGTTTATCTACTTGTTGCCAACCTAACAAAGTACGAAGTATATGTTCAAGACTAACTTCTATTCATGAGGTTCATACCTAGTGTGTGTGTATGAGAGATAGAGAGAGAGAAAAGAGAGAAAAGAGAGAAAGCCAACGAGTGCCCCCCCCCCCCCCCTTTTTTTTGAGGGGTGTGGGGAAGGTTGGTGGTTTGTATGTTTGTATTTTATGGTGTTGCGCTAGCTGTTAGCAAGTGGTTGAAAAATGTGATGACAGCGGACTTTTTGTTTCAATATTCTGTGGAGGGATTCCTGGATAAATGAGTGTAAAAATGTTGGGTGGTATTATTATTATCATTATTATTATTACATTGGACAGTATTATTATATTGATTCTCTTTGGGAGTGTTATTCTATTATTTTATCTATCAGTGTAAATAATGAATTCCTTGGTATGTACACTTGGTCATTCAACAGGGTTTTTCTTTCTGCTTTGGTTTTCTGTATGTGTTAATTTTCTTGCAGGGTTAGTAGGTGTTCTTTATTGTTGATCCTAATTATTTTCATGTCATCTTCTCTAGTGGTTGGTTTGTGGTCATGTTCTCTTAGGTGTTCTGCAAATGTGGGATTTGTCCCATATTTCCAGGCTCTCATGTGTTCTTTGTATCTGACATCAAAGGTTCTACCTATTTGTGCTTCACAAGTGTCACACTGTAGTTGATATATAGCTGCTATCCGGTATATGTCTCTGTTTATTGACAGATTTGGAGTGTATATTTGTATAGAATTGTCTGTTGTGTATGCTATGTTTTTTCCCTGTCTTTTGAAGATGTTTGTGATTTTATGGGTGAGTTTGTGTTTGTATGTCATTGTATACCATCTTGTGTTTTCTTTCATTTTTTTCTGATTATCATGTGTAGTTATGGGACTGCTTGTTTGTTTTTGGTTCTGTTGTGTTGTTGTCTGTGGTTTGGTGCTTTCAGCTTTTATCTTACTTTTAATTTCATTGTTTAGCTTTGTTTTGAATTTTATTTGATCCTGTAAGATTACATTGCTTACAGTAAATGTACGTGTAATATAGGACATGTCAAAGTGTTAAAATTTCTTATCACTTATTTTTCTACACCTTTAGCTTACATTTTTACATTACTGATAATGAGTAACAATATATACAAATTTAATGGCATAAGTATTCTGCAACAATGTAAAACTCTTTTTCAATGAGATAGTCTTTAAGTTTCTTTGGAAAGTCATTGTGAAGTACACTATCTTTCAGGGTTTTGGGCAGACTTCTTAGTAGTCTGATACCAAAGTACTGGGGTCCTTTTTCTAGCATTGCCAGTCGGTGGGGTATGCTCCGTACTTCATTCTTCTTTCTTGTATTGTGGGTGTGTACACTAGCAGTTGTAATGCAGCCCTCACTACCTTTTGTGATATACACTATTGTTTTATATATATACAACGATGAAAAAGTTGAGATATTTAAATTCTTGAAACAGTTTCTGCATGTTTCAGAGGTCTTTCTTCTTAAAATGGTCCTAATTGCCCCCCCCCCCCTTTTTTTTTTTTTTTAAATGTGAACACTCGTTTTGTCTCTTGTTTGTTTGAGTTTCCCCACACAGTCACTCCATACTGTAAGTATGGTTCGAAAAGTCCATGATACACTGTACACAGAAGGTTCTTGTCTGAATACTATGATAGCTGCATCATTAAGAATATGACAGAGCTCAGTTTCTTACAGACATTATTAATATGTTTTTTCCATTTCAGTTCATTATCCACAAGAATACCTAAGAATCTAGCAAATTCTACTTCTTCCAGTCTTGTTCCATCAACCTCTAAATCCATGTCTACAGCCTTTTCGTTGTTTTTAAACACTCCATACATAGTCTTTTTTAGATTTATAACTCAACAGCCATTGAGCTATGACATTTGCAGATATGTATGCTCTTCTCTCAAGCTGTTCCATATTTTGGTCACTATTTAGTATTGTCATGTCATCAGCATACAATATTTTCTTTTCTTCCTCCTCAACACCTATATCATTAACAAATACATTAAATAACAATGGCCCCATTACCGAACCCTGCGGCACTCCATATTTGATGGATTTGGTTTCTGATTGGTACGAGTTTCCTAATGATACATACTGCTTGCGGTTGCACAAGTATGATTTTATCCATTCACCTGGTTGCCCCCGAATGCCGTAGTTGCTTAATTTTTATATCAGCATTTCATGGTCAATGGTGTCAAATACCTTTGAAAGATCCAGAAACATGGCAGAGTCATCCAAGGACTGTAAAATGTATTCTGTTAGACTGACAATTGCTGATTCTGTAGATTTACCCTTTCTGAAACCATGTTGTGTGGGCATGAGAATGTTATGTTTGTCCAAATAGTTAACTAATCTGGTATACATAAGCATTTCTAGGATTTTTGAGAAACCTGATATCAGTGAAACTGGTCTGTAGTTGTTGGGATCATCCCTACACTGGCACTACCTTCGTTATCTTCAGTTTTTCAGGAAAAATTGCATATCTGAAAGAACAGTTTGCTATGTTCTTCAGTGGTGTTATTATCTCCTCACATACCAGCTTTATTACATGATTTCTACAAAGAGATAGAGGGGCTGGCCAGTACTTACCTCAGCTCAGTACAGCCGATAGAGACACAAAAAACAACCGAAAATTTAAGCTCCTAGCTTTCGGAATAAATGTTCCTTCATCAGGGAGGAGAGAGGGGAAAGAAAGGGAAGAAGGGAAAGTGGATTTAGTTACTCACAACCCAGGTTATGAAGCAACAGGGAAAGGAAAACAGGGAAGGTAGCAAGGATGGAGGCATGGTTGTCAGAGGGAAGCCAAAGATATTCTACTGCAGGTACTGTGCCAGCTTCAAACCAAAGAGGATGCATACAGAAGTAAAGAGGTGTATAGTATAAAGATGTAGGATGGAAAGATGCATGAATGGCTAAAGAGGAAAGGGAAAGAGGAGAAGACTGAAAAGTAAATGGGAGTGAGGTTGTTTAACGTAGGTTTAGTCCAGGGGGATGGCGGGATGAAAGGATGTGCTGGAGTGCAAGTTCCCATCTCCGCAGTTCAGAGGGACTGGTGTTGGGTGGGAGAAGCCAAATGGCACGTACAGTGTAGCAGGTTCCTAGGTCCCTAGAATTATGCTGGAGGGCATGCTCCGCTACTGGGTATTGGACATCTCCTAGGCGGACAGTTCGTCTGTGTCCGTTCATGCGCTCAGCCAGTTTAGTTGTTGTCATACCGATGTTACAAAAAACAACCGAAAATTTAAGCTCCTAGCTTTCGGAATAAATGTTCCTTCATCAGGGAGGAGAGAGGGGAAAGAAAGGGAAGAAGGGAAAGTGGATTTAGTTACTCACAACCCAGGTTATGAAGCAACAGGGAAAGGAAAACAGGGAAGGTAGCAAGGATGGAGGCATGGTTGTCAGAGGGAAGCCAAAGATATTCTACTGCAGGTACTGTGCCAGCTTCAAACCAAAGAGGATGCATACAGAAGTAAAGAGGTGTATAGTATAAAGATGTAGGATGGAAAGATGCATGAATGGCTAAAGAGGAAAGGGAAAGAGGAGAAGACTGAAAAGTAAATGGGAGTGAGGTTGTATGACAACAACTAAACTGGCTGAGCGCATGAACGGACACAGACGAACTGTCCGCCTAGGAGATGTCCAATACCCAGTAGCGGAGCATGCCCTCCAGCATAATTCTAGGGACCTAGGAACCTGCTACACTGTACGTGCCATTTGGCTTCTCCCACCCAACACCAGTCCCTCTGAACTGCGGAGATGGGAACTTGCACTCCAGCACATCCTTTCATCCCGCCATCCCCCTGGACTAAACCTACGTTAAACAACCTCACTCCCATTTACTTTTCAGTCTTCTCCTCTTTCCCTTTCCTCTTTAGCCATTCATGCATCTTTCCATCCTACATCTTTATACTATACACCTCTTTACTTCTGTATGCATCCTCTTTGGTTTGAAGCTGGCACAGTACCTGCAGTAGAATATCTTTGGCTTCCCTCTGACAACCATGCCTCCATCCTTGCTACCTTCCCTGTTTTCCTTTCCCTGTTGCTTCATAACCTGGGTTGTGAGTAACTAAATCCACTTTCCCTTCTTCCCTTTCTTTCCCCTCTCTCCTCCCTGATGAAGGAACATTTATTCCGAAAGCTAGGAGCTTAAATTTTCGGTTGTTTTTTGTGTCTCTATCGGCTGTACTGAGCTGAGGTAAGTACTGGCCAGCCCCTCTATCTCTTTGTAGTAATTGTTTCACATCTTTATATGAGATTTTCCATTAATTAGTTATTACATGATTTGATATTTCGTCATCACCAGCTGATTTCTTGGACTTCAGTTTCTGTATAGTTTTCCATAATTCATCTTCTGTGACTGATCTTAAGAACATAGTACTGCATGATCTTTTTGGTACCTTAATATCCTTCTGTTTTTGACTATTTCTTTCCAATTTTAGGTTTTCTACTACACTGATATAGTTATTATTCAGTATGTTTGCTATTTCCATACCATCTGTGACCACTGTGTTGTCTATTTTAATTGACCTAATACCTTCTTCTTTGTTTGACCCATCTTTTTTCTTTCTTTCACCATTGATTGCATTCCAAGTTGCCTTTGCCTTGCTTTTTTGAGTTCGCTATAGTGGTGTCAATTGCTCTTGCTTTCGCTTCTCTTATTTTTTTTCTATAGTTCTTTTTTAACATTTTATAGTTTTCAGCTTCGCCCATCCGTCTCACGTCCTGAAGCTTCCTTCGCTGTTCTAGTATTTTACTGGTAATCCACTGTGTTTGATCTTGCTGCCTTTCTTGTCTCTTTACTTTGGGAAATGCTACATTAAAATGGTACTTAATTGTTGAAATAAATGCATCATATTTTTCATTTACACTCTGGACCTGTAGGGTTTCACTCCAGGTTTCCTTACTTAACATTGTTCTAAAGATGTTGATATTTTGTTCACTGATGATCCTAATTTCTTTGGTTTTGGTTTTGGTTCTGATACTGAGTCATTACTTCTGCAAAAGCTGATTAGTTGTCCATGATGATCAGATATTTCTGTTTGAACTACATGTGACTCATAGTTACACATATTAGTAATTATGTTGTCAATAATTGTCTCACTTTGTGAAGTCACTCTTGTTGGTGCAGTTATTGTCACTTTCATGTTATGCTGTATTAACAGTTCTTCAAAATCCTGTCTTATTTTTGTGTCTTTTCCCATGTCAATGTTGAAGTCTCCACATATAATAAGGTTTCTCTCCATGTTCATTCTCAATAAGCTAGCAATTTTTTTAGAAAGATGCTAATATTGCCACATGGTGACCTGTACACACAAAACACACTAAAATCCTCTGCCACTATACCAGTAACTTCACAGTATTTTTCTCTAGCTATGGGAAATGTAGCAGCTTCACTGTTTACATTCTTTGATAGAGTACCTGTTTTAATATATATACAAACGCTACCACCCTTATATTTAGATCTGCAGAAGTAACTAGCTAGTTTGTAGTCCTTTATTGCCACATTATGTATTTTACTTTCAGTTAGTCCATGTTCACTTATGCATAATATATCTGCTCTTACTCCACTCAGGAGTACTTCTGCTTCTAATTTTTTGTTACCAAAATATTGAATATTTTGATAAAGTACTTTCATGTAATTTTTCTTTTGTTGGTTTACATGTTGTGAGCTGTATTCTGGGGCAAATTCTTTAGTATCATCTTTTTTTGTATGGTGCTTATATTTTTCTTTTCCAGCTGGAGTGTATGATTTTTCACCCCCTTCAGGCCATATTAGTTTCCCTTGCATCTAATGATTTTGCAGACATCTGCAAACATTCTGCTGAATGTTACAGACCCCAGTCTATTTAAATGCAAGCCATCCTTCGCTAGTGAGGTTTCACATAGGAATTTGTTTGGGTCTATAAAAATTGCCCCAAGACGATCACATTGCTCTTTAAGAGCACAGTTTATTTTGTCGATATATTTTTCACTCACCGACCTTCTGTTTATGATTCCGCTAAGTATCAGATGAGATCCTGCATACATATTTCTTGCAGAACGCATCATGTTTCTTGTTTCGCTTGCCATTTCTTCCTCACTGCTGCTCCTTAACGAATTTGGTCCAACATGTATAAACACCCCATTATAGTTATGTCTGGTTTCAGAATCTGGTTCTGTAGTATCTTGTCTCGCATTTACCATATTTTTAAAATGTTTAGCGAGTTGATGCGTTCTAATACCATGTCGTACATCAATCTTGCAACTCGGGACAGCTATATTCTTCAGCAGCGAATCGCCAATTACTAAAAAGTCATTTTCCTTTTGTTGCGTATCTGTCGCCTTGTATTTCCTTTTGCTGTATGTCACCACCTTCCATTTATATTTATCTTCCGGTTTTTGGCTTACTGAGTTTACCGAGACATCAACGGGAACACTCGAAATGTTGTTTTTAAAGTATGATCGGTCATTCGTATTTTCACGATCTTCTTGCTTTTCCGTTTGATGACTTTTACACACACAGGACTTCTTTTCTTGTATCAATGTATCATTTTCTTTCTTGACGGTCGAAAGTTGGGTTTTTAATGCCTCAATGTCACTTTGTAGTAACTTTATAATTTCGTTTTTTGTATCAACTGCACTTACAAGATCGGCTGTTTCGTCACGTAAACAACCATAACACGTCCACGGAAAATCATCGCTGACGAACTTTAGATTTACTTTGGCGCACTTTTCGTGTAACCAGAAGTTGCATTTGATACAGTGACAGTGTGATTATTGTAACCATTATTTTGTGCTATCTGCATTATTATGTCCAGCTCTTTTTGGTAGCTGTCTTTGGTGAGTGGTAGTGTGTTGAGTCTATGGAGCACTTGTCGAAGTGCTGCTTGCTTTTGACAGTATGTGTGGTTTATAGGATTGGGGAATGATAATGTCTGTTGCTGTGGGTTTATGGTAAATTTCCAACATATGGTTATTGTTATGTTTTTTATTGTTATATCCAGGAAGTTATTTTTTTGTTCTGCTCCCTTTCAACTGTGAATTTTATATTTTTATGTATCTTGTTGATGTCAATATGTAGTTTTTCAATTTTTGTTTGTGGTTAATCTATTAAGCAAAAGATGTCATCCATATACCTGAACCAATATAATATGTTGTATTCTTTTGCTACTATTTTCGTGAAAATGATCTGTTCAATGTGGTTTACAAAAATATTTGCTAAGGCCCCTGAAACTAGGACCCAACTGGTAATCCATCTTCTTGTAAATAAAATTCATTATTGAATTGGAAGTAATTTTGTTCTGTAATGAGTTTTATAAATGTGTGTATTTCCTTAATCTGTACATCGGGGAGTTGACTATAAGTTTTCAGGTTCTTATCTATGATTTCTATTGTTTCTGGTACTGGCATGTTGGAATACATCCTTTCTATATCAAATGAGAAGAGTGTTGCTGTGTCTGGGATTTTTATATCTTTTATTTGTTATATTAGCTGTGTAGTGTTTTTAATGGTTTTGTCTTCTTGTACTTTGAAATTTTCAGACCAATTTTAACATGTATCCTGCAAGCTTATACAGGTACATGGGGGATTTTCTGAAATCCAGTACTGGCCTCACAGTCTCTCTCTCTCTCTCTCCCCCCCCCCCCCCCCCCCCTCTTAAAAACAAAGATTCCAAGACTTACCAAGCGGGAAAGCGCCGGCAGACAGGCACATGAACAAAACACACAAACACATACACAGAATTGCTAGCTTTCGCAACCGATGGTTGCTTCTTCAGGAAGGAGAGGGAAAGACGAAAGGATGTAGGTTTTAAGGGAGACGGTAAGGAGTCATTCCAATCCCGGGAGCGGAAAGACTTCCCTTGGGGGAAAAAAAGGACAGATGTACACTCGCACACACACACACACATATCCATCCGCACATACACAGACACAAGCAGACATATTTAAAGGCAAAGAGTAAGTGCAGAGATGTCAGTCGAGGCGGAAGTACAGAGGCAAAGAAGTTGTTGAAAGACAGGTGAGGTATGAGCGGCAGCAACTTGAAATTAGCGGAGGTTGAGGCCTGGCGGATATCGAGAAGAGAGGATATACTGAAGGGCGAGTTCCCATCTCCGGAGTTCAGATAGGTTGGTGTTGGTGGGAAGTATCCAGATAACTCGGACGGTGTAACACTGTGCCAAGATGTGCTGGCCGTGCACCAAGGCATGTTTAGCCACAGGGTGATCCTCATTACCAACAAACACTGTCTGCCTGTGTCCATTCATGCGAATGGACAGTTTGTTGCTGGTCATTCCCACATAGAAAGCGTCACAGTGCAGGCAGGTCAGTTGGTAAATCACGTGGGTGCTTTCACACGTGGCTCTGCCTTTGATCGTGTACACCTTCCGGGTTACAGGACTGGAGTAGGTGGTGGTGGGAGGGTGCATAGGACAGGTTTTACACCGGGGGCAGTTGCAAGGGTAGGTGCCAGAGGGTAGGGAAGGTGGTTTGGGGATTTCATAGGGATGAACCAAGAGGTTACGAAGGTTAGGTGGACGGCGGAAAGACACTCTTGGTGGAGTGGGGAGGATTTCATGAACAAAACACACACACAGAATTACTAGCTTTCGCAACCGATGGTTGCTTCTTCAGGAAGGAGAGGGAAAGACGAAAGGATGTGGGTTTTAAGGGAGTGGGTAAGGAGTCATTCCAATCCCAGGAGGCCTTTAAATATGTCTGCTTGTGTCTGTGTATGTGCAGATGGATATATGTGTGTGTGTGTGTGTGTATGTGTATGTGTGTGTGTGTGTGTGTGTGTGTGTGTGCGAGTGTACACCTGCCCTTTTTTTCCCCTAAGGGAAGTCTTTCCGCTCCCGGGATTGGAATGACTCCTTACCCTCTCCCTTAAAACCCACATCCTTTCATCTTTCCTTTTCCTTCCCTCTTTCCTGACGAAGCAGCCGCCGGTTGCGAAAGCTCGAAATTCTGTGTGTGTGTGTTTGTGTATTTTATTTATTGTGCCTATCTACCGGCGCTTTCCCGCTTGGTAAGTCTTAGAATCTTTGTTTTTAATATATTTTTCCCATGTGGAAGTTTCTTTCTATTTTATTTACATCATATATAGACACACAATGTATAAACCTCATGAACAGAAGTTAGTCTTGAACATGTACTTCGTCCTTTGTTAAGTTGACAACAAGTAAGTAAACATGCCAAAGAGGAGAAACACATGATTGAGTCACAATATTTACATTGTGAGAAGCAGTGTCCAGCAAAATAGTTATTTTCGAGTGGCAAAAGAATATAGTACACCACAGGAAAGAATGAGAAACATGGTGAACAGTGTGCAGAAGGTCAGAATGCAAAGTTGTGCTTATATGGCAGTAATAAAAGTGGTATTGCGATCTCCAGACCAGATGTGAGGAAACATGTATCAGCAAATCATAACTAATTACTTTTTTACAAAAAGATCATGATGTGAACTGTTTCATAATCTAAAACTAACAGAACTGTATCCTTATAAATCCCCCTGATGATGCCTCAGAACAAAATAAGGCGAAATGCGTATGGGATAAATAAATTAAGTAGCAGCAGGAGAGGCAGTTTTATTTACAAAACAAGTATTTATATCCTTGCTGCAGAAGATGGTCACGCAAACAAACTTGTTCCTTCTCATTTCCTAATCTAAATCCTTGATGTCTCCGGATGTGTCCAATCAAATAATCCCTTTTTTAGTTAAGTTGTGAAACACACTCTTTTTTCACTAATTCAGTTCAGTACCTATTCACCAGTATTTGATCTACCCATGTAATCTTCAGCATTCTCCTGTAGCACCATATTCTCTTCATGTCTGAACTGTTTATGGTCCATGATTCATTTCCCTAAAAGGTTACACTTCACACAACCACCTACATAAAAGACAGTTAAATTTGTATTCGCTGTTAACAACTTTATCTTTTTTTGGAAATTCTTTTATTGTTACTGTTAGTCTGCATTTTGTATCCTCTCTACTTCAGTTACTGTTAGTTTGCTGCCCAAATAGTAAAAATCATTGACTACTTTCTGTGTGTCATTTCCTAATCTAATTTTGTCGACATCGTCTAATTTAATTGAACTAAATTTCACTTTGTTTTGCCTTTGTTGACAGCCATCTTACAACCTCTTTACAACACTTTATCCATTCCATTCACCTAATCTTTCAAGTCCTTTGCCATTTCTGACAGGATACACTGTCATTGGAAAACCTTAAAAGTTTTTATTTCTTCTGCCTGAACTTAAATTTCCTTTCCAAATATTTCCTTGGTTTCCCCTAATTGCTCAATGTACTTACTGATCAATGTTGGCAGGGGGTACAACTGTGTGTCACTGCCTTCTCAACTACTGCTCCTCTTTCATATCCTCCAACTGTTATAACTGCAGCCTGGATCTGTACAAATTGTAGATAAATGTCAGCTATCTTTATTTTGTCCCTGCTACATTCAGAATGCCGAAGAGGTTTTTCTAATCAAGATAGTCAAAAACTTTCTCTCAATCTGCAAATGCTTTTCTTCGGTCTTTCTTCTAAGAAAAATCACAGGGTCAATATTGCCTCTTGAGTATCCACATTTCTCTAGAACCCAAAATGATCCTTTCTGAGGTTGGCTCATACCAGTTTTTCCATTCTTCTGTGAATAATGAATGTCAGTATTTTGCAACCATGACTTATTAAACTGATGGATTGGTAAAAAGAGCAAAAAAAGAGAGGAATGGGAAGGGAAAAGACGAGCAGGTGCGTTGGCAAATGGCGGCACACGAACATGGTGAGAGAACGAGAATAGGGATGAGATAATAGGACAAAGGGGGTGGAAACTGTTGGGTGGAGGGTGTGGGGCAGCAGGTTACCATTGGTTGAGGTCAGTATAATTCTGGAAGAAGAGAATGTGTTGTAAGGATAGCTCCCACCTGTGCAGTTCAGAAAAGCTGGTGGTTGGGAGGAGGATCCAGATGGCTCATTGAAGTCAAATTCTTTAAAGTTTCAAATGTATAGCACCATCAAAAAAATATTACTGCATTACTATAAACATAATGATTGTTTCAGACAAAGAAGGATTCATGACATATTGGATTCTTGTGCGAAAGACTGTTCGTCTTCTGTTACTAACAAAAATAAGATCCAGGGATAAGAATACTACATCCATGTTTCACAAAACTGTTTGCGCACAGCACTTTTAGAGAATAAATGCAGAAAATTTTGAACTAACTGATAAACCTAACAGAACTGGCACAAAATTTACCACACTCTACTCACAAAAACACAGTAGTGTTGTTAACAGAATAACAACAACAGAGCTATTCTTATTTTTACAGCTCAGTAGCAAAATCAATATGCAGATGAACACTACTAGCAAAGCACAAAAAAGCAAATAAATAAATAAACAAGACAACAAAAAAAGGGACTACTTACAGGGAACATTTTTGACACGAAAACAATAAGTGGGGCTTCCTTGCTGCTGTTACAGTCCATAAAAGCAGATCGTAGGGCTTGTGTTGGTACAGGAAGTGTGTCAAACCTCTGTGTGTGTGAACACATAAGTTTTTCTGCTTTTTCCTGAGAAAGATGAGATGGTGAAGGTAACTTCGTGCAGACCATATCTGTAAACATGAACAAAAACTTAATAAAAACTGTGGGCAGAACTAGTTCAGTTGGTTGTTTTAAGCACCCAATGTGCATCCATCTACACTAAAAGCAATTTTCAGAATTGCAGCAGTTCACACAACTGTATTTATAAATTACAGCAAAAATACAGATAAAAACAAATGGATGTACAAAAGAGCGCGCACACGCACACACGCACACACACACACACACACACACACACACACACACACACACACACACACACACACATTATTTCCCTCTCATTTCAAATTATGCAGTACCAAGTCTCTGTATTCAGCAGCCTCTTCCCTGGTTAACAATAGGTACTACACAAGGATTAACTTTTAGCCACACAATTAGCAACTGCGATGAGCATTATAGGTGTACAGCCAACATTAACATAACATGTGATTATTAATAACAGTCTTGCCAGTGAAGTACTCTCTGCTGATGCCATGAGCTACATATAACACAAACTTTATGAATTAAAGGGAATCAAACAGATCAAAAGCCAGAATTCTAAAATAGAAAGTGGCAGCTATATCTAAATGATCATTATTGTTTCCAGAAATAAAACTTATAATTTCACAATTTTGCATATACTTAAGCCTATAAATAGTAAAGGAAAGAGGATGAGGGCTTAACTTTTCATCAAATCATCACAGACAGTGCACAAGTTTCACTCAGACAAGAGTGAGGAGCAAAAGACTGGTAGTGTCTGTCTCAAAGAAGTCATCTTCGAACTTGGCTTGAGCTGTTTATGGAAACTAAGGAAGTTCTAACTCTGGATCGTTAGAAAGGAATTTGAACCTGGTAACTCCAAAATGCATGTCCAATGTATTACACATTGCACATTTTCACGGAGAATGAAAAAATCCACCTTGCATGTTTTTTGAATATATTTCTTGACAAGTAATATTTTTATTGAAAGATCTGTAAGCTGTTGTGATTTCTGATATTTTCCCAGTATGACTGATAGATGCAATGATTTTGAGCATCCAACTTAATTGGCAATTTATTTAATGCTTATTATTTTTACATCTGCTTGACTTGTATTTGACAGGTGCTACGAATAGTGATCTTACTTGTGGGTTAAAATACTGTTGCCAACACGGTTGGGTACACAAAAACATATGTAATAAAGTGGAACACATACAGCCACCCTTTCAATGTTATTTAATATATGGCTTCCAGTTTCAGTGCTTCAGTTCACCATCTTCAGGCCTTAACTGACGAGGGTGTTAACTGAAATCGTGTATACAACTGAAGCTAACCCCCTCAATGTCAGTTACAGCCTGAAACTGGTGTACTAAAGCACTGAAGCTGGTAGCCACATAATAAACAACATTGCACGAACAACTGTAGGTATTCCATTTTATTACAGGAGTGAATGGCCGAAGTCCCCCAAACCTCCAATCTGAAGGATGGACATACAAAAACAAAAACATATGTTTTACACTCGATATTGTTATTAAATTAGATATCTTCTCAAACTGTCGACTGGCAGAATTCACCCATGTGTGCAACATCACCATCAGTCATTTGACATCCACTGCTGGATATAGGCCTCCTCTAAACTTTTCAGTGCACTGATGTCTCCAACTACATGCATCCAAGTGGCTTCCCTGTGTTTCTTATGTCATCAACTGACCTTGCATTCCATTAGGCTGCCATCCCATCCCCTCCCTCCTTGTAATGCAGCCATATCTTTCACCTACCATCCACAGACATGGATATTTCACCTGTCCGCTTTTGTTTCATGTTCATTACTGTTGTACGTACAACTTCTGCTCCAGACCATACATTGGGACATTTGTTACATTTCCTGTCTCTTGTAGTAATTCCCAACATGCATTTCCCCATGGCTCACAAAGTAAGTTTCAGTTTTTGGATATTAGAAGTCCATATCTGACTTCCATAACTCTTAACTACTAGTATAAACTGATTGTCAACTTTGGTAATGGAATGTCATTCATGGAACACAATTATTTAAGTGGTAAAGGCAACACATACACACATACACACAAACACACACACACACACACACACACACACACACACACACACACACACACACACACACACACACAAAAAACTGTGCACGGAGCAGTGGACTGAAAGGGGGAGATACAGGAAGAGGCACAATGTGGAGAAGTGGATATGGGTGCAGGACAGGTGAAGTTAGGGTCATGGAGCAAGGGTGGAGGAGGGTGTAATGCTAGCTAGTTAGTTACATGTTCCATAGATCATCTGAAAGATTCATTTATTGAAATGGTGTGAAACAAGTCAGTTCACAGAATATGTGTACATGGTTAGTGTTAACACCGGTGAATACATTACTATTTTAGTCCTACTCATGGAACTACACTTAAAAACAAGTCTGCCTAAGCCTAGCAGAGATTGAGGCCAGGAGGATTAAAGGATCAAAGAATGTGTTGCAAGCATAAAACCCATCTAAATAAACCACCGAAGCTGAAGTTGTGGAGAAGAAATCTCATGGCACTAGTTGAGAAGTAGCCACTGAAATGAAAGATGATCTACTAAACTGTGTGTTTTGCTACTGAGTGGTCAGTTCTGCTCCTGGCCACAGTTTGGCAAGGATCATTCATTCGAGTATACAGCTAGTTGGTAGTCATGCTCAAATAAAATGCTGTGCAGAAATTATAGCAAATCTGGTATATTATATGACTGGTTTGATCTTGTGATATGAAGGACAAACGAGTGGCCAAACTGGAGTAGGTAAAGTTTGTTTGTTTACTTACTGCTAATTAGGCCTAATTTTTCGAGTGCGCATTTTTAGCGTTATACCGCTGATTAAATATGTTCATTAGGATGTTTTTCAAGCTCAGCATTAAAGGTTTTTCTTTTATTTGTGTATTGTTCTAGTAATCGTGAAAAGTTCATTTTGTTTACATTTTGCGGCTTTGCCTTACTTTCCAAGTGAGCATACTTAGTGTTATACTGCAATCTTAGTGAATTTGCTATAGATTAACTGATTAAATACATTCATTAGTGTGCTCTTCCTCCCCATGAACCATGGACCTTGCCATTGGTGGGGAGGCTTGCGTGCCTCATCGATACAGATAGCCGGAGGGGTATCTGTTGAGAGGCCAGATAAACATATGGGTCCTGAAGAGGGGCAACAGTCTGGATGATTAACTGACCTGGCCTTGTAACACTAACCAAAACGGCTGAAAGTGAGGGGAAACTACAGCCATAATTTTTCCCGAGGGCAGGCAGGTTTATTGTATGATTAAATGATGATGGCATCCTCTTGGGAAAAATATTCCAGAGGTAAAATAGTCCCCCATTCAGATCTCCGGGCGGGGACTACTCAGGAAGACGTCGTTATCAGGTCAAGGAAAACTGGCGTTCTACGGATCGGAGTGTGAAATGTCAGATCCCTTAATCGGGCAAGTAGGTTAGAAAATTTAAAAAGGGAAATGGATAGGTTAAAGTTAGATATAGTGGGAATTAGTGAAGTTCAGTGGCAGGAGGAACAAGACTTTTGGTCAGGTGAACACAGGGTTATGAATACAAAATCAAAAAGGGGTAAAGCAGGAGTAGGTTTAATAATGAATAAAAAAACAGGAGTGCGGGTAAGCTACTACAAACAGCATAGTGAACACATTATTGTGGCCAAGATAGACACTAAGCCCACGGCTACTACAGTACTACAAGTTTATATGCCAACTAGCTCTGCACATGATGAAGATATTGATGAAATGTATGATGAGATAAAATAAATTATTCAGGTAGTGAAGGGAGACAAAAATTTAATAGTCATGGGTGACTGGAATTCGACAGTAGGAAAAGGAAGAGAAGGAAACATAGTAGGTGAATATGGATTGGGGCTAAGAAATGAAAGAGGAAGCTGCCTGGTAGAATTTTGCACAGAGCGTAGCTTAATCATAGCTAACACTTGGTTCAAGAATCATGAAAGAAGGTTGTATACATGGAAGAATCCTTGAGATACTAGAAGGTTTCAGATAGATTATATAATGGTAAGACAGAGATTTAGGAACCACATTTAAAAATTGTAAGACATATCCAGGGGCAGATGTAGACTCTGACCACAATCAATTGGTTATGAACTATAGATTAAAACTGAAGAAACTGCAAAAAGGTAGGAATGTAAGGAGATGGGACCGGGATAAACTGAAAGAACCAGAGGTTGTACAGATTTTCACGGAGAGCTTAAGGGAATAATTGATAGGAAAGGGGGAGAGAAATACAGTAGAAGAAGAATGGGTAGCTTTGAGGAATGAAATAGTGAAGGCAGCAGAGGCTCAAGTAGGTAAAAAGACGAGGGCTAATAGAAATTCTTGGGTAACAGTAGAGATACTGAATTTAATTGATGAAATGAGAAAATACAAAAATGCAGTAAGTGAAGCAGGCAAAAAGGAATACAAATGTCTCAAAAATGAGATCGACGGGAAGTGTAAAATGGCTAAGCAGGGATGGCTAGAGGACAAATGTAAGGATTTAGAGGCTTATCTCACAAGGGGTAAGATAGATACTGCCGACAGGAAAACATTACATTAGAACTACTGACAGCCTTGGGAGAGCCAGTGCTGACAAAACTCTACCATCTGGTGACCAAGATGTATGAGAGAGGTGAAATTCCCTCAGACTTCAAGAAGAATATAATTCCAATCCCAAAGAAAGCAGGTGTTGACAGATGTGAAAATTACCAAACTATTAGTTTAATAAGTCACAGCTGCAAAATACTAAAGCAAATTCTTTACAGATGAATGGAAAAACTGGTAGAAGCTGACCTCGGGGAAGATCAGTTTGGATTCCATAGAAATGTTGGAACACGTGAGGCAATAATGACCTTACGACTTATCTTAGAAGAAAGATTAAGGAAAGGCAAACCTACGTTTCTAGCATTTGTAGACTTAGAGAAAGCTTTTGACAATGTTGACTGGAATAATCTGTTTCAAATTTTGAAGGTGGCAGGGGAAAACTACAGGGAGCGAAAGGCTATTTACAATTTGTACAGAAACCAGATGGCAGTTATAAGAGTTGTGGGACATGAAAGGGAATAAGTGGTTGGGAGGGGAGTGAGACAGGGTTGTAGCCTCTCCCCAATGCTATTAAATCTGTATATTGAGCAAGCAGTAAAGGAAACAAAAGAAAAGTTTGGAGTAGGTATTAAAATCCATGGAGATGAAATAAAAACTTTGAGGTTCGCTGATGACATTGTAATTCTGTCAGAGACAGCAAAGGACTTGGAAGAGCAGTTGAATGGAATGGACAATGTCTTGAAAGGAGGGTATAAGATGAACATCAACAAAAGCAAAACAAGGATAATGGAATGTATTCGAATTAAGTCAGGTGATGCTGAGGGAATTAGATTAGGAAATGAGATGCTTAAAGTAGTAAAGGAGTTTTGCTATTTGGGGAGCAAAATAACTTATGATGTTCGAAGTAGAGAGGATACAAAATGTAGACTGGCAATTCAAGGAAAGTGTTTCTGAAGAGGAGAAATTTGTTAACATCGAGTATAGATTTAAGTGTCAAGAAGTTGTTTCTGAAAGTATTTGTGTGGTGTGTAGCTGTGGTGTCACCGCCAGACACCACACTTGCTAGGTGGTAGCCTTTAAATCAGCCGCGGTCTGTTAATATGCGTCGGACCCGCGTGTCACCACTATCAGTGATTGCAGACCGAGGGCCGCCACACGTCAGGTCTATAGAGACTTCCTAGCACTCGCTCCAGTTGTACAACTGACTTTGCTAGCGATGGTTCACTGACGTCTACGCTCTCATTTGCCCAGACGATAGTTAGCATAGCCTTCAGCTACGTTACTTGCTACGACCTAGCAATGCGCCATTATCAGTACTATTGATATTGTAAACCATGTATCGTCGAGAGCGACGTTCGTCATTAATGGATTAAAGATAAGTATTCCACCAGTTATGACCGTTTTTCTCAATTCTAATTCCCTTGTCATGTTCCAGACCTCACGCCAGCCTGTCTGAGCTAAAACGTGTGCATTTTGGCTTCCTTTAGTAACCCTGTGTTGGCTCTCCTGCCAACCACAACAGTAGCCATGTATGGAAGTGAAATATGGACGATAAATAGTTTAGACAAGAAGAGAATAGAAGCTTTTGAAATGTGGTGCTACAGAAGAATGCTGAAGATTGGATGGGTAGATCACATAACTAATGAGGAGGTATTGAATAGAATTGGGGATAAGAGGAGTTTGTGGCACAACTTGACCAGAAGAAGGGATCGGTTGGTAGAACATGTTCTGAGGCATCAAGTGATCACCAATATAGTACTGGAGGACAGCGTGGAGGGTAAAAATTGTAGAGGGAGACCAAGAGATGAATACACTAAGCAGATTCAGAAGGATGTAGGCTGCAGTAGGTACTGGGAGATGAAGAAGCTTGTACAGGATAGAGTAGCATGAAGTGCTGTATCAAACCAGTCTCTGGACTGAAGACAACAACAACAACAACAACAACAACAGTGTGCTCTCGAAGCTTGCCTTTAAAGGTTTTGCTTTTCTTTGCATATTCTTCCAGTAATCGCAAAAGTTTTTTTTGGTTACATTCGGCTGTTTAGGCCTAATTTTTGAAAGCGCATATTACCGTTATACCACAAATTTAAGTGTCTTTACTAATAGTTTACTTACATATTAGTTTCCAAAACATATTTAGAGTCCTTTTACCTCTGTATTTAGTATATTACCATTATCACTTAGTAAATCTCTTAAATAATTTCCAAACTACCACGGATACTAAGTGTGTGAAGAAAGTTAGTTCAGGGGTTTCGTGCAGCTGTTGTGACAGGTGATTTCATTAGGGAAATTGCAGAAGTGTGGGAATTGGGGAAGCAAACGAGACTCTTTCATTCTTTTGCACGGTTTGCTTGAGAGATAGTATAATAGCTGAATAGGAGGAGAAAATTAGAGCCCTTCATTCTGATTTGGACTGAGCGAGGAAGGATCTGAAAAGGTTAAGGGGGGAGAAGGGTAAACAGCGGTGGGATGTGGTAGCTGGGAACAGGGGCCACAGAAAGAGAACAGTGTCTGACATGTTCCCAATTGGCACAACCAATAGATTTGCCTTGCTACCACAGTTAAGTGAGGAAGAGGCTCCAGTAGAAGTAGCTGTAGTTAAGATGCAACGGAATCTCACTAGGAAACCAACTGTTTCAAGAAAAGTAGAAAGTAAGAGGAAAGTTCTGTTGCTAGGTAGCAGCCATGGAAGAGGTGTTGGCCAGATTTTGCAGGCAAAATTAGGTGACAGGTACCAGGTCACAAACTTTTTCAAGCTAAGTGGATGTCTTAGCCAGGTGGTAGAGGGTATATGTTCCTTGTGCAAGGGTTTCTCGAAGCAGGATCACGTGATGATGGTGGGTGGAGTGGGAAACAGTATTGAAAGAGATCAGGGCTACAGTATTGAGTGTGAGCTGGTGAAATTAGCCTCTACAACGACCCATACCAATATTGGGTTGGTGCCTCCTTTCGTGCAGCATGATCAGCACCAGTTGAACCGCTCTGTCAGGAGGGTAAATATGGAGTTGGATCAGTTGCATAGGGTGGCCACTCTGTCAGACATTGGATAGGTTCCTGTTGAGGCTATTGACAGGGAGGATTTCGCAAGGCATGGCCTACACCTCAATAGGGAATGGTAAACTGGCAGGATTGTTAGCGAAATACATAAGGGGAGACACAAGTACTCATGGATGTACCTCTTTTTTAGACTAATATCAGAGTCCAATGAGACGTTCAGGCAGGCAGGTGCTAAAGAGGTCAAAAACTCACAAGATTCTCACAACAGTAAAGTAAATAATAATGTTACCATATTTAACCAAAATATTGGTGGATTAAAGAAAAAAGAGAAAAGTAAAGTAAAAAATAATGTTACCATTTTTCATCAAAATATTCCGGTATTGAAGAATAAAGTAGATGAGCTCCTGGTTTGTTTAGATGACACGGAATCTGATAATGTAATAGATATACTATGCCTGTCTGAGCATCACATTGTGTCTGATACGGAAAAGGTAAATATCAGTGGTTATAAACTAGCTGCACATATGAGTACAGAGAGTAAGGTGAGAGGAGGAGTTGGCATATATGTCAAAAGTTAGCACTGTGTAAAAAGCTTAGATACAAAAAAGTTTTGTCTGGAGCAACATATAGAAGCATGTGCCTGACAACTTAAACTGAAGGAGGGCTCTTTTATAATTGTAACAGTATATAGGTCCCCTTCAGGAAACTTTCATTTATTTCTGGAGAACTTGGATGCCTTGTTGTGCTATCTGTCAGATAGGGGAAAGCAAATTATTATTTGTAGGGACTTCATTGCTGATTCACTGAAAGAGTGAAATAGGAAGAATGACCTGGAAGTCTTGCTCGGTTCTTTCAATTTGAGATCTGTCATTGATTTTCCTATTCGGGTAGTAAAGGACAGCAGCACATTGATATATAACACTTTTATAGACCAAAATAAGTTTCAAAAAAATAAATTCTTGTCCTGTTGAGAATGGGCTTTCTGATCATAGTGCTCAGCTAGTTACAGTATATGACATAGCTCCATTCCGTAAATCAAAACTACCCTCCAAAGTTCTGTGTTCAATTATTGACTCAACAATTACAACTTTCAGGGAAAATCTTCAGCAGTTGGGCTGGGATGAGGTGTACCAGGAACCCAATGCTAAGTTAAAATAAAACTTATTTCATGATACACTTGTAAGAGAATTTGAAAACTGTTTCCCCAAGAAACTAGTTAAATCTAATTATAAGAAAACATGAAAACAAATTGGCTTACTAAAGGAATAAAAATATCTTGTAACCACAAAAGGGAAATGTATCTAACAACAAGAAAGGGTAATGAGCCAGAAACAGTCAAATATCATAAAAACTACTGTGCTAAATTAAGAAAGGTTATTAAAAAGTCCAGAGACATGTGCATCATGTCTGAGATTAATACCTCTGATAACAAAATCAAATCAATTTGGAATATTATTACAAGGGAGACAGGGCAACCAAGAGTACAGGATGATGGCATTACCATCAAAGCGAATGGAAACTTGACAAACAACAAGCCGGAAGTCGAAAACATTTTGAATAATCATTTTTTAAATATTGTAGAGAAAATAGGATCTAAATGTTCATTAGAAGAAGCAAGGCAGTTAATGGAAGAGGCCCTACCCACACAATTTGATACAACTAAAATTCCACCCACCTCTCCTTCTGAAATTAGGAAGATAATAAACTCTCTCAAGAATAAAAGCTCGCATGGAATTGATGGCATTTCCAGCACGATAATAAGAGCTTGTTCCCAAGAGATAATTGGGATTCTTCGCCACATATTTAATAGCTCTCTGAAGCAGGGTATTTTCTCAAATAGACTGAAGTATGCCACTGTTAAACCACTGCAAAAAAAAGGAGGGGGGGATATGTCTGATGTCAACAACTACCGCCCAGTCTCTCTTCTGACTGCCTTATCCAAAAATCTTGAAAATGTAATGTATTGTACAGAAGCTTCACACCTTTGTAAAAATAAAGGCAAAGGCTTTGCCTTTAAATATGTCTGCTTGTATCTGTATATGTATGGATGGATATGTGTGTGTGTGTGTGTGTGTGTGTGTGTGTGTGTGTGTGTGTGTGTGTGTGCGTGCACGAGTATATACCTATCCTTTTTTCCCCCTACGGTAAGTCTTTCCGCTCCCGGGATTGGAATGACTCCTTACCCTCTCCCTTAAAACCCACATCCTTTCGTCTTTCCCTCTCCTTCCCTCTTTCCTGAAGAGGCAACCGTCGGTTGCGAAAGCTAGAAATTCTGTGTGTGTGTTTGTGTGTTTTATTTATTGTGCCTATCTACCGGTGCTTTCCCGCTTGGTAAGTCTTGGAATCTTTGTTTTTAATATATTTTTCCAATGTCTAAGTTATAACAAAGATTCCAAGACTTACCAAGTGGGAAAGTGCCGGTAGATAGGCACAATAAATAAAACACACAAACAGAATTTCTAGCTTTCGCAACCAACGGTTGCTTCTTTAGGAAAGAGGGAAGGAGAGGGAAAGATGAAAGGATGTGGGTTTTAAGGGAGAGAGTAAGGAGTCATTCCAATCCTGGGAGCGGAAAGACTTCCCTTAGGGGGAAAAAAGGACAGGTGTACACTTGCACACACACACATATCCATCCGCTCATACACCTATGTGCAGATGGACATGTGCGCGAGCGCACACCCGTCCCTCCCTCCCCCCAAGGGAAGTCTCTCCGCTCCCGGGACTGGAACGACACCCCCCCCCCTCCACCCCCCCCTCCCCCACACACACACAAAGAAGCAACTGTCGGCCGGTTTCTAGCTTTCGCGGCCGACAGTTGCTTCTTCGGACGGGGGGGGACGGGGGGGGGGGAGGATGTGGGTTTTTTGGGGGAGGGGGTGGGGAGTCGTTCCAGTCCCGGGAGCAGAGAGACTTCCCTTGGGGGGAGGGAGGGAAGGGTGTGCGCTCGCACACGCGTACATGTCCATCTGCACATAGGTGTATGTGCGGATGGATATGTGTGTGTGTGCGCGAGTGTACACCTGTCCTCTTTTCCCCCTAAGGGAAGTCTTTCCGCTCCCAGTATTGGAATGACTCCTTACCCTCTCCCTTAAAACGCACATCCTTTCGTCTTTCCCTCTCCTTCCCTCTTTCCTGAAGAAGCAACCGTCGGTTGCGAAAGCTAGAAATTCTGTGTGTGTGTTTTATTTATTGTGCCTATCTACCGGTGCTTTCCCGCTTGGTAAGTCTTGGAATCTTTGTTTTTAATATATTTTTCCAATGTCTAAGTTATAACAAAGATTCCAAGACTTACCAAGTGGGAAAGCGCCGGTAGATAGGCACAATGAATAAAACACACACATACACACACACGCACACACACACACACACACACACACACACACACACACACACACAGTGTTTTATTCATTGTGCCTATCTACCGGCGCTTTCCCACTTGGTAAGTCTTGGAATCTTTGTTTTTAATATATTTTTCCCATGTGGAAGTTTCTTTCTATTTTACATATATATATATTATTCACTATGAAATTTGTTATTAACAATGCGAATGAATTCAAAAGTAATAGCAGTGTACATGGCTACAAAACTAGGAGAAAGGATGATCTTCACTACTCAAGGTTAAATCTAACTTTGACTCAGAAAGGGGCAAATTATGCTGCCACAAAAGTCTTTGGTCGCTTACCTAATAGCATCAAAAGTCTAACAGATAGCCATATAGCATTTAAAAGGAAATTAAAAGAATTTCTGAATGGTAACTCCTTCTACTCATTAGCTGAAATTTTGGATATAGTAAGTGGGTAATTCCCCCCCACCCAAACTAAAAACTTAAGAGTCAGGTTGGAAGGATTGTGTGTGTGTGTGTGTGTGTGTGTGTGTGTGTGTGTGTGTGTGTGTGTGTGTGTGTGTGTGTGTGTGTGTTTATTTTTATTTTTTTAAGTGTCATGCAATATTTTGTGTAATTAATATATTTTATAGACACCCCATGATCTATGGAACAAGTACCAAAGTACTAACCTGATCTGTGGTAGGAAGGTGTATCAGACAGATCTTCCAGCTGCATCTTCTACAGGGTTATGATGAGTTTGGCAGTAGATGTATTGTAAGCATTCTTAAACTATAAATTAGAGTAAAAACTTTGAGACAGGTTGGAAGGATTGTGTGCAGCATGTGTCTCATGTCCAGGTACAATGATAAATAGTGAAGCCCCAGTGAAAGATTTGGTTCAGTTGTTCCGATCTGGTATGATATTGGCTGACTCCTGGGGATAGTCAGAGAATTAGGGGGTTCCATGCCATAATGTTTACTGTGAATATAGTATACAGAACGTGGAATCAACTAACTAAGACTAAAAGGCCATCTGTTTGTATATTTTCAGAATTAACTAACTACAAATTTTATTTGGCTGCAATAAATGGCTAACTTTAGGAACCAAAGAGAAGTTAGTGGAGTTTCAAGAGGAGATAAACAAAATCAAATGGTATATAATGGGACCACAGTAAGTGCAGCAAAAAAAGGTAAGTTATGTCCAGCAATAATTTAGCTTGTCTCCAAAACCTGCTATTTTTGAAATGGTAGATTTTTGGTTATAAATTATTCATTCCACATTACAGAGATTATGGTTAATATGGAGGCATGTAGATAGTCCTTTTTCCTTCATTCTATTTGCAAGTGGAACAGAAAAGGAAATGACTCAGAGGGTAAATGGTACCCTCCGTCACACACCAGAGTATGGATGCAGATATAGATAAATGTTACTCTTTGCATTATCACCTTGTGAATTCAACAGTGAGAACATTCATTGGAAATTCCTAGAATATGATGCTAAAGCTACTCCCAAAAATTCAAGTTTTTGTCTTGAACCTGCTATTTTTAGTGATGATGTATGCAATTGTACTCCTGTTATAAAATTTGTATAAGCTAAAATAGTAGATTTTGGAAACAAACTATTCTTTATTCTGAATCATAATTTTATAGCTATCTCATGACTGTTGATTACACCAAACAGTATAGTTAGTACAGTTTAATTTGTTTGACAGATGGTATATGCAAGAAGAACATGAATGTTTTTTTTTCCCAGAAGTATTCGCAGGGATATAACACAATAATCTTCCATAAATTCATACACAAGAGGAATTTGAAAGTCTGTTTTAATTTTTACTGTTTAGTTTCAAACCATAATCAATATTTTAATTCAATTAGATTAAACTAGTGTTCTAAGTAGCCTAGTACTTACAAGTACAGATGTGTCATCAGCAAAAATAAATGGGCAGGGATTTATGTTTAGAGGTAAAACACACAGATGCTTGTATAGGTCAACTGATTTGTGAGACTATAAAAAAAGAGGCACTAGCTAAACTTTTCAAAGATGGCAGTATAAGCAGTTGTGATATTCTTAAAGGACTCTACACTCAAAGTCTGCAGGAAGTCCCTTAGGATAACTACCAAAAAAAAAAAAAAAAAAAAAAAAAAAAAAAAAAAAAAAAAAAAAAAAAAAAAAAAAAAAAAAAAAAATCCGAGCTGGGGCTTCAGCTTATTTCTCATAACACAAGAATAACATTTGATACAGCTGCAATTCACATGACAATTATACTGAAACAATGGTTGTAGGTTTTGTGGAGAGTGTACACATCAATGGTTATTCTGACTCATGAAAGCATCTCTCTTTTTTCATTTCATTTTGCATTTTTGCATTTTTTTTGCTGGCCTGTATTGGTCTACATCTGCTGTTTACTATTTATTTGGTACTTCTAACTCTTCTAATCATATTTCAGTCCATTTCATTTCACATTTTAACAAGAACTGCTTACATTCTCTTCATGTAGTTACATAACAGTAACTTCGCATGTGACATAATGACATGATTCAGAAGCCGTCTCTTGCATGTTCTGTCCAGCAAAATTGCTACCATGTCTTGTAATGTATCTCTGTATGAGAGTATAGTGTGATGTATCTTTCCTACCTAGCCCTACATCTTCAATGAAAACTTAGGTTACTTAATGGTGCTTATTCAGTACATTTTGTCATTATGTTGGACAAGACTTCTTGCAGGCTGTTAACAAAATTTATTTTTGTACGTGGGTACATCCTGAAACATCTCCAACACTGTAAAGCCATGGTTATGTTCCCAAACATTCAGCACTCAACACTAGATGAGGTATGAGGTCCAACTATGTAGACAGCTTTTCTAAACACAAGTATTTCTATCAAGCTATGATGGCCCTCTTTGTTAGAATTCATAAAAGAGAACATATTTTGTAAATAAATATTCTATTTATTTTAACAAAAAATGTGTTGCACAGTTACTCCCCAAAGCAAAAGTTAATTTTTGTTTAATCAGTTCTAATATATTCTGCATTTAGGACAATTTCAGTGCAATTATTAATGATACAGAAACATCTAGATGCTATCATTCAATGATTAACTAATTGTATCAAATAAGTATTCATTTTCAGGAAGCCAAATGTGTAGTACTGCCAGTAGACACGTATACAAATACAAGAGACACAATACCTAGCTTTCAGAACTAATGGCTCCTCCATCAGTGATGAGAGAGTACTAGGTTTGGGAAGGTTATAAAGGAAGGGCAGATCACTCAAGCTCCTGAATGAGATACACCTACCTGTAGTCAGGGAGTAGTTGGACAAAGATGAAAGAGGAGGTGTCAGAGATAACAGATCAGAGATGGTACATTAGTAAGCAATGTACCAACTCCAGTCCAGATATAAGAACAGAGTGAGAAGTAAACGCAGATTGGGAGGAAGAGAGATGAATAGTATAATTAAGAGTCAGGACACAAAAAATGTCACAATAAACAAATAATTATACATCCTTACTTCTCACTCTTTCCTTATCTCTGACACAATGCTTACCAATGTACCACTCTGACCAGCTGTTCTGACACAAGGAGGTATATGAACTAATAGAGTGGCTATCTGTGAGGTAACAGCGCTCCCAGCGGCAGCAAAAAGCAACACCGGCTGCCATTTTTTTGAAACATGTACATGTCAGTATATTTATATTTGGTGTAAAGTACTGGCATTAGAAAATCTCTGTTTCCCGGTTGTAATTTGTTTTAAAGTCTTATTGACCGATCGCGAATCATGCCCAGTGTATGTGCAGCATACAATTGCGCTAATAGAAGTGATAAAACAACTGGAATATCATATTTCACGTGAGTATCTAAATATGTGTTGTACTTAGCGTCTTGTGCATAATTTTCGTGTTTAAGCTGTATACAAAATGTAAATAAGCTCTTGTATACACGTATCTTTATTTTTAGATTTCCTCTAAAAAAAGAAAGAGCTGTTAAGTCGGTGGGTAGCCAATATGAGGTGAGATAAGTGGCAGCCAACTCAATACAGTTACATATGGTCGTTTCACTTTGAAGATAGATACATGTATAGTACAAACGAGAAAAGGCAACTTCTGGCAAACGCAGTACCGACAATATTTACGTTTGCTGACCATCTGCAGAAAACAACTATAGTATAGAGACAACCAAGGAAACGGCCTGTCAGTGAAGAATCAGCTTCCTTATCAAATGAACCAGGTAAAATAGTTTTCCTGTTATTTATTTGCTATATGGGTTATGTGTGAATTTTATTATTAATAAATGTATGTTTAAAGAAAAATATAGCTTAATGATAATACTCCATTTTTGTAGGTGAAAGGGTGAATCAGAATGATCATACAGATCATTCTTATTGTTTGCCTAGCCCCAAAAAATTTAAACAGAATTATGAGGCACTACAGAAAAGGACTGAGAAGCTGAAGAAGCAAGCGAAACATGCAAGGCAAAGTGTTTCACGAAAGAAGAAACAAATTGTGACATATGAAACAGTGGTTGTAGGCCTAAATAAGAGACTTCAAGACTGTGCTTCTGAAGTGATAGGATGTGACAAAAATAGTGATATTCTGAAGTACTTTTTTGCAATGCAAAAAAAAAAGTTCAATTCCTGAATATCCTACAGAAATAAGACAGTTTACCCTTACACTCAATTATTACTCCTTCAAAGTTTATAATTATTTGAGGAATTCTGTTAAATTACCCCATCCTGCACTGTCAATTGGTCATTTTTGGACCTACCGAACTATTTAAAATTGTTTTTGACCTAATCAAAAAATAGGCATTGCTGCGAAAGGAACTGCAATATTTCGTAATAAACTTTTCAATTACCCGATGTCAGAAGTGTGTTTCATTTCTTTTAGCCTTCATCACTATATGTTTTTCAGTAAAGAAATCAGAGTGTCAGTGCAGATTGGCTTTTTTTTACGCCATGCGTAGTAAACAATAACAACATTCAGTACTAGCAGATGACGTGTAGGCTGCACCTTGACGTTACAAGACATGGCGGCTCAGTTTTCAAGTTGCTTCAAAGATGGCAGTGCCTAGCCAGTCTATGTTGTTTATATAGGTCGTTGTTCTGACACCTCATTCATCATCTTTGCTGAACCTCCTCTTCACCACAAGTAGTTGACTCTTCTCCCTCCTTCTGGGGGCTGAGTGGTCTGCCATTCCTTTTTAAGCTAGAAAGTGTCTCTCTTTTACTTTTATGTGTATCTATTGGCAGTACTACATATTTTGTCTTCTGAAGGTAAGCACTACAAGCATTAGCCAGCAGTTCCACATTACAAGAAATTAATTACATATACATCATTTTTTAAGAAAAGAAAGAGTGAAAGAAACATAAACTGCATAAACTCCATAACCTGAAGTCTAAAGTGTGATGAGTCTAGGAAACTGGATGAGATCCTTGGGCTAAAAATGAATATTCGGTACTAAATGACTTAGTAATTAAAAGACTGTAATACACTATGGACATAACAATGAGTTATATCACTGCAATCTGTGAGACATGTAACCATATTCCCCACATACAAATGAGAACAAAAATGTGGCTACATATAGATGATATAAATAAAACTTGCCACTATTTTTTCCTCATAACTTTGAAGAATATCAGTTTTGTAATAAAACATTATGTATCACACTGCAGTAAGCTATTGTACAGTATGAAGTTGATTATTAAACCAAAATTACACCTTTTTGCAACTGTTCATCATCATGTATGGTAGAAAAAGAAAGGAATTTCTCACAAACGCAATGTCAAGAAGTTTGTTACTTTGAAAAAGAATTATAATGTTACAGATAACTGCTTGAATTTCAATATTTATATTACCAAGAATAGCTGAAGAGAGAGGTAACCACTGAGAGCAGACTGCTTGTAGCTGAACTTTGCCATCTGTATGACGCAAGTCTCTAGTCGTTAATTTGACATTCAAACTCTCACAAATCTTCTGCAGTCGTTCCTTATCCTGGAAGAAAAAGAAAAATCTGCTGAATAAATTCAGAAAATAAATTATTTTTAAAATTATACAAGGTGTACAACTTAGCTTGCACTGTTTGCTGATAGGTGGCGACAACAGTAAGTAGCGATCGAAAGAAACAAATTGCAGACGTCAGGCAGTTAGCTTGGACCTCGGTCAACATAACCTCATTCAAACATTAGTCAATTTGTTTCTGCTTCATAAAGTTATTCTTGATTGAAAATGTCAGTTTACGAGCCTAATTCTCGTCATTTGCAGGAGGTTTAACTGATTTGTTTCCATATGAAGAAAGCGGCTGAGTCTCAACTAATGCTCTCAAGTAAATTTGGTAAGGATGCTATTAGTGAAATAATGAATAATGTGTTGTGAGTGGTTTCAATGCTACAACAATGGTGATTTTAATGGCGTAGACCAGCATAGTGGTGGAAGAGAGAATGTTTTCAAAGATGCAGAATTGGAGACATTGCTGAGTGCAGACTCACATCAAATTCAAGTGGGAGTGACACAGCAAGCCACTTCAAAATGTCCCAGGGCTATGGGCATGATTCAGAAAGAAAAAACTTGGGTCTTGTGTGAGCTGAAACCAGGAGACATTAAATGGCGATTGTGTGTTTGTGAACAGTTGCTTCAGAGGCAAAAACGGAAGGGATTTCTGCTTTGCATTGTGACTGGGGACGAAAAATGGGTTCATTATGATAACCCTAAATGCAAAAAATCATGGTGATATCCAGGCCATGCTTCCACGTCGACAGCCAAACCGAACATTCACGGCTCCAAGATCATGCTCTGCATTTGGTGGGACCTGCTCGGTGTCTTGTACTATGAGGTGTTAAAACCAAGTAAAACAATCACAGGTGCTCGTTATCGAATACAAATAATGTGTTTGAGCAGAGCATTAAAAGACAAATGGCCACAATACAGCGTGAGGTACGATAAAGCGATTTACACCACGATAACGCTTGACACCACATTGCAAAAGAGGTCAAAACGTACTTGGAAACATTAAAATGGGAAGTCCTACCCCACCTAGATCAATGGTGCATGACCCGGCTGATCAACACTTACAATCTCATGAAGAAGTCACAAACTGAGTCGATTCATGGATCACTTCAAAAGATGAACAATTTTTTCGACACAGGATTCATACACTGCTCGAAAGATGGGAGAAAGTAGTGGCCAGCGATGAAAAATACTTTGAATGATACATGTGCAATCAATTTGCTTCATTAAAGCCTCAAATGTTCGGGAAGAAATAGCAGAAGCAAAGTTGTACACCTTTTATGTATTTTATCACATCACCTCAAAATATTGACTAAATTTGTCCACTTGTCTACAGTAACCTTAATGTCAGTAAACATTAAGCCATTCAAATGATGGAAATGAAAGAAAGGAATAAAAAATTACACACACTTCAGACATTAATTACGATTTATCTACTCCATAAGGTATTCATGTAGTCTACAAGATCAAAATACACTTAACCCAGTGACATCAATTTTAAATACTCAACTGCTTGCTGTGAAATCAGATTTAATTAATATCAGTTAGTATTAGCTAATATGATGTTTGGGTAGTCTTCTACATGTAGGACAACACCACAGTTTCTGCATAGCCATGCACTTTCATTTCTTTTTTCTCTGTGATTACAGCTCATCATTTCATGTGACTGAGTTAATATTTTCACTCCTTTACTGAGAGCCTGAACAGGCATACATCTGGCACAGACAATGTAGTCAGTCAGAACAATATAGCCCTTTGTGTAGTTTTTGTTAGCTCTGTACCTTATTCCATTATTTGTATTCCACCCAGGACTTTCCATTACCACGTTAATATGAGCTGGATTTTAGGAAAGACAAATAACCTACTATGTGATAGTAATACAAGAATATAAGGGTTGCCAAATTTCACGAAAGCGTTTTTTTTTTTTTCCTTTTTTTCTTTTGGAGACTGTGTTTAGTGTAATAATAAGAAGAGTCATAAAATTTCAGATCTCTTCAAGCCACGGAACAGCTTAAACGCTGGTGCTGCGATTGTTGTGTGGCAAAATGGTTCAGTGTAGTTCTGTTCATCAGACTGGGTACTAGTTTACTAGTTTTTCAAATGTCTGTGACTGTTCAGCACAGAACCCTGTGCTCCACTGTCTGGCTCACTGCATGTCACAGGTTTCTTCCTAATCAGGTGTATGACTGCAAGTTTTTCTTTGGAGGAATGTCTGTAGGTTGTCCTCACCCTCAGTCCATATCACGAAGATGGCATGAATGAATCTGAATTACACGGGAGTTTTGGGCTCCTGGTTGATTAGGAAGGATTCCTTTAAATGGCCCACCAACAGGGTAGCACAGGGTGGTGCCACACAGGTGCCCCTGGCTGTATCACAGGTTTGCTTGTAGGTGATACCCTCACAGGACAAATAATTGTGGATGAGGATACAGTTGGTCATGGTGACAAAAAAGGAAGTTGTAGGTTTCCTAATTAGGAGTGAACATATTCAAAGACTTTATGAGACGTGTCTCTACAGCAGGGTAGGATGGATGAAAATTCTTTTGTGTATGATAATGACAAGTTGCATAAAAGTTTAATCTCGAATTATCAGACAGTACTTAAAGTCTTTCACCTAGGGTGGATGCATTCCCAAAGCCATTAGAGTTTCTTCACACATTACTGTTCATTCATTCATTCATGTTCAGCAGATCACATCAAGGAGGAGAAACTCCACATCTCTGAGAGTTCTCCCTTCGGTGGGGTTTATGGAACATGCTGAACAAATGACTAAAAGAATGAAGAAACTAATGACTGCTCCCTGAAGACTGTGAGAAACACCCCTATACAGAAAAATCTTATGGAACTTCTCATTACACACTGAACACCCAAAAATATTCATCCTTGCCTTCATGTAGGTAGTGAAATATCTTCAAAGAAATTACTAATTCAGCAAACACAAAACTATCACTCACCTTTCTTACAATAATAGTGTCATACAATGACCAAATATTCTCCAACACAAACTGCACAAAAATAGGTTTTTTTGCTTTCTCCTGAGCTCCAGGCATCAGTTTACGTGTTTTACCATGGAGGTAGAAGTCTCCCCAAAGACAGTTCAGTAGTTCATCCTCAGAAATTTCCAGTTTTTTTGCATACAAAGAAGCAAAGTCATGTAAACTGCAACAGATAATTCACATAATTCTCAGCACAGAAGAAAGCAAGTAAATTATACAGTGAGATATTAAAAATAAATTACTTCTTGTAAAATGTATACAAAAATATGGCTATCGTGGAAAGGGTAGTTGCTACTCACCATATAGCGGACACACACAAGATCACAGTCACTGGCCTGAGCAGCAGCCAGAGACTGTGTGTGTGTGTGTGTGTGTGTGTGTGTGTGTGTGTGTGTGTGTGTGTGTGGTTTTAGGTTTTGTCTATTTCCAATGAAGGCCTTGTAGTCAAAAGCTTAGTTTCTGACAGTCTTTTTGTTGTGCCTATCTGCAACTCAACATCTCAGCTTTATAGTAAGTAGCAACTGTCCTTTTCATAATACTCTCATTACTCCATTCTGTATTTTCCATTGTTTAAAATCTTGCTATTATTTGTTAAGCTTCAAAAATAAAACAAACAGGTTCAAAAATAAAACAAATAGAGGAAAACTAATCCACTAAAGTCATTTCACTTTACTGGGCATTCTTTTTGTGAGCCTGACATTTATCAGTTTCATCATCAGAGTATTTATTGGAGAGTGGAACTTGCTCTCTGATGGATCAAACAAACCTGTGACCATACACATTACTCTCCTTTATATATGTTCAACATTCCTTGTTAGTCGTATTTGAAATATTATCAAAATCTGAAGGAATGTTTGTGCAGCTCTTTTCAGAGGGTACTTCATTGTAGATAACTGCAACATCTGCAAAGGGTCTGAATTATGATTAATATTGTCTCATAGGTCGCCAAGATACAACACCAACAGCAAGGGTCCTCACATTTGCCTGGAATTCACTTGAAGTTACTTAGGTATTGTCAATGACTCTCCATGCAAGATAACACACTGTATCTTCCCTACTTAAAAAAAATAAAATAAAAATAAAAATAAAAAATAAATAAAATAAAAAAATTAAAAAAGTGACAAATTTATATGAAATATAGGATGGGGAAAGATAGGGAAAGGATGGATGGGAAACTCATGACTTCCAGCCACTTAGGAATTGTGGTAATGCAATGGTGAAAATTGAAAACTTGTGCCAGACCGAGAATTGATCCGGGATTTATTACTTCTCATGAGTGGTTGTCTTAACAGCTTCAGTCACCCAAAAGCAGACCCTGACTGACTCAAATTTCCAACTTATCACATGATACAATGCAGTGCCCCTGATCCACCAAATCTCTACTCACAAATTATTGATCCCGAAGGAGTTCAGATGATATTAGTGCATCTACACTGAAACAAACATCAAGCAACCACTGCACTTTTACAGAAATGTACTTAGCTGTGCGGTGTCTGTTATGCTGGACATGTCTGACAGAACAGAGAATGGAGACGAAAGGGAGAGGATGGGTGGAAAACATGTCTTCTAGCCATACAGGGCATTGTGGTAATGCAATGGCGAAAGTTGAAAACTTTCCAGTCTGGCACAAGTTTCTGCTTTTGCCACTGCATTATCACAACACCCTGTGTGGGTGGAAGTCACCGGTTTCCCACCCATCCTTTATCTTTCTTTCCCAATCCTCTATTTCATATAAATATTTGCACCAGCTGCATGATCTACAAGTGATGTCTGTTCTGTGAGACTTGTCTGACAGAACAGACACTACTTACACCATTTACTAGTCACAAATTTCACTTCATACTCCATTTGATATTACTTTCATTGTTAAGCACAGGAGTGATGTTGAATTAAAGCTTTTCAGAAATCCACAAATACTGCATCTGTCTGTCAATCTTGATTCCCAGCTTTCAGGATGTTGTGAAAGATGTGCGAGTTGGATTTCACATGATTAATGTTTTAGAAATCCATGTTGGTTGATGTGGAGGAGGTCATTCTGTTCAAGATACCTCATAGCATTTTAGTTCTATTTATATTTTAAGATTATACAGCAGTAGTAGAGTCGTAAAACTGCCAACCCTTACATACGACCAGAATTTCTTTGGATTGTATGAGAGGTCTTCCAATAAGGTTTCTCCACAGTGAACAATACAGGCTTCACACGTTGCTTTCTCGACAGCCAAATGCATTTCATTTATCATTTCTCACTTTCATTAACTGTTGACACCTTATTAAACTTTAAACAATGTCAGCTCTTCATATGGTTTCAAAATGGTGCAAAGATTAAATGTACATGTAACTGTGTACTTCACAACACAAACAAAAAACATAACATCAGTGAATTACAACTGGAATCATCTGACTCACACAAATATCTGGTTGTAACAGTTTCTAGGAATAGGAACTGGAATAATCATAAAGGTTCCATAGTAGGTAAAGGAGACTTTGACTGATTCACAGGAAATGGAAAAGTCATCATTCTACACTGCTTACAAGAGACTTGTACAACACATCCTAGAATACTGCTCTAATGTGTGGGACCCATACCAAACAGAACTGCTAGGGGATGTTAAGCATCTACAAAGAAGAATAGTAAGTATAGTCACAGATCTGTCTGACTCATGGGAGATTGGCACAGAGACGCTGACAAATCTGAAATAGCACACGCTTCAAGAGAAGTGCACACTACCCAAGTGAGTAATCTGTGAATGTGTTACAAAATCCCACTTATTCTCCTGCAGGGACTGCAAAAGCATGATTACACTAATTACAGTGCACTCAGAGGCATGCCATCAATAATTCATGTTATATATTGTTTATGAATGGAATAATAAAAAGTCTTAATAAGTGGTACAAATGTATCATTGTTTCTAAGCAATGTTTCAACATTTAAAAAAAAAGAGTATAATTGAGTTTGTGCTATAATGTACATAACACTTCAGAAACGAAACAAGTTATCAAATCAGAAAGTAGAATCCTGTTTTTAAAAAATTAAAATAAAAAATATATAAATTATTAACCAAATTTTAATAAAGTATCTGCCGAAAAGCTCATATGAAATGCAAAATGAATTCATCTTATTTATATTACACAGGAAAGCAACACTAACTGGTAGAAATTTCATGCAAGGAAACTGGTATTACTGGAGGAAACATTGTTCTGGATGTAAAAGGAAAAAGAGGTATCTTTCTTCAGCACATTGCCTTTCACCTTAAAGGCGCTTTTGTGGTGGGGGAACCACAAAATTTGAAGTGCAGATTATCTCTGCTGCAATGTTAGACATAAACAATAGTGTGGTCAGAAAGAAAGATAGTTTATTGATTCACAATCAAGTAAACAATATACGCAGAAACAGTACAATAAGCAGTACAGCACAATCGGAGGATACGTGATGTGATGGGATGTCCGGGTTTCATCAGGGGCAACTCGACCCCTGGGTAGGCAGAGTCCTAGTAGGCTGTCCCAGCTTTGCCTCCAGATCTTCTGTGGAATGGTGTGTGGTGTTTTCTTCTCGTTGTCTTGTTGTCTTCACATTGTCCTTCTCAGGATTTATTTTCTCCTACGCTGCCTATGTGGCAGTCTGCTGTGGCAACCCATTACAGGCCTACTTTGCTGCTCCTGGCACGGACGGCATAGCGAGTGCCTTATGTGACGTCTGCTGGGCGGCCAACGGTGTAGCGGACAGTACTGTCTCAGCAACTCTCTGCAGCATATCGGCCAGGTGCAAATCATTTTCGATCACTGCAAAGAGTGTGGAGACTATTGCTGTCAGCTCTCCTTCGTGCACTGTGTACGCAGTGCTGTGGCTGGGTGCAGTTGGGTTGCAATTGGTGGCTGGTGTGTTGCCACTCATGCCACCACCCGCCGATGTGGCCCCTTCTTTGTACGTTTTCCCCCTAGGGGATCAAAGCACTGACCTCGCAAGCACGTTTTTTGGTGTGGACACATTGTCTTCTTTTGCCCCCTTCAGTGGGGCTGGAAGTGACAGCATCGGCTGCCGGCGTCATCCTCGTGGTTGCTGGCTGCCTCGCCAGCTGTGCGCCTGGGTGCAGACAGCAGCAGAGGGAATGGTCAGCAGTCTTCTGCAACTGCTCCCCCGTTGGAAAGCAACTGCGACTTTAATTACTTCTCAGCCACGGTTTTTGCATCCTTGGGAGTGGACAGTTTCTGCTTACATGGGCACCTGCACACTTCACGCACTCCTTAGGGAAGGAGCAGTGGCGAGCCACATGGTCTGTCCCCTGGCAGTGGAAGCACTGCAGCAAGCCCCTCTTCTGCTTAATGTTTTCCATGGTGACCGTGGTGTTGGCTGCCCCTTTCAGCTTGTAGAGCCGCCTGTTCTCTGATGTGTCAGTGGCAATCACCAGCAGAGAAGGCAGCTCCTTGTGTGTGATGTGACACTTGACCCACGTCACGTTGTGCATGCTAAAGTAAAGCTCTACCAGTTTGTATCTCAGGAATTCAGGTTCCACCACCTTGGGGAAGCCCTTGATGGTGATCTTCAACAGCCTCTCGGGGATGACGGTGTGCATGTACCAGTGCAAGCCTTGGTTCGACACCTCGCTCATCACCTTGATGAAATTCTCCATGTTTGCTACTTGCAGACGCAAGAGGTTTCCTGCTGCCGCTCGCACCGTGCAGTCTGCAGTCGTCCACTGCTTCACAAGCTGCTCTGTAGTCTTTGGCCACCTTGAAGATTATGGGCAGCAGGCATCGCTGTGACCATCCAGAAGTGGTGTCTGATCGGGAGGCGGTCACTTCTTCTCCTGCAGAGTGGCCAGTGTGGGCAGCGGCTATGGTCTCCGTCTGTTTGGGTGCTGTTGGCTGCTCCAACTTCTCCTTGTCTGCTAGAGCACCGTAGCAGTTAGCAGTAAGCAGTAGCATTGGGCGGCGGGGAAGGTGTCAACCTGGGTCTGGCCGCCTGCCGAGATGTGACGGTAGTCCAGGTTGCACCTGCACCACTGTCATCTGGTATGGCGCATCTTCTGCCACTGGAAATTGATACAGTGAGCTGCCTCTTCTTCTTTGGTGCCTTTTTGGTGCCGTTGATGCTGCGGAGATTGGTCATTAGCGCCACTCACCATCTGGGTGCTGCAGTGCTCTGGCCGTCATCCTTTGCACCCTCTTGTTGGTTGGGAGTACATCACGCACTATAAAGTCATCATCACTGGAATCATCGTCCATGGACGGTGGCCAGGTTGTTCTAGGCAGCAGGTCAGATGGGGCCATCATGTGAGCAAGCTCATCCACACGGTGGTCTGCCACACCAACACTCAAGTCGTCGTAAGTGGGGGCCGGATGGGACCATCGACCAAGCAGGCTCAGCCAAACTGTGATCCGCCACACCCATCACTCTATTCAGTGCTCCTTGGAACTCAGGTGTGCCGAGCCGAGCTGAGCCATGTGGTGCAGTGGTGTGCTGATCCAAGCTGTTTTTATATAGAGGAGAGCTCCAGTAGATGGTGCACCAGGTTTCGGACTGTGTGCACAAGCCTCTGGTGGCCAACCTGTGTAGATGCCACTAGTGGTGTACAGGTGTGTAGCACGTTGTCGGACTAGGGACTTGGCACATACTCAGGTATGACATACATGCTTATAGCACACCTACCACCTTGGGGAAAGGGTACTCTCTGATGTGGGTATTGGAGTGACTGATGACACATCCTTGGCATCTGTAACAGTCACTGCTTGTGATGGCAGCAGCAGCAGAAGGAGATTCTGACCTGAAACTAGTTAGTAGGGGACAAGCCGTGCAGCTGCAGACATATGCAGTGGCTATTCCCCTGCAAAGTGCCATAAATGATAACCAGCAATAAGGCCACAGATAGCATCTTAATGTCCAGGTCCTCAACATGGTGGAGCTGTGCTGATGGTGAAGGTGTTAGCCACTCACACAGTGTTGTCAGGTACATCCATGGTGAAGGACCCAAAGGCGTCAGCCCAGGTGATAGTGTAAATCCAGGTGGCAGCGAAGCACCATGGGATGGGCTGGCAGTATGCATCAGGGCTGGGCACTGGACCCCAGAGGAGAGGCAGGAGGCAGCAACACCCACATGGTGGGCAGGTCTGCCTCTGCAGCAGGAACACCCCACAAGGCCTGGACAGGCACTGAGGGAGGATGTAAAGGAGGGGGCAGTGGGCCCTTGGTCCTTGCCATGCTTTAAGGATGCAGCTGATTGTGGTGGCATGCCACCAGCTCTTTGCTGGTGCCCACCATAAAGAGGCAGCAACCGCAGCAGCTGTGGACCATAGCTGGAATCCACTTTGTTCAGCAGTCGAATCCCAGAGGCAGACCATGGAGACAGAGTGAACCACAATGTGGGTCTCACTGGTGGAATGCATCAAGGCGTCATTCATGGAAGAGTTTGTGAGATATTTCCTCATTTGAACCTTCAACAAGCAGACGTTTCATTCCACCTCATGTTAGGTAGGGGGTGAAAAGGAGGAGCAGCCACATGGTGAATGCCTTGACGAGTGCAAAAGGTGATAGGTCTGAGACACAAACTGTAGACCGCTGTCTGTCACAATCCTTTAGAGATTTTTTTTTTTTTTTTGGTACTGAACTTTAGCCACAGCTGATACAGAAGGACAGCAGATAATGTATGGAAATTTAGAGAAAATATTGGCAACCAACAACTAATAATAATTTAGGAAGGGGCCTGTAAAATCAAAATGTACGGGTTATCATGGGCTCTGCTGTGCAGATCCCAGAGGGAGCATCACCCGTGGTACCAACTGTTGTTAAGTCCACTGTTGTTGAGTCCACTGAGAGCAGGCCATAACAACACACACAATGTCACCTTTGATGATAGGCCTAAATACGTGTCAATGAGCCAACAACTTGATATGAGAGATATTCCAATGTCCCACATGTAGGAGCTGAAGCACATCTTGCCATAGGGTGGCTATGATCACAACTCTGGGCCACAACCCATCTGTAGCTAAGGCAAAACCACCATCAAATGCCAAAAGGTGGTGATGGGCAGTAAAGCAGTTATAGAAATGATCGGAATCTCTGTCAATTGGTTGATCCAACCAACAAGCTGATCACAGTGAACAACTTGGTGCAAAATCAAATCAACAGCAACATTAGTTGTGATCTGAGAGCCCATAATAGCAAATACTTCCATTGTATCCACTGTATGTTGCACCTCAATATCTAAGTGAAAACAAAGGGCTCATTGTGATCAAAAGAGGATCTGGCCCCATCACAAGCCAGGACCATGCATCAGCATAGCCATGCTGCGTGGTAGGCAGAAAATGTATTTTATAGTTGTAGCAAGATGGGAGCAAGGTCCAACACTGGAAGTGATGTGTTGCTTTGTTGGGTAATGAAGCAGAAAGAATAAACAACAAAACCAAGGGCTTGTGGTCTGTAATGGGAAGGAACTTTGACCCATATAAGAATACACAAAACCTTTTTTGGGCATAGATTATGGCAAGTGCTTCCTTTTCAACTTTGAGGTAGCACTGCTGAGTGGAGTTGAGCTTTTTTTGATTTGTATGCTATCAGACATTTGACACCATCTTCATAGTGACATACAAGAATGGCTTTGAGGCCATACTGAGAGGCGTGTATAGCCGAGATGAGGTGGTGGGCAGCATGGAAGCTAGCCAAACAAGGAATAGAATGCAATTTAGATTTCAAAAGCATGAAAGCACACTTACAAGCCACTATATAGCAAAAGGAAATGTCCTTGTGAAGGACTTAATGGAGAGGATGGACCAGCATGGCTGCATCCAGAATGAACCTGGGATAGTAGGCAATTTTCCTAAAAAATACTTGGAGTTCTTTGACATTGGAAGGGTGAGGCAGAGCTGTGGCAGCAGCAACGTGATGACATAAAGCTTTGCACCATCCTAAGAAACATCAAATCACGAATACTCAATGGATGACCGAAAAAGTGAAACTTAGTCAAGATGCACTTCAACCTTGCAGTATCTAAGACCGTGAACAAGTTCATGATGCACCTATTATGATGACATTATTAAGAAAGTTGATACACCCTGGAACGAATATCATCAATTGATCTTTAAAATGCAGAGAAATTGCAGAAGTGCAAGCCACACTGAACAGGAGGCCCTTATATTAATACAACACAAAGGACCGATTAATTGCAGGGAGCTGTTTCTAATCCTCATCCAATGCAAATTATAAATAGACATCAAATAAATCGATTTTCATGTAAAACTGACCTTCAGCAAGTTTGACTAATAACTTGTCCTGACAGAGCAAAGGGTGGGTGTGAATGATAGATTGAGCATCAATGGAAACTTTAAAATCGCCACAGAGGAAAATCTAACCATTCAGTTCTTTAAGAATCATGAGGAGGGTAGATCACTCACAGGACATAATGGGTTGTATGACTCCAAAGACATCAGCTTGTCCAATTCTGATTTTACTTGATTGCGCAGTGCCACTGGAATAGAGTTCACACAGAAAAAGTGTGGCTGTGCTATATGTTTCAAGGTAAAACGGGCCATAAAATTAGCGACACACCACAACTTAAGAAAAACCTCAGAACACAGAGATTCTGACTTGTGATAAGGTAACAAGGCGTACTGCATCAGCAATGAAAAAACAAAAGCACGAAAAGCATCCATACTGAACAAATAGTCAATGCCAGCATCCTCTACCATAAAGCTCAAGCAACAAATCACAGATCTATATATTATGGGAGCCATAAATTGTCCTAAAATTGGGATATGCTCCTTGTTGTAAGTCATCAAACATTGATTAACTGAAAACAATGACAGAGTCCCCAAATCCACACAAGTTTGTGGGTTCAGCAGTGTCAAAGCTACACCCATGTCCAATTGTAGTCTGAGAACTTCGTCCATCACTCACACTTCAGTAAACAGTTTTTGTATATTAAAACTGTCTTCTTCAGAAGGTATTATACCTATTAACAAAAATTATGACACTGTGTGTAGAACAGATATGGTATTATTACAACAAACAAAATTACAGGAAATGTTAACAAATAATTTTAGTGAAACATACTCACATAGCATCACGTTATCTGTATCCAATGTGGGAGTCATTGACTCCGTGTAGCACATGTATATGTCATCCACTTAATCACCATTTAAAATGCATGATTGAAAGTAGTAGTGCTCTACTGCACAGATTTATCTTAAAAGTTTTGAAATATCACACATTTGATTTTGGATCTAACTACATGTAGTGTGCCACTTGACAAATTGTGTGCCACATACAGAACTAATGACAAGCTGACAAGTGCCAACAGGCTAAAGAGTAGAGCCAGTACTTTCAGGTTGCCTCTGATAGGTGGCATTCATGAGTGTCCTGTATGAGCGCAGCTGCAATGAGCAGCATGTGTGATATCAAAAGTCCATATTCATTACTTGAATTAACATATTAACCAAAAGATTGGAAGAGGAGAGAAGAGAGGGAGCAAAGTATGCCATTAAAATCATGTGGCTAACAAAGAACCCATAGGCTCAGGTTAATATCATGAAAACATACGACAAGTATTTGTGTTTGAATACACAACTGCAACAAGTGTGAGTGTCGAAGCAAAAATGCTCCTAGGAAATATTATCGATGTATCCAATACTGAAATATTAAGTTGACCCCAGACACAAGGGAACACTGTAAAAGTACAAACTGTGATAGGCAAACAGCAAATATTAAAAGACAATAAAGATTGATGAAAGAGAATGGGGGGAGGGGGGGCAGTGCTAGATCAACACACATGAAGCATCATGTTAAACAAAGTGGTTGTACTAAGAAAGTATTCTGTATGAACAAATACACTAGAGTTGGAGGGGGGGTGTTGTAAAATACCCTCTAATAATGAATAAACAAAGGCCACTAAGTAGTGTACCTATGGCTAGAAATCAGCTATAGGCAGAATAAAACACACTAAAAATTTTAGAAAAGTGGGTGGTTCTAATATAGTTAATTAGTAAAATGTTGAACAGCCATGTAACTTTAGATGATAAATTGTATGTTGTAAAATAACAAAATAAAAGATGTACTCTTAGTGAAAATAGAATTCTGAGGAATACAAACACCACATGGAGGCCAGCACTGAACAGTAAACTTGGCTACTTGGCCAGAAGTAGAGGCTTAAAGCCTTCTAGGAAATGCCTACTTGCAAACAGAAGTTGATTGTTTAGGATGTAGCCATAATTTTCATTTAAGTGTTTTAAAATTTCGAGCTCTCACCATAAATCTAATCTACAATGTTTCACTTCTTTGTGCAAGATTACAGTATCCTCTAAAACCTTCAGAGTACGACCAGAAACATGTAAATGGTCTTCAAAGATGGGATAGTGTACATTATTACCTTTCTTCCCCAAAAAGATATTCTTTATATCTCACCTTGCTTGTGCCACCAGTTTGTCTACTATAGTAACTGGGACTGTCACTGCAGATCATTTTGTAAATGCTTTAGTCTAAGAATGCATCCTCAACATTTCTGGTAGTAGCCACATGACTTTAGTAATACACTTTTTTACTCCCTCCCCTCACCCTTTTCAAAATTTTCAGTTAATATTTTAATTCTAGTAAAGAAGATGTAATTATGATATCAAACACACTGCTCATTGCAGCTATACGCATCAGAGACAACCAAAAACTAGTGCCTCTACTCTTCAGCCAGTTGGTGCATGTCACTAATTCTGTTCGTGGGACACTCACATGCTACAGGAAACGAAGCCATGTTGCAGGAGAGGGCTGGGAGTGACAGACAGAGGCTATATGTCCTTTTTTCCTGCCATTGTTACAAATCGCCCAGTGTTTAGAGTGCATGACCCTGTAATGTTGCATGAAACAAGTAGGCAAAACAGGAGTGCTGAGAGCTGCCCTGCTGAGGTGGTTGTTGTTTGATGCAATGCTGTCCAGTGCAGGGCAGAGCCACAGTTGCACGACTGCTATGTTGTCCTCCCCCTGTCAACTAACTGATACCTGACAACCAGTAACAGGAGCCACCACCACAATGTCACACCAAGCCTCAATCTTATCACCAGCAGTGTGAGATACTTCAAAAGACTGAGAAATATGCAACATTTCAGCCAAAGATGGATTCTCACACTGTAGTACACACTGATGCACCTTCAATGGCATCACAGACCATACAAACAGCACAGAAATCATGACAAGTATCAGTAACAAATTCACATTTGCGACTGAGGCTGTGAAGTTTGGCCACCTGAGCCCAGTAGGAGCATTGGAGGTATTCATGACATTGACAGAACTTTATACATGCTGTAGTCACATGCACACATTTACAACGATAATTTGACAACAACCTACACATTTCGTCGAACAAAACTGCCCCAGGTTCCTTGATCGATGCTAACTGGCACAACAGCTGGTAGATCCAAGGAGAAATTCAAGAAAGGAACAAGGCCTTACTCATGTTTGTATCAGTGACATTAAAAGCAAGAAAAAGTTGCCAAAGCTGCGTCTTGTAAGCCTTCCAGTCTTCGGTCACTTCATTGTAAGGGGGAAATGACGACAAGTACACCAACAGCATGGAAGCCTGCACCATCAAAAGGCTGAAAAGTTCATGATAGCAACTGTAAGAGCCTACTGCTGCTCAAGGAGAGATTTGAGCACTGCCTCCATGGACATGAGAACTGACAGAACAACCAGATAGACTGAGCACACCGAAGTTAACACCACACCTATTACCAACTGTGTCACGATGCTAGACACAAACAACAGTATGGTCACAAGAACAAGAGTTTATGTACCCACAGTCAAGTAAACACCAACACTATAACAGCACAACAGGCAGCAGAGCACAATCTGAGCATGGGCACTGTCACACTGCCCTTATATAGACGACAGCACTGGTGCATGTTGCAGCAGGTGCTGCACCATGTGCATAAGTCGTGAGTGGCCTCCAGTGGCCAACCCACACAGATGCTGGGGCGAGTAATTGAGTGTAGGATGCCAGCAACCTGGTGCTGCAGTGCATATCCAGGTATAATGTACACAATTATAGCAATCTGAATAGCCATCCCATGTACTACAAAAGAAATACTCCCATTCCCACATAACCTGCTCACACACATACAGAAATTTATCAATGGAAAAAGTCTGAATGGAATTTAGGGTATACAACATGCATAAGTGGATATTTTGCAGAATCACACTTCAAAGATGGAACTAATCCATGTAAAAATACCACACAAAGTGCACTGACCTCAAGGGGAACTACATGAAAAAGTAAGTGAATTTTTTAGCCAAGTACACATCAATCCAAAACAAACACACACACTTTTTTTGGCTGCTACAAGTGAAGAGTGTGTACATTTCCTACACTTTTCCATAATGGTCATTTTACTGGATTAGGAGCAGTACAATAACACAATATTTTTAAATTATTAAATTAATCAAATTACTTAACTTAATTACATTATATGTTTTTCCTGTTTCGTGTAACATGTAACTTACTTTGTTGTTACTGTAAACAACAGTTTAACAGTGAATATGTTTTGTCATCATTTCCAAATACCCACCTGAAGCCCCATCCATCAATTGCACTTGCAAAGACAACATTCCCTTTCTCTGGTGAAAAATAAATATTTGAGTCATCAATGTCTTCCAGACCTGTAGTCCAGTCATAGAGGCCTCCAATAGTTACAGAAGATGAATCTGATGCAGATTTTCCAAGGACTTCTGTTGTAAACAACTGTGCCACCACTGCATTCACCTGGGAGGGTCATAATACAAATAAGACAAACTGCTTTATATTATGTATTCTGCTTGCTTTAAAATATTAAAATGCAGTAATCGTTCAAATTACAGAGAATATAATTGATTTAAGCATTTATCTGACCACTTCATAACTATTTGGAGTCATCTCACAGATGTGAAAAGTTGGATAAATGGACTTAATGAGGACTTGTCATAATGTTTTAATAACCACCTTGAAAAAACAAAATGATGTAATTAATTTGATGTTTGTTTGCAGGAACATATCTGCAGTCCTTGTACACATGGAAATCCCCTTGCGACAACACCATCAGAAGAGCTGTAATAAAATGGTGCAAAACTTTGATAAAGTAGTGTATCATGCAATAATTCATTTTCTGCATTTGAAGGTGAAGAACAATGCAGCAAAAAAATGCTGAGTTGGTGAGGGCGTACAGCAACAATGCACCATCCTAAGAGCACAGGCTAGGTGGTGCAGATGCTTTCAGAGTTGTTAACCAAGTCTGGATGACAAAATATGAAGTGCCAGACCAACTTAATATGAAGAACAAGGAATTGCTAGGGAAGCAGAGGCCCCGGTGTTCAAAGATTGAGACAGCAGCAGAAATGTTGCAGCAGAACAAGACACATGACTGCTTTTGATGCCTGTCATCTCATATGAGTGCTGGGTGTATCACTGCAACCCCGAAGCAATGGACCAAAGCAAGTAGTGGAAACATGGATTCATCAGCACCCATAAGGTGAAGACACAACCATCACTTGGCAAGTTACTGATGCTGAGTGTGTTTTGTGATTGCCATGGAGTACTGTTAACACATTATGCTCATGAGGGAGAAACCATCACAGGAGCATACTACTGAAATGACCTGATGAAGTTACTGGAGGATGTCCACACGAAATGCCATGGGAAGCTGTCAAAGGACGTGCTTCCACTTCACAACAATACTCCAGCTCATTCTGCCTGAACACAGTCATACATGACGATTCTCTATCAAATTTTGTCTCACCTTCCACCCAGTGTCTGCTACCTCTTTCTTTGGTTGAAGGAACCATTGTATGACACATTTTCAGAAAGGCACCGAGGTAGTAATTGAGCTGAATCGTTTCCTGAATAACCAAAATGCCGAGTTCTAAAATGAGGTTTCTGCATTCTTGGGAAAAATGATTTTCATTTAAGGGTGAATATGCTGAGGACTAACACCATTGCCAAGTTTCATCATTGCAGATTGGTTTTTTGAGATGATAATTAAAGCTTTATAATTATCTCTTGTAGAAGATTTATTTTAACATCAAGACTTAATATATGAAGCTCCTGTTTATTGAAAAATTTTGTTGTTTGTTGTTGTTGTTGTTGTCTTCAGTCCTGAGACTGGTTTGATGCAGCTCTCCATGCTACTCTATCCTGTGCAAGCTTCTTCATCTCCCAGTATTTATTGCAACCTACATCCTTCTGAATCTGCTTAGTGCAATCGGTTGGTAGGACATGTCCTGAGGCATCAAGGGATCACAAATTTAGCATTGGAGGGCAGCGTGGAGGGTAAAAATCATAGACGGAGACCAAGAGATGAATACACTAAGCAGATTCAGAAGGATGTAGGTTGCAGTAGGTACTGGGAGATGAAGGAGCTTGCACAGGATAGAGTAGCATGGAGAGCTGCATCAAACCAGTCTCAGGACTGAAGACCACAACAACAACAACAATCCTTGGTGGAATACAAACAATGAAATGAGTCAAGATAGCTCTCCACCATGTGGTGTACAGATCCAGAAACAAGAAATGGAATAGATCCTACCTACACAATTCATAGAATTTGAGAGGGAGATCCAGACAACTGGGTCTTGTAAAGCAGGCACTGAAGTTGGCCATGTGCACTCTTCTATAATTCAGTTGCCAAACCTGTCCTTCGCCACAGCTTGACCATGAACACACGCATATGTAATCAGTTTCTTTAAATTACATACATAAGAATTGCCTTCAAACATATCCTCGGGTGTTAAAATCAACTGACTTCATACTTCCACTAGTCCCTGTCCAATACTTATTTGCAATATACAGTGCATGTTGTTAAGAAGTACTACACAGTGTTCCTTCGGACATGCATGCTAGTCCAAAGGAACAGGCACTGCAGCAAGTACTGCCACCACGAAAAACAGGAAATATATTCACAGTTTCGAATATAAACCACCTTCAGCTGGATAATGGAATGATGACAATGAAAATATGTGCTGGACTGGAACTTGAATCCAGGTTTCCCTCATCAGATGAGCAATTGCCTTAACCACGTTTGCTATGCTCGCACGACTCACAGCCAGACTCAAACTTCCATATATCATCATTTATGAGTCACAACCTGCAATCATATACATTATGTTCCCGTACAGGGGGAAGACATTTTAACTGAAGTATGCCTCTTCAAAGGAATGTTGCATAGTACTTGTTGATGACAAAGGCAATGCAAGATTGTATTTATTTGCGACATCAGGCTTGAGTTAAGTGTGAAATTTGGGTTTGAGACCCAGTATGGCACAAATTTTCATTGTCATCATTCCATTTTACAGTTTACGGTGGTCTGTTTTATCTACTGTGAATACATTTCATGCAATACTTATCTCTCCAAGTGGGTCCCTATCCTATTTATCCCCCCCCCCCCCCCTTCCAGCCCTCAGAGTCTTACTATAGACTATCCACCTGTACCTCAATCTCTCCACCCTATTTAGTTTCACTGCTGCCTTATCCACATTGTGGAGGAATGTCTACCACTCTTTCACTACCACCCCCCCCCCCCTCCCGCCAAATTCCTTCCTCCTCCTTAAACTTACACATACAACACATCACTACCTCCTCTCATTTCACCAGGTTGCAATTATTCCCATCACATTTTCCATGTTGACACCATGCACTGCACCCATAACACTTCATCCACTCTTCCCCTACCTATCTTCCTAGGTTACCCCAAATAGTGCCAAGGCCAGGAACAGGAAGTGTTTGGGACTAAATACCAATGGGAAAAGCAGATTACTATATCTGCTATTAATTAGTACATATATTACTTGAAGGTTGAGTGCTTGTTCTTATAATTTACTTTCTTTAATATCTTAAGCATTTGTTAAGCTAGTAACAATATTACATACCTGCTCAAGTACTTGTGTCAGATGCACATAAGCATCTAATGGAGACAACTTCATCTCCAGAATGAGTCGATCAATCTTATTCAGCACCAAGACTGGAACAATATTTTCGAGCCATGCTTGTCTCAACGCAACCTAAGAAAGAAAAATTTTGTTTGTGACAGCATCAAATCCCAGCATTTGTTGTGTTACTTAACCCATATTTCAAACAATTACACACTTATTGCCTTTTATCTATCAACAGAGCAAAGACTGTGTAACTTTACCTTTACCTCACAAAGGAAGTGCTTTACATATTGTTTTAGAGCAAATTTGGAAAATCAGTTCCAAAGCATGAAGGTGGGATACAAAAAAAGGAAAAATAGGCTACAGGAATAGATTATGAAGTCAAAAAAATAAACAGTTCTGATTTAAATTTCAGAACATCCTTGACAATAAGAAAGAGATGGACACTAAGTCAAAGATTAAAGTCAAACACAAAAGAAAAAGGTACAAAAGTAATACATAAAAAAATGAAACAACAGATCATCCACCCTTTTCAACATTAGTAACAAAGCACAGATTGATGGACAAGCCAAAAAATAACACTGGCATGAATGGTCATAAAACTGGAAGGAAAAATATAGTTTAAAGCCATCAAGTTTAAATGCACTAACTGAGCACAACAAAGAAATTAGTACAAATGGCAACTGCAAACAATACAATAATTCATAAAATGAATTTTTACTTTGCAGTGGGATGTGTACTGATTTGAAAACCCAAGTGCACCTCACAAGCCACCCAGTAGACACTGGTGTTCCCCAGGGAAGCGTTCTGGGACCTCTGCTGTTCCTGATCTATATAAATGACCTGGGTGACAATCTGAGCAGTTCTCTTAGATTGTTCACAGATGATGCTGTAATTTACCGTCTAGTAAGGTCATCCGAAGACCAGTATCAGTTGCAAAGCGATTTAGAAAAGATTGCTGTATGGTGTGTCAGGTGGCAGTTGACGCTAAATAACAAAAAGTGTGAGATGATCCACAAGAGTTCCAAAAGAAATCCATTGGAATTCGATTACTCGATAAATAGTACAATTCTCAAGGCTGTCAATTCAACTAAGTACCTGGCTGTTAAAATTACGAACAACTACAGTTGGAAGGACCACACAGATAATATTGTCGGGAAGGCGAGCCAGAGGTTGCGTTTCATTGGCAGGACACTTAGAAGATGCAACAAGTCCACTAAAAAGACAGCTTACACTACACTCGTTCGTCCTCTGTTAGAATATTGCTGCGCGGTGTGGGATCCTTACCAGGCGGGATTGATGGAGGACATCGAAAGGGTGCAAAAAGGGGCAGCTCGTTTTGTATTATCACGTTATAGGGGAGAGAGTGTGGCAGATATGATACATGAGTTGGGATGGAAGTCATTACAGCATAGACGTTTTTCGTCGTGACGACACCTTTTTACGAAATTTCAGTCACCAACTTTCTCTTCCGAATGCGAAAATATTTTGTTGAGCCCAACCTACATAGGTAGGAATGATCATCAAAATAAAATAAGAGAAATTAGAGCTCGAACAGAAAGGTTTACGTGTTCGTTTTTCCCGCTCGCTGTTCGGGAGTGGAATAGTAGAGAGATAGTATGATTGTGGTTCGATGAACCATCTGCCAAGCACTTAAATGTGAATTGCAGAGTAGTCATGTAGATGTAGATGTAGACCATGAAACACAAAGTCGCAGGTTTGAGTTGTGGTCAAGCACACAGTTTTAATATACCACAAAGTTTCAACAGATTAATAAAAATATAAATCACATTGTTAAAAGGGAAAAAAAGAAGAAAAAAAGTGAGTGAGTCAAATGGGGCAAAAAAGTAAACAGAAGTGTAGAGAGAGGTAGAGGTAGAGGTAGAGGTAGAGGTAGAGAGAGAGAGAGAGAGAGAGAGAGAGAGAGAGAGAGAGAGAGAGGTGACATGATAAGAAAGGTATATAAGCAGAGCAGAAATAATTGAGAAATCTTTCCAACAATGACATGGGTCACAAATAGGGAAACACACTGACATAAGTGACTTTGATAAAGGACAGGTTATTATAATATGTTATCTAGATCAAGCACATTAGAAATGGCAGAGCTAGTCAGCTGTTTGCAGGCTACTGTTATGGAAAGTGGTTGAAGGACGGTGAACCACAAGTAGACCATGAAGTGTTGGATCTCCATGCATCATCACAGCACACAGAGGTTGATGGTTTACCAGCTCTGTAGAGTAGGAAAAGAGCCAATTTGTGACAGATCTAATGAAGAGAACAAAGGTAATGCAGACAAGTGTTTTGGAGCACATCATTCAGAGTACATTGTAGAACATGATGCTCCTCAGCAGATTACCCATATGTGTTCTCATGTTGACCCAATGATATTATCAATTATGATTGCAGTGTGCACAATGTCATCAAGGCTGGAAAATGGATGAGTGGAAATGTATTGCCTGGTTGGGTGAATCACATTTCTTGTTACACTAGGTAAATGGCCATGTCTAGATACAGCATCATCCTGGCAAAAATCTGATCAAAACATGCACCGCACAATGGACACAAGTTGATGGGGGCAGTATCATGCTGTGAGGAACATTCACCTGGGCTTCTATGGGATCTGTAGTACTAACTGATGGCACCTTGACAGATATGGACTAGGTGAACATTACTGATTTCTTCCCCAATGGTGATGGCATCTTTCAGCAGGTTTACTGCCCATGTCAAAACACCAGAATGGTGCTATAATAGATTGAGAAGCATCATAATGAACTCACGCTGATGTCTTGGACAACAAATTCACTTAATCTGAAACCAACGGAACAGATCTGGGATGGTACTGGGCGTAAGGTCCGCATCCACAAACCACTGGCCGTAATTTACAGGAACAGCATGACCCACATGTAGACAGTAACTTCACATACCTCTGGGAACCAACTGATGAATGGTTAAAGCCATGACACATGGTTACATCCATGTCACATAGAATCGCTGCGGTATTGTGTTACAAAGGTGGACTAACACATTATTAAGCAAATGTTCATAATGTTTTGGATGATCTAGTGTATATCTGCAAACAAACAAAATGAAATAATGAGGCAAATATATTTATAAGAATAGAAGAGGAATGATAATGCAAGAAATAAATCAAAACAGAAAGGAGTGGAAGTCTGTGGATGTGAAACAACAGGTAAAAACTCCCTGCTGTAACGTTCAAAAACAGATATTTCAAGAGAGTCAGCGAGGTTCTGGAAGTTACAGACAGGAATGTGGAGTCAAGCTGACTCCAGTTCCATGGCCAGTGGAATTACATTTCTTGGTTGAGTAACTAGAGTGTGAACAGTCCAGTCAAGGCGGTCACACAGATTCTCAGTTGGGTTTAAGTCTGGGGAGTCTGGTGGTCAGGGGAGTATGGTAAACTCATCCTAGTACTTAGCAAACCATAAAAACAATCAACATGCTCCCCAAGTACAGAAGAATGTGTGTTGCTCCATTACCTCGCATGAACGAAAAAATGGCTGACATCGAAATAAGTGTCCAAGGACTAGAAAAGCAACTGAAATCACTCAACAGAGGAAAGTCCACTGAACCTGACGGGATACCAATTCAATTCTACACAGAGTAAACGAAAGAACTTGCCCCCCTTCTAACAGCGTGTACCGCAAATCTCTAGAGGAACAGAAGGTTCCAAATGATTGGAAAAGAGCACAGGTAGTTTCAGTTTTCAAGAAGGGTCATCGAGCAGATGCCCAAAACTATAGGCCCATATCTCTGACATCGATCTGTTGTAGAATTTTAGAACATGTTTTTTGCTCACGTATCATGTTATTTCTGGAAACCCAGAATCTACTCTGTAGGAATCAACATGGATTCCGGAAACAGTGATCATGTGAGCCCAAACTCGCTTTATTTGTTCATGAGACCCAGAAAATATTAGATACAGGTTCCCAGGTAGATGCCATTATCCTTGACTTCCGGAATGCGTTTGATACAGTTCCGCACTGTCGCCTGATAAACAAAGTAAGAGCCTACAGAATATCAGACCAGCTGTGTGGGTGGATTGAAGAGTTTTTAGCTTGAGTATTGCTCATCAGTGTGGGATCTGTACCAGGTTGGGTTGACAGAGGGGATAAAGAAGATCCAAAGAAGAGTGGTGCGTTTCGTCACAGGGTTATTTGGTAAGCGTGAAGGAGATATTTAGCAAACTTAAGTGGCAGACTCTGCAAGAGAGGCGCTCTGCATCACAGTGTAGCTTGCTGTCCAGGTTTCGCAAGGGTGCGTTTCTGGATGAGGTATCGAATATATTGCTTCCCCCTACTTATACCTCCCGAGGAGCCCACAAATGTAAAATCATAGAGATTCGAGCATGCACAGAGGGTTTTCGGCAATCGTTCTTCCCACGAACCATACACGACTGGAACAGGAAAGGCAGGTAATGACAATGGCACTTAAAGTGCCCTCCGCCATGCACCGTTGGGTGGCTTGTGGAGTATAAATGTAGATTTAGATGTAGATTATGTCTTCCAGAATTATGATATCATCCACAAATTCTGCCCAATCTGAACACTTCTGATAATTGTTGCACGGTATTTGCTCTCAGAAGTTTCATTTTGCACACGCCAATAATCATCTGTCCGATGGAGCATAGCCCTTGATTCATCCAAAAATGCCACCTGTTACCAATCAGCTGATCTCCAGTTGTGTTATTGACACACAAATTCCAACCTTCATCACTGATGAATAGCAGTCAGCATGGATGCATGAACGAGGCACACGCTGCAAAGGCCCTAATGCAGCAACAGTCACTAAATGGTCATTGAGGAGATACTGCTGGTAGGTCTTTGGTTTACCTTGGTGTTCAGTTGCTCAACAGTTGCACATCCATTCACCCATACACTTCTCCACAGCTGTCATTTGTCGTTGTCATTTACACATTAAATGTATTCGCAAATGCGAATATGGATAACCATCAGCTGTAGAATGGGATGATGACAATGAAAATTTGTGCCAGACCAGTACTCAAACCTGGATTTCCCACTTATCATGAGTGGTCACCTTACCATTTGGCTTACCAAAAGGTAAGGCGACTGCTCACAATAAGCAGGAAATCCAGGCTCGAGTCCTGGTCTGGCACAAATTTTCATTGTTTTCATACCATTCTAAAGCTGATGGTTAGCCATATTCGCAACTGCAAATACATTTAATGTATTTCATAATGGCTATAGTCACTGCAGTGCCTGTTCTTTTGGACATGAAGTGGTTCCACCCTTGGCCCGAAAGCCAATGATCATGCCCTTTTTGACAACGATAACGACTGCACTGTTGTCCGTGTCCCCTCCAGAACTGGTTCTCCATATTCACAATTGCAAATACATTAATGTATTTCATAATGGCTGCACTCGTTGCAGTACCTGTTACTTAGGACATGCAAGCATAATTCAGAATGTCACAGGCACTGCTATGTCGTACTTGTCATTTACGATCCATGGTGCACCACAGTTGTCTTGGCACTGGTTTTGGATTGCATCATTTTGCCACGCTTGGTATACTTTAACCAAGGCAGTATGCTAACAGTTAACAGACTTAGCTATTTGGGAAATGGTTCCATCCTTGGCCTGAAAGCCAACACTCATGCCCTTTTGGACATCAGATAAATCAGACAGTCTCTGCATTACAATGATGAGTGCACTGCCATCTGCATACCCTGGCACTGTTTATACACACTCCACTACTAATGCTGCCACCTGCCATTTGTGAGCGGTTACTGCACGCTGGCGTCATACATGGGTGCCAATCACTTTAACATGACTGTACAGTGCCTACATAATTTTCAATTATATCAACTAACTTATTGAAAATAAAGTAACATCAGAACTAAGAGTCTCAAAAATGAGAAGGAATTCTAGAAAATTATAAGCTATTTTTTAGTTTCTTTCACATGTACATGGGCTTGCATCATGACCACCAGAAGCAAACATTACAGCCAGATAAAAGTGCCCAATCACAGGCTGAACATACCTGCTACCAACAACAAATTTAAAACAGTTTGAGAGTCCACAGGTAAGCAACAGGAAGTTGTGTAAGCCGAGACAGAGAGTGAATTAAGGTCCTCAAGAGCAAAGTTATTAGTGCCCTTTCAAAAACAAAGTCTGTTTGAAGGTTGCTAAAATACTTCAGACTAAAAATGCCTAAAATATAATATCTCTTACCATTATCATCACTATCTCCCATTTTCATTCACATTCACCTACCCATTCATACCCTCTCATGAAGAAATTTGTAAATTAGTCAATGTTAAAAATGTGTTATTAAAACTATGTTTGAGTTATAGAACAAAAGTGAAGAGAAACAACGGAAAATGTTACTGACTGGTCACTTACAAAGAAACCAAATGAGCATGCACACCAGTACCACACCAAAACCTCTTTCTTTAAAGTTTAGAGAGCAAGTCAAACATCTCGCAAGTTGTACCACATTCATCTCATTGTTACCTAAAATGAAGGGGAAAACAGCTGGTAAAAGAACCTCTACCCTCTCGTCTAAATATAAAACACATTGAGTTAAAACATGGTGTACTGCAATTTGTACACCACAAGCACCAAACACTGTAGGGTCCCCCTGTCAGAATAGGAAGCCATGCATCATTGGACTTTGCTCTACCCAATGACAACTGAGGACTTCATGTCATATCAGATCATTTCATGGTTATAATCATGTCAGGGCCAGAAGGAGGGAAACCATTGCCTGGTAGCTGGTTTTACTGAGTGTCACTTTCTGGAACTCTTCTTCCCACCGATGCATGACCCTGTATCTCAACTCTGAGGATATAGTATGTAGGGTGCCAGTGCACTGATCTATCTGATTTAGAAGACACACTTCCTTGATTATCACATCTACTGATTTATTTCCCTGAATTTTGTTGTGCCTTGGCACCCAACAGAATGCCTCCTCTTTCCCAGCCTTTGCAGGCAGAGAAGTAAGTCTTGGATGTCTTGGTCATATCTGTCTGCTGGGTATTTTCATTGAATAGATTGAAGAGCACTTAGGCAGCTGGAATATATGACAAATTTTTCAGCAGGAATATGTCCCATCTGCACCACTACCCTCAAAATTGTATGCAACTCTGCACTCTGAATCAAAGACACTAAAGTTATTTTGTAAACAATTCTCTAGAACATGCCCATGAAAATAACCACTGAGCAGCCAAGACAATCCCCTTGCCTAGAGGAATCCATAACTACAGCTACATAGTTGAGGTGTTAGTTTAAAATTTCATTAAAAATTGAATTACAAACATAGGCAGGAGTGCTATTATTCCCATGCCATACCAAGTCTAAAACTATTCTGGACCTCTCAAAACCTGTGTGAATGTTAGTATTTGACCCACACCATGTGCCACAAGATATTGACAGTATCAATTGACTCCAAACCTGGGTGAATGTGCCACAAGATATTGCTTTGCACGGATCCCAACAGACCCCACTGTTCACAGATTATCTGCAATAACTGCTTCTATTGGAAAGCAAGTGGCAGTTTGGATTGTAGTGAATCTGGAACCTCACAGAACTTGTACTGACAAATTGCTGTAGGAGGACAGAGAGAGGAACAAAAGGGCTGCAAAATCATACACATGTATGAAACACTGCACAGGGCTCCTTATTGGTTCAGTTTTACCACTAAATGATTGATTGACTGACTGATTTTTTATTGGTCCAGCTTTAAAATACTGCTTAGGAGGACTGTTATAACTTCAAGTTGAACAAATATATTTCAAGGAAGATGCAATACACGAAACTCACAGATCAAGTAAACAGAGTAAGACATGTGTACACTTTAACAGTCAAATCATAACTGAGTCCAAGTCTAGCAACCACTGGCTGGCTGGCCGGCCGCTTAGGTGGCGCTGTTGCTGCATGGCTGGCAGACAGCGTCGCATGTAGAGGACGTGCATAACTGCGCGGTGGCACTTTGAAAGATCGGCGAGTCACAACAGGGACAACATTCTCCTGCTCAAATCTGTCAGACATAACTTCCCTAATGTGGTATATATAAAAAAAATTGTGATAGGGTGGACAGTAAAAGCAGCTAGCATTCCATGGAGCTGTCTGAGAATTTTTGCTTCCATGTATTAGGCTGGTGCATTCATTCATTGTGTTTCTGTCTTCTATGTGGGTATTCTGGTTGCTATGAGTTTATTTATCAATTAGCATTTTTTATTTGTAGTTCACTGTTGCTATTTGAGTTTACATATTGTCAATTTGTCATTTGGAGACAATGGAGCTGTGGACACTAGAAAACAAATTGCTAAGTGGAGACATTGGAACATTTCCAACATACTTATATTCTTCTGTTTGAGTTCAATAGAGGAGGCACAGCAGGGGTGGCCACCAGAAACACTTGTGCCATGTGGTGTGGATAACATCACTGGACAAAGCATGGCACAAAAATGGTTTTCTCATTTTAAGGAGGATTGTGTTGACATTAATGACTCTCCACATTCAGGATGACCTTCGGGGTTTGATGAAGATTGTTTAAACACATTTATCCACAATGATCCTCATCAGCATACTCAATAACTAGCAAATCTGATGCACTGTGCAACCATTGTGCAACATTTGCATGCATTGGAGAAGGTTCAAAAATTAGGTGCATGGGTACCATACGCTCTAAGTCAAAATCACAGTACTGGCGGTGGTCATATGTGTATCTTTGCCTGCTTGTCATCAATCTGCTCATGAAAAACACTAATCGTTCCTATCCTGTGTCATTACTGGGATGAGAAATGATCTCTTTACGCTAACTTAAGAAATAGAAAGGCATGGTTGAGCCCAAACAAAGCAGCAATCCCTCTCATAAGAGCTGCAAGAGATAGTATTATGCATATGGTGAAACAGAAATGGTGTGGTGCACTACAAATTGCTTCCCCAAGGTGAGCCCATCACTGCTGACATTTATTGTCAACAACTAAGATGTCTTGCAGATACAATCCGAGAACAACGACCAGGAAGACTGAATGAAGTGATGCTTATCCTTGATAACGCTCATTCTTATTCTTCTGGACTGACAAAAAGTGCTATACAGAAGATGGGTTGGAAAGTCATTCCACAACCACCTTATCCAACTGACCTTGCACTTCACATTTTCACCATTTTGGCTCTCTATTGAACAAACTTCAAAGAACTTCCTTTCCAGGTGAAAATGTGCTTCTAACATGGCTTGATGAGTTCTTTGCCTCAAACTACATGATTTCTACAGTCACAGAATCGAAAAGTTATCCCAGTGTTGGCAGACTCTTGTAAACAGTGAAGAAGAATATGTTATTGAAAACTAAAGTCTCTGTTACGTGTCTCTGTTGTGGTTATTAAACTTATGGAAAATGCTGTGAACTTATGCACCTACCTAATAGTATGATATGGTTTGTTTATTTTAAAAAAAAAGAAAACTTGCTAGCTTTGGGACTATTCCTACACACACGCACGCACGCACACACACACACACACACACACACACACACACACACACACACACACACACACACATGCCTATGTCCCTACATGGTACCGGCTGGACAGACAATGCCAGTGCTGAATTTTGGTAGGTGGAGTAGGTTGTGGTGGGGGCAGTTTTGGATGGGATGGGTAGAGGGTGAGAGAGGTGGGAGACTGGCACAGTGACTGAGGGTTGGTGGCTAACGGCTCAGAGAGAGGCAGCTGATTTTCTGACTAGAAATGCACGAGGGAGGGGTTGCAGGTACACAGATTAGGCATCCGAGCATGACTGTCTCAGCAGTCCTGTACATCAATATATATTTCCATTACCAATAGTTTATCTTTATTCGTTTAAAACTGAATAACAAAGTTGTTTTCTATAAATCATTCACAGGGCTGTTCAGCCTTCATCTGGGATGTTCCAATTATGGTTGAGTTTAGGACTTTAATTAGTATGTTTGCATTACCAAGTAACATTAAAGTCATGGGAAATTTCTTGGAAGTTACTGAGAGTTCAAGTACTTGTTTTAAGAACAGGAGTGGACCTCTGATTAGACAATTTTATGTTCAGCCATCCTGTGTTTAGCCTCACTTTTGTGATGCAGATTGCCGATGTAATTGTTTTTTCTTCTCTCTCTGTCTTTTTAAGGTAAGATTCTGCCAATGCAAGAGAGATGCCTTCAATCCATAAATAGTGCAGTTTACTCTACGATTTTATAGTCAACGTAATCAAAGCCTTTGACAAAGTCACAAAGCACATCATATGCCTTGAGTCACAGATGTATTACAAAGATAGTTAAACAGGAAATGTGTGTTTCAGCTCTGCTCCAGTTGCCACAGTTTCTTCTCTGACAAATTTAATTATTATTCAATTTATATTCTTCTGTAAGAATGCCATTCTACTAAATTAGTCTTGAAACACAAAGAAGTAAGACAATGTGCCATTTACATCCTAACAGCAATGGTAATTATGTGTATGTTGCAACAGGTAGAAAGATACCGATCTGACTAAAGTCTTACAAATAATAGAAGTTAACATCTACAGAAATGATGTGATATAAAATAATTATGACTAAAATAATTTTTATACCCTTGTTTGAGGACAAACTCCCTCAACTACATCAACAACAACTATAGCTCCATCACATAACCGAACAGCTGTTGACACCTCCAGGGAAAAATCTACATGGCCAGGTGAGTCAATCAAATTCACAAGAAACTCTTCTTTACCTAGAAAAATAAATTTTGCTCAAATTTAAAATGATTCATTACAGAGAAAATGAGTTCAAGACAATCTGAACAACACAATATTAACATTAGTAAGTTATGAGCACAAATTATAAGAAAACTGACAAATAAGTCACAAGAATTCCATTGTATACAAAGATTAAAGCATCAGTATACAGGAAATACAAATATAGGAAAATGCAATGAACCACCTACTTTCATTTGCAGCTTCATTTGAATATTATTCAATATATGGATTTTAGTAACACTGAACATAAGCATATTATCATACACCATACTGAAACAGATGGTTGATACTCCAATACTGGCTATTGATTACAAATATTATTAAATGGGAAATGTGTACGTTGCTATTGAAGCATATGGCACATCACCAGTCACAGTTATGTTTGAAAATTCTTGATGAAAAGGTATTATAGCAGCTTAACATGCACTTAGCCATCAGTTAAATCCAAAGATGTAGTACAAGAAATATTGACATCAGATGACAAGAATAACAACACAAACTCATTTGTGACAAGCAACAAAGTCAGCCATTGCTGAACACTGCTTGGGACATGATAATTTCATAAGCTATGAAGAGATGAGAATCCTGGCCCAGATGCCCAGGTACTGGGGCAGCAGAGTGAGGAAGTCTATCGAGATTCGACTGACCGAGAGTCTTACCAATCGGGACACAGACTACTGGCTCAGTTAAGTGTGGTATCCTGCACTACATCTATTAAAAACAATGGAATGTCCCAGGACAACCCAAATGGGAACAGATTGCACACAGAATGTGAATAGTTGGCTTGGACCAAAAACAGAAGACTCAAGGGCGGCACCTATGGGCACAGACAGAAACTGGGATGTCAGATGGTTCAGACATCCGATTGCAGCTCCTGGATGAGAGGACCTCAGATGGAATGGGAAGGAAGAAGCTACAAATTACAGACATGTTGCATCGACGACTGGTCTCAGGTAGCACCTGACGAACGCAAAAGTCAAGTCAGTGAAATATCATGCAAGGAAGATGATGATATCTTACTGTATACCCAACAATTCAAGAATGACAAAAAATTTAAAGCACCTAGAAGACATGGTCAGATGCCAATGAAACTTCATACACATACACACCACTGGCAGATATGTAAATGATTAGAGCTGCAATTTTCTTTGACAGGTAGAATGGCCACCACATTGCATTAGTGTTGTTTATGTTTAGTGATTTTACCAAGCCTACTAGGGTATAGAATGACTGTGAACAGAGTCAGATATTGAGAGACCACTGAAAAGGACACAGAGATGCCACCTTCTCATGTGAGACAGAGTTATCAACATCTGATAGAGGCTAAAAGGGGCCCTGTTGCAAGTCTCAAATTAGCCAGTTGGTTGAATTGTGCAACATTCAGTTTTTTTTGGGAATTTGGATGTGACAGTGGCCCAGTGTTGAATGGCATGGGAAATGAGGGCACGCATACTCATTGTAAAGGTTCAGTTGACCACATCTGACAACCACACAGAAGTACCAATGCACTGTGCACCAGGAACACTGTAGCTCCTACACATCTGTGTCTGCCATCTGAGAACAAGCAATGGACTCCCTGCAACATTCTGTGTCATGCTGCACCACTGGATGAAAACTAGCAGCAGCCAGACGGGAATTATTGTCCCATGCCTACGCTGCTGTTAGTAATATGGAACAAATGGCTATGTTTGTATGGTATCATGACTAGGAAGACGGGACTGCTGGTAAATAGTGTTGTATTGTTTTCAGTGATGAATTGTGGATCTGCACTACCCTGGATGACAATTGCTGGCAAGTATGGTGGTGAGCTGGGGATAGGTATCTACTTCCAGTTTTTGGAGAGGCACAGCAGTGTTGCTCATGGTGCGGGGTGCTATTCGGAATGACTTCAGGTCAAGCCCATACTGATTAAGGGAATTCTGATGACACAATGGTACATCATACATGTAATGTTTCCCCATGTATTACCCCTCACGTGACAGAATCGTTGTAACATAGCAAGTTATTATTAGATGACATTCGTTGCAGTAAGGCGCACAGTCATTTGGTATGGTGGCTGCACGATGGCAGCTGATGCTGCCTGCCATGAGAACTGCATAGCATAACAGATAGTCAATACAAAGAGCCACACCTTCTACGAATCTAAATAATCAATATTAGTTATTATCCAATTTTGTTCAAATTTGGTACACAGCCTTTTGTTATTAATTTTTTAAAACCAAATCAGAAATAAATACAGATTGACTTTCATTATCATTTGAAGCCATTACAAATTTATCAGTGCTTAAAGTCAATTAATTAGAATTTTATTTTTAACACTGTAGTCACTGTGCATTATATAATCGGTCAAAATTATTATATGATTATTTTTTGTTGTGTGAGTGCGTAAGAATGATTGAGAGAGTGTATGTGGGACAAGTTAAAACTTGTATGTCATTTTTCATAAAACCTTGTACAAACTGACTGAGAGAAAGTTATGGTGCTACCATGATACAGATGGCGTATGTCGGTGTGAGCTTGCTGTTGTATAAAAGTCGGTGTGAGCTTGCTGTTGTGTACAAGTAGCCAGAATAAAAGCTAGAGGCAGAATAGGTTTATTTATCAATTTGGAGAATAATTTATACTTCACTTATTTTGATTAAACAATATACTAGGAATTCAAGTTTTAATGACATTAATTACTATCAGATTATTGATTGTATAAGTCAAGTTTTGCCATGAGAATGATCTGAAAGGAACATTCTGATTGGTCATTTAGATCAACAGCCAATCCGAATTAAGCTGTTCTCTTATGAATATAGTGCAGTGGGCAACGAGTAGAATACTTCAAGATAGTTGCTTGCTAACCAGCCTACGGATAACACCATGTTAGATAGCTCCATAAAAATACTCTGGGAAATGAAGAAGAGTGAGTTAATTGCACTTCAAATACCTCATGACTAAAGTGACTGGAGTTACGAACATTTTAATGAAAGTTTGGTGTTTTTAAATTAAATAGTTTGAATGTTATGAGCATGTGAACTTTCTGGTTGTAGTAACAATTTCGTGTGGCATGTTTCATGTTCTGTACGGAATACTTTGGCTAGCACTTCTTACTAAGAAGACCACTGAAACAACTGAATGTTTAAGTCATGAATAGAGGTGGGTCTGTGACTGTTAGAATGCGATAATTAGTTGGGCCAGACTTGCAAAAATTCTGGCTCCTTCTCTAATGAAATTATGTTGTACAGACAGTGAACTTTGAATGATAGAGCATTACCATATTAAATACGAACTTGACAGCCATTTCATGTGTTTCCATATGAATAAAAAACAGATTCAATTTAATTTTAAATACTTTCTGCAAGTGGACTGCATCCTCCGAACACCCAATTTTTTAAAAATTAACTTTCAGGAACTGACTTTCAACTCGAGTTACGTGGCCTCTGTGTGGTAGGTATTAGGTAGTGGTTTCATCAACGCTGCTTTACATTGGGTAGCATGTACCTGCTACTAAAGAGCGAAGGGATGTGGGAAAGAAGTATATCAAGGCTAGATACTGATGCTACCATAGCCACCAAGATCACCAGATGTGTCCCCAGTACAACATGTGAAGGACCAGCTCAGGTGTCACCTACATCCCAGTGCCACAGGGGGTGCAAAATCATACTGATAAATGGACTCATATTGCCAAGTTTTTTTTTTTTTTTTTTTTTTTTTTTTTTGTAAATACTGAAATAACATCACATACCCTCTCAATCTGTGAAATTTCATTTTTTTTTCCTCCTCCCCTTCTACATTCCCCCTATCCCCCAGTCACCAGGCAGAGTATATTCAGCTCTTGTCACATATATTCACTGCTTAGTCAGTCTATCGTCCACCTTGATAGCTGTGAGGATCAGCGTGGTTGGATGTCAACCAAAGGGAGCCAGGTTCACTTCCTTGGCAGGTCAGAGATTTTCTCCGATTGGGGACTGGGAGTTGTGTTGTCATCATCATCATTTCACAATCACCAACACGCAACATGTAAGTCATCTAAACGCCACATAACAGAGTGAGAGGGGGGAGGGGGGGAGGGGGAGAGAGAAAGAGAAAGAGAAAGAGAGAGAGAGAGATAGTTTATCAGAATGACACCTCTCACACTCCATATTAACTTGATATCAGCTGCCTGAAGATATGACTTTTTTTTTCCTTTTAACAGCTACTCACTTCATATCAGCGTATCATAACCTCAGTTATGGATATCATATGATACTCCTACGTAAAGGAGCACATTTTCACATTTCATTACTGCTGCACCATGGTTCTACCTAGCAAAGCAAATGGCTCATGATGACTCAGGAAAATAACATCATAAGAAGGTCATTTCAGGCAACTCTGCAACTAGATGCCCTGTGGCAAGAGCATGCATTCAGTATCCAAGAACCAGTATTTAGCAAGCTGACAATGCGGAAACCAGACAGACAGACTTCAGAGAAGAGAGTTGGGAAGTTGCTGATATGATGGAAGAATTGGAGCATGATATCATGGTTACTCAATGGCTGAGCTTCATGCCTTGAGTTAGGGGCCAAAATGTCTGTTGCAGTAACAGCAGTGGATCTGGCTATCATATATACCACAAAATTTAGGCATTCATTCTCAGTCATCACCAACTACTAAATAATGAAGCAAAATATTACAAGGTTCTTTCGTGAGCAGCTAAGTGGCATATCTCAGAGGCAGAATGAATTGGTGGAGAGTTTTCCTGATACGATAAGGCAGATAAATATTCAGACCTACCAGATGATGGTGTGCTGGAGAGTGACAAAGAAAACAGAGTAATTCTTCAGAAAACAGAGCATGGAGCATTGGGTGTTTTTCTAAGGGGTCTTCCACCCAATATGTCAAGGAAGGTGCACTGCAAGAAAGTGTGTGCTGCCATCAGAGTAGAAGCACAGTCAGAAAAAGTGGTTGTGGTGACAGGGACGTGGGACTAAAAAAGGTGTCTTCTTTAGGGACATAATATCAACACGCAAGTCTCCGAAGTGGCATCAAATCGAAAGACTTGCACCCGGCAAACGGCCTACCCGCCAGGAGGCCCTAGCCACATGACACAACGATGAGAGTCATAATATGCTATAAATGTGGGTCAGTGGGCCACATTCAGAAGCAACATCACCAATCACAATGTTATAAGTATGGAATGGTTGGGCACCATGAGCAAAGTTGGAGAGAGAGAGAGAGAGAGAGAGAGAGAGAGAGAGAGAGAGAGAGAGAGAGAGAGAGAGAGAGAGAGCAGAATGGGAAAGGACAAAGTAATTGCTTGGTAAACACCAACCTGGACTCCAGATCTGCTGGATGGTGTTCCCAATAAGTTTCAATGCTACGAAGACATTTGCAGAGGCAGAGTGTTGTTTAGTTGGCATAATAAATGGTAAAGAGCATAAGTTCTTATTGGACACAGGAGTCACATGTCTGTGGTGAGTCTGTGTATTAGAAGATTGACACTCCATGTTATAGATTACTCTGGTTAGGGATAGCAATGTGGAATTATTAGGTTCAGCAGAACTAAATTTTCAGGTGGGAACAAATAAATTGAGAGAAATTGTGAAAGTTTTGACCCAATAGGCTATGGGGTACTGCACAATCTTAGGGTTAGATTTCTTAACAAAATGTCAGGCAAAAATTGATCTTTCGTAGCGCACTGTGGATCTTGGCAGAGCATTTTTCCATCTGAGGGATGCTGTTGTCAACGATGCAACACTGCAATGTTCTCCTCTCATGAGGGAAGAGCCAATTAAACTGCATACAGAGGCATTAAAACTCAGTTTGCATGATAAGTGCCACAGGGTACAGGGAAGTTGCTTTCAGTATGCATAAGTACAGACTTCCTGAAAAATATCTTATACATGGTGCAGCCATTAAAAACCAATGATGAATTAGATGTATCGCAATGTTTCATATGGTGGAGTGTTGTGTGCACATAGGAAGACGTAACGAATATGTGGTTCCCACCAGTGTTGATAATTTCGACACCTATGAAGTGACTTTGGGAAAAGAACTGCTACTTGTCAGTTTGGATGTTTTGGGTGAGAACTGTTTAGACAGATGATGTGTGGACTTCAGGCATAAGTAAATTGTTGATACAGCTGCATTACATGCCAAAATCGAGGGTTTTGAGGAGGAAGACAGGATAGCTTTGCAGAAATTATTTATGGAGTTCATGGGTTTATTCAATCCTCATGGGCCACTGCTGGCAATGCCCATAACTAGAGGTCTGCGCAGATGCGGATATCCGCGGTATTTGTTACTTGGCGGATAAAATCGCGACCGGCGTGGATATCCACGGATTATTTGCGGATAATGAGCAAGGCATCGTAAGTAGCAATGTTAGTTGAAAACTTCGTTGAGATTCTTGGAATCTTGCAGGGCCCGGGTAGAGCGGATGTCTGTTGTCCTCGGTCCCTGGCTACGACCGACGTAGCTGTACCCAAGAGACCTGCGCCTAATCTGTTTCCATGACCGTGTCTTTTCTGTGACCTGTGGAGTGCTCTCTGGGTGGCAAACATGCCCACTGTCTACCATCAGATGGTTAGAGCGTCTGCCATGTAAGCAGGGGATCCAGGGTTCGAGTCCCGGTCGGGGCTCACATTTTCATCTGTCCCCGTTGGCGTATGTCAATGCCTGTAAACAACTAAGGGTGTTCATTTCATTGTAATTTCATCCTAACAAGCTGCATGGTCACCCATGGTATCTGTTCTTTCGGACATGTCTGAATGAACAGATACCATCTTAGTATATATAAAAAGTAGTTAAGTTGTCGCAGAAATGGCACCCTGACAATAACTATGTCATTACATACAATAATTCTAAGTACTACTGTCTATTACTATTAATTACTCATTCAAAACTTAAATATATGCAGATGCGGATAAGGAACTTGCAGATGCGGATTAATTGCTGCGGATGCGGTTGTGGATTAGGACCTTGCGGATGTGGTGCGGATTGCACTTTTCTTATCTGCGCAGACCTCTACCCATAACACAGTGTAGGATTCCAACTGGGGACAAGTCTGATTTGTAATAGAAGCCGTATAGAATAGCCTACCATTTACAGCCAATAATGGAAAGTTTATTAATTAGCACAGCAGAAGAACATAATAGTCCCTGGGGCACACTGGTAGTCATTGTACCCAAAAAATCCTCAGACAGGACAAGAAATTACACTTTCTTTTGTACTTATGGCTAAATGAGTGCTAAGATGATTACAGATCCAGATCCGATACCAAATATTACGGAGATCCTGGACAACTTGGGTCAGTGTAAATACCTTTCCATGACAGACATGAAGAGTGGAGGTAGTGCTGGAGGAGCAGCAAAAGACTGTGTTCACAGTCCCCTGATGCCGTTACCAACACCGGAGAATGACCATTTCAATGATTGCTACATGGAGGCCTAAGAAGTTTAAAGCTGTGTCGATAAGTGTACTTGAAAGAAATTATTATGTTTTTTTTAAGAATATGACAGTGATTCTTGCACTTGGCAGCTCTTGCAGTCTTCAGAATTGAGTGGATGATATTTTTCTGAGAGTCAGATGGTATGTCATCGACTCATAAATTCTACACACCAACCTGAATAGTCAGTTTGTTGCCACTTCCTACAATTATTTTAGAAATTCTGATGAAATGTTATCTATCCCTTCTGTCTAACTTGATCTTAAGCCCTCCAAAGCTCTCTCATATTCTGATTGTAATGCTGGATCCCCTATCTCTTCTAAATTGATTCCTGTTTCTTCTTCTATCATATCAGACAAATCTTTGCCTTCATAGAGACTTTTATGTACTCTTTCCACCTATTTGTTCTCTCCTCTGCATTTAATAGTGGAATTCCCATTGCACTCTTAATGTTAGCACCCTTGCTTTTTATTTCACCGAAGGTTGCTTTGACTTTCCTATATGCTGAGTCAGTCTTCTCACTCATTTCTTCTTTTATTTCTTCACATTTTTCACGCAGCCATTTCATCTTAGCTTCCATGCACTTCTTATTTATTTCATTCCTCAGTGTCTAGTATCTCTGCATTCCTAAATTCCTCTCTTATTTGTACCTATGTTTTTCTTTCCAGTTCCTGTGACTGCCCTTTTTGTAGATGTCCATCCCTCTTCAACAGTACTGCCTACTGAGCTATTCATTATTGCTGTATCTAGAGCCTTAGAGAACTTCAAGCATATCTTGTCTTTCCTTAGTACTTCTGTATCCCAGTTTTTTGCGTATTGATTCTTCTTGACTAATCTCCTAAGCTTCAGCCTACCCTTCATCAGCACTACATTGTGGTCGGAGTCTATATCTGTTCATGGGTATGCCTTCTGTACCACCTGGCCTTTTCCAAGTATACCTCCACCTCTTACGATTCTTGAACACAGTATTTGCAATTAATAGCTGAAATTTATTACAGAACTCACTTAGTCTTTCTCTCCTCTCATTCTTTGTCCCAAGCCCTTTTTCTCCTGTAACCTTTTCTTCTACTCCTTCTCCTAAAACTACTTTCCAGTCCCCTCGACAATTAGATTTTCATCTCCCTTTACGTACTGTATTACCCTAACAATATCCTCATATACTTTCTTATCTCTTTATCTTCACCTTGCAATGTTGTCACGTCTTCCTCTACAGTCTGAACTATCATTGTCACTGTTGGTTTGCTGTCGATTCTGATAAGAACCACCCGATCACTGAACTGTTCACAGTAACAGACTCTCTGCCCTACCTTCATATTCATAACAAATGCTACTCCCGTTATAGCACTTTCTGATGCTGTTGATATTGTCCTATACTCATCTGACCAGAAATCCTTGTCTTCTTTCTATTTCACTTCAGTGACCCCTACTATATCTAGACTGAGCCTTTGCATTTCCCTTTTCAGATATTCTAGCTCCGTTACCATGTTCAAGCTTCTGGCAGTCCACGCCCTGACTTGTAGAACATTGTCCTATCATTGGTTATTCAATTTTTTTCTCACAGTCACCTCCCCATTGGCAGTCCTCTCCAGGAGATCTGAATGGGAGACTATTCCAGAATCTTTTGCCAATGGAGAGATCACCATGACTTTTTTTTTTTTTTTTTTTTTTTTTTTTCAATTACAGGCCACATGTCCTGTGAATACACATTGTGTCTCTTTAATGAAAGAGTTTTCATTGCCCTTCTGTATTTGATTCTTCCACCTTTAAGGTCGATTTCCCACTCCAAGCACAAGAGTGTGCCATGAACCTCCTCCTGCCCTCTTTGACAAGGCTATTGGCAGAATAAGGGTGACTTCTTATGCCAGAAGTCTTTGGCCACCAGTGCTGATTATTAATCAAAATTTAAGTGATGGTGGGTCTCAAACCTGGGACTAAGGATGTTTTGATTACTTATCAAAGATGCTACACCTAAGCCACAGGTGCATAAATGATTATAGCAACCTAAATGCCGACCTACTCATTCTTTTCTCTTTTTTTAATACAGTACTACTATTTCATACAATAAACAAGGTGGTGTCAGGAAAAATGCATGTACATTGTAGTTCTTACCTATAGTATACAGGAGAGCAATGGAGCTACTCTTCATTGTAATTCCCCTCTCCTGCTCATCTTTACGACTGTCCATGTACCTGCAAGTATAAATGCTCTCATGAGAGTGATATAACATCATTCTTTTTGAGATGTAATTTCTTTTTCATTACTTGTGTTACATAAGGCACTAAAATACAAGAAATTCTTACATCAGCATCATATCATTTCCCAGAAACAATAATGTGAAAAGGAAAGTTGCTACTCACCACGTAGCGATTGTACTGGGAAGCAGATAGGCAAAACGAAAAGACTGCCACAAATATAGCTTTGTCAAAATTAGGCAAAACACACACACTCTCTCTCTAAGACGAAGGTTTTACTGGTCGAAAGCTATATCTGTGACAGTCTTTCTGTTGAGCCTATCTGCGACTCAGCATCTCTGCTATATAGTGAGTAGCAACTTTCCTTTTTGTAATATTGTTACATTCCACCCTGGATTTTCCATTGTTCAATATCCCAGAAACATATTTGTGCTACTTGGTGTGGTGTCATTCACATTTAACTGAAAATACGTTAACCAGTCATTAAATTTCAGTTTTCTAGCTGCAATGTAAAAGCTAATTTTCAAAAAGTGGAGGATGACGACTACACAGGAGGAAAAAATAAGAATATGAAAATTCTATTAGAAATATACATATTTTCTGTGTGGAATGCTTCCTCAAATTATTACATTCCAGACACTTCTGATGTCATACATCAAGCTTTTAAAACTTTCCACAGAAAATCCCCCCTGCCCCTCCACCCTACCCCCTCTGACATTCAGTAACAAGTAACAAGTCATAATCAAAACAGACATGTCTACCTGCTGAAAAACAATGTTGTCATATACTTAGCTGAATATGTTACAATTACTGTTTTAAAACTCCTAACAGTTGAAAACATTTAACAGCAAAAGTCTTTGAAATGATATGTATGGAATGATGGAACACAGCTAAAAACTACCATGTCTCAACATAATATCAGATTTTTAAGATCTCATATGATTAACAGAAGACAGCACCAGTTCATGCCAAGAAGAAACTAGTAAGTTGTTCCATGTGGAGAGTTATGAATTAATGTTAATGTGCGGTCCATAGAAACTGTGGGGAAACTTCTGTTGTTCACACCTGCTAAAAAACTACACTACATTACTTGTAACACTTTGAGATCGTTTACAAAGAAGCTGCTTATGAGAACAACCAAGATCTACTTCAACATTCAGAACCTTTGAAAGGAATATATGAAAAATTATATTTCTCTGTGGTATTATGCCTGTGTAAATCAAAAGTGATTTTTATGAACATCACGAAATACTGCTATTGCTTTTTCTGCAGCAAGTGAAACATTTCGGCCAAGCCTTGGATGCTACACTATTGCTCGCTGGGTGTTGGATACTACTAACATGCAATACATTCTTATTCTGTGCTTTGGATGAGCACTAGGAAAGGTGGGATATATTTACTTACATTCTTGAGTGAGATGCCTTAACTTGATAAACACTTTCAGTTACATAAATCATAATAATAGATGCACAAACCAGTTTAAGCAAAGAATTAAAATCTGATGAGCTTTCAGTACCACAAGTTTCAATAATGACTGCTGAATTTAAGGTGAATCATATAGTCTGGTGGAAGTACACCAATAAGAGCTTCAGTCAAAGTATAGAGATGAAAATGGTAAACAAGTTTGAACCAAAACTTCTACAGCAGCTGAGAACGTCTGGAGCAGGAGACTGCCACAGCAGTCAGCCACAGTTAAGGAGGTAAGAATGCAAAATGTTTTTGAAGTGGCCTCTGCAACGATGTGCAGTTGTCTCATCTACACAGAGTATTTACTGCTCACTTTAGATGAATGAATACTTTTTTTTTGTAAATCTGTAACTTAAAGAGTGGAAAATGCACCAGCACTCTGTGTTTTGATTCTGTTTTAGGTTTTTATCCAGGGGTACCCCAAACACATTCCACAAAATTTTTCATCTTGAAAAATTCTTTGACCCTGACATAAAGCCCCGAGTTATCTCATTTTTATTATTTTAATGAAAGCTTAAAATCCTGAGTATACTTGAGCAACTTAGGAAGAGACCCTCGAAATAACAAAAGCCAGCTGACAGTTACGAGTTTGGCAGTTAGACAGCATCTGGTACTACATTTGTATCCTGGCTGTTGTGTTTTGGTTGAGGTGGTTGCCACTACATAACGTCTTTATTGTGTGCATCTTCGGATATTCAACAAGAAAACAAGCGCTTTCAGACTTTCTCCTCTCTTGTTATTTACGAAATGTTCTCAAGGAAGGATTACTGTAATGATCCTAAGTTTAACATTGGATTAAGCAGTTCAGAAAGTGAAGGAGACGGTGATGTTGTTTCATTAGAGACTGAAGGTGATGACAGTTTGTCAGCTGAGCAACAAGTGCTCACCAGTGGTACAAGATCAATACATCCACTGTGCTCCAGCCAGCTCCTCCAAGATTTATGATCACAGGAAATCACTGTGAAATCCATGGTCAGACTTCAAAGCTACACAGAAAGTACAAAATGACTTCAAGTTTCAGGACACTTTAGTCAAAGTCTAGCTCATGAGTATACTTGGGATTTTATTATTGGTGATCTTCAAACTTTTGTAACTCATTCTTTTGAAATTTAAAAGTTATCTATATTTATGTTCACAGAAAACCATTGTGAAATACATGGTTTAGACTTTATAGCTACAAAGAAACTAAAAAATGACTTCAAGTTTCAGTGCACAAGTGTACTTGCGATTTTATTATTGGTGATTTTGAAATTTTGTAACTCATTATTTTGAGACTTAAAGGCCATTTTTATATGTTTACACATAATTTCATTCATTACAGAATGCTTTCCACTAATAAAAAATTATTATTTTTTGAAAAATCATTAAGTTAAGGGGTTAAAATTACTGGAACGTCAATTAAGTGGTACAAATTGTTGAGACTTTTGTGATTGCTTGAATACTACACAATTAAAGATTACCTAGAAGACTCAGTATAGTGGTTAGCAATGAAAGGGAATAACTACAACAACCTGTCACATTGTTATACATGACCACAGAGTATGACTTCACAAAAAATTATGTGCTAAGATCCATAGTCCATGATGGTGATGTCTTGTCATTCTCCTGAGCTCAACATCTGACTTATCATGATGGGATGCTGCCTCAGTTTTTCAGGTGGGCTGAGGGAAGAACATGAAGACATGCATGGGGCATAGCTGCATGTTTATGGGATTAGAGTGAATTTTCTGAACAGACTAGTGTTAGCACAAGGGGCATAGCAGCACACTCATAGCCCAGAAGTCACCATTGGGTGCCCTTAGCGTGTGAAGTCTGAAGTACAAAACAGTGTTTTATAATACAAATTATTTTGAGCAAATTGTGTTTAAATCAAACAACATTGTCCAAAAAGGATTGGCCAAATGAGGCAGTGTAGTTGTTAAGACATTAACCTCATATTAAATGAAAATAATCAATTTTTGACAATATAATGTATTTGGATGGATAAAAAATCTATGTACCAAGTGGTGACAGAGCATGCATATAAAAGGAGGTTATACTTATGCAAGCTTTCAGAGCCAGTGGCTCCTATTTCCAGCAGAAGGGGAAGGAAGAGGGGTGAAGGAAAAGGACTGGAGAGGTTTACCGAGGGCTTGATTTCAGGAAAGTCACCCAGAAAAGCAGGTCAGGGGAGACTTACTAGATGGGATGAGAAGGAAAGAGTGATTGTTGGGGACTGCACTCGACAACATGTGGAAACCCAAGAGTTTAAAGGTGGAAGATAGGGTAATATCCAAGACAGAGATTACACCAGTTTCTCAGAACTCCGCAGATAGAAAACAGTGATACAACATGTCCTTCATTCTCACCACCCACCTAACCTTAATTTACGTTTATTTCTGAGTCTCAGCATTTCTTCACAGTAAATGCTCCTTCTTCACTCCATTTTAGTTTGCTACATCTTCCATATTCTGACCTGTCTATTTTTTACTGTTTCCGTACAGCAAGTTGAAAAAGAGAGGGGAAGAGGGAGAGATAAACACGTGCATATGATAAACCCTTCCCTCAAAAATATTTCTCTTTCATACATCCTCTGTGTTACCACAGATGACGTGTCTTTGTCTCTTTTGTACTAAGATAGCAGTACACGCGAGATGCCTATTTGCTTCCACCAGCCTGAGTTGAAGGCATAAGTTCTAACAAATCATCTCAAAGCTGCAGTCTTCTACAGTGTGCAGAAAACAGCTCACAGGTTGTGAATCTGTTATCTTGAGGCTGTAAGAAACTCTAAGCAAGGTACTGTTATTTTAGAAATAACTAATTTTTCAATCAGTTTGTTTATATGGGATGCCACTCGGCTATATTAGCAGAACACAAGAAACTGCATAATTACAATCCACTTTGGAGTCACAAATAACTTTCCTTCTTCAACAAAATAACAAACTGCGCATTTTCATAGTTACTATCACACCACACTGTTCTCAATTATACATACCAAATAACCATATTTTGCTAGTGAAGTCTTAAATAACACTGACCATGGCAGACAACATGTAGACAACATGTCTGTCCTCTGAGGCTTCCCAACCAGCTCTCACATTGCAAATTAAGTCTTAACTGACACTGCAGCAGACAACATGGCCGTCCTCCAAGAACCAACTCTGATCTTACAGCCAAACCACTTTGCCCATCATCTAAGTTAGAAGTGATCCAAAGATCTCCAAAGTGCTTCATCTGTCTCTTCGTTTAGCAGTTGTTTATTATTCTACTCGTTATTAATATTTGTGAAATAATGGAATGACAGCACACTATTGAGATATGCTTTAATTTGAAATTCAAGTAAATATGTTGTTTAATTTTTCAAATATTAATAACAGAAGATAACCATTTTGGTGCACAACTACCAAATGCAGCAGCCAATAGTGGAGAAGGACCACAATTTAGGCGATCTTTCTCAAGATATCCGTACCTAACAAACCATCTGTCATCGGTACCTCACACTGCCTTAGTTATCGTGCCAGTGTTGCCTTCTCAACTGCTCTAAGAATAACTTCTTATACCTGAGTATGAGGGCTCACTTTTATTAAATCATGCACATTTTTTTCAGCAGTAATCACTGTGTGTGTACTGTCACCGTTTGGTGATCAGATTTTTTATCTACCCAATTACATTAAATCCTCATATTCAGCAGGACGGAGTTCGCTTTATCTGGTGATCCTGATTTAGGTTCTCTGTGGTTTCCTTAAATCATTTCAGGCAAATGCCAGAATGGTCCTGTAGTGATTGTATTTTGCTGTGACATTTATAGGACATCAGACAGTGTTCGAAGTATTTACATTGGGTAATACATTCACTGACATATGTTTATTCTTCATTTTGTAGTGGTTATTTATTCCTTGCTCTTTCAAAATAAAATTTTTATGCTACTTGGGTATGGTTCTTTAACAGTATTAATGCCTGAGAGTAACTCTAATAAACAACGTTTTTGGTGATCACGACGTGGTCTGAACAAGCAATAAGACTGGAAACAACCATGTCACGTTGCACTGACCGCCCTGCGCGGGTGAAACAAACCACAGGAGATGCGTCACTCTGCACATCTTTTATGAGTCCCTTTGAAGTGTGTATTCAGAGTGAAAGGTGCAATTCCTTGGGTACATCATCAACACCCAAGGAATTCAGCCACAGCAAGAGAAAATTGAAGGTTGCTGCAAGAGAAAAATGAAGCCATAGTCAAATACCCAGAGCCAGTCAGAATATGAGAGTTATGACAATACCTAGGCTTAATAAATTTCTATTGCCATTTTCTGCACAACCATGCATTGTTGACAGCTACATTGAATGACTTGTTATGAGGTGTTCCAAAGCCAGAGGATCAAATCTTGTGTAGCAACACAGAGGCAGGTTTCACCAGAGTGAAAACTATCATCACTGAAACTATGCTGTTAGCACATTCTGACACTCAGCCCTCTCCCTCCCGCCTCCCCTCACTTTGATGGTAGACACATCAGTAACAGCAATGAGCCCTATACTACAGTAGTAAATAGAACAGTGTTGACAGCCAGAAGCTTTCACAAACACAGCAAGGATGGCTGACATACAATCGCAAGCTGTACACAATGTATGTTGCCATAAAAACGTTTTACCACATGCTTGAAGGCCAGCAGTTTACTTTTGTCACCAAGTACAAACTAATGTCAATTCCCTTTTATCAAATGCCAGACAAGGCATCACCACGGCAGATGCAAAACTTGGATTACACTGGAGAATTTATGACATATGTTATTTGTGTTCAGGATTATTTGAATGTTCCAGCAGATGCCTCTCTCACATCAAGATGTTTAACACCACAATTGACCACAAAGCTCTCACTAAGCCACAACATCTTGATCCAGAATTGTGCGCATTACTGGAGCGACCAACCAGCCTGCATGTCCACCACATTCCAGTACCTCTACTGAAGATATGGATGCATTGTGAAGTTTCAGTAGTGAACACGTGATCATTTGTCCTTCTGCAGTTTCAACACCAAATCACTGTGTCATTAAAAAAGTTGGCACATCCAGGGGTCCATGGTACACTGAATCTTGTGAAATGCTCTTATAGTGTGGTCGAGTATTGACAAAGATTGCAAATTGTTGGGTTGGGGGATGGAGTTGATTTGGGGGAAGAGACCAGACAGCAAGGTCATCGGTCTCATCATATTAGGGAAGGATGGGGAAGGAAGCCGGCCAACCCCTTTCAAAGGAACCATCCTGGCATTTGCCTGAAGTGATTTAGGGAAATCACAGAAAATCTAAATCAGGACAGGCAGACATGGGACTGAACCATAGTCCTCCTGAATGCGAGTGCAGTGTGCTAACCACTGCACCACATTGCTCGGTGATTGCAAATCATTTGTGATTGCAATCATCAATGCGGCAACTGGCTCACTTCTATCGCATAAGCAATGATTTGAGCACATCCATTTAGACATAACTCAGCTGTTGCCATCATCTGACAGTTTCACTACTGCCTTACGACCATTGACCTCTTTGTGCGTCAGTCAGAGGCACTCCCTATGGGTAATATAAGCACTGAAACTGTGGTAACCACATTCTTTTGATGATGGACTGCCAATTTCAGCATGCCTCTTTGTACTGCTACATATCAAAGTTGACAATTTGAGTGTTATTTGTTTCAAGCACCCGCTACCTTGCCAAACATGAAGTCTATCCACACTAGGTTGCCACTCTGCAGCTAAGGGACTCACTGAACAACACTGAAAGGAACATTAAGATGTCACAATTTGCAACAGTGGACAGGGACATTATCCATTGTGCTTCTAAGCCTTCAAGCATCCATCAAGGAAGATTTCAGGGCTACAGTAGCTGATCTTGTATACAGCCAAACAATATGGCAAGCAAGTGAATTCCTTGAGTAAAAATCTAATGACTGCGTTGGTGCATCTGGCATTGTCTCAAAGCTGCGGCGACAACTCTGCCCTGTCGCACAGTGTGGCCAACCTGACTCGTCATCATTTTATTTTCAAGGCTCTAGCAATGTATGACCAAGTTTTTGTCTGGTATAAAGCGGTATGCAAGCCACTCCAACCCCCATATTATGAAGCTTATGTAATGGTCACCAGGGAAGGAAAAGATGTTTAAGATCAATATTATGGGCACTTCCACCACAGTCTCCGTGGATCGCCTCAAGCCCACATTTTGCTACCCCCCATCATTATGGGCAATGCAGCTACTCCACCTACTGAAAATATGCGCCACCTTTAGCTACCATCAACCAGCCACAACACTCAGCAGAAACCAAACTTACGGGTGCTGTAGCAGATGTGACAATGCCACAAGATGCAGCTCACAGCAGTCCACAAAACACTGCAATGGACTCCATGAAGCAAGTGAACTGCAAGCAGGGAAATAAGTCTGATTCAATCTTTGACACTAGTGGTGGAGTGATCATACATTTCAGTGATGATTATAGTGACATCATACAGTCATCAATGTGTTTAAGTTTGGTGAAATGTTCACTGACATATGTTTGTCCCTTGTTCATAGTAGTAAGTTATACCTTGCTCTTGTAAAATAAATGTTTTATGCTACTTGAATATGGTGCTTTAACAGTATTAGTGTCTGCGGGTAACTTATATAAACAACACTCCCTTCATCAAGGCCACAGCTGACCACCAGACCCATCTTCTTAAAAGTATACTTATACATTCTGTATGTATGTATATTTTGAGCTTTGCATTTTTGTTGTATTAGGGTCACAAATCTTAAGTCATTGTGGTTCCTGGATGAATGAAAAAAATCAAGTTAAAAATGACTATCCAAGATAACATGCTGCACCATCCCTACCAAAAAGTCCTTAATCCAGTCACAAATTTCACTTGATGCCCCATTTTATCATCCTTTTGACAATAAGTGCAGGTGTGGTATCGAGTCAAAAACTTTTTGGAAATAAAGAAATATTGCATCTACCTGACTGCCTCAATCCAAAGCTTTCAGTATGTCATGTGAGAAAACTGCAAGTTGGCTTTCACATGATTGATGGTTGCACAATCTATGCTGGTTAGCATTGAGGAGGTCATTCTGTTCAAGATATCTCATTATGTTTGAGCTCAGAATATGTTCTAAGATGCTATAACAAACTGATGTCAGCGATATTGGACGGTAGTTTTGTGTATCACTTCTGCTACCCTTCTTGTTGACGGGTGTGACCTGTGCTTTTTTTTCAAGAACTGGGCACAGTTTTTTGTTCAAGGGATCTAAGATAGATTACAGTTATAAGAGGAACTAATTCAGATGCAAATCTGCGTATAAAATTTTCAGTAATCTAATGATTTCAGCTGTTTCTCAACACCACTGACACTTACACTTTTTTCATTCATCTTTTCAGTGGTACAAAGATAAAGTTGGGGCAGTTCTCACGGGTTTTCCTACATAAAGGAGCATTTGAAAATAGAGTTAAGCATTTCAGTCACTGGAGGCATCACGCATTGCTCTCCTGACAGCCAAATGTGTTTCATTCATTATCTCTCTCACTATAGCCTATGCTCTGTTTTACACTTATTATGCAGTAATCTTTGTTTCTTTACAGTGATTGAATATCATGGAGGGTCCATCCTATTATGAACTGTTCTACTGGGTAGATATCTATCTAGAGCATGGTCAACTACTCTTTTAAACTTGAGCCACAGTTCCTCTACATGCTCCTGTCCCGTACTGAAAGTTCCAAGTTTCTCACTGGTTTTTTATCTAGTTTACTATACATTTATATCTTTCTGTTTGTTTGTAGTTGTCCCTTGTATTTCGGTAATCACTGCTGCCACAACTGTGTCATGGTCACTGACATCAGTTTCGATGTGGACATCCTCAAAGACGTCAGGTCTATTTGTTGTCATTAGACCCAATACATTCTCATCATGAGTGGGGTTCATAACTACCTATTCTAGGTAGTTTTCAGAGAAGGCATTTATTTCACACAATGTCTTATCATGCCCACCGCTAACAAAACCGTAATTTTCCCAATTGTTGGATGACTATAGTCTCCCCTGATGACTGCAGTATGACAGAGGAACTTACATACAAGTGTACAGAGTTTTTTTTCTGAAATTTTCAGTTATATTGGAATTGAGACTCGTGGGATAGAAGGATCCAATTATAATTTTACACCTACACCTGAGTCTTGTCCAAACAATCTCATATGTAGCTTTAATATTGATCTCAATGGATTTTAGTTTCTTGTCAACTGTAACACATACACCATTTCCCATTGGCCTATCCTTCTGATATACAATCAAATTTTCCACAAAAACCTCACTGCTATCAATTTCAGGTTTCAACCAGCTTTCTGTAACTAGTATTACATGAGCTTCACTGCTTTTCATGAACACTTCAAACTCTGGCACTTTGTTGTGAATACTTTGGCAGCGCCACACATCAGTCAGGTATAGGTGAGTTGTTGCCTTTTCTTTATTTTATGTGTTAAACTCTGCTTGTATTGCAAATTTTGGAGATGAAAATTTTAAAAATTTATTTACTTCTATGTTTATTTATTAATGCCATTTGGCATCAAATTCTGGGTTAACTTATCATTCAGGAAATAAGTGTTTGTTGAACATGTAATAGGATAAAAAGTGGTGTCCACTCTTATGGACAACTCCTTAAATAGTTGGGCATACTGAAAACAGTTCGTAATATATATACTCAATAAAGAATGAGGTATTCAGACATAAAAATGACTGACCATCTACCCAGCGATGTAAAGAATTTAATACATATTTATTAACTTCAAACACAAACTCAAATGACATCTTTTTAATTACTGTTTCTACTTCATTAAATAATTTATGAATTTATAATCAATATGGTGTGTGTGTGTGTGTAGAGAGAGAGAGAGAGAGAGAGAGAGAGAGAGAGAGAGAGAGAGCACAGTTATGTGTAAATCAAATCAATGTATGTAAAAGAGGAGTATAAACACATTGACTGAACATAATTATGCATAAATCACTCTATGTAAATAAAAAAAGTACCTAAAGACAGTCTTGTAAACTGTTAGCATGTAACAATATTTTTTTGCTTAGAGAGTGTATTGTAATTCGTATAACCGTATGTTTTTGAAGTGTGGCTACTGTGCACCATTGATGTGCATATGATTGGTTGCCTGTTGTCATTCTTTGTACTTTGTTTCTATTTTACTTTGATGATAGTTATGGTGGTAAATTATTATTGTACATATAAACTGTTATCAAGTAATACTCACTGTATTTTGCAGAGTAAATACTTTACTGTGTAGGTAGCATAAAGATATGAATGATGCCTGAACTGTAGAACTCTATGCGAAAAAAATATCTACATCTCTCAAAAAAAGTAACATACCTGAGTTTTCCTACCATCTTCGGTGAGATTATCCCATTACTAGCAACTAGTGAATCTGCTAATGTTGTTTTCCCATGATCTACATGTGCAATGATACATATATTGCGTATGTGATCAGTTTTTATTTGCAACTGAGACAATTTCTCTGCATTAACTAACCTCATCTTGCATCAAATTCCTAAAAACAAAATACAAATAAATTATTGTTACTTTGATTCTAGCACTATTTCATACATATATATCTGTGTCTCCACAGGAGATTTTTTTTTTATTTACAAATGAACGAATTATGAATGAACAGATTTAAAACCGGTACAGCAAATAGATTACAACTATATCCAGACATACACAGAATTCAAATCTCTGGCTTTTATTGACAATGTTTCATTAGCTCAGCCACTTGAACATGCCTCAGGATTTAACTATTAGCTCTAGCCTTCAAATGTTAACACAGACTCTCTCATTATGATGTTTGAGGAAATAATTAAAGATAGTGCAGCAAGTTGGGTCACAAAACCTGCTTATATGTTTCAGATGCCTGAAAAACCCAATGACCAAGATTGTAATTTCAATGTTGTTCAATTTTTAATTTCTCTTCTGCACAGGTATCAATTAAGAGTCTCCTAATGAGTTAAAGTTTGCTGCTGTTCAACTGTTACACTTGAAAAGCGATAATAAATGAGAGTACAGAAGTATACCAACAAAATGAAAAGTCACTTAAACACTGTTAAATGTATTCCAATCTACCTCAAATACGTGTGACAAATATATATGTCCCACACAAATATACATGAGACCTCAAATACAACTCATTGTGACAATCTACCACAATTTGAGAATAATAAGAGTTTAACATTCCATCAATGACAATTAGAGACTGACTGAACATGGATCGGGAAGGTCCTTTTCAGTGGAGCCACTCTGGAAAATACCTTTAATGATTTAGATGAACCACTTATCACTGACTAATAAAAAAAGGAAGGAGGTTTAAAGTTTAATGTCCTGCTGTAGATGAGGTACTTAGAAACATAACACAAGTCTGCATTATTCAAGGGTGGGAAAGACGTCTGGTTGAAGACACAAAACCTGCTCCATCAGAATGAGACTGCTGTATGGTAACCTCTGCACCACCTTGCTCACTCCTACAATTTAGAGCACAGTGGTACCTATCTCAATTAGTTAGTTACATGTTCCATACATCATTTGAATGATTCATTTATTGAAATGATATAGATTTTACGTTACTGGGCAGGTGATGAAAGATTTTTGTTGCTGCATATTGAGCTCCTTTCAGAGCCACTGACAGCTTTAATAACAGGTAATAAATGTATTTTCCCATCTAGTGTTGTAAGTAGGGACATCACTGTTCTTCTCCAGTTGTCATGGATTATTTATAATGAATTTCATTTCAGTGTGTAGCAAAAGATTACATGCCCCACAATAACAGGATTTATATAGCCTTCGATTATAATATATTCTAAATGAAACTACATTTTTTGTGGTGTTTCATAATTTAAGGACATAAAAATTAGTGGTCACTGAGAATAAAAGGGTGCTCAGAACATCAGGATTAAATCATAGAAAGAAAAAAAAAGTGCAAGGCTTGTCTGAAAGATTATTGGGGCCAGTTAACCAACTGGAAGCAAGATGACTGCAGAGCTGCATAAATATTAAAGCAAATGTTCCTGTCTGCAAATTACTGAAAAGTAATAGCTAAGAGAAGATTCTTGCACTGACCATTTTTTGTTGGTGAAATGAAGAACCATCTGTAAAAAAGCTATGTTTCTCAAACTGTTTCAGTATGGGACTATCTTTTTCCTTCTAGCACCTACATATCTGTCTGTAAGGTATTAGTTTATATTTATAAACACACTGAAAACGGAGACTTGCAAACCAACAGTTCTTGATCTCAATTCTCTGCAAAACTATGAAGGTACTATTTTCACTATTTCTGTGATCTAGCTACATATGACAATTCTTTTACATCTACATTCAATATTGAATTATGAGCTAACCACAACTATTTATAGTATACCTGAAGCACAATCCATATCTGACAACTATACAGCTAAATACCCCCCCCCCTCTCCCAGTACTAAAAGAATCAACTTCACAGGATGTAATGCCAATCAAGTACACAGCATGATGTGTAAAAAATAGTTACTCAATGACACAATTTGAAAAATCTGCTTTCATGAGTTAGAGCATAAGAGTAATAAAGGCTACCACTAAACAGAAATGAAAAATGATTGCTTACTTTATGGATACGGACCTGTCATGGGGAAGGGCAGTAAATGCTGGAAAGAGTTATATACTTGACTGGTATTCTACATGACAAATGGGATTTCTTGTGATACACTTACAGGCAATGATTATCATCTGTTGCACTTACAAGGCAACTACAGTGTCATTAAAAATGTTTCTATTTTTTGCATGCATAAATGAATTCAAATCACTTCTCATTTCACACTACAATAGACTGGTTTTATTTTATTTTATCTTGTTGAAATGGAGTTTTGGTTTAAAAAAAAGTGTAATTATAGTTAGCTTAATTGCCACAGTGTTTGCATTACATATAAGTCCATCAGATTATGTTACCTTTTCCCGCTTTCACATGTTAAGAAATGAAGTTTCTCTTACTTAAAGAGAAATATCGAAAAGTATTAGGTTAATGTAAATAAAACAGAAAGAAACTTCCACATGGGAAAAATATATTAAAAACAAAGATTCCAAGACTTACCAAGCGGGAAAGCGCCGGCAGACAGGCACATGAACAAAACACACACAGAATTACGAGCTTTCGCAACTGGCAGTTGCTTCGTCAGGAAGGAAGGAAGGAGAGGGAAAAATGAAAGGATGTGGGTTTTAAGGGAGAGGGTAAGGAGTCATTCCAATCCCGGGAGCGGAAAGACTTCCCTTAGGGGAAAAAAAGGACAGGTGTACACTCGCACACACACACACACACACACACACACATATCCATCTGCACATACACAGACACAAGCAGACATATATGACTGCTTGTGTCTGTGTATGTGCAGGTGTGTGTGTGTGTGTGTGTGTGTGTGTGTGTGCGCGAGTGTACACCTGTCCTTTTTTTCCTCTAAGGGAAGTCTTTCCGCTCCCGGGATTGGAATGACTCCTTACCCTCTCCCTTAAAACCCACATCCTTTCATTTTTCCCTCTCCTTCCTTCCTTCCTTCCTGACGAAGCAACTGCCAGTTGCGAAAGCTCGTAATTCTGTGTGTGTTTTGTTCATGTGCCTGTCTGCCGGCGCTTTCCCGCTTGGTAAGTCTTGGAATCTTTGTTTTTAATATAAAGTATTAGGTTAGAAATACACCCGAGCTGTGGCATATTCTTGATAATGTGACTTTCAGCTGTAGTATAGCTTTAAAATGTAGAAACAAGTCACATTAGAAATTAAACTGCAGGTACCTTTACAACAGTCTGGTCAAGCTGACTGACAGGATACCCACATAATACATATTTTAGGTGTTCATAGGCACAGTTACTGTGGTCACAGATCTTCCAAAAAGCAACCACGCAGCACCCACAGCAGCATGTGGTACTCAGCATCATTACAACTGCAAACATAACCTAAGGTTAGCACAGCATTGTAAATCTTCAATGACAGCTATCTTTTCTGGTTATTGTCTGCATCCATCTTCATATTTCACCCACTTATGCACACTCCTCAAATGTACATCTTGACTATTAATTGTTTTAATTTTTATGAGTAAATCTCATTCAACACTTCCCCTTAAAAATTTATTTGTTTATTTTTGTGTTTTGAATGCATTCTCTTTTTCATCGGGATTTTATTTCCAACATCAAATTTGTGGTTTCTTTTATAAATACATTATTCCTCAAATGTTCTGTGTTTATACTGATTTATGCCATACTCAACCCATCATTTCAAACAAAGATGACTGGTAACTTTCACACTTATCTACACTAGCCTCTGCTCCCCCCCCCCCCCCCCCCCCTCCCCCGTTTTGCATGAAGACCATCTTTTTCCATAACAATACCACTAAAACAGTCTTAGAAGATTAGTAGTTTACCATATGTTTGAGAACCACTCCTTCCATTATCAAGTACCTCAATATAGTATCTATTAAATGTATTTCAATTTTTAGCTTCTTAAAATTATCCTTAAATTATTCTAAAAGAATGTCAACTTCATATCTATAAGACAGGTTTTGTTTCAAGTACATCTACTTTTATTTTTATTGTGAACAGCTGATAGTACCGATATCAATTCATTTAGTGGTATTTAAAAATGTAAATCGTGATAACAGTGGTTCAGTTATCAAATTTCTATCTTACTGCTTATGTCATAAAAGAAGTAAATTCCAGGAAATACCTGATTTCTCCTCCTGCACTTACAACATTTAGTCAAATAACTTAAAAGGAGCACTGTATTTACATTTCTGTGTGATCAAAACTTTCATATTTGAGAATTACTCATTTCCCTATATGTAAGAAAGAAGATGACAGAATTCTTAATTTGTCATTGCACACCTCCTAGAATGTAAGTTTTCAGAGTCAAATCATAACCTATAACATCTTTTATCAGCTCTTGACACCCTTCTGTTTCATTCTTTCTTTCCTTAAACTAACAGAATTGTTATGGAGTCATAGTATTTCTTATTCATCACAGTCTACTGTGGTTCAGTGATTTTTAGCACCTAAAGCTTTTGCTCTGGTTTAGCATCATGTGGACTATGTTTCTCAATAAACATAATCAATTTAATATTTTATTTATAACTTTAGGTAGTGGGTGGGGCAAAGGACTGGAACCCATCAGGTAGTACATAAAGATGAGGCAGTTCCTTTTGTGAATGATCTTTATTCCAAAAACATAAATCTTCTGACTAAAAAAGTATATTCTCATGTATAACAACAAGTGAACAGCAACCCACAATTTTTGGTAGTTATATAAATATACATTTACATAGGTCATTTTGAATGGCGTGTCCTTTCATTACATTTTATTTCCTGCTTCAAAATTATGCTAGCTAAATCAGCACTGGAACATACAGGTAACACATTCCCATCAGCCCCTCACAGATATGGTACAAATAGAGTCCCAGAAGAAAAACTCACAGGACAGAACAAATACAACAGAAATCAGCAGTTTAATGTTATAATAATAACATAAGTGTAAGAAATTTATATAAGAGTAAGAATCAAATAATACAGAAATGGAAGTCAAGAAGTTAATAAGTCTATTAGTCTTCGCAACAAATTTTAGGCATATCAATACAATTACAGTTATCACACAATCTGTAAGCTCTGTCCGCTGTCACAGTGAAATGATTCAAATAACAATCAGCTCAGACAAAACAGCATCATAAATCTGTAGTCATCAAGAAATAAATAATTTGAAATTAGCCTAAAGTGAGAAAACTTAAAGCCAATCTCCAGTTTAACTGTTGATTATGTCAATGCCATTATTAATGACATATTGACTGACAGTTAGTTGGAATATTTAACAAACTATAAGCACCCTCTGACAAGCACTTCACTAGTTTTTGCAGGATGTAAATGTACAACTACAATCAAAGCCTGCAGTGAGTGTCGCCCCATTATGGTAATGTAATCTCTAAATAAAAATAAAAAAATAAAAAAATTTAAAACACTGATCTCAGATCAACAGGTATACGCAAATGTCCTCACTCCTGCATGCTTTTGAAGTGTGCTGCTCCCACACTGAGAAAAACATAGGGAAGAGAAGACAAGAAGTGGGCCACTGCTAATAAGAATGAACAAGTTTTAACCAAAGTCTACTACATTGACAAACACAGAACTTTTTGCACAAAGAATGCTGTCAATATCTTCTTTTGTTCTTGCCTGCCATAATTCAATAAACATGTGTCCCCCATAACATCCAATCTTGATTTTCTAATTACCTTCTCTCTCATTTTTAGCTTTTTATATATTCAAATATAATGTTTTGTTGGCATTTTACTGACAAATTTCATTTCTTCCTGCCCACCGTCAGTTTCTCAATCCATGCTCCTGGAAGTTTTTCTCCTTAGTCTTCAAAAGCTCCTAATCACATTTTCTCACCTCGCCCCTTTTTTTTCAGATCTAAGAAAAGTGGATTCAGAAAGCTCGTGTGGCTTCACCATTTTGTACATCTGATACTGCTGCCTGCTAGTGAAATGGTGCTTTTATAGATTTATTGTATTCTAATTTCATACACAACTATCTTTGATAGTGTAGAAAATACAGACTGCTTTGGACTAACACATGAAATGTAAACACAGCTCAATACAACAAATTACATGTTTCCAACAGCAAAGAACAAGTTGTATGGTCAACATACTTTAAACAAACACTCTTGTCAACATACTCTAAACAAACACCCTTACATCTTTTACAGGTAAAGGATAACAGTTATCTAATTGCAAAGTATCATGAAAGAGGAAAAAATGTTCTAAAGATAGCCTGCAATCAATCTAAAATGAAATTATGGAAAAATGCAGTTACCATTCAATATACTGCGAATACTTTCAGTGAAACTAATATTCTCTTCAATAACATTCTAATTGATTTGGACAGGACTCTTCTGTCAATGGCACGTAAAATAGGCATGCTACCTCCCTCAAGAAGTGAAGTTGAATGGTGGTGATGTTTTCATTCAAAGTGACTAATGACAAAATTTTAATCTCTCAAACATCAACTACCATAATTATTATTTAATTAATATACTACTTCCTCTATAACTATTTTGTTAATTCCAAAAAGTTCAGAGACCAATAGAAAATTAAATCCCATTAATAACCACAGAGTTGAATGTAAACCACATCTTTCCTGAAATTGGACTTCAGAGTTTGAAGCCATTACAGACCAAACCAAAAATGCACAAAAAAGGCAATCAATTTATGTAGGCCTACAGTATGTCCAAATGTTAATAATTAATATAACAACTTTTCTGAGAAAAATATCAACATATAATTTGAAACAAATGGCGGTGGAGGTAAATGTAATATGATATTATCCAAAACTAGAATGATAGATTCACTACAAAATGCATATTTAAAGCTTCCTCTGTAAGTGCAGCAGACTGCTTCAAAGAGACAAAATAATATGTTAATAGACAAAAGAAAAGTATGTGAACCACTTGAATATGGCAATTTGATAAAATAATAATAAAAAAGTAAAGCACTATTAAAATTGTACAAATGCATTGTGATATGGGATACAAACTGCTAAGACTGAGCAAAACATTTCAACACTTGTGAGAAATTAGCAAGGGCAATAACATACCATGCCTCAATGTATGGCAGTGATATACAAAGATTCTCAGTTGCAAGGGCTACTGGTGTACCTGTGGATGTAGACAGCCTGTAACTATCATTCAGCAACAAAACAAACATTTTTCTGCATCATAAGTAAAAATACACTCACTACCAAGATCCAATACCTAACCCTCCATTGACATACTAATACATGTGGTCTAGCCATTTTTCTGTTCTTTTTGCCACCAACATAAAAATAATCCGTTTTTGATATTCAGATGTGTAAAGAGAGATCTTATACATGACAGTCTAGAATAATGCTCTGTTGACAATAGTTACTCAGTCAACACAGAACAAATATGCTCAATTATTAGTACACTAGACAGATGTGTCCTGTTGTTGCTGTACTGTGTTTCCTACAGTCTTACTGAAACCCAAAAGAAATTCACCAGAGTGAGTAATCCACATTTTCAAGGCAATACAAATGTTTTACATTCAGTTTGTTTTTATGAAACTACAAAGAGCTGATAATATATTGTGATAAGAATAGTATCTATTGACAATTATTGTCTGTCCATCTCAAATTGCCATAAGCATGAGTAGCCGATTTTTAATGCATATTCCAAAAGTAATTCTGTGTTTTATTCTGCCCAGCAATATGCACCCAATCACACAGGTGCTACAATGTCCAGCTAGGAAGTTTTGAAACAGCATGCCTATTTATTAGGTATGTACTTAATTTTAATAAATATCTGCTTTGCTTGTACATTACATTCAATTACACAGGCTTTGTCCCTTGCTGAAACTCCAGCTGCTGCTGTTTGAATGTCTGTTGCTGCAATTCCAGTGCTTTTTTCTTATATTTCTCGGCTAAATCTTCATTTTTGTCAACACCATCACCCCTCCGATACATCTGACTTACATTTGCACAGGCCTGCATGCTACCTAGATCACAAGCTTTTAATGAAAATGAATAAGCTTTAGCCATATCCTTCTCAATGAAACCATTTTTCAGACCCTGTAAAAACATAGTGCTGACATAAAAGCAACAGTGCGCGTCGTTATCATCACAACATTTGCGTAGTGAAGCTACCCCTAAAGCATAGTCCTTCTCTTTCCTGCTGTTTTTAGTATCTAGAATGTTTAAAACGCCAACATTAAAGCAAGCTTTGGTTTCACCCAGGTCACATGCCTTTTTATAATACTTAAATGCTACTTCTGTATCTTTAGTGGTGTTTCCCTTCCCAACAAATGAATAATTTCCAAATTTCTGACAGCTTTTACCAAAATTATAGTCATCACAGTTAGTTTTATACACTTTCGCTGCTTTATCAAAATCCTTCTTGATGGCTTCTAAGTAATCCCCCAACAAATGACATACCTCTGGTTTCTTTTCTTGATAGCAACCAAAACGATATTCAATACCTAAATTATGTAAGTATTGCTTCACTTCTTCTTCATCTTTTAAGTTTACACCCATATTGCACAACACACTGGCTTAATCTAATTTAGTCAACACGACAGCTTATGAAGCACTGTTATACCTTCTTGTCTCACAATATTTTCAGCCTCCAGTGACTCACTTCTGTATACTGTCATTTATTTACACCTTTAATGTGGATTACTGCAACACCACACAACTCTTCTGCCCCAAATATCGCCGACCGAAGTTTACCGACACTCGTTTGTTATTTCAAAGTTTTAATATCTCAAAGATCTGTGCTCTCGTCGCAAGACAGCTGAGCAGCATTTGTTGATTGTTTGATAAGCTTTGACGTACCTGTTGACAACAGACTATCGCTCCAAATTTTAATCGAGTAAAACGGCTCTGTGTTGTAGGGAGGTTTGTTTGTGTATTACGTGTTGATGTTGTTGTTATGTTTCCTTGCCTATTGCAGGCGGCAGGATGTAAATATTTTTAGTTAGTAAAAGTGCAATGTGATTGTAACAACGGTGTAATGAATTATTACATGAAATTTTCACCAAGGGATACAAAGACTGCCAAGAATGATCTTTTCAGTATCAGTGTAAACAGGATATGGCATATTCGGTGCGTTTAGAAATATAAAAATTACTTTTACGTAAATTTAAATTTGAATACACGTGATTGGATTTTTCCTGTACTATATTCTGGCACTTTTTCGGGTAAATACATGTACAACTTCACATTAAGAATTACTTCCTAGATATTGTCCAAAAAAAGTCGTAACGAGTTTACATTTTTTACCCGTCAGCCCAAAGTAACGTAAAAAAATTTAATTACGTATTGACTCTCGGAATTTCAATCCCAGTACTGTCAGAATCGCACAATTGTGTAGCAGTTTCGTTAAGTATAGCATAATGAAAATAAATGTTCAGTTTTTAGGTGTAAAAGGCAGCACAGCGACAACTATGTTCCGCAGAAGAGCCTTGTGTATAGCGATTGCTTTAGAGTCGACCTGTCAGTGTAATTTGTATGCGATATAGTTACACAGTGACATAAAAAGCTTTGAAAATGAAATGATTTAATGTTGTTCAGAGATACAGTTTTTATTCAGGCCGTCTGTTCAAAACCGTGTTTTGAGCCATAACCCATCCCCCACCACATTTTTGTAGACTAAAGCAATGAAAAAAAAATTCTGTGCGCTAAATACCATTAGTTCAGATCTAATGGTGACAACTAATTTTGATTTTTTTTTCGCCATTCGTATTTTAGATAAGCAGTGGTATATATTTTCAACCAACACTGGCTCACAGGACATCATTAAAACATTCGGAACATAGTGGATAGCATAATAACAATGTGCATTTATCGCTTCTTTTCAGTAGGTTAATTATATGTATACACTATTCTTTTGGTGAAGGAGAAGCAGATGAGTAGTGACATCATAACAAAGAGAAATATGACATTTTTATGGATACTGCTCAGATTTGAGCAATAATTTAATCCAAACAAGAAAGTTCTATTGTGGGAAAAAAGCCTACTGTGCTCCACTAAGTGAAATAAAAAATAATAGACAGTACAGACATTCAACATACCAGGAGGCAATTCTTCAGCAGCAAAGTCATCTGCATTTTTCTTCTGTAAATCTTTTTTTGGAAATGTAACAGGAAAGATACCTTTACTCCTTTTTCTCTATTTAGGCCTATCCTTTTTGTCGGTTTTACACAAACATGACATAATATACCTCACTTGGTCTCACATTTAATTCCTGAGAACTTGGGAATTTGTGGTACAAGTAAGAGACTAACTTATGAAAAGAGGCAACAATTTGATATGTGAAGATCATTATTATGTAAATAATTTATGAGTTAAAGAGAGCACTCACTGAATAGTAGAAACACTGAATAATTGACAAGCACAGTTTTATTCCCACATAATTTACATTTAACAGAATATTGCTTATGTAAAGATCACTATCAGTCACTTTTCGTATGAACTGGAAATAATTTACAGGCTTTAGTTTCGCTGTGCTATATACAAAATGCACATACTATGCAAGACACACAAGCCTTAAGATATGTGTTTACTATTGTGGAATGGCATGTATCTGTAAAACAGTGAATTTCACTTTGTAGATTATATAGGTGAATGTAAAAAATTGATAGTGTTTACTGTTGAGAAGTTTTCCATAACAGTTGTCACAACATGAAAAGTGAAGAAGTGACAGTGATACTTATAAAAATCACAGTTGAATTTTCATTTTTCAGTGTTATGTGAATTTCATTTATCTGAATTAATATATGCATATGAGTGTGTGACAAATACTTGCAATGCACGACTTAATTGTTTCTATTATTGTTGTCAATGCATATGATGTGCTTTAGATACACAAGAGGGCACGTTTCCAGAAAGCAATAAATGTGTTGATGAAATAAGTTTGAATAAAAATTTATGAATGGGTGACTGAATTATAAATTGTGAGCAATTTCACATTCACTGCTCTATAAGCACCTTCCCTAGACCTTTCCATGGTAAACATATTTTTTAAAGTCACCTACCCACCTTATACATCTGCTACATATACCACAGGCCACCATACAGTGCTTGGCGGATTTTATCCTGTGCCTCTAGTAGTTATTTCCTTTTCTCTTCCACTTGAAAATAAATCGAGGGAAGAATGACTGTCTTTAAGTCTTCAAATGAGCCCTAATTTCTCGTATCTTTATCTTTGTGGTCCTGAGGTTGAATTTATGTGGGCAGCTGTAGTATCTTTCTACAGTTACCTTCAAATGCTGGTTTTCTATATTTTCTCAACAGTGTTCGTAAAAAACAATGTCACCATCCATCCAGGGATCCCAGTTGAGTTCCCAAAGCCTCTCCCTAACACTTGCATACTGTTCAAACCTACCGGTAACAAATCTAGCAGGCTATCTCTGAATTGCTTCAATATCTTCCTTTAATCTGACCTGGTAAGGATCCCAAACACTGAAGCAGTACTAAAGAATAATTTTTGCTAGTATCCTACATGCAGTCACCTTTACAGATGAACCACACTTTCCAACGTTCTCCCAGTAAACTGAAGGCCGACCAGTCGCCTTCCCCTACCACAATCCTCACATGCTCAGTCCATTTCATATCGCTTTGCGGTGTAATGCCAAGATATTTAAATGACATGACTTTGTCAAATGGGCCACTACTAATGATGCATTTCAACATTTTGGGTTAGATTTTCCTACTCATTCACATCTTATTACATTTAGAGCTAGCTGTCATTCATCACACCAACTAGAAATTTTATGTAAGTCGTCATGTGTCCTCCTACAGTCACTCAGCTTCAACACCTTCCCATATGACCCAGCACCATCAGCAAACCACCACTGATTCCTCTCTGTTGGATCATTTAGGTAGGCTATATGTGAAATAATAAATGCCCTATCATACTTACCTGGGGCACTCCTGACAGTATACTTGCCTATACTTGCCTCTGATTAACACTCGTCAAGGATAACATGCTGAAGTTGTATTACTTAAGAAGCCTTCGAGTCGCTCACATATCTGGGAACCTATTCCATATGATTTGTACCTTCATTAAGAATCCGTAGTGTCATATCATGTCAGACACTTTCCAGAAATCTAGAGATATGTAATCTACCTTTTGCCCTTAATCAATAGTTCACAGTATATCAAGAGAAAAGGACAAGATAAATTTTGCACAAGTGAGGCTTTCTAAAACCACACTGATTTGTGGATATAACCTTCTCAGTCTCAAGAAAATTAAATAGATTACAATTGAGAATACATTCAAGAATTCTACAGCAAACCCAATCTTAGGGATATTTGTCTGTAATTTGGCAGTTCTGTTATTTTACCCTTCTTATATATAGCAGTCATCTGCACTTTTTTCCAGTCACTTGGGATTTTGTGCTGGGTGAGAGATTCACAATAAAAGGAAGCTGAGTACGGAACAATGCCATAGAGTACTCTCTGATAAACCAAATTGGGATCCCATCTAGACCTGGTGACTTATTTGTTTTCAACTATTCCATTGTTTCTATATTCCAGGGATGCATATTACTGTGTCTTCTATATGAGAGTCTGTTCAATGTCAAATGACAATATTTTTCTACGATTCTCCTGCATGAACAATTTCTTAAATGTGAAATTTAAAACTTCAGCTTTCATATTACTGTCTTAACAGCCACACCAGATTTGTCAACAAGTGCAATGATGGAAGCCTTAGACCCACTTAGCAATTTTACATAGGACCAGAATTTCCTCAGGTTCTCGGTCAGATCTTTTGCCAAGTATGACGGTGGTATGCTTTGTACGTAGAGATTTTCACAGACACACAAATATCTGCTAAAATTTCCATTTCATCATTTGTGTGTTCTATTTTGAACCAAGAGTGTCACAGCCTTTGCTTCCTCACTAATCCCCATCTCCATACATATGCTGTCAATAAGGTCCAGCCCGTTTGTAGCTGCAAGACTGTCTAACAAATTTGCATTATATGTGGGTTGCCGAACTAGCTGCAGAGGACTGTTTTCAGAAAATGTGTTCAAAAGAACTTCTGAGGACTGACTGTCTGTAGGCTATCGCCTCCTCCCCCGCAATGAATACATAGATATTCCAGCCAATACTCGGCAGGTTAAAGTTACCTCCAATTGTTGTTACATGATCTGAGTATTTATGTGTTGCTGACCATAGAATTTCTTTGAATGACTGTAAAATTGTCACAGTTGTTTTGGTGGCCAGTAAAAACATCCAACAATTAATTTGGTCTCGTATTGACTGTTTATATATTCCCAGATAACTTCACTGTAACATTCGACTTTGACCTCAATGGAGACAGTATTTTTGTCAACAACAGTGAACACTCCCCATCCTATGACCCATCTTATGACATCTAATGTGTCTTTCTGATACACATTCTATGGCTTGGTATATATCTCAGAGCTTTGTACTTCATGTTCGGTGCCAAGAATATCTTGAGTGAGAGAACTTTCCTGGAGGGCAGCAAATTCAAGAACTCTGTTATGAATGTTGCGACAATTTACTGATAAAGTTTTAACAGTCAAAGTGGTTTCACCCTGAATGTGGCCTGACTTCCCTTTCTGCATGTCAAATGTGAGTGTTCATTAGAGTACCTCAAACTACCGCATAGCCTAAGTAACCCCATGTGTACTTCACAAGTAGTGTGCTACCCAAGTAGCTGCTTCATTTTGTAGTGCACCCCTGACCAGTCAAAGGGAGTACTACAAATCGCCACCTGATAATCAAAGGATCCTAATCAACTATGGGAACAATGCTGCAAATTGCAAGCTCCACATGGACATCATGTGTGAGGCCAGCAGCCTCATCACTCCACCAGCCACCTGCACTAACTGAGGATGATGTCAGAACCCATGTGACAGGCGTTGTTGATGTCGACATGAGTCACAACTTGCAGATGACTGCACCCTGCACGCTCGATAGCCATAGGCAAGGATGCTCTCGTATGAGCCCACTCCGCCAGCAGGCATACCAAGTGCACACTGGCTTTCTGAACGCTATCTTCCTAAGGAGCTCCATAACTTGTCTTATGTTGGAGCTCTCAAAAACTAGTATCGCACTGCCCGTGTGAGCCAGCTTAGACCCCACTGAGGAAACAGCCACATGTTCACTCACAGGTCAAATAGACAAGTCCATAAGGTCAGCTGCCACGTTTGCCCTCCACCACAAGGGATGCGAATGCGTTACTACAGACCATTTAGCCTGCTGTGAGAGTGGATACAATGCATCGGGTACACTAGGAGGGCCTTCACAGCAGAGCCCACGGTCGAACCAACCAACACCTGGGGTGTTCCATGTGACATGCCAAATTCTCTGCCACCACTACGCCCAGAGAGCGCAGCCTGAAGATGGCTGACCTTAGCATTCTTCTACCCGTGAACAGCGTCAGCTCCTCCTGCACCCACACACAGTGTACACACATCCTACCCATGCCAGCAGCACTGACTGAAGAAGTAAACTACAAAAGCAGACAGAAACTTAGATACATAACTTGCTACAATCTCAATGTGTTGCTAATGGAAGCTGAGCCTTAATAATATGTGTGGCTGGCTGTTCAGAAAAAATGAAACTACTCTACAGAGTGCCTGAATTTATCCATAGAGTTAAAAATGCAAGATTAAACCTCTTAAGTGGAGGGCTTGACTGACTGGCTTACACAGGAAATGGATGCTTGTCTTCGAAACAAAATAAGAGAGCAAATACTGTGCTACAGACTGAATGAAATTACACTTCCAAAATGTGAGACTATACCGCTTAAATGGAAAAACACGCACAAAAATCAAGAAATATGGTACTAGTAAAACACAGGAAAAGCTAAATAAGAAACTTAATATAATTGATTATTTTTGTTGTTATAAATATGTAACTTGCCTCATTGGAGATGTGAATTGGTGACAGCAGATCACCTTTCATTAAAACTCTCAGGGCAAGGTAATGATGCAGAAATACACCTAACCATTGCGTTGAACAAAGTACCAGTACTGTCTACACTAAAATTAAGCATACAACCAACAAACACACAGGCCAGTAAGCAGTGTATTCTGTGCAGTTCCCTTCACTTATTTATACTCTACAGTGTTTCTTAATTACATCATGGATATAGGTAGGCGGGAATAAACTGATCAAGAGTTTGGAGTTGACATATTGTCCAATGAGAATAAACAATAAAGCAGTGAAGGGAACTGCACAGAATACCCTGCTTACTGGTCTATGTGTGTCTGTTGGTTTAAATTTAATTTTAGTGTAGACAGTACTGGTACTTTTCTTCAAAGTAATGGTTATAACTGTGACAGCTGTGAGATGTATTTCAGCATAAGTAGCTTTTTCCTTTGCCTCAATAATGTCCAGTGACAATTTTTACATATTTGTTGATGTTTGTAATAAAAGCCTTGTACTTTATGGAAAGAAGGATGAAATGTTTAATATGCGTTCTTGTGGAGTAGAACAGTTACAGCGTTGTTTATTGTTTTGTCGATTTACCTTTGTCCACAGACATTCTGTAAACAATTTTGCAAGGGTCTTTTACATTACTTTGCTTCCAACTTCAAGTATTTCTGTTTCAATACAATCATCCCCAAGGGTCTTTCCTTCCCTTCTAGCTTGAATTGAATGGCTGTGTAACCTCCTCTGACATAACATCCAGATTGTTATTTTTTATTTGTTGTTATTTTCTGTATATTAACTGTCTGTGCTTCAAAGTCCTCCCTTGAACTGTATAAACATTTAAAGAAAACTTTGAATGCTTGTCCTGTTTTCTCTCTCTCAGCAGTTGAAATATGATGTCTGTCCAATATAAGTTTCTGTTCTATTTTCTTAATACTCTCGTTACCAATTCTTTCTCTTGCTACATTTTGCTTAGTACCTGTTCATCTCCCTTCAAAGTCATATCTGAATAATTTTATGTAATTGAGCATTTTCTATCACCTTTCTGTTATTATTTGTTTGAAATTTCCACCATCTCTTTAATAGTTGTTTATTTCCACTTACATTTTGCTTTTGCTTTCTTCATACGCACAACATTTTTTGGTTTGTACATTCATATATTCGTTATGTAATCCCTCTTTATTTGTATAATCTGTGACAGTACATACTGAACATGCTCCTAAATTTTAAGTGCCGTATCTTACTATGTAGAACCAAGGTCAAGTGTTGCTGGTAAGTGGAAGACAGTGTCTCCTCTCTGCCTAAATGAGTTTTTTTAGTGGGATGCAGCAAGATGAAGAAGCCCATAAGATAAGTAGTGTGAAAGATACTATAGCTTCTCACCAAAACATTCAGTCTGAAGGGGATAACAGTTTTGAGATTAAGATTTGCTTCCTGAACATTCAAGGAGTAAAGAATTTTTGGTGAATAATTTTGGACAGGAGAATATATTCGATATTTTTTCCTTGAATGAACAGTGGGCTGTCAAGGGTGAACTTGCATATAACAGGTGGTGTAACAATCTATATGAAAGAGTAACTCAATTGCTCCATTAATAAGTTGGATTTAGAGTATTTGTGGGGTGAATAGAATTTTAAAGCTACTGGTATAGTTATTGATAGTTTTAAGTTATTAACAATGTCCTGGTACATGTCACCAAAGGGTATCACCAGTGTATTTTTAGAAAAATTGGAGTTTCTGTTAGATGCCAGATTAGTCTATGTTAGGTATAGGAATCAATCATTAAAAAAGCCATTGTGGAAGCCAAAAAAATACAGTTTCAGCAGTATTGGAAACTAATAAATACTTTTGCTAAAAATGAAAGAAACAAGGAAATTAATCTATCTCCCCAAACATTCAATGATTATTATATCAAATCAGTGGAAGAAGTAAGAAATGCTATTGCCAAACCATCAGCTATGTCTGCTTACTACGAGGTCTCACCTACTCTCGTCCCAAGAATAGTAAAACAGTGAAAACCTTTAGACAGAGTAGATATATGTGACATATCTTGCAATATATTAAAGAAAGTAGTAGATTGTGCTATGTATCCTTTAACATATTATATAAACAATCCTGTATTTGAGGGATATTTTCCTCATGAGCTGAAACTGTCTAGGGTAGTTCCACTGTATGAAGAAGGAGGTACCAACTCACCTTCAAGTTACAGGCCAGTTTCTGTAGTCCCAGCTTTTTCTAAAGAACTGTAATGTGTAATTTACCAACAGTTACCTGTTTACTTTGAAAATCTAGGAATAATTAGTGAATCACAGTATAATTTTAGGAAATACTTGTCAACTATTTATGCTGTAGACTATGTACTGAAATACATACATCGAGTGTCAAAAGATAAAGCTTTTGCTCAAGTCATTTTTTGTGTTCTAATTAAAGCCTTTGACTCTGTAGAGCACATACCACTTCTGGAAAAATGGAATTCTATAGTACTGAAGGCAACACCCTTAACTATTAAAATCATATCTACAGAGCCGTAGGCAAGTTGTCTGTGTTGACAAGAATATGTCAAGTATAGAACAAGTTACATTAGGTGTTCCACAAGGACCATACTGGACCCTTTTTTTGTTCCTTATAATGATCAATGATTTGCCATCATTCAGAATGTTTGGTAGAGCGATAACAAAACACAGCACATGGTTTTTAGTCTAAAAGGGAAGCATCCATCAGATGATTCTAGTTATGGTAAGTTTTTGGGAATATATTTAGACAATAAATTATCTTGGCGTCATCATGTACAATACATTAGTGGTGAGCTGTCAAGAGTAATTTTTATGTTAAGGCGACTTATGGACTGTGTAAACAAAAAGTATGTTAGAAGAGCCTATTTTTGCTTCTTTGAAAGCATACTGACATGTATTATTTTATGGGGAGCTCTAGTTGTGTGCACATTATCTTTATGCTGCAGAAGAAAGCTGTTAGGGTAATTACTGGTTCTTAATATAAGCCACACTGTAAACTTGTTTTATGAACAAAAAAATCATGACTGTAACAAACTTACACATATACTATGTTTTAATTTAAACAAAAAAGAAGTTACAGGAAGCAAAATGTAGAGAAAATGTACATTGTAACAACACAGGAGGGAGAGTTGTATTTATACTCCATATCACAGACTATCAAAATCACTGAAGAGCTATGAACTTACGGGGCACAAATTATTTAATAAGGTACCACATTCTGTACAAGAATTACCTGAACAAGCATTCAAACAAATACTTTTTATTTATTTATTTTCTGTCCATATAACAAAAAGTTTTCGGACATTGTCAGGAAAATTTAGTTTACATTACACATATATAGTAAAATATTTACATTCTTTCATAACAACATATGGATCAGACACATGTCTGTACACATTATTTTTCAAAAGGGCAGTTCAAGTAGATTCCTCTATACTGGAACACAATTTAGCTTATATTTACAATAGTACAGTACACACAATACAGTGTATAATTACATTCTTTCATACCACTGATAGAGCGGAGACATTGTCTATATACACTGTTTTCCAAGATGGCACTACAACTTAAAGTCCTCTATGGAGTAACAGCACTTCTCTACTAATAATTGCTTCAGTCTATTCTTTAGCATATTTAGATTTACTTTCTTGAGTTCACAGGGTAGTGCATTGTTGAAAATTGTTCAAAATGTTCAAATGGCTTTTAGTACTATGGGACTCAACTGCTGTGGTCATCAGTCCCCTAGAACTTAGAAATACTTAAACCTAACTAACCTAAGGACATCACACACATCCAAAATTGCTCCCTTTCTCTGTACCCTGTGGTCCGTTGCCTTTTTATTGGCCACAATTCTATGAAAATTTGCCCTTCCCCGTGTATCATAGTTGTGTACATTACTGTTTCTCATATTAAATTCAGGATTTTGTTTCATGAATATGACTGTCTGCGGTATATACATTGAGTACACAGTAAGAATTTTATATTTTCTAAAGATGTCTCTACAAGGCTCTCTCTTCTTTACCTTGGCTACTATTCTTACTGCCTTTTTTTGTAATCTAAAATGTCTATCTATATGAACTGCTGATGCCCCACTCCATATCTCAATACCATACTGAAGGTGCAGATGAATTAACCCAAAATATATTTGCCTTAAAGTATCATGGTCCAAGAAGGCTGAGACCCATTTCAGTAGATACACATTTCTAATGATTTTCTTGCAAATATTATGTACATGTTCTTTCCATAAGTGTTCATCAACAAAGATGCCCAAAAATTTATGTGTATTTGCATGTGGAAGACCCAATGGGGATGTAAATACAGTATCAGTTATGGCAGCATTATAACTGTGGATGAACTTCATTATTACCACTTTGTCTTTATTTACAAGAAGCTTGTTTGCTGTAAGGTATGCGGACAGAGTATTGAAACTGATCTCGGTGTTGTTAGCTGCAGACTGCATATCACTGCCACAGCTGATGAAGGATATGTCATCAGCATAGCTTACGACCATGCAATTTTGGGGTTAAAATAAGTTATTTACATATACAGGGAACAGAAAAGGCCCTAGTATGCTGTCTTGAGGTACGCCACATTGAAGTGTCCTGAAGTTTGATTTGGTTGTTAGGAGCTGCTCATTATTTTGATAAGTTAGCTTCACACACTGTTTCCTGTCTTTTAAATAGGAGGTAAGTAGTTTCAAGGTTAGTCCTCTCAACCCGCACTCTTCTAGCTTACACAGAAGAATGGTATGATTCGCAGTATCAAAGGCTTTACTCATATCTAGGAAAGTGCCTATTACCTTGTCACTTTTGTCCAGCTTATTTAATATTTCATGTATAAAAGATGCTACTGCTGTTGTAGTAAATCTCCTTTTTCTAAATTCATGTTGTAGGTTGTTTAACAGATTGTGTTTGGTGAAATATGATTCAACTTTATTTAGTATTACTCTCTCTAACAATTTGCCTAGTTCTGAGGTTAATTATATTGGCCTGTAGTTTTTAGCGTCAGTTTTTAATCCCTTTTTATGCACTGGTATAATTTCAGTAATTTTCAAAAGGTCAGGGAATACTCCATTTCTGAGGGAGGTATTTATCAAGTGAGTCATGGGTTTCATCAATTCATCCCTGCATTCCTTTAGCAGTTTAGGTGAAATGTCATCCCAGCCACAAGACATTTTTGGCCGAAGTGCTGATATGATTGCCAGGACGTCCCTCTCAGTAATGCCGTGGATATAAATGGACTGGCTAGATTTTCCAATACTAAAATTTTGTGGCTTGACATGAACTTCATTTGTACCAACTGTACTGAACTTTTGTATAAATTTCTGACACTTCTTTTGGGTCATTTATTTCTTCACCATTTTCTTTTAATGTTATGTTGCTGTGTTCATAGGAATTCTGTTTCCCACTTTCTTTATGCATTATTTTCCAGGCAGTTTTACTGATACAGCTAGAGTTCCTTGTTTCAGAGGTATATTTCTGTGCTTTTAGGTAGTCAAGGACTCTCTGTATGTTTATCTGAGCAGTTTATATTTTGTTGAGAAGTATTGTAGTTTAGTATCTCTAAAGAGTATATAGCAATCTTTCATTTTCTCCCGGTGTTCAATAATTTCAGAAGGGAGATCTCGGCTCTATGGTTTACAGCTTTATTTACTTTTTTAACTAAAGGACAGGTTTCATTTAAATTGTTACTGAATAACTTATAGAAATATTCCCATTTTTCGTTCACTTCAGTTGCATTGTACACTGGTTCCCATTTTTCATTTCCTAGTGCCATCTTAAGTTTAGAATAATTAAGTTTAACTGTAAGACATGTTAGTCACCCACCCATTCTACAACATAAATGAATATTTCAATTGTAATATAGTACTATTTTATTTATCAATTGTATTGTATTATATGTGTGATGTTTTCTACTGCTGTAAAGGACGATTGTCAATAAAATTATTATTATTATTATTATTAATTAAATTCTTTTTTAATCTGTAGCACTGACTTTCACCTGATGAGCTATTTTCTTTCAAGTAGGCCTACTATAATTATTTTTACCCTGCATCTTACCATTCTGTAATCAATTGCTGTTCATTAGTGCTTTATGTTTGCAAAATACCAGTAGGGCATATTGTGCAGTATGTTTAATACTCAAAATATAGCCATTTTCATTTTTTGTTTGATTTAGTTCTTTTCAAAACAAATATTAACCACTACTTGAAATCCAAAATTTGTAACACCAAGAATTAGAGTTGTTCATCAGCTACACCATCTAACAAGCAAACTATCACCTTCGTACTTAACCTAAACCTCAAACTACACTACCAGTAAGTCTGTAAACACAATTGACATCTCAAAAAATAATGTCGAAGCGAAACAAAAATTGCCAATGTACTGTTCCATCTATGTTCGCACACATATGATGTCACATGCTACAGTTTTATTACGTTAAAGATCAAAACCATTCTCAATAGGTTCAACTGACCCAATTTTACTGCGTGGTAAAGATTAAAACCTTTCCTGTTGGTGGCTGTAGATTGTTAGTTCTGATATTCTTTGTATTCACAGATTCTCTACTGTAAGAAAATGAAACACCTACAGCCATCTTTATGATGCCCTTTATTGTGTAGTTACCAGCTTCAGTGCACCATCTTCAGGAATTAATGCCTGAAGATGTTGCATTGAGGTGCCGAAACTGTAGCAACACATGGAGGACATCATAAGGATGGCTGTACGTGTTAAATTTTCTTACAATAATGAACAGCTGTAGTCCCCCAGACCTCCAGACAAAAGGATGGACATACAGAAACATTCTCTAATACGTTACGGTATTCTGAGAAGCTATTTATATGCTTTACATTAGGACCTATGCCTTGGACTGTGCTCTTCTTTTATTATGTATAGCAGCTTCTGTTTGTCTCCTCCCGTTTTCATTGTACTATCAGTTAGTAACAGTACTCTTCCTCCTTTTCTTAAATTGTTTTGAGGTAGAACTCCATGGCTATTATTTATTTTAAAAATGACACCTTGAAGTACCAAATACCTGCGACATAGATGTTGATTGCTAATCTTGATCACAGGGGTAGTCATTTGGTGGGCATAGTATTACCAGTAGAATTGTTGCTTAAAATGAAAGTTCCTTGATCTTGTATAGCCTGTGTGTTATTTTAAGCAACAGTTGTGTTGTATCGATATCACTGTGCAATCCAGATGAGGATCCCAGAGCTTAAAATTGTCAGTTAAGAACATTAAACTTTCAGTGAAGTATTTTGTGTAACCTCCAGTGGTTTGAAATTGTGTTACAAATTTGTTCTTTAGCTTGGCCTTCAAAAACAAATGTATCTTAAAAGAGGTCTGATACAAATCACCATTATTATGTGGATAAAGTTGTGGACAATGTGAATGCTTTTGCTAAGTAATCATGTGAGAAATCACTTACAGTATCTGACACATTTGTATGCAAACCATGAAACCTGTCATGTGATGTATGCTAATGTAACAGTCATTTCCATACGTGACTTTTCTTATAAATTCTCCATTCCTTAATTTTGTGCGCCTAACAAAATACTTCACCCATTTTGTAGCATGTTGCTTTGAAAGTAAACCTTCAGAGTAATATAATGAGCATTCCAAATTATCTTCCAGATACCATCATCAGTTGAGGCTACAGTTTAACTCTAGTACTCTTCTTATTCCTGTATTTGCCAAGGTCTTTTGTGAGAGAACTTACATACCAGTAATGTTGTAAAGCCCTGCTTTTTTAAAATAAAGATGCCAGCTTCAAAATCTGTTTTTCTGTCTATGGAACTCTGTACCAGCCAAACTTCAAAAAAGTTATGCTTATTGCTTCTTGCTTGACGAAATAATTTTATGACATAGAATACAGGAAGGGAAATTTATGGTTGAATGTCCCTTCAATTAGAAAGCCAGTAGGCAGGTAATAATAATGATAATTCTATGTGGCACAGTTGCCAGGTGCAAATCTTCTAACTGGACACTGCTTTGCCATCTTTTGTGTGCATACTCTACCCCAGTAATAAAAAAGGAGTCTGCAGTTTAATCTTGAAGCTGAAACCATCTGTCATTCCTGATGAATTTTCTTATCATTTATAGGTGAAGCTAGATTAAAGGCTGACTGAAATATTCTGGGGTCCACAGTAATCCTGTGACCTTTTTGTTTCCAACACACACATTACTAGCCCAACGTTAGTCAAATTATGAAATAGAGATTATCTATCCTATGATAGTAGGCAGTCTGTAAAGACTACCCTAGTAGACTTTGCAATTTATTAGACGTCATACTAGTAGAAAGACACACTGTGAGTTATATGAACATTTGATCTATATGTACACTGATGTAATACAGCTATTTAATAAATTCTCATTTATATTTATATTCATGGGCACTTCTCTTAGTAGTAACTAAAAAATTACATTTGTTCCACAGTTGTATCTGATGTGATTACCAAGAACAATTGAAAGAGTCAGCAAAAGAAAGTGCTAATCCACAAGAACATATTTTGGGTTATTTGCATGTTATATGTTTGATCAAATTCAAAGACAATAACATCAATACAAGAGGACTAAACCATTTATACAATAGACAATGCCTTCTAGTGGTACATATGGAGAGCTGTTTTTACCAGTAAGTGGGGAATTCTAAAATACGACAGTTTGTTTGTCAGAGTAATCCTTAGTAAACTGAGGGTCAGCACTTTCTTCTGCCAGTACCTTCATCACTACCAGTCAGTATTTTCTGCGAGACAGTGTAGTGTGGTATACAAGGCATACCTCTTTTTCCCATTAATGAAACATTATTTCCTTTTTGTCAGCAGTGTGTGCGAGTATCATTTGACATTGGCCATGAAGCATCCATTCGTGCAAAACGCACACCAGAAGGCTTCACTCATGATTGGAAAGTGTTTGTGCGAGGTACAGATAATGCTGAGATACAGCATTTTGTGGAAAAAGTAGTGTTCCATTTGCATGAAACGTTTCCTAAACCTATCCGTGGTAAGTGTCTTTACATAATTACTTAGTATTAATGTGAACTTAAATTTTTTTATACTTTATTCTTGGATACTTGTATCGAAAAGTGAATTGGATGACATTTTGATCATAATGGTGATCCAGTAACTTAAATAATATATGTATCTCTCTCTCTCTCACTCACTGTGTAAAACTGCATGCACGATAGCAGCAGCTGTTGTTTTGGTGTCGATCTTGGTAATAATTTGCACGATACGATGGGAACTGAATACAATGAACCATGATTTGGTTGTCAGTAGTGAATCAGAAGAGTCGTTTGTAATTTGCTATTGTTTGTAAATAAATTAGCTGGTATTTTGTTCCATTTGGTTAGAATGTAAACACATTGACACAGTTTTCTTCGAAATTGGAAATAAAACAATGGAAGCTCCAGTTTGGAATATCAGCAATATAAAGAAAGGATAGATTGAGTTTCAGACAGCCACAATGAAAAGACACTTACACATTAGCATTCAGCCAAAGCCTTCTTCAGAGCAGGAAAATCTCTCTCTCTCTCTCTCTCTCTCTCTCTCTCTCTCTCTCTCTCTCTCTCACACACACACACACACACACACACACACACACACACATTCACATAAGCAGGCAGACCTCGCGCACACATGACCACCATCTCTGGGAGCTTGGGCTACGTTGCACATCGGTCTATTACGGCAATCAAATTTTTGCATTGAGATTCGCTAGCTATGTCAACTCACACGCAAATTGCCACATTCCAACCTCACATAGATGTTGGGCTGTGCTACAGGCTAGTCTGTCAGCTTAACCAGTTTTCTGCCACTCGCCACCAAACTGTTACATTCTAACCTAACCTAGACATAGGGCTATACTGCATGTCAGCCTCAGAGCACCTAGTTTTCTTCCATTAACATTTTTTGGCTTCGTCAACTTAAACCAAATTGCCACATTACAGCCTAGCTTAAGCTTTGGGTTTGCTACATACAAATCTGCCAGGACGTCTAGTTTTTTTATGTTCACTAAATAATTACGAAAATCAGTGAGCAGCCTTAAAATTCATAATAGCCAGACGAGTGAAAGTTATTCTGGCACTCTCTATATAGAAAACAAATGTGATTGGTTCATATCTTCTGCCTAAAAAGAGCATTAGATTCTCCAGTTCACTCACTCACTCACTCACACCTCCTCCTCCTCCTCCTCCTCCTCCTCTCCATCCCCCCCCCCCCCAAATCCCCCACACTCCCCCAACCCCCCATCCACACACGCACACAAAATATTTTCTTGGACAATAGGCTGTGAGCCATGCATTGTTAGAGGATTCCCTCCTCATGTCTTTGCACACATGAGGAGGTCCATTGTGAAGACCATGTAGGGCATCTCATCATCATCATCATCATCATCATCATCATCATCATCGTCGTCGTCATCACCATGATCAGTGCTCTGCCAAAAGGCAGGTCTTCACATGGTTGTTCTCCAGGCTGTCCAGTCTTCTGTCATCCTCTTCAGGTCTGCATAATTTCCTCTTCCCTTTATGTCGTCTATCATCTTGTATCGCCTTCTTCCTCTCAGTCTTCTCCCACAAACCAATCCTTCCAAAGCATCTGCTAGCAAGCACTCCGTTCTCAGTGAATGTCCCAACCAGTTCTTTTTCCTTTCTCTGACAACCTTCAGCAGACATCTTGTCTCACCAACCCTTTCCAATACTGTTTCATTACTTACTCTTTCCATCCAAATTATCCTCTCCATTCTTCTCCACATCCACATCTCAAATGCTTCTAACCTTTTTTCATCCTCTCGTCTCAGCGTCCATGTTTCTGCCTCATATAGTGCCACACTCCAGACAAAACATTGGCCAACGCTTTTCCTTAGATCTTTATCTAATTTGCCACATAAGAGTCTCCTCTTTCTGTTGAATGCCTCCTTCGCTATGGTAATTTGAGTTTTCACCTCCTGGTGACATCTCAAGTCTTCAGTTATTGTGCTTCCAAGATATTTAAATGCACTTACTTGGCTAATGGTAGATTGTCCTATTTTAATATTAGACAATCTGTGTCTTGTACTGATGAACATACTCTTTGTTTTTGCTGTGTTTATTTGCATCCCATATTCCACACAAGCTTCATTCAGATCTTTGAGCACATTATTCACTGTCCGCTCACTTTCTGCCACTAACACCATGTCCTCAGCAAATCTTATACATTCTATTCTCTTTCCACTAATACGTATTCCTCTTTTCCCGCCTAAGTCTTTTGCAATAATCTCTTCAAGGTATGCATTAAACTAAAGTGGGGAAAGGCAACAACCTTGTCTAACACCTCATCCAATGCTACTTCCTTCTGACATTTCATTTCCAATCCTTATCCTTACTTTCTGGTGTAAATATAGAGTCTGTATCAGTCGTCTCTCTTTCCAATCTACTCCTTTCCTCTTCAAAATATCCATCAACTTGTTCCACTGAACTCTATCAAAAGCCTTTTCTAAATCTATAAAAACAGCAAATATTTCTCTACCTTTTTTTTCCATATATCTTTCCCCTATAGTTCTGAACAGGCCAATAGCATCTCTTGTTCCTTTTCCTCTTCTAAATCCGAACTGCTACTCTGCATTGCCTCTGTCCAGCTTGCCATATAGCCTTCTATTCAACACTTTCAGCAAGACTTTAGCTGCATGAGAAATTAGACTGATAGTTTGATGCTCTTCACATTTTTTAGTGTTTCTCTTTTTCTCTATTGGTATCACAACTGTTGTAAGGAAGTCCTCAGGCCATTCCCCTTTGTCATATATCTTGTTACAGAGGTAGATTATTTCTTTTCTTGCCTTGTTTCCCAGACTCTTCAACAGTTCTGCTGGCAAATCATCAATTCCACATACCTTCCTATTCTTTATCTTCTTCAACACCTTTTCTACTTCTGCTTCCAAGATGGTGAATCCCTTTCCATCTTCCGGCACATATTGCTCCTCTTCAGCCTTAATTTCGCTTTGCATTTCATCCCCTTATTCAGACATTCAATATATTCTTGCCATTTGTTCAAAACCTCCGTGGTTCTTCTGCTAGAGTACCATCTGCTCTTTCTATTTCCATGTTATTCCTCTTTCTATTATGTTAAAAAACTATCTCACTAGCCAGTCTATACATCATTTCACACTTTCCCTCTTTCTTCATTTTCTCTATTTCGTCGCATTTCTGTTTCATCCATTTTTTCCTTGCTTCTTCACTTTCTCTTCTTAATTCATTATTTAGTTTCCTGTACCTCTTTTTGCCTTTTTCTGTTTCTACACTTTTCCTCTTTCTGCGCTCTACGATCTTTTTCAACATGTTTTCTGTTATCCATTCGTTCCTGGTGCTTTGGGATACTCATAATTCCTAGTTCTTCTTTGGCAAAGTCCATGAGTCCTTCCCTCATTTTTATCCATTTGTCATTAACACTTTCATCAACACTACCTGTTTGCCATTTTTCCATAAATCTGTTCTCCAAATCTGATGCCTTTCCTACGTCTTTGAGTCTTTCTATGTTTAGTCTTTCCTTTGCTTTTCCTCTCCAGACTTTTTTTCAACTTCAGTTGTATTTCTCCCATTACTAGGTTGTGGTCTGAATTTATGTCCACTCCTGGATAAGCTTTAGCATTCTGCAAACAGTTCCTAAACTTTTTTTTTTTTTTTATCAGGATGTAGTCCAACTGATATCTTTCCCTTATTCAAATTTGATATCCCTGTGTAACGTCTCCTTTTGTGGTGTTCAAATAATGTGTTACCCACTGCTAATGAATTTTCTTTACGGAAACTAATGAGTCATTCGCCTCTCTCATTTCTTATTCCTAATCCAAATCTCACTTCATCTTCATCTCTTCCTTCACCCACCACTGCATTCCAGTCCCCCATGATGATAATGCAGGCATTTCTATTTTCTTTCTTGATGAGTTCTTGTATTTTCTCATAATATTCTTCCACTTCCTCATTTCTATGCTGGCTGGCTGACATATATACCTGTATTAACACCATCATCAGTCTTCCATTAATATATTGTACCTTCATTACCTTATAACTTTTGCCCTATCAATATCCCTACTCTGTTTTTACCACTCTTGGTTTCCCCTGAGTAAAAGAGCTTATAATCTCCACTTTCTATCTCCCCATTCTCTCCCCATCTCTTTTCACACAAACCAAGGGCATCTAATCTGTTCCTTTTCATCTCCTGTTTTGCATTCTCTGTCTTTCCTGCTTGTAGTAGTGTCCTCACATTCCATGTTCCAATCCTCATCTTTCCCCCTTTCACTGTCCCTTTCTTCCTTTCAAATATGGCATAGGGCATCTGCTGCACCATAATTAGCTTCAGGTATCCTATACCAATCCACACTGATTCATGTATTGCAGTCTTCAGTTTCTTCCCGTGTTGAGGCATAGTCAACAGCTGAGACACACACACATGGCTGTAACAGACATATGCCTTTGTGAATTGGCACACCATGTAATGCTCATCAGGAAATTAAAGTTGATGTTTCTGGTACAGATTTCAGATTTTTTTGTTGATATAGTGCAGCTCATATGTTGGGAAAATCATGTCTACATCTGTGAACTGTGTACAGTGCTTTGGGTTTCACCTCACCATTCACACTATGTCTGGGATGTCGACGGGTAGGTCAGAACTGTGCGATGCTGGAGTGTAACTGCAAATGGTTAGCGTCATAATACTATCTGACTAAATTCAGAGTCTGCACCAGTTTCTCTTTTATCTTTTCTGTCCTGGAAGGTGTAACAATTACTTGATATTATTTGACATTGACTTGTCATTTGTGAACACATTGTACTATTCTTGAGTCCTCCACTCGTTGCCTTATTTGCAGAATCTGATGTAGAATCACTTGGGCCAGCCAGGAATAACAGACAAAAGGCCATATGCCCATACAACTTAATCAGTCACCTACTGTAGTCGATGGTGCCAAATGCAGCTGTCAGATCAATGTAGGCCCCTCCATTATCTTCTTCCTCAGAACCATTCTTTGTATTTTGTGTGTGGTTTGAGACTTGGGCAGTACATAATTTCCGGGGTCTGAAATCAGCTTGCTTGTAAAAGAAGTTTTCTTCCAAGATGTTTGTGATGTGATGGACCGTCACTCATTTTAAGGCCTTTAAAAGCATGATAATGATACAAATCAGAAATTCATTGGCTCGTTTGATTTTCTTAATGGTTTCATCAGAGTGACACCACTGCCCTCCTCCATATCTTCAGCATTTGCAAGTTGGCATCACAGATATTCGTCATGACCAAGAGTCAGTTCAGTGTTATCGTTCCAAGGTACAGAACCCTCCTGTTTGACACTAAATGCCCTGTTGGGCTCAGTGCTGGAGAAATCCATTTCAAACACACTTGTGAAAATTCTTCCTTGTGGAAATGGTTTTTGCTTCCCATGTCCAATAAAATGTTTTCTTGATCCTGATGAGTTTTTCTTTTCAGCATCAGTTGGCTGGACATTTGATCTGCAGTCATTTCTGAAACGTTGCTTTTAGGTTTTGTGGGATCACCTCTGAGGATCTTGAGAAGTGCCCACGCTCATCTACTGTTTAATTTCATGTCAAGGTTTTTTTCGTCTCAACCACTATGTCTTTTGTCTTTCAATAATTGGTTGCTTATGTTTGTCTGCTACATGTGTGGTCTCTTCAGAGAAAGTATTGTTCTTGATAGTTTTTAACGAGAGGCTTGGCTGTCTCAAACAGTCCTGGGATATACTCTGAAGTTGTCATGTTTCTCCTGCTCTGAGGGCATCCTTGCCGCCTTGGCTAGTGGATCCACATTTTTCTGAAACTGAACCCCCCCCCCCCCTTGCCAAGCCACCTTCCAATGCTCCATGCACCTGTTGCAACACCCCCCACCCCCACCCACCTCTCTCTCTCTCGCTCAGCTGTCAGCCAGGCTTCTCCAAACCCATCCCTCCACTTCCCTGCCACCTTTCTCACCTCACCAACTTCTCTTAACACAACCTTCCACCACTGTCGAGATACAGGACCATCACAATATATTCAGCTGGAAGAATGTAGCTGTTCAGGCTTATGCATGCCTAGATGATATTAAATATCTAAAATATATATATAATTTTTTGTTTAAATTTAATTCGTTTTCTTGACTTTCAAATTGAATTTTTCCTTTTTTCTTTTTCAATCACTTTTTTTTTCGTATCATATAGATCACCCAGTAGTTGTATCTTATTGATGATTTTCTTACAAATGTTTCTAATTTTTCTGACCTTTTCGCTTGCTTTTCTTCCATTTTTCTGTGTTTTCCATCCTCTGCATATTTATTTAGAGCCACCCACACAATTTCTAACTCTCCAAACTGTCCTCTTAGGCATAATGAATCCCATCTCATTTTATATCCCTGTGAAAGCTGAGTTTCTCCTGGTGCATACAATTTTCAAACGACTTACAGTAATTCAGCTAGGTAATATTTACAGCAACCGCCGATATTTCGCTGGGAGTACAATCCACCAATGGCTGAATTACCATAAGTTGTTTCATTTTATATCCGCTCTTTTCGAAAACATGACATTGCACTATCAAAATGAAGATCCCACATTCTGTTTCTTGAAAACTGCTTTGTCCCTTTGAGTTACTCCAAAAGGTCTAACATTGAAAATCTCTGTTTCTGAATGGACCAGGCTCGCTTACAGTTTTCTCTCTCTCTTACCTGGCTAATCTGTGACCTATATGCCTAATCAGCAAATTTTCACTCTAGCACACATTTCTTCTTCTGCAAAATTCTGCAATTATGTGCATGTTTCCTTGAATGGTATCATCTGCCAAGCAAACTTCAAGCTGCAACAACATGCCAGACTTCACCTCAAAAAGCTATCCCACCTTCTCCTGAATTACCTGAACAATGATGTTTCCCTTCCTGTCCCTCTGCAGCTCCCTAAACAGGCACACCACCAACCATCACTACTCTCCTACAAAACGAGCTTGGCCAACCTCCTAAACATCCCACAGCCTTCACCACTGCCTCCCATATCAAGAATAACCCCTAATTCCAAGAAAGAGTCACAACAGTACAGTGTGTCTAACCTCTCATCGAAAGCATTCTCCCCTCCTGAATTATCTGTATTATCTAAGGACCTCACGTTCAGCCTTAAACCTGCATTGGATCATGCTGCTTTGGTGGACCTACTTTCCTTCAAACGTAATATTCTTGGAAAATATCACTTTGCAAACTCAATCCCAAAACCCTTCCAACAGCAAACCTGACATTGAACCATGCCTCTGACAGTTCAGGCCAAATCCCAACTTAATCCACAACCAGTACCTCAAAATCATCCCTTAGAGGCCTTCCAAGAATGCCTCCCATCCAGCATTGCTTCTCAACCCTTCCTCAGGTCTCTACAACATGACCCTAACCTGTCCTCTGTAGAACTCCAGGCTCTACATTCTCTAAAAGCTGATGACTCCATCATTATCCAGCAAACGAAGGATCTACCAGTGCGGTACTTGACTGAAATGAGTACAAGGGGTGTTTGAAAAATCAGTGCAAAAATAAAAACTACTTACCTGTTTGTGGTAAACCTTTTTTTATTTTTCGACATAGTCTCCTTTTAGACTTATACACTTCGTCCAACACTGTTCTAATTTGTTGATCCCTTCCGAACAATAGGAATTGTCCAAGTCTGCAAAATAGCTATTAATTGCTGCAATCACCTCCTCATTTGAATAAAATCTTTGTCCCTCCAGCCATTCCTTCAAATTGGGGAACAAATAGTAGTCCGAGGGAGCCAACTCTGGAAAACAGGGGGGATGTGAAAGGAATTGGAATCCTACGTCCATAAATTTTGCGACTACAGCTGCTGAGGTGTGTGCTAGTGCACTGTCGTGATGGAAAAGGACTTTTTTACGGTACAATTGCCAGCGTTTTTCTTGCAACTCGGTTTTCAAACAGTCCAATAACGATGAATAATATGCACCTGTAATAGTTTTACCCTTTTCCAGGTAGTCAATGAGGATTATCCCTTGCGAATCCCAAAAGGCACTTGCCATAACCTTTCTGGCCGAAGGAAAGGTCTTCGCCATTTTTGGTGCAGACTCTCCCTTGGTAACCCATTGTTTAGACTGTTGTTTGGTCTCAAGAGTATAGGAACATATCCATGTTTCATCCACAGTGATGAAACGACACTTGGAGTTGCGGATTCTTCCTGAACAACTGCAAATCATCCTTGCAACGCTTCACACAATTCCGTTTTTGGTCAAGCTTGAGCATTCACGGAACCCATCTTGCGGATAACTTTCTCATGTCCAAATGTTTATGCAAAATATTATGTAACCATTCATTCGAGATGCTCACAGCACTAGCAATCTCACACACCTTAACTCTTCTGTCATCCATCACGATATCATGAATTTTATCAATGATTTCTGGAGTCGTAACCTCCACAGGGCGTCCAGAACATTCAGCATTGCTTGTGCTCATATGGCCACTCCGAAAATATGAAACCACTTATAAACTGTTCTAATCGAAGGTGCAGAGTCACCGTAATGTTTATCAAGCTTCTCTTCTTTAGTCTCCTGAGGCATTTTGCCTTTCATAAAGTAATGTTTAATCATCACACAAAATTCTTTTTCGTCAATTTTTTGACAACACTCGACTTCCTTGATTCACACAAATGCCAAACACAAAGAAATAAACCAATATGGCTGAAACTTGGTGTGTGTTCTTTCCAAACATGCTACTAACCAAACATAAGGTGTCATCTCTTGGAATTTGCATGGACTTTTCAAACACCCCTTGTATGTTAGTGATGGTCTACCTACGCGAGCTGTCTGACACCTCTACATACAGCATCTGTCATCAGGATCCCAACCCTGTGATTAAAACAGATCTGCAGTCCCTCCTGAAAACCTCAAGCCCCTCACAAGGACTGACACCTCAATCCATTGAACTTCTTGTTGTGGTTGGCAGGAAGGGTTACTAAAGGAGGCCGAAATGCACGCATTTTAGCTCATGCAGGCTGGTGTGAGGTCTGGAACATGACAAGGGAAATAGAATTGAGAAAAACGGACGTAGCTGGTGGAATACTTAACTTTAATCCATTAATGACGAATGTCGCTCTTGACGATACATGGTTTACAATATCATTAGTACTGATAATGGCGCATTGCTAGGTCGTAGCAAATAACGTAGCTGAAGGCTATGCTAACTATCTTCTTGGCAAATGAGAGTGTAGAAGTCAATGAACCATCGCTAGCAAAGTTGGCTGTACAACTGGGACGAGTGCTAGGAAGTCTCCCTAGACCTGCCGTGTGGCGGCGCTCGGTCTGCAATCCCTGATAGTGGCGACATGTGGATCTGACGTATACTACCGGACCGCGGCAGATTTAAAGGCTACCACCTAGCAAGTGTGGTGTCTGGCGGTGACACCACATTCCTCCCCCGCAAATCGGTGTACGGTTGTGGCATAAGGCTCCTGCCCGCCATCGGGAGGACCCCATGTTGACGTATGTGATGAGGTGAGAAGCCTAACAACAGGCGAGGCTGTGCCACCCGCACCGTGCCATTCGGACCACGGGGAGCTAGGAAACGCCAGAAAACCTGCTCCAGGGTGCACGCCAACATGCGGTGTATGCGCTCTTAGAGAGACAGGAGGGGCCGAAGGGCCGACTTCCAACAGGCCGGGACACCCGACGGGCAAAGACGACATATGGTCTGGAGCGGGCAAGAGTTCCATGTCGGAGGACAACTGGTCACGGGAAGCGATCGGCGGCGCGTGACCCAGGGAGGTGCCCGGCGGTTGCAGCGAAGCGTCCACTACGGGCGTCGCCGGCGAGAGAACAGGCGGAGGCGGCGGCGTGTCGCCATGGGGCAAAATGGAAGGCAGCGTTGGTAACGCCTGGGGCTGAGACGAGCCAGTAGATGGGTCCCCGGTGTGCTGACCGGACTGCACCGTCGCTGAAAGAAGACGGCGAGCGGCAGATCCCGTGCGACAATAGAGGCGCAGCTGGTTGAGATGCCAGCGCACCTCACCAGAGGCCCCCAAAACCAGATACATAGCGCATCGGAGGCAGCGTAGAATGCGCCCATTGAGCCAACGCCGTGAACCTCGGTAGTGGCGATAGTAGACAACGTCGCCTGGAGCAAAAGCAGGTGTCTGCCGCGGGACAGGAACCTGATGTGGCGGATGTAGCAAAGACATCAAGGTTCGATGATGACGACCATGGAGCAACTCAGCTGCCGAGCGACCATCTCGGGGCTGAGAGCGAAAAGAGGATAAAAAGAGCAGTAACGCGTCCTCCCGAGAATGCGACTCTTTCAACTTCAACATCTGTGACTTGAAAGTCCTGACCAATCATTCAGCGGCACCGTTTGACTGTGGCGAAAATGGCACGGACGTCAGATGTTGAATACCATTGGTCTTGTAGAATGACTGAAATTCTGCGGACATGAATTGTGGGCCATTGTCGGAAACGATAGTCTGTGAAAGACCTTCAATGCAAACGATAGCGGATAACGCCTGGATGGTGGCAGATGACGTCGTGGAAGACATCCGGACAACAAAAGGAAAATTACTGAATGAATCTACCACAACCAACCATCGAGCATTCCAGAATGGACCAGCAAAATCGATGTGTATGCGTTGCCAAGGGGAAGTGGCTCTTGGCCATGCAAATAATTTCCGCAGTGGTGCTGATTGTTGTTGGGCACATACCATGCAAGAAGAGCACATATTCCTAATCATGGCATTGATTCCGAACCAATTACAGTGCCGATGAGCAAGTTGTTTCGTTCTCACTATACCCCAATGTCCTTGGTGGAGAAACTGTAAGACAGAGGACTGTAACGAACGTGGGACCACGACCCTGCACTGATCATTATCAGAACCCAACAGCAAAACACCACGTCGTACAAAAAGTCTCTCCTTGTGAGCAAAAAATCGCCGAACCAATGGGTCCCCGATCCGTAACTGTGAAAAGGGCCATTGCGTAGCAACAAAGCGCAGAATGGGAGCAAGGACAGGGTCAGCAGCTGTGGCTATAGCTACACGACGAAAATCAATCGGAAACGATTCAACCACGTCATCGGTTTCCGCATCAATGAAGATGCAAGCAAGTTTGGAGGAATCGAATGCCCTATCCTCAGCAACAGGCAGGCAGGCCAACGCATCGGCGTTTCCATGCTTAGCAGTGGACCGATACAAGATATCGTAGCGGTACTGCTAGAGGAAAATAGACCAGTGAATGAATTTCTGCACTGTACGTGGAGGTACAGGCTTGGTCAGATGAAAAAGTGATATCAAAGGTTTGTGGTCTGTGATTATGGTAAAGTGACGACCATACAAGAAATCATGAAACTTTGTAACACCAAATACGAGAGCCAATGCTTCTTTCTCGATCTGTGAATAATTTCTTTGAGCAGACAAGAGCAATTTGGATGCAAAGGCAATAGGGCGATCATGCGACCCATCTTCGTGTGCAAGCATAGCACCGATCCCGAAATCCGATGCATCCACCATCAACAAGACGGGCTTCTGGGGATCGAATGGCGTAAGGCAAGTATTGGAAAGCAACGCCGATTTGAACTGGCGAAAGGCACGGTCGCATTTCGTCGTCCAGACGAACGGAACGCCTTTATGGTGTAAGCAGCTGAAATGGAAGAGGCGTGTAGTATATAACGGCAATAATAATTAATTTTTCCCAGCACACTCTGTAGCTGCTTCAAATTCTGCGGCGAAGGCAAGTCTTGTATGGCACAAAGGTGTTGTGGTTGGCAGGAGAGCCAACACAGGGTTACTAAAGGAGGCCGAAATGCACGTGTTTTAGCTCATGCAGGCTGGTGTGAGGTCTGGAACATGACAAGGGAATTAGAATTGAGAAAAGCGGACATAGCTGGTGGAATACTTAACTTTAATCCATTAATGACGAACGTCGCTCTTGACGATACATGGTTTACAATATCAATAGTACTGATAATGGCGCATTGCTAGGTCGTAGCAAATAACATAGCTGAAGGCTATGCTAACTACCTTGTCGGCAAATGAGAGCGTAGAAGTCAGTGAACCATCGCTAGCAAAGTCGGCTGTACAACTGGGACGAGTGCTAGGAAGTCTCTCTAGACCTGCCGTGTGGTGGCGCTCGGTCTGCAATCACTGATAGTGGCGACACGCGAGTCCGACGTATACTACCAGACCGCAGCCGATTTAAAGGCTACCACCTAGCAAGTGTGGTGTCTGGCGGTGACACCTCACTTCTCACCCCACCCAAACCATGCACCCCCTCCTTTTACCTTCTTCCTAAGATTCATAAACCCAATAACCCTGGCCTTCCTATAGTTGCTGGCTTCAGAGCAACCACCGAATGTATATGTTCCTTAGTAAATCAACACCTGCAACCCATAGTACAAAGATTCTCCTCCTACATCAAAGATACTAACCATTTCCTAGATCGTCCGAAATCAGTGGCCATCCCACTCCCACCATACACCTTGCTTGTCACCATGGATGCCACCCCCCCTCTATACCAACATCCTCCATGTACATAGTCTGTCTGTCGCTGAACATTTCCTCAGTCAGGCTCCATTTGAATCCAAACCTATGACATTCCTCCTACTCACCTCAATCAACTTAATACTTACCGACAACGACTTCACCTTTGAGGGACTGACATACCAACAGATCGGAGGTAAGTCTATGGGAACCTGGATGGCTTCTTTCTGTACCATCCTTTTCACGGGTTGCTTGGAGTGGCTTTCCTGAGATCTATAAGTTTTCAATCCCTAGTTTTGTTTAGATACATTGATGACATCTTTACTATATGGACTCATGGTGAGGCTGACCTGCTAAAATTCCTCATCTCTAAATATCTTCTCCCATTTAAATTTCACATGGTCCTTTCCAAACCCCTGCCACTTTCCTTGATGTTGAGCTCATCCTCACTAAATGGCAACTACACACTTCCATCCACATTAAACAGTCCAACAAACAACAGCATTTACATTTTGACAGTTGCCATTCTTACCATGTCAAAAGTTCGCTCCCATGAAGCCTTGGCATCCAAGGCAAACATATTTGTTCGGATGCAGACTCTTTACAGCAAAACACTACCGTTCTCACTTCAGCCTTCACTGCATGTAATTATCACACCAGCTTAGTTAAAAAGCAGATGCCTCCAAAACAGCTTCAGAGCATACCATTGATGACTCAGTATTATCCTGGTCTGGAATGTGTTAATTAGCTACTATGGCGGGGCAATGACTTCCTAAAATCATGCCCTGAAATGAGATCCATTCTGTCAGATTTTGCCCGCTACACCTAGAATAGCTTTCCATCGCCCTCCTAATCTCTGTTCCTGCTGCAAGACTTGCCCTATGTGCCCTCCTACCACCAGCTGTAATAGCCCTGTAACTGACAAAACATATACTATCAAAGGGAGAGCCATCTGTGAAACGACATATACCAGCTGTTATGTAAACACTGTTCGGCATGCTACATCTGCATGACTACCACCAAATTATCAATTAGGATGAATGGGCATAGGCAGAGGGTATATATTGGCAAGTCATATTATCCTAATGCGGAGCATGCTCTACAACATGACATTTGTGACCTCGGCGCCTGTTTCACCACACGCACCATCTAGATTCTTCTCCCAGATACAACTTTCTCAGAACTCCATGGATGGGAAATAGCAGCAGAAGAGGTCCTTGGTTCTCACCACTCACTAGGCCTTAATTTATGTTAATTTCTTCTGTCTTGGTATTTCTTCACTGTAACTACTCTTAGCTTCACTCCATTTTAATTTTCTACATTTTCATTGTCTTTCCCGACTATTTTTCACCATCCCCTTCCCACTTCTGTTATGTACAATGCACTTAGATTTTCATTCATATTAACTCATGCATGATGTTTAAGCAGTAATCTCTGTGTACATATTACTCTGTCTTCCACCTTTAAGCTCTCAGGTTTTCAAATCTCATCCAATGCAGTACCCAACAATCAGTCTTTCCTTCTCATCCCCTGCGGTAAGTCTTCCGTGACCAGTGGTTCTGGACAACTTTCCCCTCTCCAGTTCTTTTCTTTCAGCCCTCTTTCTTTCCCTTCAGTCCTTCTTCCTGAAGAAGGAGCCACTGGCTCCCAAAGCTTGCCAATAATGACCGGCTTTTATGGGTGTTTTCTGCCACTGCTTGGTGAGTAGATCTTTTATCTATCCAGTTTAATCTTTCAAAACAAAAAGTAGTGAAATACTCCACTAGAACATACGAATATATGGGGATCATGGGGAAAGTACCCAGACAAATCTTCAGTAAATAATGCTAATTTATTTCTACGAGAACAAAAGCATTATTGTATGTTTGTATTGACTAATGAATGGAAACATTTCACTTAAAATTCTCTTGCACTTTCGCTCTTGAGGTTTTTTTTCTGTTCATTGAGCTTTTACTCAGACACTTGTTCGTTTTGCTTGGTGAGATTACAAGACAAAAAGAAAAGATGTTATGTCTTGCTCTTGTTGCTGCAATAAAATGTGCTATGATCCCCACAAAACAGTCCTTCAGCTCAGTAGTGTAACTTTCAGGTCAGTTGGTGATCTACTGTCACAGTAGGTAACAGAAATGAGTAGGACCTTTGTGACTAACTATATTTGATTTTGGGGAGGCAAAATTCCAGTACTGCTGATAGACAACACTAAAAGTTGAAGAAAAAAAAATCCTAGTTTTCGGAACAGAAGAGAGATATACTGAGAAAGGTTTGAAAGGAAGAGCATGTCCTCAAATCCCCCAGTTCTCAAAGCTGGGTTAAAGCTTTTTTTGTCCCTATGTATGTGTCATCAGTACTGGGTTTTTGCCTCTTGGAGGTAAACACTTGACAGCCATTCTATCATGTAATTTTATTTTACTCACATGAATTTCCTTTTTGTATATATTTTTTCCCTAATTTAACAAGAAAAAACACTCAATTTTTTACAATGCAGTGTAATTAGATAAAAAAAATCTACTACCCAAACGGCGGTAGAACACACACATAAAAGAAGGTTATAAGTAGGCAAGCCTTCGGAGCCAGCGGCTGCTTCTTCAGGCAGAAGGGTTGAAGGGGAAGGAAGAGGGGTGAAGGAAAAGGAATGGAGAAGACTAGTAGGAAAAGGAGTAGATTTCAGGTAAGTCACCCAGAGCTGAAGGTTGGGGGGGGGGGGGGGGGGTGACTTATGGGAAGGGATGAGAAGGAAAGACTGATTGTTGGGCACTGCACTGGATGAGATTTGAAAACCTGAGAGCTTAAAGCTGGAAGACAGGTTAATATGCAGGACAGTGATTACTGCTAAAACATCATGTATGAGTTAAAAAGAGTGAAAAGCTAAGTTCTCTGTACTTAACACAGGTGGAAGGGGGACAGTGAAAAATAGACAGGTAAGAAAATGAAATCTGTAGAAAACTAAAAAGAAGTGAAGAAAGGAATAATTACTGTGGAGAAATGTTGAAATGGAAGAAATTAATGTAAATTTAGGCCATGTGGTGGACGTGGGTGGCTAGAACCAAGGACATGTTGTAGTGCTAGTTCTCACATGCAGAGTTCTGGGAAAATGCTGTCTGGGGGAAGAAACCAGGTGACACGTGTCATGATAGAGGCACCGAGTTCATGACTGTCTTGTTGTAGAGCATGACAGGTAGCTCTCCCTTTGATAGTATATGTTTTGCCAGTTATGGGCTGGTATGGATATGGGGGAGGGTAAGTCTTGCAGTGGGGACAGTCACACGGGTAGGAGACGCAGGGTAGGGAGATAGGTGGAGAAGGAGCATAGAGTCTGATTAGAATATTACAGAGACTCGGTGGGCGATGAAAAACTATTCTAGGTCCGCCGAGTATAACCATTGTGGATGATGAACTGCGATTGTAATTTAAATTGGTGATTTATCTGATAATAGATATGCAACGAGTTGCCTTTTCATGATTTATTCAACCATGAACATGTTTTTGAGCCACTGCAGGCTCATCATGAGATGGAGGTGTTACAAGAACATTATGTTATGGACCAATTGTATATAGATGCAGGGTAAAATGAAGTGTAGCTAAATACTGTGTATATTCGTGTACATAGCTTAATAATGTATGTTATAAGAAGAAATCTGATATGGATAACACAAGGCAGTGTACTCACCAGCACTGCATCTAGCTTCACTTGGTCCACAACATAATGTTATTGTAACATCTCCATCTGATGATGAGCCTGTAGTGGCTCGAAAACATGTTCATGGTTGAATAAATCATAAAAAAGTGACAGGTTGCATATCTGTTACCAGATAAATTGCCAGTTTTGTAGGTGGGTAGGCAAAATCTCAGATAGAATGGATCTCATTTCTGGGCATGATTTTAGGAAGCCATGGCCTTGTCAAAGTAGCAGATTAATACCTTCCATACCAGGACAATACTAAGTGGCAAGTGGCGTGCTCCGAAGTTGTTTTAGGGAGGATAGGCAGCACCAGAATTGGACATAACAGCCCAGGAAATCTGCTTTTGAACTAGGCCAGTGGGGTAATTACATCCAGTGAAGGGTAAGGTGAGAGTGATGGCATATTGCTGTAGGAAGTCTGTATTGAACAAGTACATTTGCCTTGAATCACAAGGCTGTATGGGAGGGAACGTTGGACATGGAACCGATGACTACTGTCAGATTCTAAGTACTGTTGTTTGTTAGCATGCCAGGTACACACTTCTGTCCACATTGAACCTATCTTTTTCTTAATTTGTATTTATTGACATTAGCTGAAGGGAAAATTATCTTTTGTCGAAATGAACAAGTGACTGCTCGAACACATGTAAAAAAAGGAGCTTAATTTAAAATTATTACATTATAGTTTTTGAATTATCTGTGTACATTTCAATCCAAGTGATGTTTTCCTTTTGCAGTTGTGAAAGAACCACCATTCACTGTCAAGGAATCTGGCTATGCAGGTTTTACACTGCCAATTGAGATTTATTTCAAGACCACTGAAGAGCCAAAAAAATTCCGGTATGAATATGATCTGCACCTTCAACCAGCAGGTCCTCCCATTCACAAGGTCTTTACACACCCATTCACATTTCCAAATCCTGGTGAAGAACTACGAAGGAGGCTTATAAAGGGTGGCGGTGTAAGTGTTATTAAGTGATTATTATGAGTTTTCAGGTCACAAGTTATTGTAAAAATGACGTACTTAGAAAATTCTAGCTATAATATACTGTGTAAATCGGACAACTAATCGTATACTGGAGGCAGTGAGTAGTGAATATGCATCAAAACAAGTTTTTGTTACTTCTTGTAAAGTATGGTGAATAATATCATAGTTGTGTCATCTAGAACCAAATACTGTTACCGAGAGGCACCCTTCATAAGATTCATTGATGACAGATATTTTGAATGTTATAAAGTTATGGAAACATTTTGGGAAGGGAAGCTCATAAGGAATTCGGGCCGCAATTTTATTTTTATTTTATTTTTTTATTATTTATTTATTTATTTATTTTTTACTTAATTTTCTCTCCCCCACATATTCAGTGGCCATTTGTATTAATGTATACCACTTTAGTACTCGGCAGAATTTCAGTATTGTTTTCTTGTATGTCAGCAAACATGCAACCATTGGTGCTGTTCTTATTCTTGCTCTCTCGTATTGGTACAGCCTTTCTAGCACAAAACTGAGTACCAGTTCAATAAAGACTAATAAATACACTTGTCGAAAGCTTGTTTACCCACAAGCATCTGTGTGAAATGACTAATTCCTGTGGTACTACACTTGTAAATGTATACAGATGCAGTATTTTTAACACCTTCAGTATGTCTGCTGTACGGTTTACTCCTAACATGGATAAATCAGACTGTACATGGAAACTTATTTTTCTTTACCAGTTCCAATTATACCTCTGTGTCATGTCATCGCGTTTTACGTCCTTCCTGGTAGCATTAACTGTTTCTTTGTGCACATATCAATCCTGATTTGAAGTTAATTTCTTATGTTTCATGACATTTTGAGTTCTCTATTAACCCCTTCCATTGTACGGGTTTGTATTTGAGTTTTATTGTACACATTATATGAAGAACAACTTTCCAAGAGTACTTCTCAAATATCAAAATTTAAATATGATACGATGACTAAAGGGTTACCCATACCAGTATTTTCTTATTTTTTATCCTTTCAGTATGCTGCTCTATTTTTCTGCATCCCTTATATTTCCTTACCACAACCACAGAACTATTAGAGAAGGTGCTCTATGACAATAAGCTCAAATTTCAGAATTTTGTTGATGCCTTTTACATGATTCTCACATTACTTTCTCTTTTTGAGCAGCTTTTAGTGCTGCATCAGTTTGGAGGAGTAGCGCAAGAGGAAGTATAGCAGCAGATGAATATGAACTCATATGTAATTGTACTGATGATTATCATCTGTACAGTTGTACATACTGCATCTTTGACATTTATAATCATAGAAGTGTAACATACAGGGTTTACTGTACAAATTTTTGTTACGTGTAATATAGTTTTTCTGACAGTTTGTCATTTGTATTCACTAACTTTACTTCATGGCTGCTGACATACTCAGCAGCTGCAGGTAATATCTTTGTGTGTAAAATAGTTTTATCTTTGTACATCATCAGGAACAGAATTCCTGGCCTCATCATCTAAGCACAGTATTTAAAAACTGGTGTAGAACATGGCAGAAATATCATGAGAAAATACTAAAAAATAGAATTATTAAAATACAGTACTTGGAACAGCTTAATGTGTTTCATATAGGTATCAGCACAGATAAAAATGGTTTCAATTATTCAAACAAATTTCGGGCTTGCAGCTGGTCGTCGTTCAATTCCTCGCACGATATTTCAACTGGGCACCTGCCAGTTCATCTTCAGGTGAGTCGTCTCAGACTGGCGAAAACGTCCTCCGTTCCACAATATATAGCGCACTATAACTATTCTGTGCATGCGTCAAAAACTTGATAGATGAACCACACTGCCCACCGGCAGTGCCCTCGCTGGTGGAATAGCGGCACTCAATCACCCTCTGTGTTGCAGAACGGAGGACGTTTTCACCAGTCTGCGATGGCTCATCTGAAGATGACTGGCAGGTGCCCAGTTGTAATATTGTGTGAGGAATTAAACGGCGACCAGGTGCAAGCCCGAAATTTGTTTGAACAGACAATTTGCCTGGAAAATTTTAAAATTCACATGGTTGCAGTTGTCTAATGTAAATCTACATATTGAAACGTTTTTGAAGCTTGATGCTGCTTTATGTGTGTACACAACACCCGTGGTTGTGTACTCCAAAGAATTCTCCCCAATCACTGCAGTAGGGAAAAACCGTGAATGAGCAGTGTCATATAATGGTGTCAGGCATCCAATTTACATTAGATGTAGTTCAGCTTATGAATAATGTAGTTCTTATTTATTTTTACATAATAGTTGCTGTTTTTTATGATACTGGCAAGTCATGGCAGGAATATAAGTACTGGAAGGAGTAAAAGTAATTATTGCCTGATAGTAAGGTCTTGGGTTTTGAGTAGTCAGTAACTATGTAAACAAGACTGGAAAAGTTGCTAAGCTTTTAAATGATGCCCTCCATCAGAGTTTCCTAGTGTAAAACACACACACACACACACACACACACACACACACACACACACACACACACACACACACATACATTCTACTAGTGATACAGCTTGACAATGGCAGGAGGGGGGGGGGGGGGGAGATCAGATGGAGTAGGTGATGGTAGGAAGGATGTGTGGAGGGAGCGATGCTGGGAAGACTGACAGATGGGAAGGGTGGTAGCAAGCAGATAGGATAGCCACAGGCAGGGCAAATTGTATGTAGCATTAAATGAAGTAGAGGAAAAAAGTGAGAGATGAAAATGGAACAGAAAAATAGAGACTGTGGGGAGGATGACGTGAATGAAGGCTTTCTAAAGTGGGGATGTGGATGGATACAATAGTGGAGCTGTGTGTGCAACAGGGCCTAGAGGAGATTAAAGAGTAGGAAAAGTATGGGATTGAACTAGCGGTGGCAGTCAATGCTGAAACAGTTGGTTTTCGATTGTACAATTTTTTTCATATCCAATCTAATCTGACTATTGAAACCGCTCAAAATAACTGGTTTCTGAAATAACCAATTTTCAATTTTTTATTGCTATTCTCTCGAATAATAAATGTTGACTTCAAACAAAGACTGAAAAATTCTAGGACTCTCATAGATTCTTGCATTATCATTTCAACATATGTAGAATAAAAATATCACATAAAATAGGTAAACAAAATAAAACTTTGTCTATCGTTTGATGCTTTTCTTGAGAAGTTATGAGGGGTTGAAGACTACAAAAAAATCACCAGTATTCTCTTATTGATTCTAATATTTTTGTAACTCTGTTTTTATTTATTTATTACCTTTTTTGCATATAGTCACCAACTGGTGACTTTTGCAAACATTATAGCATTTTTATACAATTTTTGTACAAACAGTACAACAGTACAACTCTCACTCATGTTATGATTGAGAATTGGAATTGTACCACTGTTTGAGGATTAGTGATAGTGCTAACGGATGAAAACTTAGGTTGAAGAACGTTTTTTGAAGTTGTCAGCTTCCAAAGGCTAAAAGGAGGTAAGGGCATACTATGTAGACACTGGTAACACATCAGCTATGTACTGTTTTTATTATAAAGTATGAATGACTTATTGTCTCAGTAATGATAGACCAGGTGTGCACACGTGTTGTCTAATAGGCCATGCCCCACAGCAGCAGCTGTACAAATTTTTATATCCTGTGCTTGTTGCTCATTTCTGTCAAAATTGTTATTGAAATAGCACTGATTGCTTTTCCCATTTTCAATAATAAGCCAATATTTCAAAGGAATGGAAATTTTAGAAATAAACATTACTCATTTAAGAAAACTGTAGTGCCATAATTGTAGCAAATTGATATACTGATTTTTTATCTATTTATTAGTAAAAACAAAAAATATCTGTCCCAACTGAGACCAGACAAATATTGAGATAATTGAAAGAGGCTAGGTGGCCAACTCTGCCCTTCTCCATAGTGTGACAGTGGCCATCTAATCTGCTTGACAATTTGCTAATATTCTTGCTGAGTTGCAACAGATCTAGTTTGTGGTATGCCTGCCTACACTGCTGCATCTGCTTCTGATATGATAGGCTTGTGACAGGACTGTAATATGATGCATTGGGTGGGTGAGTAGGACAAGTCTTGCACTGAGCCTTCTACAGGTGGATGGGGTGAGAGTAGTCAGACTGTATTCCAGGTATGCTGTAACTTAAGCACAGCCTTCTAAGCAGGCGTTATAATCAACCACATGTCAACCCCAATGAATGGTCATCGCCAAACTGTGACGTAGAGTAGAGTTACCAACCTAGTGACAGAACACAGCACCAAGCTGACTGCTAACTAACCCATGTTATCTGAATTGTCGCCTCCCTGTCCTTCCCCCCTGCTCCCACCCCCCCTCTCCCACTCACCCCCAGAGAAAGCATATCTGAATGATGTAGATGAGATTTGCCCTTACAATTTGTCTTTTGATCCTGCAGTCCTCTCAGCCTCAGTATCTGCTAGCCCCTGTCCCACACTCGCACTCAATGTCCACCTGTGTCCCATGCACCTACTTAACTCATTCTACACTCACACCCTCTTCCTTGTGGTCTTCTTCTTCTTCTTCTTCTTCTTCTTCTTCTTCTGTTCTGTCTTTCCCCCCAGTCCATTCCTTTACCTCTGTGCATTTTGTGCAAATCTTCTTATTTTTGCCAGGGGAAGATCACTGGTGCCTTGTTCCTATATCATCTGCATTCTGGTCTGCCTCCCAACTGTCAGCCGTCCATCCATCCAACCCAATTTCCCCATCTTCTTTTCGACTCACCCCAACCAACATAACACTTCACCCCAGTCAGCTAGAATAGCTTTAAAAGTCTTCTGTGCTTGCAAATTACATAAAATAACCTGTAGAGTTCCAGCACTGTACAGCTAAAATTTACTGGAGTGAAAAGTGCTCACTGGTCAGAGATTCGGGCATTTGATTGTGAAACAAAGCATAAGAGACATTTAATCTTGGCATATATTACAAGTTCCAAGTAATTTTCATCTCTCTCACTTTTTTTCCAAAAATGAACTTAATGTTCAACATCATGATCTTTAGTCTGAAGACTAGCTTGATGTAGCTCTCCACACTAGCATGTCAGCGCAAGCCTGTTCTCTGCATAACTACTTCAACTTACACTCACTTGAACCTGCATATTGAACTCAAACTTTCCTCTCCCTGTACAATTTTTACCTCCCACACCTCTCTCCAGTACCAAATCGACAATTCCTTGAGTCTCAGGATGTGCTCTATTAACAACCAATCCTTTCTTTTAGGCAAGTGTTCTATAAATTTCTTTTCTTCCCAGTTTGATTCAGTACCTTCTCATAGTTCCGATCGGTCCATCTAATCCTCAGCATCCTTCTGTGGTACCACATTTTGAAAGCTTCTATTCTCTTGTCTGTACTGTTTTTTGTGCTTATTCCACTTCTGAACAAGGCTTGCCCCAGCAAATTCCTACAAAAAATGCTTCTAAGCATTTACATATTTATTTGGTATTACCAGCTTACCCTTATTTATAAATGCTTTCCTTTTTATTACCAGCCTGCATTTCACATCCTCTCTATTTCAGCCATAATCAGTTATTTTGCTGCCTGGATTACTCTTAGTGTCTCCTTACCTAATCAGCATTAACTCATGTAATTTGACTACATTGTCTTACCCTTGTTTTATTTTTGTTGATGTTCAGATTGTAATCCCCTTTTTTAATAAATTATCTATTCGATTCAACTGATCTTCCAAGTCCTTTACCATCATTGACAAAATTGCAGTGTCATTGACAAGTCTTGAACGTTTTATTTATTCTTCCCGAATTTTAATTCCCTTTCCAAATTTCTCATTTGTTTCCTTTGCTGTTTGCTCATTGTACAGTCAAATAACATCAGGGATGGGATAAAACCTTATCTCACTCTTCTTACCTAACACTGTCATGTCCTGTGACTTTTATAATTGCAGTCTGGTTTCTGTGCAGTTAGTAGATAATGTTTTGTCCCTTTTATCTTATCCCTGCTTCCTTCAGAATTTCAATGACTCCTCCAAACAACAGTGGCAAAAAGTACCTCTTCAAGGTAAATGAATTTAATAGGGCAATGGAAAACCTTGGATAAAATACAAGCAGTGAGGTGAGTAAAGACAGCCTTTCACTGTCTGTAGGTGATATTGATCAGTGGACTGCACCAAAAAAAGGATTTCTCAAAAATTGATGTACAGTCTTTGGAAAAATTTCGTATTCATGTTGTAAAACAGATTATGTTGTCTGTCTCAATTGCTTTTATTTCCTTGTTAATATGACCAGTTTCACTGCACCTGAACCATCCTCAAGCCTACATCTATGTCTCAGTTTGTAATCCGAAAGTCACAATACAGTGCATGGTGGAGGGTGTCTTTTACTATTTCTTTTACTCTTTCCCATTCTGTACGTAAATGGACTGAGAGAAAAAACTACTTCTGTATCTCTCTATATGACCCCTAATTTCTTTTCTCTTGTCTTTGTGGTCCTTATGTATGTTGACAGCAGTAGAATCATTCTGCAATTGTCCACAAATGTTGATTCCCTAAATTTTCTCAGTAGTCCAGTATTGAGTCATGTCCAGAGTTCCTTTCTTGTCTATCCAGAAATCAATTAGGTTGCTTCTGTAGGGACAGTTTTGACAGGCCAGGAAGTGTTCCATGTCTTGCACAGCACCACAGTCTCACTTAGCATCATCAATGTTATGGTTCAAATGGCTCTGAGCACTATGGGACTTAACTTCTGAGGTCAACAGTCGCCTAGAACTTAGAACTACTTAAACCTAACTAACCTAAGGACATCACACACATCCATGACCAAGGCAGGATTCGAACCTGTGACCGTAGCGGCCGCGCGGTTCCAGACTGTAGCGCCTAGAGCCGTTCAGCCACCCCAGCTGGTGTCATCCATGTTACCATGGGTCCAATTGATAATGTTTGTTTTCACTGGGGCCACTCCTGTTCATACGCGGTTCAGGGTCCTACATGTTTTCCAGTTTGTGTGAAACTTCCAGCCACTACCTGTGCTGGCGGATAGTCAGGTGGTTGTTCTTCATTGACCTTGTTTTAGAACCTTTTTTGGGATCTCAGTCACCTGAGCTCATATTCTGTGCCAGAGAGAAGATGTTGATCATTGGTGGTTTGTCTGGGCCTCTCTTTGAATTTCTGAGATGTTCTTCACGAGCTGGGACTCACAGGACTAGCAAATCTGTAAAGCTTTGCTAGGGCCTTGGGTTTCATACACACTGCTGTGATTCGACACGTTTCACTAAGGCTTATGTTGACCTCCTTCGCGTGGGTGTATCTCTGCGCCACACCAGACGGGTGTAATCAACTGTAGAGAACATAGTGCTTGGGAGGTTGTTCTCAGAATAGTAGATTTTGCTCCCTATTTGCTGTAACGACTTTCCCCAAAATATTTTTTCTTAAGGTCACATTCTTATGGATCTTTTCACAGTGGGATTTATATGTCAGGGATCTATCCAACATCACATGCAGATAGGTTGGTTTATCTGTGTGTTCCAGTGTGGTATTATTCCATAAAAGACTGAGCTTTCACTTTGCTTGCCAAGATTGAAGGTGCAAAGCGCTTATTTAAGTTTTCGAAGGATTCGGTTTAAGGAAATTGAAAAAGCGTCTTCATGATACTCACATGTTCATTGGTTTTACCTGTAACAAATCTAGCAGTATGCCTCTGAGTTGCTTCAATGTTTTTCTTTAATGTGACCTGGTTTAGATCCCAAACATTTGAGGAGTGCTCAGAAATAAGTAATACTAGTTTTCTAAATGCTGTCCCCTTAATAGATGAGCTACAGTTTCCTAGAATTCTCCAAATAAACCCAAGTCAACTATTTGCTTTCCATTTTGTCAGTCTCACATGCTCATTCCATTTCATATCATTTTACAAGTTTATACATTGTTATTTAACTGATGTGAGTGCGTCAAGCAGCACACCACGAATATTGTATTCATATTCAATCGCATTGACTAAGATTTTTCTACGTGGAAAGCAAGCTGCAATTCATCTCACCAAATATAAATTCTTTCTACATCATCTTCCTGCAGTCACTCAACAACACTTTCTCGCACACTCCAGTATCATCAACAATCTGTTACAGATTCCTGTTCACCGTATTCCTCAAATATTTATGTACATAGAAAACATGAGTGGTCCTATCACAGTTCCCTGGGGCATTCTGTTGATGTTCTTGTCTCTGACGAACACTCATTGTCCAGGACAACATACTTACCTAAGAAGTCTTCAAGCCACTCATATATCTGAGAACATATTCCATATGGTTGGATGTTCGTTAACAGTCAGCACTATTGCATGTGTCAATGCTTTCTGGCAATCGAGGAATATAGGATGTGCTGTTGGCCTTTATCCATGGTTTTCAGGCTACTGTATGAGGAAAAGGCAAGCTAAGTTTCACATGAGCATGCTTTCTTAACCTGTGCTGATTTACAGAGAGAAGTTTCTCTTTCTCAAGGGAATTTATTATATTTGAACTTTAAATGTGCTCAAGAATTGTACATCAAACCAATGTTAGGGATATCGGGCTATAATTTTATACACCCATTATTTTACCCTTCTTATATACAGGAGTCACCTACACTTTTTCCAGTCACTTGGGACTTGGTGCTTGACAAGAGATTTGTAATGAATGCAAGCTAAGTAAGGATTTAATGCCAAAAGGTACTATGTGTAAAACAGATTTGGACCTGACAACTTGTTTGTTTCCAACTCTTTCACTTGCTTCTCAACCCCAGGATGCCTGTTACTATGTCCTCCATACAGGAGACTATGCAAAGATACAAAACTCTCTACAATACTCCCTTGTGAATGCATATTGAATGTGGTACATTTTATCTATTGATAAAAATAAAATAAGTAACCATAATATACTCTATGATTTGCAACACTGCTATTATATCAGATCTAAAATCTAATTTATCAGAATGTGTACGATTGCATCGGTTACCAGAGTAACCTATCCAAATTATGAGAGTCAGTCAGAAAGCAATGTCTTCAATTTTTTTGTTTGTGTTTTACAAGGAGAGAAAATTCCATACGCATAAGATAACCGCTCCAAAGTTCACAACTAATTTTTCACCATATCTGTCAACACTTTCTTCCACCTTGAAACAAGGGCATGTTTGACTGTGCAGTAAGTGTCATTAGTCATACTCCTCAGCCACTGGTGCACAGAACTTTTCAAGGTCTCTACATCTTCAAAGTGATACCCCCAATGAACATCTTGGATTGGGATGATCAGATGAAAGTCTGTTGTTGCTAGGTCAGGGCAAGACTTCCCAGCCAGTTTTTGCAATATGCTAGTTGTGAAATGAGAATGGTGTGGGGTCTTGCATTGTCGGGCAAAAGAAGAACATTTTCCATAATTTTTGGTGGGTGAAAGCTATGAAGACATGCTTTCAAGTGCTTGAGGTTTTTCATGTAGTGGGTAGTATATTGTGTATCCTGTTGCACTGCTGTCACTGGTCAGCCACTCTATGTTGCATCAGCCAAATGTGTTCATTTTTCAGCTTTTCTACGGTGATGAACCGACTATCTAATGCTGCTGATGTCCACCATATCATTTCCATGCGCCTTCTTCAGCCTTTCTTGAATGTGGTGGGGCAGTTCATCTTCTGCAGTATGGAATTCAGTCATAAAATGCTGTCTTATATAGTACGCACAGAATAACATGGCTGGTAGATGTGCAATCGGCAGGGCACGTGTAGGGAAAGTGGTAGTGGTGGCAGTTATGTAGGGAAAATGCCAAGTGCTGGAAGGGCAGTGCTATTCTAAACTGCTAAACTGAAGCCCTTTTGTAAATATTAAGTGGAGCCCCTCCATGCCCACAATTGCATGTTGAACATTGAAACAGATCTACTGTCATATCTGTTTTGGTTAGTATCTAAAAAGAATCTGCTGAAAGTGCAACAAAAACGAGATATTTTCGCCTGAGTTGTTAACATTTGTATCTTTCAGAGAAGTGTTTTGCCAAAACACAGTGGAATTTATACAGTGTCACCTCCCCACAGACCATGGATCTTTCCATTGGTGAGGAGGCTTGCGTGCCTCAGCAATACATATAGCCATATTGTAGGTGCAACCACAGTAGAGGGGCATCTGTTGAGAGGCCAAAGTGTGGTTCCTGAAGAGGAGCAGCAACCTTTTCAGTAGTTGTAGGGGCAATAGTATGATTGACTGATCTGGCCTTGTAACATCATCCAAAGCGGCCTTTATGTGCTGGTACTGTGAAACTAAAGCTATAATTTTCCCCGAGAGCATGCAGCTTTACTGTGTGGTTAAATGATGATAGTGTCTTGGGTAAAATATTGCTGAGGTAAAATAGTCCCCCATTCGGACCTTTGGGCAGGGACTACTCAGGAGGTCATCATTATAGGAGAAACAAAATTCGATTTCTAAGGATCACAGTGTGGAATGTCAGATCCCTTAACTGGACAGGTACATTAGAAAATTTAAAAAGGGAAATGGATAGGTTAAAGTCAGGTATTATGTGAATTAGTGAAGTTCAGTGGCAGGACTAACAAGATTGCTGGTCAGGTGAATACAGGGCTATAAATACAAAATCAAATGTGGGTAAATGAAGGAGTGGGTTTAATAATGAATTAAAAGAAATAGGAATGTGGATAAGCTACTACAAACAGCATACTGAATGCATTACTGTAGCCTAGATAGGCAAAAAGCCCATGCCTACCACAGTAGTACAAATATATATATGCCAACTAGCTCTGCAGATGATGAAGAGATTGAAGAAATGTATGATGCAATAAAAGAAATTTTTAAGATAGTTAAGGGAGATGAAAATTTAATAGCCATGTCGGACTGGAATCCAATAGTAGGAAAAGGAAGAGAAGGAAAAGTAGTAGGTGAATATCGACAGGGGGAAAGAGGAAGCCACCTGATAAAATTTTGCACAGAGCACAACTTAATCATAGCTAACATTTCATTTAAGAATTATGAAAGAATGTTCTATACGTGGAGGAGGCCTGGAAACACTGTAAGGTTTCAGATAGATTATACAGGGTGTACATAGAGTCCAGGAACACTTTCAGTTATTTATTGCACAAGAACCAAACATTGTACAGATATCATATGTATGTCATCAAAAGGATGTAGGTTGCAGTAATTACTCAGACATGAAGAGGCTTGCACAGGATAGAGTAGCATGGAGGGCTACATCAAAGACTGAAGACAACAACAACAACACCTCACTAACATGCTGTGCAGATACAGTTGTGATAAGTGAGAAACTCAGGACTAGTAAGGAAAATAGCTTATGAAAAAGCGCATCCTTGGTTTAAAAAATAAATAGATACATAAAATAAAATAAACTTGTAATGTTTCCACTTATGCTGTTCCAAAACTCACTACATTTCTTGTTTCACCAGCTATCAGTGGCCTGTAAAGATTATATTTGTTCATCAAAAAAGTCTGTAGTTAGTGGAATAACACAGTCGATAATGAAGTTTTGCATATAATCCAATGGCAAAATACTCTCCTGTTTCCATGCTGTTGTTTGCCAAAATCTCATTTCGATATCTCAAACAGTTTATTAAATATTAGGAATGTTGTGGATATTTCATTCTAGTTTTATCACAGGCCCACGCAATCAGAAGTGAGTGTGCTACATCCAAGTCTAAAGAAAAATTCAAGATGTTATATAAATTTCATGCACAGCAATATTTTATGTAATATACACCACATGCAAAATTATATTGCCCCTGTGTTTCATTGCAAACTTTTTTGAATTTTGCACAGTGTCTTACTTAAATTGAAATATCATGAGAACTATGACCATTAATGAAATGATGGGTGCGCCATTGTATAGCTGAGCTATAAAGATACTAGTAATGCAAAAATGAATTTTTTACGTTATAGTTTCTGTAAAATTGTTCAAGATAGATTACAGGTCATGCATGTCAATTCTGTTGTTGCCGACCAGTTGAAAGCAGTCAAACGAGGTTGGCCTCCCCTTCTAAACAAACGAATGAACTCACCAAGTGCTTCCGACAAAAATTAGTTACTGCACATCGACCACCATATCCAATGCAGACTCTACATACATCAGTGTGAGCCATTTTCTAATCTTATACAAGGCTGCCATCTATTGATGTTGAATGTTGTTACTGGAGTGGGCTGCAGAAGGTGGTTTATGGAAGTGTGCAAAATTCTTGATAAGTACATTACCAAATAAATGAAAGATGAAAAAAGTAGGAGGCATTTCTTTCTTTCTAGGTCTTATATCAGCAAAAATTTACATGCTACCTCATAGGGTAACATAGTGGCCTTGTAGAATCATCATTTATATGAAATAGAGGCTGGGGGGGGGGGGGGGGACGATGGGTGGGAATACATGACTTTCAGCCGCACAGGATATTGTTGTAATGCAATGCCTTAAGTTTAAAATTTGTGCCAGACCAGGACTCAAAGCCAGCACAAGTTTTTAACTTTCACCATTGCATTACCACAATGCCCAGTGTGGCTGGAAGTCATGAATTCCTACCCATCCTTTCCCTTTCTTTCCCTGTCCTCTATTTCATATAAATATATGCACCAGACACATCATCATGAGTGGTGTCTGTTCTGTCAGTCATATCTGAAAGAAAAGACACCACTCAAATACATACATAAAATCTACATTGTACTTATAGCACACAAGTCAACTACCAGCAGGTGGCACCTGGTACTTGTGCCACATATGAATAAAAACTAAATTTATAAAATTAATAGATAATATTTTTTCTTTGTTGAGAACTCTGTTCTTGGGAAGTCTTTATTACAATGTGTGGTTTGTTAGGAATAAAAACATTATAAAAAGTCGCAAAAATATGTAATTCGATTGGCACAGTTGGTATAATATCAGTGTTGCATATCGTAGAGTATATGTTGATCAGTTATTGTATTTTTATCTATTAAACTGAAAATGTTTTGGGTGAACTAAAATCACTAATTTCAATAAGAAAATTAAAACAACCTAGACAGACAAAACAATCTGTTTTACTGGAAGAAGGAGTTGAGCATTGTACTCAGCTATCAAACATTCAGCCTGCTCCTCCCCCCTCTAATAGCATGACATGCACTTTGTACACTCATGTGCAGTATCTCATTCCCTCCTATGTGTTGTTATTCTCTGAAAAAGAGTGTAAGTTGACAGTTTTTGACTCCTTCTTATGTATAGTGAATGGTTCTCTTAACTCATTCTGTTCCAAAGTCCTACAAAAGTCAAGTTTTAGTAATGAAATTCCTGTTTGCTATTTTTAAAATGGCATACTGAGGTTGCTTCATGTTTCTGCTGCTGTATAATGCAGTGGTTGTGCCCTACAATTGATGTACATGTCATCTTGAGCGTCTTATGTTATTTATTTAGTATTCACAACTACCGCAGAGAAATCGACTTGCAACTCTCCCCCTGCCACTTCATTCAGCAGTTGTTATTGTACATAAGTGTTATTTATTTGTAACAATGTTTAAATTTTCGCTTTTAAATCTCACATAAAAATTTTTGCTTAAGGAAATGGAAACATTGGAATTTAATGCATCACAGAAATTAAAATGGGGAAGTGATAGTTTAAGTTGAACTTGGTACAAGAAAAGAAAAGAAATTCTTAATAGGATATTACTAATTTAAAAATTTCTCACTTGGTTAACAGACATTTGAATTCAGGGTGTTTTGTATCTGCTGTCTCTAGTGTTGTAGGGGAACCAATGCCCTGTAGGCAAGCTGCAGTGACCACGTGATGCTCAACCCTGTCGTTCAGACAGTTTGCCAGAATGAACTTGATAAGTTTGAAATGGCCTTGGAAAGAAATCTGAGAAAATCATTGCACCATGTAGCACTTCAGAGTGGTGTGTAATTAGTATCAGCTCTCACAGCTGTGCTATCAGCAAAAACACACTGTAATACTGACCTAGACACATTGGTGTGCATGGAATAAATCTGGGTCTTTTCGTTAGCTGTTAGTTCCTTGAAATATGGTTGCAGTATATTGTTTACGTACCGTTCAGCAGGTATGGTTTGATGGAAAATATCTGTCTAATTATATGTCTTGCTATGACTGCACACTGCACTCATGTTTTTACATTATGCAGAGGTGCTTGGTGTGACTGATAAGGATTTTCTAAAACTTTTTTTTTTAAAATTATAAAAAATGTTAACTCTCTTCATCGTAGAAAACACATTACTTTACATTTGCCTATTAGTTTTGGTTGCTAAACAACAATCTTCAGATCATTGAGAGTAACAAGAAAAAGAAAATTATACTAGGTTAAATTGACTTCAACAATCTTCAAAAACATACAATATTTTGGAGTAATAAACATTAAATTCTATAACATATCACCCATAGTCAAGTCTGTCTGCCCACATTGTAGGTCCGAACGATATCATCTAATAAAATATCCCAGCAATATAAAAATAAATGGAAAATACCTATCAGGTCAATATGAACAATAAACAATTTCAATATATTGTAGAAAAAATCAAAAAGAAATAATAAAAACATATCATACTCAGTGATAAGCCGGGTTAAACACTGTTGGCTATATCAATGAAGTTGCAGAGTGTAATTGTGAATCTTTGAGGGAAACAGAACATAATCTTTTCTTAAAAATGAAGGCACTAGAATAAATTAAAAGCATAAATTAATTTAAAAACAAATGAACACGAGAAATGTAAAATATAAATAAACATACTGTGCTTATTAAGAAGTGTGTCTGAGTGTAATTTTTGACAATTTTTTAATGGTGTCACAAGCACAGACAGAATTTAGTGTTCTAATGATTTCAAATGGTAATAGACTTGATCAGGTTTTTGTACTTTTGTATTTAACATTTTCAATATTTACAAATTGTAATGAGTGTATGCTTTGTACTCCGATACATTTCTCAGCAAGCATGGTATGTTTTCTTATATTTGACATTTCATGTATCCTTCTGTTTTTAAATTAAGTAATCTTTTTAAGTTGGTCTGTTGCACATATATCGTGGTATATGTGCCGATGGATGTGTGTGTATGTGTGAGTGTACACCTGTCCTTTTTTCCCCCTACGGTAAGTCTTTCCGCTCCCGGGATTGGAATGACTCCTTACCCTCTCCCTTAAAACCCACATCCTTTCGTCTTTCCCTCTCCTTCCCTCTTTCCTGAAGAAGCAGCCGTCAGTTGCGAAAGCTAGAAATTCTGTGTGTGTGTTTGTGTGTTTTATTTATTGTGCCTGTCTACCGGCGCTTTCCCACTTGGTAAGTCTTGGAATCTTTGTTTGTAATATATTTTTCCCATGTGGAAGTTTCTTTCTGACTTACCAAGCGGGAAAGCGCCGGTAGATAGGCACAATGAATAAGACACACAAACACACACACAGAATTTCGAGCTTTCGCAACCGGCGGCTGCTTCGTCAGGAAAGATTGAAGGAAAAGGAAAGATGAAAGGATGTGGTTTTTAAGGGAGAGAGTAAGGAGTCATTCCAATCCCGGGAGCGGAAAGACTTACCTTAGGGGGAAAAAAGGATAGGTATACACTCGCGCGCGCGCGCACACACACACACACACACACACATATCCATCCATACATACACATACACAAGCAGACATATTTATGAAAATATGTCTGCTTGTGCCTGTGTATGTATGGATGGATATGTTTGTGTGTGTGTGTGTGTGTGTGTGTGTGTGTGTGTGTGTGTGTGCGCGCGCGGTGCGCGAGTATATACCTATCCTTTTTTTCTGCTAAGGTAAGTCTTTCCGCTCTCGGGATTGGAATGACTCCTTACCCTCTCCCTTAAAACCCACATCCTTTCATCTTTCCTTTTCCTTCCCTCTTTCCTGACGAAGCAGCCGCCGGTTGCGAAAGCTCGAAATTATGTGTGTGTGTTTGTGTGTTTTATTCATTGTGCCTATCTACCGGCGCTTTCCCACTTCGTAAGTCTTGGAATCTTTATTTTTAATATATTTTTCCCATGTGGAAGTTTTTTTCTATTTTATTTACGTCATCTATATATATATATATACAAAGATTCCAAGACTTACCAAGTGGGAAAGTGTCGGTAGACAGGCACTATAAAATAACACACAAATACACACACAAAATTTCTAGCTTTCGCAACCAACGGTTGCTTCTTCAGGAAAGGAGGAAGGAGAGGGAAAGACGAAAGGATGTGGGTTTTAAGGGAGAGGGTAAGGAGTCATTCCAATCCCGGGAGTGGAAAGACTTACCTTAGGGGGAAAAAAGGATAGGTATATACTCGCGCACACACGCACACACACACACACACACACACACACACACACACACACAGACATATCCATCCATACATATACAGACCCACATCCTTTCATCTTTCCTTTTCCTTCCCTCTTTCCTGACGAAGCAACCGCCGGTTGCGAAAGCTCGAAATTCTGTGTGTGTGTGTTTTATTCATTGTGGCTATCTACCGGCGCTTTCCTGCTTGGTATGTCTTGGAATCTCTTTGTTTTTAATATATTTTTCCCATGTGGAAGTTTCTTTCTATTATATATTCCACATGCCCGCTGCCTCTAAAATACCTGACATCTTATAGAAAACACAAAGAAACCTGTTATTTCTGAACATACACATCTAGAAAATACGCTCAGTGTGATGTGGTGGAGTCGGTCAAAATATTGTTGGTGTCTTAGTGGCTAAGTGAGTTATCTGACAAGCTGGAATGGTGTCACATAACAGTAGTATTTGGTTTAACCTGTGCTTCAAGCTGTTTCTTTTAAATAATTTCTGTCAAACAATAAAACTAATTGATCAAAGAGATCAGAGGTCGTATTCAAGTATTTTGGCCATCTAAAGGATACAGCATGTAGTATCATCACCATTTAGTGCTTTGTCCAAGACTTCCATTTTTATTCATTTTCACCGTGGAAAGAACGAAGTTTAATAAGTGTTCAATAAATTCCTTTTTTTTATGGCAGCAGGAATGGCCTACGAAATGTTTTCTCGGGCCCTCAGGGCAGGATCTTACAAATTCCCTCATATAATCCATTTCATTTCAACACATATGTTTTTGGTAAGAATGAGATCTGAGGTGGAAGTAAACCATTCAAGGACAACTTACTATAGTTGTGCATTTCAAACCATGTTTGTTCCAATATTGAAATTTGTGTGGAACATTGGTTCTGCTTGAAACATGCTACTTCCTCAGGATATAAATCTTTCACTGATGAGTATGTTAAGCAACAACAACTAGAAAACTATTTGCTGCAGAATATATGGTTCATTGAAAAATTATTAAATTTTGCACTTTTGATTGAGATTGTTGTTTACCATAGAGTGTCTGATTGATGGCTGCACATTGGCTTTTTGTAGACCAAAAACATAGGAAAATCATATCCCTCAACTGAGGAAACACTGTAATTCATTAATTCTTTCATTCATGTGTCCCATTATTCATGGTATTACTATGATCATGTTGTTACTCTTACAAAAATGTACTATTTGGATGGACTATGTGATCAGTGCATTCCATGCTACAAATTTGTTCCATAAAAAGGTCCTACATTCCAAGATAACATTACTCTCAAAGTCACATTGGTAGTTTTCTTCTGGTTGGAAAAATATACAGATGGAATTGGAAAACTCACAAGTCTACTTCCTTTCCTATCATTGCACATGAACATCGTCAAGCTTTTGTGGTTGGTTTTGGAGTAGGAAACCCAAAACAGATTTCCTCTTCCATTTCTACCAAGAGAACAAAGTGTTACACTGTATAATAAATGCTTAAAAGTAGCTTTTGAAGCAATTCACAAATTTTACATATGCATTTGAAAGTTAATTGCAGTAGACACTAGGCTAAAAGTGATCCAGAATTCATTCATATATCCCATTATTTTAGTGACCACCTGTTTTTAACATTCTAAATACCATCTTTCATCCTAGTTTTCTTGTTACGTAACTGATATGAAGTATGTCTTGAATTGGTAAATGCTAAAGCAGCTGAAAAATACAGAGTGAACATGTACATAAATCATAGCACAATCTACATCTCTCCTCTGTAGCATGGCAGCAGATGTCCATTAGAAATAAAACTGAGATTAAAGATGCACATTATTAAACTACCAGTACATGTGAATGTGTAAAGTTGGACATAAGTTATTGCATTTCACTTACATTACTTATGATGTTTTGAAAAATCAGGAAACCATCCAGATGTAGAATTTTACATTTTGATGAAGGAAAAATTGCCATTGAATGTATTGTTAAGAAATTAGCATATCCAGGTGATAGTAAGAAACAGTTTTTGAATATTATTACATGCATTTTAAAACCAGTATTCAGTTTCTATATATTTGTATTCTGCTGGTACTCAAGCTAGAGCCCATCGTACAAAACAGCAGACAAAAATAGATTTTCCTTATTATCTCAGTATTGTCAGGTGCTGTCCAAGATGCAGGGTGCCGAATATACTACAATTTATAGTCCTTCAAGTGAGAAAAATATTTAAAGAAGAAAGGACGCTATCTCTAGTTTGATGAAACTCAGTACTTATGGGTGGCTACTGAGTGTTTTGTTTCAGCTATTAACAAGATAGATGTATTGTTGTGAAAGTCTGTTTTTAATGTGAAGCAATCATGCCATTAATCATATTTTGCATAGGGGGTAATTATCTGAGAGCTAAAGTTAATCATATTATGTAACTGTCTGCTGCTGAACAGTAATAAAACTTCAGATATTTTCAGTCTTTCCCTCTTCAATTAAACAAGCAAACAATTAGCTTTTTTGTTAATTGTCCCAGAATACTCAAGAGCAGTTGATTTTTAGAGACTTGCAAGTCCTTTAATATCTTGCAAAAGTCACATATAGTAATCATTATTTTTTGGTTTGATGTAGTAATAAGAAGACAAAGAACTTGGTGCTGCTTTTTGGTGCATCCAATACTTCGTGCACTTAAAATGATATGGAAATGTGTCATAACAGCACTTAGAATAATTTTGATTAAGATTTTTCAAGTCTTCTTATCTTAATTTGAAACAGATCATATTTTCTGTTTTAATTTGAAACCCATCACTTTTGTCTCATGCCTCTAATCCTTGCACCTGGTCAGAAGGATTAATCTGAGATGGGAAGTAGAGATACAACTGATGGTTGCAGGTAGGTGTAGGGACGGAGCCTGGATCCCAATTAGAAAAACTTCCTGCCAGTGGAGGGGACGAACAGTCCTCTGCAGCCCCTTCATTAGGCAGCAAATCCAAGCTTGGATGGGATGCAACAAAGAAGCACAAGGTTAAAGTAAGTTACTCTGTCACATCTTATGTGTAAAGCATTGTGTGTAAGTGTGCAAACATAATTCATCCAGAGCTCATTAATAAAACTTAATGAATTTAGCATGTTTCCAGCAGTTATGAGTTGTGCACTATGTAGCATTAAGTGTTTTCTGCTTGGAGGTAATACCTTCAGTTGAAGGCTTGTTTATGAGGCCAACACAAATGCTTATGGATTTGCTCCCTTTGGCAATACATTTTTTACCTCATTCCATTCTTACCTATTCTGCATGCTTACAGACACAGGCATTATATTTTTTGAAACTACTTGGATGTAATGTTTTTTTTTCCATTCTTATATTTAATGGTCAGGCAATTTTCAAATAATTCTCAATCAATATGAATGATATACTTAGTGAAGGAGTATATAGTACTGTTCACATGCAAATGAAAGTGTGAGCAATCAATAGAGCATGCTGAAGCAAATGATAGTGTCTAGCATATAGATGCACAACCTTAGCAGGCATCAGAGCTTCTCAGTCGCATGCGGTACTTTAAAAAATTAATTAGCTGATTTATAAATTAATGCCATACTTGCCATTCATTATTTAGCATTAAAAAAGTTATAACGCTATTAAATATTGGCACTTTATTTGTTAGTAGGTAGTGCTGTCTTCCAAGCAAGTCTGAAACTGCTTAAAACAGCACTGAAGCCAGGTTGAGCACTGATAAGATAGTCCTGGAGAGCAACTTCAGACTGCAGTTGAAAGTACTGTAAATACACCACAGTTTTTCTTTGGTCTTCAGGCTGCCAATTGAGTTGTCATTAAAACTGTACAAAATGACACAGTGATATATCTTCATAACATGCTAAAATTGTGTGACAGAGTTGAGTCTGCTGCCTTTGATAAACATTGTTAACCTTGGAAAAGTTGTAGCAGTCAACAGCTTCACGTCTCATGCAAAATACTTTGCTGTTTTAGATCGATATCACTGTAGAAGAAACACCTTTAGGAAAATATGCTTTCAAATTGCTACCTGTTGCACATTTCCTTCTCCAGCAATCAAAGCATCAGCCTTTCTGCATTGTAACTCAAGATAAATTCATTGAGGGGCCCATGTTTAGAATATTGCACCAGGAAATGTAAATTTTCATGATAGATGTTAAACAGTGTGTGCCAGAATAGACCTGTGTGGCAGATTAAAACTGCTTGCCATAGCATGACAAACCTAAATCATTACCTTCTGTGAGCAGTATTCAGTTGGGAGAGCATTGCACCCTGAAAGGCAAGAACTTTTCATTCTGGCTATAAGGTGCATCGAGTCATAAGCATTTTGTATTTCAATTTTCTCATAAACCAGGAGGTTTTGTATCAGGAAAGTGTATGTGTGTCTGATGCAGTGTCTGGAAAGAGTCAAGTCTAGGTTATGTACTGTTATTAACACACTGCAGTAAAGAGTTTCATTTAAGATAAACTGAAATACAATTTTATCAATGCTCACACTTTGAGATGAAGAGATATGGGGTATCACTGTGATGACACTAACAGAAATATGCACAAAACAAACAGTTGTATATTCTCTTGAAATTCTTGAAGCTGTATTGTGTATACTCATAGGCACAGAGTGCTGGCTGGGCTCTCCACCGGCATTTGTAATGAGTGTACTAGCTGCTGACATATGACAGTCTATACCCAGTCCCCACACCTGCCCTCTCTGTCAAGTGGATTGAGAACAAGTTAATGTCTACTAGTTGTACAATCTACTAACACAGATATAGTTTGTTGGGGCATTGCTCCAGGAAAAACAGCAGTTTATTAATATTATAACTTGTAACAATAAACACAATCATTATCACTTTTAAATTGTGTATTTTTATTTTTAAATAACTGGTTTCGATCTTCTAAGATATCATCTTCAGATCTTACATTCCTTGATAACAATAGGAACCACTGGCGTGAAGCAGGTCCATCTGTGCAGGCGTGGAGAACATTGCTCACTGCTGCAGTTTTCTCCATGCCTGCACAGACATATCTGCCCCATGCCAGTAGTTCCTAATGTCATCAAGGAATGTAAGATCTGAAGGTGATCTCTTAAAAGATTAAAGCTGGCCATCAAAAATAAAAATACACAATTAGCATGCAATCATGGCTTTGTTTATTGATATAAGTTATCAGATATTTTTGTCCTGTGATAAAGGAAATACAATGCTGTAAGTTGCCGATTTCTTGCCAGATGCAAATCACCTAAACAGAAAAATATGCCTCTCACCAACTTCCATTTCATGTAAGAAATTCCAAAATGAATTGAGAAGTTAGCAAAATTCTTGACACCAGTTTTACATGCACTTCACCTTACATGTGTCTATCTATTTGGTTGTCAAGCATGCTGATGAAGCAGTGATCAGATAGTAAGGCAGTAACTCTGTCAGACTACTAGATGTACCATGCTTAGTAAGTAGATGGTTATGATAATTTGGTATCATCACTAACTACATGCAAATTTCAAACAATGTAATTCATTTTTTGACCATTCTGATTTAAGTTTTCTGTGATTTCCTAAATTGCTTCAGGCAAATGATGGGATGGTTCCTTTTAAGGGGCAGCCGATTTCCTTCCCCATCCTTCCCTCATCCGATGGGACTGATGACTTCACTTTTTGGTGCCCTCCCCCAAATCAACCAACCAACCAGTCATTTTTCTTACAGAATTTGTGGCAGCCATAGCATTATTTTGTGCAGTAATTCTTGTATTCAAAAATTTTAGGCAATTATTGGTTACCTATAAATAACTATTAGAGTTAAATTGAAATACTCCTAATAGTGAGGATTGTTTTAAATAATTTAGTGTCAGAATCAATTTTTTGTTGTATCCCTCATAAAAAATTTTTTACCCACCAGGAGGTAACTACAAATGCTTGGCAATTGTGAATGATAAAAGGTTGGACATTCATGTGGTGGTCAAGTAGAGCGGAAGTGGCAAATCCAATGATATTGCTATGAATGTAGGAACTGAATGCTAATCTTAATTCAGCACAAACATCCACATAAACAGAAGAAATGTTTTCCTACAGTTCCTTAACAGTGGTTGTTGCATGGTGTGATAAGTGAACACTTGCCGTGACAGTGCATGTTATAACAAAGGTGTGGCATCACAGTGAAAACTAACCAATAATGGAAAATCCGGGATGGAATAATGACAATGTTATGAAAAGGATAGATTGCTACTCACTGAATAGTGGAGTGTTGAGTCGCTGACAGGCACACCAAAATGACTGCTAAACAAGTAAGCTTTTGGCCAAAAGGCCTTCTCCTGAATTAGGCAAAACAAACACACACACACACACACACACACACACACACACACACACACACACACACACACGACCACTGTCTCTGGCTGCCGAGGCCAGACTGCAAGTAACAGCGCGTGATGAGAGAGGCACTCTTGGTTGGGTAGGTAGGAATCAGGCTGGGGTGGGGAGGGAAAGGGTTAGTGGGGTAGGGGTGGGGAGCAGTAGCCACCGCCCCTACCCTGCTATCCCTCTGCAGCCCAGCTTCCTCCCTACCCCCACCAACCAGATTGCCTCTCGTATCATGCACTGTTGCTCGCAGTCTGTTCTCGGCACCCAGAGACAGTGGGCATGTGTATGTGAGTTCTGTTTGTGTGAGTGTGTGTGTAGGTTGCCTAATTCAGAAGAAGACCTTTCGCCCATAAGCTTTCTTGTTTTAGCAGTCTTTTTGGTGTGCCCGTCTGTGACTCAACCCTCCACTGTATGGCGAGTAGCAATCTATCGTTTTCCTAATACTGGAACTCACAAATAACATTTATTGGGAACATTATGAAATGGTACTTAACTTTGATACACTTTGATGCTTGGCACTTGTTTTGCTAAACCTAATACAATGATATCTAACTTTGAGTCTTTTGGCTGTCTGTAATATTGTAAGTCTCACTGATATTAAGGCTTTAGCTCCTGCTAAATCAGAAGGTAGGGAATACTGTCTGAGCTAACTGCAGACACTGATGTGAACTTTCAAACTGTTGGTGTGAAACTGGTGAGTGACAGATGCACATCGTGTTTTGAGACCATCGGCCCACCAGTACAAGTTTGAAGTAAAGTAGTCCGCTGATGACCTTGTACCCTATTAGCTGTTCCCACTGTCAGTGAACATACAGTGTGCCAGAGAAAGTGGTGTAGAAGCAGAAGACATCGTCGTTTGTGAACGCCATATGGAGATTGCTGAGAGATACCAGGCGAGTGGTTATGCCTGTGTGGTGGCAGCCTCTCACAGTGTTTGTTGATATGTCTTGCTTGGTACACAACAGATCTGAATGATTATCTTGTACTGAGATCATGAAAAATGATGAGAAGATGGTGTACTTCATTAGTGCAAAAAGTTTCGAGAATGGGTTAATAAAAACATAAAGAAAAGTTAAGACAGTAATTTTAATGCTCCAGCTGTTCTATGTAGCATCCCGATATGAGTACAATGCACAAAAATGTTCATACAACCATGCGAAACTGTCATAAAAGTCTTTCTTGGTGATGTTCAACTCAAGCATTACAGTGCACCTTCTTCAGGGATCTAGTCTTCACTTTGTTGTTTTGTGACAAGTTTGTATTGATAACACAAAGTCTTGTCATCCATGACTATTTTTCTCAGAAAAGAGATGCTTCCATTTTTCGTTTCAGTTAAGTAATGGCAAGTGTCCACACAGTGTTGTGAGATAGACTTTGCACACTTTTCTTGTCTTTAAAACTTTCTTGGGAATATCTTGAACGCTTGATGTGGAACTGTTCCATCCATTGCGGTTTGTGACGCAATTGTGTTGACACACTATGTCTGCACTGCCTGTTCACAACTTACTAATTGAATGCAGGTGTTAGTCCAAACTGCTACCATAATGACAGCACTGATGTCACTTATACACCAGGAATAAAATCAGTTTTGGAACATTCAGGGTGGATGGTGCACAGTGTCAATCATAAGAAGAAAAGCTTGTGATCTCCTGGTCAAATGGACCTATACTAATCTAACGTAAATAGTAGCTGGCTTTTTGTTAAGGAATGTCTTGGTAATGTTAGCTTACACATCAATAGAGGAAACTGAAAAATGCTTGTATAATGACCTACAAGTTACAGGACAGGAATACGAAGTTTCAAGCTAATGATTTTGCAATTGATATATCCAAGGGCATGTCTTTGGTCCATATAAATTGGTACAGCAAACCAGCTGTATAATAGTCAGGCCTCTATCTCAGAATCATGTGCTTAAATAGGTAAGAACATCCTCAAGGCCACATGAATATCATGTGGAGTGCCACATCGAAATGAATCTGACTTCGCGCGCGCGCGCGCGTGTGTGTGTGTGTGTGTGTGTGTGTGTGTGTGTGTGTGTGTGTGTGTGTGTGTGCGCGCGTGCGATTTTGGGAAAAACAATGGAAACCTAAGTTGGGATGACTGTACAGGATTTGAACATCATTCCTCCAGAAGTCAACTCCAATGGCTTGCCCTCTTTACCACCTTGCTCACTTGACACATATGAATATGCACATATAAAACATATAATTTGAGCAGATAATGCTGATCAGTTTGTAACTTACAAACAGTTCTTTCTCAATCCAGTGAAGATTAAAATGCAATACAGTTGAGATCTTAATATCTACACGACATTTCATCACCATCATCATCATCATCGAGAGAAGGAAACGTAGTAGGTGAATATGGATTGGGGGAGAGAAATGAAAGAGGAAGCCGCCTGGTAGAATTTTGCACAGAGCACAACTTAATCGTAGCTAACACTTGGTTTAAGAATCATGAAAGAAGGTTGTATACATGGAAGAACCCTGGAGATACTAAAAGGTATCAGATAGGTTATATAATGGTAAGACAGATATTTAGGAACCAGGTTTTAAATTGTAATACATTTCCAGGGGCAGATGTGGACTCTGACCACAATCTATTGGTTATGACCTGTAGATTAAAACTGAAGAAACTGCAAAAAGGTGGGAATTTAAGGAGATGGGACCTGGATAAACTGAAAGAACCAAAGGTTGTACAGAGTTTCAGGGAGAGCATAAGGGAACAATTGACAGGAATGGGGGAAAGAAATACAGTAAAAGAAGAATGGGTAGCTTTGAGGGATGAAGTAGTGAAGGCAGCGGAGGATCAAGTAGGTAAAAAGACGAGGGCTAGTAGAAATCCTTGGGTAACAGAAAAAATATTAAATTTAATTGATGAAAGGAGAAAACATAAAAATTCAGTAAATGAAGCAGACAAAAAGGAATACAAACGTCTCACTAGGGGTAAGATAGATACTGCCTACAGGAAAATTAAAGAGACCTTTGGAGAAAAGAGAACCACTTGTATGAACATCAAGAGCTCAGATGGAAACCCAGTTCTAAGCAAAGAAGGGAAAGCAGAAAGGTGGAAAGAGTATATAGAGGGTCAATACAAGGGCGATGTACTTGAGGACAATATTATGGAAATGGAGGAGGATGTGGATGAGGATGAGATGGGAGATGCGATACTGCATAAAGAGTTTGACAGAGCATTGAAAGACCTGAGTCGAAACAAGGCCCCCGGAGTAAACAACATTCCATTAGAACTACTGACGGCCTTGGGAGAGCCAGTCCTGACAAAACTCTACCATCTGGTGAACAAGATGTATGAAACAGGCGAAATATCCTCAGACTTCAAGAAGAACATAATAATTCCAATCCCAAAGAAAGCAGGCAGAGGTAAAATACAGGGAGCGAAAGGCTACTTACAATGTGTACAGAAACCAGATGGCAGTTATAAGAGTCGAGGGACATGAAAAGGAAGCAGTAGTTGGGAAGGGAGTAAGACAGGGTTGCATCCTCTCCCTGTTGTTATTCAATCTGTATATTGAGCAAGCAGTAAAGGAAACAAAAGAAAAATTAGGAGTAGGTATTAAAATCCAGGGAGAAGAAATAAAAACCTTGAGGTTCGCCGATGACATTGTAATTCTGTCAGAGACAGCAAAGGACTTGGAAGAGCAGTTGAACGGAATGGACAGTGTCTTGAAAGGAGGGTTTAAGATGAAAATCAATAAAAGGAAAACGAGGATAATGGAATGTAGTCAAATTAAGTCGGGTGATGCTGAGGGAATTAGATTAGGAAATGAGACACTTAAAGTAGTAAAGGAGTTTTGCTATTTGGGGAGCAAAATAACTGATGATGGTCGAAGTAGAGAGGATATAAAAGGTAGACTGGCAATGGCAAGGAAAGCGTTTCTGAAGAAGAGAAATTTGTTAACATTGAGTATAGATTTAAGTGTGAGGTAGTCATTTCTGAAAGTATTTGTATGGAGTGTAGCCATGTATGGAAGTGAAACATGGACAATAAATAGTTTGGACAAGAAGAGAATAGAAGCTTTCGAAATGTGGTGCTACAGAAGAGTGCTGAAGATTAGATGGGTAGATCACATAACTAACGAGGAGGTATTGAATAGGATTGGGAGAAGAGAAGTTTGTGGCACAACTTGACAAGAAGAAGGGATCGGTTGGTAGGACATGTTCTGAGGTATCAAGGGATCACCAATTTAGTACTGGAGGGCAGCGTGGAGGGTAAAAATCGTAGAGGGAGACCAAGAGATGAATACACTAAGCAGATTCAGAAGGATGTAGGTTGCAGTAGGTACTGGGAGATGAAGATGCTTGCACAGGATAGAGTGGCATGGAGAGCTGCATCAAACCAGTCTCAGGACTGAAGATCACAACAACAACAACATCATCATCATCATCAACAACAACAACAATAACAACGTATCCAGGTTTAAAAAAGGACTCTTTAAAAGTATTCAGTCTGAAAATCAGAGAACATGGCAGGATGCTAAATATTTTTGTGGAATGTTGCCCAAGATAAGTCATTGTGGTCTCATATTGTGAGTACATCATAACAAAGAAAACGTATAAAATCAAATTTGAAACAAGTTCAAGTAAAGTATCTGCAATGCAGATGCAACTTGCTGAATACATGGTATCATCTAAGAACTTTATGGAAGTGGTTACCACCTAAATTGAAAGCAAATGAAATACCTGACATAACATAGCTTAGAAATGGTCTATAAATTGGTGGTATCGCTGGCCTAATTTTAGAACTACTGTGAGTTACATACACCACTACAAACTGTTTAATGTTTATTGTGCTTTGCAGAAGAGCAGATGATGATGGAACATAAGGGATAACATATAATATGAAAATGATGATCCTAATCAAGTAAATATTTTACTTGGTTTCGTTGTTACTGACAGCTTTTAGAAAGTAATACTTTATTCGTACAGCAGAGTATTGCAGTAGGAGTTGCTGTGTGCATATCTGCACTTTAAACATTTAATTCAAAGACTTTTTTAATTTCTTTTGGCACTAAGTATTTATAAAAAGCAAGTCATGCCTTCTAATCCAACTAAAATTAATCTCGTGTAATGTGAGTACTAGTTGTGACATTGTTATGCCAAAGAAGTAGAAAAGACAAGGTGTAGCCCGCTACTGTGTTCTTTTCAAAAATGAGAAATTTATTCCATTTTGAAACAGCCAAGCCCTCACCATTTCAGTTTGAGACCAGCTACCATTCTTTATTGGAAGCTTTATTATTTTTTAAAGTGAATCAAGGGTTGCAGAATGTAATAGGATTAATCAGCCAATGCTGAGGGGAATGTGGCACTAAAAGCAGTAGATGAGTTTTCTGTTTGGGCAGCAAAATAACTGATATTGGCAGAAGTAGAGCGGATATAAAATGCAAACAGACAGTAGCAAGAAAAGCATTTCAGAAACAGACATTATTATGAAAAGGATGGACTGCCATTTACCGTATAGAGGAGGCATTTACTTGCAGGTAGGCACAACAAAAAGACAGCCATACATTTGAGCTTCCAGCCAAAAGACCTTCTTCTAAAGTAGAAAAACACACACACAAACCACTATGTCTGGATGCAGAGGCTGGACAGCATACAGCCAACTGCACCTCATGGGAATAGCAATCTGTGAGTGATGTGGGAGGCTGGGGTGAGGAGGTGAGGGATACTAGGGTAGCAGTGAGGCAAGATGTAGTGCTAGTTTTAGTGCAGGAGTGCCCACAATTACTTTACCTTTGACAACATCACATACAAATAAATCTATGTTACAGCAGTGAGCACCCACATGGCATCATCTTATGCCAACCTATTCATGGGCCATCTAGTGGAATCCTTCCTAAAAACAGAATCCAAACCCATCGCCTGGTTGAGATTGATTGATGACATCTTGATCTGGAATGAGGGTGCGGACATCCCATCCACATTCCACCAGAACCTCAACACCTTCTTCCCTCCCCCCAAATTCACTTCACCTGGTCCTCGTCAACCCAACAAACCACCTTCCTCGATATTGACCTCCACATCAAAGATGGCTACATCAGTACCTCCGTCCATATAAAACCTACCGATCACCCGCAATACCTCCACTTCAACAGCTGCCACCCATTCCATATCAGGAGTCTCTTCCATACACTCTAGCTACCCATGGCTGTCACATCTGTAGTGACAGCAGTCCCTCTCCAGAAAATACCAAGGGCCTCACTGAGGCCTTCATAGACCAAAATTACTCTCCTAACTTTGTACAGAAATAGATGTTCCATGCCCTGTCTCACCAGAAACCTACCAACTCCCACATTCCACACACAAAGGAGCACACCCCTCATGGCTCAGTACCACCCAGGATTGGAGTAACTGAATCACATTGTCTGCCTGGGTTTTGACTACCTCTTGTTGTGCCCTGAAATAAGGACTATCTTTCCCATTATACTTCCCACTCTTCCCACTGTGCTATTCCACTGCCCACCAAACTTACACAGTATCTTTGTTTATCCTTAGTACACTGCTGCTACAAACTTCTCGCTTCATGGCTCGTATCCCTGCAATAGACCTAGATGTAAGACGTGTTCCATACATCCTTCCATCACCGTCTACTCCAGTGTGGTAACAGGTGTCTCCTGTCCTGTCAGTGGCAGAGCTACCTGTGAAAGCAGTTATGTGATCTACTTAATAAGCTGCAACCATTGTACTGCTTTCTACATGAGCATGACAACCAACATGCTGTCTATCCACTTCAGTGGGCACCGAAAAGCTGAGGTCAAGAGACAGCAGGACAACCCAGTTGCTGAACTTGCTGCTAATGCAATCTGCTTAACTTCAATGACCGTGTCACAGCCTGTGCTGTTTGGATCCTTTCTACCAACAAGTTTTTCTGAACTGCAGAGGTGGGAACTCTCCTTACAGTATATCCTACATTCCCATAACCCCCCTGGACTCAACCTTCCCTACTTCCTGTCATGTACCTACCTATCCCCTTCTATGTCCCAATCCATCACTAAACAGCCTTCTATTCCATCAGTGCACCATGTAGTCTTTCCCCCACTCTTCTACTTCTCTCCTTTACCACCACCACCCCTCCCCCACTTAGCACCCCTACTCTGTTGTTGCCATATCCCTGCTCCCACAAGCAGCACACCACCTCCTCCCATCCCCTCACACCCCTGCTCTCCCCCTCCGCAACCCCCTCCTCCTTACCCTCACCACCCAGGGTTTGCTTCTCCCATCAGGAGCAGTTGGCCATACACAGTCTGGCCTCAGTAGTCAGAGACCCTGGTCATGTGTGTGTATGTTGTGTTATTTTAGAAGGCAGCCTTAAAACCAAAAGCTCAAATGTATAGCTATCTTTTTATTGTACCTCTTTGCAACTCGTTTCCTCTATATGATGCATAATATTGTCATTATTTCATCCTGGATTTTCCATTGTTTGATTTCTGAAAAAAGATAAATTTCTGAACATCTAATACAGATTTGTGTGTTAGGAAGTCTTAAGCTTTGGAGTGTGGCCTTGTACAGAAGTAAAATGAAGTCTGTAAACAGTTCAGAAAAGAAAAGAGTAGAAGCTTTTCAAATGTGGTATTATGGAAAAATGCTGAAGATTAGTTGTATAGGTCAGATAACTAAAGACGAAGTACTGAATAGAATTTATTAGAAAAGAAATTTTTGACAGAACTTGACTAAAAGGAGGGATCAGTTGATTGGACATATTCTGAGGCATAAAGAAATTGTCAATTTGGTAATGAAGAGAAATGTGTGTGTGTTTGGAGGAGGGAGGGTAAATGTAGGGGGAGCCAATGATTTGATTACAGTTCAGAAGGATGTAGGTTACATTAGTTATTCAGAGATGATAAGACTTGTGGAGGATAGCCTTATGTGAAGAGCTGCATCAAACAATTCTTCGAAGTGAAGACCACAATAACTTCTTTGACATTATTATTTGCATCTATGTTGTGATGATCATTATGTTACCATCAAGTCAGAGAGCAGACAATTCAATTTTAACTTATATTTCTCCTAGAAATACTGAATGTGTTTGTTTTGATATTGGGTAATGTTACTCTTTGGTTCTACACTTAGCAGTATGAATATGTAACAGGTTCCTAGCACTGCTACTGGGCATGTTCTATCACCACTCAACTATAGTTGCTCTACTAGAATGAAGTTTATCTTATCAGTGCAAAAACCAATACTGATTTAGAATGTATTGTTTGCATTATTAAGGTTAACTTCATTTCATACCGACACGACAAATGGATACCTTACAATATGAGATCTGACATACATACTGCTACATTTTGGGGCCTAAAATAGCTATTCAGTTTCTTCATTATGAAATGTAGGCATAATATCTCATTAAATTCAATAATGTGGAACAATGTATGATGTAACTGGCTACCACAATGTAGAAGCAGATATGTAAAGGACGATACTTGCATTTCTGGATTGTGTGGCATTCAAATAGCCGGTATTTGCACATCATTCCCACACAAGACCGCTATTGCCTGTTCATGTCTGGTTTCAGACACAGTTCTGTGTGATCTCCTAGGTTTCCTGCTCTCGGCGTGATTGATTAACAGGGTGCTTCCAGGTGTCGTGCTGTCAGAATACCCAGAAGCAGACCATTGAATAGTATCATTCACCATACAAATAAAGTGTTAACGACTTTCAGTAACATAAAATATAGTTACAGCCAGTACATTGTGTTTTCTGCTACAGATCTTCACATTTGAAGCTTTTGCATGTACTGTAACATTTTCTTTGGTAAGAACAATGACAGCTGACAATGTGCTTGTCTGCTTATAGGTGTTCACAGTTGCAGTAGCTGGTTACTTTTTAAACATCAAAGACAGCTATGGTAACGAGTAACTATATGATGACAGTAGAAGAAAAATATTGATTATAATTTTCATAATTTCTTCCTGCTCATGCACTGTAGTTATTATGTAAGGCACATGTGCAATTAGGGCTCTCCAGCATGAACTACAGATTCGACAATAATGTTCCTGCACAACTACTGATAATAAACAGTTCATTGAAGTTTTTTACATGTAAAATCAATATGTTGGCCATAAAATGGGCAGAGCAACTCATTAATATGGCTGAATTTAAGAATGTTATTATATCATTTGTGGCTTTACTTTATGCATTTGTTTTCTTTCTTTCATGGATCTCTCTACTTTTTGAACACTGACTTTGTCTGGATCTATTGTTTTTTATATATGTTGATATGACAGATTACGTTGTAGAAATTTGCAGTTTTTCACATGTAGTTTAATCTGAAATTTAAATCTTCTACTTTAACACAATTTTCAGATCAGTTTTAGAAGGGTACAGAGAGGTTGTTTGTCTAGAGGTATTCTAATTAAGAAGTTTTTCATTGAGACTGCCTTATGAATTGCTGGGATTTTGAATGTTTATCATATAGTGTATTGCACAACCCGTAACTCAGTAATGGTTCATAATTATTGAGACAAGTGTAAAATGTTACTCCCAAGTAGACAGGGCTACAAAATTTCTGAGATGAGATGACAGTGTTCCTGCAAACAACTGTAATCATTATTTATTTTCCACCATTGGCCTATTTCAGCTATTGTTCCTTTTTTAAGTGGTAGCTGACATGTATGAGGACAAACCTCCAAGCTGTCTAGTCACCATCGTATTGTGGGCAAACATAAAACTTGCATATGGGTGCTTGTATGTTTTATGTTTGGCCACTATATGCTGGTGGCTGGATAGGTTGGTGGCTTGTCCCGATGGATGTCAACTACCACTCAAAAATGGAACAATAGCAGAAATTGCCCAATAGTGGAAGTAATTAATCCTTACATTTAGTGGTAGAAATGTTGTCATTTCATCACAAAGATGTGAAATATGTTACAGAACCTGTGGCCACAAGACACAATGTGAAGTAATTTGTTGTTACATTATACTCAGTGGGGCTTTAATTAGAACGTGTTTTCTGCTATGAAACTCCACACCAGTATATGATATCCCTGTTGATAGAGAAATAACACTTTCTGTGATTATAGTAGGAAAGTTCTGCTAGAGTTAAGTACTTTAGGAATAAAACTGACCATTCACTGAAAAGCAGAAGTGTTAACTCATTGACAGACACACACGAAAAAGACAGAAAACTTGGTATCGTTTGGACTACAGTAGATTAGTGACTATGTGGTCTAATATGGCAGGTCAAGCTGAATAGGCTGGAGCTCTGTAAATTCTCTCTTCTGACTCCAGCCTAGCCATTCAAAACACTCATTTTTTATACCAAAACCCTATTTTATTAGCATTTTGTGACTTCTTATAGTGTTTTTTATATACATACTGCACTCTTAAAAATTATTAAAGGAAACATAAAACAGAATACATTATAAAGTATGAACGTGTGATTAAACATGTCAAAAGCCAGGCTTAACAAAAAAGATGAGACTTACAGATTTGAGGTTTTAAAAAAGTCTTTGTTAATGGTTGTTTCCCTCCTTAAGCCCTCTTCCATGCTGCCGCAATATCTCTCCATTTATGCAAACAGATGGTATCAACTGGCATTCCTTACTCCTGCTCATTAATAAATTGCAGCACTGCTGTGAATGTGCGACGAGATTTCTCCTGTGATCTCAGTTTGCCTCCTCTTTTTGTATTACTTCCCTCTGCATTACCATTTCCGCAATATCACTGTCATTTAGTTCCTCAGCTTCATCATTTGCCATCCATTCTGTGACATCTTGTATGTAGACAACCTCACAGAACAGTACATCTTCCATTATTTCCCCACTAATGAGGGCCTAAGCACATAGTTGCCAGCTTTAATCCAATTGGTAACTCGTTCATAATTTTTGTTGTATCTGGGTGCCGTAGCAGCAAGCATTTTCGTAGGGAAATCTTTTAATTTAAACGACTCTTATCACAATTGTACAACTGTTCACCAGAAATGCCTTCCTCATCAATTAACTTCAAAAGACAATCTTCATAACCTCTTTGTCAGCAGATAAAGCTTCTCCACCAATGATAAATCTGGCAAACACCAAATGTTTTTTCCCACTTTTCCAAATCCAACCATCCGTCACTGGCAGTAAATTCTGAGCCTTCATCTTCTGTTTGCTACTGAAATTGCAACGTTTTTCCTGCAATATCAACCAGGTAATGAGCTAACCTTTTACTCTTAAATGTTCATGCCACAAAAATAAAGCTGCCTCAACTTTTGTATGCTTACCTTTCAATATTGTCTTTGTTACTTTCATTCCACGTCCACTAACTTGGGGAGCACACCATATTTTAATTTCTGTTCGAGTTTTCTTCCAGTCTCAACAGTACTTTTTCCTACCTCTAACTCGAGTATAATAATTTTGGCTGCTCCCCCTGAATTCTCTCACATTACTGCGCATAGTTTCTGATTCACAGTCACTGCAAGCTTTTTTTCTTTTCTACACATTTCAGATTCTTTATTTGAAACACAAAGGACCACACAAAACAACAATTTAATAACACATGCACTTAGGACATCTGATATGCAACTGAAGAAACAAAGAACAGAGGGTAGCCAACAGAGCTGCTCTCTGTGTGTGTTTATTGTCATTTGTGAGTGCTGGAAGAGAATTCCTAAGTATCGCTTGTTGAAGAATGGGTCTGGTAATATATTCAGTATTAACAGTACAGTATGTACCTCACAGTGGTGACTCCAGATGTGCTAGATGCACAAAATCAATGGAAAATCCAGGATGGCCTCGGCAAGCAGAGAGAGTGGTCATGTGCATGTGAGCTATGTTTACGTATGTGTGTGTGTGTGTTTGTGTGTGTGTGTTTTGTCTATTTCAGAAGAAGGCCTTCTGGCCAAAAATTTGTTTGTGCCTTTCTGCAACTCAACAACTCGGCTAAAATGCTAACAAGAAGCACAAAACATTTTGAAAGCCCACACAGCATTCAAGCTGGTGCTTGCTTCCAGAATCTTTGGAAAAGTGCATACTGTAGAATAAATTGATTCTCATTTTATCGTAAAGAGTTGTCATTATGATATTAACTAAGTAGGCTGGATAGTATGGGGGCTGGGGGCCCATATAGTCATGAGCTGGGTAAACTGTACATCCTTTCTTGAGCATTTATATATATATATATATATATACTTCCACATGGGAAAAATATATTAAAAACAAAGATTCCAAGACTTGCCAGGCGGGAAACCGCCGGTAGACACGCACAATAAAATAACACACAAACACACACACAAAATTTCTAGCTTTCGCAACCAACGATTGCTTCTTCAGGAAAGAGGGAAGGAGAGGGAAAGACGAAAGGATGTGGGTTTTAAGGGAGAGGGTAAGGAGTCATTCCAATCCCGGTAGCGGAAAGACTTACCTTGGGGGAAAAAAGGATAGGTATATACTCGCGCACACACACACACAAATATCCATCCATACATATACAGACACAAGCAGACACTGCTTGTGTCTGTATATGTATGGATGGATGTGTGTGTGTGTGTGTGTGTGTGTGTGTGTGTGTGTGTGTGTGTGTGTGTGTGCGTGCGTGCGCGCGCACTTGCGCGCGAGTATATACCTATCCTTTTTTCCCCCTAAGGTAAGTCTTCCCGCTCCCGGGATTGGAATGACTCCTTACCCTCTCCCTTAAAACCCACATACATCCTTTTGTCTTTCCCTCTCCTTCCCTCTTTCCTGAAGAAGCAACCGTTGGTTGCGAAAGCTAGAAATTTTGTGTGTGTGTTTGTGTGTTATTTATTGTGCCTGTCTACCGGCACTTTCCCGCTTGGTAAGTCTTGGAATCTTTGTTTTAAAGATGATGTGACTTACCAAAGGGAAGGAGAGGGAAAGACGAAAGGGTGTGGGTTTTAAGGGGGAGGGAAAGGAGTCATTCCAATCGGGGGTGACAGGCTAGAGGCTTGTAGGGAGGTATCCCATTTGTTGGCTAGGAATGCAGCAGGGAGGGGTGGCAGGTGCTTGAGCTAGGTATGGGATGCACGGTTGTTGGAGCTGGTGGGGAGGAACGCATGGTGAAGGTGACATGGAGAGCTAAATTTGGGAGGGGGGGATAGGCAGAGGAAGGGTAAGATGTTGGGTGGAGGTTGTGGGGATAATTGGTTAATGGGGATTGAAACCAGGATGGTTCCTCGACCAAAGGAAATGTTGCATGAATAATTCCCATCTCCGTAGTTCAGAAAAACTGGTGGTGAAGAGAAGAAGCCAGATAACTTGGGCTGTGAAGCAGCCATCGAAATCTTGCATGTTGTGCCACTGGATGGTCTGTCTAGTTCCTGGGCACAGTTTGGTGGTGGCCATTCATTCTGGTGGACTGCTGCACAGTGATTGGAACAGAATTAGTATATAATAGGGCTGCTTTGACAGGCGGCCTGTCCTCTGGTGGGGTAGGATAAACGGGTGGATTGGACAGGTTGTACATCTGGGTCTACCACAGGGATATAATTCCTGTGGCAAAGTACTGGGAGTAGGAATGGACTACGATGTTATATAGTTTGGGTGGATGGCATAACACCATGTTAGGAAGGGTAGGAAGGATCTTGGGTCAGGTATCCCTCATTTCAGGGCTTGATGTTAGAATATCAAAAACCATGACAAAGGATATGGTTCAGCTTTCCAGTCCAGGTTGATATTTGGAGATGACAGGTGTTCCTTTTTATCTGATTTTTGAGGATGATGGGAGGATTAGGGTGTGCAAAGATGTGGCCTGTAATAACCTTTTTGTGGACTGGGTTTGGATGTTAGTTCCAGTCTGTGAAGGCCCTCAGGAGACATTTGGCATACTGAGCAAGGGAGTTGGCGTCATTGCAGATGTGTCATCCACAAGTGGGCAAGCCACTAGTTACTCATCCCCAGCCCCTCTTCCTGTCTCCTGCCTTTCTCTCCCTCTTACCACACTACCCAACACAACTCCCACCTTACCTTAGTCCATCTGCCAAACTGTAATTCTGGCATTGTGCATCCTCCATGTAGGAGAACAGGTGTGTGCGTGTCTACATACATACATACGTATCTGTGTGTGCCTGTATTTGGTCTCTAGCTCGAAAGGAAAAAGAAATGTAGTGCAAAAACTAGCAAGTTCTATATTTTTCTTTTGTTTATGCCTGTCAACAACTTGGTGCTTCTGATTTTTTATAAGTGGTCTACTTTACTCCCAAAGTATTTTTGTGATTAATCATTCACTTATGTGGCTTTTAATTTGCAATTTTTTAAATTTCAGTCTTGTTTTATATGTGTATATGTATGCTTCTGCTAATAGTGGTGTAGTTTTAGCATGTGTGTCTCCATCATATCATTTTACTCAAGCTACTAATACTACAGAAGTAATTGGGTTACATATAATAACAGTGAAAGTCTTCAGTCTGCAATAAAAAATATCTCAAAATGCTGTAGTTGTTATACCACCAAATCTTGAACACTCATACGTTTCTAGACATGAGTACACATGGTTACTGCCAAGTTTCTACTTAGGTCAAAACAGTTTTTTTCCATCTGTGGAGTAACCTGGGAACATGTGAAGTGTCCACAGTTACCATTAACTAATGCTGCTGTGTATGATATGTAATTTTGAATTCCCAAGAAACATTATATATATATATATATATTGTCTTTCTCATTTCTTTTCTGTGATTTAATAATCGTGCTAATTCAGTACTTCCACTCTCGTTTAATTAGACGTGCTTTTTGTGTAGTTTAAATGTATTAAACTACACCATGAAAGTTGTTTATCATAATTTTTGGGGATTTGATATTAATGGGTTTCATACTCCAATTTTTAGCATGTAATATTGAAAAAAAAAAAAAGAAAAAAAAAACACTTACTGTTTCATGATGTACTCCATTACATCAGTCCACATGATAATGGAGATGTTTCGCAGATATAAAACTGAAGTGTATGGTTACTATTTTTCTCCTGTATTTTCAAGATTTTGTGACAAACAAGAGGTGTTGCACTTACAAATGTGTGCGTTTTCCTTTCCTTACCAGGCTCAGTGGTAAAAGGGAGTGGGTGACCAAGCAAGATGGAATGGTGATTAAGGCACTGGAATCTTTAACAAGATAACTGGCATTCAGTTTTCCAACTGCCCACACTAAAGTATAGATGTGAAATGTGATTAATCTTGTTATGAACAGTTTTCAAACAATTTGCTTTCATGTAGAAGAGTTGTGTCACATTTTACTGTAAATATCACATTTTACAATAAAAACATTTTTTTGGATAAATAAGAAAGTTGAAACTATTTTGTATGCATTTCTCTAAGATACAACTGCACAGATACATCCTGTAGTTTTCATACTCAAAAAATAATTACGTGATTCTCTTTTCCAAACTGCGAAACTGTGCTCAATAAATTACTCAATACGACAACAAAATTTTCCCATCAGAATTGCTGAATTTCCCCAGAAGATTATCCCATTAGAAATAACCGACTCAAAGTAGCAGTGATAGACTATTTTTCTGGCGTCTGTGTTTGTGGCACATGATAAAATACATATTGCAAAAACTAAACTACTCAGTTTTCATGCTGAGTTGTCAATGTGTACCTCTCAGTCTAAATCTTTATATAGATTTTGCCTAAGAACTCTGTGTGGTTTGCTTCTGTGATGTCTTGATCATTGCAATTTATTTTTATTTCACCTCATTCTGATGATTTGGTTTCAAATTGCATACTTTTGGTTTTAGTAACATTTAGTTTTAACAGTTTTGCTGGAACTAAGATTCATGATTTTCTGAAGTATTTTTGACACTTTCTGGAATTCATTCAGACATCTTATTTTCAATTAGAACTGATGTATCATCAGCAGATAAAGCTAAATGAACATCTATAACAAGTGGTAGAGTCGTGTCACATTTTACTGTAAATGTCACATTTTACAATAAGAACATTTTTTTGGAGAAATAAGGAAGTTGAAAGGAAAGGAACAGATAGGGATCCACTATCAAACATTGTGGGAGTCCTTGGAAAATTGTTTTCTAGTTTGTAGAATAATTGCTTGAATTTGGAACTACAATTACTCTGTTTCCTGTCTGTTAAGTTACAGTTGAACCATTGTAAAGTAATGTCCCTGGTCCCGTACATCGGTAATTTGTGGATAAGTATGGAGCAGCTCACTGAATCAAATACATTTGTCACCTCCTATGAGCTTCTTAATCTTATTTAATGTGGAGCATATCTTCTGAGTAAACTTATTGATGGTATTGACAGTATATTTCCCATGTTGCAATCCAAATTGGTTTCTGAAAATTGTGCCATTTACAGTAAGAAATTTAGATTTTGTTTTGCTTCAGTGTTTTCAAATACTCTACACAAGACTGGAAGAAGAGAGATAAGATAGTAATTTCCCAAATCTTCTGTTGATCCACTTTTGAGAAATGATTTTAGCTCAGCATATTTCAACACATTTGGAGAACATCCCACCTCAAAAGACTGGTGTATAATAATCGACAGTGGTAGTGCAATGATATCAGACACACCCTTTATTGTAGAGGTGTTTGTTTCATCCCATCCAGATGAGGTTTTGCTTTTCCACATTTCTGTAGGTGATTTTTTTCAAATTGTGTAAAAGATGTGTTCTGGTTGTTTTCCAAACTTATGAAGTTTATCGTGTCTTGATAGGCTAACATTTCTACATCAGATATTTCTAGTTTCTGTAGGTTTCCTGTATCATAGCAAGCAGATATTGGTTTCCTTTGACAAGGCCACAACAAATCCCCCTCCCTCCTCCTTTTCTCTTTGCCTGCTGGGCCAAATCTCCACACCCTCGATTTTGATGAAGTTAGCAGGTCACTGTACTCAACTTGGGCACTATCGTTACTGGAAAATTAAATGAAACACTGTACATGAAACACGTTGAACTGTTGTTTTAATGGTTTCCTCTATAGTTATTTATCATTTGTATATGACCAGGATTTCTTTCTCTATATGTTATGTACAGCATTGTGTCAGACATTGTTTTCAACTAATAAATAACTCATTTTTTATACATGTCAAAATTGAATGACTAACTTGAATTAATTGGTGACAATTCTTAAATTTAGTCAAATATGCACTCACTAAATTTTTGTAGAAATTTTATTTCTTAAAATATAATAACAAGACTTTTCCCTTGTGCATTCATGTTTTTCCTCACATCATAAACTCTCTGTATTGGAATTTTTACGTAAACAGAAGTAGCCACTTATAGTAGTAAAACTTGATTTCAGTATTACACTGTGAATTTTGTGTATGTGTTTTTCTTCCCTAATGGATTAATCCAATAATGCATTCTGAATTTGTTTTCAGGATCTGCGTCCCCCTGAGAAGTTTTCCAATATTTTTGGAGATCCTATTAAACCCAGTTCCAGTAAAGTTTCTCCAGATGGGACCAAAAAATCATCATCTAGTGCTCCATCACCCAAAATATCACCAAGTTCCAAAACTGTTCCGGGTTCAACGGGTGGAAAACAACTACCACATCATTCAAAATCTGGAAAACATTCATCGGAAAGTCGAGGCAGTAAGGAAAAGGATAAGGATAAGGACAAGGAAAAGAAAGAAGGAAAAGATCGGAAAGATGGTAGCAAATCCCATCACACGTCACCAAAAGTTCCTCCACCCTCATCACCATCTTCAAAATCCTCATCCCACCCTGCTCAAGTTCCTGGTTCTCAAAAGCAGCCCTCTTCCTCATCATCAAGTACACCACCAAAAATACCTGGTGCAGCACCTGCAGCAACAAAATCATCCTCTTCATCTCATAAGAGTTTAAAAGATGACACAACTCTTAAAAAGCCGCCATCTTTAGCAGTAGAAGAAACAAAATCAAAATCAGATGCCAAATCAGCAACAGAAAGTAACAAATCAGAAAAGAAAAAGAAGGACAAGAAAAATCGTGATGAAAAACCAAAGAAGGAGAAACATTCCAATAAACATGAGTCTGCCAGTAAGGGAAGTAGTGAAAAGTCATCAACTGATAAGGTGCAGAAAGAACACAAGGATAAAGAGGCCACAGATACAAAGAAGAAGGACAAAGAACATATCCCTACCAAAGACCCTGTTAGTAAACCATCAGGAGAAAAGGAGAAGGAAAGAGAAAAGTCAAAGCACAGTGAAAGTAATGATAAGGAGAAAAGGCACAAGCACAAGAAAAAAGATAAGAGCACAAAAGACAGAGACAGAGAAAAACAAAAAGAGAGAAAAAGTGAAGTAAAAGAACGTGAAAAGACTGAAGTAGTGACACAGAATCAGCCAGAAACAGCTGTTGATGTTATAAAACAGGATTCTAGCAGTCCCAAACAAGATTCCAGCAGTCCTTCACCAGAGAACACATCATCTAAGACGGTATGTTTTAAGTTTTACTGTACTGCATCATCATCTTTTGTTTTGATTTTCTCCCAAGATTATAACATGCTTGTGTAGTTGATTTGAAAATGTTCTTTATTGCTGTCTAACTGTTTCATTGGTGTTACAGTTTGTATGTGCTAGTTGCTCATCTTGTTGAACATATGCCATTTGACATTGGTATATCATTCACAAGAAAAATGTGTGAATTCTTGTTCTGGTTCCATCACAAAATATGCTGATGTATGATATACGTTTGCCTATGATAAACAAATTTCATTAAGATGTCACAAGGTTCGCACAGCTGATTGTATTTCTTTAAAGTTTTATCAAGGTGAACTCATGCTTCATTCAAAGTCACAGTGTTGTTGAGAAAAATCTTCACTTTCAGTTGCTTTTATTTTAGGCAAGAACAAACATACAAATCACTGAGCTCTGATCTTCTGTCATAATGTGAACCCTGTTGTGATATTTCACATCTGCCAGCAATTTCCTGCTAAGTCATGTACCAGTTCTCCTTAATCATGTAGTCAACTCATTGTTGCTGACAAATGTCACATAATACTTCATTTGTCACACAGTTCCATTTTGCAGGTCCATTGGCTTAACATCTACTTCAGTTACAGCATACTTCTTTAGTTACAGAGATGAGTTTCCCTCATATGGTTCCATTTTGACCACAATAACTATGCAACTAATCACAGCAGTAAGTTGGAGCTAGCTGTGATTTTGACTGAGACTCATTGCAACATATTGAAACAACTTACCCACAAGTGCTGTCATTTGTTGAGAAGTGTAGTGCTTGGATTAGTCTGAATTTGACTGATTGTGTAAGGGGCACTCAAATGAAAACCAAATACCTGTCACTGCATGACCATGGAATGTTTCCATTCAAAAGTAATCACCACATGCGTTAAAACATTTAGCCCTCTGTGAGATGAGACAATCAATTCCTATTTCATAGAACGCAGTTGGCCGTGGACAGATCCAGAATTACATTCATTCTTGCACTTCCTTGTTTGACTGAAACTGAAGTCTGTGCATGTCATTTTTCAGGTCACCGAAGATGTAAGAATCACATGGTGATAGATGCGGGCTGTATGGAGGATTTTGCTGTTTCCCAACCAAATGCTGAAGCATAGCCTTCATCCAGTTGGCTGTGTGGGGGCAGTCATTTTTGTGCAACAGCATGGTTCCAACCGACACCTTGAGGGCAAATTTCAAAGTCAGCGGTGGAAACATCCTACTTCTGTCCTGCCAAAGAAATCCAAAGTTGTTCTCAGAAGTTGGGTCATGATGACCTCCTCTGCCCCTCAGCTCATTGAGTTCCTCGAGCATGGAACCACAATTAATGTGCAACACTATGGAGACATTTTGCAGCAATTGCGACATGCCTTGAAGGCGAAACTCCCAGGAACATTGTTGAGTGGAGTCATCCTGTTGCACGATAAAGCCCGCCCCTGCACTGCCAATTGGACAAAGGCTGTGCTTCAGTGATTTGTTTGAGAAATTCTGCAACATCCTTCATACAGCTTGGATCTGTCACCATGTGATTTTCTTATCTTTAGCAACCTGAAGAAAGACATGTGTGGACGTAGGTTTCAGTGAGACGAGGAAGTGCAAGAATGATTGTGGTTGTGGATCCATCAGCGGCTGACTGCATTCTTCGAAACAGGAGTTGCTAATTTCGTCTCTAGTGGGATAAATATCTTAACACGTTTGCTGATTACTTTTGAACGGAACCGTTTCATGGTCTCAGTGTGGCTGGTGTTCGATTTTTGTTTGACTGCCCTTCATATTGTTCCCTTCAGAGGAGCATGTTGAATCTCTTATTCCATGCTGTTATAAACAGTTCCAGCAATGATCCTGCAACTACAGGAAACTGTTTACTCACCTCCATTCTCTTGTCCCCCCTGTAACCCCTCAGTGTGTGTGGGGAGGGGGAGAGACTTGTGTATGAATAAATCTTTATGAATTGCTTAATACATTTAAATTTCTTATGGCACTTTGGCCCTGCAATCATCAGATCAAAACTTAGGACTGTTAAAACAAAGATCATTGTCATTTGGAGTAAATCTTTTGCCTAAAAGGTTTCACAACTTTATCAAATGCTTTCTTTTACATGTTACGTAATAAACATTTTTTATTTGACTTAAGAAAATAACATTGTTGTCTTTTTATTTCACAGTGGAACAACAACTACAGTGGAGAAGCTGAGGTCCAGAATCACACTGCATCGTCCCAGCCAGCTCCATCAAAGCGCCCATTGAATGCATTGATACAAGAAATGGAGGGCAATGACTCCTTATCTGACCTGTCTGAGGTAGAAGATGTCTTACCACCACCTCGGCAAGTCGTGGCTGCACCACCACCACCACCTCCTCCGCCGCCACCTCCACCACCTCCTCCACACCAGAGCTCACCATCCTCGGGTTCACCAAAACAGAGTTCTCCTGCAGTAACTGACCCTGCTATTACAGCAAAATCAGGCTCAAACCGTGCCATAAAGGAGAAGGGTGAGCGCTCTGCTGCAAAAAAAGCAAAAGATAAGCAACCAAAAGAGGGCAAAGAACGTAAGCGCAAAAGGCATAGTAGCACAAGTGCTTCAACTGCAGAAGAGACTTCACAACCTCCACCTCCGAAATTACCAAGACAGGATTCGCCAGAACCTGAGCCTCGTGTAACACCTGAAGACAAAATAGTGTCTCCAGAAACACAGTCTAGTGAACGTGTTCTTACAGCAGAGTATGTCTCTCAACTGCGTGACCTACAACGAAAGATAATGACCCTTGAAGACAATGCTGAGCTTCAGAAAGTTGTGCAGGTATATATAACAAAGTATAAAAAATCCACACCTCATGATATACTAATCCATTCGTTTTGTGTGACGTAACAACACGTAGCTTTTCTAGTAAAACAGTAAGTAAAATAACAGTAAGATTTTCCTTCTGTACAGTACAGTTGTGCATGTCAGGAAAAAAATTAGGAAAATTTAATTATTCAGAGTTTAAAATAATTAGACCTGTGGCTCAATGATTCAGTGGTTAAGTGCCAGATTACGTACCCAAAGATGTGGGTTCAGCCCTTTGTTAGTCCAAGGATTTTTGTCTGTCTCTTATCATTTATTTCGCCTTTGACAGTGCTTGTTAATGTGAAAAGTGCTCAGCTGTGCCATGTTTGGAAGTCCACACTAACCTGAAGATCTCCCTATAATTTGCAGGGTAAGGCAGTTCAAATGTTGGGCAAAATTGAGGGCATAATGCTTCTCATAGCACCATTCCAAGTAAACCATGTTATTGTTCAAAACAATCTTCAACCACATGCTCTTGGCGAACAAGAACACTTATATGACATATTACTCCAAATACAAACAACCAAAGCCTTTATTGGCACAGACTAACTACCAGAATGTGTATTGGTGGACCTGGAGAAATTCATGTCACTGCTACAGTTATAAAATCAGTCTAAATTAGAGACACCTGCTTTGCTTTGCAATGTGAGACAGGGTTGACTTTGTCACTGTTCCAGAACCAATTATTAATACACTATAGCTGTCTGACTGCTTTCAGAATGATTCTGAGATATGACCAAATGATTGGGAAATATATCCATTGAGTATCACTACCTTATAATGTGACATCTGACAAGTTATGAAGGCTATGATACAACCCAAAGTAGCTCTTTGGTAACATTCCTGGTAGCCCTACTTACCATACAGATGTAAGAATCCGAATTAGTTGTTCTGGCTTGTATGTCACTGGTTGGTGCTTGGCATTGTGGAGCTCTCAGTCTTTCTCCTGGGTGTGCAGGGTCCATATGCAAGCCATGCAGAGTCCATATGCAAGCCAGTTTCCTGCTTCAGTCCTGGTGATGAAGTGTTTCGTGTAGTCATGCTGAGTATCATCCATCTGATATGGAAAAAAAATATCCTTTGTCATTTCAGCTTTGCGGCTGATGCAGGAAGAATGTTGAGAAGCCTGTAGTGTCTTATTTTACTGTATTCTATTTAAATATCACAATGGACAACATTGTATCTCAGTCTAACTGGTTGAAATCAGTGCACATTAAGAGAATGTTTGCTACTGTCTTGTTAAAGTTCTGTGAGGACATTCATCTGCGGATGAGGTAGGCAGTCGTCATCCTGTGGATGATGTTGCGACCATAAATTACCTCTTCTGCTACTTTTGGCTAGAAAACTTTTCCACAGTCATATATCAGCACATGGGGTCCTCCATGTTTCAAAAATTATTTCTTCTACAAGAAACTGTGCAATTTTCTTAGCTTCAATAGTCAGCACAGCTTCAGTGACAGCATAGCAGATGAAGTATTCAGTGCAGAGTATTATCCATTTCTTCCCATTTGTCGACTTCGGGAACCTCTATAAAAAGTCAGTTATAGTTCGGTGGAGTGGTGTTCCAAGCAGGATTGGTACCAGATGACCTGGAGGTAATTGCAATCTGTGCTTCTGTCTTTGACATTCCTTACAGTGACTTGCATAGTGTCGTAACAGATCAGTAGAGATGTAGCTAGTTATACCTACATCTGATTCCATGTACAGTCTTCATGAATCTCAGGTAACCAGATGTTGGAGCATCATGGAAAAACTTCAGTATAGGTGGCTGTAGATGAGCTGGGATGAAAAGCAGCCATTCATACCCAATTGGGTCATAGTTCATTCTACACAATGCTCCATTTCTCCTTTGATCCATTCCTCCTCCTTCAAGACTTCTGTGGATTTCAGCAGTGCTCGACTTCCAACTATTCAGAAACAATGTCATTTGATGTAGCAATGACTGAGATTCCGTCCACACTGCTGCGTTCTGCCAAAAGATTCTGTGAAATGCTATTGACATCCTTCTGTTTGCATCTGCTTTTGTGTATCACTCTGATGTCATGCTGCTAAGGCTCAGTAGCCATGTCACCTGTCAACCCAACAGATTCTTCAGGCTAGTCAGCCAACAGATAGAATGTTGGTCTGTCACAGTGATGTTTGGTTTGCCAAATAAATACAGCCAGAACTGCAAGGCACTCTTTCTCTTTCTCTGTTGTGGGGTAATTCATCTTGGACTTGGAGAGTACTCTGGAAGCATAAACTGTCAAATTTTCAGCGCCTTCCTGAATTTGTACTAGAACTGCCCCTCTTCTAAAACTACTAGCATATGTATGAAATTGTGTCTCAACGTTCTCATTATAAAATGCTAGAAAATGAAGAATAATTTAGCACCTCCTTAGGGACAAGGCCAGATCATTCATGTGCCTTGTTCCAGGAAAATTTAGTGGCTCCTTGCAGTAGTTCTTGTAGGGGACATGCCTTGGTTCAGAAGTCCTGTATGAATCACCGGTAGTGCCAGAACATTCCAAAAAAACTTCTCGTATCACGAGTGTGCTGAGGAACCGAAAATGAGTGACTGTTCTTATTTTCTCTGTATCAGGCCAGACTCCATCGCCATTCCCTAGGTGGTCCAAGATTTTTATTTCTTGTGTGAAAAAAATGACAGTTTCTTGGATGCAGTCTGAATTCAGGTCAGCACATTTCCAATGGCTTGGGTTTTCTTTAACTGTCTTTGAAAAAATGAAAATTTCGTCCAGATAGCAAAGACACATCATCCATTTAACGTATTGAAGCAGATTGTCCATCATATGTTTGAAGATTTAGTGATGTCATCTTTGCAGCATCTTCTCCACTCACTCCTGTATTATTTGTCTTTCAGCTGGTGGTACCATATGCAAATACTAACTAATTGGTGGATGATTTCCAGTGTTGATACAGAGTTCTGTTTTTTGTCCACTCCTGATTTGAAAGTATCCTACTAAAATTGACATTATATGTGTTACTAATAGTCTACACGTGTGCTCTGTAGTAGTCATTGAACTCTTGACTAAATGAAATCCTCTTAAATCTTGATTTGACACCCAACATCTAGTAAATCAGTTTTCCAACAACTTGGAATTACTATAAGAATTTATTATATGTTGACTATGAATCAAGCAAGAAGTTAGTCATTTCTGTTTCTTTTTGTTGGGGTGACATTCAGTTCAGATTCTGACATTCCTCCAACTAAACAAAATGCTGTTACAAAAAGATTCTGTGTTTATGTTGACATTGTTGCAATATATCATGTTTGAGTTGTTGATATTCCTTGGAGCTACATATGGCACAGCAGTCACTTTGTAGCACTTGCAATGACATTAAGCACAGCACTACAGCTCTTGTCGCCACACGAAGCCCATTAAGAATACCTCAGCCAAATTAATAGAACAGCTACAAAAGACTGTGTTCCATAATAGACCTTCATACAAAATAAAGCTAATATTTTTTCTCAGAATTTAAATCAAAGAACGGTCTATAACATGTTGAAACCTGGTTAATTCGTTAAAAGTAGTGACCGAGGGCTGTTTTTCTTTCAGTTGCAAAATAAAGCTAGTTCTAATTCTCAAAATGACCCTTCTACTCAATTTTGCTAAAACACACAACAGTGTACACTTGTTCATTTGTTCATCAAGCTAGTACAGGATTTTCCTGTTAATCAAATGGTGTTATTTTTTAGATTCATACCTGTAAAATAACAGAAAATCTCATACTCTCTCAATTTTGTTCCTTAATCAGCTAAGATCCTATAAATTATAGCATCACCCCTTGTATGTATATGTGTAGCAAAGCACAATTCTTTGTTGTTGAAACTAAGCTGCCCTCCGAGACTGGTATAGGAATTAGTTGTAACTGTTCACGACAGTCAGTCATCCAAAAGTTCTCCTTGACCATCTACAGTGCTGAGACCGATGATCTCACAGTTTGGTCCCTTCCCCTACTCCTACCCCCACCCCTTCCCCCTCCCTTTTAAACCAACCAACCTACAGTGCTTATGACTGTTGGTGGCATGTAGATTTCTTTTGTGGGCGTGAGAAGCTTTTTGCAATCAATAAAGCTTCACAGTTTAACTGAGAATCTTGACAGAAAAGCTCCACAGTTTAATTGAGCATTTTTTCTGATGACTAAAACTCATATTATTGAAGATTGTAAGCTAACTATGTGATCAACAGCAAACAATCACTCAGTGCAGTCTTTGTCATGTCTGCTTGTTGAACTAGTTTTGTCAATCTGGAGCTCTGATCTTCCACAATCCTTTAATCTTCCACAGTCTGTGATTGCTTATAATGGCTACATTCTGATAAAATGACAGATTTGAAAGGCTGCATTCTGTTGTTGATATTTATTCTTACAGTACATGGTCCTGTTGATTGGATGTATTTTCTTCATGAAATTTTCAGCACAACTGCTTTTGTATCATGGGAGGTGTCTTCATTGGTTGCCAACAATAACCATTCAACATTACGGAAAAAGAATCCCCTGAATCTACTAATGGCTGGATAGGTTGTCTGTCTATGGTATGTGGCAGCCTCACCTCCATAGGTGGTCATCTCATGTAGTTTCCCTGAATTCAGCAGCTAGGTGAGTGGCTACTAGCTCTGTACAATAATAGGGAACAACTATGGCATGTGGGAGATGGACCTTGTCCAGAATACATTGATGGGCTCTGTTCCACAGATCAACTGTAATCATCTGCAGTTGACTGGGTCAACAGGAATGTTGTGGTGGTTGATGTCATGCAGCATAATAGTTGTCGGGCATTGGTCCTCTCTCTGTGAAGTAACATACAACATGTCAAGGTGCCCCCAGTGAAAACTACTGATGTGTTTTTCTCCGTCTCCCAAAATGTCATTTTTTTTGTGTGTTGTATTTGGTGGAGCAGTTGGTTGTACCTGCATTGGTCGGACGCTGGGTTATCATTTGATGGTTGTGGCATAAATTTGACATGGCAGAATCCATTCTTCATGGCATGTTCGACTATTGGCATAGACTGCTACCTAAGATCACTACACTACAACTTCAATCTTCTCTTTTACCTCCTGATGTATGGGGTCAACATTCATGGCTGCTTTCTCTTGTTTACTTGATCTTTATACAAATATCAAATATTCCAGAATGCTGCCATTTATACAGACATTGCAAACATGAAATATTTCAGTAAAATTCCATAAGCAATAAATAATAAATCCATACATATTATAAAAATGTGTGTGTGTGTGTGTGTGTGTGTGTGTGTGTGTGTGCGTGTGTGCGTGTGTGTGTTCCACATCTCCTCCTAAACTAATGGAGCAAACTTGATACACAAATCCTTTACTTGTATAACAGTGAACATAATCAGTCATTGATAATGTAATGGAAATGGAAAGCTAAAAAAAAAAAAATCTACTCACTAAGTGGCATATATATGATGTAACTTACGAAATGAAAGTGTTGGTATGTTGATAGAGGCAATAACACACACACAAAATTCAAGCTTTCGCAACCTACGGTTGCTTCCTCAGGAAAAAGGGAAGGAGAGGGAAAGAAGAAAGGATGTGGGTTTTAAGGGAGTGGTTAAGGAGTCGATTCTAATCCTGGGAGCGGAAAGACTTACCGTAGGGGGAAAAAGCGACAGGTATACACTTGCGCGCGTGCATGCGCACACACGCACGCACACACACACACACACACACACACACACACACACACACACAAGCAGATAGATGTAAAGGCAAAGAGTTTGGGCAGAGATGTTAGTCAAGGTGGAAGTACAGAGGCAAAGATGTTGTTGAATGACAGGTGAGGTATGAGCTGTGGCAACTTGAAATTAGCGGAGGTTGAGGCCTGGTGGGTAACGGCAAGAGAGGATATATTGAAGGACAAGTTCCCATCTCCCGAGTTCTGATAGGTTGGTGTTAGTGGGAAGTATCCAGATAACCCAGACGGTGTAACACTGTGCCAAGATGTGCTGGCCGCGCACCAAGGCATGTTTAGCCACAGGGTGATCCTCATTACCAACAAACAGTCTGCCTGTGTCCATTCATGTGAGTGGACAGTTTGTTGCTGGTCATTCCCACATAGAACTTTTTCGCACGTGGAATATAGAGGGAAACATTCCATGTGGGAAAAATATATCTAAAAATAAAGATGCTGTTACTTACCAAACGAAAGTGTTGGTATGTTGATAGGAGACAATAAATAACACACACGCAAATTTCAAGCTTTCGCAACCCAAGGTTACTTCGTCAGGAAAGAGGGAAAGACAAAAGGATGTGGGTTTTAAGAGAGATGGTAAGGAGTCATTCCAATCCCGGGAGCAGAAAGACTTACCTTAGGGGGGAAAAGGGACAGGTATACACTCGCACACACAAACATATCCATCCGCTTACACACAGACACAAGCAGACATATGTAGAGGCAAAGAGTTCGGGCAGAGATGTCAGTCGAAGCGAAAGTACAGAGGCAAAGATGTTGTTGAGTGACAAATGATGTACGAGGGGCGGAAACTTGAAATTAGCGGAGGTTGAGGCCTGGTGGGTAACGTGAAGGGGGATATATTGAAGGGCAAGTTCCCATCTCCAGAGTTCTGATAGGTTAGTGTCAGTGGGAGGTATCCAGATAACCCGGACGGTGTAACACTGTTCCAAGATGTGTTGGCCGTGCACCAAGGTATGTTTAGCCACAGGGTGATCCTCATTACCAACAAACACTGTCTGCCTGTGTCCATTTATGCGAGTGGACAGTTTGTTGCTGGTCATTCCCACATAGAAAGCTTCACAGTGTAGGTCAGTTGGTAAATAATATGGGTGCTTTCACACGTGGCGCTGCCTTGTCAGCCGGAAGAATGACGATGGATTGGTCAACTTACAAATCACAGATAACCTGGGCTTCGGCTGTGGTGATGTTGGTAGTAGGATTAAGGTTTTTCAAGACAGATTGAGAGGCAAGGTTGGAAGTGAGAAATTGCTGGAAGGTTTGGAGAGGGTGATTTTGAGGAAGAGGAGGTGGGCCCCGCTGTGATGGAGGACAGAACTGTTCCAGGCAGGGGTACTTTTGTAGTGTGTGTTTTTTATTGTTTCTATTTACCAGCACTTTCTCGTTTGGCAAGTCACAGCATCTTTTTTTATATATAAAAACAAAGATGCTATAACTTACCAAACGAAAGCGTTGGTATGTTGATAGAGACAATAAAAAACACGCAAATTTCAAGCTTTTGTAACCCAAGGTTGCTTCATCAGGAAAGAGGGAAGGAGAGGGAAAGACGAAAGGATGTGGGTTTTAAGGGAGACATATGTCTGCTTGTGTCTGTATGTGTGTGTGTGTGTGTGTGTGTGTGTGTGTGTGTGTGTGTGTGTGTCTGCTTGTGTCTGTTTATGTGCGGATGGATATGTGTGTGTGTGTGTGTGTGTGTGTGTGTGTGTGTGTGTGTGTGTGTGTGTGTGTGTGTGTGCGCGCGAGTGTACACCTGTCCTTTTTTTCCCCTAAGGGAAGTCTTTCCGCTCCCGGGATTGGAATGACTCCTTACGCTCTCCCTTAAAACCCACATCCTTTCGTCTTTTCCCCCTCCTTCCCTCTTTTCTGACGAAGCAACCTTGGGTTGCGAAAGCTTGAAATTTGCGTGTGTGTTTGTGTGTTTTATTGTCTCCTATCAACATACATCACAGGTAAAGTTGAGATGGAGTCCACGAAAAACATTCGGACCTCCAATCAACTGCTGTTTGTTAAATTGACCAGCAAGGTCAATATCAATGGCTTTCAAACTGCTTCAATAACGAGAAGCCAATAAGTACATAAAGAAGATCCCGTGAAATCAGCATGAATATGCTCCCAGGGCTTCTCAGGCGAAGGCCAAGGTGACAAAGATGACTTTGGGGCGGCGGCCTATGATGCACAAGGGCTGCAGGCAACGACCATGTGTGCGATTTCATAGTCGATGCTGGGCCAGTACACATGACGGCATGCCAGAGATTTTGTGCGAGAGACACTCCAGTGCCCTTGGTGAAGGAGGAGCAAGACTGAAGCATGCAGAGACGCAGGTACCACAACACACGGCAAAGCATTGTTGGTGGAAAGGAAGATAACACCATCCCTAGCCGTGAGGTGGTAACGCAAAGCGTAGTAGTTCCACAACGGATCAAAAGTCTTAGTGGATGGACGATCTGGCCAACCCTTCTGAATACAGCATAAAACCCGGGAGAGGATAGGATCAGAACCCGTAGCAGCCGCCAGCCAGTCTGTCCACAACCCGCTGCTCGGCAACATCCATGTGGAAACACAAAAGTTCGTCCCTATCGAATGCGAGATCGGGACCCATGGGAAGGCGAGACAGTGCATCAGCATTCGCATATTGAACCGTCGGCCAGAAATGACTCTCATAATTGAAACGAGACAAGTAAAGAGCCCAACGCTGGAGGCGGTGTGTAGCCTTTGGGAAGCGACGTTGATGGATGAAACAAGGAAACAAGTGGTTTGTGGTCCATAACAAGATGAAATTTGGTTCCATAGAGAAAAACACCAAAGTTATGAAGGGCATAAATAATGGCCAAAGCTTCTTTTTCAATTTGAGAATATTTTCATTGGGCATCCGTGAGCATTTTGGAGGCATAAGCAATGGGTTCAGAACCGTCAGAAAAACGGTGCGCAAGGAGTGCACCAACTCCGTATTGAGAGGCGTCTGTGGTGATAACAAGATGTTGGCCAGGCATGGGGCCTGTTTCAGCATAGTCTTCAATTTCTGGAAAGCCGCATTGCACGTCAGGGATCAGTGAAAAGACACATTTTTATGCAACAGGTGATGCAACGGCTGAGCCACCGAATTCGCAGACAGAAAAAGACTGTGATAGTATGCTATTTTCCCAAAAAGGCCTGCAGGTCCTTAACATATGTAGGGCAGGGAAGGGCATTGATCGCAGCAACAGTTTGCTGAAGCGGACGAATACCATTCGGAGAGAGTTGAAACCCCAAGTACGTGATACATGCCTGAAAAAATTTTGATTTCTGAAGATTAAACTTAAGATCGTCAGTGTGTAAGACATGAAAAAGTGTGCGGAGATTCTGAAGATGTTCTTCAGTGGTGGAGCCAGTGCCAACAATGTTGTCCATGTAATTTATACACCCAGGGACGAAGCGACAATTGTTCCAAGAATCGCTGAAAGAGAGCAGGGGCGCTGGCAATCCCGAATGGCAATCGTTGGTATTGATAGAGGCCGAAAGACGTGTTAAGGACCAGAAACTGTCATGAAGCAGCATCAAGAGGAAGTTGATGATAAGCTTTTGACAGGTCAAGTTTAGAAAAATACTGGCCTCCAGCAAGTTCAGTGAACAAATCTTCAGGTCGGCGCATAGGGTAAGTGTCGATGAGGCATTGAGCATTTACAGTGGCTTTGAAATTGCCACAGAGACAAATATCACCATTGGGCTTAGCAACGACAACGACAGGAGAGGACCACTCACTGGAAGAGACAGGGAGCAAGACCCCTGAAGCAGTGAGACAATCCAGCTCCCATTTGACCCGATCACGAAGGGCCACAGGAATGGTCTGAGCCCGAAAAAACTTAGGCTGAGCATTGGGTTTGAGCGTAATATGAGCTTCAAAGTCGTTTGCACGGCCTAACCCGGGAGAAAAAAGGGGACGAAAATGTCGTCGACAAGGAATCCAATTGAGAATAAGGAATAGCATCAGAGACGATATTGACAGAGTCATCTATGGAGAACCCAAAAATGCGAAAGGCATTGAAATCAAAAAGATTCTCTGCTTTACTATGGTCGACCACAAATACGGGAACAGTGCGAACGACAGATTTGTAAGATACCTCAGCATTAAATTGTTCCAAGAGAGAAATCTTCTGTTTATTGTGCATCCATAATTGCCTAGTGACAGGTGATAGGATTGGAGAACCCAACTGATGATACGTCTGAGAATTGATGATAGTTGCAACAGAACCAGTATCCATATGCATGCGAACATCTTGACCAAGGATTTGGACAGTGTGGAATAACCTCCCTGAAAGGAAAGAAGTACCATTGACAGGCAACACAGAAGCAGAATCAGTATCACATTCATGAACGTCAGGTATGCGGTCGGATTTGCAAACGGATGACACATGACCCTACTTTTTGCATTTGTAACAAACGGTCCAACGTTGGGGACAATCCTCTCATGAATGTTCCGTAAAACACCGCGGACATGGAGGAAGTTGCTGTGGGTTTTGCTGCAGTTTCTTATAGGTTTGTTTACAGTTAGACCGAGGCTGCGCTTGGGAGCGTACTGTGGCCACGTTGGCTGTCGGGGACACGCCACACACTTCGTCAACATCGCACAGAGGTTGTATTTCCCCGACGTCGCCCCATGCCTCTATTTGCGCTCCAGCAGCGCGAGAAATTTCAAAAGATTGAGCGATAGATAGAACTTCATCTAGAGTTGGATTTGCCAACTAAAGGGCACGTTGGCTAACTTCTTCGTCGGGTGCCGATCGGATAATAGAATCTTGTACCATGGAATCGGCGTAGGATTCTTTGTGAACTTCAGTAACAAATTGACACTTTCTACTGAGGCCGTGAAATTCAACAGCCCAAGCGCGATAGGATTGATTCGGTTGTTTTTGACAACGATAAAAGGCAACACGAGAGGCTACCACATGCATATGCTTTTGAAAATAAACGGACAAAGTGAGCACATTTCAGCAAAGGACAAAGATGCAGGATCTTTCAAAGGAGTCAATTGCAACAACAACCGATACATTTAAGGTGAAATCCATGAAAGGAACAGAGACTAACATGTTTGGTCGTACACGACATGAAATGCCAAGAACTGCTGTCGAAGACGTTTTTCGTAATCAGACCATTCTTCCGCCGTCTCGTCGTGAGGAGAAAAAGCAGGTAGAAACAATGAGAGACACCCCGCATTGGATGCCGCGACGAAATCTCGAATCACAGATGTGAGAAGTGTTTTGCTGTTCAATGAGACCTTGCAATAGTTGCTCTAAAATAGCCATGGAAACCTGTGGGTCAACGATGAAACAGAAAAATTCACTATCTCGTCGCCAATTGTTATAATGTCAAGTTGAGCAAATATATTTCTAGGACGACACAATACATGTAAGTCACAGATCAAGTAAACAAAGTAAGACGTGTGTACACTGTAACAGTCAAATCAGCACTGAGTCCAAGACTACCGGCCGCTGGCTGGCTGGCCGCTTAGGTGGCGCGGCTGCTGCATGGCTGGGACACAGTGCCACATGTAGAGGACGCGCGTAACTGCATGGCAGCACTTTGAAAGGTAGGCGAGTCACAACACCCTTTAGCCTGCACTTATAGCTTTGATAGCATAGGTCATCACATGCAAAAATCTCTCATAGGATTTTGTGTGCAGCTTCAGTATCCACTGCAGTAGTTACTTTCCTTAATACAAAATTATTCACAAACTTTTTGTTGACTTTATTTACTACACAGTGACTTCAGTTACCTTGTGTCATTTGTTTTTGTTTTTACTCCATGTATTCAACATAAATAATCAGTGCTATAATTGAACCAGCTAATTTATTTGAAAATTGTTCTGCTATAATTATACAGTTTAGAAAAGAATTATTGGTTCACTCAAAGTTTTCAGTGAAATTAGGAAATCGTTAAAGCCATTTGGCTTTGTATAAATGTCAAAAAATATCTTACTTAACTTTTACATTTCATCACTGATCATGGCTTTCACAAGATGGATTCCTATCCCTCATTACATGGTACATTAAACTTCACAAATGACATTATACTTGAGTTTTTTACTTGGTGATGAGCTCAGTTTATCACCTCATACGTGTAATGCTACCCGAAGAATAATTTGCAGCAAGTAATAGTGGTTCCACAATTGTAGTATTTACTGTTACTGTGCTTGGTCAGTATAATGTTTCTTGTGGTTGCATAGTGTGTAAGCAAGTCAGTACATACTATTTCCAAATTGGAAAATAAATATAGCCAATTCTTTTTACTTGGATTTGTGGTGCTCTAAACACACTGTAGTGGCATTGGTAGCTATTTTTAACTCATTCCCCTCAATTTCATAACTTAATATTAAAGCCATGAACACTTACATAATTGTTCTCATAGTCACAATATATTTAAAAATAGAAAAACTATTTTATGAAATGTTTTACTCATTAGCCAATTGCGTATTTAAACAATATCATTTCTAAATAGTCATCAGTGATTCGATTGTTCTGTTTTCTTTAGGTGGCAGCACCCTTCATGCACTTGTATTCATTGTGTAGTTCTATACTTCAGCCACTACATGGATATGGCTATGCTAGGTGCTCACTGTTGCGTCACTACCGACTATATTTGAGCATCATCTGATACCTGGTGAACAATCATGATAAATAAAGTTATGACAAAGATTTACTGCATTTCCTGGAACTATCTGTTGTATTGTAATGATACTTGTATCGTTACACACTACTAAACAGTGTAGTTGCTTTTATATTTGGCGATCGGTTATCTCAATATCTGCCATTTTGACGTTCATACGATGACTGAAAGGAGGAACCATGTTACAATCTTTCACGGTGAAACAGTATTTTAGCTATCTGTCTATTATTTTTCGTTTCGGTGCCAGTATGGACATTGAGTGAATGAATAGAAGATTTCAAACTGCTTACTGATTTTACGTAAGATCAAAACCCTTTATGGTTTTTTTACTAAGATTTGTGACAAAATTTTATGTTCAAAGTTTCCTACCACAGTTATTAAACCGTAGTGGGTCTTTTGCATCTCTTAAGACCTTACTCATAATATACTTGTCTAAGGAATATTGAACAATGCTTTTGAATTTCTCACATATGTGCTCCACATCTTTGTCCTCAGCACTGAATACTTAATGCTAACTACTCAGATATTCTGGAATTTTTATCCTGTCACTCTTGCTAACCAAAAATATTTTCCTACCTTTCTTAACATTCCTTCTACAATCCATGACCATAGTTTCTATCACAACCTTATTGATCACTGATACCTCAGCTGCGAAAAGTCTGAGGTTACTGTTAGTATTTTCTGCAAGGTCATTAACATACAACATGAACATCAATGGTCTCAGTACTCTTCCCTGGGGCACTCCTGAAGTTGCTTCTGCTTTTGTCAGTGACTCTTCATCCAAGATAACATGCTATATCCTCCCTACTAAGATATTCTCAACCCAGTCGCAAATTTCACTCGTGCAATTGTATATTTGTTAATAAGAGTAGCTGTGGTAATAGGTAAAATTTGTTTTGAAAGTAAAGAGATAGTGCACTTACCTGATGCTGTGATTTACTGATTTAATGGTGTCATATGAGAAAAACACAGTTGGCTGTTTTTGAAATTCATGCTGGTAGTCATTTAGGTGATCATTCTGCTCAAGATTCCTCGTTACATTTGAACTTGAAATATGTCCTAAGATTCTAGAACAAATAGATGTCAAGGATATTAAATAAATGTCAAGGATACTGGGCACTCATTTTGTGGATAGCATCTGCTATCCTTATTGTAGTTGGGTGAGACTTGAGCTTTCTTCAGTGATATACGGGATGTTATGGTTAAATTCATTTCTGAGTAAATAATATCTATATGCAGTTGGGCTGCATCTCTTAAGTATTATTGTACAATAAGATTAAAGTAAAAATCCAATTTTGTAAATGGCCAGCATGAAGCCATATTTTTATAGAGGAAATGTATTTTATGAACTTGGGCTTCTGCAGCCATTGTCACATTCAATAAAAATTGTCTGTGTTTCTTGACCGCATTGTCAATATATATGGAAGTAAACAAAAACACCGTGAAGAAGGTCACTTGTAACAGGGACCAAAGCATCAGTAGTTTTATATATATTGACAATGCAGTCACAAACCCAGGAAAAATTTATTGGAAATGTATTTTATTTAACCTACTGACAGATTTACATAATAGCTTGCAAAATGTTTCATGAAATGTGCTAGTAAGTTACTAACAAAATAATGAACAATTTTAAACAAGACATCATGAACAAGAACTTAAAAACACTGTTTAGCATCAAAGCCAGATTTTTATTAATTATCAAGCAAGATATGCTGAAAACATTTTCCTTTGAAAGTAGAGTTGAGTTTGGATAAAAGTTTGAATGTAAAGAATGTTACTCTCTCTACTGTTACCTTGCTTCAGACTCTAGCAGTAGTCAGTATAATAGTGCTGAAACATTGAGCACTTGCTGCTTGATTATCATCACATGTATTCATCATCATGATCATCAGATACCTATCTTTTTTTAAAAAAAATATTTGTCCTGAAGTAGGTGTAATACTGGTATCTGCTTAGGACACTGAATAAAAGCAGTGTAATGACACACCTATTTCGATAGTGACCATTGTGTTTTGATGATTGTTACAATTTACTTAGTTGTTTGGTGATTGAACTGTGCATTGTGCCAACACATCCTTACGGAATTGAGAGAACCTGTATTACTTTACGTCTCCCTTTTATAAAATTTGAGGGATGTATTGTAAATAAACTATTCACAGTAGATGAATGGGTTGAAAGCATATTTGATATATTAGTGTTTTTGTGCTCTTTATAGACTAGAATGTTTTATCAACTTTTCAGATTCTTTTCATACAATTGACTTCGTTAAAGTTTGCAGTGAACTCAAGTTTGTATACTAATGAATCACATACACAAAGAATAACACAGAAAATAACTAGCTTATTGGAGAACTAAAAGATTTTCTTTATCTCTTAGGAAAAACATATAGAACCAAAACGAAAAACATTCCTATCTTAGCACAAAAAAGTCAAATGTGTACTTGGCAGAGTTAGGGATCTAAAAGAAGGGAACTAACATCTTGATTTATCTGGCGGCTTCAAAGACGTTTAAATCTAATCAGCTTGACTAATACCTCCTCCTCTTTTTTTTGTACCCAAGTCCTGTAATATAATGCATCACGTCAAGTAAAGTAACACAATAGACGATATCATTCATACAACATGACACATGCCATCATGTCATGTGCCAACACCTTGTAGCTAAAAGAGCTCACTGCACTGCAGAAGTAGGACTAAACTCATAAAAAATTGTGAATATATTAAGATGTTTTGATTTAAATGTCTTTGGAGCTGCCAGATAAGTTAGCAATCTAGTTCCTTCTTTTACATCCTTGGCTCTGCCCAGGAGGCATTAGACTTTTTGTGTAACATGGTAGCAGCATTTTCATTTTTGTTCATAATTTTGATATTAGACCACCATAAGTTGGCCACCCGTGTAGATTTTTATTGACTAGGGCAACAATTGATGGTTTTGTTATTGTCTTTTTAATCTTGTTGCTTATATTGTAGCTATAGATAAAGCTTTCACAAAACAACAGGACAACCATTAATTACATGTATTTTTCTATGTTCTTTCAAAATTTGAACCAATTCTCTCAAATTTGGAACAAACAAGTGGCATGGATAAGAATGTTCACAATTTTTTTTTCACATAAAAACTGAATGCAGCTAGATTTTTGAAAATGAGTCTTCAATTTTATCACAATATTGCATTTTTTATTTTTTTTATTTATTTGAAACTGTTTCTGCACATTCAGTTACATTAGAAAACATTTTACATGTTACATTTAGCTTGACTTTAAACCCAACCCTCATGTCTTGATAATAGATAAAGATTATGGGATTAAAAAATTCTTTTTGACTCTAACCATTTATATATATTTGTGCAAAGTTTGAACTGATTCATACAAGTTTAAAGTATGAAAGTGGGGGGGGGGCTTCAAAAAAATCCCAAAAAATGGGTGAAAAATTGAATGAAGCTGATTCTTGAAAGTGAGTTTTCAGTTTTATTGTAAGAACACATTTTTAATTTATTCACTTTAACCCTTTTCCGCACTTTCATTTCATATAAGAATAAATTTTATGTGCTACATTTAGATCAACTTTAAAACATCATATCTTGACAATGAATAAAGATTATTGGATGAAAAAATTTCGTTTTGGCTTCATGCAAAGGTTGAATTGATCCATACAAGTTTAAAATATAGAAGTAGCCCATGCCAAAACCACCCTGGAAAAGTGTTTATTTGCATGTTTTTGCACATAAAATCCGAACAGTGCACATACAAAGGGCACCACTGGTGAAGCATTAATTTCAGCTCAGCTGAAATCTTTTGCAAAAAGAATTAATCAATTCGCACAATTTATGTGGGTGCCAGCTCCGGTTCATTGTCCAAACCTAGTGTGATATACTGTAACGTAGACACAGTAAAACAGATGTTCGAATGGCTATACAAATGGCTGCCAGTCAGGGTTAAACCAAAAAATTTGTACCCTCATTTTCCTAGCTCAGATACGAACCAAGCACCAAGAACACCCATCCCCCAATCTCAATTCTATGCATGACCTTTTCATGCATATTTGTTCCGGCACTTTGACACTGTAACAGTTTTAATGATAGCTTCTAAGAACTCTTCATTTCAATATAATTCACTGTATCTTAGCCATGTGTGTAATGCGCTCTTGTAGTTATGTAGTGGTAATATATGAGCTGAGTAAAGTAACTTATTGAAAAATCATGTTCGAGTATATAGTTATTACAGACTGTAGTAAGTCTTGAGGAATGCAGATTCAACAAGTGACTGTTTCTGGTATTGTGTACATGCACCTCACTTCAAGTGTTGAATATTTCCAGGTTTTCCCTAGCATATATTGTTGTTGTTGTACTCTTCAGTCCTGAGACTGATTTGATGCAGCTCTCCATGCTACTCTATCCTGTGCAAGCTTCTTCATCTCCCAGTACCTACTGCAGCCTACATCCTTCTGAATCTGCTTAGTGTAATCATCTCTTGGTCTCCCTCTCTGGTTTTTACCCTTCATGCTGCCCTCCAATACTAAATTGGTGATCCCTTGATGCCTCAGAACATGCCCTACCAACCAATCCCTTCTTCTAGTCAAGTTGTGCCACAAATTTCTCTTCTCTCCAATTCTGTTCAACACCTCCTCATTAGTTATGTGATCTGCCCATCTGATCTTCAGCATTCTTCTGTAGCACCACATTTCAAAAGTTTCTATTCTCTTCTTGTCTAAACTATTTATCATCGACATTTCACTTCCATACAAATACTTTCGGAAACAGACTTCCTGACACTTAAATCTATACTCGATGTTAACAATTTCTCTTCTTCTGAAACCCTTTCTTTGCCATTGCCAGTCTACATTTTATGTCTTCTCTACTTCAACCGTCATCAGTCATTTTGCTCCCCAAATAGCAAAACTCATTTACTACTTTAAGCGTCTCATTTCCTAATCTAATACCCGCAGCATCGCACGATTTAATTCGACTACATGCCATTATCCTCATTTTGCTTTTGATGTTCATCTTACATCCTCCTTTCAAGACATTGTCCATTCTGTTCAACTGCTCTTCTAGGTCCTTTGCTGTCTGTGACAGAATCACAATGTCATCGGCAAACCTCAAAGTTTTTATTTCTTTTCCATGAATTTTAATTGCTACTCCTAATTTTTCTTTTGGTTGCTTTACTGCTTGCTCAATATACAGATTGAATAACATCGGGGAGAGGCTACCACCCTGTCTCACTGCCTTCCCAACTACTGCTTCCCTTTCATGTCCCTCACTCTTATAACTGCCATCTGGTTTTTGTACACATTTTAAATAGCCATTCTCTCCCTTTTTTTTACCCCTGCCACTTTCAGAATTGGAAAGAGGGTATTTCAGTCAACATTGTCAAAAGCTTTCTCTAAGTCTACAAGTGCTAGAAACATATGTTTGCCTTTCCTTAATCTTTCTTCTAAGATAAGTCGTAGGGTCAGTATTGCCTCACGTGTTCCAACATTTCTATGGAATCCAAACGGATCTTCCCCGAGGTCAGCTTCTACTAATTTTTCCATTTGTCTGTAAAGAATTCATGGTAGTATTTTGCAGCTGTGGCTTATTAAACTGATAGTTCAGTAATTTTCACATCTGTCAACACCTGCTTTCTTTGGGATTGGAATTATTATATTCTTCTTGAAGTCTGAGGGTATTTCACCTGTCTTGTACATCTTGCACACTAGATGGTAGAGTTTTGTTAGGCCTGGCTCTCCCAAGGCTGTCAGTAGTTCTAATGGAATGTTGTCTACTCCCGGGGCCTTGTTTCGACTTAGGTCTTTCAGTGCTCTGTCAAACTCTTCACGCAATATCATATCTCCTATTTCATTTTCATCTACATTCTCTTCTATTTCTATAATATTGTCCTCAAGAATATCGCCTTGTGTAGTCCCTCTAGATACTCCTCCCACCTTTCTACTTTCCCTTCTTTGCTTAGATCTGGGTTTCTATCTGAGCTCTTGATATTCATGCAAGTGGTTCTCTTTTCTCCAGAGGTCTCTTTAATATTCCTGTAGGCAGTATCTATCATACCCCTAGTGAGATAAGCCTCTAAATCCTTACATTTGTCCTCTAGCCATCCCTGCTTAGCCATTTTGCACTTCCTGTCAATCTCATTTTTGAGAAGTTTGTATTCCTTTTTGCCCGCTTCATTTATTGCATTTTTATACTTTCTCCTTTCATCGATTAAATTCAATATCTCTTCTGTTAACCAAGGATTTCTATTAGCCCTCATCTTTTTACCTACTTGATCCTCTGCTGCCTTCACTACTTCATCCCTGAGAGTTACTCATTCTTCTTCTACTGTATTTCATTCCCCCTTTCCTGTCAATTGTTCCCTTATGCTCTCCCTGAAACTCTGTACAACCTCTGGTTCTTTCAGTTTATTCAGGTCCCATCTCCTTAAATTCCCACCTTTCTGCAGTTTCTTCGGTTTTAATCTACAGTTCATAGCCAATAGATTGTGGTCAGAGTCCACATTTGCCCCTGGAAATGTCATACAATTTAAAACCTGGTTCCTAAATCTCTGTCTTACCATTATATAATCTACGTGATACCTTCTAGTATCTCCAGGATTCTTCCATGTATACAGCCTTCTTTTATGATTCTTGAACCAAGTGTTAGCTATGATTAAGTTATGCTCTGTGCAAAATTCTACCAGGCGGCTTCCTCTTTCAGTCCTTACGCCCATTCCATATTCACCTACTATGTTTCCTTCTCTCCCTTTTCCTCCTCTCTAATTCCAGTCACCCATGACTATTAAATTTTCGTCTCCCTTTACTACCTGAATAATTTCTTTTATCTCATCATACATTTCATCAATTTCTTCATCATCTCCAGAGCTAGTTGGCATATAAACTTGTACTACTGTAGTAGGCGTGAGCTTCGTGTCTATCGTGGCCACAGTAATGTGTTCACTATGCTGTTTGTAATAGCTTACCCGCACTCTTATTTTTTTATTCATTATTAAACCTACTCCTGCATTACCGCTGTTTGATTTTGTATTTATAACCCTGTAGTCACCTGACCAGAAGTCTTGTTCCTCCTGCCACCGAACTTCACTAATTCCCACTATATCTAACTTTAACCTATACATTTCCCTTTTTTTTTCTAACCTACCTGTCCGATTAAGGGATCTGACATTCCACACTCCGATCCATAGAATGTCAGTTTTATTTCCCCTTATATCAACGACCTCTTGAGTAGTCCCCACCCAAAGATCCGAATGGGGGACTATTTAACCTCCGGATTATTTTACACAAGAGGATGTCATCATCATTTAACCCTACAATAAAGTTGCATGCCCTTGGTAAAAATGATGGCCGTAGTTTCCCCTTGGTTTCAGCCATTCACAGTACCAGCACAGAAAGGCTGTTTTGGCTAGTGTTACAATGCCAGATCAATCAATCATCCAGACAGTTGCCTCTGCAACTACTGAAAATTCTGCTACCCCTCTTCAGGAACCACGTGTTTGGCCTCTGAACAGATACCCCTCCATTGTGGTTGCACCTACGGTACGGCTATCTGTGTCACTGAGGCATGCAAGCCCCCCCACCTACGGCAAGCATATATTAAGCATTTATAAGTATGCAGGCAAGGTATTGTCATTATGCCAAGACATTTAAAGCTGTTTCTGCTGGACTGTATAGGTACTTATCATAATAAAACACCTGATTGTCTTTTTCTGCCCTCTGACAATATATTTAGCTCCTGGGGAATTACCCCACAGCAACATTCCATATTGCAAATGTGAATGGAAGGAAGCAAAATATGAGTGGATTAACAACTGTTTGCTACAAAGATAATTTGTGTGTTCTTTCCAAGAGAGTTTTTAGTTATCTTTGGATTAAAACTGATTCCTTCTGCTTTTATCTGGTTTATTCATATGAGTAATTAGTCATTTGGATTTTTTCTCTATTGTTAGTTAGTATACTTTGTAAATCCTCACCTGTGATTATTAGTGTCATGTCATCAGTATGTAGTATACTCTTACTGCTGTATCCTGCTACTGGTGCGTGTGAGACTGAGTGCACCGACTGCATGTCACCACGCATGTTTACTTAAGCTAACCAACAACTGTATCAGCATGGGCCGTAGGAAGCATACTCATGGCACGGTCTCTGCCGCCCCGTGTACCAGCAACTTAAACCTATATACACATGTTCTTTTAGTTTGTACCATTCATCTCAATTGTTCTGCATATCACTTATGTTGCACCTTCTGTACGATTCTTGTGTCTTGTTACATGTGGAAGCACAAGAAGATTATTTCTGTTCTTGTTCAGAGGCTTATAAATAAAGCCATATTTGTGTTACTTGGATCGGTTTCATGTGTTACTTGGTTACTACACAATTGGCGCAGAGGATGGGATGGTTTCTGTATGTGCAGTCTTTAAGTGCAGTTTCATCAGTTGTAGTCATTGTGGATGCCATGCTGCCGGCCATGATTGAACAGCTTACTTGAGCAGAGATCATTTTGTCACTTTCAGTTAACAGATGGGATACCACTCCACTGGTCTATCTGTTCACGTTTCCTCCGTACGATGATTCAACTGAGGATTGGGAAGCTTATGAAAAAGATTCATTCAGCATTTTTTTGGCGGTCATTGTGACAGACTCGAATTTGCGCAGCCTTATCCCTCTTGTGGATTCCGCCTAAGGTGTATCAATTGCTGTATCAGCTTGCCCATTTACAAAAACGGATAGCTCTTACTTTTGATCATATGTGCAGTTTATTGTTCAACTACAATTGCAAATGAACGCGTGTCATAGCAGCATGAGTTGAAGCCTACCAAGGCTGTAAGAAACCAAACCAGTCAAAGCTCTACTCTGTGAAACTCCTCGTTGGTTGAAGTTTTGCAAATAGGACAGTCTTTTGAAGTTTCTCAACTGAAGTGTGGGGCAATGTGTCGGTAGTGTCACAAGTGCGCATACTAGGATGACAGATAGCTTGCATGAAGAAGTGACAATAGCAGTGGTTAACATGTAGCCTGGCACCTAGCAGCCCAAGTTTGGTCCAAGCAGCCGGAACCACCATAGTGCCAGCTCAGCATTCTCTGTTTCCATAATCCATTTTGTCCAGCATGAATGTTCGGCACGTTATAAGCTCTGGGCCACTTGTAATGCTGGCCAGAAGAAAGGCCACATTTTATCAATGTGTCATTCAGGATGTGGACATGGACTTTATTGTGTGACTCCAATGCTTGTGACTTCTCCCAAGTTGTTTAGTGAGTTACATGTTTTTCACCAAGTGTGGCTACAGGTTGACACAGGTGCCGCAGTTATGTAATTTAATTCTCAAACCTATGTGAGTTTGGGTTTGCCACCATTGACATCAGTCACACTGAAGCTGGTCACTTGTATTAAACAGAACATTGCACTGTTGGGACACTTTACAGCATCTGCCTCTGCAAGAGAGTGGTTTGTTCCATTACATTTTAGGTGTTTGCTGATGCCAGTGTTGAGAACTTATTCAGGTGTCCGATCAGGTACTGCATTCTCAATTGGAAACACTGTGAGGAGTTTTCGGAAGGTATAAGGTGTGCTTTGAATCTTTCTGCTCATATTTCTTTGAAGTCGACGGCTCAGGCTCATTTTTGTCATATGTGTCATTTTTCTGTTGCCCTGAAAGATCAAGTGAAATCGGAATTGGACAGGCTTCAATCTCTAGTGGTGGTGCATGCAGCCTGTTATCGCTAGTGAATCGTCTTCTCCACTGGTTGTAGCTCAGAACCGTCAGAGAAACTTTGCTCCTGTGGAAACTTCAATACTATTGTCAATGCAAAGACGATCATGCATATGTATCCTCTCCCACATCAGGAAGAACTGTTGGTGAAAATATTGATTGGCCATACTTTTCTAAAATTGATTTGTCTGAAGTGGTTCTGCATGTTTCTGTGGATGAAGAGCCTAGGCAAGTTCTGGTTTTGAGTACTCCTCTATCAATATTTACACCTTCCTTTTGGTGTGGCTAATGCCCCTGCTATTTTTCAATAATTTTTAGAGCAATTGACTATGCTCAACCCTGGTTGCATTAATTATCTGGATGATATTGCTGTCATGTGCTCCTCCATGGGTAATGACCTGGAAAATTTTTGCACATTGTTTTCTGCCTTACGGTCAGCAGGCATACAGTTTAACCTCACGAAATTTCAGTTTTTCCAGTCTTCTTATGTTTATTTGGAGCTTGAGGTCTCATGGGATGGGGTTGGCCCTCTATCTGACCACATCTCTGCAGTTAAATCTATGCTTTGGCTGTCATACATGAAGGAGCTTCAGGCCTTCCTAGGGAAGATAGCCTACTACTGCAAATTCCCGCCAGGGGTAGCCACATTGATCCAGTCGTTACACGACTTGTTACACAAGGATGTATCTTCTTGCTGGAGCCCAGATTGTGAACGTGCTTTTCAGATGTTGAAATCCAAACTACTCTTGGCCCATTGTGAGGCTACATTCTCTCTGAACCAGCACATAGTTTAGGGCCTAACACCTCACAGAACGGTTTCGACGCGTTCCCAGTGCAATGATATACCGACGGCGGTGAATGAGCTGTTGCATTTGCCTTTCCCCATAGTCTGTGCTCCCCAGAAATTTCATATTTTTTTTGTACTGCTCCAAGTTTCACCTTGTTACTTACCATGAACCCTTGGTTTTCTTGTCTCAACCTCACACTTCCTTACCTGATAAGGCAGCACACTTCCTACGAGACGTCTTCTCCATCAGAGCCATTGGGGAGCTTCACACACTAAACTGTTAGCTAGAAGACATGTTTTTTGGCCAGGGTGATGGCAAAATTGTCTGTTTTCTCACGGCTTCTGAGCAGTGTGCCCAACAACAGGCAGCTCCCAGGGTGTGTCTGTTCCCCTGGCATGCTCCACACCAGCCATGGGAATGCATTCATGTACACTTTGTGGGTCCCTTCTTGAATACCTATTGGCTCTTGGTTATGGATGCATTTTCCCAGTTTCCTTACATACTCCAGTGTGTGCAAACATCAGCTTCGATAACAATTCATATGCTTTTGAGGGTTCTTCTGTTGAGGGCTTCCCCTGTATCTTAGTTTACAATATTTGGTCCTAGTTCGTTTCACACACACCTTTCAATTGTTTTTTCCCATTACAACATTCATCTTGTTATGGCTTCCCCATTCCACCCTCAATCAAATGTTGAGTTGGAAAGACTAGTGCCTATGTTCAAGTCCCAAATGAAAAAGTTTTTTGTGGATACTTCTCCAGACGACATTTGTATCCATTTTCTGCTAAGCCATTGCTTCACTCCTATGATGCAGCAGAGGCCCAGCTGTGTTGCTTCATGGCTGGCAGCCAAGAACACTACACCATTAACAGCAGCCTTTGCCCCACATGCCACGGACGGGTTCGTCCAACTGCTTCACTGCAGGCTCACCGGTGTGGACACAAGGGTTTGGTCGTTGGTCAAAGTGGGTACCAGTCATATTTGTCTGCCACTGGAGTGCCACTTTGATCACTTGCGCCCACACTCACAGCTGGAAGCTACCGGTTCGCAGGTGTGAGCACCACACGAGTGCAGTGCCCTTGGACATGCCCATGTCTCTGTGCATTTCAGCTCTATGCTCCAGTGTCCGACTGGCATTTTGTTCTGTCAGCACCGGCTGCTGCTGCTCTTGATCCAATGGGTGTGTGTCTCATCAGGCCACGAGCTTCTCCTTTGTCACCTGGGTGCCCTCTTTGCACAAGGGAGAGCTGTTCTGTATCCTGCTGCTAGTGATTGCATCATTGCGTGTAAGAGTGAGTGTGCCGAGCATAGTGTCACCACGCATGTGTACTTAAATCAACTGCAACTGTATCATTGTAGGCTGGCCACTAGAGATTGAAAGTAGGAAGTGTGCACACAGCACAGTCTCCATCGCTTAGTCTTCTGGTGACTTGAGACTCTATAAGCATGGACTAGAACTGTCTCACCCGCACTATGTTGTTTTGGGTGAGGTGAGGCCTCAGTTCTCTGTATCACATATGTTGCATCTTCTGTGTGATTCTTTTGTCGTATTACATGTGGAGTCATGAGACACACATGGTATGTAACTTGAAAACTCATTAATGTAGATAATAAACAGGAAATCTCTTTTTATTGGGAGTATTGCTGTTCTTTGCATATATGCATACATAAGCTATAACCCTTTGCTGAAACAAGATTGAATAGACTGAGTGATTTATCATCTGTGCCACAATATTTTAACTTTTTGAAGATTATATCATGTGACACTAAGGCAGATGTTTTGCTTAAATCGATAAGGGTGCCAGCATAGATACCCTTTTCTGTACGCTGGATAAATATTATTCACCAAAGCTTCAATTGCTTTTATGGTTGGCAGGTGATACCTGAATCCAAGCTGTTGTTCAATTTAAAATTTTGTTGCATTCTACTATTTATGCATACAATTTTTTATTATATTGGCTATGACAGGTGCTATTGAAATGGGTCTATAGATGTTTGTGAGGTTTTTATTGCCTTTTTTTCACATAGGTAATGTAGCGTTTTGAGCACAAGACATTCTGGGAAAATTCCTTAATCTAGTACTCCCACAGTAAGAGAAATGCCACTTTGATTTCCTTTGCTACACACTTTGTTATGAAATTACTAAATCAAAATAATCTTCTATTTGAACTGCTTGTTTTGTATCAATCTGTGAAAGTTATTTAAAATGATTAGGTTCTGAGTAAATTTTTTGCTTGTTTGTTTGGCATGAGTGAGCAGGGCTTCCATGTGCAGTGTGGAATTCAAGAAATATTCATTGAGTGTAACACAGTCAATAGAGGTACTCCTTTCCTTTTTTGTATTATTAATTTCCATTTTAGTGACATTCCACACTGCTTTAATTTATTTAATGTAAACTTCATCTGCACTGTACTAAGCAGATTTTTATTTTTTTAAATTTTATTTTGGATCTTTCCCAGTCAGTTGTGTAAGACTTATCTTTCATAATGAATAGTAGTTTCCTGAGTGTATTAAGTTTTGGGGTGTACCACTGTTGGTATGATGATGCTTAAGTGTAATATCTTTTGATTACAGTGGGGCACATCTTTTCTCCTAAGTGCTTAATCTCTATTAGGAAAATAGAAAATCATTTATCAATTGCTTTATTATTATGCATTATATGGGACCAATCCATTTCTTTTGACTGATCTGTCATAATTGTTTACACTGAAGTCAGTATTCATATGTCTTTCAGCAGTATAGAGAGTTGAACTTTCCAATCGAAGCCACTGCCCTGATATTTACAGTTCTGTAACATTTTCATTTAAGAGTGTCTCTTGTACGTTAGTAATTATATTATCCAGAAACACATTCAATCTGGTGGGCTTTTCATTGAGACAATAATAGTTTAATAACTTCAGAGAATAAACCACATGAATCACATTTTTTCTCTTTGGCCATATATCTATGTTAATATCGCCTATAATTATAATTTAATGCTGGTTACATATTATAGATGCTGTAAGTGACATGATGAAACCTAAACACACTTAATTGCCTGCCTCATGCAAAAGTATTAGGTTGGTGAATAAGTTCATAGTGTTTTTCCATAAATTTAATAAACACAACAGACACTCATAACAATATATTCTCCTTCACTATGTACAATAGTGTGTCAGTGCTGGAGTAACTTTTTGGTTCCTTGACTGTCGGCATCATGTGGGTTTGAGGCAGTGAACTTGTTGAGTCATGTTCGGAGTGCTTTTTTATCCAGAAAAAAAGTTGCTTGAAGATTGTTCAATAGAGAGCAGAAAAGATGAAAATCTGAGGGTGCGAAATCAGGTGAATAAGGTGTGTGCCAAATGACTTCCCAACTCATTTCCCGTATATTGCTTTTTGTCAGTCTATCAGAATGCAGGCAGGTGTTATTGTTGAGAAGCATCACTTCACACACTGTTTCTGGTTGTTGTTCTTGGATTGCATGAGCAAGACACCTCAGTCATTGACAATAAATGGGAGCAGTGATGGTTACAATGTGGGGGGGGGGTAATTTTTAGTACACCACACCATTGCTGTTCAACCAAATGCATAACATTATCTTTTGTGGCTTTTGTATGGGGATTTGATGCTTTGTTTGTGCTGAACCGTTCCTTTCTTTTCCTTATATTAGTGTAAAGATACATTTCTCGTCACCAGTAACAATACAGATTAGAAACGGTCAATGTTGTTCATGAGCCAATTGATGATGAGCAAGCAGAAATGCACATATCGCCACTCTGCTGATTTTTGTTATTTTGGCTTAGAGCATGCATTGCACATTACGACTGTTTATAAAATATGGATGCATTGATATTTCCCCCAGAAAATATCGATATATGTCGGTGAAATGTTCTTTTCCGATATGTCGATATCAATATGGCAATATTGAGTGCTGATATTTTTATTTTATATTGAGTTTTCATTATGTCTAGCCTTCCTCTTTGACTGTTTGAAGCAAATAACAAGATTTTCGACGTGATGAAATACCACACCAGTTGCGTTAAAAAACAATTTTTAATCCAACATGTTCGCTATTTTTTTCACATCAGCATTCTTTAAAAAACAGTTGCTGAAAATGACGAACAAAAATCTAAATGACAAGATTGGCCTTTGCGGTAGTGGGGGCATGTGAGGGGAAATGCTGATGTAATTGGCGCTTGGCACTAATAGCATAAACTGCAACATTTAGCTTTACCACACAATTTAATTTAAGAGTATCATTTCAACATGTAACCAATGACAGATTAAGAAAATAAGGTATGAGAGGTTACCTGACATGAAATTTTGCATGACAACGCACAATGTACGCAATTGTTAATTACAACACAACAGTTGATCAAAAAAATATTGTAATACAAGTTTTCATCTGTAAAAAGTCCCATTATTAACCTACAGATTTTCAGATTAAATGTTTTTCTCTCTATTCTTGCTCTAAGGGGTATAGGCAGGGTGTCAGCACATTGATGTACAGAATATCTAATGAAAATCAATACTTAAATATACAGCTATAAAACCGGCAGTATATTTGCAGTGTGCAGCCAATATTTTTTTTATGCCAATATGTTGCAATACCTTTTGTCGATATGTGGAGAGCTGATAATGATGATGTCTTAAATATCGTTATATAAGATTCCCAATACTTTTAAAAATATCAACAGTCCTAGTACCCATACACTTGATTTTTGAACTTTTCACATTGCATGCAAATGCCACATGATCGTGGAATGATTACACAGTTAATCACATTTACCAGTTCTTGAGTACACTAGTATGGATCATTGTGAATTAATGCACTCAAATGATCTTCATCACACCCTAGAAGTTCTCCTGAGCATGGAGAGTCACTAATTCCAAAATGATCCTCCTTAAAATGTGAAAACCATTTTCTTGCTGTGCTCTGCCCAGTGGCATTATGCCCATACATGGCACAAATGTTTCTTGCTTCCTACACTGCTGTCACCCTTCTTGTGAGCTCAAGCAAAAGAATATGTCAGAAATGTTCCAATTTCTTCACTTAGCCGTCCATCTTCTAGCATCCACAGTTCTAGTCACTTTATCTCCAAATGACAGAATAGCAATATGTAAACTCAAAAAGCATCAGTAAACTACAAAGAAAAAATTACAATCAATAAATAAATACAGAGCGTCTGGCATACTAACATGCAGAACAAGAACGCTACGAACTTATGCACCAACGTAAAACGTATGGGCCATCAGACAAGCAGGATTCATACACTCTGTTTTATCATGAATTTCATTTTGTAACATTTCAAAATTTTTTTGAGATATTTTGTGAAGAATGCAAGTAGTAATTTTCTTTTCCCATAACAGGTTATTGCAGAAACAGGCCAGTATGAGATAACAAAGAAGACTTTTGATTTTGATCTCTGTACATTGGACCGAAGCACAGTTCGCAAGCTGCAGGAATTCTTTGCCCCCTCCTGACAGCAGCCATTCATGGATGAAGGAGTCTAGTACCTGGAAACACAGCATCAGTCAACTATGGCTGCATGTAGTTTCACTATAACATGGGCATCTGGAACACGTACTTAGTATGTGACTGTGGTGATTATACAGTGATGCCAAATAGAATAGAAAGGAGCTGAATAAAAGTGTGTAACTAAGGATGGTTATTCCTGTAGCTGATATTTATCAGCTTTAGTACTGTGTGAATGCCTTTATGTGAGTTTCACAGGAGTTTTGATGTAATTCTCTGCTCCCTGAAGTATTTTTTTGAGTGGTGGCAGTACTGCAAAGCAGTAATTATTGCGTGTGTTCCGATGAAATTAGAGAGTATTTTACCACTCTCTATAAGTTAGAGTTCTGTGGAGCATATGAAAACAGTGCATCAGTCACTGTTATGTGTAACGGTATTCAGTATGTACTGCATCAACAGCACTCTTGAACTGTGGTATCTTTAATCACTGTGATTGCAGCAATCAAATGCATGTAGTACCATATTGCTGTAACTGGTTTTTTTTAATAGTTCATTCCCCATTTCATCACACTTTTAGCTTTTATATGAAAAACTTGATGACAAGAGTGGCAGTACCTGCTAAGGAAGACACCAAATTGAGGGCATACATTGAAAGTTACAGTATATATCTTGATGAAGATTGCTTTTTTTCTCACCAGACAGCAGAAGTAACAGTGAATTGTTATCAGACTCCTGACAGAGGCAGTTAAGATGCTTCACACTGTCTGGTGAGAGTGAGTAGTTCACAACAAAATGCAGCAGCATTTGTGTAACAGCATTTTCTTCTTCTGTATGTAATACAGTGGCATTATGGAATGCCACCTGTTAAAAAAGCAATCTCACATTACTTTACATGAATGACATGAGGAACTTGATTAATTATTGTGATTAGACTGCTTTTTATCTTGTTTTTGTTTTCTATTTTGTATCATACACTGTTGTGTTTCAGTTTATGATAGCGTAACTTTTTATATGTAATTTGTTGTGTGTTGTCTCTTTCTGTAAAAAAGATACTGGTTGAAAATGTTATTGTTGCAGTTGCAATTTATTGTTTAAAATTTGTTACTATGATTTAACAAGTTTAGTTGTGTCACCTTATAATAATGATCTCACATTTTCATTTAGCATGCATCACAATTTTACTGCGTTCACTGGATGTGAGGTGTCCATTTGTAACTTATTCAGATATGTACTTAATAGAAATTTCATTTAAAAACACCAATTTGTCAGGAACCCTGTTCAGTATTTACATGTTGTTGTTATACAACAAATTTCAGTGAGTTTTTACAAAAATACACCTACAGTTTACTGCAGCCACCCATACTTTCATTCCCTCTTTTCTTCTTCTTCTTCTTCTTCTTCTTCTTGTGGGAGCAGTGCACCTCTGAAAGGAAGTTGCCCAATGTCAACCTGTTCTCTTATATTTCACAAGCTTTTTTTATTCAGAACTCCCAAAGATTATTGTGATGTCAAATGTTTACTGAGTTTTAAAATCCTTTGGTTTGTTTTCCATGCTCCAGTATTCAAACATTTTGAAATAATACTTGTACATTATACAATGAAGATAAATTCCAAGCTAATGTTTGTCATGGAATGTGACATTTTGTTCCTGGATATGTTTCATCATTGTTAATTGTACTGTGTAGTACATACACTTGTGATAAGTTTTCATTAAAGTGTCCTTGAGTACTGTAAAGCCTACTGGTGATATGATAGGCCTAATAATTGTTAAGAAAATTGTATTATTTGTTGTAACTGTTTAAAACCAGTAAGTGAAAGGAGCATTTTTGATAGTTACAAAAAAGAAGAAAGTATTTCATCTGTGTCCAAAATATTACATTGTTAATTTCATTGATTACTGGGCTGTAAACACAGTTTCTTCATTGAGTCCAGTCATAACATGGAACATTTATTTGAGCTGTAGTTTGTACACACAAAATGATTCAACAGTTGTGAACAAACAAATATGTGTGTCAGAATTTAAAATTGGTGTTTCAGACTATAAAAAATTTAATATGTGAAAAATGGAAGCAGTTATTACTTACAGAATAGTTTTCCCTTCAAGTAGAATTTATAATCTTATTACATTTAACATTTCTTAAAACCTATTGCTTTTTCATACTGAATACTAACTTTTTGTGTCATTTTCCACCTTTTTTTATCTAATGTGAGTGTAATTGTCCCTCATTCTGATTACAAATTTTGTATAAAGGAAGGAAACCATGCTCGAAAGACATCAGGAAGAGTTTAGTTGTGAATGGAATGTAATTCACTAAGGTCATTGTAAAGGTATACAAATTTACAAGAGAGATCAGTTCGATAATTGAATAAAAAAATGTGTAATGCAATGTAGGATAGACATTTGATATCCTGCGATTTGAGAAAAATAAGCATACAGAACTGCTTGACTGATGGGTTTACTTGCAGTAAACAGGACATACTGACAAAAACTGGCAATTGATAAAAAGTTTAAGTATTTATGTTGTGTGTGCTTTTTGTTTAATCTGTTCTGTTTATTCCTACAGAAAAACAAACATTGAATAAATGATTAAAGTTGTTTCAGCCTTTGCCTTTTATTGAGTGCCTTTGGCACTAATTTGATTCTCTGTAATTTCTTAAATTGCAGAGTTTTTTTGTTTACTTGGTATGTGATGCATCTTACACTACTTCATTGGGTGTCTTTAACATATAATAAACACCCACTGTGCAGTATATAATATAATTTTTCTTGTATTTTTAATTAAGTATGACAGTCACACATAGGGAATGGTTGCAGTGGAACACAGGTTTACAATTAGTGGGTTGTTATACTTTGAACATTATTACATGTAGAGAATTGCTTCATCTGTTTAGTCACATGACATTAAAATGTTTGAGTGTCAGTCAGGTTTGTCTCATGAAATTATTTTGTCAAATGATGTACTGGTGGTACTGAGAAGAGAAAGTTTCTACTTAAAGAATTTAAAATGTAGTATAAAGTATGACCAAGATTGAAAAGAGAGAGAAGCCAGTGGAAAAAAATACATGTTGTACTTCCCATTTTCCCCTTCTCTCTCTCTCTTTCTGTCTTGTGTCTGATCCCTTCCCGATGATGTATGTTGATATGGCACTGATATGCCAGTAAATAATTAAAAATGCCCAAAAAACAGTACAAAACAAATATTATCTTAGGGAAAAAGTAAATGACCATTAGCCTCATAAATAAAACTGATAACGGCAAGTAAAATGCATAAACTAAATACATCTGTTAACAAAGTACATTTCCTGCTGCACTGCAATAGTGTATATCTTGATCTTAGTTTTTTTCCTAATTTTGGAGGGAGAATTGGCTAATTTTTTTAACACAAAAGACAACTGTGTTCAGTAAGTTACAAATTTTACAGGCTCTCTGGTGCTCCTTGAGAAACACAGCTGGCTTTTAAACCATGCAAGGTGAAAACAGCTAATCACATATTTAATATTATTCAGACTGTCAGCAGAATGTGACAGAGGTGAAATATTTGTGCTGTTTTGCACAGTATATGCTGCAATAAACATTGGTAAGAAGTTGAAACTGTGTGTCAGACTAGTATTTGACCTTGATGCCATCAGTGCACTCCAGTTGCCCTCTCCAAGCTGGGCTGTGAGGCATCCTCGAGCAGTACAGTTTGTAGTTCACTGCCCACAAAAGGCAGATACTTGGCTTTGAATCTTGATATCTCACATAGTTTTAACTTGTCAAAAATACTCGAAAATCTCTGTGCTACAGACACCAATGTACTGTGTCTTGTTTTTGTATTGTGTCTTATCATAGTGCTCCATAACTTCTTCTTTTATTTCTCCACATTGTGAGTAATGAACTTACACCTACAAAAATGCTCATAGATGTTATAATAGTAATCAGTTGTCGTTCGATGTATGGCTGTTTTCTCTGCCATTCTGAAGCATCATTTTTGTCTCTTAGATCAGTTTGTAGAATTAATATCAGCCAAAATTTCTTTTGTCACTGATTTAAACCTGAGCCTTAAACCAAATGTAATAAAATAGATACATCAAGCATAAATTGTTTTGTGGATTTACACATGTGTCCAGCAAATTATAAAAAGCGGCAGAAGCGTAACTAAGGCTCACCAGTTACAAGTTAACATGCTTTTGCATGATGCATCATACTGAGAGAATTCAAATTCAAAACACACACAACATTTATTTCTTAAATTGTTCATTGTAATCGTTTGAAATATCTGACCAAACTTTCTAGATGCAATATCAATCCATTAACATCAGACAAATGAAAGTACATAACAACATTAATAGACCTTAAGCCAGTATACCCAATATGTTAGAATATTTATTTATATAGTCCCATATTGATGAGCTTATATTGCTTTATGATTTTTTCCCACCGTTTATTTGCATTTATTCAGCTTTTTAATTTGTGTTGTGTGCTAAAATGTTGCAAAATCAGTAAAGGTTTTCTGTTATCTTGATGTAAACAACTGATTTTGCTATGTGAGTATACTGATGTGCAATATGTTAAGTATTTCAAAATAAAATAAATTTTGTTCTCACGGATACCGCATAGCGAATTCAATGTTCAGTGGTGAACTCTGTTTAATATGATTAAAATGCAGTATTTTTTAAGAATTTGTTCCATATTATTGTTAGAATAAGAGTTCTTCACAATTACGAGCTCTTGTTTTGTATGTGTTGTTATTGTTGTTGTTGGTACCATTGTTGTTGTTATCATCATCATAATCATTATCATTTTCATAGCCACCATTATCATTATTGCTATTATTAGTGGCACCATTTTGTTCACACTGAAAACAGTTTATTTATTGGGTACTGAGCTGCTAATTTTATCTCACATGTTCCACATGAGACTGAAATTCAAGATATTTCTTCAAAATATCATTTTTTCCGTTGTAATTCAACAGTGGTTAGATGTTTGGGTGGTGGGGGGGAGGGTGGAGGGGAACACAGAAAATAAAATCATTTTCTCAAAATGCAAAGAGATGAAGACTGTTCATAACTCACTCAAAGTATTGTGCAGCATTTGTTGAACCATGCTACAGCTGTTTATAGCTTCTGTTCCATTTGTTTCAATTTAATGTTTAGTGTCCGTCTTTTCAACAATCATGCAGAAAAATAGAAGTTTAAGTTAAGAAACTGTTTTAAACTGGGGTTCATTTTTGAAGGCCAGTTTGAATCCTTGAAAGAGTTATTAATTTAATGCATCCAGTCATAAATATAGCTGAAAACGACTTGTGTATTGAGTCCTTTCATCAATGTATTCACATCTTGTAAAACTGATTGCAATTACTTGTACGTAGAGTTTATATTTGTTTCAACAGAATGCACTGATAATATATCAAGTAATGACTGGTTGGAGAGGTATAAGTGTATCACCATATACACATACACTTCTACTCTTAGATACGCAGTACAACAATGGCTTGTAAATCACAATCACCACATGTACCAAGTTTTTAAAGTGTGTGGAATGCCAAAACACAGTTTATTAGCAAATACCTCTCTTTATTTTTTAGCAGTGTTTGCAAATGTTGTAAAGAATGGCCGGTTTTGTAAATGTATTTGTAATGTATTATTGTAAGTACTAGTTAAATGAGTGTTTCAGTAGGAACTACTTAATATTACTTTTGTGAAAGATTTAATTGTGAAATGGTATTCATTCTCATGTTTCAAGTTTGTGATAGAACACTTGGCCTTTTAATCTCTGATATGAGAAATTTAAAGTGGTACTATTTTACCGACTGACTATGAAAATAGTACAAATTGTACAGAAAGTTTTGTTCTTTTCGAAAATGGGCATTTGATAATACCATTTTAATAAACCATATTCTTCAAGTATCTTGTTTTATTGCATTTAATGAGCATAATGTAACATTTAGTCAAGTATGAACATGCTAACAAGGGGTTGCCATAAGATATTGTGGCATTCAGTGTGTTGTATCTAATTACTTCATATTTGCGTGTAAGTTCTGGATTTTAAATTTTCCATTCCCATTAAACATTACTCTGTGGTTTATGGACAGAGCATATTAGTTACATCCAAGAAGCTAACTGGAATACATACATGTTGGCAATCCTACAATCGCAATATTACTGCCACCAGAATGTGATAACACGGTGTAAGGCAGGAAACATGATGCAGTGTCATCATACTTAATTGCCATAATGAGAAAGAAACTGAAGTTAGTGTTCTGAGAGGCCTGAGATAAAGGCCACGTGAGGAATGAGCATCAGGCAAAAATTGAAGTGATGGCTTAGAGATAAAATCACAACTCTGCAGATGGTTGTAGTGAGAGGCAGAGGGGGAAATAAGAAATAAGTGAGAATAGATATAAATTTTAACCAGGGAGGAAATTGGAGAGTTGAAGAATAACACCAAAAGAGAAAATAATGAATTATAAATAAAATGTAAAGTAATCCTGGATGAGCATGGAACGTGTGAAAAAAGAACAAGAAAAGTAGGGTGTAGTTCAACAGACGATGTAATGCTGAGACCCACCAGATGAATTGTTTCAGCTGTGTAATACAATGTTCTAAGACTCCAAGAATAAATGTGATAAATAACTGCAACAAGACTGTTTATTCTTTGGAGGAGATGTGTGTCCATTGGAAATAGAAATTTTGTCACATCAGTCTGCAGCATTCCCCTAATTCACCATCAGTCTTACACCTTCTGGAATTCCCAGAGAGATTTCTTATCTTCATGGAGAGTCAGTACTTGAGTTCCTAATTCTATCAAAGTATATGTAGCTTTTACAAACAATCTGTCTACTAGTACTAGCAAGTCATATATTTAGGAGAAAGTTCGGAACAAATATTTGTGTGTGTTCCCAGTTTGATTAAAGTTCTACCAAGTTGCATGATGAAATCACTTATGAATGTGCAAAGTTTCTCAGATTGCCTTTGAGGTGTTTGATTGCTCCCTGAGCATATTTTTTATTAGAAATAGTAATTTATCAAAACAGATGTCATATTTGATAGTCTTTTTATACAACTAAAGTCTTAGCTACCATTCAGAATATGCCACTAGCTAATTTAACTATTGTGTTTATTAAAAGCATCTACCAAAACACTGTGCATTCATCCCAGGGCATCCTCTATACAGTGTCTTGGCTTTTGTATAGCTATTTCATAGTGGATCACAATAATTGGAAGATTCTGGGAACCCAAATAATGCTAACTGTGAACACTCAGTTGGAAACGTAGAAAGCTGGCAATCAACAAACAAAGATATGAAATGTTAAGACTTCCATTCTACAAAAGAAATTAGCAAAGCTCCATGTTTACACAAATCTGAATATCTTTGTAAACAAAATTTCAGTTCAGTATGTCTTACAACACAATTAACAAGCAACACAGTAGCTTTCCAAGCCTTGGATATGGCATAACAATCTTTTTTGAATGAAAACAAGTGTGTATATTCTATAGTATTTATTATTTATTTTACAAATTGGTTTTCAGCTATTATGGCATCATTAAGTACAAAGCTGATGATGGAGTAACAGCTGAAAACCAGTTTTTAAAATAAATAGCAAATATTGTAGAATATTACACAAGTGTCTTGTGTATTTTCTTTCACAATTTATAAAATATTCCACCAAGATCCAACAGAACCCAATCAATTTAATTAAGTTTTCTGCCAATGTAATTGGTTTTCCAAATATTGTACTGACATCAGACATCAAATCACTGTTCTCAGTCATCTTTTGCACTCATGTAGAATTAAGGAGGATTGTGTAATGGCACATGCACAGTAGAAACTGTATACCTCAAACAAAAATGAAGCAACAGTGGAAGAAACAAAAATATTTTCATGTCACTAACTGTAGAATAAGTTTGAAAGAAAAACATTAATATTGTACCCATACCATCCCAAACTCCTAAAGAATGCAGACAAGACTTAGATAAATAGTGGCATTAGGCAGCTGACCCCTAGAGAGAGAGAGAGAGAGAGAGAGACTGACAAAGAAAAGTCAGTCAAAATTCATGAGAACTTCCCACAGTTAATTATTCATTATACAAGTGGTAACTAAGTATATCCAACCATTAAATTCAATCTCTAAATATATAATGTAAAAACTATATTTTTGAAATTATACTGAAAAATAGTTTAACAATGGTATAGACTAAATATTCAATTGCCCGACAGATTAAAACTGTGTACTGGACTCAGACCTGAACTTGGACATTTGCCTTTCACAGGCAAGTGCTCTACCAATGGAGCTACCCAGGACAACTCGCAACCTATTCTCGCAGCTTTACTTCTGCCATTACCTCGTCTCGTACCTTCTAAACTCCACAGAAGTTCTCCTGCAAAACTTGCCAGACTAGCACCCCTGGAAGAAAGTATATAGCAGAGATGGTTTAGCCACAGCCTAAGGAATATTTCCAGAATGAGCTTGAGTCTTGGCATAGCACACAGTTTTAGTCTTTGAGAAAGTTTAATATCACTGCACACTCCACTGCAGAAAGAAAATTTCATTCTGGCACCTATATACAAAATTCACCATCCTTAACATGTAAGATCTTTAAAATTTCACTCTGGCACCTGTATACAAGATTCACCATCCTTAACATGTGGGATCTTTAAAACTGCTTATTTATATTCAGTGCTCATAGTGAATGAAACCGTATTGAAGATTTGTCTTACTGTGTTATATTAAAGGAATTGTACTCTATGTCAAATCAAATAACTTTGTAAATAGTTTGGGACTAAAGGAGACAAAGCACCAGATAGTACGAGTGTTGAATTGTTGACACGCACACAAAAATGAATGAAAACTTACTTAACTTTTGGATGAATGCTTTAACGAGCTGGGGTTCACATACATACATATACACTTGTGCTGGCTGAACACATAATGGCAATGGGTAGACTGAGGTGAGGGGTTGTGTCATGTGGGGTGGGTAGAGGGAAGAAATAGGTGGGAGGGAAGCTTAGGGAGAGATGGCTAATGGCTCAGAGGGGGGGGGGGGGGGGGGGGGCAGCAGTTGTGCGGGATGGGAATGCAGGAGGTAGAGGCAGCAACTGTCAGGGATAGGGGTATGATGGACATGAACTGGAGCTGATGATGTGGAGGATTGGATTGGAAGGAGGTGCAGGACGACAGAGGGGAGGCTGTTGGGTTGCATCTGCTTTCACAGGTGACCCAGCCTCTGACAAGATAGGATAAATCTGTAACAGGACCAGATTAGGATGTGCTGGGTGGATGAATCGAGTAGGTCTTGGAAGTGGCATAGGTATGGACCAGGATGTTGGGTAGGTGGCAGAATACCACCTTAGGAAAGGTGTGAGGGTTATGTGTAGGATGTCCCTTATTTGTGGGCACAGTGTCAAAGTTATGATGAAAGACATGGTTAAGTTGCTGCATTCCAGGATGATACTGAGTGATGGAGGAGGGAGGGGGTACTCCTTTGCAGCTCGTTCTTGTGGTGGTGGGAGGATTAGGTGGGGAGGGGGGTGATAATTTAGTAAAGGCTTTGACTGTTGTCATGCCCAGAGAGAAGGGACATCCTATCCAAAAACCTTTGCACGACTCCTAAAGTCATATTCTGACACCCACCCAAACTACACAACATCTTAATCCACCCATAGGCTATTCCCACTCCCAACTATACTCCTGGAAATTGAAATAAGAACACCGTGAATTCATTGTCCCAGGAAGGGGAAACTTTATTGACACATTCCTGGGGTCAGATACATCACATGATCACACTGACAGAACCACAGGCACATAGACACAGGCAACAGAGCATGCACAATGTCGGCACTAGTACAGTGTATATCCACCTTTCGCAACAATGCAGGCTGCTATTCTCCCATGGAGACGATCGTAGAGCTGCTGGATGTAGTCCTGTGGAACGGCTTGCCATGCCATTTCCACCTGGCGCCTCAGTTGGACCAGCGTTCGTGCTGGACGTGCAGACCGCGTGAGACGACGCTTCATCCAGTCCCAAACATGCTCAATGGGGGACAGATCCGGAGATCTTGCTGGCCAGGGTAATTGACTTACACCTTCTAGAGCATGTTGGGTGGCACGGGATACATGCGGACGTGCATTGTCCTGTTGGAACAGCAAGTTCCCTTGCCGGTCTAGGAATGGTAGAACGATGGGTTTGATGACGGTTTGGATGTACCGTGCACTATTCAGTGTCCCCTCGACGATCACCAGAGGTGTACGGCCAGTGTAGGAGATCGCTCCCCACACCATGATGCCGGGTGTTGGCCCTGTGTGCCTCGGTCGTATGCAGTCCTGATTGTGGCGCTCACCTGCACGGTGCCAAACACGCATACGACCATCATTGGCACCAAGGCAGAAGCGACTCTCATCGCTGAAGACGACACGTCTCCATTCGTCCCTCCATTCACGCCTGTCGCGACACCACTGGAGGCGGGCTGCACGATGTTGGGGCGTGAGCGGAAGATGGCCTAACGGTGTGCGGGACCGTAGCCCAGCTTCATGGAGACGGTTGCGAATGGTCCTCGCCGATACCCCAGGAGCAACAGTGTCCCTAATTTGCTGGAAAGTGGCGGTGCGGTCCCCTACGGCACTGCGTAGGATCCTACGGTCTTGGCATGCATCCGTGCGTCGCTGCGGTCCGGTCCCAGGTCGACGGGCACGTGCACCTTCCGCCGACCACTGGCGACAACATCGATGTACTGTGGAGACCTCACGCCCCACGTGTTGAGCAATTTGGCGGTACGTCCACCCGGCCTCCCGCATGCCCACTATATGCCCTCGCTCAAAGTCCGTCAACTGCACATACGGTTCACGTCCACGCTGTTGCGGCATGCTACCAGTGTTAAAGACTGTGATGGAGCTCCGTATGCCACGGCAAACTGGCTGACACTGACGGCGGCGGTGCACAAATGCTGCGCAGCTAGCGCCATTCGACGTCCAACACCGCGGTTCCTGGTGTGTCCGCTGTGCCATGCGTGTGATCATTGCTTGTACAGCCCTCTTGCAGTGTCCGGAGCAAGTATGGTGGGTCTGACACACCGGTGTCAATGTGTTCTTTTTTCCATTTCCAGGAGTGTATTTGAGACAGGGCACATATCCCTGTGAAAGACCATACTGTAAAACCTGTCCAAATCGGCCACCCAGCACATCCTACTCTAGCCATGTCATATACCAGCTTGCACAACATTTTATGTGAGTCTGGCCAATAGCAGTGGCCACACACAAAATTGCTCAAGTTCTAAGATTTCTTCACAAACAGAGTCATCTGGGTTCTTCCTCCCAACACCAGTTTTTGTGTACTATGTATATGTGATTATCCTTAAAACATCCTTCACTCCCGTAATCCTCCTGGCCTTAGTCTCCACTAACACATTTCGTTTGCACCGTCTACCCAACAGTTTCTCCTGTCTTCTGTATCTCGTCCCAACCCACTCCTCCAAATCGTGATTAATGTGCACAGTATGAACTCATCGGCTTCGGTTCTGGTGCATCGCATCCCTAGCCCATACACCTGTTGCCTCTCCCTCCTGCATTCCTATCCTGCACAACTGCTGGCACCCTTTGAGCCATTAACCACCTATCCCCGACCCTCCCTCCACCTCTTTTTCCTCTCTATCCACCCCACCCAACATAACTCCTCACCCCAGTCTACTTGCTGAACTGCAGTCATTCTTTGCACAGCCAGCACAATGTTGTAGTACAGGTGTGTGTGTGTGTGTGTGTGGTCTTGCTCATTAGAGGATTTTTCCAAAGACCAGCGAAGTTTTCATTCTCATCAGTGTACCTTTCAATGCCTCAACACTTCCATTATCTGGTGAGTTTTCTCCTTTACTCCAAAATTATTTATATTGTACCATAACTTTCTTTACCATGTATCAAATGACTTTGTGACTGAGAAACATGAGTGGCCAGAGGGCTGGAAGGAGGCAGGAGGTAGGAGGTGTCGCCAGTTACATTCCCCCCTTCACCAGCTGTAACTTCAGTTTCACAGTAAGGTTCTTGCATGTGGCTTATAAAACAGACCACACAGCAAGCATGTGGAGCTGTAGGAAGATCCACTACTGGCTGATGCCTGGCCTTTACCACTGGACACTCTGATACATCAACTTAGTTATTTTAGTTCCAGTATAGTTAACATTGTAAATTCAATCAGCTTTGTTTGTGGAGCAAAATATTTTGAAATAAGATGTTTCCAAGTATATAGCTGTTTGAATTAAATCATAAGCAGCTAAAAGTTTGATTATTTTAATTATTTTGTAATTCTTTACAAGGGAGAGTAAATTATGAGTCTTGTAGGGGCAATTTTTGAATGTGTGCTCCACCACTGCCGGTCCCAAGGCAGGGGCCTCATTTTGCAAGTGATGATGAAGGAGGAGGGGGAGGAGTAACACCTTGTTAAAAAACCTGGGTCCATCTGGCTCTGGATGGTAGCACCCTGTAAGGGCCCCTGCCTAGGGTTACTGGATGAAACCTGGTCAACGGTCTCAAAGGCGGAAGAGGAAGTTCAGATTCCCAACGGCGGAGAGAGCGGAAGAACTACCTCCAGGACTCACAATCTTGGTTGTATATTTTGTGGCCTATGGGCCACACCCAAAATAACTTTCATCAATCATGGAAGTGTGTGATGTAAACTTTTTTACCCCAGGTGGACGATCTGCCATACGCCAGTACATCAGCAGACATTCGGATTCTGGGGTGTCTGCAACATTGCACAAAGCCAAGTCGGAGTGTCTTGGAATCTCATCCAAATTTCAACATAGGCAATCAACATACCTAGCAACTATCAATGCAAACTCATTGTTGAAAACCGGAAAACTAAAACATCTAACAGATATGCTAAAGAACCACAACATACTCATAACAGCCATTCAAGAAACACGATACATGGATACAGATACCTTCGATTCCAAAGGTTTTAGGATATACAAAGGGAAAGTGGGACCGAGAGTAATGAAAAGTGTACCACATCTTGGGACAGCCTTTATAATCAACAAACAAATCTTGAACTCAATAGTTGGCTTTGATTCACAATCAGAAAGAATCTCAAGTCTTACATTCACAAGCACAAATAAAATCTACACAATTATCAATGCACATGCCCCTATAAACGAGGATAACAGGAAAAACAAAGAAAAAGTGGAGGCCTTTTGGAATCATCTAGATGACATTATTCAGAAATTTCCAGATAAAAACATCATCATTCTTCTTGGAGATTTTAATGCACAGATTGGTAAAGAAAAAAAGATATAAGAAAATAGTTGGAAACTATCCTGCACACAAGAGAACAAACAGAAATGGTGTGAGACTAATAGAACTTTGCCAAGCACACAATTTAATTCTTAAATCCACAGCTTTCAAGAAACTACCACGAAGACAAAAGACATGGCTATCCCCAAATCCTAGCCTTGGGGAATTTCAACTTGATCATGTGGCAATCAAGAAGATTTCTAGCAAAGAAATCATGAATGTTAGGGTACTCAGGGGTGCAAACTTGGATTCAGACCACTACCTTTCTAAAATTAAGTTCAAAGTCATCCCAAACAGGAAATGCAGCATGAAACAAATTAAGGGTCGGTAGTATAGCACAGAAAAGATATTAAAATCAGATGAATTCACAAAAGCAACAGAAACCATTCAGACACAAAGCTGGGGGGATATCAAGGAAAACCTCATTACTACAGCTGAACGGATAGCACCTAACAAAAAAAAGTAAAAAACATGCCTGGTGGTCGCTGGAATGTGATGCCCTCATTGAAACAAGAAAACAGGCACGGCAAAATTGGCAATCACAGAAAACAGAAGAAAGTAGACTGAATTTCATTACAGTTAGAAAACTGGTAGATAAAAATATAAAAAGGATTAAGAAGACACATGAAAACAAAACCCTCCTCCAAATTGATGAAGAATTTGCTAAAAACAACACAAGAAGCTTTTACAGAACTTTCAAACAAAGGTTATCAAGATACAAAGCACTCACCCTCCAATTTCAAGATGTAAATGGGACCATCGCTCACAACAACATGGAAAACTGCAAAATACTAGCAGGCTACTTTGAGAAACTCTTGAATTGTGAACCTATCCTTGAAAAATTTGAATCCATCCCAAACAACCGTGAGAAGCCGGATTCAGACCCCCGACGACTGAAGAACTACAGAAGGTCATTTCAGAACTTAAAACAACAAGGCGTCCGGAGAAAATCAGATAGTGGCCGAACTATGGAAAAAGGCTGACAAAAATGCAGTTACATCCCTAAAGTGTGTTTTCGATCAAATCTGGAAAGAAGAGATCCCCACAGAATGGAGAACAGCTCTCATCCACCCTATCCACAAGAAAGGTTTGAAGACAGACCCCAACAATTACAGAGGAATATCACTGCTGGATATAACGTACAAGATACTTTCTAATGTCCTTTTGAATAGGGCAGAGCCGCAATTGGATCCACAAATCGGGGAATACCAGGGAGGTTTTAGGAAGGGCAGATCATGTTCGGAACAAATAATAAACCTCAAAAACATTATGGCATACCAAAAATCAAGGGCAAAGACATACGTAATCTCCTTCACAGATTTCAAAAAAGCATATGATTTGATTGATAGAGAATCTCTGTTGTCAGTCCTGGAAGAAATGGGTTTGGATAAGAAAACAACTAATATTATAAAAGCGACCCTTACAAATACATTTTCGAAAGTTAAATTTATGGGCGAACTATCGGAACCCTTTGAAATAAAAATGGGAGTGCGACAGGGCGATGGGCTCTCGCCGTTGCTGTTCAATTGTGCGCTTGAGAAAGTAGTCAGAGAATGGAACACAAATATTAAAAGTGGTATAAGACTGGGTTGCAAAAAGAAGAACCTTAAAGTAAATTGCATTGCTTTTGCAGATGATATGGCCCTGTTTGCTGAAACAATGGAAGAAGCACGGGAGCAAATCCTTGAACTAAAGAAACAAGCAGCTAAAATTGGTCTTCACATCTCCTCTGAAAAAACTAAGATATTGACAAACATCAAACACCCATGTAAATACCTCAACGATCAAGAACAGAAGATTAAAATAGTAAAAGAATTCAAATATCTTGGAGAATGGATTAGTTGGAATGCTGGGGAAAGCAAAGCAATGGAATCCAGAAAAAATAAACTTGAATTGGCCTTCCAACTAACAAAAAATACATACAACAAAAAATCCCTTTCATGGGGGTCCAGAATTACACATTACAAGATAGTGATTAAGCCAGAAGCACTGTATGCAACAGAAACACTTAACATGAATTTCAAAGGCCAAATGGAGAAACTTGAGGTAAAGGAAAGAAAAATTTTAAGAAAAATCATTGGGCCAAAATTTCAAGACAATAAGATTATATACATAAAAAATGAAACTCTCTACAAGAAAATTGAAAAACTTTCAGATTCTATGCGAAAAAGGAGAATAAATTTTTATGGTCATCTTTTCAGAATGAATTCCAACAGATTAACTAAACAAATCTTTGACTTCTTCCGTAACCAAAAAACGAAGCCCAACTGGTTTAAAGAAACTGAGAAAGACCTAGTGGAATTAAAGATTTCAGAAAATTCACTTATTGATCAAACTGCTAAATTAATTACTAAAGATGAAAACATAAGGTTCCAAGACAAATCCACACAAAAGTCCAAACCCTTCATCTTGGAAGAAGAGAGGAGAAGAAATTCAGAAAGAATGAAGAAATACTGGGCCCTACGAAAAGAACAACACACAAAGAAATGATTGATCCAGCGTGCCCCAAAGAGGGTGAAATGAAACAAGAGAGTGTGGTTTATTTTTATCTCTGTCTGCCCAATAAATATAGAAACTGCTATAGCCTGCTCGGACAGGGATTATTTGATTTCATGTAGCATGTAAGCAGGAATCCTTAATTGGACTTCCCCATAGGCTCGTAGAAATTTCAAAAAAGGCAGAAAACATCACAAGCAGAACATGGAGCCACAAAATAAGAACAAGATCATATTTGAAGGGGGGGGGGGGGGAGGGGGAGGCTGGGTGCAGGTGGCTTGGAAAGGAAAAATAGGATACAGTCTGAAAGTGCTCCTTTAGTATGAAAATGAAATATGACCTGTTAGAGAAAATGAGTGTAGAGAAAAGCACCAGGCAGTAAGGTGGATGTATCTAACCGTTGTTCCTTGGAAGCAGTCACGGGAGTTGTTATAGCTCATTCATCTACATTATGAAATCTAGTGCCAGTAATTACCAAGCGATAGGATGTAACACAGTGCTAGCTAAGAATTTGAATAATGAGGGTTTGGGGCCAATAAAGAAGCAGCCAACAGCCTGGTCAGTGATACAAGATACTGGATCAGGAGTAATTTGGGCACATTGGGTGCAACTTCTGTGCGCACAATGGGGACTTTATGGAGATTATGTAACAGTAGCAATATTTTACAGTGGTTGTCTGGAAACAGAGCAGATTGTTGCTGACTTTTTAAGAGAGGATGGGGATATGCAAAACAAGTCCTTTAATAGAAGAGGAAAGATAAACTGTTCATGCGTGGCCTCTGTTGCGAAACCATTTTACTCCTCTTCATATCATAGCAACTGTTTTCTGGAGTCCTGTGGTTAATATATTTAGTTGTTGTTGTTGTTGTGGTCTTCAGTCCTGAGACTGGTTTGATGCAGCTCTCCATCCTACTCTATCCTGTGCAAGCTTCTTCATCTCCCAGTACCTACTGCAGCCTACATCCTTCTGAATCTGCTTAGTGTATTCATCTCTTGGTCTCCCTCTACGATTTTTACCCACCACACTACCCTCCAATGCTAAATTTGTGATCCTTTGATGCCTCAGAACATGTCCTACCAACCGGTCCCCTCTTCTTGTCAAGTTGTGCCACTATCTACTCTTCTCCCCAATTCTATTCAATACCTCCCCATTAGTTATGTGATCTACCCATCTAATCTTCAGCATTCCTCTGTAGCACCACATTTTGAAAACTTCTATTCTCTCTTGTCCAAACTATTTAACGTCCATGTTTCACTTCCATACATGGCTTCACTCCATACAAACACTTTCAGAAACTGCTTCCTGATGCTTAAATCTATACTTGATGTTAACAAATTTCTCTTCTTCAGAAATACTTTCCTTGCCATTGCCAGTCTACATTTTATATCCTCTCTACTTCGACCATCATCTGTTATTTTGCTCCCCAAATAGCAAAACTCATTTACTACTTTAAGTGTCTCATTTCCTAATCTAATTCCCTCGGCATCAACCGGCTTAATTCAACTACATTCCATTATTCTCATTTTGCTTTTGTTGATGTTCATCTTATATCCTTCTTTCAAGACACTGTCCATTCCGTTCACCTGCTCTTCCATGTTCTTTGCTGTCTCTGACAGAATTACAATGTCATCGGCGAACCTCAAAGTTTTTATTTCTTCTCCATGGATTTTAATACCTACTCCGAATTTTTCTTTTGTTTCCTTTACTGCTTGCTCTATATACAGATTGAATAACATTGGGGAGAGGCTAAATCCCTGTCTCACTCCCTTCCCAACCACTGCTTCCCTTTCATGCCCCACCACTCTCATAACTGCCATCTGATTTCCGTACAAATTGTAAATAGCCTTTCGCTCCCTGTATTTCACCCCTGCCACCCTTATAATTTGAAAGAGAGTATTCCAGTCAACATTGTCAACAGCTTTCTCTAAGATAACTCGTAAGGCCAGTATTGCCTCACGTGTTCTAACATTTCTCTGGAAACCAAACTGATCTTCCCCGAGGTCGGCTTCTACCAGTTTTCCATTCGTCTGTAAAGAATTCGTGTTAGCAGTTGTGACTTATTAAACTGATAGTTCAGTAATTTTCACACCTGTCAACACCTGCTTTCTTTGGGATTGGAATTATTGTATTCTTCTTGAAGTCTGAGGGTATTTCGCCTGTCTCATACATCTTGCTCACCAGATGGTAGAGTTTTGTCAGGACTGGCTCTCCCGAGGCCATCAGTAGTTCTAATGGAATGTTGTCTTTCAGTGCTCTGTCAAACTCTTCACGCATTATGTATCTCCCATTTCATCTTCATCTACATCCTTTTCCATTTCCATAATATTGTCCTCACGTACATCGCCCCTGTATAGACCCTCTATATACTCCTTCCACCTTTCTGCTTTCCCTTCTTTGCTTAGAACTGGGTTTCCATCTGAGCTCTTGATGTTCATACAAGTGGTTCTCTTTTCTCCAAAGGTCTCTTTAATTTTCCTGTAGGCAGTATCTATCTTATCCCTAGTGAGATAAGCCGCCTCTACATCCTTACATTTGTCCTCTAGCCACCCCTGCTTAGCCATTTTGCACTTCCTGTCGATCTCATTTTTGAGACGTTTGTATTCCTTTTTGCCCGCTTCATTTACTGCATTTTTATATTTTCTCCTTTCATCGATTAAATTCAATATCTCTTCTGTTAACCAAGGATTTCTATTAGCCCTCATCTTTTTACCTACTTGATCCTCTGCTGCCTTCACTACTTCATCCCTGAGAGCTACTCATTCTTCTTCTACTGTATTTCTTTCCCCCATTCCTGTCAATTGTTCCCTTGTGCTCTTCCTGAAACTCTGTACAACCTCTGGTTTAGTCAGTTTATTCAGGTCCTATCTCCTTAAATTCCCACCTTTCTGCAGTTTCTTCGGTTTTAATCTACAGTTCATAGCCAATAGATTGTGGTCAGAGTCCACATCTGCCCCTGGAAATGTCTCACAATTTAAAATCTGGTTCCTAAATCTCTGTCTTACCATTATATAATCTACGTGATACCTTCTAGTATCTCCAGGATTCTTCCATGTATACAGCCTTCTTTTATGATTCTTGAACCAAGTGTTAGCTACGATTAAGTTATGCTCTGTGCAAAATTCTACCAGGCGGCTTCCTCTTTCAGTCCTTACGCCCATTCCATATTCACCTACTATGTTTCCTTCTCTCCCTTTTCCTCCTCTCTAATTCCAGTCACCCATGACTATTAAATTTTCGTCTCCCTTTACTACCTGAATAATTTCTTTTATCTCATCATACATTTCATCAATTTCTTCATCATCTCCAGAGGTAGTTGGCATATAAACTTGTACTACTGTAGTAGGCGTGAGCTTCGTGTCTATCTTGGCCACAGTAATGTGTTCACTATGCTGTTTGTAATAGCTTGCCCGCACTCTTATTTTTTTATTCATTATTAAACCTACTCCTGCATTACCGCTGTTTGATTTTGTATTTATAACCCTGTAGTCACCTGACCAGAAGTCTTGTTCCTCCTGCCACTGAACTTCACTAATTCCCACTATATCTAACTTTAACCTATCCATTTCCCTTTTTAAACTTTCTAACCTACCTGCCCGATTAAGGGATCTGACATTCCAACTCCAATCCGTAGAACGCCAGTTTTCTTTCTCCTGATAATGACATCCTCTTGAGTAGTTCCCACCCGTAGATCCGAATGGGGGACTATTTTACCTCCGGAATATTTTACCCAAGAGGACGTCATCATCATTTAACCATACAGTAAAGCTGCATGCCCTCGGGAAAAATGTAAGTGGCAATCTGTCTTTTCCTACACGGTTGATATTCCTACCTGGAGTTTCCATTGCTTCATTTGACTTTACAGTGTGTGTAAATGATCTAGTAGAAAGTGTTGATCTTTAAGACTGTGTGCAGATGATGTGATTGTCTATAACAAAGTAGCAATGCCAGAAGACAGTATCAATTTGCAGAATGGCCTGCAGTGGATTGGTGAACGGTGCAGACTCCGGCAATTGACCCTGAGCATAAATAAATGTAACTCATTTCATATATGTGGAAAAATGAAGTCACTATAGTACTACAACTACGTTATTGATGAGACTGCTGGAAACAGAATCTACCGTAAAACGTTTGGGACTAACTATGCCGACCAACCTTAAGTGGAATGAGCACATAAAACAAACAGCAAGAAAAACAATGCCACACTGAGATTAATAGGAAGAATCTTAAGCAACTGTAACTCATCCATGGATGAAGTGGCATATAAGACACTTATTAGGCCGATTTTTGTGTATTGTTCATCAATATGGGATCTTACGAGATAGAACTAATAGAAGAGAGAGAGAAGATCCAACAAAGAGTGACAAGTCTCATCCAGGATCACCAGGATCCTTTAGACCGCGTGGGAACATGACCAAGATGCACAACAAACTCCATTGGCAAACATTACAGGAGAGGCAGTGTACATCACGGAGCAGTTTACTAGCAAAATTTTTAGAGAGTGCTTTCTGGGAAGAGTTGGGCAACATATTACATCCCCCCACAAAAATTTTCTGTAATGACCACAATGAGAAAATTCAAGAAGTTAGGGCCAACACAGAGACTTACCAACAATCATTCTTCCCATGCACCATTCACGATTGTAACAGGGCAGGGGGAAACAGTTAGTAGTACCAGAAGCAGCCTTCGACACAAACTGTGAGGTGGCTTGCTCAGTATAATGTAGGTGTGGGTACTGAAACAACGAAACAAACTTCAAAGAAACACAATCCGTTTCATAAATCCTAATTCTGACACAAGGAAAGATACTAACCAAGTCACAGACCTTCAGTTCAAAACGGTATACAAACCCAGCAGCAAATGCATTCTAGAGACAATTGCACATAGAAAATGGTGTGTCATACATGTGAACACTTCCTGCAGAATCCTCTACCTGAAGGTCAGGATATTCAGTCTAGACTTTCTCCTGGTAAACCAAAGGCTATAATCTTAAGAAATTGGAGAACAATGTCATATACACTTCCAGCTGCTACACATGTAGGGAATTACATTTTTTACAGACTTTGTTCAGATTTGACACTGTTTCATTCCTGGCAAGACTGCATTCAAAACTTGCACAAACTACCATTTGTAACACAGATTTCTAGCAAAGAAGATCATACCTCTGCTTCTACATCTACTTGGATACTCTGTTTGCCACCATACGGTGCATAGTGGAGAGTACCCTGTACCAATACTAGTCATATCCTTTCCTGTGCCACTCACAAATAAAGCGAGAGAAAACTGATAGTCTATATGCCTCGGTAAGAGCCCTAATTTCTTGAATGTAATCTTTGTGGTCCTCAGGCGCAATGTATGTTGGTGGTAGTAGAACTGTTCGGCAGTCAGCTGCAAATGGCAGGTCTCTTTCTCAACAGCATTTCTCAAAAAGGACATCGCCTTCCCTCCAGGAATTTCCATTTTAGTTTCCAAAACAACTTCATAACACTTATGTGTTGTTCAAACCTACCAGTAACACATCTAGCAGCCCACCTCTGAATTCGTTTGATGTCTTCAATCCGATCTGGTGCAGCAGTACTCAAGAGTAGGTTGCACCAGCATCCTATATGAAGTCTCTTCTACAGGTGGACCATTCTTTTCTAAAATTCTCCCAATAAACCACAGTTGACCAATCGCCTTTCCTACCACAGTTCTCATAAGCTCATTCCATCTTGTATCGCTTCGCAACATTATGCACAGGTATTTAAACGGCTTCCCTGTGTCAAGCAGGACTCTAGTAGTACTGAAACCAAACATTACAAATTTGTTCTTTCTACTCATCTTCATTAACTTACATTTTCCACATTTGGAGCCAGCTGCCATTCATCATGCCAACCAGAAATTTTGTGTAAGCCATCTTGTTTCTACCTACAGACACTCGAATTTGACACCTCACCCTACACCACAGCGTCATCAGAATACAACAACAAATTGTTGCCCACTCTGACTGCCAAATCATTTATGTATATAGACAAAACAGCGGTCCTATCACACTTCCCTGGGCACTCTAGACAATACCCTTGTCTCTGATGAACATTTGCTGTCGAGGACGGCATATTGCAGTCAATTACTTAAAAAGTCTTCAAGCCACTCATGTATCCGTGAACTTACTTCATTTGTGTGTACCTTCATTAACAGCCTGCAATGGGACAGTGTGTCATGTGGTTTCCAGAAATCTAGAAATATGGAATCTGCCTGTTCCCCTTCATCCATAGTTTGTAGAATATCATGTGGGAAAAGCAGTGCTTTCTTAACCATGCTGTTTCACGGACATAAGCTTCTCAATCTCAAGAAAGTTTATTGTAATCGAACTGAGAATATTTTCAAGGATTCTGTTGAAAACTGAAGTTAGGGATATTGGTCTGTAATTTTGCAGGTCCGTTCTTTTACCTTTTGTTATATACTGGAGCCACCTGCACTTTTTTCCATTCACTTGGGACAACGTGCTGGCGGAAAGATTCAGGATAAGTGCAAGCCAAGTAAGGGGTCAATGCCTTAGAGTACTCTGTAAAATTGAATTAGGATTCCATCTGAACCTCGTGACTTATTTGCTTTCAAGTCTTTCAGTTGTTTCTGTGCACCAGGATGTTTATTACTGTGTTGTCCATATGGGAGTCTGTCCATTGGTCAAATGATGGTATCATTACCAGCAGACATATGATATACCACTGCAGTACTTGACCAACAGGAGGAAGGTCTATGCCAGCTGTAGGACACTGCTGCATACAGTATCTACCATCAAGATCCCATCCCTGTGATTAAAACTGACATGCAGTGCCTCCTTAAAAACTCAGGCCCCTTATGGGGACTAAGTCCTCAATCCATAGAACACATTTTCCCACTCAAACTATGCACCTCCACTTTTTACCCTCTTCCTAAGATCCACAAACCCAATCATCCTAGCTACCCTATAGTTGTTGGCTTCACTGCACCCACTGAACATATGTTTACATCTACATTTATTATCTGTGAGGTGCATGGCAGAGGGGATGTCCTACTGTACCAGTTATTAGGGTTTCTTCCTGTTCCATTCATATATGGGGCATGGGAAGAATGATGGTTTGAATGCCTCAGTGTGTGCAGTAATTATTCTAATCTTATCTTCAGGATCCCTATGTGAGTGATATGTAGGGGGTTATAGTGTATTTTTGACTTTCATTGGACTAAACAAATAACAGCCACAGGTCATATGGATATTCGGTATATAGCTGGCTCCACAAAAATCTTTTATTTGTCTGTGGAGAATGTATTAATTATCATTAAATTATATGTGTTCAAGAACAATAGTTATGGCATATTGAACATACTTTCAGATATAGTTAGTAAACGACACTTTGTGACACCATCATTTCTTCAGGGTGCAGCATGATGACTCACAACATAAGACACTCTCCAGATGTGTGGGTTGAGTGTGCCGTTCCTGCCCCATCCATGATTTTGGAATATGTATGCCTTGTAAAAGACAGCATTCAAATCAGATTGCCTGTGTATTCTTTGTGAATGTGGTACTATTTATGTGGTCCAAACCCATCATACTTAATGAAAGTATATATAAATAAGTTAAGGAGTAATTGGGGCACTGAGTGATCGACAAGATCATAAACAAGGCTCAGAATGTTGCTAGCTTTTGGGTGAATCCTTCTACAGAGCTATAGAGTACACATAGTTCTGTTTGGTCACATTGTCCAGGCTATGAATGTAGTGGTGCAGGTATAAGTGTGAGAATGAATGTATGTGAGTGCATGTGTAAATTATAGGTCTGAAGAAAGAGGGATGCCAACACTGAGGGGTATAGGGGATTCTCCTGAGCAGAGTGAGCAACATAGGAACACGGTAGTATGTAAACTCATGTTGTAGTGTGTGATTGCATAAAGTATGTTCATAAGAAATCCCACCAAGTGCGAGCCATGTGCAGTGATCTGCTTCCTGCTTGTGGATGACACCTACCAAATTTTTTTCGCAAATCAAATTGGTTTACAGTGAAGGGGGAATGAACAGAACAAGTGTATAAATGGCATAGGAAGTGTAGTGGAGACAGAATAGATGTTCATGACAAAAGGTGGTGTGGAAGACTCGTTTTGAGTGATGAGTTGGTGCAAAACACGAGGAAACTTTGTGAAGATGTTGATTGACAGCGGGTGAAGTTTCTGTGATGTGTCCACAACTTTTCAGAACTATTTTAGATGACACACTTACAGAAGAACTCAGATACCAGAAACTGTATGCAATATGGGTCCCAAAACAACTGACAGAGCAGCACAAGAAAAATCGGGCCAATAGCACCTGCGAGATTCTTGAGCAACTTGTATTGGAAGGTGAGGATTTTCTGAGCTCTGATGTGACAAATGAAACTTGGGTGGCTCATTACACACCTTGACAAAAAGACAGTCATAGCAGTGACTTCACACCAATTCCCCATTTGCCAAAATTTTGGGCAAAAAAACCTGGCCTCAGTGTTTTGGTACCAAAAAGGCATCATTTTGGTCAAATTTCTGCCTCAGACGGAGACTATCAGTGCACAATGATATTGTGAGACCCTCGAAAAACTCAAAAGGATCATTCAAAACAAAAGGAGGGGAACACTGATAATAGGAGTGTGCTTGTTGCACCACAATGCCCATCCTCACATAGCCTTAGCCAACAAGATGCTCTTAGATTCATATTTTGAACCATCCTCCCCCCTCCCTATTCCTCTGACTTGGCACCTTCAGATTATCATCTTTTCACCTCCCTGAAGGCACATGTGAGTTAAATTTTCAACCAGTAAGCATTGCAGAAAGAGATTCTGAGGTGGGGGAAGGAGCTGGCTGGAGAGTTTTTGGAAGAAGACATTAAGAACTTGTGCCATAGCTTGTGCATTGAACGGGATGACAGTTATATGGAAAAATAGTCAACAAGTGTATCAACAATATACTGGAATTGTTAAATACACTTACTTTTTGAACATCTCTTGTACACCGTCTGAGTATATTTACCAAACAGTTATAAACATCAAAAACCTTGATAATTTCTGCATAAATTGCTTTGTCCATGACTGTTCAGCAAGATCTATACTGAAATTATGTTTACCAAGATGGAATAAATCTAAAACTTAAAAGAACATTTTCTACCAAGAAATAAAAGGTATCTGTTAAGCTATACATTTATTTAGTGAAAGATTACTTAGATAACATGGAGTAGCGTTATGGTGAAAAATCATCTTTCTTTTTTCTGATCTCAAAGTCTCACATGTTATGGGGGAATGCTGATGTTTTTTCAGGCAAACTAATGAAACATTGTGTTACAAAAAAAAGGAAACCACACATCATCATGATCCTCATGTTGTTTGTGTATAGTGTGTGTGGGTACAAGTGTTGATAAATGAATTCCAGATCAGAAATGAGGTCCATATATTCACTTTAAACTCATCACTGGATCCTATGACATCACTTCTGAACTCACTGTCTCCATACACATGAATACTCAACTTGTAGTTGCCATCAGCGTATTTAACTGAAAACTTGTTGTTTGAGTCTATTGTTGGGCACAAGCAAACTATACAAATGTTGAAAGGAGAGTGAGTACATGAGTTTGTAAGTATAACAGAGGGCTACAGCATTGTCACTCTACACACAACTGTTGGGCATGACAATTATTATTTACAAATATATTGATAAGTCAGTTGGCAGTGAATGTTGTTATGTTTATAATACATACATATATATGTAAGAGAGAGAAAGATAATGTCATTTTCAAGCTGTCACTATTCCACTACAATAGCAATATCCCAATACTCCTGCGTTCTTTAGTAAGAGGAAATGAGTCGATGAGTAGGACATGAGTGCAGCGCCACAATGCTCAGACTTGTCGTACTGACTGAACTAGACTGGAGGGGAAGTAAGTCAGTATACCACTGACATATCAGCAGGGGTTGATTTCTAATGTATGCAACTCTCAACATTGGACTTGTACTCACTCTGTTTCTGATCACTAAAGTAAATTAACATTGTAGCATTAGGCTGTTACATTATGAAATAACTTACTTTCAGTATTGTACTGTAACAGAATACTTGTCATCTGCTGGTTCCCATCACAGGCTACAGTATAACTACACAATACACCAATCCAAAGACCAGCTTCCACTACTCCAATTAGCCAGTATCCATACTGCAAACTAACAATAAAGCAACATCACAATAAAACTCCCTTCATTTAAATATTCCTCTCAAATCACAAATGGGATGCAACACAATTGCTCTTATCAATCATAAATAACCAGGTAACATAAAAAATAAAATTTATACATTTAACCAAAAACAAAGAACAAATCCTGGCAAACTTCAACAAAAATACACTGAATGTGCTCTGATTTCCCTCGGCATTGATGAAATGATAAATTGATTTTTCTTCTTAATACAACTTATTAACATCTTATTCCATTGCAGAAGACTCTGGATAAACTGAGGATGGAGGCACTGATGTCTGTAGATGTAAAATATGTCCATTTTGATTTTGTTTCCCATAGCTTCCTTAAATTAATTCATGCTACTCTAGAATTTACTTCATTTATGAAAAAATGAATGAACTGTTACATTTTAAACTTCATGTTTAGAAAAAACTCAAATTTTATAGTTAATTATCTCAATTTTTACCACAGTTTTAATAGATTTGGAAAATTCTAGTTTCACACACCTGTAAGTATGGTTTGTATGCTGTGCAAAATTCATCACAGAACCTCTCTTACTTATGAAGAAAACTGTACCTATAACAACAAATGCAGCCAATAGTAAGTGAAAAAAGGTGAAATTTCACATGTAAAAAAATTTATTTTGTTATGATTTTGCACTTCCACTGCTATGAGTGTGAATCCTGAATCCATCCTTGTCATGCTGACAAAGTTTTATGAATCTCCTGCTCCAAGTTGGCCTGTTTGACATCCTACCTCCATTAAGAGAGCGAGAGAGAATTTAAAATGACTTCATCCACAACAAATTAAACTATTTTAGATGCGGCTCTGTGGCCCAGTGATAACTACAGATCCAAAGGTCTCAGTTCAGTACCTTGCCAATCCAAGGATTTTTAGCTCTTACTTGTCACTTCTTTTACCTCTGGCAATGTTTGTTGATGTGGGTAATACTCAGTTTACTTACTCAACAGAAACATTCTCTATTATTCAATGGTTCACAAACAGCATTCTGGCATACATCTACATCAACATCTACATCCATACTCCGCAAGCCACACATACAGCATCTCAGAAGCCAATTGAAACTAATAGCAGTGGGTGATGTGCCCAGCGGAATGCTGAGGCAGCACGACAGCAGCTTGCAGCATTATGTTTTGCTGATGTGAGTCATGTGACAGCTTTGTGGTGCTGTAGGACTGAGCAACTGAGCTGGCAAGCATCATCTGTAGCCTGAGGCTTCGGGGAGGAAAATCTGGATGCCCCAAGTTAACTCGGGACCCTCAGAGACCGACGGGAATTTCAGGTGATTTTGCCCACTGAGCAGCCACAACTAGGCAGATCCACTTCAAAGCTCAGAACTATCATGGCTTGCTGCCAGCTGGAATAGCTCAGCGACATTTGACCAATGTATGGCATGGAGACTGCACAATCTGAATACATGATATCAAAGAGATGTGCCGCTGAAAGAACTTGCAGCACTTACATTTGCTTTGGCTCGGTGTGTTTTGACAGGAGCTAGGCTCCTTTTATATAGCTGGCTGTAGAAACACTGGGTTGTGTTGCAGCAGGTAGTAATCTCAAGATAACCTGAAATGGAATACACATACAGGAAAGGTAAATGCCAGGATTTGTACTGGCTGTTATGCATTGAGTGTACTGAAAACATGTGCTAGCATGAAAACATTAACCAGTGCGTACTACGCTTACATACAAGCCCACCTAAAATATGGTGTAATATCCTGGGGAAATTCTCCAGCTGCTCTGAGAACATACGGAATCCAGAAGAGAGCAGTGAGCATTATTACTGGGAGCAAACCCAGAGACTCCTGCAAGCCCATCTTCACACTGCCTTGCCTCTACATTCTTGAGACTCTAAAATTTTTCAGAAACCACATAGTGCCAACTGACCCCAGAGTAGCAAAAAATAATGAAATACATGAGCACAACACCAGGAAAAATGCAAACCTGCGTGTTATACGTACAATCACTGAACTGAGTAAAAAGGGAGCTTTCCACATGGGCCTCCAACTGTTCAACAATCTTCCCACTAGTATTAAGTCCATCGAAGACAACATAAAATTTAGCAAAGCCGTGAAGTCGTATTTGTTGTGTCACTGTTTTTACTCTGTAAATGAATACTTAGAACAGTAATCTTGCTGTTTGTGTTAAATTGAAAACATTGAGCAATATAATACCTTAGGATACTATAGCCCTATGTTAATATAGAGTAACATTGTTAAATGATATTATCCGACATCTGCAACACACTGTGTACCATCAGATCACATGGAATAAATAATCCAGTCCACCACAGACAGTAGACTGTAACATTTCAGGGTGCTGTGTGACTGCAAAGGCTGATCTGAAGCTGATGTCACAACATTTCTTCCCCCCCCCTTCCTTCCTCCCTCTGAGAGACTTCCATCCTCCAATTTCCAGGCTACTGCTGAACATATGAACATCACGATACTATTGCATCTACATTTTGCCCGCTGCCTCTGCAGTGGACCCTCTCTCACATCATTATTTACATTTCAAATATTGTATGTCCTTCTTCACAGACTCTCCATCACATGGTATATGGTGATGGGCACATCAAGACTGATTCAACATTTATGAAAACTTTGCAGTGAGTCCATTGAATTGGCAGGTAATGCAAAGAGAGATACGGGTAGGCAGATGGCTCCTTGCTGATGATAGACCTGGGCCACACAAGTGATGACTAAGATTAAGAAACTTCCTGGCAGATTAAAACTCTTTGCCATATTGAGGCTCGAACTCAGAACCTTTGCCTTTTGTAGGCAAGTATTCTACCAACTGGGCTACCCAAGCACGACTGATGACCCATCCTCGCAGCTCTACTTCTGCCAGTACCTGGTCTCCTACCTTCCAAACTTCACAGAAGTTCTCTTTCGAAATTTGCAGGACTAGCATTCCTGAAGGAAAGGATATTGCAGAGACATGGCTTAGCCACAGCCTGGGGGATGTTCCAGAATGAAATTTTCACTCAGCAGTGGATTGTGCACTGATATGAATCTTCTTGGCAGATTAAAACTATGTGCAAGACCGAGATTCAAGCTCAGGAACATTCCCAGGAAGTTTCATATCAGTGAACACTCCACTGCAGAGTGAAAATTTCATTCTGGAAACATGCCCCAGGCCGTGGAGCACTAGTCCTCCAAGTTTCACAGGAGAACTTCTGTGAAGTTTGGAAGGCAGGAGACAAGGTACTAGCATAAACAGAGCTGTGAGGATGCATTATGAATTGTGCTTGAGTGGCTTAATTGGTAGAGCACTTGCCTGTGAAGGGCAAAGATCCCGAGCTCCAGTCTCGGTATGGCAATCAGTTTTAATCTGCCAGGAAGTTACATATTCATACAAACTCCACTGCAGAGTAAAAAATTTCATTCTGTAAACATCCCCCATGATGTGGCTAAGCCATGTCTCTGCAATATCCTTTCTTCCAGGAGTGCTAGACCCATAACTTTCACAGGAGAATGTTTGTGAAACTTGGAAGGTGCAAGACAAGGTAGTGGTGGAAGTAGAGCTGTGGGGATGGGTCGTAAGTTATGCTTGGGTAGCTCAGTTGCTAGATCAATTACCTATGAAAGGAAAAAGTCTCGAGTTCAAGTCTCAGTTGATCACACAGTTTTAACCTGCCAAGAAGTTTCATATCTGTGCATACTTTACTGTAGGACGAAAATTTCAGAGGAAGACTAAGTAAGTACTGAGAGCGACATTCTTATTACCATGACTCAGAGCTGGTATCCACTGTGGTGCTGTTGCACCTGCTGGAACAACTGTTGTGCGCTGTGGCACCCATACTTTGCTGCTAACAGCTGGTTATGGGAGCTAAGTTGGTGAGATAAACAATGATGTTCAGGCAGTTAGGTTCTTCACTGGCTGGATTTTTAAAGGGTTATCAGATGGATACGGCAGAGGATACATTAGGTTCAGAGCCATAATCCCTTTTATTACTGTTGACAGCCAAAATCTTAGTCCCAAGGTATCATATTGAGTACCATTTAAAATACCCCACTGTTTTGTAACTCCAGTCATTCAGTTCCTCTTGGTCGTCCCTCCTTGCAGGGGATAGTGACACCTACAAGTGAGTCATACACTGAATACTCCCAGTAAGATCCTACTTTCTGAAAATATGGGTGTATTGTAAGGATGTCTCATGGGGATCCACTCGTACTTGTTCCCAGGAGGAAGAGTTCAATTTCATATATCCCAATGGCAGTAACCACTACAGAGGAAAGTAACATTACTGCTGAGAATGTGAGTAAGTACAGTTATTTGAAACTGCTAAATAGTAATTTTCACTTTGAAACCTCTTTGAGTAGTATCACCAAAAATGAATAATAAAAGAAGTTCGTCCATGAAGGACAGAACACAATGTGCTGGTACCAAAAATTTTAATTGAAACTAGTAAGAATGAAAATGTCAACAAAATTCTTGGGTATGTAAACTTGGTGGTAGAATTTAATACTCAACTTTTATATCATATCTGCATTGCTGCTGATGTCCTATTGTCCATAATATGTTGCTGTCAGAAATTGTAGTGATCTTGCCACATCATGGAAATCATGAATGAAACATAAGGAGTTGCATGAATTCTTTAATACTGCATAGGTGGTGTGCAGCAATGAACAATTGGTGTTACAAACTGACTACATCTTGAGTCTCTGAAAGCTGACTACAATCTGCATAATGACAATGCTGTTGCACCTGTTTATACCTCTAGTTACAATCAACAGCATTCTTTAAGATGCAAATTTACAAAATTACAATAGTAAATTAAAGCAAGGAGATAAACTGTGGACTGTGTAATTTAGGCACTTCCTGATGCAAAATATAAGTTGCATCATTTTCCTAACATAAATTAGAGTTAAAAATTAAATATTCTTTCATTAAATAAGTAGTAGTAAATACTATTGCTGAAAATCAGTATATGCTTTCATTTGTAATAAAGGTCTGCACAATTTCTCTTTAATTACAAATGATATTTCTAGTATTTTACATTGCTGGTCTATTATACTGCAAACTTTGATGAAATAATGCATACAGAGAGAATGCAAACATTGGTAGTCATTAAAGAATTTAGCTGACTGTAAATGAAAAGGATAGTTGCTACTCACCATATAACGGAGGTGCTAAGTGGCAGAAAGTCTGTGACTCAGGATCTCCGCTGTATGGTGAGTAGCAGCTATACTTTTCATTATATTATACTGTTGCATGGTAAAGTGCAGTGTAATGCTGTGTGTGAGTGATTGCCATTTGTAATTATTATCTTTGGCGCAGCCTCTGACTTACATTTCCTCATTTGTTTTTATGCTGTTCAGTCGTTTAACTTTCTGGTAACGGAGTCATATGAATTACAGTGTGTTTTTATTTTGCAATTAAGTAAATACAACTAGTCCCACAACATTACATTCCATCCTAGATTTTTCATTGTTAAGTTTAGCTAATTAGTGACTTCATTGTTAACAAAACATATTCCTACCAATCACAGAGTCTGGGTATTACGTATACTTGAATCTGATGTAGTCATGAGCTGTCTATTTGGTTTCCAATCAGAAATTCCATGTCAACTGTTGTGTAATTCACATAGTAATTGGTATCAAATTGCAACATTTCAAATGTTTGACAATATTTCATATGCATATGATCTTCAGAGGGTGTTCTGTGACAGGGGCATACTGTAACCTGCTCCCTCTGACATCGGCACAGTTCTTCTGCTGGCATCAGTGCAAAATTCTTTCTGTCCGGCATAAATTAACTAATTTAACAGAATCTCCTTTACTTTAAGATGAACAAATTTAGTTGAAGTCCCCCTGTTGGACCAGATATAGGCGTACACATAACATTAGCATCTGCCGTAGGTCTTGCTATCTAATTAACCTTCTCTTTTCTCAATGACTGTCTGTCTTTTGAGCTTAGTGCATACAGCTAGGTATGTACAGACTGTGTGAGAGTGGCTTGCTCACTTTGTCATCCACTTTTTTTGTTCTTACCTGGTTCCTCCTTTTTTTTGAGAGACAGACACGGATAATGAAGGTAAAGCCTACAATGTCCCTGGAAAAGGGTCGAATGTGCCAAACATGGATGACTGTCATTCGAGTAAAGAGTTGAAAATTTACATTTACCATAAGGCCATTTGACTTCTTGGTATGGACCTTGGTAACAAGCATAAAATTATTTAATTTTCCCCCTTTCAATGTAAGTTTTCCCTCACTGCCCTACACAGTATGTAGGCAACTTAGCATTCCATTGTTCCATTTGCCCCTGCAACTCCTCTGTGACCTTTGTGTTTGCTTTTTGCAAGTGGTGCAGTAATGTCCAGAAAGATTTCACAAAATTCTGCACTTATCCATGGTCTTTCACTACTCTGGACTTCACTATCTGAAATGGTGATGCCATCTTTCATTCATGTACAACCTCATATGGTGATAATCCCTCACTCTCACGCACTTTTGAATTGTACTCTGCTACTGTGTATGGTACTAGGGTCCCCAGTAAGGTGATAGTGACTCAAAATCTTCATTATTGCCCTGTAAAGGATATTCCATAGATGTGGCTTAGCCACAGCCTAGGGGATGTTTTCAGAATGAAATTTTCACTCTGAAGTGGAATGTGCCCTGTCCGTTCTGCAATTTGTTTGTTGGTGTCATGCAATTGTCCTTAATTTATGAATTAATAACCAGTTACAATGTTGCTTTATCAATTTCAAAATGAAGTCAGTTCTTTGGTCTATAAACAATGTCTCTGGAATTCTGAACTTCAACAACCAATTATTAATCATGGCTTGTGTCACTTTGTTATCTTCTTGATTTGGAATAGCTATCATTTCTACATAAGACTAAAAGTGACCTATTATTGTTAATATATAGTGATCCCCTGCTGGCATATGACCAAAAGGACATAAGATGTCCAAACTGATCATCTCAAACAGTCTTCTGGCCTCTGATAACCTCTACAATGGAATATGCTGATGCCACTCACAACCACTTAATGGCTAAGCATGCTCTTCCATGTTCTTAGCAAAGACAAATGTGTCATCTAGATAGTCTATATTTTAATACAGACAATATTGCATGTATGAGGTGTTGAATTATGTCCAGTGAGTGTATTTTTTAGTCCAAACAGCATACACTAGCACCGATAAAATCCTGACAAGACCAAAAGTATTGTTTTGTACACATTTACCCAGAATATGTGTTCAAACAATAACTAGTTTGGACAAGAAAAGAATAGAAGCTTTCGAAATGTGATGCTACAGAAGTTTCGAAATGTGATGCTACAGAAGGATGCTGAAGATTAGATGGGTAGATCATATACTAATGAGCAGGTATTGAATAGGATTGGGGAGAAGGGAAGTTTGTGGCACAACTTGACCAGAAGAAGGAATTGGTTGGTAGGACATGTTCTGAGGCATCAAGGGATCACCAATTTAGTATTGGAGGGCATCGTGGAGGGTAAAAATCATAGAGGGAGACCAAGATATGAATACACTAAACAGATTCAGAAGGACGTAGGTTGCAGTAGGTACTGGGAGATGAAGAAGCTTGCACAGGATAGAGTAGCATGGAGAGCTGCATCAAACCAGTCTCAGAACTGAAGACCACAAAAACAATATGTGTTCAAACATGAATAATATTGGATTCATTATTTTTTTAAATTTAATTATTTTACATGTATTGGAGTTATTTCAAAATTTGATTATCCATTTTTATTTTCATTTGAAATCATTGACATTATAATTATTAAATATAATCCTTCAAAATAACTTTTGAAAAGATTATTGATAAATAATTCATCTGCTATGTAAAAAAGTTTCTTTGATAAATGTATTATCTTCGTACTTTTTGGCAAGAAGTTGAGAGGTGCACGCTGGGAAGATGAGAGATGTGAAACTTTGTTTTGTATTATTCATATGTTGCATTGTGTCTGTAATTATTTATTAGAGGGACTGTCATTTGGAAAATATAGAATAAATTGGTCAACAGTGAATGTGAACATCTGTGACTTTATTTTTCTTGTTAACACTCAACATTACATGAATCCACTATCATTTTTTCACCAATCAGGAATCTAATGGAACTCAAGACTGCTCTGCTGACAAAAGTATAGAGCTTCAAGAAACAAGATAAGTCAGAATATTGCTTTTCAAATTTACTATTCCTAAACTGTTCCCTCTGTTCTTCACTTATTAAAGAAGTTGAAGAATATTAACCTGAACAAGTTCATTGTAAAAACAAGGTTTGGGAGGACAGTTTGAGTTATGATAACATTTAGTAAATTTGTAGGTGGCAGATGTTTGGATGTCACTTACCACCGCCCCCCCCCCCCATCAAACCCATCCCCCCCCCACCTGCCCCCCCCCCTGCCCTCCCACCACCCACCCCCACTCCCCACCCCCAAAAAAGGAAGATAGAGAGACTAGGGAAGTAGTACTAGTGTGTAGGATAATAATAAAAAAAGTAAAGAGAAAGGAACCATCACCAATGTCACAGTCATATATCCTGCTACAGAACCCTTGTAATGCTTACTTCTGAGTGCTAACCATGGGCATTCCCTGATGTAATGTTCAGCATTCCTATTCAAGCAGTTAGACACTGTGCACTGGAACCTAACACTAGCAAAACTGCTCACTTCCACTCACTCTGTTAAGGTGAAGGTGAAGGTTGTTTTCCGCAATGTCACTCCTAAGTACTGGCTCTTCTGACTCTAATGTTACTGTTGGCTGACGCCAGTGTTGCACATGCATGGGTGGATTCTCCAGTACCATGGTAGTCACAGAGCAAAGAATGTTTACTCAGCAAAAACATTCTTTATTATTAAGTGCCTCTCATACAGCACTGGGATAAAAGTGGCCCAGCAACCTGGTGAGGCTACTTTAAGTGAGCGATGTCTCCAGTGGAATGCTGAGGCAGCAACTCAGCAGCTGGAAGTGTTGTGCTTTTGCTGATGAGAGTCATGTGTCAGCTCAGTGATACAGTGAAGCTAAGCAGCTGGGATGATGGCCATCATCTGAAACCTGATGCTTCCGGCAGGAACATCCAGGCAATGTGGCTCCAACTGAGGACACTCAGTTTCTGGCTGGAGTGTAAGGCAATGGCATCCACTGGTTGGCTTTGCTTTGCCAGATTCAGTTCGAAGTGTGTAACTATGAGGGCTAGCTGATAGATGTAGTGGCTTAGCTGCACACTCAACTGGTGACTGGCATGGAAAGGGCACTGGTTGGATGCAGGGTGCCAAAGTGTGCAAGCCACCACCAGCCACCGGGATTATTTTATTGCTAATTGTTTCTCTCTCTCTCTCTCTCTCTCTCTCTCTCTCTCACTCACTCACTCACTCTCTCTCTCTCTTACTCTTTGCCTGCTACCTATTTCCAGACTCTGTTCCATCACTGATTGACTACCATGATCCTATGACCCATCTCCCTTTTGACTGGATAGTGGCTTATTCACTGACCAAAGGGCATGCTCAGTTGCACTCTGAAGTGGAGACTATGGGTTGCTGTTTTCTTTGGAAGCTCAGATGTCCTGACAAACCTGCTGACACCAGCTTAAACTAGTATCAGAAGTGAGATCTCCCATCATTAAGTCTGTAAGGGAGGATGATATCTTTTCATGGAAAGCCCTGCCATGAAACAGATGTCAGAGCCATCTTGCTGTGCACCAAGGAAATGAAGACAGATAACATCTACATCTACATCTACATCTACATGACTACTCTGCAATTCACATTTAAGTGCTTGGCAGAGGGTTCATCGAACCACAATCATACTATCTCTCTACTATTCCACTCCCGAACAGCGAGCGGGAAAAACGAACACCTAAACCTTTCTGTTCGAGCTCTGATTTCTCTTATTTTATTTTGATGATCATTCCTACCTATGTAGGTTGGGCTCAACAAAATATTTTCGCATTCGGAAGAGAAAGTTGGTGACTGAAATTTCGTAAAAAGGTCTCGCCGCGACGAAACACGTCTATGCTGTAATGACTTCCATCCCAACTCGTGTATCATATCTGCCACACTCTCTCCCCTATAACGTGATAATACAAAACGAGCTGCCCCTTTTTGCACCCTTTCGATGTCCTCCGTCAATCCCACCTGGTAAGGATCCCACACCGCGCAGCAATATTCTAACAGAGGACGAACGAGTGTAGTGTAAGCTGTCTTTTTAGTGGACTTGTTGCATCTTCTAAGTGTCCTGCCAATGAAACGGAACCTCTGGCTCGCCTTCCCGACAATATTATCTGTGTGGTCCTTCCAACTGTAGTTGTTCGTAATTTTAACAGCCAGGTACTTAGTTGAATTGACAGCCTTGAGAATTGTACTATTTATCGAGTAATCGAATTCCAACGGATTTCTTTTGGAACTCTTGTGGATCATCTCACACTTTTTGTTATTTAGCGTCAACTGCCACCTGACACACCATACAGCAATCTTTTCTAAATCGCTTTGCAGCTGATACTGGTCTTTGGATGACCTTACTAGACGGTAAATTACAGCATCATTTGCGAACAGTCTAAGAGAACTGCTCAGATTGTCACCCAGGTCATTTATATAGATCAGGAACAGTAGAGGTCCCAGGACGCTTCCCTGGGGAACACCTGATATCACTTCAGTTTTACTCGATGATTTGCCGTCTATTACTACGAACTGCGACCTTCTTGACAGGAAATCACGAATCCAGTCGCACAACTGAGACGATACCCCATACCTCCACAGCTTGATTAGAAGTCGCTTGTGAGGAATGGTGTCAAAAGCTTTCCGGAAATCTAGAAATACGGAATCAACTTGAGATCCCCTGTCGATAGCGGCCATTACTTCGTGCGAATAACAATAGGAAATTTAGTGCAGTTAATGATCAGTTAACTGAAATAACAACTGCAAACAATAGTAAAGTGGACAGGGTCAAAGAGCAAGTGGACCAACTTAATAATCAGGTTTGAGAGCTAAAAAATGGATTGTCAGAGGTGTAAAAAGTGTGAATGAAAAAGTTGATGTCTTAGAAAATAAATTTATTATTTTGGAAAATGAGTTAATTGTCATATCTGCAAGACAGTCGAAGTATGTTAATACCATCAGAGTTGAACAGAAAGCTGTACTGGAAAAAATGGAACAAAACTTTAGCAGTTTAGATCAAAAAAATTTAAATGATGAAAACAATATGCAAACTAATGTAAATATTTTGGATAAAAAAATTTCAGCAGTTCAGGAAAATTGCATTAAGAAAAATAAGTATTCAAACAGTAGTACCAGTATTGTGTGGCCCAACATTCGTATCATGTTTTCCATTAGACAATTTACATCCAGTGGATTTTCTGCACCACTATAGGGATGGTTATGTGTCAAGCATGAGTGACAATCAAAAAACTAAATTTGTTAAAAGATGTCTTGAAGGTGAAGATCTGATTGATTTCTTTATTAATCCATGTAACAATTTACATTGTGTGGATTTTGTCAGCAAAATCATATACAATACAATATACCTACAATTTATATACATAAAATTAATATTTACACACATTTTTTAAGATATCTTACATTAGTTTTATATCCTTATGTAATTTTCTTATAGTACTGCACAATTCTGGATTTCATATTATAATTTTTTTCCTTGTGTATTACAATGCAGCTTAATTACACTATGTGTTTTAATTCAGATAGTCCATTACTGTGTAATAACTTTTATTTAATAATTTTTTTTAGTTTTGTTTTGAACTTTCCAGTTGTGTCAATATCTTTTATATTTTGGGGAAATTTATTATATAATTTAACGGCATTGTACAACGAGCTCTGCTGAGTTTTAACTTTATTTTTCCTCTCTATGTGCAGATTGTATTGGTTTCTAGTTTCATAGCTGCGTACTAAAGATTTTTTAACATAGCAGTCAAACTTTTTTTTTACATACATAATATTTCGAAAAATGTATTCACAGGGGACATTTAGGATTTCCAGCTTTTGGAAATGTTCAAGGCAGTGAGCCCTACTGCCACTCTTGGTTATTATACGAATAGCTCTTTTCTGTAATTTGAAAACTACTTGAATATTTTTACAGTTGACTCCCCAAAATATTATTCTATAGGTAATAACAGAGTGGATATAAGAAAAATATACAGATCTGACACATGTACTACCACACACTAAGTATTTACTAAGTATTTTATTATGTTCTTTCCACTTTAACTGGCTGTCAACATGCATACCAAGAAATTTTATGTAGTCTACACATTCTATAGTTTCATCATTTAACTTAAAGTTGTTATAGTGTATTTTTTTTTGCAGACATAGAAGTTAACAGCATTTGTTTTTTTAATTTAGTGTTAGTTTATTATTGGATGCCCACTCATGTACACTGTTTAGTGTTTTTTCAGCTTTTTCTTTCAGTGCATCTGGTGATTTGTCACTGATTAGAACATTTGAGTCATCTGCAAACAATATTGTTTATCCATGCTTGATGCTCTGTGGGAAGTCATTTATGTAAATGAGGAATAGTATTGGGCCAAGGACACTACCCTGTGGGACAGCTATATTTACATAATTTGGGTCTGAAGTATACTTTACATTATAGTTTGAGCAACTTGAAATATGTGAGATTTCAATTATCTGTCTTCTATTTTTTAGATTTGACTGGAACCACTTTTTCACAAATTTTGTCTTGGGTAAATTTAAAATTAAGTCATTGGGAAATGTATCAAAGTATTTTTAATAAATTTTGGTCAGAAGCTGAACAGGGGAGAATTAAAAATGAATTTTGAATGGTCCTACTTATAGAAATAGGACATTACTCTGAGAGAGTTTTGTAAGAATCAACTTAAGAAAGTAACACACCTTGACAAACTATTTGACAAAATGACATTCATTGATGCACTTAAAAGGAGATTACCAAAAAGGTTGCAGTGTGATTTGGTACATGGACCTGATGTTTGTCTTGAGTAGTTTTTATGATATGTTGACAGTCTGGATAGGGCAGTAGAAAGAAGTACGCACCATAATAATCAAAATGATAGAAATCACAATGGGAATAAGTACAGAAACAGAGATAATGGTAACTTCTATCAGGGTAAAAATGTTAACAGAGAGAGAAATTTTGAACATCAGCAGAATAAGAATAATGGGGATAACTACAGGCAATTTAATAGAAGAAATAATCATAAAGGTAACTACTTGTGAAATGGTAGTCCACCTCAGTGAAGGCCCACAGTTTTGGGCCAAAGAAACACAACAAGAAGAGGGGCCCCAATTTACACTTGCAATTAGACAATAATAACAGTGTTAATGATATGGCACAGGTGTCCGAAGTTGAACAGAAGGAATATCAGATTTCTCATTGATGTTTCGATCTAAAGTTTTGGGATACCATGTTTACTTATGGTGATGTAGGTACTAATCACAAACCAGAATGTTAGAGTAATAAGAATTTTGATGTAGTATGTATTAATGATTTCATCTCTTTGTCAAAAAACAGTGTTATTGATGTATGTAAATCAGGTGATGACTGACTTGGATCTGAATTAGGTGGTATTTTTTATGTAGATGTGAATGAGTGCTGTAAAATAACTGAGGTTAGTAAGTCTGAGACTGGTATCTTACTGCAAAAGAATATAGGAGATGAGACTTGTGTTGTTAATGATGTTGTTGATGAAGTGATTTTGGAAGAATATGATTATGATAATGATGATGATGAGTATCTGGTACTTGTGGAATTTAAGAATAATGAAGTTCCACAGTTATTTTTGAATGATGTTGACAATACTGGTAAGGTAAGTGATGTATGTGATGACATAAGTGAGAGTCATGGTATACCAATCCAGTCAAAGCAGTTTTTCATTAATGTCATGCAGAGTAATGATCCAAACAGTAAAAGCGAGTTATCTGTAAGCCTAGACAATAAAGGTGAAAACTTTTTGAAGTTTGTTTGGGGTCAGATTGATGATAACATAGATAAATGTGCATTCTGGAATAAATTAGCTGTGGTTAGTCAAAATTTGCATCCAAATTGGTGGAGTGAAGTGAAAGAAGATCTAAACAGGAGGTATAATTTTGACAGCAACATATTTTGTGTTCCTTCTGTAATAAGTGATGTTAGTTGTGCTTTGTAATCCATTCATTCTGTTCCTTCTATACCTAGAATCATTAGTAACCAAAGTAATGCTATGATACCAGTAAAGCTGATAAAACCCAGTAAAACAGTGTGGATGTAGCATTTGATGAAACTAAAAGTGAAGGTGATCTTCAACATGAAGTGTCTAATAAAAGAGATGATGATTCAGATTTTGGGTGTCCTTACATTAAGGTTAAGAGTGATCAGTGGGAAGGGAACTGTTTGATTGATACAGGGCAGCCTGATTTGTGGAAATGTCCATTGTATGTGTTAAGATAAGATGAGCTACTGGTAAGGAAAGTAAGTATGTAAAATGCCAAGCACTGTTAATTTTTAGTATAGAGGACAAGGCCTTTGAACATGGATGCATAATGACCCCTAGTCTGGAAGAAAATATACACTACTTTTGAAGATTCATAAGACTATATAATTGTGTTTTCTTTGTCAGAAATGTAGTATGTAAGATTATGTGATTTTTAAAGTTCTGCATTAGCTATTGACTGAGTTTAAATCTGTGATACACTATATAATTATGTTTTGTAATAGATTTGTGCTTTAGAATTTGGAACATACATGCTATGAGACTAGATGAGTAGATCCCTTTGCAGTTTTAAAATGGGACAATGTTCATAATTTGTACTGTAAAAATTAGGAATAGTATCTTAATGTATCTGTGTGTATCACCTTGTTAGTTCTTTTTTTCCATTGCATTTAATGCTGATTATTAAAGCTTCATATGTGAACACTTCTTAAGCTCATCTGATGTAAATCCTACATAATTGCTTTTGCAATATAAGTAATGAGAGCATATTCCGTGTGATGTGAAGAAGGTATTGAACTGCATATTTAGTGTAGGCACCCCGGTGGTCCCGGTCGCCTAAGGTGGACTGGATGGCCGAGCGGTGACTTCTCCAGTTGTCAGGATGCTAGGAAATGGCTGTGGATGTGTCAGAAATGCCAAAGAAACGTTATTAATTCATAACAACTTTATTCCTGCCGAGTACAATGTGACCCATGTAACACAGGCTGGCTGAGCTTGGTGATATCAACGACCTTCCCCAAGTCCTCGCTGACTCGTAGCGATGGCACCAGATCCAGGCCGCACCATTCTAGCTAGGGCAGCGCCGCGTGCTGTGACATAGTGGAGGAATGCCCTTACTTTGGCTGCGTGTGGATGGCGGTGACCGGCTGGCTGGCTGGCTCGCGGCGGACAGCAGGCTGTTGCGCGTAGAGGCTCCGGGTTGGAGTCCCATGTGCTGTGGGCACCAGTAGCGTTCTCGTAGTGTGGAGTGTACTCTATCCCACCCCGTCTTCTTCCCTGCTCCTCCTGGTGGCTCGTCTGCAGTGGACAGGCAGAACAGGCTGCAGTCCCCCAGCATCGTCAGCTCACCCGGTTGTGACAGCGGATGCACAGGGCCTATGCCTCCGCACGATCTCAACGACGGCTCACTGATGTGGTCAGCATTGGCGGTGAGCGAGTCTGCCATGATGTCTGCTAATCCTGGGTTGATGATTGACAGCAGCAGCAGAGAGGGCCAGAGCTGGTACTGGCCCCTCACGTCTACTGCTGGATGGGCCGCCCTTACTGCAACATCTCCTTAATAAAGATTAACATGTCGGTCACCAAGCAGAGCGCTATGCAGCAACCCAGTGCACATCTAACTGCAAGTCTAATTGTGAGTGCGAGTGCCTTGTTGCTATCAAAGCTGGTGTATTTAAAGGAAGCACGAGCAACGTCCTGACGTCATGCTCATTTGTAATGACCGCATTCGTTCCACTTATACTGCTGATTCATCTGTCGTACTCACCCCTTAGGTGTTCTTGTGACAGAGTTACGTGTTGTTGTGGCAGACTTACGCGAAGTTGTGAAATGCAGTACAGCTGACGCTATACCTATGTCTTGCACCCTACGAAAGTCTCCTTTTAACACAAACCCACGTGCTAAGCAATCTCTCTCACCTGTTGTGTCTAACCAGGCCATTGCCAATGCGTGACGACACATTCCGATATATGTGCTATGCTCTTCGCTCTTGGCTAACCTACTGCCTCTGGCTCTCAGCATAGGCAACGAAACGTTGACAATATTCCATGTTTCAAACTCTTTACTATTCCGTGACATTACATTAGTACACAAAACAATGTTTCAGGATTTGATGTGAATGCTAGACAGGAAGTTACCTATCCATTGGAGCATATGATAAGAATTCTACGGAGGAAAATGAAATATGTGGGCGGATCCACTCTTCATGCTGCTTTATGAATGTACCCTGCTGAACCAGTCAACTTACAAGAGGTCATAGGTGCTGGGTAATGTACTCAAGCCTCTGTCAATTACATCATGTTAGCCAAGACTGACAAAGACAGTGTTGTTCCACACAAATGTGCATTTTTTCAAGAAGGAGGGCAGACTTCCCGATATATAACTCTAAATCAGTATGTTTCTGTTTCTTTTTTTATCAATTGTAAATGAATCTTCTGGGCCTTTATGTATTTAGTTTAGTTTGTATGGACACTTAGCAAATAGTGTGTAAGACATTTACTAGTATATACAATGTAACAAGATGAATACAGGTCTTCTTCCATCACTGATTCTGGTCTCCAAGGTACTCGATTATGTCATAATTCAAAGCTATTTATGACTCTGTTTATCTGAGTTCTGCAATATTCTATCTGACTGGAACCTGAGTTGTGGGCAGATTCATGCTTAACTCTGTTTTGGATACCCCTGGTCACCACAACTGTGTGTGTATACTCAAGGAGAGCGTACAATTATTGATTGGGGCTAGATGCTTCTTATAATTACTGTTTACATACAATTGAAATTGTTGATATGATATGAACTTTATTCATTTTGTTCTGTCGAAACATTTTTTGCTGGTTTGTACCCTGTGTGGTTTGGATTCAGGTGGGACAGTCCCCACATCGTAAGCTTAAGCCCTAATTTTTTAAAAATTATTTTGTCCTTTCATGAGTCAACATATCCATAAATACTTTGGTTTATGTGGCTGATTGATTTTGTGTTTTTGGATCAGATCACTTGTTGTATACTTAGGCTCTGAATTTTTCCTCATCTCTTTTGAAAATTTTGAAGCTGTGACTTTATGGATGTAAACTTACAATTTGTAATTCTAGTAATTTACAATATCTCTGTATTTATTTCTCTAGTTTAGTGTTGCAGTCTTGTAGTTTTGATTTTGTATCAATTGGCTTGTGACAGAATGTTCCACAGATCTGAAAATCTGAATGTCATGTCCTGATTGTAATATAACATGGCAAAAATGTTTTAGTGTGATGAAGTTTGGAATGTTTACTGTTGCTTAACACAAGAAAATCAGACTACCATGTACTGTCTTTTTATTTCATGTAAATTTGTATGTATTCTGGGAAGATGTATGAAAAAGTTTTAATTGTTAAAGGTACCAGGTAGTTGAGTGTAGTCAATTACAGTAATTGGAAAAGGAATGGACAAGGTACAGGGACACAGTACTAGAAGTGGCAAAAGAATGTCTTGGAACAGTAGTGTGTAAAAGCAGGAAGAAGCAAATAGCTAGGTGGAATGACACAGTCAAGGCAGTGTGTAAAAGGAAAAAGAAGGCGTATCAAAAATGGCTACATACTAGAACTCAGGTAGACAGAGAAAGTTATGTTGAAGAAAGAAACAAAGCCAAACAGATAATTGCAGCATCCAAGAAGAAATCTTGGGAAGACTTTGGAAACAGGTTGGAGACTATGGGTCAAGCTGCTGGAAAACCATTCTGGAGTGTAATTAGCAGTCTTTGAAAGGGAGGTAAGAAGAAAATGACAAGTATTTTGGACAAGTCAGGAAAACTGCTGGTGAATCCTGTGGATGCTTTGGGCAGATGGAGGGAATATTTTGAAGAGTTGTTCAATGTAGGTGAAAATACAATCAGTAATGTTTCAGATTTCGAGGTAGAATGGGATAGGAATGATGACAGAAATAGGATCACATATGAGGAAGTGGAGGAAATGGTCAATAGATTGCAGTGCAATAAGCAGCTGGGGTGGATGAAATTAAGTCGGAACTCATCAAATACAGTGGAATGTCAGGTCTTAAATGGCTATACAGAATAGTTGAAATGGCCTGGGAGTCGGGACAGGTTCCATCAGACTGGACAAAAGCAGTAATCACACCAATCTTTAAACATGGAAACAGAAGAGATTGTAACAACTACAGAGATATCTCTTTAATCAGTGTTGTGGGTAAAATCTTCTCAGGTATTGTTGAAAGGAAAGTGTGAGTATTAGTTGAGGACCAATTGGATGAAAATCATTGTGGGTTTAGGCCTCTTAGAAGTTGTCAGGACCAGATCTTTAGCTTAGGCAAATAATGGAGAAGTGTTATGAGTGGAACAGGGAATTGTATCTATGCTTTATAGATCTAGAAAAGGCATATGACCAGGTTCCTAGGAGAGAGTTATTGTCTGTTCTACAAGATTATGGAATAGGAGGCAAACTTTTGCAAGCAATTAAAGGTCTTTACATGGATAGTCAGGCAGCAGTTAGAGTTGACGGTAAATTGAGTTCATGGTTCAGAGTAGTTTCAGGGGTAAGACAAGGCTGCAACCTGTCGCCACTGTTGTTCATATTATTTATGGATCATATGTTGAAAACAATAGACTGGCTGGGTGAGATTAAAATATGTGAACACAAAATAAGCAGTCTTGCATATGCGGATGACTTAGTTGTGATGGCAGATTCGATTGAAAGTTTGCAAAGTAATATTTCAGAGCTAGATCAGAAATGTAAGGAGTCTGGTATGAAGATTAGCATCTCCAAAACGAAAGTAATGTCAGTGGGAAAGAAATATAAATGGATTGAGTGCCAAATAGGAGGAACAAAGTTAGAACGGGTGAACGGTTTCAAGTACTTAGGATGCATATTCTCACAGGATGGCAACATAGTGAAAGAACTGGAAGCGAGGTGTAGCAAAGCTAATGCAGTGAGCGCTCAGCTATGATCTACTCTATTTTGCAAGAAGGAAGTCAGTACCAAGACTAAGTTATCTGTGCACCGTTCAGTCTTTTGACCAATTTTGTTGTATGGGAGAGAAAGATGAGTGGATTCAGGTTACCTTATCAACAAGGTTGAGGTTACGGGTATGGAAGTAGCTAGAAGGATTGCAGGTACTAGTAGATGGAAACAATGGCAGGAGGGTGTCCACAATGAGGAAATCAAAGAAAAACTGGGAATAAACTCTATAGATGTAGCAGTCAGGGCGAACAGGCTTAGATGGTGGGGTCATGTTACACGCATGGGAGAACCAAGGTTATCCAAGAGACTCATGGGTTCAGCAGTAGAGGGTAGAAGGAGTCAGGGCAGACCAAGGAGAAGGTACCTGGATTTGGTTAAGAATGATTTTGAAGTAATAGGTTTAACATCAGAAGAGGCACCAATGTTAGCACTGAATAGGGGATCGTGGAGGAATTTTATAAGGGGGCTATGCTTCAGACTGAACGCTGAAAGGCATAATCAGTCTTAAATGATGATGATGATGATGATGATGATGAACTAAGAATTCAATATGTTGTTGTAACTGCAGGAACAAGCCGAGTCTAATTACAGTCATTTTCAGGCAGTACACCGTGAATAGTACGTAGGAAGGAGTTAAAATTGTAGCACTGGATGCTGGGCATGGCTGAGGTGGAAGTTCAAACTGTCGGGCAGTGGCGCTTGATAAGAAAGCAAACAGCCAACAGATACAAATGAAGTTCTGTGCTAGGACTCATGATAAGCAATCAATTAAGAGTATCAACAGAAAGAATTCCTGGCTAGAGAGAGAGGTCTGGGAGTGGAGAGAGAAAGAAAGAGGGCCCTTGGTGGGGACAGCACTACATCATGAGGAGCCAATGAAGGGCTCAGGACACAGTGCGTAACCATGTAGGGAGAGGCGCCTCTGTCCCTCCACCCAGCCTCTGAAGAACAATAACAACAATAATACTTTAACTACACCAAATAAGGACAAGTTGCCTTCAATGCTACGTTGTGTCAAGTGCGGGCGGGGTCGAAGGGGGAACGCTAACAAAACTCGGGAGCACGCCACTCTGCGGTCTTGTTCTTCTCCGTCTCTCGATGTTAGGCTCCAGGTAGCGACAGTAGCCAGCATGATAGTAGCAGCCGACTTGGGCTGAGGAACGGGCTGTAGGCAGGGAGCCGGAGATAGTCACTGAAGAGCGTTAGGGCATAGCGGCGGGACTCTGATGTAGGGTGCTGGGAAGTATTGCAGAGCTTTTAGTAGGCAGTCGGAATGGTGGAATCAGTCACCGTCTCTGTATTAGACTTGGCCTTCCTGTGAATGCAATCACCATGCAGTTAGGGTGAGCTGTAATTATTCAGAATAAACTGCAATTTGTTAAAGTTAGCAAGACTTTTATTCTACCCACTTCCTAGCCTTGTACCTTCACACCGGGGATTTCCACATCTTAGCCAGATCAAAAAGTCTCCCTTTCACTAAGGTCAACCAGCTAAATCCCTTTCATGAACCATGTCACTCAATCCCTTGCAATACCCATGCTTGGGACGCAACATCAATAAAACTTTTGGTGCCAGGTGTGGGGTACCTCAAAGGCTCATAGGCAAATAGGAGGTAGGAGGCAGTAGATTTTGCTACAGTGACTGTGACCATTGGCAGGAAGTTGTGGCGACTCGCAACTTTCAGCATTAGTAGCCCCACTACGGCAGAGTCCAGAAAGGTAGTCCTCATGGGTGCAGGGCAACGCAGGATAGTGGCAGCGCGACGCGGAGTGACGAGGCACAGAGGTGCCTAAGCAGCCAGCTTTCAAGAGCGAGGGTCCGGGCCGAGCAGCAGCAGCCATAGCAGCAGCAGCCAAGGAGAGTGATGGGGTTGGCACAGCTCAGCAGAGTGGGGGCCGATGCATCACAGCAGCAGGGAACAGCGCGGGCACAGAGACAGTGCGGGACAGTGTGGAGCAGCGCGGGACAACGCGGATCAACAGAACAGATGGCGCACCACAAGAGAATTGGTACTTATAAAATTGTCTTAAGAATATTTTATCTTTATAGTGTTGAGTGTTAACATAATTAAGATGGCCCAGACGAACGTAGTTGCGACATCCTCCACTAATGGGAAGATGTCAGTTAAGGAAGCCTTGTATATTGTTTCAAAAAGTGTTCAAAGGGAATAAAAAGGATTTAAGAGAATTTATCGAAAATGTAGATGTGGCATTTGAACCAGTAAAGCCAGAGGAACAGGAAACGTTACTGAAGTTCATTAAAGCAAAAATAACCAGTGAGGCCATGTCGAGACTGCAAGTGTGTGAGTGCACCAGGACGTGGCAGGAGGTGAAACGCATTCTAGAAGAAAACTATGCAAGTAAGCATACCATAGACTGCTACGCATGTAAGATTTTCCAAGCAAGACAGGAACAGAGAGAACCAATTGCAATGTAGGCAAGCCGAATAGACGAAATGCAGAGAGATTATAGAGAAGCAGTAAAGAGAGTTATGGCTAGAGAAAACTTGAAGGGTGCCATAGAACAGGTCGATCCTTAGGAAGAGCCTGCTTTATACATGGGTTGAGCAACGATAGAGTACAAACAATAGTGAGAAGCAGAGGCGATGAAATTACATTAGCAGCAGCAGTGGAGCTGGCACTGCAGGAAGAGAGAGCAATACTGTCCATGAAAGAGCGGGGACTAGCACCAAGGGTAATGTTCACCCGAAGTAAGGAAGCGGTAAAAAGTGTGAGAGAAACTAAAGAATTGAAATGTTTCAATTGTGGGTTGAGAGGCCACATAGCAAGCAAGTGTAGGAAAAACAGGCCAGAGGGTAGAGTACAGGCAATGACGGACAAAGAGTTTACAAACTTTTCCTATGGGTGCGACAAGCGGGGACACACAGACATAGAATGCTGGGTGCAGTTAAGAAAAGTTCATCTGATTGATGTAAGGGAATTCAGAGGAAATCACAGAAAAACCGATGGAGGGTTACGAGAGTGGAGATGCCCAAAGTGTAATCTACCAAGGAAATGTGGAGTTCCGTCTACAAGAGTAAAGGATGTAGCCTGTTTTAAGTGTAAGCGACAGGGCCACTACATGGAAGATAGCCACAAGGGCCCTGGCACGCCTCGAAAAAGGCAGGGTACCAGTATTGAGTAAAACTGGCAAGGTGGTACAGAGAAACTAAGAGGCGGCAAGGCTGTGCAGTCGGGCCTTGTTGCAATAGGTAAACCCACAGCTAGGGTAATCGACTGTACAACAGAAAATGATGTGATAGTATTCTACTGCGTAGAGTTAAAAAAATATTTGAAGCTACTAATGGACACTGGAGCACAATTGTGTTTGTTCAAGAGAACAAGCGTTCCGGTAAAGAGTACGCTTAGAATCAATGAAGCAGAGAGGCTTTGGTTAAAAGGTGTAACCAGTGAAGCCATTAGAACAATAGGTACGGTACAAATACACTTTAGTATAGACGGCTCCAAAAAAGTGAGACAGAAATTTCACGTGTACTATAGAGGACTAGACATTCCGTATGATGAACTGATAGGAAGAAATTTCTTAGCAGAGCATAGAGTCAAGCTTGACTATGCCGGTAAAGTAATATGGCTGAAAGGGCGAGATGTACTCTTAGTAGTATAGGAAGAACCAAAGGAACAGTAGATAGAAGCAGATTCAGAAATTGGCGGGGAGATAGGGCCCTGAGCAGAAAGAATAATGTTGTTGAAAGTGGACGGAAAGATACCAGAAGGAATCCAAAAAGAAATGGTCATACCAAGGCAGGAGATTGCACAAGGGATACATATACCTGAGCCCTTAGTAAAAGTGCGAAATGGGAAATGCATAGTAAGTACATTGAACATGTCAGAAGACAGAGTTTGACTAGGAAATGTCGGGTTAATAATGGAACAATTAGAAAGAATCGTGAAAGTACATGAAGTAAAATGTAGCACTGATGTCGTAGGTAAGACGGAAAATCATCTTAGTGTGTTGTGAAGGCAACTCAGAATGGATCATTTGAACGTCAAAGAAAAGAGCACTCTAGCAGAGGTCTGCATAGAGTTCAGAGATGTGTTTCATCTACCAGGGGACAAATTGTCCTATACTTCTGCAGTGAAACACAGAATACCGATTGCGCCAGAACACGTGGGGAAGGTAGTGAACGCTAGACCATACAGGATTCCTGAAGTGCAAAAGGAAGTGCTAAAAGAGCAAATAGAATAGATGCTCAAGGATGACATAATTATCAAAAGCAAAAGCACAAGGAACATACTGTTACTATTAGTTCCAAAGAAGCTAGTGCCAGTGCAAGCAGAAATGAAGAATCGTAGTGGACTACAGACAATTAAATGACATCACGGTAGGTGATGCATTTCCACTACCAAATATGTCCGATATCCTGGATCGATTAGGTCAAGCCAAATACTTCTCAACACTTGACCTTGCAAGCAGGTACCATAAAATATTGACAGACGAGAAGGACAGAGAGAAAACGGCATTCAGTTCAAACTATCAACACTACGAATACAAAAGAATGCCGATGGGACTGAAGGGAGCCCCAGGATGTTTCCAGAGACTGATGAACACAGTCTTGGCAGGTTTGCAAGGTGTGAAATGCTTCGTCTATTTGCCTGCAGGAGCATAATGAAAAACTCCGGGAAATATTTGACAGGTTGCGAGAGCACAATTTGAAGCTGCAACCTGACAAGTGTGAATTCTTGAGGAAGGAGGTAATCTTCCTAGGTCATTGTATCACTGACAAGGGAATATCACTGGATATGGCAAAGGTGGAGAAGGTGAAGTTCTTCCCACAGAGGAGAACAACGAAAGAACTAAAAGGGTTTCTAGGATTGATAGTGTATTACCGACGTTTCATTGCAAATTTCAGCAAAATTGTGAAACCTCTCGATGAGCTCTTAAAGAAAGGAGTAGAGTACCAATGGGGAGAATGACAGAACAATGCATTTGAAGAGCTGAAAGAGAAATTAATAAATCCTCCTTTACTTCAGTACCCTGACTTTACAAAACCATTTATAATCACAACGGACACAAGTAACGCAGCGTTGGGTGCCATGTTATCGCAAGGGAAGAAGATTGGCGAAGACTTGCCCATTGCGTATGCATCCAGAGCACTAAACAAAGCAGAACAAAACTATAGTGCAACAGAAAAAGAGTTGTTGGCATAGCGTATGCGGTAAAGCAGTTTAGACCATAGGTGTATGGCTGAAAATTCACTGTGGTGACAGACCATAAGCCACAAACATGGATATTTAGTGTGAAGGATCCGAGTTCGAGGCTCCTAAAGTGGAGTCTGAAGCTCAAAGAGTACGACTAGGAGGTAGTATATAAGCCAGGAAAGGTAAACAGTAATGCGGACGTGTTAAGCCAGATAAGGCATGAAGGAAGGGAAGAGATAGGTCCAAAGCGAAATGTGGAGGCAGAAAGAACCTCGGTAGCTCAAGCAAAGGCGGAAAAGAGTTCCATAAACGTGTGGTGAGCGCAAGTGTCATGTGAGATAGACCAGGAAAAGAATAGCAGTGAGGAAATTAGCCCCGAAGAAAAGGAGAATATATTGAAAGAGCTGCACAATAACCCCTTGAGAGGGCACCAAGGAATGCATAGGGCACTCGAAAGGATAAAAGCATACAAGCAGTGGCGCGGAATGAAGCAGGACATTGAAAATTACATTAGGAAGTACCCATCATGTCAAAAGAATAAAAACACACAGAAGAAAACCAGGATGCCCTTAGAAATTACGGACACAGCAGAAACGGTATTTGCAAAATGCGCAATGGATATAGTGGGTCCAGTATCTAGTACAGGGAAAAGATACATGTTAACATTCCAAGATGACCTGAGCAAGTTAACCTTAGCAGTCCCAATTGACAAGCAAGACGCTGAAACAGTAGCAGAAGCATTTGTGGAAAACATAGTACTAAGATATGGGATTCCATCAGTTTTGTTAACAGACCAAGGATCGAACTTTCTGAGTGACATGTTTAAAAGAGTATGTAAATTGTTGAAGATGAAATGTATAAATACCACAGCATACCACCCTGAGTCAAATGGTGCACTAGAAAGGCTTCATAGAACAATTGTAGAATATCTCAGACACTTTGTAACAGGCGATCGAAGTTCATGGGACAAATGGGTGCCGTATGCAATTTTTTTGTTCAACACTACACCACTCAGAAGCACAAGTGATACACCATTTGAGTTACTTTACAGAAGGAAGGGTAACATACCAGGAGTATTGCAGCAAGAAACATCGCAGGTAAGTTATGATTATGATTCGTAAGTCAGTAAGCTAAGAGCAAGAGTGCAGGAAGCCCACAGAGTGGCCAGGGGTTCGATTATAAGGAATAAGGTAATCAGTAAAGGACAATATGATCTGAAACAGAATGCAAAAGAATTCAGTATAGGAGACAAAGTGTTATTGCACGCCGAGTCAGTGAGATGTGGTAGATCTCGGAAACTAGATTCACAATGGAGAGGTCCATTTCAAGTGTTAAAAGTGGAAGGTCCTAATGCAGTAATAAAAGTTAAGAGAAATAAGGAAACCAAAGTACACGCCAACAGGCTGAAACAGTTAGTTCTTTTAAATTTCAGGTATGGCACTCAAGTGGCAAGTTGTGCAACTCATCATAGTGGTAACAATGTACAGCTTCGTTACATCTGGGTATGAAATGAATGATTGCAGAGTGACCCCAGCTCCAAGCTCATCAGGACTATGTTATGATAACATAGGACAAGTAGAAATATACAGTACCACATGGAGAATAGTCACATATGTAAATCTAGATGTAATAACAGAAAGATTTCAGAAAGCACAGAGGTACGGTAAGGCAGCGGTACAGAGGTGCCGAGAAACATTGAAACAACTAAATGTAGGATTAATAGAATGTAGAGTACTAGATCAGCAAGCTACACATCACATGGAAAAGATCACAGGTCTGTAGCAACTAGTACAACAACTCACAAAAGACAAAACCAGAAGAAAGAGAGGCGTATTCAACTTTGTCCGACAGGTAAGTAAGATACTGTTCAGAACATTGGATGAAGTGGATGCAGAGTACTATAAAGAAAGAATAGACGCTATGGAGAGGAACTCTGAAGGGTTGCTGAGGTCAACTAAGGAACAAGTGGCAGTGGTAAGGGCCACATTGGCAGGAGTAAACAGAACAGTATATACACTAGAGTCAAATGAACACATTCTAAACACAGGCATGCAAAGACTAGAAAGGTTCATGAAGGAAAACATGAAGGAAACAGATATGGGTTTTAAACGAGTAGCATCTTTTGCCATGGTAACAGAACAAGTATTACAACTAGTGGCAGTGTTTGGCCAAATCAAAGTGGAATACGAGCAGATGATAAATGCCTTTGTAAATGCTCGAAAGGGAATACTGCAGTCTCACATCATTAATCCAGTCCAAATTGTGAAATATCTAAGTTTAATATGGGATGAACTAAAAGATGTGAAGTTTCCTGTTCCTGTTGCGTAGTCTTCAGGCTACCTCTTATTGAGAATAATTGATTTAGATGTTTTCATCTTTGGTAGCATACTAGGGTACGTAATTAATATTCCTTTAATAGATAATAACAATTTTAACCTGTACAGAGTCCTCCCATTACCAAAAGAGATCCCAGATATGAAGGGATGATATGTATACATACAGCCAGAGAAAGAATTTATACTGATAGATGAATCCAAAAGGCAGTATGCGAAACTTTCTTCCGGGTGACCTAAAATGTAAGGAACTGAGGAAGAATAGGCGACTGTGCAGACAGTCATTCACACTGCTATCGACATTTGATGATGAGGAGTGCAAAGCCAAACTGTTACAACCGGTAAGAGAAATTCCGGAAGATTGAGTGAGAAAAATAGTTGCACTGAATCAGAGCCTTTGGACCCATCTAAACTGTAACAAATGGCTATATGTAGCTACTTAGCAAGAAGGACTAACAGTATTATGTGGAAAGGAACCCCCAAAGGACTTATTAATGAAAGGGGTAGAAAAAATAAGTTTTTATATTAAATGTAAAGGGTATGGGACGAGAGTGTTCATACAAACATATAGAGTAATTCATAGCAATGTAACGAAGAAAGATATAATACAGCAGATTAATTTAGAATTTGATTGTTGTGTTGTAAATGAAGAAAAGAAAAATGTCTCAATAACAACATTAGAATTATCATTGGATCAGGTAGTAACACAATTAGACGATTTGAAAGTCGCTGGGAAAAGACTGGATGTTGTCCAGCAAAGGGCAGAAAGGCAGGAGGAAGAACTCAAACATTCGAGATATTTTACACGTTACTCAGTAACTACATATGTAGCTGTAGCAGTAGTCATTTTTATTATAATAACATGTTGCTGTAAAAACTGTAGATGTTGTAAAGAATGCTTCAAAAGCATATGGAAATACTTTGATGGCAATGACTGTTGTGGTAAAGTATGTATAAGAAACACCATTGTAAATCAGTACCCAGACTAGCTTAAGTAGAAGACAAACTAATAGAGAAACTGGAGATGTGGTAATATATGAAAGATGTGGGAAAAACCAAGAAGAGTCAGTTCTGTTCAGAAACAAGTGCTAAGTAAAAGCAAAAGATAAAAGTTATGTGTACCAAAGGTATTAAAAGTGTCTTATAAAAAGGTGTAGTCAGTGTTTAGTGTTTTGTCCATGTTTTATGAAACTGTACCTACTATGTAATTGTAATTACCAACATTGAATGAAAATGGTATTTTGTATCAATGCTTTGTAAAATTGTACCTTTATAAATCTATGTTTGATAAATTGTAGTTTGTATCAATGCTCTGTAAACAACATGTACCTTGATAAATGTGTGTTTAATAAATGCTATCTATGTATAAAATAATTGTGTCTAATGAAGAGCTTAATGGAATTAAGTGTACCGTATTTATATGAAAGAAAATAACCTTTCAAGTGTTGATGTAACAAAGAAAATGTAAGCAAGGGACCCAAACAAAATGAGTCACAATTGATGCTACTCTCAGGAGTAATGCCAATTTCACAGGTGGGGGAGGTGCTGTAACCACAGGAACAATCCAAGTCTAATTACAGTCATTTTCAGGCAGTACACGGAGAATAGTATGTAGGAAGGAGTTAAAATTGTAGCGCTGGACGCTGGGCGTGGCCGAGAGGTCAGTCGAGGCGGGAGTTCAAACTGTCGGGCAGTGGCGCTTGATAAGAAAGCAACAGCCAACAGACACAAATGAAGCTCAGTGCAGGGATTCATGATAAGCAATCAATTAAGAGTATCAACAGAAAGCATTCCTGGCTAGAGAGAGAGGTCTGGGAGTGGAGAGAGAAAGAAAGAGGGCCCTTGGTGGGGACAGCACTACATCATGAGAAGCCAATGAAGGGCTCAAGACACAGTGCATGACCATATAGGGAGAGGCACCTCTATCCCTCCACCCAGCCTCTGAAGAACAATAACAACAATAATACTTTAACTACACCAAATAAGGACATGTTGCCTACGACGCTACGTCATGCCAAGCACTGGTGGGGTTGAAGGGAGAACACTAACAAAACTCGGGAGCACGCAGCTCTGCAGTCTTGTCGTTCCTCGTCTCTCGATGTTAGGCTCCAGGTAGAGACAGTAGTCAGCATGATAGCAGCAGCCGACTTGCGCTGACGAACGGGCTGTAGGCAGGCAGTCAAAGATAGTTACTGAAGAGTGTTAGGGCGTAGCAGCGGGACCTCTGATGTAGGGCGCTAGGAAGTATTGCAGAGCTTCTAGTAGGCAGTCGGAATGGTGGAATCAGTCACCGTCTCTGTATTAGACTTGGCCTTCCTGTGAATGCAATCACCACACAGTTAGGGTGGGCTGTAATTATTCGGAATAAACTGCAATTTGTTAAAGTTAGCAAGACTTTAATTCTACCCGCTTCCTACCCTTGTACCTTCACACAAGGGATTTCCACATCTTATCCACATCAGAAAGTCTCCCTTTCACTAAGGTCAACTGGCTAAATCCCTTTCATAGACCGTGTCACTAAATCCCTCACAATACCCACGCTTAAGATACAACAATGTAACAATGTCAGTATTTGTTTAAAATCAAATAAATAGAGGCGATTTGTGCACCGCCATATCTCAGTCTTAGTTCAGCTCAGTGCAGTTTGAGATCAGTTTTAGTTCGCTGCCGGACAACTAGCGTGCAAAATAAAACTCTTTTGTGAACATGAATTCCTGAAGCATATTTCTACCATTTCATGATTCCTGAGGGGTGATTCAGTAACATCAAGATGAACCTACTGCAGCATTTAGAAGCAGCACCTCAGATTACACAAGTTGGAATTCACCTGGCTGTGTTCATTGTAGTCTTGTTTATGGACCAGATGACACTATTGAGGAATTCCTGAAATATGTAGATGAATTGGATTGTACTTGGGAGAACAATTTTCAGAAGGTGGAGGGGGGGGGGGGGGGGGGGGGAGGTCATCACACGATCACCAGTATAACAACAACAGGAACAATATTAACATATATGATGGTAATAGAAGTAATAATAGTTTTGGTAACAACTATCACAACCAGAGTAATAATAATAATTGAAATGAGCATGGCAGGTGTAATCAAAGGAGAAATTGTAACAGATCTTATGAAAATAATAATCAGGAAAACAGGTAAGCACCTCATTGCATGTCTGTCAGTTTGAGGTGAAGAACAGTTGCAGGAATCAGGCTAGAGGTAGAAGAGGAAGGCAAAGTTCAGGTCACACATCACAATAGAGACTATCATTATCAGATAAACAGAGTTGATTATGGTAAGGCATTTTGGGACTTCATGCTGATGGAAATGGGTGAAGATACTAGTAAAGTAGAAAATAAATTTAGTTTTAGTACAGATGATTTGACTAACTCATTTGATGATGGTTGTGTGTTTAGTAATAGTAAGATTTATGGTGATGCTGATGAGTATGGTTTAGTTTGCTTATTTTGTGAAAATGAATCTTCAATGTTGTCTGAAAAAGATGTATAAGAAAGCAAGGATCGTATACCTAAGTTGAATTATGTTTATGTGCCCGTTGACACAAGTTCTGGTAGTTTTGATAGTGATTGTAATGTGGAATCATGTGTAGTTAAAGTTGAGGCTCATGTAGGTGCAAATGATGTTGCAAATGAGTATTTTGAGACTACTGATGCTGACACTGATGTTGAATTTTGTGATAAATTAGATGGTATAGTCTATGTGGAAGTACTAGAGAATGATATGAGAAATTGAATGATAGGATATGATGATTTGGAGTTGGAAAAACAGGTATGTGAAAATCAGTTGATACCCACTGAAGTCAGTAAGATATTACATGATTGTTACAATAAGGAGGATCAAAATTAGCTAATTAGTGATAAGATAATGAAAGTATTGGAAGAGAATGAGGAGTCTGTAGGAACAAGGATGTCTAGTAATAATTGACCTGAATGATCACATGTCATTAGGGCTGGATTGGATACTGAAAGATAATGCTAGGTTTGATTAGTTACAGGAGGAGGAGATTAGTGTTTAACGTCCCGTCAACAACAAGGTCATTAGAGATGGAGTGCAAGCTCGGGTGAGGGAAGAATGGGGAAGGAAATCAGCCGCACCCTTTCAAAGGAACCATCCTGGCATTTGCCTGAAGCGATTTAGGGAAATCACGGAAAACCTAAATCAGGATGGCCGGAGACGGGATTGAACCGTCATCCTCTCGAATGCGAGTCCAGTGTGCTAACCACTGCGCCACCTCACTCGGTTTGATTGGTTACATATGAAGCTAAATTTTATTGATCCAAAACCTGGTGTTCATGGTGAAACTAAATTACACATAATGTTTTATGAGAATTGTAGCAATAATTTAAGAGGAATGGAGGTATTTGATGACAGAAATTATTTAGATGATGATAATGAGTATTTTGATAACCAAGTGGTTAGTGAAGACTTTTCTCAATTAGTTCTGGACAAACTTAACTCAACAGACAATTTAAATAGCGATGAAAAAAGTGACTTGGAGAGATCCTTGTGGGAATATAATAGCATTTTCAGTGACAGGCCAGGCAGGGCGAAAGATTATATGTGGAAGTTAAAACTGAGACCACATGAAGCATTTTTTATTAGTCCATATGGAGTACCTATTTGTAAGAGGAAGGTTGTTATAAAGGAGTTAGAGAAATTGCAGAGTTGGGGGGATAATAGAAAGGAGTAGCAGTCAGTAATACAATCCTATGATTGTAGTAGCTAAGAAAGATGGTGGCATTAGAATAGTACTTGACTCTCAACATTTAAACAGGAATTTTTTGGAAAAGGAAACTGACCAATCAGAATCAATGGAGGAATTGTTATATAAATTCCAAGATGCAAATTATTTTACAAGTTTGGATTTGGCATCAGGATTTCATTAGATTACTTTAGAACCTAATGGGAAATGTTTTCAGTACTGTGTATTATCTTTTGGGTTAAACTTATCCGTTGCTGAATTTATCAGGGCTTTGGATTTTCTTTTGGGAAGTCTGTTACTTTCAAAACTAGTCATTTATGTGGATGCCATTCCTATAGTCAGTAAAACTGGGGACGAACATTTCGAAATTCTGAAAGCTATTGCAATAAAATTTAGGCAGGTAAGTATGACATTAAAATTGGAAAAATGTAAATTTGGAGTAAAAGAGGTGAAGCTTCTTGGACACACTATTAATAAGGAAGGAATTCTGTCTGATAAAAGACAAATTGTTAGCCATTGCAGATTTCCCCAAGCCGAGATCAAAGAAGGAACTTAGGTCATTTTATGGTTTATGCAAGTTCTATGGGAAACATATAAGGACACAAGCTTTAAATGTTTTATGTCTTCTTGTACTTTTAAAAAAAGAACAGTTTTTGGGAATGTACTGATGAATGTCAAGCAACTTTTGATGAGATTAAAAGACAACTTGTCAATAGTGAAATCTTACATAGACGAGTCTTAACTTTATCATTTTGTATAATGACAGATGGGTATGATTGTGGCTAAGGAGTTAGTTTACTTCAACAGAAGGAAGTTGAGGGAGAGATGATGCACTGTGTTATTAGTTTTGCCTGAAGAAGTTTACAAAAGAATGACAAAAAATATACAGTCACTGAGAAGGAACTTTTACCCACTGTTTGGGGGTTTAAAAAATTTCAAAATTGTTTAGTTGGACACGGTCAATGTATACACAGATCACAAAGCTTTGTGCTACATTCAGGAGTGCAAACTATTTCACAGTAGGATTACCAGGTGAGCAGTTTTCTTACAGAAATTTGACTATTCAATCCAGTGGTGGTGGTGGTGGTGCTTAGTGTTTAACGTCCCGTCGACAACGAGGTCATTAGAGACGGAGCGCAAGCTCGGGTCAGGGAAGGAATGAGAAGGAAATCAGCCGCGCCCTTTCAAAGGAACCATCCCGGCATTCGCCTGAAACGATTTAGGGAAATCACGGAAAACCTAAATCAGGATGGCTGGAGACGGGATTGAACTGTCGTCCTCCTGAATGCAAGTCCAGTGTGCTAACCACCCCGCCACCTCGCTCGGTATATTCAATCCAGTACATTAGAGGTGATCCGAGTGTAGTCGCTGATGCTCTGTGTAGATTACCAGTAGGTGGTAACCTGGCTAGTGAGAATATTCAAGAGAATAGGATCTCTAGAATCATACACATTCAAAGAATTAAAGAAGAGAAAGAAACTACGAGAATCTGTAGACAACTGAGATGTAATCAAAATCAGGATGAAACGTGGAAACTAGTTAAGAGCTACTTAGGTAAGAAAGGATGTGATAATTTAATATTACCAAGTGTTTAAAGGTATTTATTTAAAACAAGTAGCCCTGATTTGGATAAGTGGTAGGTTTGTTGGCTCAGACAATATACTAACACTTTGATTAACTGTATACATAAGAGTTATGGCCATTGTGGATCCATCAAGTATATCCAAAAGATGCAGCGAAGTGTTTACTTTGATTAATATTTCCAGGAGGGTCAGGAAGTGTTTGAATTCTTGTGTTCGATGTAGACAGTAAAAGTTCCCAACTAGAAGCATAAAGGTTTCATGCAGAGCATAATTCCACAGGTAAGTCAGAACTAGTGGGAATTGAGTTATTTGGTTGACTTCCCTGCATTAAAGAAGGCTACACATATTTGTTTGTTACCGTCACCTTGTTTTCAAAAAAAGGTAAAGCTGTATCCTTTGTAAAGAGCTACAAGTAAAAAAATTATTCAGTGTTTTACTAATGACTATTTTAGGAACATTAAGTCAGTTCACATCTTATGTGTGGAAGGAATTTATTAACAATGAGAACATCAAACACATTTTAATATCGGTGTATTCACCATCACACAATCCTATAGAGAGGTATATGAGGGAAAGTAGTAGACTGTGCAGAACATACTGTTCCAAGTCAGTTTGAAGACATTCTAAATAGCTTGCAACACACTACAACTGGATTCACACCATATGAAGTTCATTTCAATCAGAAACCTACTAATGTAATAAGTGAATTGATTGAGTTTCCAACTGGTGCAGAGCTGACTGCTGATGTGAGGGAAGATGTAGTGTGGGGGAGGGGAGGAGGGGGGGAGGGGGGGGGGGGAAGAGGCATATCATAGTAAGAGGAAGAAGAAACACGACAAAAATCTTAAAGTTACACAATTTACAGTAGGAGACCTTGTGTTGACTAAAAGTTATGAAAAGTCAAAAGCAATTTAAAAAAAAAAAATTCTTCGATATATACATTGGACCATTTAAAATCTTAGAGGTACCACATCCAAATGCATTCCAATGTTCAGTATGATTATTATGGAGACTTTTAGCAACAAATTACATTGCATACACTTAGCCTGTTATTTGAAGTTTACACATGACACAGATTCTATGGATTACAATGATTTACTTATTATTTACTTTATCTTGACTGTAATGAATTCCATTGCTCTGCAGTAAATCTGGTGTTGTCTTTGAAAGCTTTTGACTAATAAGATTTAGGAGTATTTTGCTTGCTGTTGTCCTAGGGAGACAATAGTATTATTAGTGGATTTTTGGCTGCATGGTTACTGATGACCACAGTCTTAATGAAATATAAGTGTTGGCTGATTAGTCTGTGGAAGGCATAAGTCAGATAGGAAACATTTTGGTTGGGTGCTCCAGCTGGACAGCAACCATTTCTTTAACACACCAATTACACTTGGAACTTAAGCTATGTTTCAGTATGTCAAGTGTATTACTCTGATCTGCATTATGCTTTGTGCTTTTACCTACATTTGGTTCTGTATATGCTTCCATGTCATGTTTTCTATACTGGTTGTTAGCATTCATCATAAATGTTCTTTGGTAATTTGATGCTCAATGTTGTCATGTGGTATACTGATGTCCTTCTTACTCATTTATATTTTCTGCACGTGACATAGGATTTCTTATATATGTATATATATAGCTTTCTCAGTTTAACCTCCATGCCACAGAATCTTTGACCTCACCCTTTTGAACCACTTTTGTCGGTATACACTTTCACATCAGTGTCATGATAGATACGAGTTTTGTCATTGTGTTTCTTCAACTGCTTATTCAGGATGCTATTGAACAATTACATTGCTTTTCTTACTGAATTGTTTAAGTGCCAGCACATGTATTCATCTTCAAACAACCTTTCATATTAAAATGTGGTATGAAACAATTAGATAGTGACTGACCACCATCTATAAAATAATTTTTGTCACGTTTTATTACAATATGAACGTGAATAATTTTGTTTATCTGGCAGATTTTCCCATATTTGAAATGAGTTGTAATCATTGTTTGTTGTCTGTTAGACATTTCTTGTGAGCAAAACGTTTTGTGTCTCATGAGCCCCATTTTATAACCCTCTGTTTCTATGTCCTGGATAAAACACTTCAGTCCTTATTTCCTCGAATGGTAAGTCATAACTTTCAGGTCACTCAGTACATCCAAAAAATGGACCTTGAACATTTTATCTGGAACTTGAAGTTCCATATCATATTGATTCACAGATTTGCATACTTATTCCTTATGTAATTTGAGAGATGAACTAATTGATTATGAACTTTCTTACTGGTTAGTACCCAGCAGTTAGGATTTGTCAGGTCAGTCCGATCATCGCAAACAAAGGCTCTGGACATTTTCAGTTTGGTTTGAGGCATCTTATGCCAAATTATAACTTCGGGTAATTTTACTCACTACAAGCATTTGATCTGTTTTTCAGCTGTGATGTCATGATTTTGGGCTTTCTGAATAATTTTAGGCATCTCACTCTCTCTCTCTCTCTCTCTCTCTCTCTCTCTCTCTCTCTCTCTCTCTCTCTCTCTCTCTCTCTCTCTCTCTCTCTCTCTCTCCCCCCTCTCTCTTTGTGTGTGTGTGTGTAGTGCATTGTAGGTTAGTGCTTGTAATTGATTGTATGTTAGGGTGTAAAAGATTTTCTTCAAATGTAACTTGTTTTGTGGCCTTACAGTCAATTGCTGAAATCACATTTCCTATGAGTGGATGAACTCAGTTCTATGCACTACGTAGGTCTCACTTAACAGACTGGAGGGATTTCTCCTCTGCATTTTCTGGTATGTACTTTATATTAGTGTTCTTCTATGATTTAACATAGGTTAACTCTTGAGTCTTTACATTTTGTCTGGTATAGTAGATTAGATTTTTAAAAAGAGAGAGAGAGAGAGAGAGAGAGAGAGAGAGAGAGAGAGAGAGAGAGAGAACACACACACTAACATTTTTTTCATGCTATCGATTTTTTAGAGATAACACACAATTTTTTAGGTAAAAATATGTACAACCAATTGAACATAGAAATAAGAAACCTCAAAACCTCATAGAACATTCAATGGAGTGCCTAAAAAGGGCACCAAGAGGATAAAATTAAACTTTTACTCCTGTATTTTTCTTGTATTTAATCTTGTATATGATAAAGTTGACTGACTACACTTTATATATAATATGTATTTTCACACACACCAATTGTCAAATTGTTTGTCTGTTTCACTATTCATGATTATATGCCCTTCAATTTAACCAGAGATTTAGAAGAGCTTTGTCTCTCTGTATAGTCAAACCTCTTTAGGGGGCATTTTAATACCACAACCCTTTGGGATCCTATATCCTTTTACCAGTCGCATTCCCACTCTCCTGAAGAGGGCATATGTGTAATATCAGTATGCTGCCTTAATTTTGTCTTTTCTGGTTATCTGGATTCATATCAAGATTTTCTTTTGCACATTTAATACTTTTAAATTAATCTAAGCTATTGTTTTGACATTTTTTATGTTAGGCCTCACTAATATGCAGAGTGAAGGTCTGGCCCCGATGAAATCAACACTAACATCGATATGCATTCATCTTTGGACTCTAAGCATTAACTTTGGCTGTTCCACCATGTTCAGTTCAATTCTTTGTGATCCTTGTATGTGTTAAGTTTAATAAATGAACTATTGCTAAATGGGTGTGATTATTGGTGCAACCAACCCGGTAATCCTCCTCACTGGTGACCCCGAGTTGTAACGTCTTCCGTTTTCGCCGTTTTACTGTGTCCGCGACCACCACATTGGTTATTTTTGCGTGTATTACATTGACACAGCATTCGAACAATGACTTTGGCCCAGCGCCTAACATCAGATTTTGTGATCGACATGCATCATTGTGCAGGCGATGTACACCTACCAGGACTGCAACACGATGCCTCTTACTCAATGATTCCACTGATTTCACCAATGTTTTCAAGCCTGCAACAACAAGTGAGGTTAGGAGTGTGCATGACTCCGGCTATCAAACGCCTGACCTCCACCTCCGTATCACTGCTACACCTCAGTGTTTTGTGCCACAACATTCACCTTATCCGCACACCGTTTTGAGTGGAGTGACTATGAACAGTCAACATTCACACATTCCGTCCCACATTCGACATCATTTCCCACACTGTGCTTCAGGACAGCCCACACCTCCGCAGCCTCCCTGCAACACAGGTGGCCCTGGCTCTGATCATAAGTTGAGCTTTCTGCAGACTAACACGTGTTCTCAAACTTTGAACTTTTTTTCACTTGTCGCCCCCGGGCCGGCTCCAGTGGAGCTTCCACTACTGTTCTCGGCACATCTTGGTGCCTCACCTGCATCGGTCTTCCGTGACGCACGAATCCAAACACACTCACAATGTTTTGAGCTTCCACAACCACAATTGACGCATTACAGTGTCTCATCCGCGTCGGCCTCCTGTGTTGCGACAGATCACGCTCAACCACAATGTGTCACCTTCATGCTGCCACCCGAACAGCCATCGTTGCCACATCCCCTGGAGGCACACTCTCCTGGAATACTGCAGCAACCACAGCTCGATTCAGGCAGTGCACTGATGAACTCAACTCAACCTGTTCTTCCGAACATTCTACAACGCTTACTGACACTGCCGCCATTTAATCCCAACAGAGCAACAACCTGGTTCAAAATTGTGGATGAAGTGTTTGACCATGACAAACTCAATGAGTCAACCGGGTTTCTGTGCCTCATCACCCACCTGCATGACCAGGAGGACTTGATTGCTGATCTGGTCGATGCCCTGTACTCATATACCCAGTACACTCTAATCAAAAAGACAGTTCTACGTTAGCTTGCACGCTCAACTGAGGCAGCAATACGGCAAGGGCTCCACGTCGAGCAACTAGGCAATGACAAACCTTCCCAGCTCTGGAGATGGCTACATGCCCTGGTCAACGCCGATCTATTAACACAGCTCTCCTCGCCATCTGGTCAGATAAACTATCTCCTCGCATCCGCTTTGCTCTGGCTCAAAGGTCTCCGAACCTGTCAAGCAAAGAATGACAATTGCTGACAAGCTACATGATGCATCACTGCTCTATTTCGCCAGCCACTGCCTACCTGACAAGTCTCAGGTTTAGGCTCATCGCCCTGTGTCCGGATGTGGCCGGGGCCATAGTGTGCTGACCGTTCTGCTCGCTCCGGGAAGCAGTAAACAAGCAACTGGAACATCATCGGCTCCGCCAATGGCCACGCCCCCTCCTGCAGCTGAACCTGCTGTGGCCACCAAACCTTGGCCACCGCCACTGGCAACGAACCTTCCACAGGAAATGCAACCGCACTACCCATACTGTTACTTTCACACACGGTTTGGTGAGGCAGCACGGAACTGCAGACCACCCTGCTACTTCCCGAACGCCAATTGAAGGCAGGTCCGGGTGCTGCCTCCTGCGCACATGACAGGCATCCCCCAGCGCTCCATTCTGTCCAGGAACAACCGCGTAATTGCGGACAACTTTGCATTAAAGACATTTCGTCGGGATATCTTTTCCTAGTGGACACAGGCACCGATGTTTCACTGCTGCCTATGTCCTTAGCGTCTTCGAACATCCACGCTCATCATACTTCACTGCAAGCCATGAATTCAACTAAACTACAATGCTCGGGTTCAACTTCCCACGTCGTCTCACTCTCCACAAGCTGCAAACTAGAGTGGACTTTTTTAGTGTGCGAAATTGACGAACCTATACTAGGCATTGACTTCTTGCAACACCACAAGCCTTCACTGGACCTAGTGCGAAACACCATGTTTCATCATCCGTCCAAGACTCACTTACCTTGTGCTCTGTCAAGCAACCCCGCCCCGTCCGCCCTCCCCTCCTTCCCCCACGCCCCACCCCCTGTGACACATCAGTCTGGTCTCATCTCATTTGTATATGCTCGTCTCTGATGATGGCGTTACAAGAAACCACGTATAAGTGCCTTATCGAGCTTGAAAATGTCTCTCGCCTTTGAGCTCTCCCTCCGGCTCCACAAAACACAGCTCCAGCTCTCCGATGCAGCAAAGGAATTACAGACACTACAGCAAGGACAAAGCAAGGTCAGTAAGTGTACCGAATCTGCTTGCAATCCCAGCAATCGAGCCTCTGTGTGTTTACCTCCCACTACCCCTTGCAACTGTGCTATCAAGACTGCCATAACATGTACTGACAGTTCCGCAGGACCACACCCTCCTAACACGGCAGCATTTGACACTCGGCCGGACACAGCTGCACATGCGTGACGAGCGTCATGTGTTCCTGAACTGATGGCTCCTACCCAGCCCCTCGCGGACAGCACCTCAAACTATACAACTTCGGCTCCTGTGCACCGCCATGCGACTGCCACTGACAACACTAACAGTGCACTCACGCCAAGAGTTTCGCCCGCAACCATGCTGCCACAGGCCACGCCCTCAGAAAATGGACTCACTAACGGCGCAGGAGCTCTACCGATCTCACCTGACCATGGTGCCACTGCTTTGGGCTGGCGGCAATCTTGTCACATTGACTCCTGGTACACTTTGCTACCTTGGCTCCCGTCGGATCTGCTGAGTGGCTCCGAACACCACGACCACGCCTCACCTGCCCCGGCAGCCACACATTGTAAACAAACCACCACATGTGTCGCCGGCAACATTTCTGTCATAACAAGTTTCACCTCACACCATATCCCCCGATCTCCAGTAAACCACGTCGACTTTGTCCCGAGTGCCTCTCCGACCTTAAAAATCAGATTTATGAACTACTAAGCGTCATGTGTTCCTGAACTGATGGCTCCTACCCAGCCCCTCGCGGACAGCACCTCAAACTATACAACTTCGGCTCCTGTGCACCGCCATGCGACTGCCACTGACAACACTAACAGTGCACTCACGCCAAGAGTTTCGCCCGCAACCATGCTGCCACAGGCCACGCCCTCAGAAAATGGACTCACTAACGGCGCAAGAGCTCTACCGATCTCACCTGACCATGGTGCCACTGCTTTGGGCTGGCGGCAATCTTGTCACATTGACTCCTGGTACACTTTGCTACCTTGGCTCCCGTCGGATCTGCTGAGTGGCTCCGAACACCACGACCACGCCTCACCTGCCCCGGCAGCCACACATTGTAAACAAACCACCACATGTGTCGCCGGCAACATTTCTGTCATAACAAGTTTCACCTCACACCATATCCCCCGATCTCCAGTAAACCACGTCGACTTTGTCCCGAGTGCCTCTCCGACCTTAAAAATCAGATTTATGAACTACTAAGCTCCGGCGTCATTGAACCCTCTGCCAGTAGCTGGTCTATGCCCACCCAAGAAAGACGGGTCCTGGTGCATGTGCAGAGACTACCATCGACTAAACGCATGAACAATTTTGGATACCTATCCCATATCCAACATTGCGAACTTTACCAGTTCCCTCGCAGGTGCAGCCACGTTCTCTGTCATTGATTGCAAATAGGACTACCACCAGATCCCCATGGCACCTGAAGACATTGAGAAGACAGCAATCACCACCCCAATCAGGTCATTTCAGTTTCGATTCATGCCCTTCTGTCTGAAAAACGCAACCCAGTCCTAGCAACACTTCATCAATGAAGTGCTATTCGACCTAAAATTCTGCTTTGCATATCTTGATGACATTCTTGTGTCAGCTCCTCTGTCGAGGACAACATTCGACATGTGCAAACTGTTATGAACACTCTTGCAGCAGCAGGCATTGAGACCAACCAGGACAAATTGCAGCTACATCAACCCGCTGCCACTTTTCTTGGTTTTCAGGTCTCTGCCGATGGCATTTCACCACCTCCTGAGAAAGTACAAACAATACTAAACCTACCAAGACCTTCGTCACTTGAAGAGCTCATGCACTTTCTGAGAACGGTTAATTATTGTTGCTGACATCTAACTCGGTCTGCGGAGAATCAGGCTCCACTGACGGACACCTCGGCAGGCACCAACACTTCTGGATCTCAGCCCGTTCTATGGACCCCTGCTATGACTGACTCTTTCACTGCCCTCAAAAATCTTCTTGCCGAGGCCTGCACCATCGCGCATCCTCATCCCAATACACAGCTTTTCATCACCACAGACGCGAGTGATACTGCCATTGGCACTGTCCTTAGCCATACAATTGACCGCCAAACTTCGTCTCTGCAGTTCTTCTCGTCCAAGCTCACCATAGACAACAGAAATATTCTGTGTTTGACAACGAGTTTCTCACGGTCTACGAAGCGATTAAGCATTTTAAGCCTGACAGTGAGGGATGTCCTTTCTATGTTTTAACGGACCACAAACCCCTGGTTGCGGCCATTACAAACCCACCAGATGACCCGCCTTCTCACTGCTTCAGACACATGGACTTCATATCTCAGTTCACAACCAATGTCAGACTCATAAAGGGTGCTGACAATATAGTAGCTGATTTCCTTTGACGAATCGACGCCGTCCATTCGCTGTTAGACCTCTATGAACTGCCTAACCTCCAACCTGCCAACGAGTAAACACAAAACCTGATTTCAGACTCTACTTCTTCACTGCACTTCGTCCACACCACCGTCTCTGGCATTTCTGGTGAGATCTGGTGCGATGACAGTACAGGCACATTATGCCCCCTCATCCCAACCACGCTCCGTCGAACTGTCTTTAACGTATTGCATAATTTAGTCCACCCCGGTGTTCATGCATCTGCCTGCCTAGTAGCAGAGCGCTTTGTGTGGAGAAATGTCAACAAGGACTGCCAGCAATGGGCATGCTCCTGCGTCATGCGCCAATGCTGCAAAGTACAGAAGCACACTTCCACCCCCCTTGGTGCCTTTTCGATCCCTCCTGGGCATTTCCAGCATATTCATATCGACATTGTTGGCCCTCTCTCCCCCTCTAACGGCTTTCCTTATGTTCCTCGTCTATCGATTGAACAACTCTCTGGGTCAAGGCTGTCCCCCTCCCCAGTATTACGGCAGAAACTGTTGCTCGAGTTTTCGTCGAGTCACGGGTATCGTGTTTCAGATGTACAGCTATCATCACGACTGACCAGGGCAGAAAATCTGAGTCGGCCCTGTTCAATGGGATTTGTAATATTTGCGGCATCTGGCGCATCCATACCACAGCATATCACCCGCAAAGAACTAAAGCGAAAATATTGATAAATAAGATTAATGGTGCTGATACAAGGCTTTTATCCATCATATACAACAGGTTACTCAAGCAAAAAGTGAAGGTAACACAACATGTTTGGTTCAATAAGCAGTATTAAAAACTAATTATTACACTGAAATATATGTGCATCAAGTTACGAAGTGCGTCACCTGTAGCGAAAAAAGCAATGAAGGCCGTAGTGTCTACATGGATAAAGAAAGAAACTGAAAACTGGTACAGCATCAGGGACAGTGAGAGTACACACCTTAAAGTAATACATATGCAAATAGTACATATTCCAAGCCCATATGAATTAGACATTTTTGATAACGAAATGCGTGAACACTTGTGTATCATAATCCAGGATATGTACTTATGCTGAAAGCACAAAATAAACAGCCTATGCAATCACAGGGCAGCCGTAACCAGAAAAACCAAACTAAATTTTTCAGAATGAGTAGTAAATTTACCTGAAACAGTTCTTTCAGTGAAAGAAATGGAATTGCTAGCAAAAGGTTTCAATTATGTCCCTTCACATAAACCTTCCAAAAACTAGTTACATGTTTTAAAAGTTGATATAGAACACAGTGTAAGGAATGATATTGCAATCAAGTATATAGTATGCCGTGATATACAAAAATGGCTTCAGTTACATATTCCAACGTCACAATATGAGGACCAGAACACACTGAAGAACCTAAAGAAAAAAATATAGAAAGTAAGAAAATTCTTACATAAGCAGATAGTAGTAATACTTAGGTTCTCATGGACAAAAGTGATATCTTAAGAAAGTGAAACAACTCCTCAGACACAATTCCTACCAAAAGATCACCCCAAAACCTACAATGAAGAAATTAAAAACTTAACCAATACCTGCAAAGTGTAACACCTGAGTATGAAGCTAAGTATTTGATCAACATGAACCCAGCAGCTCCTAAACTGTGTGGACTTCTTAAACTGCACAAGGCAGGCCAACTTTTATGACATCTTGTGCCAACTTACACCACACAAAACTATAAAATTACCAAAGAATTACATTTCTGTATCAAAACAAAGACAAAATTAAAACCTGTTTGGAACTGTAAATTCAATGTACCTGTTTAACGAAACTGAAGTGCTGGCACTGCACTTTCAAGGCGGCTCTTTGATGCCATGACTCTCTATGGATGGAGGCCCTTCCCCTTGTGCTACTTGGCATTCGTGCAATCTATAAGGAAGACCTCAAAGGCACAATAGCCGAGTTCGTATACAGCCAGAACATTGTTCTCCCTGGCGAACTTATGAGCCCTTCTGCTTCTCTCCCTCAGTCTGACTACCCTTCCTTCATGGACCACGTCAGATGCCACTTCATCAAACTTCATATTCCTCCACACACTTAATCAAACTCCATATCCCTCAACCCTCTACCCATTCCCACCCTAAGTTTCATATCCTGAAATCTCTGTACAATTGCGAGTATGTCATGCTCTGAGATGACACTTTCCGTGCTCCCCTCCAGCCTCCATATACTGGCCCGTACCAAGTTTTCTGGTGCTCAGACAACACCTATGACATCCAGATGAAAGATTCAGCTGTTACAGTCTCTCTCAACAGACTTAAGCCTGCTCGTGTCGAGCCTTATTCTACCCCCATTCAGGCCACGACCACACCACTCACTCATGGCTCACAACGCTCCGACCACTCCCTCCATGTCAGACTTACACACTTGATCAAGTGATTTCCAGTTCCAATCGTCGAGCTCTTCTCTGACCTCGCCCTCTACTCCAGTCTCACGCACTCCATCGGGTGACCACATGCCCACCACGTCGAACTTACCTACGATCATGCCCTCACCGCTGGGCCCTTCATCGGTCCCTTCAACCTCTCCACCGTCGCCTGCCTCACCCTGTTGACATTCCTGATGCATGAACCCTCCCCCCCCCCTTACCGCTATCCCCCCCCCCCTCGTCTTGAATGTGCCCTCGCTCGAGGTGTTTGTGCCTGCCCCCCAGACATAATCCACGACATCTCAATAATACTGCGCGGTTATACACTGCTCATTGTGTGTTCCTCTTCATCCAGTGCTCATAACACGACCTCCGCCATTCCCTGCCACCTGGTGAAATGTGTTCCCCTACCGACCAATGTCGACCTGGATACGCTTCGTGTGTTTGCCACACCCACCGGAGACATCGTCGTCATCGCTCCGTTCCACCCGCAAACCGCCAACCTACCTGTCGCTGCACAATCAGCACGCCCAGTACAACGCCCGGCTCGCTTCAACAACTTCCAGGTTCAGTGGCCGAACCTTCCTTCACGACATCTACCCACACACCTCCCTGATGATGCTGTCGAGCTGACCGTGATCCGGCTCCTGCAGACCACTCCTGCCAACGCCATAGTCACCGAGTGCCCCCCCCCCCTCCCTCCGGCCACTCGAGAGTACTACATACTGCGGGGGAGGAGGGGGGGGTGGTATGCATTCATCTTGGAACACTAAGCATTATCTTTGGCTGTTCCGCCAGGTTTAGTTCAGTTCTTTGTGGTCCTTGTATGTGTTAAAGTTAATAAATGAACTGTTGTTAAATGGGTGTGATTATTGGTGCAACCAACCTGGTAATTCTCCTCAAAGGAAACAGGTTGGATTAAAAATTATTGTACCATCACAATTTGTACTTTATACAAACTTCAGGCACATGGTAGGAATGAAATTGCTATTGTAATTTTGGAGTAATTAATGATTAAAGGTCTGAGATTCCTAATCACTGAAAGACAGCTATTTTTATGTTTTCAAACTAAAGAAAACAAATATTATCCATAATATAAATATGACATGATAATTTTTGAGTGAGAATTAAGCATACTTAGGTTTTAATTGGTGTTAGTTAATGAAACTGTAATTATAACTATATAGAATAGTAAAATTTACTCATACAAAATTTAATTAATTGAAACTAGGCCTTTTATTCAATAACACTAATCCCTCTGTTTATGTGAAAATGATAGGATGATTATCCTTTAAGTAAGTAAGATGATATACGCAAATTAATGAAATATAGTGATGCAATGATAAAACATGTGATTTATGGTCTTAATAGAAACAGATTCTTTCCTGTCTTTCTATAAAATTATTCACTTTTATTTCATGTAAATTTCTATGTATGTGAAAATTTTAATTGTTAAACCTAGAAATTTAATAAGTAACAATGTCAGTAATTGTTTAAAATCATATAAATAGAGGCGATTTGTGCACTGCCATATCTCAGTTGAAGTTCAGTTTGACATTTGTCCTCTTTATATAGTATATATTTATATACCATGTATATTTAAAAAAAATTTGTAACCTATGTCTACTTGAACATTTACTAGAGTAAAGTGTAAAAATCTGAAGTAAATCAGCCAAGAACTTTTTGAGATTTTTGGTAACATTGTTAAACAATGACTTGTCTTTATATAGTAGTGCAGATATGTCTCTCTGGTTCAATCTATATTTAATGTTCCTGTATTTGGATGTCTACACATTCTTCTTCATGTGTTGTGTCCTCTGTGTTGTTGTTGGAGGAGTCCGTAGTACTGGAGTCCTCATCCTAACTAACCCAGTTGTTTCTTTGACATCTGCTACAATGCCTGTAAGGTCTTCTTTGTTTATAGATGGTGTGTCTGTCTTGCAGATGTAGTCTGCTAGTTCATTTATTTGCCCTCATTTTGTGAGCCCCTGAGTGTGTGTTGTGGTGTTTCTGTTGTGGTTTTTGTTATTTTTCACAGTTCATGTGACTACCACTCACAGTACAGTGTGATGTGTTCAGGAGACCCATGTTCACCACATTGGCAATTGCCATCCACAGAAAGTGAGAAGCACTCAATGTGGGACATGCCCGGTCAGGAAATAAACCATGTCATGGCTGGAATTGGCATGATTCACCCGTAAACATTTCCAGATGTTTGGGAAAAAGTTATACGTCCTACATCTTTTGTCACTTGTGTTTGTGCTTGTGAGTTTGTAGAGTATTTTCTCTGCGTTACCAGTAGTTACGCATATGTGTTGATGTCACAGAGTAGTACTTCGGTCACAAACTTGCCCAGTTTTATGGCACTACAGAAAAGGGGACAGGATTTCTTCAGCCACTCTCGGGCCATCATTGACTTCATGCTACAAACAGTCCAGTTTGGTGGTCCTGTACACTGATTTGTAGGTGATATCACTGTAAAGATGAATGTACACTATTGGCCATTAAAATTGCTACACCATGAAGATGATGTGCTACAGACATGAAATCTAACCGACAAGAAGAAGATGCTGTGATACGCAAATCATTAGCTTTTCAGAGCATTCACACAAGGTTGGCACCGGTGGCGACACCTACAATGTGTTGACATGAGTAAAGTTTCCAACCGATTTCTCATACACAAACAGCAGTTGACCAGCATTGCCTGGTGAAACATTGTTGTGATGCCTCGTGTAAGGAGGAGAAATGCGTACCATCACATTTCCAACTTTGATAAAGTTCGGATTGTATCCTATCACGATTGCGGTTTATCGTATCGTGACATTGCTGCTCGCGTTGGTTGAGATCCAATGACTGTTAGCAGAATATGGAAACAGTGGGTTCAGGAGGGTATTACGGAACGCTGTGCTGGATCCCAACGGCCTCATATCACTAGCAGTTGAGATGACATGCATCTTATCCGCATGGCCGTAATGGATTGTGCAGCCACGTCTAGATCCCTGAATCAACACATGGGGACGTTTGCAAGACTACAACCATCTGCATGAACAGTTCGACAACGTGTGCAGCTGCATGGACTATCAGCTCAGAGACCATGTCTGCGGTTACCGTTGACGCTGCATCACAGACAGGAACGCCTGCGATGGTGTACTCAATGACAAACCTGGGTGCACGAATGGCAAATGTCATTTTTTCAGATGAATCCAGGTTCTGTTTACATCATGGTGAACGAACATTGGAAGGTTGTATTCGTCATCGCCATACTGGTGTATCACCCAGGGTGATGGTATGGGGTGCTATTGGTTACATGTCTCAGTCACCTCTTGTTTGCATTGATGGCACTTTGAGCAGTGGACGTTACATTTCAGATGTGTTATGACCCGTGGCTCTACCCTTCATTCGATCCCTGCGAAACCATACATTTCAGCAGGACAGTGCACGTCTACATGTTGCAGGTCCTGTACAGGCCTTTTGGATACAGAAAATGTTCGACTGCGGCCCTGGCCAGCACATTCTCCAGATCTCTCAGCAACTGAAAATGTCTGGCTAATGGTGGCCGAGCAACTGGCTCGTCACAATACACCAGCCACTACTCTTGATGAACTGTGGTATCGAGTTGAAGCTGCTTGGGCATCTGTACCTGTACATGACATCTAAGCTCTGTTTGACTCAATGTCCAGGTGCATCAAGGCCGTTATTATGGCCAGAGGTGGTTGTTCTGGGTACTGATTTATCAGGATCTATGCACCCAAATTGTGTGAAAATGTAATCAGATGTCAGTTCTAGTATAATATATTTGTCCAATGAATACCCGTTTATCATCTGCATTTCATCTTAGTGTAAAATTTTAATGGTCAATAGTGTATCTCACAGGAAGATGCCTATTCTATGAGATACACTAAACCACATATCTTAGGTTTGAAAGCCAGTGCACCTGAAACCATGCTTGGTGGAATGGGAATAGTTCTCTGGGTGGAAACCAAAATTCAAGAGGCTACCAAGATATCTTTCACATTGAACCACTCAGCCAGTATAAAGTTTGAGATCACTTTTTGATTCAGAAAAGATGATATCTCTTTAAGGCAGAGACCATGAATGGAAAAATTTGTGTCCCCATTTACCTGGATAATTTTGGAGCAAACAATGTTGTAGTTCATCATGGAACAGTGCTGGCCACTTTACATAAAATAACTGGTAACGAATGGTCTCTGATGGGAGAAACTCAATTCCTGAATGGTTTGAAGTGATGCAGCAAACACCCTGCAAAGAATCACAAGACATTGCCGATCCAAGAAGAGTATGTAATCATGCCACCCCTTAGAAACCAGATGGAAAAAATTAATACATTTATCTGAACTGGAGAGAATCCTACTGTATTCAATGTTGGAGGAATTCATGTGACTGTTTGAAGAAAGACAGTACTTACCAGCCACAGATTTAACACAGCACAAAATTCTGGCAGGGAATGTGTGGTTGGTAGTGCAAAAGCCCAATAGAATTTCATATAATGTATAATCAGTAGTTGGAGAAAGTGTTCGACAGCAACTGGATGCTAGGATAATTCGACACTGCTCTAGCCCTTTGGTTCCTCCTATAGTTTTTGTGTCCAAGAAAAACATTAATTGTGAGGAAACCCACTGTATGTGTCAACACGTGAGCAGTGAACTGGGTGACTATCCCTGATTGCTGCCTCATATTGATGCAACATTCAATGAATTAGGAAACTGCAAGTACAGGGTATCTGCATTAAATATTTAATAACATAAAATGTAATAACTTGAAATGAGGTATTTATTGGCTCTTTGCTTCTGCAAGTTCAGTAACTGCTTGCGGGAGTTGGTACTACATGCATATGCATATAGTTGTTTGTTCATGTAAATGTGCATCAGTAGCCATTTGGACTCCACAGCAGAAGGTGTTCTGTGCATGCTTTCTCTCATGGAGCATCAGCATAATCATAGTCTGTTATGCCGATACAATGTCGTTTTCGCCATGAGTCTGGATTGCGACCAACTGAGGATGTTCTTACTTACCTAACAATCAAGAAATGGGATAAGTGGCTTCAGGAAACTGGGAGTTTGCTTTTGATGTCATCCCACTATACCAAGCATGCAGTTCCAGATACTACTGTTGAATTAATCAGTGCATCCTTCCAGCAGAGCCCTTATAAGTCACTCTGACAAGGAAGTAGTAAGCAGTTATAATTACCTCATTCGACAGTACATGATGTAGTCCATAAAAAATTGTGCACCTACGGGCATACAAACTGCAACTCATCACAGAATGAAGCCTGAGGACAGGCCATGGGAGATGGTATTCTGTCAAAAAGGGATGAAAATGAGGCATTCCTCAATTTTGTCTGTTTCTTGGATGAGGCTGCACTTTGCATTTCAGCACAGTAAACAAGCACAATTGCCTCTGAACACCCCTCTTCATGTATTGATAGAGTGTGAATGTGACTTTCTGAAAGTGAATGTGTGGTGTGAATTGTTGAAGAACAGGGTTGTAGACCCATTCTTCTTCATGGAGCCTACAGTTAATGAAACATCATATTCAGATCTACTAGAGCTGTATGCTGTGCCACAACTGCCTCATGATGTGATCTTTCAATAAAAATGGTGCATCAAGCAATTTTGAGAACTTTGTGAGGGATTTATTCCCAGATTGCTGGATTGAGATGGATAGGCTATCGATTCCTTGGTCCATTAGAAACCCAGGCTGGATTGTGAGAGGTAGTCCATCAATTGCTTGGTTACTACAAGCTCAGATGTTACATAACTTGATTGTTTTCTGTGGGGATTTATCAAGGATCAAGTGTACCAGGTCTGTACCATCACATTCATGCAGTTACTGCAAATGTTATGCCAGAAATGCTGCAAAACACTTGGAGAGAAGTGGAATACAGGTTAGATGTCTGTTGTGCCAGTAATGGTACACATACAAAGACATATTAGATGTCTAAAAAAACATACGAGTTACCAAAACTGTCGAAATACACCATCAATAAAAATCTCAATTATTTCTGAAGTTATTACATTTTATATAATTATATGTTTAATCCCGACATCCTGTATGTTACCACTCTAGACAGATATCAGGCTCTCATCAGATTCTCAGACCTTAGATGACCTTTGTAGTACCTTCTGGATTATAGAAGTTTCTTAGAATGGCTTTTGGTTTGGGAAGTGCATCCACAACTTTTCAGTAGTTTACGGATCTATTACTGTGGACATTGAAATTAACAATATGTTTAGTAACTTCATGATATCATTGTCTTTTTGTGGGTGATAGAGCAACATGCTGAAATTCTGATAAGCGTAGTATCAAGGGGCACAGTTTAGAAAAGTCACCCACAACCCAGGTCAGGGGAGACTTACCAGACAGGATGAGAAGAAAAGCCTGACTATTGGAGACTGCTTTAAGGTGGTATGCTCTAGATAACAATTTACCTGAAAGCAACTTTACTTTGTAGAATTCATATTATAAAAATAATTGTAAGTAATGTTAACAGTTTCATTCTCAGTTGTGTATTGCTGCTGCAGCCTCCACCAGTTTTCTTGAAAGATAATAGGACATTACTAAATTTAGTGTTTGTAATTCATATCCTGTTAGTAACATCAGTGTTATCAGTCTGAACTCACTAGAATATAATGATAGCCCCTGGACATGACAAATAGCAGGACATGGTTTTTAAAAGGGGTATAGTGACCATGAATGGCAATGCACGCTCTGCAACATGTTCCCACAACATGCTCTCATACTGGCCACAATATTGGTAATGAATTCCTGTGACAGGGCATACCATTCCTCCACCTGTGTGGCTGATAACTGTTGAATGGTTACCAATACACTTGGATGTACTGCAATACGTCCCCCACCTCATTCCATGGATGCTACATGGGATTTAAGTCAGGGGCTTGGACAAGCCAGCCCATTCACTGAATTTCATCTCATTCCAAGATCTCTTCCACTTGCATAGTTCGATGTAATCATGTGCTGTCATCTATAAACATGAAGCCAGCACCAAATGCACCTCTGACAAGATGCAGATGGGGAAAGAATATAGTGTTTCAATAACACTGACCAGTGAGTTTACCACTTCCAAAGGTTCGGGGGTCAGTAATGTATATATACTTCTACACTCTGCAAACCACTGTGCAATGTGCAGCACAGGGTACATCTCATCATACCTGTAATCAGGACTTATCCCCATTCCATTCATGTATGGAGTGTGGGAAGATTGTATAAATGCCTCCATGCATGCTGTAATTAATCTAATCGTGTCAGACAATCTCTACAGGAGCAACACATAGAATGTTGTAGTTTATTTCTAGATTCATCATTTAAAGCTGTTCTTGAAACTCTGTAAGTAGCCTTTCTTGCTATAGTTTACATCTGTCTTCAAGAGTCTGCCTGTTCAGTTTCTTCAGTACCTCTGTAACACTCTCCCACAGGTCAAACAAACCTGTGACCTTTGGTATGGATTCCACACAACTGAGGACATGAACTAGGATGGGTGACACAACTGATTTGTAAATGATCTCATTAGCAGACTGATTGCATTTTCCCAGTATTCTAGCAATAAACCAAAGTCTGCTTTACCCATGACTGAGCCTATCCCTACAAAGTTTTACATCCAGATATTTCTATGAGTTCACCTTTTCCATCTGTGACACATTGATATTATAATCATAGGATACTACATTTCTTTTAGTTTAGTGAAGTGTGAAATTTTACATTTTACATTACATTTAAAGCTAGTTGCCTATCTCTGCACCACTTTGAAATCATATCAAGCTCTGACTGCATATTTGTGCAGCACATTTCAGATAGTAATTCATTATAGATAACAGCATTATCTGTGAAAAGTGTGAGGTTACTATTACACTAATGTTCAGAAAAAATAATACACCTTGAAGAATTAGATAGGATGTTCATATTCACAGGACATGCATATTACGTTGTGGGGTGTGGATGGTCAAACCCGGGACAACAGATGGCCAAGTTGAAGCCGGGACTCACCGTGCCACATTTCGTCAGTAGACCGAGCAAGTTCAAGAGCGTTGAGGGGCAGTGCAGAATATAGCGGTATTCAGTAGCATTGCTTTAATCACATAATTTACAGTACTTTGATGGGTGGAGCAGTGTCGGCATGCTGCCTGCAACGCTGCTCCGTGAGTCCAGCCAGCTCAGCAACTCCTGGTACCCCAACACTGCCACTCCATCATCAAGGCTGCTCAGCTGGGAGTTGGCCACTCTCTGCCTGGTCAATGCCCACCGATGCATCACGTCTTGCCAAGGTATCTTGTCTTGCGACGCGTAGCTGCCTGCGATTCCAGAGACTGCTACAGTCCCTGGTCCCTGGTCCCTGCCGCCCTCTGCCCTGTTTGGCCTGCTCTGTCTGACCATGAGATGAAGGTGGATGCACTGGTCACCCATGTCCCTCGAGCTGCTGCTGCTCCTCAGACAGGACCGAACTCCAACCCATGTCCTCCTGGATGCTGTGCCGCAGTTCGCCGCTAGTGGTGCTTGCCGGATGGCAACACCTGCCGCTGTCCCTAATGTTGTCACTGTGCTGCTGTGCCTCTCACACTGTACGCCTCGCCCGGATCCTGGTACACCAAGTGGGAAGTGAACATGGCCCATCCTGCACCTGCTGCAGACCATTGTCACTGCCCTCCTTCAGGCAGACCATGCAGTCTCCGAGTACCCGGCTGCCATTCTGTCCTGCCCTGGTATTGTGTCCCCGGAGGTGGAATGCAGCCCAAACAAGTACATGGAAACAAAGTACATATTACACAGAATATTTACAACATCACTGCCAGACTGGCCCCTATAAGCGTAGACCAGCACAGGTCCGACCTGACTCTCGACTGACCTGGCACACCCCTCCAGCTAAAAGTTCCTGATTATTTATACTGCTTTTCCCTTCACTTCTGATGTAGTGTCAGAGAGAGACAGGAACTACAGCAGGGATAAATTCCCATATGTCAGACATTGACACATCTCCCTCCTGGCTCTGGCCTAGTGCTCCACCTCATACGTCGTAATAACTTCAAGCAACTTTGAATTTCCCTGCCTCACTGTAGCTCCACACCAAACAAATTGTATGTGCAATACGCCACCATGTTCACCCTTCCTGGCCTACTGACTGCCAATTATTACCACACACTGCCAGATGCCCCAGACTTCATCACCCAACTGTGCCTTTACTGAATTAAAAAAAAAAAATCTCCTTTTCTATGACTAAGACTAATACTAGTGCAGCACACCTCCCTCCTTTCAACAAGATTAATCCCAAATCTAAATATAACAGATGTGGCCTGTGGCTGCGTAAACATACCTTGTTCACAAACTTACATTCTAAAGACTAAAACTAACAAGAACATCAAAACATTAACTCTACATCTATACACTGTTTGCACTTGTTACCCATGCTGTAGGCAACTGATGTGTTGGCACTTCCTCTAATGGTGCACGTTTCCACACTCTCCACAAAGCTATATTCAAGAAAAATAGAAAAACAGCACACCCTGTGGCTGAATTGCTCACTGTCATTATTCTATTGATGCGATGCTGTTGTAACATTCGAATGCATTCCAATACTTTAGTAACCATGGTAGATCCTTGCCATGCATTAATAAAGGAATGCAATGTTTACAAAAACTCTGGGTTTAATGTGGAATTAAAATATGTCACATTCTGCATTGGTAATATCTCCAGAACCCCTTCCCACTACAAATCACTACGACATCAAATGACATCCTCAAAAGTTCCAAATAGTTCACTCTGCCCCTATCGAATTCTCTGAAAAGAAAAAAAGGTCTCCCTCCATACAATAACAAAACTAAACCAACAAACAAGAGAAACACAACTATTATCCGACCCATAAAAAAAAAAATTCAAATTATTCCTTGATACAAAAACACAGAATGTAAACATGCCCTACAATATTACACATATAATAATTTACTCCCTCTGTGACTGCAACGCATATGGAACATTATGCGTCTGCTGTTGTCCCTCCGCCACGACCTTCTTCTTCTGTTTGCTTTGCATAGCCTCTGCAATTGGGTCAATTCCTTGTAATTGAGGTAATCCATCCACCATTCCTTTAAAAGGCTTTACTCTACTTATGTGGACAATGGATGTTTTTGTTCGCAGCTCCATTTAAACATTTACAGTCGAAATCATCTCCACAACCTGGTATGGTCCGTGGTACTTTGTCAAGAATTTTTTCATGCTTCCCTTAGATGTATATGGATTTGTAATCAGTACCCAGTGACCTACCCAGTACTGTGGTGAAGGTCCCAACCACTAATTCTGTTCTTCCTGCCTTTCCAACACTTTCATATTGGCCTTCTGTACCCTCTTCCAGACTTCCTGTATTGTCCATGCAAATTTCCTCACTGCATCCACTTTAGCTCCCAATTTCAGACATAGAATGTCAAATGGCGATGGCATCTTTCTTCCATAGACCACCTCGAATGGTGACATTCTGACCCCCAAATGTATTTTGGTGTTTAACTCAATACCATGTACGGAAGATAAATGTTCCAGTTATCATGGTTTCCATTTACATAATAACTTAGCATTTTTGAAATTGTCTTATGTACTTGCTCCATTCTCCCGTTTGCCTGTGGATGAAATGTGGACTGGTCAGTAATTTTTTAATTCTCAATAACCGATACAACTGTGACATTAATTTGGACATGAAGTTCTTTCCCTGGTCCGTAATTATGGTATCAGGCACCCCAAACTTCAATAACCAATTATTGACTAAAGCTTGTGCTAACATACTTGCCTGTTGGACTGGTATTGTGACCATGGCTAGAAAATATGAAAAGTGATCAATTATAGTTAAAACATAACGATTCCGTGCTGGTGTGTTTTTATATGGTCTGCAGACGTTGAGCCCAATAAACTCGAAAGGTTTCAAAGCCTCTGATAACCATCACAATGGAATTCTTCTGCACATGGTACACAATTTGCTATGTATTGCTCTACATCCCTTCTCGGAGTGCACCATCAAAATGTTCTGCTACTTGTCTTTCTGTTGTTCGACGACTCCCATGCCCTGAAAGCACATGATTATGGGCCTGCTTTAAGACTTCCTCTCTCAAACTCTTTGGTACCACTACCCGTGGGCCACATCTGGTAACTCTACACAACAAATTTCCCTCCATAATAAATGTGGCTGAGTTCTAAAAATCTGGCACTCCTCATACTCTGCTTGTGTCCTTTGCCATTCCACGACACTCTTACCCATTACTTCTAATGCAGCTGACTTGCAACTTACTGCATCTGCATTCCCGTGTTTCTTCCCTGGCTTATGAATTACTTCAAAGTCAAATTCACTTAATTTTAGAGCCCAGTGTTAACTGACTAAAAGGATCCTTGAGTCCCAGTAACCATCTCAATGCTGTTTGATCTGTCACGACCTTAAAATTCCTACCATGAAGGTAAGAACGAAAATACGTTACTCCATATATTACAGCCAACATCTCCTTTTCCATTGTGGAATAATTCCACTCTGCCCTATTTAACTGTCTGGGAGCATACACCACTGGATGCTCCTGTTCCTTTACCATTTGCCCCAGAACATGTCTTTCTGAACCATTTGAAGCGTCACATGATAAGATGAAGTCTTCTTCAAAATTCAGAAACACCACCTGACCAGAAACTACTCTCATTTTTAATTCTTCGAAAGCTTGCTGGCATTCCTCCATCCATTGAAATTTAACCCCTTTCTTTAAAAGCTTTGTTAATGGCTTGGCTATTTTAGCAAAATCATTTACAAATTTACGATAATAAGAACATAGCCCAATATACGATTGTAATTGCTTCATTGTATGTGATGTCGGAAAATTTTGAAATGCCTCTGTTAACTGAGGATTGGTTCAAACCCCTTGTACACTGATTACATGACCTAAATATTTGACCTGTGTCTGCATAAAATTACATTTTTCTAAACTTAATGTTAACCATGCCGACCGCAATCTTCTAAGGACTTCTTTTAAACGTAATATATGTTCTGGTATATCCTTCGAAAATAATATAATGTCACCTTGGTACCACATACGTGTCTTTGGTTTCAATCCTCTTAAAATTCCATCTAATAATTGCTGAAAGGTTGCTGGTGCATTCTTCAACCCGGATGGCATACGTATATACTGATAGTGCCCCCCAGGAATAGTAAAAGCTGTCTTTGCCCTATCCTCTGATGCTATTTCCAACTGGTGTATCCACTACATAAATCCATCATCGTAAAATACTTACATTGTCCCAGATTATCCAATGCGTCCGTGATATTCGGGATCGAATATGCATTCAAAATGGTTTTTGCATTCAGAAACCTATAATCACAACAAAACCTATATTTCCTTGTACCATCCATGGACTTCTTAGGTACGAGAACTACATTGCTTGAATATGGACTATCACTATGCTATATGATTCCATCCAGTAGTAGTTGTTCTATATACTCTTCTAGTAGCGGTTGCATATGATGTGCTACCCTATACGGTTTCCTAAACTCTGGTGTATTACCCTCCATTGGTATGTGATGCTTCATAATTGGTGTTGCCGGTAAAGTACCCTCCATTCCGAATAAATCGCTAAATATCAAAAACAATTCCTCCAATGCAACCCTGTCGTCTCCCTGCCAATGCTGTAATTTTCCTCTCAATTGCGCTGCATCGACATTTTGGCTTATGGCTCACTCATCACTCACCAAAACCAACTCTCTCACCAAAACATAGAGTTGGATGTGGATGAACACAATGTATTATGCTGGAAAGCAAAATGATCACTTCCTTACAGCAGATTGTTACAACCACCCAAACTCAGTGCTTGTAATATGTCAGAACAACTGAGAGGTGTGGTTTGGGAGAGAGGAGTGACTCATGCCTTAGCATGCAGAGAAACACCAGGAAGTCTGTCACTGACTTTATTGCATCAAATGTACACAGCCAGCATTTCGCTGATCCTGGTGATGGTGCCACATGGCATGCGTGTGTGGATCAGTACCTATGGCAATGTTGGTATCTGCTGCATTGGCATCTAGTCATGCACCCCGGCAGATGTAGAGCCCGCACTCACACCACAGCTAAGTGGTCTCTGCATGTGTTGGCTGCACTGGTAGTCCACTACATGGCTGACTGCTCTCTCAAGCACACAAGCACAACTCGTGGACTCCCATGCAGAGTGCCGAAGGGGAACAGCCATCCATTGTCACTGTAGTGAGCCTTATCAGCTGCAGACATCTGCCCAGGGCAGCTTGTTCAGTGACCACAGACAGCTTTGCACCCAGGAGGCCGTGAACTTGTGCCTCAGCCATGCCCTTGCGGATGGCAGATTGCAGTCTGCCAGATGATGTCACCCAGAGATGGAGGCCAGCAGCCTTCTTGCAACTCATGCTGATGCAGCTCCAAGGTGCAGCCCGCCCCACCACAGGTGTGCTGCATCTGTGCAGTGTAGGTTTGTAGTAGTTACAGTGGGCCCATTGGCCACTGATATCCATCGCCATAGTTCATTGTGACTGGTCTGCAACTTAAACAATCATTATTCTATTCATTTCTAGATGTGGACAGATTGGTGACATGTCTGCCTAATTTGAGGCTCCGGGCTTTCTCCTATCCTCTGATGTAGTTCCTCTGGAGATGACAAGTAGAGTGCCCTTTAATAATTACATCAGTTTTTCTCAGACCACTTTGGCCCCTATACTCAGGTCACTAGGTGCTGTTGTAACTGCAACATATGGTTCTTTACACCATGTCAGTGCTCTTTGCTGCCCTGATTACATCACACTTGTGTACAGTACCCACTGGGATGTGGCTTCTTGCCTGCAAGTGGTGTTGCAAATCTGCCTCACAGAATCATTTGCTGTATATCTACATGGCCTGCACATGCCATACAATGTGACAGTTGGTCCCTTAACTACTACCTTCCAGCTATAGCTGCTCGAAATTTACAAGAATTCCCCAAATCCACATCTGTACTTATTTGTGGTGCAGCAACTTGTTGATCCACTGACGTCATCAATTACAACTGCAGTGGGCACAGGACTAGCCTGGTTTGACTGTTGATCAATGGAAACATGTAGGCTCTTTGGGTGAATCACACTTCTGTTACACTAGGTCGATGGATGTCTCTGCAAACACTGCCATAAAGGTAAACGGTGGCTTGGAGCGTGCAGTTTGCCATAGATGCAGGCTGGTGGGAGTGGTATTATGCTGTGGGAGAAATCCTCCTGCTCTTGCAAAGGACCTGTCATAGTAATAGAAAACATACTGCATCTTTTCATGATTGATGTCTTCCTTGATGGCAATGTTGTATTTCAGCAGTATAATTATCCAAATCTTGGTTTGTGGTTTGAGCAGCATTATAGTGAACTCACAATAATATCTAGGCAACCAAATTCATCTGATGTAAATCCTATGGAACCCATCTGGGTCACAATGGGATGCCATCACTGTGTACAATCAGCAGCCCATTATTTATGTGAATTATGTGACAGGGACATAGACATCAATTGCTACAAACATACCAACAAACTGTCAGATCCCTGATATGCAGAATCAGTAATGTATTTTGTTCTAAAGATGACTAAAAAGCCTGAAGATGAGGTTTACCTCGAAACAAGTCACTAAATAAATAAGTAATGCAATAGTTGACAAAGTTTGTGACTAGTAGCGGTAATTTAAAAAAACTTTTACATATGTTCAGATGAAGGTGACATCTTGGCCTCACCCACATCTTGCAGAGTATGTGTTGGGTAATGGTTGTAATGCAGGTCCATAGTAATGTTTCTGGCAGCAGGTAGGCATGCTTAACCAGTCCAGAGATACAGTCATGAATTTACTATTTAGTAGGATCTTCAACATTTGCTCATCTAGCACCAAGATGCCACCTTTCAACCACCCCATTGCTGGCTGGATGATAGCTGATAGTGTAATGGTGTTTGAAACCACAGAGATTGGCTAGTTTATTGAGCAAAACCAATTCAAAACCAATTCAAATTATCATCCTTGGACAATAGTCTTGTAGGTGGGATGTCCAAAGCAGAAAATCCAAGTGGTGAAAAAAGTTTGCACCACGGTTTCTGCTGAGATGCAGAAAATAGCCACAGTTTGTGCCCAGCATGTATAATGATTGAAGCCATAAATATGTATCTGAAGCCCTTTGCCAGAGCTGAAGGTTCTCCAAAATCAAAATGTACATGCTTGAAATGTTGTGTCAGTTCACTGAGTATATCTGCTTATTTGTAGATGGCTGCCCACTTTAACCTTTTGGCATGCCAAATTCAGCTCCATGAGCAAGAGATACACATAAAGCACGTCCACAAATATCTGTCAGTGACTGTACAAACAGTACAATTTCCTCCAAAGTGCATGAGTCCATGAACAGAATCATAAACTTGTCTCCAAAAAGCAGGAGGTACAAAAAGGAGAGGACAGTTTTTGGAAGCGTCCCACCACAACAATGCTATATATGGTTTCACTGATCAAATATTAAATGCTCTGAATAACCGGACATCACCCATTTGTATTTTTTGTGATCTCTCAAAGGCCTTTGATTGTGTAAATCATGGAATTCTTTTAGATAAGCTAAATCATTATGGTTTGAGTGGGGCAGTGCACAAATGGTTTAATTCATACTTAACTGGAAGAATGCAGAAAGTTGAAATAAGTGGTTCGTGTAATATTAAAACAACAGCTGATTCCTCAAACTGGGGTGCTATCAAGCACGGGGGTCCCACAGGGTTCGGTCTTAGGCCCTTTACTGTTCTTGATATACATTAATGACTTACCATTCCACATTGATGAAGATGCAAAGTTAGTTCTTTTTGCTGATGATACAAGTATAGTAATAACATCCAAAAACCAAGAACTAAGTGATGTAATTGTAAATGATGTTTTTCACAAAATTATTAAGTGGTTCTCAGCAAACGGACTCTCTTTAAATTTTGATAAAACACAGTATATACAGTTCCGTACAGTAAATGGCACAACTCCAGTAATAAATATAGAATTTGAACAGAAGTCTGTAGCTAAGGTAGAATTTTCAAAATTTTTAGGTGTGTCCATTGATGAGAGGTTAAACTGGAAGCAACACATTGATGGTCTGCTGAAACGTCTGAGTTCAGCTACGTATGCTATTAGGGTTATTGCACATTTTGGTGATAAGAATCTCAGTAAATTAGCTTACTATGCCTACTTTCATTCACTGCTTTCGTATGGCATCATATTCTGGGGTAATTCATCATTGAGTAGAAAAGTATTCATTGCTCAAAAACGTGTAATCAGAATAATTGCTGGAGCCCACCCACGGTCATCCTGCAGACATCTATTTAAGGATCTAGGGATCCTCACAGTAACCTCACAGTATATATATTCCCTTATGAAATTTGTTGATAATAATCCAACCCAATTCAAAAGTAATAGCAGTGTGCATACCTATAACACCAGGAGAAAGGATGATCTTCACTATGCAGGGTTAAATCTGACTTTGGCACAGAAAGGGGTAAATTATGCTGCCACAAAAGTCTTTGGGCACCTACCAAACAGCATCAAAAGCCTGACAGATAGCCAACTAACATTTAAAAATAAATTAAAAGAATTTCTAGATGACAACTCCTTCTACTCATTGGCTGAATTTTTAGATATAAACTAAGTAAAAAAAAAAAAACTTAATCATTAGTGTCATGCAATATTTTGTGTAATGTAATTTCTTGTACAGACATCTTTTATTAACCTGACACGTTCCACATCATTACGTAGTGTCGTATTCATGATCTATGGAACAAGTATTAATCTAATCTAATCTAATCTTGGATCTGTCCACAGGGAACCATTTTAGTTCTAATCCAATGTTTTAGCTGCTGATTATTTTCTGCAATTGGATGTTTGTGCCCTGTGGTGCCATGAGTAGTTTGTAATTGATGTCACCAGTTATAGTATTGATCCTAGAAAAATGATCTGCTACCACATTGTCTGCCCCTTTTATATGGAAAATGTCTGTTAAAAACTGGCTGATAAATTCCAGTTGGCAGAAGTGTCTATGTGAAAAGGATTAATGCATCTTGTAAATGCAAATTAAATAGGAAAATCTTCTGCAGCCAAGATCACTTGGCATTTTTATTTCACAATTTGGACAGAATCTTGCTGTCATCATTGGATCTACAGTGTACCAAAAGTAAATCCATTACAAAGAGAATTTATTACTTTACACAAATCTGTATATTACTGATGAGAAGTAGTAAGTATCAGTTTACACACCTTTGGAAAATTCTTATTAACATGCATGTGTGCCACCAATACAATGAGAATACTTACCTCACCTAGGAAATGACACCATGTTGACTTGTTAGCCACATAAAAAAGAATATATGAAATATCCATTGCACTAACTGTGTGACCAGGAGTGGAGGTGAACAAAATAGAAAGTGCAGTCATAGCCCAAGTACATCACAGGAAAAACTGAGAGTGCCAGCAGCCTATGGCAGAGTGAGCTGTTACACGAACAGTCAACAGGTGGTGTATGTATGCACATATCGATATTTGATATTCTTACAGAAAAACACTAGAAAATCATTAATTGGCATTCTTACAGAGACTAGACTGTAGAATCAATATACCATGGGGTGTAAAATATACCACATCATGCACCAAGTATTTGAGATTATAAAGATACTAACTTAAAGCAAATACTGCCAGCTCTGGTGTGAATAGGCAGAACACGCAATGTGTGCTAGTAAAGTATACCATGATTTGTGCACCATCACATGAGTTACATAAGTGAAAAATGACCACACAGACCAAAACTCCATTCGTATAACAAGACCCTTACTTAGAGATGAAACAACCAGGAATAATCTGGCTCATAACAAGCAGCATGATAGGTACATTATTAAATGTCCATACACTTCATGTTCATCAAAATTTACAGTTACAGAAAATTGTAAAAACATTTTTTGATACAATTAAAAAGTTTTTTACAACTTTTACATTAAAAACTAATATAATGTAACAAACCCTAAAGGGATAGGTTGGATTTACACTACACATCATCAAGCCACAGAAATCCAAGAAAATCATTATGAGGGTGTGACACATGGAATCAGGAAGTTTACAGGCAGAAAACCATTTTTAGTGCAATTACTGAAGTTTTTTTTTACAATTTTCATCGACTTTTTTTAATGTTTGTAATAGCAGTGGCTCCTATAAACTCTGGATTTGTTGATGAAATGCTACCCCTGCCACAACTTGGCTGCCATCCACTATAATGGGAAGAGATACAGAATGTGTACACTAAGAGGACAGCATCATTTAAGCACACCTTTGCCTTGTCAAAAGCCTCTAGCATTTCTGTGGTCCAAGTAAGGGGTTATCATGCACTAGAATTATGTCCTGATAGTGTGGTGGTGAGAGGCACTTGCTTGGCACCTTTTCCAGAAAATGGCATAGCTGCTGGAAATCTTCTGTCCGTAGTACTGATTGTATTGCATTGACCTTATGTTGCAGTAGCATGATGCCAGATGAAGAGATCAAATGTCCCAGTAATTGTACCTTCTGTTGTTGGAGCATACACTTGTCTTCATTAATCAACAACTGATACTCCAAGAGTCTATCAAAAAGTAACTATAAATGCTTTTTGGATTCCAGGGGTGCCTTCAAAAGCACCAATGCATCATCTAAATATGCAAGAAGAAAAAGTAGTCCATGTAACATCTCATCTGCAAAGGAATTCTACATTTGAGTTGTGTTCTTGAGGCTGAACAGTAAACATAAGTATTTGAACAGTTAAAGGGAAAGATGACAGCCATTTTAGGAATGTCCAAGGATTCCATGAGAATCTGGTAGTATGCTTTTTTGAAATCAATCACAATGAGTTCCATTGCACCTGTTAATACTCTAATGAAATCTTGTGTGTTAGGCACTGGAAAATAGTCTGGGATAGTGTGTGCATTTAACACATGTACATGGCCAGTTTAAAACCCAGGTCTGTTGCATGTACTAACACACTAATGAAATCTTGTATGTTAGGCACTGGGCAACAGTCTGGGATAGTGTGTGCATGTAATGTATGTACAGGGCTGTTTTTTAGCCCAAGTGGTGCAAGCCACTGCATGGAGCACCAAGCTGAGAGGGATGCAAAGGGCACTACAAATGTGAGATTACTATACAGGACGTATCACAATTACTAGTGGTCTCTTGGGGCACCAGACTGAGAGGTGCACTCAAGAGCAAGGTTTGTATACAATTTATATCAGAATTAGTAGCAAAAACTGATACTGGCAAAAGTGTACAAGGGAGGAAAAGAAGGAGCAGGAGAGGGTGGGGTGTTTGGGCATCAAATGATAAGTCGATTGTGTGGAAAAATCTTTTCAAATTAGCCCTGCATGCATAATATGTACATGGACTCCAAGAGCCATATTTCTTTTTAATGCAGTGCACAGGCAATGTCCAAGGTCTGTTAGAATGGTAGATTAGTTCTGCAGTTAATAATTAATAAAACTCAGTATTGCTTGCTGCATCTTTGTCCAGTGTTAGTCTGTGAGTCTTGAGGGCACCAGGAGGACTGGGATTAGTCTGAATATAATATTTTGTAATTTGTTTGGTAGCAGAGATTGTTAATTAAAGTTGTGGCCTGAGTTACTCGGGCAGTTGATGCAAGGTGAAGTGGAGGAAAATTTTCTTGCAAGTTCTGTGATTCAGTTCGGGCAACCTCCAGTTTCTTAGATTTTGTGCATATTTGGTACATGTCACTTTTTTCACCATTCCCTTAGGGATGGTAAGCACACTCTAAAATTTGGAGATCTTCCAATTTGTAGTTGTGGGTGTGAGGACCACAGCCACTAGAATCCATATTTGTCATATGGCATCTGGTGCTGAAGCCCTGTGGACATCATTGTGTTGTGATTCGCCACATGGCAAAGTATAACACCAGGTGTAATAGACATTTATTTTGCCAAGAAATTTGTTATCAGATTTAGAACCCATACAGATATGTGCCTGATGCAAGGAAATGTTAGTATTTTAGAGGTGCAAGAAACTGGCACCTAGAAGGGGCTCTGTGACATCAGCTAGCACAAAAATAATGGTTTCTTGAAGCCTAGATCCAAAACAATGGTCCATTCACCAAAGATAAGAATTGTGGAGTTATCAGCAGTTATAAGCCAGGTATTAGCTAAAGGCTGTTTGTCCTGGTTCATTGGCAGTGCACTCACATCTGATCCTGGCTGAAAGAGGTAAGTGTGTGAAGAATGAGTGTCTGTAGCATAAAACTGGTATGGCCCACAAAAAATACCTAGGACATTGTGTTGTGCCAGGACTTCATGTACGTATACATTGCCAATGCTGGGCATGAAGACAGATCCTTTGGTTGAATTGGTGACAACCATTGGTTGGTCGCAACTAGTGTTGAAAGCAGTGGAAACTTTCGATGAACTGTAAATATTTCCTCTGTGAATGATGGTAGATAGTTGCTTCTTCTCAGAGGAGCCTGTCACACCCAAACCTGGTTGCTGTTGCTGTTTGGGTAACCACATAGGAAGGTGCACTTCCTTGCCTACTGCCTGAAGTATAAATGGTACCAACACCAAGTCTGTGACTGGTTGTTGACACTTCCACATGTGCTCCATTGATTGTTTCTCCTTCAGCTGTTGCAAGTCATCCTTGTGGGATGAGCTTCCTTGTTTTGCAACTGGAGAATTCCTAAGACTTGCTGGAGTGTGCAGATCTGTTCTGCCAGCAGAAGCTGCTGCTCTCTTGTAGAGTCTGGTGAGACTATCACTGCAATGCATTTACCTGTTTGAGATGCCACAAACATATTGCCATTTTGTGAAATGCTGTGCATTTTTCCAGCAACAATCAACTGTGAAGTCATGTCATTGCTGTTACTGAAAATCACTGCACTTTTGATAGTAAATAGTAGTTGGTTAAGGCACACTTGGCACAGGGTTGCATCAGAAACTTCATCTTCCATAACTAACATTCAAAGGTGACACCAAAACTCAAAGCGCAATATGTCACCAATAGTGTCATTATATAAAACTTGTATCTGTAGGTCCTGTGGTTTATAAGCATTTGAAGCACATGCTCGTTGGTGTTGATATTTACATGCAGTGGGGGTGACATGAATAATATCTGACACTAATAAAAGAGTTTGAGCATCCTATGCATCAATGGTAAGTAAAAACTATATTGTTACCACAAACACCATAAGCAGCAAATGAAACTTCCAGCACTTTGAAACACAGGACTGGCCATAGTGCTATGCAGTGCAGATGATGCAATGCAGCCAAACAGTGAAATGCGTGTAGGCTGTACTAAATTTCATATTCCTGGCAAATTTCCATTGTTCAGATACATTTGAGAGTGGAGACTGGTAGTCATGCCATTCATTTCACTCACTGACTGTTCCAATGAAATGGCATCCATTGTAATCAGTGTTGTAGGTTCACACTTGATGTGCTTCTTGCTATTTGTTGTTTTTATGGGGGTCACCACTTGTGGAAACATTATTCACAATAAACACAATGTTTAATTGATACTGGTAAAATAAAGCAATTTATTATTGAACTCTTGTGAAGGCAAACAAATTACAAGAATAATATAGTAACACTGACACATGGATGGGAAACAGAGAGAGTGAGCAAAGAACAGCAGTAGAGAATACATAACATGCTGTTCTCATTCTGTGATTGTCTTTTAGTTTTTGATTACTTGTGTCACCACAGCCTTTTTAAATAAATAAATGTCCCAAAGACAGCCCAGACAGCAATTTTTGCCTTTTTAAAAGAAAGATTAATAGCAGTATTGTGAAAAGGAGATTGTTACTCACTGTAAAGCTAACACATTGAGTTGCAAACAGGCATGATGAAAAGACTGTTACATATTAGTTTACAGCCAAAGCCTTCTTCAGAAAACAGAAGTGGACTCACATTCACACAAGCAAGTACACCTCATGCACACATGACCCCTACCTCTGGCCAGAGTGACTGGAGTCTGGCCCTCTTCACTATCCAACTAGTCATACATAAGCCCTTACTCATGGATGAGAGTGTCTGTGAAGAGAGGAAGTTGCTAATTTGAGAAAATCTGCTGTAATAAATTGTCATTCTTGTGACATTGATATGTTTTAGTATAGTGCTACATTCAAGGCAGGTGTTCAAAACACATTGGAGCTGTAATCCTGATAATGTTTCAGGGTGCACCTTCAATTTCCTGTCTCCTTGCTGGTTGTCAGCAAGTGCTATGAAATAATGTTCATTCACAGTGGTGTCAATGCAGATAGTACACCGACTGGTTCATTCTGCTCACCATCAACATAGTAAATTGTGCAATGAAGTCTAAATGACACAACTGTATGATGATGCCTTATCTGCAATCTGACGGAAAGTGAACACAAGTGGCTTATGGCCTGTGAGAAGCATAAAATGTCTACCTATGAGCATGTGGCTCAACCCATTGATTCATGCTTAGGCCACACAGAGCCTGTGATCATACAGTGGCCAATTTGCTTGTGAAGTTGAAAATTTTTTGCTGAAGAAAGCTAAACATTTCCAGTTATGTTGCACATGTCCTTGTATCAACTCCAATTGCTGTTGATGATGTTTACATCACAAATGCAACAGATGTGTCAGGAAGAGGATGAGCTAACAGTGCAACCTCTGCAACAGCAGTTTTCAATCTGGCTGAGGATGTTTTCTTTTCATCGAACCATTTTACTGTGTGTCTCCAGGTTTCGGTGAACCTTTCAGCATTTTGTAGAGAGGTGCTGCCAACAATGCACAATTGTGCACAAGATGTCATAAAAATTTGCCAAGCCCAAGAAAAAGTGTGATTCTCATATTGTAGTGGGCTAGGGAAACTGAGAAATAGCTTCTACTCTGTCTTGCGGTGGCAGAATTCCTTCAGCAGCAATAAGGTATCCCAAGAATTTTATTTCTATTGCTCCAAAGACTATTTTTACAGATTAATCACTAACCCATGTTCTTTTAGTCTAGTGAACAGTTGCTGTACATGTGTTAGATGATCTGCCTCGTTGGACGATATTACAAGTAGGGTACCAATGTAGACGTAACAAAATCCAAGTCTTTAATTACTTCACACATGACTCATAGAAGAGTCTGGGTGCCACTACACATTCCAAATGTCATTTGAATAAATTTGTAAAGCCTGAATGGAGTTCAAACAGCTGTTTTGGGTATATCTTCCAGTGCAGTTGGTAGATGATAAAAAGAATGGATGAGGTCAGTTGTGGAGAAAACAAACTTACCATGAATGCGCGTACCAAAGTCTTCAATATGTGGCACAGGATAATGATCATGTATTGTTCTGGCATCAAGCTGATGATAGTCGACACATTGGTGCAACCCATTACTCCTCTTAGGGAGTATTTGAAGGGCAACAGATCTATTATGTTAACATAAAAGAGAACTCTTGGTTTGCCGTTTTTAGTTTTTCTCAATGCAGATGATGAGGCAATGTGTGAACAGGCGGTCCTGGTGTGGTGACAATGTGATGTACCACTGAGCTTCTTACCAGTGCTAGAGCAGATAACAGACAGTTGACTTAAGAGGATTGGTGAAGCGAGTCATTGACTGGTGAATCACCTGTGATCAATTTTATGCCACAAGTGCCCATGACTTAACAACTGTGTGGTAATGTCAACCAAGGGTCGATTATGAAGATCTGGTAGGAGGATGTAAATAATAACAAATCTGCTCCTGCATTTGGGTACCTTTCATCAGCAAAAATGAGTCTTCAAATGAATTCATATCAAAAATTGAAGTTTTGATGTAAGGTTAGTCATGTAAGATAAGTCTTGATGAAGGATGCATTACAGTATACAGGTAATTGCCACCAGTAGTCCACTGTGCAAGATGACAAGGGGAAGCTGAGATGACAGCTCTTTTACCAATGAGGAACTGTAATTTGGTAAAGTGCTCTGTTACAAATGGTTGATGGCTGTCTGATTTGAAATCAGTCACTGTCACCACTGATTCCCAATGGTGTATCCATTTTCACAAGGTGGTTGTTGTTGAAACTCTGTTCATGAGTGGTTCCACATAGTGTGATTGATGTGGAAACGTACATAAAACATGTTTTATTGTTCCGGTGCAATATTCAGTTTTTCCAGCATGCAATGCTATTGTTCTGGAACACGGTTTGGAAACTCGGAGTCATGAAATGCCATGCATAAATAAAATTCATTTGTTCAGCACAACTTGTGTGATTAATTATAATATGTAACTGTAAGGCTGTAAGGAGCATCTATATCAGAGGGGTACCATAATGGCTGACAGCAGTAGACAATTTCTTTCACTGGCCTGAAATCTGTCCTATGAAAGATACAATGGCAGCAACTGCAGCCATGATCTTCTTTTCAGTGGACTCCACATTTTGGCATTTCTCTCCATGTCGCTCCCAATCAGGGCAAACAGTTCAAGTCTTATATCTTTAAAGTACTCCCAGCATTTCTTGATATGAACTATATTTGAGCCTGTGCCTACCACCCTTCCACTAATGGTCTTGTGGAATGGCTTTACTGACAATTAAAGGCCTCACACAGAGCACTGGACCAATAGCCTCCCTATTGTCCCAAGAGGCCTCCGGACAGCTATCAGAGAAGAGATGAATGCAACAACGGCTGAGTTAGGGTATGGACACAGACTCTGAGTACCAAAAGAGTTCTTTGCTAACACATCGAATGGTATTATTGAAGCCTTGGACTTTCTGCAACAACTTTGCTCACAGATTTGCAAGCCACATTTCAAAAGAATATTCTACCCTGTGTCTATCCTTTTTCTATGGCTACAATCCCAAAAACAGGTTTTGTTCAACATGATGCCATTCAAAAACCTCTCCATCACCATATGATAGTCCATACATGGTATTGGCATTCCACGATAAAACATTCAGTGTTGATTTCAATGGCTCTTCCACCACAATATCCATTGGCAGACACAAGCTGACCTTTACTCCAACTGAGGTAGGAAATTTAAATGGCACAAAGGTTCAAATGGCAATGAAGAAAGTTTTCTTATCTAACAGCTGTATTATTGGCAAATGACAAAATTATCAGTACTCTTTTATGTGAGAGCAGTTTAATGTGCTTGGAGATTCCTTAAGTTTGCCAAAAAGTTTGTAGAAAGTGAAATTTTTAATTGGGATAATTCATAAACTAACAGGAAACTGAAAAATCAAGACCACATAATTGTGACACCAGACTTTAGAAATAATTACATTTGAAGGTTTAAACATTTTCAAAAGACAAAAATTTTTAATACAAAGAATTTTTGAAGTATTGTGGTCTCAAGAAAAGTAAGATGTTTGTTGAAATAAGAAGAATGTCAACCCTAAAACAAATAACTTTTACCAGCATTAAATTTAACATCCCATGGTTTGCAGGTGCAGAAAATCATGAGTACTTATTTAAGTAAAATATTTTCATATAAATAAAATGTAGAATTATCATTGGCAATCATTAAATTTTATACAGCGAATAATGAAGTTTAAGAAATGTTCTCAAAAAAGAAAATAATTATTTATGCAACTATCATATACAGTACAAGTAATGAGGGAGATCAGAAAAGGAAAAGAAAATAATAATAATATTGACAAGTAGGATAATCATACAGTGTTATGTTATATACTCTTCGTGGAATCGTATAGGATTGCCACCAGGCTCAGTCAGTGTTAAGTGATTGTTGTTTTTCTATCCTGCAGTTACTTATTTTTAAATCTGTTTTTTGCCATCTGGGCAACAATTTAAAGAAGGAATCTCAGCAGGATGTGTATTAACAGAAATATGGTGCAATTGAGATTGTGGTATAATAAAATTAATTTGGGAGAATACTAATAATTTGATGTTATTGTATGTGGAATATGTTTTTCTTCAAAAACAACTGAGGTCATAAACACTGATATCATAACATTAGAATGCCAATAAGTAAAAAAGTTAAAAGCAACTACATGTTAAGCCCAGTGAATGGAAGGAAAGAGAGCTAAAAGCAATGACATAGTGTTGGAGAAAGGTCCACAAAATATGCTGTAGAGACAGTAGAGATCCCTAATCAAAGGTTAAATGTCCTGTGCCATATTACTTTAATGGACAAAAAAGTAAAAGGTGATTGACAGTCCATCATCATTTATTAAAATGGCTATTAACTCAGATGGCAAACATACACAGGAAATAATCATTTAAAAAAAGGGTATTGGATGGGGAAATGGTGAACTGTAGAAACATTGATGACAATGAATACAAAGTGGTGAGGGATCACCAAATAACAAATAATAATGGCCAAAATGGCAGTGACTAATACACAGTTTAGCTAAAATGATCTTGCGATGAGAGGACTGAGAGAAGTTTAGCCAAGACATTGTGAGAGGTTTAACTCGATGGAGATTGTTCCTGTAAAGAGAAGGCCAGAGGTGATGCCAAAGTGGCACCACCTGCTGACAGATGGCAACATGGAAATCATCCAAAGGAATGGAAGAGCTAGTAGGCTGAAGTACAAACACTGCAACCTTGGCAGCAGCATCAGCAGACTTATTTCCTGCCAACCCCAATCATCAGGAATCAATCATCAGCCATGGTGGCTCCCTCAACAGCGATCAAGTGGAATTTTTTTTTGAACCTGTGGCACTGAGGGAAGGACTGTGTACAGCACACAGAGGCTCTGAAGGGCACTGAGAGAATGGAGCATGTGACATAATTACAATGCCTGTGTCACTCAACATACACGGTGCCCTAATAGAGATTGAAACTGTAAAAACTGAGCAGTGTTTGTTAGCTGATGCCAAAAATGGTCAGTGCCAATGACACCAAGGTCAGTCCTAGAGCCACCAGTGTGCATGAAGGTACTACTGCTAAGTTGTGTGTGTATATCGAGAAACTTACAGCAATAGATCAAATCTGAAGTAGTGTCCTTGGGAAGTAAATGAAGTCCAGGATAAATATTGGCCACCACACGAAGCCAAGGTGGTGAAGGGTTCACACCCATTGGGAACTTGGTAGGTAGCATGAGGTTAAGCTGCTGGAGCAATAGCCAGAGGCAAACTTCAGGAAGTAATAGAGAAGAACAAGAGTGTGGCAGTCAAGGTAATCATTGAAAATTGCGGCATAGGATGGGTGGCCGGGCATGGAAGACAAACAACATGATTATCCACTAAGGAAGACAGCACGACAGTATGACGGTGGTAGTTTTGCAGCTTTTGCGTAGAGACTCTCACCCAGGCTAGTGTAACAGGCAGCAATGGCTAAACATATTCAGTGATGGTGGATTTTATTAGGATGGTATAAGATGGATAGATGTGCAGAGGAGTAAACGAAACACCCATAGTCTAGTTTTGAAGGAACAAGGGACTGGTGTAAATGGAGGGGGGTGGTCTGATCCGCTCCCAGTATGTATCACATAGGACACTGAGGGACCAGATACAGCATGCAGCCGGATATGACACATTGGAGGTCCAAAAAAGTTTCCTATCAAGCATAAGGCCCAGGAATTTTGTAGAACCAATGAATGGTAGAGCAACAGCCATAAGATGTAAGGATGGTGGAAGAAATCCATTGCACCGTCAGAAATTTGTACAAATGGTTTTGTCAGTGGACAAGCAAAAATCTTTGTCGATACTCCATCAGTAAAGACTACAGAGACATCACTGAGGATGCCATTCAAGGAGACAAGTCAATAGAGAACCACAATAGATCACAAAGTCCTCGATGAAAAGGGAACTGGAGGTGCCTGACGAGAAATAGTCCAGGATAGGTTTAATGGCAACAGAATAGAGGATGATGCTTAGGATGGAGCTGTGAAGCACTCTGTTCTTTTGGGTAAAGATTACGACAAGGCCAAACACACATGTGCCTTGAAAATTTAATGTTTTAAGATCTACTGAAGGAAATCGAGTAGGGGCACTGGAAGTCTCATGAGTATAAAATACAGATACCAGTCATCCATCAGGCATCATAGGCTTGCTCCAAATCAAAAAACATGGCCATTGTCTGGTATCTCTGTAGAAAACTGTTCATGACATGGGTTGACAAAGTAACAAGATGGTCAACTGCAGAACGATGCACACAAAATCAACATTGTGTACATGTTAGTAGACTGTGAGACTTACCATATCACCCAATCGTGAATTATATGTTCCATCACCTTGCAAACACAGCTGGTGAGAGAAATGGGGTGGTAGCTAGAAGGAAGGGGTTTGTCCTTACTTAGTTTAGGAATGGGTACGACAGTAGCTTCACACCAGCGTCTGAGAAATGTGCTGTCTGCCCAAATGCAACAGTAAATATGAAGAAGAAAGTGCTTGTGTGCAAGAGAAAAGGGCTGCAACATCTGAATGTGAACATCGTCCAGCCCTGAAGCAGAAGATCGGGATGAGGTGAGGCATGGTCAAGCTTCGTTGTTGTAAAGACGGCATTGTAGCATTTATGATTCTGAGAGGAGAAGGGAATCACCTGAGTCTACTCCACTCATTTCTAAGGGAGGTTGGCAGGGTGATTAGTGGGTGGAGCTTGAAATCTCTGAAAAATTGTGGCCCAAGTTTTTGGAGATAGAAATAGGGTCCACAATGACATCATTTGCTATGGTCAGGCTGGAAATCGGGGAATGTACCTTGGTCCCACAGAGCTGGTGAAGGCTGCCCCACACAATGGAATAGGGAGTTAAACTGTTAAAAGAATTAGTAAAGGAAATCCAGCTAGCTTTTCTGCTATTCCAAGGAATGCAATGACACTGCGCACGCAACTGTTTACAACAAGTACAGTTTGCCATTGTAGGATGATCCTTCAAAGTGCAGAGAGCACATTTCCACATGTCAATCACACAGCATGCTACACTGTACTGGGGTTTGGGACAATGCAGGGTAAAGAAGACTAAAGGCCAAAATACTAAATGTCTTTTTCCAAAGCTGTTTCACAGAGGAAGGCTTCACTGTAGTTCCTTCTCTAGATTGTCACGCAGAAGACAAAATGGTAGATATTGAAATAGATGACAGAGGGATAGAAAAACAATTAAAATCACTCATAAAAGGAAAGGCCACTGGACCTGATGGGATACCAGTTTGATTGTACACAGAGTACATGAAGGAACTTGCCCCCCTTCTTGCAATGATGTACCATAAGTCTCTGGAAGAATGTAGCGTTCCAAAATATTGGAAAAGGGCACAGGTCATCCCCATTTTCAAGAAGGGATGTCGAACAGATGTGAAGAACTATAGAACTATATCTCTAATGTTGATCAGTTTTAGAATTTTGGAACAAGTATTATGTTCGAGTATAATGACTTTTCTGGAGACTAGAAATCTACTCTGTAGGAATCAGCATGGGGATTGAAGAGTTTCTAGACAACAGAATGCAGCACGTCATTCTCAATGGTGAGAAGTCTTCCAAAGTAAGAGTGATTTCAGGTGTGCCGCAGGGGAGTGTCGTTGGACTGTTGCTATTCACAATATATATAAATGACCTTGCGGATAACATCAGAAGTTCATTGAGGCTTTTTGCAGATGATGCTGTAGTGAAGTTCGGTGGCAGGAGGAACAAGACTTCTGGTCAGGGGAATAAAGGGTTATAAATACAAAATCAAATGGGGTAATGCAGGATTAGGTTTAATAATGAATAAAAAAAAATAGGAGTGTGGATAAGCTACTACAAACAGCATAGTGAATGCCTTATTGTGGCCAAGATAGACACAAAGCCCACGCCTACTACAGTAGTACAAGTTTATATGCCAACTAGCTCTGCAGATGATGAAGAAATTGAAGAAATGTATGATGAGATAAAAGAAATTATTCAGGTAGTGAAGTGAGATGAAAATTTAATAGTCATGGGTGACTGGAATTCTAGAGTAGGAAAAGGGAGAGAAGGAAACATAGTGGGTGAATATGGATTGGGGGAGAGAAATGAAAGAGGAAGCCGTCTGGTAGAATTTTGCACAGAGCATAACTTAATCATAGCTAACACTTGGTTCAAGAATCATAAAAGAAGACTGTATACATGGAAGAATCCTGGAGATTCTAGGTGGTTTCAGATAGATTATATAATCGTAAGACAGAGATTTAGGAACCAGGTTTTAAATTGTAAGACATTTCCAGGGGCAGATGTGGACTCTGACCATGACTCTGGCTATGAACTGTAGATTAAAACTGAAGAAATTGCAAAAAGGTGGGAATTTAAGGGGATGGGACCTGGATAACCTGACTAAACCAGAGGTTGTATACAGTTTCAGGGAGAGCATAAGGGAACAATTGACAGGAATGGGGGAAAGAAATACAGTAGAAGAAGAATGAGTAGCTCTCAGGGATGAAGTAATGAAGGCAGCAGAGGATCAAGTAGGTAAAAAGATGAGAGCTAATAGTAATCCCTGGCTAACAAATGAGATATTGAATTTAATTGATGAAAGGAGAAAATATAAAAATGCAGTAAAAGGAATACAAACGTCTCAAAAATGAGATCGACAGGAAGTGCAAAATGGCTAAGCAGGGATGGCTAGAGGATAAATGTAAGGATTTAGAGGTATATATCACTAGGGGGAAAATTAAAGAGACCTCTGGAGAAAAGAGAACCACTTGTATGAATATCAAGAGCTCAGATAGAAACCCAGTACTAAGCAAAGAAGGGAAAGCAGAAAGGTGAAAGGAGTATATAGAGGGTCTATACAAGGGTGATGTACTTGAGGACAATATTCTGGAAATGGAAGAGGATGTAGATGAAGATGAAATGGGAGATACGATACTGCGTGAAGAGTTTGACAGAGCACTGAAAGACCTGAGTTGAAACAAAAACTCTACCATCTGGTGAGCAAGATGTATGAAACAGGCGAAATACCCTCAGACTTCAAGAAGAATATAATAATTCCAATCCCAAAGAATGCAGCTGTTGACAGATGTGAAAATTACCGAACTATCAGTTTAATAAGTCACAGCTGCAAAATACTAAAGCGAATTCTTTACAGACGAATTGAAAAACTGGCAGGGAAGATCAGTTTGGATTTTGTAGAAATATTGGAACACGTGAGGCAATACTGACCCAACAACTTATCTTAGAAGCTAGATTAAGGAAAGGCAAACCTACCTTTCTAGCATTTGTAGAGTTAGAGAAAGCTTTTGACAATGTTGACTGGAATACTCTCTTTCAAATTCTGAAGGTGGCTGGAGTAAATTACAGGGAGCGAAAGACTATTTACAATTTGTATAGAAACCAGATGGCAGTTATAAGAGTCGAGGGACATGAAAGGGAAGCAGTGGTTGGGAAGGAAGTGAGGCAGGGTTGTAGCGTCTCCCCAATGTTATTCAATCTGTATATTGAGCAAGCAGTGAAGGAAACAAAAGAAAAATTTGGAGTAGGTATTAAAATCCATGGAGAAGAAATAAAAAGTTTAAAGTTCACCGATGACATTGTAATTCTGTCAGAGACAACAAAGGACTTGGAAAAGCAGTTGAATGGAATGGATAGTGTCTTGAAAGGAGGATATAAGATGAACATCTAAAAGCAAAACGAGGATAGTGGAATGTAGTCGAACAAAATCGGTGATGCTGAGGAAATTAGACTAGGAAATGAGACACTTAAAGTAGTAAAGGAGGTTTGTTATTTGGGGAGAAAAATAACTGATGATGGTCAAAGTAGAGAGGATATAAAATGTAGACTGGCAATGGCAAGGAAAGCGTTTCTGAAGCAGAGAAATTTGTTAACATCGAGTATAGATTTAAGCGTCAAAAGTCGTTCCTGAAAGTATTTGTATGGAGTGTAGCCATGTATGGAAGTGAAACATGGACGATAAATAGTTTGGACAGGAAGAGAATAGAAGCTTTTGAAATGTGGTGCTACAGAAGAATGCTGAAGATTATCTTGGTAGATCATATAACTAATGAGGAGGTATTGAATAGGATTGGGGAGAAGTTTGTAGCACAACTTGACTAGAAGAAGGGATCGGTTGGTAGGACATGTTCTGAGGCATCAAGGGATTACCAATTTAGTATTGGAGGGCAGCGTGAAGGGTAAAAATCATAGAGGGAGACCAAGAGATGAAGGATGTAGGCTCCAGTAGGTACTGGGAGAAGATGAAGCTTGCACGGGATAGAGTAGCATGGAAAGCTGCATCAAACCAGTCTCAGGACTGGAGACCACAACAACAACAACAACAACAACAACAACAACAACAATAGCTGTAGTATATCAAGAAGTTGTAATAATGGAAAATTGTACTGAAATGCAGGAGGATCTGCAGCAAATTGATGTTTGGTGCAGGGAATGGCAATTGAATCTCAATGTAGACAAGTGTAATGTGCTGCGAATACATAGAAAGAAAGATCCTTTATCGTTTAGCTACAATATAGCAGGTCAGCAACTGGAAGCAGTTAATTCCATAAATTATCTGGAAGTAGGCATTAAATTGAATAACCATATAAAATTAATCACTGGTGAAGCAGATGCCAGACTGAGATTCATTGGAAGAATCATAAGGAAATGCAATCCGAAAACAAAGGAAGTAGGTTACAGTATGCTTGTTCGCCCACTACTTGAATACTGCTCACCAGTGTGGGATCCATACCAGATAGGGTCGATAGAAGAGATAGAGAAGATCCAACAGAGAGCAACACACGTCATTACAGGATCATTTAGTAATCACAAAAGCATTACAGAGATGGTAGATAAACTCCAGTGGAAGACTCTGCAAGAGAGATGCTCAGTAGCTTGGTACGAGCTTTTGTTGAAGATTCAAGAACATACCTTCACTGAGGAGTCAAGCATTATCTTGCTCCCTCTTACATATATCTTACAAAGACACCATGAGGATAAAATCAGAGAGACATTAGAGCCCACACAGAGGCTTACCAACGATCTTTCTTTCCATGAACAATACAAGACTGGAGTAGAAGGGAGAACTGATAGAGGTACTCATGGTACCCTCTGCCACACACCGTCACGTGGTTTGCTGAGTATGGATGTAGATGTAGATGAAAGAAGAAGTGCAAGGCATGGAACATTCTGCAGTGGTAAGGATAACATTCATAAGGTACTCTACCCAGTCATCACAGCTGGTGAAACGTTGTTTGTTCAATGTAGCCAGGGAGGAGTTAAACCTCCTGTCACCCTTAGAAATCTACCAGTTGGGTTTACACACAGGCAGGATATGAGTCAGCAAACAGATAGCCAACAGGAAATGCTTGCTCAGGTACAAGTCAGAGAGATTGGACATGCAAGGTGATGGACAAGCTGGGAAGTACAGAACAAAAGGTCCAAATTGGAACAGATGTGCTTGGAGTCTGAAAGGAATGTGGGTGCTCCACTGTTATGAAGATGACACAGAGGTGATTGAGAAGGTCAGACAAGACAGACCATCTTGGACAGGTTCTCAAAGAGCCCCAAAGGGAATGGTGGGCATTAAAGTCACCAAGCAGCAAAAATAGGTGAGTGAGCTGACCAATGAACTGGAGTAAGTCTGCCCTGATGACAGTGAATGACGTTGGGATGTGGACATTACAAAGAGAAAAGGTGAAATGTGGATGGAAAATGTGGACTTAAATAGCTTGCTGCCAGGTGTTCAGTGATATGATTTGGCTGTCGATATCATCACCAATGGGTAGAAGGAAACACGAGAGGTCAAGGGGGCCGAAAGGACATAAGTTCACTATTTGGAGGCAGAAAACAACTGGACACTGTCATTCCAAGAGCAGCCATAATTCATAAATTTTGGATCCAATGCCATGAACATTCCATTGGAGGAGAGGCATAATGGTGAATGAGGAGAAGGGAACAAACATACGACAGTCACCTCAGCAACTGGTGAGTCCCAGCCTTCAAAGACTCACATCTACAAGCTGGAGGATCTGGTTCCATGAAATCTACGCAGGCACCAGCAGTCTGTCTGGGCTGACCTGCAGACTACAGGGCAAAAGAGACTAGGTGGCATACACCAGTGAAATGGAGGTCAGCCAGTGAGGGAATCATCTCTAAAGTCGGGGAAGAGGAAGATATCTTATTGCCTTTACAGTTGGTAGATGGAGACTCAGATGTTTGTTGGTGGAAAGGATGTAAAATGTCTCCACAGGAGAGTTCCTTTTGTTCTTTCTGGCCTGCCAATTGTGTGGCAGGTGATTTTGCCACCAAGGGTGAAGATTTGGTGACTTTTTGCACTGCTGTAGGAGATGGAGATGGGGATGCTTCCATGGTATTGGACGATTTCACAACTGCAGGTATGGAGAGCTTCAAAAACTAAAATGATATGAATGATCTCTACAATACACAATGCCACTTTGACTGATACTCAAATAAAATGCAGAAAAACCAATTACACAATAAAAACTCCTGAACCTGTATTAGACTACAACAAATATATGAAAGGAGTGGATCGGGCAGACTATTATTTGAGTTATTACCCTATATACAGAAAAACTATAATTTGGTCAAATGAGGTTTGCATGTACCTCTTTAATTGCACCTTATTTAATGCTTTCCATATATGGCAATATTTCAATACAGACCATAAGAGTCTCTGAGTTCACAATTTTTTATTTAAAGTGTCTGATTCATGGATAAAAGACCATGTACCTGCTTCTGAACAAAACTTGGTTTCCACTACATTACGTACGCCTCATCATGATCCGGTTGACAGACTTTCCAGTCACAGAGAGCAACACCAGCTAATACTTATTTCTGAAACAAATAAATGAAAATGAATGAACTGCCATGTATTTTCCAAAAACAGAAAAAGGAGAACAACAAACTTAATGTGCAAGTATTGTGGAGTTTCCTTACATCTTGGAGACTGTTAAGCTACTTATCATACTAAACAGAAGTACTAAGTACCAAAGACAATGCAAATAAACAAATATATGAAACAAACAAATTTTGTGTTTATTTACATATGTATATCTTCCAAATTTTATGAAAGTAGGGGAACAGGGCTTTGAACTTATGAGAACTAACGAGGAGATTAGTGAAACTTATATTATAATGTCCCAATAATGTAAAGTAATCCGAATTAGCACTGCCAGCGCCAAGCAAGAACATTTGTATGAGGTGTGCGGACAGCAAAGTGTTAAGCATTCTACAATACTGTTTGTAATGGGCTACTGTAACTTGATTGTGACTACTTCTGACATTTTGATGTAATTCCCACTTTGTTCTACATGATATCCTTATCCCACTAGTCAGCCACCTGGGCTGCCTATTACTGTTTGTACCCCATTTAGAATGTTCTAATGGAAAGCAATTTTCAAAGAACATGGGAAATGTGTTAAGAAAAGCATTGTATTTATCATCTATGTTATCGGCACTATAAACATCCTGCCACTCTTGTTCCTTGACAAGATTTAAAAAAACTCTCTATTGCTGTTGGATTAACTTTCCTACATATTTTGTAATTATATGTGTTTTTTTAGTACAAAAGCCTTTTAGTGTAAAAATTTGTGCAGCATGGTCTGAAAGACCATTTACCCTTTTACTGACAGAATGCCCATCTAGTAATGAAGAATGAATAAAAATATTGTCTATGGATGTAATACTGTTTCCCTGCACCATGGTTGGAAAAAACAGTCTGCATTAGATCATATGAATTTAGGAGATCTACTAACATCCTTTTTCTTGCAACATCATATACCAAATTTATACTGAAGTCCCCACGTATGAGTAATTTCTGGTACTTCTTACAAAGTTAATCAAGAACCCCCCCTAGCTTGAGCAAAAATGCTCTGAAGTCAGAGTTAGGGGACCTATAAACAACAACAATTATAAGTTTAGTTTTACTAAAATCAACTGCCTCTCCACAACATTCAAATATCTGTTCAGTGCAGTGTCGTGATACGTCTATGGACTCAAATGGAATTCTGTTTTTCTCGTACATAGCCACTCCCTCACTCTGCAAGGCACTCCTTGAAAAACAGCCAGCTAATCTGTATTCTGGTAAAGCAAGCCACTGAACTGTCAAATTATTTAAGTGGTGCTCTGATATACCAATAATTTCAGAGTCAACATCTATAAGCAGTTCACTAACTTTATCTCCAATACCTCTTACATTTTGATGAAACATGCTAATTCCTCCTCTACTTGGAAGCACGACATCCTTTGAAGGTGATCCCATAGTTAGAGGGACTTCCTTTAAGCAGGTATAACTATTAGCTGACTTCAATCTAAAAAAGGTGGAGCTCTAACACCAACTACCACAGGAATTTTTCCATGAGTCATCTATAAGCTTTGCCAGCCTCCCCTTCCCATACCTATTGAGGTGCATGCCATGCCTAGGGAAACCTGACCTACTGGTAGACCCAACTGGCACCACTGAAATATGACCCATGCCCTCTGCCATCAGCGCCATCTCGAGCCCCATGTTCACACACCTAACAGCCGCATTAAGATGAGGCCGATCATGACACTGAAACACTTGCACAAAATGCACCTTAGTGACATCAGTTTGAGTAGCTATCTTTACCAGGTCACAACCTACATCATATTCCCCATCCCCATCAAGACTGTTCTGTGCTCCACCCATTACCACTAACTGATTCTCCTTCGTAAAATTTCTACATAACTCCCATACGCTGTCAGTCACCTGAGCCAACCCTGCCCAAGGCTTCACAATGCTGGTGACCTGGTACTCACTCCCCAACACTTCCTGCAACTGCTGGCCCACACCCCTACCATGTGAACTACCTAGCAGCAGAACCTTCTTCTTTCTATTAGACTTAGCAACTGACATAGGCCTCCTAACTGCTGAGGACTGCTGCATGTTCCCTACGTCTACAGCTGCAAGAGGCTCCTCTCCATTCAGCTCTGAGAGTTGGTCACTCTATTGCATGTACGCTGAGTGTAACTATCTGAATACCTCCTCCTCCTCTTCCTAGCTGCCTTCTTGCCAACTACCAGTTTCCATTCTCCACCACCCTTCATCCTCCTCAACTTATCTAGTTCCTCCTTTGCATGTTGCAACTGCACCTGAAGGGCACAGATCTTATGCTCCTCCTCCTCTATCAGCTTATTTCTACTACAGATTCTGCATTCCCAGGACAGGATCTCGCTAGAGATTGTCTTCAGATATTCTGTAATGTGCCCAGCTACCCTGGTCTGTCTCCTGTTTCCTAGTCTACGAATTACTGTTGTTACCATCCGAGATACATCATCATCCACCCTCCACAGTTCCTTTTCCTTTACCATGATGCCCTGGTCATCACTATTGATGCCAACTCCTTCTACCCTGACATTGCTAATGTCCAAGGCCTTGCCACTATTGAACACTACCTATCCAAACACCCAATTGATTCCAAACCAACAATCTCCTTCCATGTCGCAATGACCAACTATTTTCTCACGCACAATTAATTCACATTTAAAGGGTCTCACTGAGTACTTCACAGACCAAAATTATCCTCCCAACCTTAGAAACAGATCCCCAGCACCATATCTCTCCATTCAGCTACCATCTACCACATTACCACCTTACAGGCATTAAGGAGCACTCCCCTCTTGACTCAGTGTCACTCAGGACTGAAGCAACTGAGTCACATTCTCTGCCAGGGTTTAGACTATCTCTCATCATGCCCTGAAACAAGGAAAATCCTACTCAATTACCTCCCCATTCCTTCCACATGGGTATTCTGCTGCCCACTGAACCTACGCTGGAACCTAGTCAATCCCTATTCCATCCCACTGCCAACTCCTTGCTCATGGCTCACATCCCCAATAAACCTAGATGCAAGACCTGTCCCATTCATCCTCCTACCACTATCTAGTCCTATCTGGTCACAAACAGAGGTGTGCACCAATCCTGCATAGCCTGTACACTTATTAAGACAAATGAATGTGGAGATGAATTAAAACTGTTGTATACGCATGCACTCAAAATGACCACACACTCACTCTATCTCACATGCACTCACACATGCAGTACAACCAGTTATGAGGGAAGATAGATAATCAAGAAATTAAAACACAGAGAGAACAAACCATAGATGAGCTAAAAGAAAAGTACAGGCAAATGTTACTGGCTGACCATTTACAAAAAAAACCTGGGTGAGACAGCCACCCTGTTGACACGTTAAAAACATCTCCCTAACATCCTGTTACAAATGTTGGACAATTCACAAAACATTTAAACTTGAACCACATTTGTTTGTTCATTACATAAAATAGACTGTAGGTCCACCAGTAACTCCACCACAGTTTGCTGGTCGACAAATAAAATGCAGTCCAATAAAATGTGGCGCACAGTGATCTGCAGGCCAGAAGCATCATGAGTAAGGAGGACCTCATCCCGTCGATGTGACTGGAAGGAAGTACTCCGTGGCCGAGTTGTGGGCTTTATGACACGGAGCTTGTTGTCACTCACTTCCAGCTACTCATCTTCCCATTGACACAGGACTTTATACCTCAACAGCAAGGTAACAGTATGCATGGGGATAGCACAACGAAATACCTAAGGGTCATGACATGCCTCCTTGGCTGCTCGATCTGCCCTTTCATTCCCTGCATTTCTCACATGCCCTGGTACCCAACAGAAGGACACCTCCTTCCCCAGTTGTCATAGTTGGAGGAGCGTATACTAGATATTCTGGGTTTCTTTATCTGTTGGGTACAAATGTTGGAGAGAATGAAGGGCACTCAGAGAATCTGAGCAGATGAGAAATCCAACACTGGGAGAATGTCTCATCTGTTCCAGTGCCTGCAAGATTGCACATAATTCTGCACTGAAGATAGTAAATTCCGAAGGCAGTATAACCTTTGAGCACACGATCCGGGAAGATGACAGAGTGGCTAACGGAGTACCCCTGCTTAGACTCAACTGTAAACACAGCTACACAGTTGTGCTGCCCAGATAAAATGTTAGAAAATATCACAATAAAAATGGAAGAAGGAGTGCTCTCTCTCCTGCACTGCACCAGATCTATAAGGGGCATTCAAATGAAATCCAGTCACTAGTGTAAAGTAATGGTAATGATTTTATTAACTCAAAAGTGTTGTTATAGACAGTACACATACTCAAAAATAGTTGCCAAAACTGTTGGCACATTTACCCCATTGTGACACTAGCCAGTCAATTACATCCTTGAAGAGGCTAGTAGGCTGTTGTCAGATCAAGGCCTGGACCCAGTCACACACTTAGTCACCCGTTGCGAAGCTATGTCTGTGAATAGCTTGTTGTAGAGGTCCAAACAGATGAAAGTCACAAGGTGAAAGGTTGGGACTGTACAGTAGATGTTCCAGTGCTTCCCATCGAAACTGCTGCAACGTCATCTTCACCGTATTGTCTGTTTGTGGGTGGGCGTTATCATGCGGGAGGATAACACCATTGGAAAACATGCCTCGGCTTTTTGGCTTGATGGCTCATCTGAGGTTCTGTAAAGTGGCTTGATAACGCTGGGCATTGATGTTATTCCCTGTTTCAGAAACTCGATAAGCAGTGTGCCCTTGTGGTAAAAAAAAAAAAAAAAAAAAAAAAAAAAAAAAAAAAAAAAAAAAAAAAAAACACCCTTTGATTTATTTGTAGGTGGTGAAGTTGCATGTTTCCATTGCCTGCTCTGACGCTTGCTTTCTGGTTCAAAATCGTGACACCATGTTTCGGCACCTGTGACTATACCTGACAGAAAGTCGTATTCCTCCTTATGATACTGTTGCAGATGATTCAAAGACAGTGCCATTCGAGTATTGCACTGTTCGGCGGTCAGTTGGTGGAGAACCCGCTGCGGACAGATTTTTTGAAAGTTCAAATATTGATGCACTATGGTGAGGGCGGTGCCTACTCTAACACCCAGTAACCAGTGGATCTCGTCCCCAGTGATTCTGCAGTTATACAAGACTAAAGCATTCACTTCCCCAACCATTTCTGGTGTGATGACACAATGAGCCTATCCAGGATGAGCATCATCTTCCAGTGACTTGCACCCCTCAATGAATCATTTGCGCCATTCAACAACACTTGAATGAATTAGACTGTATGCACAGTACACAGCCTTCATCCGTTGATACATTTCACAGCCTCCAACTCCCTCCACTGCCAAAAATTGAATCACTCCTTGTTGTTCCTGCCTACTCCCTGCATGTTCAGTAGTGGACGATAACTTGTGTGACCACATTCTCTTTGGCATGAAACCATGCTGGCACTATGCAACATCAAACAGTGCACACATCAGTCTCCCTACCAATAGATGGCATCACCATACCCATAGTTACGTGGGACCACCTTACATGTAAAGCAAAGGTAGACACACTACCAGGTTTCATTTGAATGAACCTCATAAAATCACTCTGGGCCTCTTGAGTAACAAGGGTGGCAGACAGTTAAAACACTGGATTTGGGGTCATACTGGCTCCACACCGAGTGACTCCAGCACATGCTGCACACAGATCCCAAATGGCCTCGTGTATTGTGGATGGTTGGAGAAAAGTTGCTCCAGACATGGACAAGCAACAGTATGGTGTGCAGGTGAAGTTGGAGCTGCAAAGAACTTACACACCTGACTCATCATGAGGAGCTGGCACCAGATGGTAAGTGGCAGATCCCCCACCTCAACACAGGGGCTGGGTACAGGACTGGTCTGATGAACACCCATGGCCAGCCCAATCTCCTAATGGTGGACAGAGTCAAAGATCTGCAAATAAGAAGGCCTCGCTGACCCATACACTGTGCACCTGTGCACCAATAGTCCAGCTGTGAATGCATGAAAGTCCAATAAAACTCGAGGAGACGTGGCCTGTCCACTCCTCAAGACCTGTGGCTAAGGTACTTGATGATATACAGTGCCTTCATGGTTCTGGCTTTCAGGTCTCGCAGGTGCAGAAACCATGAGAATACGGAGTAAAAAATGAGGTCCAGAAACTGCACTGTTTCTCTAAAATGTAGGATGGTGTCCCCCATATTCAAGGGAGGCAAATTAAAAACACGATGAGAATGATTAAAATGAACACTCACACATTTATCTGCAGAAAACTGAACACCCGTCTTTGCAGCCCACTTCTCTAACCTCCGCGCTGTAAGTTGCAAAGGGCGGCTCGCCATTCCAACACTGGAGGAGGAACAGAAAACAGCAAAATCATCCACAAATAAGGAGCACTGTACAGGACTCCTTACTGTAGGCATGATTCTGTTGATGGCTATGGCAAGGAGGGTAACACTTAAAGCACTGCCCTGAGGGATAATATTCTCCTACTTAAATCGATCAGACAGCACATCATCAACTCGGGTCCTAAAAACCGTGGAGACAGGAAAGATTGTATGAAGATGGGTAGGTGACCATGAAAGCCCCATTGATACAGTGGTATGAGAATACAGTGTCTCCAAGTAGTACTGTATACCTTACTGATATCGAAGAAAATGCCAGTTGTTGATAGTGGACCAAAATCTTCAGAATCCACACAACCAGACCAGGCAATGGTTAACCATTCACTCCATGGCCTTTCCTTTAAGGCAATGTTCTGTTAACTACTGGGACATGGGCGGTCCTTCCTGATATGAGGGAAGGATCAAAATTGCCTCCCTCCATGAGTTGGGGAAGCTGCCTGTCTGCCATATTAGATTAAAACATTCGAGGAGGATTTCCTCAGATGCTGCTGGCAAATGACAACGCATGCAGTACCGGATGGGGTCACGACTGGGTGCAGTGTCATAAGTCTCAGTCAGTGCCAATTCAAGCTCCCATATGGCGAAAGGGGAGTTGTAGGTCTCAGAACTGTTGGACCTGAAGTCCAACTTTTCTCTCTCTACAGTCACACTGTAGCAACAAAACACCAGATCCTGGCTTGCGTTGGCCGTAGTCTGTGCAAAATGTTTGGCCAGTGTCTTAGTAATGTCTCTGGGTGTTGTTTGGAGGTACTCCTGTTTCAGCACTGCTGCTATCGGTAAACAGCTCTGTGTATTGGAAATCCTCCAGATGGCTTTCCATACTTTTGTGGAACACCTGGAATGGTTGATGGAGTACAGGAACTCTTGCCATGGCCATTTTTTCTCTCTTTAATGACATGGCAAGCCTTGGCTCTTGCGATTTGAAATGCAATCACATTGTCCGTTGTCGGGCAGTATTTAAACCTTCGAAGAACTGGACTCCTGTCCTGGGTGGCTGAAAGGCACTCATCTGTCCACCAAGGTAAAGATCACCTCTTAGGAGGGTTGAAAGATTTCCGGTATGGGTAGGTCAGCAGCATGATGGATCACATGCATGACGTGATCCACCTACTCCTGGCTGCTGTCATGGTGTTCAAACACAGCCAACTGGCTGTACAGCGTCCAGTTAGCCCTTCTGAACATCCATGTTGGTGGCTTCTGTTCCAGCAACACACTATCCTGTAGGTGAATGTAGATGGGGAGTTGTCAATAACTTCCCAGTGAACATAGTCAGTGAGGGCTGGAGAGAAGAGAGTTAGGTTGATGGCTGAGAATGACCCAGCAGCAGCATGGAAATGAGTCAGAGTACCAATGTTTAGGATGCGCAGCACTCGAAATGTCAGGAGCTCTCCAAAACTTGACCCCAAGGGCAAGTAGAGGTTGAGCCCAACAGGATGTGATGGGCATTGAAGTCTCCCAGGAGCAGAAATTGTTGTGGGAGTTGTTCCATAAGTTCTGTGAGAGCCTCAGAGTCTGCTGCATCCAGTGGAGGCAAATAAAGAGAACAAACTGTAAACCTCTGATGTGTATGAATTTCAACTGCAACTGCTTGCAAGTCAGTATCGAGGGGGAGAGCAGAGGAGTGGTGCCTATTGCTGACAAACACGGCAACCCCTCCTTTTGCCCTTTCCCAGTCAGGTTACCATTGCGATATAGCATATAGTGCCATAGTACAGGAGCATCAGATGCTTTTAAATTGTTTTCTGTAAACACAAGTGCAGGGGGTGTTGCTTTGCTGGGACTTTCAGTTCCTCCATGTGTGTCCTGAATCCATTCATGTTCCACTGTATAATGGGAGCCATCTATCAGAGTGGTAGTACTTTCATCCTGACTTTCTACCAGGAAGAGGAGTGTGCAAAGGCTGGAGGCTCAGTTTTGGGGTGAGATGATTGCCCCAGTCTGACACCAGTCTCTTTTGTCTTTGAAGAAGATTCAAGAGAGACGTCAGATAGAATGACATCAACATCATTGGACTATGATCTTCCTGTCTCCTCCAGTGGGTGATTCTTTGACTTTGATTTTTTGGTCTGAGGCAGCTTTGGAGCCACTACCTCAGAAGTGGTAGAGGAGTGTGGCAGCACTGGGCGGCACACAAGACTTGACCTGTGGAGGGGCAGCGAGGTCCACAATGTCAGCAACATGGCCTAGCACAGGTGCTAATGTTTTTCGGACGACAAGAGACAGTGTAGTATTGGGTTGCAAGGCACAAACGTCTCTCAATTCAGTTAACTTGCACACTGTGTGTAGCCGATCCTCTTCTCCGGGTAAACAGCTATGTCGATCTCCCAAAAGCTTCTTCTCCGAAGACTATAGCTCATTAATGGAATATATTAAAATACTTCTCTATCCTTGAAATAATTTCGGTACTCATTAAATACTTTTCAGTTCAGTCACTATATGTTTTCAACTTTTACAGACAATAACTTCTGCAAGCTAACTTATTCCTTAAACATTAGACCCATTTACACTTATTCAAATAGCATACATGTGTCTTGCTTTGTTCATAGCCGAGATTTGAAGTAATTCAAAAGTCTCTAGTCTCAAACGAATCCAGTACATGACTTAACATAGAAATCTATATTCAATTGTTCATTAGTCTTTTTACAATCAACAGAGACACTAAAGAGCACAGAATATTACATCAAGTTTCCTTATTCTTCTCGTTTCTCCCACTCACCTCTAAAATATCAGGTGTTCAAAACAGTGGAAGGCCAAGTAGTTCTAGAATTTACTCCGAAATTCTCGAAGCACTACATATTCCCCCCCTTAAATTAAACATGCAGTATTTTATACAATCATTATGTAAATTTATATCACATACAATTCTAGCAATATACACTCCAACATAGATCTTTGTACTCAGTTAGAATAAACTCTAGCTATTCTTCCATATATTCTACTCTCACTATATTTTGAAATCAATCTCGAATATTCTATTGTGATCTGGTAAGTTTTTCTAATATTTAGGATTCGTTAAGACTCTGTCTCAATTTCCAACTGCAAACTCCAGGTGTTCCCAAGATTTGAGTACTTTATATTTTTTATTGCAATTCTTTGCACTGCTTTTTTAGTACGCAATGGTCTTATTATTTATAAACGTTTTGTAGTCTGGAGGAACTCTGGGCAAAACAAAAGTGTTCCTATTACCACTCATAAAACATAATAATGCTGGTGAAGTATAGAATTCAAACTTACCAGAATAATTTCTACAAAATTTTGTGACATTTGACACTATACTGTCCTTACCCCTCTAGAAACAGTAGCTATATCTCACATACAGGTTGATCCTATGAGTACTCTTTCTCTTTCCATTTTTATTTTCCTGTGGTGCACCTCAATCCCCTTCTTGGTGCCCCTGTCCGCACAATATAGGTCAGCATTTCTTAGGTCTGATATCTACCCTTTACAATCAATATATGCTGAGTGCGCCCCCTTATCCTTTATGAGTAGGCCTCATGGTTCATTTCTCTACTATACATCTTTACGAACACTATAATTAAATGTTTTCTGGTAAAGTTACAAATCTATTTCACACCTCAATTCCACTTCTTGCTACTTTATTTAGTCCCCGGAGTCCTCCCCTACTTTTCGACTTATACATACTTGGTATATACTATGTTTCTATACACCATTCAATACATAATATGTTTACTTAGGTTATTACAGTCCCACTAAACTACAAATCATTAGAATATTTGTTAGACTGACATTCCTTAATAATTATCACAATTAGTTCCTCCCTGACTTACACTCATTAGTTATGCTCCTTATCAACATGGTAGTTTTTTGACAATGTAGAACTGTCACAATGAATAACCATAAATACTTATTTCTCTATGTGCACATTCTTTCCCCCTAACTAGACAATGTAGAACCGTCACAATGAACAACCATAAGTGCGTATTTCTCTCTGTGCATATTCTTTCCCCTACAACACTTGGCAGTTCTCACATCCTTTTAATCTGTATTTTCATTGTTTGCATCTTCATGTTATGGTGTGTGTGTTTGTGTAGCCTGATTCTTTGGCCTACTTATATGAAATAAGTTCAAGGTACTGGAAACCATGGAAAATGAGGACTTCAGAGATAGAAGTATATGCATATGTAAAGAGGGAAAGATAGATTGGTTCTCAGATGAGAAGTAAGAAAGGAAAAAGTAGAAATGGTTGCTAAGATCGAAGAAGAGAAAGAAGATAGCCCCAAAGACAGGAAATCCGTCCCACCCCCCTTCCCCAGGATCCCTACTCACCAGTACTTGAGAAGCAGGAGCAGGTATGATGTTAAACGTCAACTACTTCACCTTTGAAGTCCCCAAAGAAAATTCTTAGCAACTCCTATGGAACGGCAAATGGTGAAAAACCAGTCACACTTCTCTGTGAGTGTCGTTTGGAAAGTGTGGTGTGCGCTCTGTTAGCCATGTATGTACTTACACTACCCACACCTTCCAAAACTAATACAAAACCTCCCCTACAAATCACATCAGAAAGGTAAAATTATGTATCATGGTATCACAAAACTCTACCATCTTGAGAACAAGATGTATGAGATGGGCAAAATACCCTCAGACTTCAAGAAGAATATAATAATTCCAATCCCAAAGAAAGCAGATGTTGACAGATGTGAAAATTACCGAACTATCAGTGTAATAAGTCACAGCTGCAAAATACTAATGCGAATTCTTTACAGACGAATGGAAAAACTGGTAGAAGCTGACCTCGGGGAAGATCAGTTTGTATTCCGTAGAAATATTGGAACACGTGAGGCAATACTGACCTTATGACTAATCTTAGAAGGAAGATTAAGGAAAGGCAAACCTACGTTTATAGCATTTGTAGACTTAGAGAAAGCTTTTGACAATGTTGATTGGAATATCCTCTTTCAAATTCTGATGGTGGCAGGGATAAAATACAGGGAGCGAAAGGCTATTTACAATTTGCACAGAAACCAGATGGCAGTTATAAGAGTCGAGGGACGTGAAAGGGAAGCAGTGGTTGGGAAGGGAGTGAGACAGGGTTGCAGTCTCTCCCCGATGTTATTCAATCTGTATATTGAGCAAGCAGTAAAGGAAACAAAAGAAAAGTTCGGAGTAGGTATTAAAATCCATGGAGAAGAAATAAAAACTTTGAGGTTCACCGATGACATTGTAATTCTATCATAGACAGCAAAGGACTTGGAAGAGCAGTTGAATGGAATGGACAGAGTCTTGACAGGAGGGTATAAGATGAACATCAACAAAAGCAAAATGAGGATAATGAAATACAGTTGAATTAAGTCGGGTGATGCTGAGGGAATTAGATTAGGAAATGAGACACTTAAAGTGGTAAAGGAGTTTTGCTATTTGGGGAGCAAAATAACTGATGATGGTCAAAGTAGAGAGGATATAAAATGTAGACTGGCAATGGCAAGGAAAGTGTTTCTGAAGAAGAGGAATTTGTTAACATCGAGTGTAGATTTAAGTGTCAAAAGTCGTTCCTGAAAGTATTTGTATGAAGTGTAGCTTTGTATGGAAGTGAAACATGAGCGATAACTAGTTTAGACAAGAAGAGAATAGAAGCTTTCGAAATGTGGTGCTACAGAAGAATGCTGAAGATTAGATGGGTAGATTACAGAACTAATGATGAAGTATTGAATAGAATTGGGGAGAAGAGGAGTTTGTGGCAAAACTTGACAAAAAGAAGGGACTGGTTAGTAGGACATGTTCTGAGGCATCAAGGGATCACAAATTTAGCATTGGAGGGCAGTGTGGAGGGAGAAAACTGTAGAGGGAGACCAAGAGATGAATACACTAAACAGATTCAGAAGGATGTAGGCTGCAGTAGGTACTGGGAGATGAAGAAGCTTGCACGGGATAGAGTAGCATGGAGAGCTGCATCAAACCAGTCTCAAGACTGGAGACCACAACAACAACAACAACAACAACAACAACATCACAATTAGGTAATAATTCATATAAAATTCCATTTTCTATTAATCTAATATTATTTGCAGTTTATTAATCTTCACCCAAGTTTACATAGATTAAATATATAAGAGAATACTTCAAAAGAATAGCTTAGGCAAAAATAAGACCTAACTATATGCTGATGCCAGGATTCGAGACCACCGCTGACTAGGGCAGAGCGTGAAGATGACTTAAGTACTTATTGGGCACTGACTGCTGAGTACTGAGAACACAGACTGTTGTGGATGTAATTGCAGATATATCAAATCGGAATCCGACTGCATCTAACGAGCATATTATGAAAACAGTAATAGGTGCTTCAGTCCTGACTCGATATAACAACAAAATTTAGCGTGGAACAGAAGCCCACATAACCCATTTGATATGACGAATAGTGATAAGATCACTTATTGCCATTACTACAAGAAGCAGAATGGCATTGCAGTAGCCATTTCTTGTCAGCCAAGTAAAGACAAGGATGCAGTAGCAAGAGAAAACTGATCAACTTACATGTCTCTCTAAAGGTGGATAATAGGATAGTATAAGAATTCAAGAATAGATTACAGAATAGTTTAAGATTTGAAGGGAATTCAGTGTAGGAAAAATAGTACAGAAGAAACACTGAAAACAACTAGGGATCCAATGGTCGTCCACTCTGCCCGTTAACACAGAATGTTAACGTTCCTGGGTGACAAATGTGAATCCGCCTGGATCCAATGGATCTGACATTAACCTCACTCGATTACTTATGGACTAAACCTTCTCGTTAAATTTTGTGTGAAAGCCTCCCCACAACAAAATAATTATCACTTTACTAGGAAACACAACAGTAGGTAAAGTTATTCTATTTTATACTTTGTTATGGACAAGTTTGAATTCTTCGCACAAGTCGTCCATAACCCTGCTTGCATCATTAAGTTCAGAAAAAGGAACTGTCAAAATGTTTCCGGAAATTATACTCTCGATAACTTCTCAATCTTTAATTAGTTCAAATGGTTCCGACAAACTACTTACATTTATAATGTCAAAGTTGGCTATTTTCCCTTCAAAACTTCATCCTATATTATCTACTCGTGAACTGACAACTCTGTGTGGTACTGGATCGCAAAGCACACACGTCTCTCAGTTCAGTTAACTTGTACGTTGTGTGTAGCCAATCCTCTTCTCTGGGTAATCAGCTATGTCAATGTCCCAAAAGCTTCTTCTCCAAAGACTATAGCTGGTTAAAGGAATTTATTAAAATACTTCTCTATCCTTGAAATAATTATGGTATTCGTAAAGTACTTTTCAGTTCAGTCACTATATATTTTCAACTTTCACAGGCAATAACATCTGCAAGCTAACTTATTCCTTAAACATTAGTCTCATTTACACATATTCAAATAACATACATGTGTCTTGCTTCGTTCATAGCCAAGACTTGAAGTAATTCAAAAGTCTCTAGTCTCAAACGAGTCCAATACACGAATGAACATAGAAATCTATATTCAATTGTTCATTCGTCTTTTTACAATCAACAGAGACACGAAAGAGCCCAGAATACTACATAAAGTTTCCTTGATGTTGTTCACCTGTACGTGGAGACTATGTGGAGCGTACAGCAGGTACTCGTCTGCCGCCGTTCGGCCGCCAAGTCCATCTTTTTCTCGTAACTGTTTTTTTTTTTTTTTTTTTTTTTTTTTTTACCTGCACATACAAATAGGCAATGCACAGTAGGGCATATTCGTTCCTCCCACTCACCTCTAAAATATCGGGTATTTAAAACAGTGGAAGACCGAATGGTACTAGAATTTACTCCAAAATTCTCGAAGCACTATGAGTGCTGATAGTAGCAACCATCATTTGTTTAGTGGCATCAGTTTTCAGAACTGGCTGTTTCAGAATGGAAGAAAAGGATGCAGTGAACTTGGGTGGCTGTATGGATTTGTGTAACTTCTTGACTTCACCATACAGGATATGTTTTGTCACATTTATCTCCTGGATCTTCTGCTCCGAGGAAAACTCTGCAGTCCCTGCTCCACGCAGGGTGATCCCCAGAGCAGGAGAAGGGCAACCAACTCCCTCATGTGCGGCTTTACCACATTCCCCGCAAAAGTTTTCTCCTTTAGAGCCTAGAGTAGTGTGCCCAAAGTGCTGGCATTTAGAACACCGCAGTGGATTTGCGTAATAATGTCATACATTGAGGCATAGGAAACCTGCCTTCACATGCTCTGGTAGTTTTCTGCTTTTAAAAGTGAGGATAAACGAGTCTGATTTTATGAGATTGCTATGCACCTTTTGCATAATGTGTTGCATGCTAATAATACCTTCCCGGGACCATTCGGCTTTCAGTTCTTCTCAGGGAATGTCAACTAGAACCCTGCAAATCACAACACCTATGCTGTAGTTGAAGGTGGTGTGCAATTCAGTTCCTATTGCATACTCCCTGAGGCATTAAGCTTTCTGCAGGTTCTTGGCTTGTTGGGGGTTTCAACTAACAGGGTGCTTAACAGATTTTAAGAGGCCAGCAATGCCTTCTAAGTCTTTCTGTATGTTAAATGGAGAAACTTTTCCAAAACTCTGCTCTTCTTTTAACTATAAGAAACACATTATGCAAAACAGCATGCATTCTGTTACTAGAGACTGAATCAGGACTGGCTACATGGCCACCCTTTCCACTGGGAAGGGGTAAAGAAAATTTCGAAGGATCCATTTTGGTCCCACGAGCAGCTAGGGAAATAAGGGCCCACTCAGAGTCCCGCACAGCTGAGTAAGCCTTATACAACTGAGGTGTGGCAGGTTCTACAGAGATGCCCACTAAAGACTGTTCCACCTCAACAGCCGTGCGTCTCATCAGTGCACAGCAGACCTTGAGATCATTTTTTTTTTAAGGTTTATTCTGTCCTTGCGATCCAGGTGGTCAAGCCAAGATCCCCGTTCCCTGAGACAGACAAGATTCCACCACCGTGCCACACGGTGGTCACTGATGAATGCCCAGAGCTTATGGTGACAGAAGACTGGTGGCGCGTTCCAGTCTCCAGCTCAGGAACCCCAGGGTCACCAAGCCCGTACTCAGCAAACAAATGCTGAGCCCCTGAGGGCATCACCAATAAGTTTCTGGTTAAATTTAAAGACACATTTTCCAATGCTATCACATAAAGTGGTAACAAGTTTATTACCTATCTCATCCACATATCTGAGCAGAAAGGCTTTTCCTTCTTATGAATATATAAAAAATAAATCAAGGAACAAACTTCACAAAAAAAGCAATTTGAGACTGTGTTTACGTTTTGAGGTTCGTGATTTCACAGTTATGTCACATGCAAAGCAGGTGCATCCTCCTCAACGAATTCCAAGGAAGGCTTGAGCCAGTTAGATTAACAGAAAAGTGTAAAATATTTTAATATTGCATTCTTGAACCACCTATTGTGCAAAAGCTTCTTCTTTTGGTGTGGTACATGTGAAATGTAAAGCATTATAAAAACGTTAGGGCTAAACCATCAGTAAACACATAAAACTGTAAGCAGTCACTTTTAAGAAATAGTTATTTACTCATTCCATGAACTGGTTTTCGAATCTTTTCAGGCTCATCTTCAGATGGTGTACAGAACGTTACATAGATATTTCAAGCATATTGCTGGGTGCTGACTCTGTGAAAAGAAGACGGAACATGCTTTCATGCACTGCTATGAGTATTGTTTATCTGCCAATTTGGTTCCAAAATTTAGTTTTGTACTAACTGTGACGGTATGTGAGGTTTTTGTCATTAATATCCAACTGTCTGCTTCCATCATGATGACTGATTGGTACCGACAAAAGCTGCCCTTACTGTCGCAGTAAGTAAAAAACTAATTTTTTTAACCAAACTTATATCGACACATTACAGCATGTTCCACCTTCTCGCCACAGAGGCAGCATCCAACATTATGGTTGAAATAGCAATGTAATGTCCTGAAGATTCGATAAACAGTTGCAGGTTTTGTAACATCCATAATGGATAAGCTTAGTCTAACCATCTGCTTTGAATTCAATTACTACCATGTTGTGGTACATACTTTTTTTGTATAACATCCACCATTTTATATTACATGTAATTTTTCTTTGTAAAGGATCAAGAATGTCCTGCTCCTAGCATATCAAACCTTCATGATTCTCTAAGGAGTGCACATGATTCAGAAAGCAATTCCACATGTGCGTGACCAGTCAATCCCATCTTCCCAGCACTTCCTGTTTCCCGGTTGCACAGCCTTGTTGACACCCAGGCTTGGCCAGATATCCGATGAGCCATGGGCCTCGACGGCGCATCGTGGCCCACACACCTAGTTACTGGTACATTGAGCTCAGCTACCCACAGTGCAGGCAGCAGGACGGACCGGTCGGCAGAAGCTGGGTTTGGGTGGCTAAATTTGGCATGACACATGGCTCTGGTCACAAGCATCACCTATCCTATCAAGCCAGAGTTACCTATAAACCAAACATGTGATCTACAAACTAAGCTCCAATGAAAGTGCTGCATTCTACATGGAAGTGACAACCAAAAAGTTGTCCATCCACATGAATGGCTGCCAACAAACCTTGGCCAGCTGCCCAACATGACATTCTTCACTTCACATCCTACGCCATTTGGATTCTTCCTACCGTGAATTGTGCAGGTGGGAACTCTCCCTGAAATATATCCTATGTTCCCATAACACCCTGGCCTCAACCTTCACTAGCCTTTACCCACAAGTCCCCTTCCTTGCTCCAACTCCAGCAATACACAGCATTCTATCTCACCAATGCACCCACTAGCCTCTCTCTTTTTCCACTCCTTTCCTTCTCCATTTCCCACCTCCATCTCCTGCAAACTTCCTGATTGCATCTAGCAGCCATACCCTGGCCCCCTCACATCCCTGCATGCTCCGACAAGCAGCACTAACAACTGCCCCCACACCAGCCGCCTCCTTACCCCCCCCCCCCCCCCCCCACACACCCAAATTGATTCTCCCATCAGGCACAGTTGCTCGCAGTCTAGCCTCGGTGGCCAGAGGCTGTGGTTTTTTTATGTGTGTTTTTTCTACATTACGAGGAGGTGCCTTTGGCTGATAGCTCACATGTATACCAGTTCCTTTTATCATGCCCATCTGCGATTCATGATCTCCCCTATAAGGTGAGTAGTAATCTATCCTCTAATTGAGGTACTAATGATGTTTCAATGGTGTAAGTGCTTTTCACATCAGTATAGATTCATCGTTTAAGCTATAGCTCAGTAATTGCTCACCAAATGTACTGAGCACGAAGACCAAAAACTTAAATCTGTTGAAAGCCCTGAAAATCAAGAAACATCTCGCCCACAGTACTGACTTTATATTAAATGACCAAACACAGCTTAATACTTCCCCTCTTCTAAACTTCACTTAAACATCACAGTTTTCCAACACCTCTCACATAGGGTTCCATTCTATTCCTCCATTTTTCCTGTAATTTATTTATTTTATTATGATTGTCAATTCTTTTATTCCATTTCTGTATCTCTTTCCATATACAATACCTCTTTTCTTCATTATTCTTGGCACATGTTGACTTTATTCTGGTTAGTTTAATTTAAATTGTTAACAAGGCATACATATTTTGAGTTTAGTGTTAATGTTTTCTGGTTTGTTGCCTTGACATTCATTTATTGTTTAAGTTTCACATACATAATTGCATTAGCACTGCATTGTTAAAGATGACTTCAAGCTAGAGTTCATACCTCACTCTCGAGGCATAATATTTTTTCAATGTTGTTCACAAGTATTTTTCTCTCTTTGATGATGATAATTGAAGTTTGATGATGGCTTTGTAACATCGAAACTGGTTAGTAAAATAAATGCTGTAGAACATACAAAACATTGTGCTTTTCGTTTACAACTGTTAGAGAAATCACAAAAATCATTAGGGCACTGACAAATGGTGACTACTGTGGATATTATGGTATTAAAAAAAAAAGCTCTAAAATCTTGTGCTGACTCAATACTGTATGAAGGTATCACGAGTAGAGATCATTGAGCATACACTGGAAGTACATGGATAAGTTTACTAAAAAGCTCAGTATTGGCTGCTTTGCACTCACAACTCTCTCACACACTATGTTGACTTGCAAAGGAATTGGTAGGGGACTTTAACTCAGAACTGTTCACAGCATAATCTTCTTGAGAAATACAGTCAACACCAAACACATATCGACTCTGTAGAATAATGCAGTAAGAATAGTATGTAAAGTGAATGGCTGAACATTTTGAAGGAGACTCTCAAGGATACTTTGGAATTCTTACACTTGCGTGTTACGTCTTCCGTAATGGCATTTGCGTTTAATAATAAAAGCAAATAGCTGATGTACTGTGGAATTCACAAACACTATGCTCAAAGTCAAAATGATTTCCATAACAACACCAGAACAGCCAGTTGAGGTCAACTGATTATTTTTAATTTTGTAGTATGAATTTCTCCAGTCTTTCAAATAATCTGTTCCTGTGATATTATGACTTTTAATCATTTTACAATAGGTTTAATTTGGCTTATTGGCTTTGCTTTTTAACTACAAATTTTTAAGACAGTTACACATTTATCACTGGTTCCCGATGGTGGTCGATTGACAGCTTCTCACAGAAAAGCATTTTATTTGGTGCTTTGTGTAGCAAAAACTGATGAACTTCATACAATGCTGCTCGTAACAGTTTTTGCGGATCTGCTGTCACTGAACAGTTCAATTGGTTACTAATGGATCAGTATCTGAATGGTTTTCCTTAAAGATGAAATGAAAACTACTAGCCTGTGAGAACATATTACACTGCATCTCATGGAAACTTACTTATGAAAGAAGAAATGTTACACTGCACAATTTCTTCACTTCTCTCAAACTGGCAAAAAGAGTTGAAAAAGAGGAAACTGAGCATTGTTGGCACTTTTGGTAATGGTAGAAGGGAAGTACTGCCATTTGTGAGACAAGTACAAGGTGTACTTAATTCAGATGGTATTCAAAGGTTTGTTGACATTGCTCTAACATCTTACCAAGGTATGACTAAGAAAAATATCCTTAACCTTAGTTCCATGCATGCCAGTGTAACAGTTGATGAAGCTGCAGAAAATAAAAACTCCAGAAACAGTCAGTTTTAATAATAACGCCAAACTCTGTGTAGATGTGTTAGATCAAATATCATGGAAATATAGTGTAAGAGCCATTACAAGGCAGTGGCCTGTACATGTTTTCTATAACATTCTGGACCTGGCAATGAACAATGCCCACACCTTGTACAGGTTGATAACTGGCTCTGCCATAATAATTAGTGGTACCAATGAGAATTTCTTTCCCTCAGCAATTAGATATTCCATCCATTTTGCCTGCTGACAGAGACGAAAGAACATCTAAAGATGCTAAACAAAAAACTTGCCAAGTTGGATTTTGCAAGAAAAACGAAACTAGAGATAACTGTTTTACGTGTAAAAATAATTGCATGCAATTCATGTCTCAGCGAAAGGATGTGCAACTGCAATTTTCTGAGTATAGAAACCAGTCCAAACAGATGTGTCTAGTAAAACACTACCTACTTGTTACAGGAAAAAAGTGTAATTAGTGAATAGCTAAGCAATTCTACAATAATAACATATGCCATCTTTTGTTGTTTGATGTAAAACAGAAACAATGAAATGTAAGTAATTTTATTTACCTCAAAGACAGTGTCACTTACTTTTTTTTTTGATGCAAGGAAAAATTAAATGTAACAGGTTCAAATAAAAATGTACCTACATGATTATTATGCATGAAAACAATCAATATTGAAGGCAATAAATGCGAAATATTACATTTTGTAAAAAGAAGCTTAAAATACATTAACAACCTTAATGGTCAACTGGCTTCCATTGGGGATTATAGCATTTCCTTGTCACAATCCCCTCAACCCAAACAATATATTTATGAGATAAATTAAATGGATGAACAAAAATCTACTCACCACACAGTAGCAGAACACATGCACATAAGAATGTTATAATTAGGCAAGCTTTTGGAGCCAGTGGCTCCTCCTTCAGGTAGAAGGGGGAGGAAGAGGGACAAAGGAAAAAGAAGTGAAGAGGTCTAGGAAAAGAGGTATATTTCCTTGATGTTGATCTTATCCTCATCAAGGGGTCAGCTACACACTTCTGTCCACGTTAAATCTACTAACAACAATACTCACATTTTAACAGTTGCCATTCTTTCATGTCAAACATTCCCTCCCATACAGCCTTGCCATCCGAGGCAAGTGTATTTGTTCGGATGCAGACTCTTTACAGCAATACTCCACCGTTCTCATCTCAGCCATCGCTGGATGTAATTATCCCACAATTCTAGTTCAAAAGCAGATTTTCCGGGCCATCACATCCAATCCTCATACTGCTACCTCAAAAAACTTAGGAGAGCACACCACTGGTCACTCAGTATTATCCTGGTCTGGAATGTATTAAACAGTTACTTCTACATGGCCATGACGTTTTAAAATCATGCCCTTAAATGAGATCTATTCTCTCTGAGATGTTGCGCCACTCACAGCATCCGTCTTCCCTACCCTAAGGCTCATACCCCAGTGACCATCCCTGCTGCAAGATGTGCCCTATGCACCCTCCTACCACCGCTTATAATAGCCCTGTAACTGGCAAAGATACTCTATCAAAGGGAGAGCCACCTGGGAAATGACGTCATATACTAGCTGTTACGTAAACACTGTTCAGCCTTTTATGTCAGCATGACTGCCACCAAATTACCAATTAGGATGAATGGGCATAGGCAGAGGGTGTATACTGGCAACACGCAGTATCCTCTTGCAGAGCCTGATCTACAACATGACACTCATGACCTTGGTGCCTGTTCCACAACATGTACCATCTGGACTCTGCCTCCAGACACTAGTTTCTCAGAGCTCAGCAGGGGGGAACTAGCACTTCAGCGTCTCCTTGATTCTTGCCACCCACCTGTCCTCAATTTACGTTAATTTCTTCTGTCTCAGCATTTCTTCACAGTAACTTCTCTTTTCTTCACTACATTTTAGTTTTCTACGTCTTCCATTTTCTTACCTGTCTGTTTTTCGCCACCCACCCTTCCCACCTATGTTATGAACAACACACTTAGCTTTTCACTCTTATAAACTCAAGCATGACATTTAAGCAGTAACCTCTGGCTTACATATTACCCTCTCTTCCAAATTTAAGGCCTCAGATTTTCAAATCTCATGTGATGCAGTCCCCAACAATCAGTCTTTCCTTCTCATCACTTTCGGTAAGTCTCCCCTTACCTGTGGTTCTGGGTGACTTTTCTGAAATCTATCCCCTTCCCTAAACCTCTCCAGTCCTTTACCTTCACCCCTCTTCCTTCCCCTTCAAAACCCTTTTGCCTGAAGAAGTCACTGGCTCTGAAAGCTTGTCTAAATATAATCCTTTGTGTGTGTGTTCTGTCACTGCTTGGTGAGTAGATTTTTTATCCATCCAATTACATTATCTTGTCAAACAATATTACTGTACGAGTTGTTATTTCTGAGCTACCATGTAATTCTTATGAAGCAGACTATCCACAGTGTAATCTCATTTTATAAAGCAAAGTAAATACAATAAAGCAATGTTCTATCAATCGTCCTTTGAAGTGAAAATTATGTTTGTAATGGAAAATTGTTTTTTAATTAATTTTTTCATCTTTCTGGATGATGACTAGCATGGATGTAAGTTTGTTGTGCTGTGTTACATTTGGTGAATAATAATGTTGTATTCAATCTCAAACGGTTTTTATTTCAGTAACAAAGCAACCTATTATTCCTCTCATATGCAACATTAGCGCTCTATAGTAAACTGTTCATTTACATAAGAGTGAATCTGCATGTTTATTCTGAAGCCTGATAATCTTTTACAAAATATTTTATGGGTGTGAGAATATTAACTTACTTATGAGGTCAAGCATCATCAAGAACAACCAATATCAAACTTAATCCTGTAGTCTTCTTTGGAATTACAAAATATTGAAAAATAATTTACAAGGAAACTTCACACAGAAAATCCATTAAAATTACTCAATGAATGCAATTTGTTCCATTGATGAGATACTTTTGTTAAATACTTTGAAATTTATTAACACAAAAAACTCGCTGGTAGATCGGAAGGAAGCAATTCAGCATTCTCAGGGGCAGTTCGAAGCTGAGTGATCTAGTGTTAATTATGCAGCCCTGTCTAGGGTGTGGAGTGGAATTTTGCAACATGAGCAACTGTTTATAATACCATGCAGACAGACATCAGGCAAAAAAATTGTAAATCCATGGGGGGGGGGTAGGTTTATATTCAACATGGACAGCTACAGTGAAAATGAGATGAGTAATGTTACATAAATGCTTTGTATGAAGCAGAAGACAGAAACCAAAGTTGAATAGTGTAAAAGGAGGAGCAATGGCTTTTCCCAATCTTTTTTTTTTTTTTATTTTAGCTTAGCACACCTACATACTTACAAAGTAATTCCCACATCAGTGTAACTAATTTAGCACTATTCAAAATTTTTTGTTGGAATACTTTCAAGAAAATAGGCAAACCTGTTAAACAGTGATCAAATAACATTTCGTGATAAAATTTCTTGGCAGATTAAAACTTTGCACTCGACCAGGACTCAAAGGCAAATGCTTTACCAGCAGGGCATCCAAACACAACTCACGACCCATCCCCACCATATCTCTTATCTTCCAAACTTCACAAAACTCTCCTGCAACACTTGCAAGTCTAAACTCCTGGAATAAAGGATAACATGGAGACGGGTCCCAAGTCGTGCTTGAGTAGCTCAATTGGTAGAGTACTTGCCCATGAAAGGCAAAGGTCCTGAGGTCAAGCCTCGGTCTGGCACACAGTTTTAATCTGCAAGGAAGTTTATCATCTGTGTACACTCTGATGCAACAGAAAATTTCATTCTAGAAACATCCCCCAGTCTGTGGCTATGCCTCATCTCTACAATATCCTTTCTTCCAGGAATGCTAGTCATTTAAGTTTCGCAGGTGAACTTCTGCGAAGTTTGGAAGGTAGGAGATGAGGTATTGGTGGAAGTAGAGCTGCAAGGATGGGCCATGATTTGCACTTAGCACAGTCAGAACAGCACTTATCTACAACAGGCAAAGATCCCAATTTCGAGTCTCTGTCCAGCGCACAGTTTTAATCTGACACGAAGTTTCATATCCACACACACACTACTGCAGAGTGACAACTGCATCCTGAAAACATTTTGTGAAGACAGAACTGTCGCATAACAATCAAACAGCCCCATAGCAAATGGAAAGAGGAGAGTCATGTACAAGTTGTAATGACAAGGTGTACCAAAGAAAGATATCATTTTGTACACATTGCTTACCAGCTGGATCCAGTTTTGCATTAGAGTCCACAACTAATACACATAATATTAAAATATTAAACATCTACTTTATTTTCTATACTGTAGTGCTCACAAGATTGAATCTTTTGAAAGATTTGGGATTTGGTTTTAGACTATGAGTCAATACAGAATAGTGATAGTGTTCTACACAAAACTGTGAAATCATCCAGTGTAAATTGAAAAATAGTCATAATATACATATTTTTATTTGTGTACATTATATTTCAGTTTCTGAACTTGGATATCCACATTTATGTATTGCACACAAAAGTGCATGTACAGGAAGACATCATTATTGAACAAAAGCCATTTTCATTTACAGTGTAAGGTAATAAACTCTGCACTAAATTTTACCAACAATACAAATATTTAACACTTTACAAAGTCAAAAGACAAATATTATTTGAATTCTTTGTTGCTGTAATCATGAATATTTATGTCCAGCAGCACAGCTAATAGAAACTTTCAGTTTGAAAGAGAAACACCTCACATGGCTCTAACTTTCAAGTACTACATCATCATTAACATCCACTGATAACATTTCAGGGTAAATTCTCACAATAAATTACACATCAACAATTTGAGCTAAAACATTTGCATAAATTATTTTCATGTATAAATATGTTTTATACAGTATATACAAATCAAAATTGAATCTCTCTCTCTCTCTCTCTCTCTCTCTCTCTCTCTCTCTCTCTCTCTCTCTCTCTCTCTCACACACACACACACACACACACACACACACACACACACACACACAAACAAACTTTCTTACAAATATTACAATTTTTTCCACTGTTAAGCAACCACAAATGAAACTGGATGCAGAAATAAGCACCATTGCATGAAAAAACTTTCCTAATGGACCTACCTATGATATATGGCACAGAACATTCAATACAAATTTCCATATAGTTCAATATACACACATCTACACAGAAAACATGTTTCCATTTACTCAAATTTATACAACAAGCAGAAAAAAGTGTGAATCTGGCATGAATTACCTAGTGGGCAAGTAGACAACAATTTTCTTTGGTAAATAAATTATATGTTTCCTTTGTTTTAAGTTGTTATACATTCTAATACTTGCTAATCAAGGCTTATAATAGTGGAGTTAAATGACATACATTAAAATAAATTCTTTGGAAAGATGTCCTGTGAATAATTATTCTGCAGTCTTCTCATCCAGTAACATCTTTCTACTGCTTGCAACATACCCCTGAAAAAGAAACATAGGATATTGAAATATGACATTTTAATCACTTGTAGAAACTAGATGTAAAGTTCATAACAACTATAAATAGTCCAGAGCCCTAGAAAATTGATTATTATGGCAACCTTAAGAATTCGTGACTAGGCCTATTCCTTTGGGACACACTAAGTATTGTTTGCACTAACTAAGTTGACACTCAGTGTGATGGCCGATGTGCGCAAAAGTACATGCATTTTCCCTCCCATCTACCACCACACTGCTTGTCAACTTACACTGAGTGGACAGTACAATGAATCGTGTCTGGAAATAGCAACTACCAGGAAGCCTCTGAATAGGCTTGAATTTCCAATTCTTCTTGTCACTGTCTAGTCACAAGATATATGTGGTAGGAACTAATACACTCTCTCACTCTTCTTAAAATGTACCTTCTCTGAATTTTAACAGTACATCTCTCTGATGCACAATTCCCTTCTTCTAGTGTGCCACTGCACATACATACATACATACATACATACATTAATACTTGTTCCATATATCATGAATACGACATTTCATAATGATGTGAAATGTGTCACTTTAACATAAGTTTTCTTTACACAAAATAATTTTTTTTGCATATCGAAGAATTCACCTATTGAGCAGAAGGAGTTGTCCTTCAGAAATTCTTTTAATTTGCTTTTTAATAGTTGGTTGGCTTGTGTCAGACTTTTAATACTATTTGGCAAATGACTAAAGAGTTATGTGGCAGCATAATTCACCCCTTTCTGTGACAAAGTGAGATTTAATCCTGAATAGTGAATATCATCCTTTCTTCTAGTGCTGTAGCTATGCACTTCACTGTTATTTTTGAATTGGGATGGGTAATTAATGACAAATTTCATAAGTGAATATATGTATTCCGAAGATACTGTGAATATTCTGAGTTTCTTAAATAAATGTCTGTAAGATGATCTTGGGTGGGCTCCAGCTATTATTCTCATTACACACTTTTGTGCAATGAATATTTTCTCTCTTAATGACGAACTGCCCAAAATATGATGCCATATGAAAGCAGTGAATGAAAATAAGTATAGTAGGCTAATTTACTGATATGTTTACCACCAAAATTTGCAATAACCCTAATTGCATAAGTAGCTGAACCTAACCGTTTGACAGATCATCGATGTGTTCCTTCAAATTCAATCTCTCATCAATGCACACACCCAGAAATTTTGAGTATTCTACCTTAGCTACAGACTTCCATTCATAGTCTATATTTATAAATGGTGTTATGCCATTTACTGTACAGAATTGTATAAACTGTGTTTTCTCAAAATTTTGTGAGAGTCCATTTGCAGAGAACCACTTAATAATTTTCTGCAAGACATTATTCGCAATTTCCTCAGCTGATTCTTGCTTGTTGGGTGTGATTACTATACTTGTATCATCAGCAAAAAGAACTAACTTTGCATCTTCATGAATATAGAGTGGCAAGTCGTTAATACATATTAAGAACAATAAGGGACCCCAAGACTGAACCCTGTGGGACACCATTCTTGATATCTCCCCAGTTAGAGGACTCTGCTTGTTTTTGTAGATTATCAGTACTGTTAATTTCAGCCTTCTGCATTCTTCAAGTTAACTATGAATTGAATCATTTGTGCACTGTCCCACACATACCACAATACTTAAGCTTATCTAGAAGAATTTCATGATTCACACAATCAAAAGCCTGTGAGAGATCACAAAATATTCCAATGGGTGATGTTTGGTTATTCATTGAATTTAATATTTGATCAGTGAAAGCATATATAGCATTTTCTGTTGAAAAGCCTTTCTGAAAACCAAACTGACACTTTGCTAGTACTTCACTTTTACAAATATGTCATGCTACTCTTAAATACATTACTTTTTCTTGGACAGTAGTTGTTAGCATCAGATCTATCCCTTTTTTTACGCAATGGTTTACCAATGGCATATTTCAGTACATCTGGAAAAATTCTCTGTTTCAGTGAGGTACTACATATGTAGCTGAGAATCCTGCTTATTTGTTGGGAACAAGCTTTTAGTACTCTGTTGGAAATGCCGTCAACTCCATGTGAGCTTTTACATTTGAGTGAATTTATTATTTTCCTATTTCAATAGGAGAGGTTAGTTGAATTTCAATTTTATCAAATCACATAGGTACTGCCTCTTCCATACACTGTCTTGCATTTTCTAATGAATAGCTGGAACCTATTTTCTTTACAACACTTAATAAATGATTATTAAAAATGTTTTCTACTTTTGACTTCTTGCTAACAAACTTTTCACTTTGATAGAAATACAGTCTTCCTGTTCTCTCAGTTGCCCTGTATCCCTTTTCACAATATTCCAAATTGTTTTAATTTTATCATCAGATGTGCTAATCTCAGACATAATGCACATACTTCTGGACTTTTTAATAACTTTTCTTAATACAGTACAGTAGTTTTTATAATGTTTCATTGTTTCAGGGTCATTACTCCTCCTAGCTATAAGATACATTTCCCTTTTCTGTTTACAAGATATTTTTATTCCTTTAGTAAGCCATGGCTTTTTACATGGTTTGTTACAATTATATTCCACTGTTTTCTTAAGGAAACTGTTTACAAATATACTCGCAAAGGTATCATGAAATAGTTTAAATTTTAAATTGGCATCATGTTCCCTGTACACCTCATCCCAGTCTAACTGTTGCAAGCTTTCCCTAAAACTTTGAAGTGTTAAATCATTAATGGAACGCACTATTTTGGGGAACTGTTTTGCATTACTGCATGGAGCTATATCATACACTGTAACTATCTATGCAATAAGATCAGACAGACTATTCTTAATAGGAAAAGTTTTTATTTGATTAAATTTATCTTGGTCTATGAAAACATTATCTATCAGTGTGCTACTTTCCTGTACCAGCCAAGTAGGAAAATCAATAACTGATGTCAAATTGAAAGAACCAAGTAATACTTCAAGGTCAAGCTTTCTATCTGTGGTTTGCTGATCATATCCAGGACACACTCATGGTAACTAAAGAAATCCATACAAACACACTATTCTTCTTTGAAGCTTCTCAGTCAATACCACCTCATTGTGGTGACATGACGAGCAATACCCAAGTATCAGTTATCAAGGGTTTTTAATCTACCTATTTCATGAATGAATTACACTTCCTAAGTGTTTTTCTGATGAAGCAACATTTTGCTTATATAACTGAAAATAATCCATTTTTGAGGCAAATGCCCATATCACATATGTAACTTAGCCAGTTTTATCAGTACTTATCATCCACTTTTGTAGCATAATTTTCTATCTGCCCAATGATTCCACAGTCATGATGATTATTCTGAAGGGATGTAACTTCTTTACTTACTTTACATGTTGCAAGGGCCTTATCGACCATAAGCCTGCTCTATGAACCTCTTCCACTTCTGCCTGTCCAATGTGCTGTTTGTTCAGTTGCTGCTTCTGTTCATCCTCATTGCGTCCTCCCAAATGTTACCCCGCCATCTGATTCTGGGTGTCCTTCTTCTTCTCATTCCTTCTATTGTTCTGCCGAATGCCATTCTATGTAGTCTATTCTCTGTCATTCTTGCTATATGGCCTGCCCAATTCAACCTTCTCCTCTTGAGCACTTCGATGATGTCACGGTGTTTGTACAGCCCTCTTAATTCTTCATTTCTTCTTATTTTCCATTCCGTGTTATTTTCATGTTATATAGGTCCAAAAATTTTCCTTAGTACTTTTCTTTCGAATATTAACAGTTTTTCTTCATCTTTATTTCTAAATATTAACGTTTCACATCCATATAACATCACAGGTATAATGGTTGATTGATATAAGCGGATTTTGAAGTTACTGCTAATTGATCTTTTTCTTAGAATTTTGGTGAAACTAATAAGTGTCTTATTTGCTGTTGATAAATGGGCATCTATTTCCATATCTGTTCTGTTGTTATTACTAAAAATACTTCCAAGGTACTTGAAGTGGCCAAAAGTCTTGAAATTGAATCCATCTACAGCCAGAGGCGCATCTTTTCTGGTTTTCTTACTTATGGACAGGTATTCCTGTTTTCTCAGCAATTTTGTAGTAATTTTGCATCATTCTGATTAATTCTCTTTTGGAACTACTTATTAGTGCTACATCATCTGCACAGACAAGTCTTGTAATGTTAACATCCTGCAGCTGGATCCCTTGTGGACTGGTTTTAGAAAATTCTCTATCAATCTTCTCTAGGACAAGGTTAAATAAAATACGTGAAATGGAATCCCCTTGTCTCAGTCCAGTGTATACCTTAAAATCTTCAGTTTCTCCTACAGGTGTCTTTATGCGACATAGTTTCATCGATACACATTTTAACTAATCTGATTAATTTTGATGGTATTTTAAATTCCTTCATTATATTTAGGAGTGTCTGTCGGTGTATGCTATCATAGGCCTTTTTAAAATCTACGAATAATATGTGGACATCTACATAGAATTCCCATGCCTTCTCAGTTACTTGTCTTAGGGTGAATAAATGATCTAATGTGGATCTGTTTCTGCGAAAACCGCATTGGTAGTCCCCAATCAGCTCTTCTGTTATTGGTATCAGTCTTTTTAATAGGCAGCTTGATACGATTTTGTACGTGACATCCAGTATGGCAATTCCTCTGTAGTTATCACAAACTATTGGATCATTCTTCTTAAATATGGGGCACACAATAGCAGTTTTCCAATCTGCAGGAATAGTTTCCGTCTTCCAAATTGTTTCTATTAACACCTGTATTTCTAATTCCAGTTGTGGGCCTCCATTCTTTAATAACTCAGCGTATATTTTGCCCTCGCCACAAATCTTGTTATTCCTTAATTTCTTTATTGCTTGCTGTATTTCATTTACTGATGGGGTAGTAACTGCATCAGCTGTATCAATTATATCAGGTTCTTCCAATTTAATGTAAGAGTGTGGGTCATTGCAGTTGAGAAGTTGTGAAAAGTATGTCTTCCATCTGTTTTGTATGTCACTTTTGTTGGTCAATATTTTCCCATACTAATCCTTTGCAAACTTTTCCCTTTTATTGAATTTACCAAAGATTTTTTTTTTATATTTTGATACATCTGCCTTGTTCTGTGATGTTGGAAATAATCCTCTGCTTCTCTGATCATATTGTTATCGTATTCCCTTTTCTCTTGTCTTAGGGTTATTTGCGTTTCTTGGCGGAGTTTATAGTATCTTTCCTTCAGTCTCATATTGCCCCTGTCTTTAATCCATGCATTCCTCACATTTTTTCTTTCCAGCACTTTTTCTTGACACTTTGTGTTAAACCAAATTTTATTAGGTCGTTTTCTTTCACCAATGATTTTGGAAGCTGCTTCTTGAATACTGACCTTCAGGTGTCTCCATCTGCTTTCGACATCCTGTGTTTCTGCACTGGTCAGTCTCGGTTTTGTTAGGTTGCTATTAATTTCTTTTGTAAAATTTTCTTTTATATCTACTTTTGTCAGGTTTCCTATGTTATATCTTGTAATTTCTTTTCTATCTACTTTCCTTTTGAGTTTCACTTTCATTTTTGATATTATTAACGCGTGGTCTGTATCACAATCTGCTCCCCTAAAGGTTCTGACACCTTTAATGCTGTTTTGGAATTGTTACTAGATAGCTACATGATCTATTTGATTGACTACCTTTCCATCCAGTGACATCCATCTTCCTAAATGAATGTGTAACTTCACTTTATAAAATTTATAAAGCAGAGTTACAGTAAGTTAAAGCATGTAATAAGAATTACTTAACAAATACTGCATGTCAAAATTTTATGAAAACGTAATGACAGTGTTTTTTAAATTCCTACCACCTACCATCCACCATGAAAACTATAACACTCACTAGTGGGTAGTAGGAAGCAGGCTGACCACCAAAGGATTAGAGGCTCTCCATTTAAACAGTTGAGACCATCTAGTTAGCTATCATATAGTATAATTTTTTTCTAAATATACTTCTTTTAGAGTTATCAGCACTAATTTTTAATATATTCGAGTCAAATACCACTGATTTGTTTCATGCATGTTCTTTCTTTGACCTACTTTATGTTCAACTGGGGTGGCCAACTATTTTATGAAGAACTTTGAGGAGAGAATGTTGAAAACAGTGGCACATACACAAACGGTATTTTGTAAATATGAGAACAACACTTTCATGGTGTGGACTCATGGGAAGGAGTTTTTACAACACCTCAACTCTGTTCATAAAAACATTCGATTCACTACAGAAATAGGAAAAGATGGTTGTCTGCCTTTCCTGGACATTTTGGCATTCATAGGCCCAATCACATAGATACACAATGGCGTGGTTGGGCTTACAATGATCGAATTGTCATCACGCACTGTAAGTGTGCTTAGAACACTTGCAGAGTTCACAGTCTTCAGATCCAGGTGGTTTGCGAAAAGAGCTCACTCACCTGAAGACAGTTGTTTTGAGGAAATATTCCACCTGGCATATTAACAAGTCACTATCAGTTGGTTGGTTGGAGAGTAAAGGGACCAAACTACAGGGTAATCAGACCATTTTCCCTCATGCAAACAGGTCATGTATTAAAACCATTACCAAAGGGAGATGGGGAAAGTAAAAAGGCATAAAACTAACTAAGAACCACACTGAAAGAGAAAACAAAAGAAGCAAAACAAAAGAGGAACTCATGTACTAAAAGGGAAAAAAGCAGTTTAAGGTATTAAAATAATGTAGCAGATGGCCTGGGCTGGCTGATCACAAGAATAAAAAAGGAAGAACCAGCCACTCTGCAACATGCTATGATCTCTAGTCGAAAAGCACAAGGCTAGAGAAACACACATAGGGAAAGACAAATATCAAGGTGAACGAACAGCAAAGAAAGAGTCTGTTTATTGGTACTTTGTGCCAGCCAGTCAACAAGTTCATTACCCAGGGCTCCAATATGTCCTGGAGTCCTGATGAAGGCCACTGAACATCCAATGTTGCCGAGGGAATAAACAGACTTCTGGATAGTCATCACTAAAGGATGGCGAGGAAAGCACTGGTTGAGAGCTTGTAGGCTGCTTAAGGAATCACTACAGATGAGGAAGGACTCACCTGCAAAGGAGCGGATATCCTCAAGAGATGGCTACCAACTCTGCAGTGAAAGCACTGCAGACATCTGGCAGGGAGAACTGTTCAGTATGTCCAGTGTGAATGTAAGCAAAGCCAACATTACCACTGAGTCACCAGTGTAGACAATCTCCAAGTCCTGGAACGCACTGAGAATTGCCGGTGGAGAGCAACAGGAGGAACTGGCTTTTTTGGGCCTTGCAATAGGTCCAGGCAAAGCTGTGACCGAGGCGTGGACCATGGAGGTGTATGTGAGTGGAGCCACAGCAAAGGTGGTAGAGGGAACGTCTCGAGTTCAGTAAGAAGGAACCAGACACGGGCTGCAATTGGAATCTCTGATCAGGGCTGCAATTGGAATCTCTGATCGGGGCTGCCTGCGCAGGAGATGGATAGCCATGGTGGGGAAAAGAGATGGTAATTTGGGTGTTTTGGCAAGCTGTGAAAATGCACAGTATAACTGCAAGCAGTTGTTGTCACCTGATCGACAGTGGAGGAACACTCAGGACAGAGCCTTGTGGGACCCCATTCTCTTGATTATGGGGAGGAACTGTGGGAAGCACCAACTCAAATTCTGAATAAGTGGAGTGACAAAAAGTTCTGTATAAAAATCGGAGGCCCTGGAGATCCCACTCATGCAAAGTAGCGAGGAAACCGTGTTTCTTGAAGGGCAACACAAAAAGCAAGCATAACACTTAAGAGTTACCACAACTCAGCCAGGTGTGGGAAAGAACCCCTGAATTCCATTGGAGGATGACACTTTCTGTTGTCTGGGAAGGCATGAAGGGACCAAGGAGGCAGGTTATGGCTCAGGGTCACCTGCTGCCACCAGCTGAGTGTGTGTATCTATCTCCATGGCTGCTGAGGTGCTGGCAAGATTTACGTCTCCAGGGACACTACAATTTCCACATCATCCTCCGACATGGAACTTGCAGGGAGAGTGGTGTGAGACCTGAGTCTCATGTTCCTTAACCGATTTCTTCTTTATCAGTTTGCCCTCTCCCTGCTCTTTAGGCATTTGCTGGAAGGCCTTCCCTGAAACAGCATCACGTACAGAGGAAAAACATGAAGCCTTTTAACCAACAGCTTGTGGGTTCACTTTTGCACTGATGGAGATCTTGGAAGGGAGAGTCCCGATGGACCCCTTCCATGCAAGAGGAGATGGAGAAGGCTGTTGCTTCTCTTGCTGGGAGGTGGGAACTGAAGTTTCTGGCATTTGGGAAGGCATTGCTTCCAAAGTAGAAGCTTTGGGAGCAACGGACGAAGTGCCCCCAACAACCAAAGAGGCAGGAGCGGAAGTAGTCTGGTGATCCTGAGAGCCCACTGTACGAGACAGAGATGAGGAAACTACATTCGCCAGTGGGGGTGATGTCAACATAGCTGTAGGTATGAAGAAGATAAGGGAATATGGTGTAACTTACATATTGACCTAGTAGATAGTGTCGGAAGTTCCATGCGGCTTTTCGCAGATGATGCTGTAGTATACAGAGAAGTTTCAGCATTAGAAAATTGTAGCGAAATGCAGGAAGATCTGCAGCGGATAGGCACTTGGTGTAGGGAGTGGCAACTGACCCTTAACATAGACAAATGTAATGTATTGCAAATACATAGAAAGAAGGATCCTTTATTGTATGATTATATGATAGCGGAACAAACACTGGTAGCAGTATGCGTGTGGAATGATTTGAAATGGAATGATCATATAAAATTAATTGTTGGTAAGGCGAGTACCAGGTTGAGATTCATTGGGAGAGTCCTTAGAAAATGTAGTCCATCGACAAAGGAGGTGGCTTACAAAACACTCGTTCGACCTATACTTGAGTATTGGTCATCAGTGTGGGATCCGTACCAGATTGGGTTGACGGAGGAAATAGAGAAGATCCAAAGAAGAGCGGCGCATTTCGTCACAGGATTATTTGGTAACCGTGATAGCGTTACGGAGACGTTTAGCAAACTCAAGTGGCAGACTACGTAAGAGAGGCGCTCTGCATCGCGGTGTAGCTTGCTCGCCAGGTTTTGAGAGGGAGCGTTTCTGGATGAGGTATCGAATATACTGCTTCCCCCTGCTTCTCCCGTGGAGATCACGAATGTAAAATTAGAGAGATTCGAGTGCGCACGGAGGCTTTCAGACAGTCGTTCTTCCCGCGAACCATATGCGACTGGAACAGAAAAGGGAGGTAATGACAGTGGCACGTAAAGTGCCCTCCGCCACACACCGTTGGGTGGCTTGCGGAGTATGAATGTAGATGTAGATATAGATTTCCGTTTAGCTTCTTGGTAATTCAGCTGGTCCAGGATCTTGGACTCCAGAATTTTCCATTCCTTTTGTAGTACTGCACAGTCCGGCAAGCAGAGGGAGTGGTGCTCTCCACAGTTGCCACAGGTGGGAGGAGATGCACATGGAGTATTTGGATGCATTGGACTTCCGCACTCTTAATATGTGGCACTGGAAATGCATCGGGAAGACACATGCCCGAATTTCCAGCACTGAATATGGGGAGGGATGTATGGTTTTACGTCATATCAGTATAGTATCACCTTGACCTATTCAGGTAATGAATCACCCTCAAGGGCCAAGATGAAGGCACCTGTAGTAACCCGGGCAATGTGAGAACACCACTGTTCTAAATTGGCACGCAGCTCATTTGTCGGATTGCAAGAAAAGGTCACAATGTAAAATAATTCCCTGGACAATGTTAAGGCTTTTATGGAGCATGGCGAAAAAGGGAATATCACCCAGCTGACCACAGGTGAGCAAAGCCCGGGACTGGGTTGGAGATGCTGTCTGAATCAGGACGAACCCATTTCTCATTTTGGACAGTCCAGCCACTTCTCCAGACTTGTCCTCCAGATTTTCAACAAAAAAAGGGGGGCTTTGTAGCCAGAAAGGAGTCCCCATCTGTCTTACTGCAGACGAAATACTGAGGTGAATAAGGCTCTATTTTTTCCAGTCTTATGTTTCTGCCATGATGTAGCTATGGAGGAGAACTATTTGGTATCATATGTCGCTGCATTATAGTCTACCTTATCCTTCTTAGAGACTGCCGGGGCCATTCGGCCACGAACAAAAGATGACTTTCTCTGCTTCTTTGCAGGTTGTCTGGCCTGACGCTACTCACTCTGATCAAATGCTCTTCCACATGCACCACCAAACCACAGCATAGGCCACCAAGATGACGAGCACCTACTCCTTGGCATATGTGGGGAGGATGTAGCTCAGGCATCAGCAGGGCAACCACTGTGTTTCAGGAGGCTACAACCAAGTGGGTACATAATGGCCCCACCATGACGGATTGGCTACTGAGCTGGATATCAGGTGCAGAGAAAGGCAATATTATCATGGTGATGAAAGAGGACAGCAAACAATGGAAGTTGATGATGGACCTCACAAGGGCCCTCACCCAAATAGCTGGATTGTGGTTGGAGTTGCAGATTCATGACAATAGGAGGTGCAAAAGGTCTAATTGCACAATGGAAATATGTTGCACTATGTAAGGCGTCCTTCCCCAAATGGCTTGCACTTCAGAAAAACTTGGAAGATGTGAAGGCCAAACCCTAAAAGGGAACCAAAAACTTATCAGGCCAGAATGTGGGAGACTCAGTTTAGTTGCTTCTTATAACAGCCGGGAGTACCTCGGTCCTATTCTAATGCCTGGACCCGCAATGGGGGTCACTATCAGTTAAACCCAAAAACGAAGAAGTGGAGAAAGAGGAGATTATGCCGGAAAAATCCCTAGCTCTGCCTTCATTTATTAATTGTTCAAGGTAGCCAGGAACTTCTAGAAATCTCTGATTAAAGTGTTCACCATATGCTATTTAATACTGTCGACTTTTTGCGGGTCAGTGAAGGACCATTTGTTACTGTAGAAGGCTGTAATTTACAAAATACCTTGCAAATGTCGTATGGCTTACACTGGCCAGTATCTGCCCACCATTGGAGAACGATGCACCAAACATTAAAATTGCCCTTTCCTGATGCAACCAACAAACTCTGCTTTTGCTTAACATTGTATCTACAACAGAAATTCAATGGAGTATGACACAACAATAGTTTTGGCCACAGCACCTTCATTTTGGGACTCCACAATCAAAGAATCCATGGAAATATATGTGACAGAAAATTTGATGAATCATAATAGTGAGTACCAGTTGGATAATGCATGGAACTCCCATCTCTCCATGAACTGATCAAGATGAAGACTACAATGTTTGCTGTTTGCAAGGCGAGTGTCAGTCCTGAGGACATTTGTATTCAGCAACACCAGTGATGGCGAAGTTCACTAAGTAGTGTGCTCAGTCAGTCACCACTGTCCAACACACACACACACACACACACACACACACACACACACACACACACACACACACACACACTTCACTAAGAAACTGCGTAACAAGAAGTCTTTGTCAGCATACGATAGTTTACCTGAGGATGACTGGCAGGTGCCAAGTCAAAATATCTCACTGTAAAGTGGACAATGACTGTCTGCAAGTCTGAAATTTCTTTGGATAAGGTGTGTTGTGAAAACTGAAGCATAACAAGTAATTTCAATCATATTTGAAGTCACACATAGACTGTCATTTACTAAATTCTGATGTCCAGATACTTATCTGGCTCTTTTGTAATCTGCAAAAATGTAATCACAAACAATGAGTGATGCAATGTAATTTATCAAACATTACAAACATCATATTTCAATGTAATAATATTAACCCAAACGCTTAAACTTTTCAAGTGTTCAAAGCTACAGAAACAAGTTCATATGTTAAAACTGTTCAATTCATGGTGACGGAATTATTAGGAATTGTAAACAAATCTAACTTTCTGATAACCAAGCCAATTATGTAAATTTTATCTCTCAATAAATGGTAGGAACTCTTTTTTTTTATTAATTAGTTTAGCTGTAAGTAAAGAAAGCAGTAATTGTATTGTTGTTAAATTGAACAACTCGTATTTCACTACAAAAACATAAAAATTACGGTGGCCATTTTATTTAAAAACATGTACCTGTAAATTAGAAGTATTTTTCCATCCAAGTTGTCAACTGAATGTAAAACTTTTCATTGTAATTCACTTAAAGTCTGTTTATAACAATTAATCCATTGTAGTGTTTACTATCAATACTGGTGGATTTTTGTAGCCTGCAGGTCCGCCTTCCATCAGATTTTGAGGCACAATCTACGTTTGTCATCTGTCTTTGCAATGTGGCAATAGACAGTATTTTATAATCATCATAATGATGACAGGGAAACAAGGGAATATTCAAGGGGAGATAAGATCTACAGACGAAATAACCAAAGACATGACAGGAACTGACCTAATGACAGAGAACTAGAAGCAGGAAACAGACAGGTGTGTGGTAATGAAAAGAGGCATGATAACGGGCAATTTGAGAACAAAAGAAACCATCAGGGAAACTGACTTTCATTCACGGGGAGCCTGTCGGTCTTAAGGAGTTTTGATGTAACTAGAAACCAACCTAATACAAATGGGAGATGTAGAGATAATCATAGGGAAAAATCTCATAATAGAAATGACAAATCTTATCAGGTAAATTAAACAAACTTCAAAAGAGATTTTTGGGAGGAAAATCTACCCAGTATAAACAGGGAGGAGGCACAAAAACCAAAGGTAGACAATGAACTGGATGCAGTTATCTTGACAAATTTATTTAACGAGTTGCACAATAGTAATGAAGTTTTGAATAAAGACAGCTCTGAAAATGCTCAATGTGATGAATATGTTTCTAAGAATTTATTTAGTGAAGCAACTTTTAAGGTTATTTCTGAACCTCTGTTAGCTGATATTAATTAATTGTGACAAACAGTAAAACTGATTATGTTAATGGTGTTTTTAGTGACACTTGCAATGTGTATGAAGGTGGTTATGTTTTTGTGGTTGTTAGTGATGATGATCTGCTAGAAAAAGAATTAGATGGGATGATTAATATGGAAATACAAGGTGGTGATATGTATGACAACAGGAGTGCCATTACTTGTCTTAATGATGAAGATGATGTAGGCACATATAGGGAAATATGATAGTCAAATCATTCCAGTTAATTTCTTTTCAGTTATTATTTCATTTAATTTTTTATAAATGCTGGTTGGCTATCTGTCAGACTTTTAATGCTGTTTGGCAAACGGCCAAAGATTTTTGTGGCAGCATAATTCACCCATTTCTGTGGTAAAGTCAGATTCAACCCAGAATGGTGAAGATCATCCTTTCTTCTGATGTTACTATGCACTTTGCTTTTATTTTTGAATTGCGATGGGTTATTAATAACAAATTTCTCAAGTGTAAATAAAATAGAAAGAAACTTCCACATGGGAAAAATATATTAAAAAACAAAGATTCCAAGACTTACCAAGCGGGAAAGCGCCGGTAGACAGGCACAATAAAATAACACACAAACACACACACAAAATTTCTAGCCTTCGCAACCAGCGGTTGCTTCTTCAGAAAAGAGGGAAGGAGAGGGAAGGACGAAAGGATGTGGGTTTTAAGGGAGAGGGTAAGGAGTCATTCCAATCCCGGGAGCAGAAAGACTTACCTTAGGGGGAAAAAAGGATAGGCATATACTCGTGCACACACACACACACACACACACACACACACACACACACACACACATACATATCCATCCATACTTATACAGACACAAGCAGACATATTTAAAGGCAAAGAGTTTCGGCAGAGATGTCAGCCGAGGAGGAAGTGCAGAGGCAAAGATGATGTTGAATGACAGGTGAGGTATGAGTGGTGGCCACTTCAAATTAGCGGAGATTGAGGCCTGGTGAATAACGAGAAGAGAGGATATATTGAAGGGCAAGTTCCCATCTGCGGAGTTTGGAAAGGTTGGTGTTGGTGGGAAATATCCAGATAACCCGTATGGTTTAACACTGTGCCAAGATGTGCTGGCCGTGCACCAAGGCATGTTTAGCCACAGGGTGATCCTCATTACCAACAAACACTGTCTGCCTGTGTCCATTCATGCGAATGGACAGTTTGTTGCTGGTCATTCCCACATAGAAAGCGTCACAGTGTAGGCAGGTCAGTTGGTAAATCACGTGGGTGCTTTCACACGTGGCTCTGCCTTTGATCGTGTACACCTTCCGGGTTACAGGACTGGAGTAGGTGGTGGTGGGAGGGTGCATAGGACAGGTTTTACACCGGGGGTGGTTACAAGGATAGGAGCCAGAGGGTAGGGAAGGTGGTTTGGGGATTTCATAGGGATGAACCAAGTGGTTACGAAGGTTAGGTGGACGGCGGAAAGACACTCTTGATGGAGTGGGGAGGGTTTCATGAAGGATGGATCTCATTTCGGGGCAGGATTTTAGGAAGTTGAATCCCTGCTGGAGGGCCACATTCAGAGTCTGATCCAGTCCTGGGAAGTATCCTGTCACAAGTGGGGCACTTTTGGGGTTCTTCTGTGAGAGGTTCTGGGTTTGAGGGGATGAGGAAGTGGCTCTGGTTATTTGCTTCTGTACCAGGTCGGGAGGGTAGTTGTGTGATGCGAAAGCTGTTTTAAGGTTGTTGGTGTAATGGTTCACAGATTCAGGACTGGAGCAGATTCGTTTGCCATGGAGGCCTAGGCTGTAGGGAAGGGACCGTTTGATATGGAATGGGTGGCAGCTGTCATAATGGAGGTACTGTTGCTTGTTGGTGGGTTTGATGTGGACGGATGTGTGCAGCTGGCCATTGGACAGATGGAGGTCAACGTCTAGGAAAGTGGCATGGGATTTGGAGTAGAACCAGGTGAATCTGATGGAACCAAAGGAGTTGAGGTTGGAGAGGAAATTCTGGAGTTGTTCTTCACTGTGAGTCCAGATCATGAAGATGTCATCAATAAATCTGTACCAAACTTTGGGTTGGCAGGCTTGGGTAACCAAGAAGGCCTCCTCTAAGCGACCCATAAATAGGTTGGCATATGAGGGGGCCATCCTGGTACCCATGGCTGTTCCCTTTAATTGTTGGTATGTCTGGCCTTCAAAAGTGAAGAAGTTGTGGGTCAGGATGAAGCTAGCTAAGGTGATGAGGAAAGAGGTTTTAGGTAGGGTGGCAGGTGATCGGCGTGAAAGGAAGTGCTCCATTGCAGTGAGGCCCTGGACGTGGGGGATATTTGTGTATAGGGAAGTGGCATCAATGGTTACAAGGATGGTTTCCGGGGGTAACAGACTGGGTAAGGATTGCAGGCGTTTGAGAAAGTGGTTGGTGTCTTCGATGAAGGATGGGACAGATCACGGATAGCCTGGGCTTCGGCTGTGGTGATGTTGGGAGTAGGATTAAGGTTTTTCAAGAAAGATTGAGAGGCAAGGCTGGAAGTGAGAAATTCCTGGAAGGTTTGGAAAGGGTGTTTTTTGAGGAAGAGGTGGTGGGTCCCGCTGTGATGGAGGACGGAACTGTTCCAGGCAGGGTTCAATTTGGATAGTGTCATGGGGAGTTGGATCATTAGGAGTGGGATCAGAATTATTTTTCTTCGTGGCAAAGTGATATTTCCAGCAGAGACTACAAGTGTAGGACAGTAAATATTTGACAAGGGCAGTTTGATTGAAACTGGGAGTGGGGCTGAAGGTGAGGCCTTTGGATAGGACAGAGGTTTCGGATTGGGAGAGAGGTTTGGAGGAAAGGTTAACTACTGAAGGTCCCTTCCCTACAGCCTAGGCCTCCGTGGCAAACGAATCTGCTCCAGTGCTGAATCCCTGAACCATTACACCAACAACCTTAAAACAGCTTTCGCATCCAACTACCCTCCCGACCTGGTACAGAAGCAAATAACCAGAGCCACTTCCTCATCCCCTCAAACCCAGAACCTCTCACAGAAGAACCCCAAAAGTGCCCCACTTGTGACAGGATACTTCCCAGGACTGGATCAGACTCTGAATGTGGCCCTCCAGCAGGGATTCAACTTCCTAAAATCCTGCCCCGAAATGAGATCCATCCTTCATGAAACCCTCCCCACTCCATCAAGAGTGTCTTTCCGCTGTCCACCTAACCTTTGTAACCTCTTGGTTCATCCCTATGAATTCCCCAAACCACCTTCCCTACCCTCTGGCTCCTACCCTTGTAACCGCCCCCGGTGTAAAACCTGTCCTATGCACCCTCCCACCACCACCTACTCCAATCCTGTAACCCAGAAGGTGTACACGATCAAAGGCAGAGCCACGTGTGAAAGCACCCACGTGATTTACCAACTGACCTGCCTACACTGTGACGCTTTCTATGTGGGAATGACCAGCAACAAACTGTCCATTCGCATGAATGGACACAGGCAGACAGTGTTTGTTGGTAATGAGGATCACTCTGTGGCTAAACTTGCCTTGGTGCACGGCCAGCACATCTTGGCACAGTGTTACACCATACGGGTTATCTGGATACTTCCCACCAACACCAACCTATCCAAACTCCGCAGATGGGAACTTGCCCTTCAATATATCCTCTCTTCTCGTTATTCACCAGGCCTCAATCTCCGCTAATTTGAAGTGGCCGCCACTCATACCTCACCTGTCATTCAACATCATCTTTGCCTCTGCACTTCCTCCTCGGCTGACATCTCTGCCGAAACCCTTTGCCTTTAAATATGTCTGCTTGTGTCTGTATAAGTATGGATGGATGTGTGTGTGTGTGTGTGTGTGTGTGTGTGTGTGTGTGTGTGTGTGTGTGTGTGTGTGTGTGTACGAGTATATGCCTATCCTTTTTTTCCCCCTAAGGTAAGTCTTTCTGCTCCCGGGATTGGAATGACTCCTTACCCTCTCCCTTAAAACCCACATCCTTTCGTCTTTCCCTCTCCTTCCCTCTTTCCTGAAGAAGCAACCGCTGGTTGTGAAAGCTAGAAATTTTGTGTGTGTGTTTGTGTGTTATTTTATTGTGCCTGTCTACCGGCGCTTTCCCGCTTGGTAAGTCTTAGAATCTTTGTTTTTTAATATTAATTTCTTAAGTGAATATATGTAGTGCAAAGATACTGTGAATATCCCAAATTCCTTAAGTAAATGTCTGAAAGGTGATCTTGGGTTTACTCCAGCTATTATTCTGATGACAAGCTTTTGTGCAATGAATACTTTTCCTCTTAGTGTGAATTACCCCAGAATATGGCTCCATATGAAAGCATTGAGTGAAAATAGGCGTAGTAGGCTAATTAACTGATATGTTTATCACCAAAATATGTGTTAACTCTACCAGCATAAGTAGCTGAACCTAATGTTTCAGCAGATCACCAATGTGTTTCTTCCAATTCAATTCCTCATCAATACACATGCCGAGAAATTTTGAATATTCTGCCTTAGCAACAGACTTCTATTCATTTATCATTGATGTTATACGATTTACTGTACAGAATTGTACATGATATATTTTCTCACAATTTAGTGAGAGGGGGATTGCTTAAGCCAAACAATGGAAAATCCACAATGGAATGTAACAATACTATGATAAGGAAAGACTCACACACATCTGCAGTTTTAGGCAACTGAAACCACACTAAACACAACTCACACACGACTGCTGTCTTAGGCAACTGAAAACACACGAGTGTGGTTTCAGTTGCCGCAGTCAAGTGTGGTGTGTGTGTGTGTGTGTGTGTGTGTGTGTGTGTGTGTGTGTGTGTGTGTGTGTGTGTGTGTGTTTTTTTTTTTTTTTTTTTTTTTGACTAACGCCTTACTGACCGAAAGCTTTATTTGTAACGGTCTTTTTGTCGCGTGTATCTGCGACTCAGGGACTGCTTAAGGATAGATTAGAGAGCATACTACAGAGTATTTTGATAAATTTGGAAAAGTAATAAGGATGAAGAGGTAGTGGATATAATTTGTCAGGATTTTGACCAGAAAGTGAAATTATAAAACAACTGTTGAATCCAACTGCAATATCATAGTTGAAAGTTTACAGCCTATTGAAAGTAATGCCCCTCTTTAAAATGAGAAAGATGTAGGTTTCAGGGAGATTGGGGAGTGTTTATTATGTGAGAGGGAAAATAGGTAACAATGAAATTCAAAGAAGCCCACATATTCATGTCCAATTGCATACCAGTAAAGGAAACTGCCCGACAGATACTGGGAGTCCAATTTGTGGGATTTCTAGAAAATTGAGAGATAAAAATAAAAGAGGGTGTCAGTTTTACTGAATTCTCTGCAATTAGGGTTAAGCTACAAAGTGCAACAGGGAGAAACAATAAACTAATTACAGAACAGACTCCTCTGTGCTTTAAAATTGATGAGACAGCGTTTACAAAAGGGTGCCTAGTGGTGTAAGACCTGAATGAATATCTAATACTAGGCACAGATTGGATAACAAAAGCCAAGGTTCAATTTAAAAGCATTATGTTCACTGGCTCAAAGAGTGGAATTTCAGGGAAAACTGAAATGTTAATGGTAAGTAATGGTGCAAGTAACCAGATCCGGGAGTCTGATGATGTTCATGCTTCAAGTTATAATGAGGAGGAGGTAGAGTGCTATGATGATCCTTTTGATACAGAATCTTATAGTGAACTAGTTAAGAGTAAAGCAGAGAAGGTTAAAGAATTAAATTTAGAAGAGAAGACAGAGCTAGAGGCATTTTTATGGGAATATCGTGATATTTTCTGGGAAAGATCTGGATGCGTAAAAGATTATAAATGCACCTTGAGACTAAAACCCTATGACTCTTTCTTTATAAAGCCCTGTAGTATTCCCAAAAATGGAAAATGTTAGAATATAGTTGCAACCAATACAATAATCTGCTGGTTGTTGTATCAAAGGCTGACAGGTGCATTAGACTAGTTTTCGACTCAAGATATCTGACCAAATTTTTAGGATGTGAGAACCTTGTGGCTTAAATGTGTTGGTGGCAGAGCTTATCAGGGGGTATTGGATTATATATTGGGAAGAGAACTATTAGAAAAACTGACTATATATGTAGATGATATTTTATTCTTAACCAAGACTTGGAAAGAACATGCGGAAACTTTGAGACAAATTGGTGACAAAATGAGAAAGGGAGGAACGAAATTGAAGCTATCTAACTGAAATTTGCTCTCAAACAGCTTAAGTTTCTGGGACATAGTATCACCGAAGATGGGATGCTCCCTGACAAAGATAAAGTGCAAGCAACTGCCGATTTCTTTCCTCCTAAGACTAAGAAACAACTTAAGTCATTTTTCGTTTTGTAGGGTTCCTTCAGAAACATGTGAAAACACAAGCACTAAATACAACATGTCCCAATACATTGCTTAAAAAGAGTAGTGTCTGGGAAAGGAACGATGAATGTCAATCTTCATCTAATGACATCAAAGCACAGTTAGTGAACAGCGAATTATTACACAGACCTGACTTATCCACCATTTTTTCCCTACAACTGACAGCAGAGATTTTGGGTTGGTGGTCCATGTATCCTCAGAAAAAGAAATAGATGAGGTTAAAGTCCACCATTCAGTTGCCTTTGCAAGTAGGATACTTAAAGAGAGAGAGAGAGAGAGAGAGAGAGAAACCACTCCATTTCAGAAGAGAACTTTCAACTATAGTACGGGGAATCAAAAATTTAGAAATTACTTATTAGGTAACCAAGTAAAGGTATATACAGATCATAAAGTCTTAAAGCTATATTCAAGAATGTGAACTCTACCACCCTAGACTGACCCAATGGACTATTTTTCTCCAGCAGTTTAACTTTTCTGTGGAATAAATTAAGGGGAGTGTCAACACTGGCTGAAGCCTTATCCAGACTACCAGTGGGAAATGTAGATGACACTGTACATGGAAGTAAAAGGAAAGACCTCACCATGATGTATATAAAGGGGGCAAAGAAAGGAAATAGATCTTAAAATAATTTGCAGTCACCTCAGACGTAATCAGAACCATGACGACAACTGGAAACTGGTAAAAAGTTATCTAGGGGAAAAAAGGGCCTAGAAAAGATACAACAATACTACTGCATTTTCTAGGGGGTACCTTTTTACAGGCACAGCCTTGATAGTGATAGGTGGAAGGTTTGCTGGTCTGAAGAGAACATAGGCACCTTAATATTTTACACTCGCACCAGTTTTGGTTATTGTGGGAGCCTTAAGTGTACTAAAAAAATACAGGACTGTGTCTATGTTCATAATATTGCCTGCAGAGTGACAAAGTGCCTCGCATCCTGTGGCAGATGCCAACATGTCAATGTTGATAATCACACCAACAGGGGTCATTTACAAAGTGTAATGCCTAAGAAGGAAATGGGCCTCATGGGCATTGACTTATATGTGTAATTACCCAGAGCAAAAGGAGAGGGACGGATACTGTTACATTTTTGTAATGGTAGACCTAGTCTCGAAGTTCATTAATATGTACTCCCTAAAGAAAACAACCAGCAAGAAAATAATTCGAAAAAATGACCCAAGACTACTTTCTTATAGTCGGTACACTAAAGGCTTTACTTGCAGATAATAGAAGCCAGGTCACATCCAAAACCTGGAAGGAGTTTACAAATAAACACAACATTAAACATATTCTCATCTCAATCTACTCTCCATTCTGTAATCCAACAGAACAATACTTAAGGGGGATATGTCGCCTATGCAGGATATGTTGTAATAAGGGCCATACCAAATTGGTTAGAGCATACTGAAAACTTTTCGGATGTCTTAAACAGTCTCCAACATACCACCACAAGACTGTCCCCTTATGAAATAATTTATGATAAACAATCTGCATATTTTGTCAAAGAGGTAGTAGAATACCCATTGTGCAAACATATCTCAGCAGCAGACAGGGAGGATGATGTTAGGGAGATTATGAAGCAACAATGCAACAAAAGAAAAGAAAGGCATGATGGTAGGTTAAAACAGAGGCGATTCAATGTTAGCGATTCGGTCTTAGCAAAAAGTTATGCAAGATCTAAATTCATAAAGAGCAGAAAAAAAAACAATCTTCAACATATACATTGGCCAATTGTAGGAAATCCTCACCCTAAAACAATAAGCCATAAGTTTTGACACTATCTGTAAAAGTCAGAAATAAGAGAGAAGCAGACACTGGAAGTGACCACCACCTTGTTTTCATCGAGTTCAGATTGATGATAGTGGAAAACAGATCAAGCCCAATCACAGGAGCAAAGTAACGGATATGGTAAGGTTAAAAGATCAATACATCAAAGAAAGATTTGCCCTTGAACTACAAAACAGATTTCAGACCCTCTTTAATGAATTTTTTTGCAGTAAGGAATTGACACATGTTGACAAAAACTTACTGGCAGCTATCTACACTCCTGGAAATGGAAAAAAGAACACATTGACACCGGTGTGTCAGACCCACCATACTTGCTCCGGACACTGCGAGAGGGCTGTACAAGCAATGACCACACGCACGGCACAGCGGACACACCAGGAACCGCGGTGTTGGCCGTCGAATGGCTCTAGCTGCGCAGCATTTGTGCACAGCCGCCGTCAGTGTCAGCCAGTTTGCCGTGGCATACGGAGCTCCATCGCAGTCTTTAACACTGGTAGCATGCCGGGACAGCGTGGACGTGAACCGTATGTGCAGTTGACAGACTTTGAGTGAGGGCGTATAGTGGGCATGCGGGAGGCTGGGTGGACGTACCGCCGAATTGCTCAACACGTGGCGCGTGAGGTCTCCACAGTACATCGATGTTGTCGCCAGTGGTCGGCGGAAGGTGCACGTGCCCGTCGACCTGGGACCGGATCGCAGCGACGCATGGATGCACACCAAGACCATAGGATCCTACGCAGTGCCGTAGGGGACCACACCGCCAATTCCCAGCAAATTAGGGACACTGTTGCTCCTGGGGTATCGGCGAGGACCATTCGCAACCGTCTCCATGAAGCTGGGCTACGGTCCCGCACACCGTTAGGCCATCTTCCGTTCACGCCCCAACATCGTGCAGCCCGCCTCCAGTGGTGTCGTGACAGGCGTGAATGGAGGGACGAATGGAGACGTATCGTCTTCAGCGATGAGAGTCGCTTCTGCCTTGGTGCCAATGATGGACGTATGCGTGTTTGGCGCTGTGCAGGTGAGCGCCACAATCAGGACTGCATACGACCGAGGCACACAGGGCCAACACCCGGCATCATGGTGTGGGGAGCGATCTCCTACACTGGCCGTACACCTCTGGTGATCGTCGAGGGGACACTGAATAGTGCATGGTACATCCAAACCGTCATCGAACCCATCGTTCTACCATTCCTAGACCGGCAAGGGAACTTGCTGTTCCAACAGGACAATGCACGTCCGCATGTATCCCGTGCCACCCAACGTGCTCTAGAAGGTGTAAGTCAACTACCCTGGCCAGCAAGATCTCCGGATCTGTCACCCATTGAGCATGTTTGGGACTGGATGAAGCATCGTCTCACGCGGTGTGCACGTCCAGCACGAACGCTGGTCCAACTGAGGCGCCAGGTGGAAATGGCATGGCAAGCCGTTCCACAGGACTACATCCAGCATCTCTATGATCGTCTCCATGGGAGAATAGCAACCTGCATTGCTGGGAAAGGTGGATATACACTGTACTAGTGCCGACATTGTGCATGCTCTGTTGCCTGTGTCTATGTGCCTGTGGTTCTGTCAGTGTGATCATGTGATGTATCTGACCATAGGAATGTGTCAATAAAGTTTCCCCTTCCTGGGACAATGAATTCACGGTGTTCTTATTTCAATTTCCAGGAGTGTAGATGTTGGAGAGAAGAACTTAGCATTTAACACAAACCAAAGGAAAGAACGGTTCTCTGATGACATGTGGGATGAAATTAACTGCAGCAAAGAACTAAAACAAAAGTTAAATCTTTGTAAGACATGAGCGCACAAGATAGAAGTGCAAAGAGAGACAAACAAAAGAGTGAAAATAGGGACAAAATGAGATCACAACAGGTACTGTCACAGAGACAGGAAGGGCATTTTAAGGGGCTGTTAAAATTGTGAAGACAACTAGGAGGAATAGGTGAGAGATGTATTAGAGGAAGTCAAAGCAGATCAAGACATAAATCTGCGATGTACAATGGACGAAATTAGGAGTACTTTGAGAATCCTAAGAAATGCAAAGGTTCCAGGCCTATTTTACAACAGAGCACTGGAGCTCTTAAATGCGGATACTGAAAGTAGTGTTAAAATGTTCCACCCATTGCTGAAGCATATTTGGCTCAAAGTGCAATCCCCAGGGGAGTAGAAAAATGGACTGTTCCCAAAAAAGGGAAATTTGGCAGATTGTAGCTGGCATGGTATTACATTGCTGTCAGTGCCCTGTAAGGTCCTCAGCAGAGTTATTTTAAATATGATTAATGATTCACTTGAAAATAGACTGCGTAATGAATAGACAGCTTTTGGGCACAATTGATCTTACTAACACTCTTAGGATCATATTAGAGCAAAACAAAGAATTCCAGGCAACTATATACCTGCCATTCATTCAATTTTAAAAAAAAGCCTTCAATTTTGTGAAACACCAAGTGCTGTGGCAGATGTCGTGGAAGTATAGAATACCACAAAACATCAACAAAGATCTGTGTGTTGGCTACAACTGTTCCGTGTTTCACAAGGAAAATCTGACAGAGCCAATAGAGATAACAACTGGAGTCCAGCAAGATTGTATTTTATCAGTATTGTTTCTTCTACTTGTCTCTGACTCAGTTATGAGACATTCACAGCAGGCAGGAAACAAGAAACCCAATGGGGGAGCCATGGACATCTGGAGGATTTGGAATTTGGAGATGACATAGTTCTTTAGCTCAAAGGCTGGCAGATATGAAAATCACCGAAAAAAGCAGCAGAGATGGTTGGCCTCAAGATAAATGTAGATAATACAAAGGAAATGAGAGTAAACTCTGAGAACATGGAAGTACCACTGTTTATTGGAGAGCAGCAGTTGGAGATTCTCAATTCATTTCTGTGTCTGGGTACTGCAGTGACAGAAGGTGTTGGAGCTGTAGAAGATGTGAAGAACCACATAAAGAAGGCAAATGCTGCCTTCCTACAACTGATCCTATATGGAGACACAGAAATGTCACATGTAATCTAAAATTCATACTTTTAATACAAATGTGAAGGCTGTCCTTTTGTATGCCAGTGAGAGAGGAAATTAAACAAATAGGCAACGAACAGTTACAAAGCTTCATAAATTGGTGCCTCTGGCATATGATAAAAATCTGGTGGCCACAAAAAATAAGTGATGCACATCTCTGGAGATAAATAAACCAATATCTAACAAAGAACTGATTAATGACAGGGTGGAAATGGCTGGGGCACACACTGAGAAAGCCAAATGGAGCAATTGAGAAGAAAGCATTGGAATGAGTCCCCAAGGAACAAGGCAGAGAAGCAACCCTACAGGTACATGGAAGAGCATGGTCAAAGAGAAGCAAGGAGAGTTGGCAAGGCATGGGTGGAATTGTGGGAAATGGTCAAAGACAGAGACGGATGGCAAATTCTCCTGGATGCTCTATGTCCCCATAGGAGCCAAAGGAATTAAGGCAAGTAAGTCATTAACTGATATTGGAAAGAAGCTTAAGTTGGAGACAGTGTGATTCAAAGGTACGCATCAGGCTAAATGGCGAAGTCAGTGCTGAGATCAATAAAACATGTCGCAAGTTAGGAGCACTGTGTTCAATATTGTAAGAAAGTACAGTTTGTTTAAATTGGAAGGAGTCAGATAACACAGAATGAGAAAGACTGTGTTCACCGATCAGGAAGTATGTAGTAACTTGAGATAATTGTGTAGACAGCATTTTGCCGTAGTTTGCACTAAGAAATTGTGCCCTAACTTTAAAACTAATGTGTTCCACATCATAGTGAGAGAGTGCAATTGTTATCCATGGAAGACACAAATAACTAACAAGTTTCATCCATCCACACATTATTATCCTCCACAGAAATCTGCAACATCATGTGACAATATTTTTTGTTTGCATTAATAATTTTTGTCCAGTAGTAACTGTGTGACTAATGCCTGTCTGTTTCAGCACACCACAATGAAAATTTACTATTTTAAAAAGATTATCTTTCTGAAGCGACAAGAGCAGTTCTGAAAAAGTGTGATGTTCCTTTCTCTTATAACAATTAGACATATATGACAAATAGCATCTTTCTGAAAATCATTCCAAGTTGTCACTTGCCTCTTCCTCTGCCATTTTCCTCCTGGTATCTGCAGTTTTTGTGTGCCAATGTTATCACAATCTACAATGTACTGTTATTTCCATAGCTACAACAGTGCTTTTGCATACTGTCAAAGCTGTTGCAGTCTTCTTTACAAGTTCAGTGATGGAAAATAAGGGCTCACCCTTGTTTTGTTTCTCAAGGTATACTGCCAATAAATGCATGAAGCTGTAGACCCAGCTGTGTAGCATGCTTTTCTTCCTCTGTTTCCCTTCATGTGATGAGTTTACACCCCTCAGCACATTGGACAATGTTCCAGATAAAATTCAATTGAATAAACAGTAAATGTGGAATAACTATTAAATAAAATTCAAGTTTAACAAAGTACCAGGTCACTCAAGGAACTTATTGTTAAGTATACAAATGAAAGGGTTCATTTTTTTAGTGCAACAACATGGCTTCTGTCAACTGTTGAACCACTTCCTGAGATTGTCAGGGAACAAAATAATGCTACTGAGCATCAGTACCAAAGATTCATCCCCCAGACTATAAGTACTGAATATAAAAGTTCTCAATGTACTTCAATACTGCTTCTGCAAAAAGTCCACCCAACTGCACCAATATCAAAAGAAATCACATTTTTCCTTGGTGTATTATGGCACCATTTGGACAAGTTCCTGGTTTTGTTTCTAAAGGAAATAGTCAGACCCAAAGAGAAGGTAGTGGCTTACTGAGCATTATGTTTTGATACTGATTGACGAAGAATTCAGATCTCGGAAACATCAGTGGAAAGATATTACTGTGAGTTGGCAGCCATTTACAGGAACTTTTCAGAATGTTTACAACAGAATCAAATGGTACCGGAAGCAGAGAATATCATAGTGAATAGCAGAAGGGGTACAGACAGATAGGGTAGTGACTGAAGTGTTCACAGAAACACACAGGAAAAACTCCAAATTCGGAATCTTTACATTACGAGACAAACAAACTATGTATTTATCCCAGAAACAATCATAATGTAAGAAATCTGCAGTGGCAGAACACGCACATTAAAAAACGTTATAATTATCCAAGCAAGCTTTTGGAGACAGTGATTCTTTCTTCTGACAGAAAGATTGAAGAGGAAGGAAGTTGGGGGGGGGGGGGGGGGGGCTGTAGAGGTCTAGAAAAAGAGGGGGGGGGGGGGGAAGGGCTGGAGAGGTCTAGAAAAAGAGGTAGAGTTTGGAAAATTTACCCCAAACTGCAGGTCAGTGAGATTTCACCAAATGGGACAAGAAGGAAAGACTGATTGTTGGCGACAGCATGATATGAGATTTGAAAAGCTGAGATCTTAAAATTGGAAGGTAGGGCAGTATGCAAGACAGAGAATACTGCTGAAACATCATGCATGAATTAATAAGAGTGCAAAGCTAAGTGCATTGTACTTAACAGAAGTGGGAGAGGGCAGCAAAAAACAGACAGGTAAGAAAATGAAAGATGTAGAAAACTCCTGTGAAGAAATGCTGAGATGAAAGAAATTAAAGTACATTAGGGTCTTTTACGTTGCCATGACCACCACCAAATTATCAGTTATGATGAATGGGCACAGACAGAGGGTGTACACTGGCAACACACAATATCCTGTCGAAGAGCATGCTCTACAAGACAGTCGTGACCTTGGTGGATGTTTCACTACACGCAAGATTCCTCAGACATCAGTTTCTCAGAATTCCACAGATGGGAACTAGCCCTACATATCCTTGGTTATCACCTCCCATCTGGCCTTAATTTATACTAATTTCTTCTCTCTCAGTATTTCTTTGAAGTAACTATCCTTTCATTACACTGTTTTCATTTTCTAGATCTTTCATTTTGTTACCTGTCTATTTTTCACCATCCTCTCCCACCTTTGTCTTGTACAAACAACATAGCTTTAGCTTTTCAATCTAACTAACTTGTGCATGGTGTTTTAGCAGTAATCTCTGTCTTGCATATTACCCTGTCTTCCACCATTAAGCTCTCAGGTTTTCAAATCTCATCAGGTACAGACCCCAACAATAGGTCTTTCCTTCTCATTCCATCTGGTTAAGTCTACCCTCACCCTCGATTCTGGGTGAATTTCCCGGAATCGACGCTTTTTCCTAGACCTCTCCAGTCCTTTTCTTTCAACCCTCTCCCTTCCCCTTCAATCCTACTGCCAGAAGGGGAAGCCACTGGCTCCAAAAGCTTGCATAATTATAACTTTTTTAAATGTGCATATTGTGCTGCCACATGGTGAGTAGATATTTTATCTATCCAATTACATTATAAGTATCTATGATATTAATATTTTCAAGTTGTTGATGTTTTATATTGCTCCACTTGCTTTTTCATAAAAAGTGATTTGATTGACAAATGCACGCGAAACTGCAGTAATTACTTACTTTACTTCCAAATACAGTCCACTTCAGTCAGGTGCATTGAGAAGAGACTGTGAATCCAAGCCATCTCCACCAAGAAAGCTTGTGTTGAGAGTCAACTGGCTGCCAAGTAGTGCAACAGCTGCTGCGCCTGTATTCACACCAAAACCACTCTGGCCAAAGGGGAAGAATGAGCCTACCATACCTGGTTGTGGGCAGCACAACACTGGTTCTGACCCCTGATTTAATGCTTGAATCTGTAAAAAAATATTTTTGTAAGCTGCTGTAAGTTAATGAGGAATGCATTAAATTTATTAGACCCAACACTTACATAACTCAATATATTACATTTAAATAAAAAAAAATCTCTGAGAATGAGGAATTGTGTATTGCAGTACAAGAACACTATTGCAGACGACACACCAGGATTACAAAATCTGTTAGAGCATACAGTGAAGGCTTTCATGACTGATACATACATATTTGGTTATTTTAGTTTATGGATATTGGGCTGTAGTTGGTTGGTTTTGTGTGTGTGTGTGTGTGTGTGTGTGTGTGTGTGTGTGTGTGTGTGTGTGTGTGTGTGTGTGTTGGGGGTGGGGGGTGGTTCTGTGCTACAGGACTGAGGTCTATCTGAACTTAGTGGTGACATCAGCCATAAATTTGATCAAATTGTAATAATACACACAACTGTAAAATCAAGTCATTGATGCCACAGGTGAGGAATAAATGAATGAGGTATAAATATAAAAAGATCGGGCCAGTCTGCATGCTAGAGAGAAGAAGAGCCCACCTCCCGTCAGTTTCATTTTATATTCTCCTGTCCTGATGCAGAGTAACACAGTACTAGGATAAATAACTCCTGTCAAGTAGAGACGAGATCCATGACAGTAAAAGTGAAAAGGTTATAAAGTAACGAAAATCAGTAGTACTAACAAAAGTAAAATAAAATAAGAAAAGCAATCTGATGAGTAGGTGTGTTCACTGTTTTGTGTCACGCAGGGCTCAGCATGCAGTGGGAGGCATCTTCCCCACAACTGTCCCACCCCCAATCCGTAATAGTCAAACTGTTAAAAATGGGAAAAGAACCCACTCTCCTGGAGGAAGCATAAAAAGCCTGTTCAACTCTCCTTCCACTGTCACCTAGTATCAGGTATAAAGAATCAAAGTCTTAAACAATGGAAACTTCAGGTTTCTGAATCAAGCAATGCAAGGCATGGAGATACAGTAGGAGGGGGCATTCCACCAGGATGAGCACTACTCTCTGCAAGTCTCCACAATCACAAAATGGTGTTGCTCAGTACTTAAGAGAGAATTATGGGTTAATCTGGAAGGAGCAATGCGGGAACGAGATAGGACTGTGGATTCGATACATAAGGAACAAAAGGAGCCATGCAGTCATAATTTATTTGACAGCATGGAGTTTATTAGAGGGAGCGGTAGGCCACCAGATGATGTTCCATCTCCAATTGTGTACAGGCCTTACTTGCCCCTGAAACTCTCAGTCTGAAATTGTCAAAGCAACTGTTAGACAAGTTGGGCAGCTTATTTCCCAAGATACCCACATGAACAGGTATCCAGAGAAAGACAACTGAGCAGGTATTCTCCAATTAAAATAGCTTCGCGATTGACAATCATAGTGAAGATGGGAAGTGTTACCAGTGTGCAACCAGATATGCTAGACAAGCCTCTGCATGTATCTACAAAACAGGTAACACAGTAACCATGTGGCTCTGAAGAAAGAACTATGATTGGCTGGCAGCTGGCCTTTCCACTCAACTCACTGAAATGTCAATCACAAATCGGAGTACAGCGTGACTAAGACCAGAGAGAAGATCAGTAGCCTGGAGATTGTTCAGTGAGTTACTAGAATTTGAGACAAGATTGAAGGAGATCTGTTTAATAAAACATAGGGCACTGTTAATGTTAGAAGTTTTGCTGCATAAACACAACATTTTCCCATCCTGTCCAAGGGTTTAGAGCCTTCAGAGTAAATGACAGTAGCAACTCCTCATACTTCCAAAGAACTCAGAGAAACAGAAAGATAAGGGAAGAGTGACTAAAATTGAGGTTCCTGAAACAGACCAGACTTAATTCATTGTCTGGGTACTAACCAAGGACAAGTGCACAGGAATACACAGCGAGCACACTCTAAGGGAGCTATGGAGAAGGCAGAGGATCCAGCAGAGGGGCATTGTAATGGAGAAACACATTCAACAGTGGGCATCGAATGGTTGACATCCCTTGTAGGAAAAGGAATTTAGTAAGTTGTATGAATTGCAAGAGTTCATACAATTGGAAGAGAAGAGGTAAGATCCCCACTTCAGCAAGCAGACTGCCTATGGGACTGGTCTGGAAGGCACCAGTGGCCAGTCTTCCACCACAACGATGTACTGGGTCCAATAATTTCAGAGATGAAGGTAGCACTGAACCATACAATCATAGTCCAATCAAGACGAGACCAATGTCCAGTAAGAATGAAGTAGAACAGCACTTTCCGCAACCCAAGAGCTGTGGGCAAGGAAGTAGTAAGCTTTAAATTTCCACATTAAGCTAGTTTTAAAGTAACAAATATGGTGGAGTCAAGCCATATTATTTCAAGGAGTCACAAAATTTGGAATTGTGCACCACTGTGTACCAAAACAGAGTTGCAGTTTCAGATGAACTGTGGTACAAACACAGAAATACGTGACTCACAATTAGTGGGGGAAAACTGAAGGCCATGGGAAAGGGTCCAAGCAGAGGCCCTCCAGATGGCTCCTTGGAACTGACTGACAGTTGTACAAAAATCAAAAGCCATTGATAAGCAGTTCAGTGGTAACCACAAGTTTGACAGTTGTCACTTGGCCATTGATGGTGATAAGGAAGAGTGTAACACTCTGCACTGAGCCCTTAGAGACACTGTTCTTTCGAACCCATGGGGAGTCGAGCAATGTACCACTTCCAACCTGAAACAATCTGAAGGATAAAAACTGGCAGATAAAAGTTGATAGCACACCTTGGAAACCCAATATTGAAGGATAAGTAAAAAGTGGTGGTGCCAACAAGTGTCGTATGCCTTACATGGTTTGAAAAAGGCTGCAAATGAGATTTTGGCATTTAGAAAAAGCTTGTCAGACTGCTGTGTCTAGCATAGTTTGAAAAAATCTGCAAATGAGATGTTGGCATTTAGAAAAAGCTTGTCAGACTGCTATGTCTAGCATAACCAGATGGCCAGTTGTGGCACGCCACCCCCCTCCCAGAAACAACACTGATAGACAAAAGACAATGTGATTTCAAAACCCATCATTATCATCACTCTACCATCTATTCAAACAGTTTGCAGAGCATGTTGGTGAGGCTGTCGATGGTCATAGGTTTTTGCCTGGTTTAAGGTTAGGATGAAATAAAGTTGAAGACCTTGAGTAGACGGGAGTCTGGTTGTCACATCCAGATGGTGGATCATCTGATTATGAATCGAATCAGGGCCTGGGGCCATATCAAGAGATGAGTCAAGAGCCTGTAGCAGTTCCTGATCAGCAAAAGGAACATTACATAATTCAGTATTACGGAGGTAAACTATAGAGTGTCATCTTCAACATGTCTTTTTATGCATTGGAAGGTAGCTAGATAAAAAGAGATGCTCACACTGTTGCGAACTGGGTCATGAGCTGTTCATCAATAGTCAACACATCTGTAGAATTACCACCATGAAGGAGAAGACTCGGAACAGTTGTTTATCTTTGCCAAACCAGTAGACTACTGAGTTTCATCCACACCTGGGATGCCAGAGACATATGTTCTCACAGAGGAAACATAGCTCTCCCAGCACTCCTTACTGTGCTTAACTTGGTAGCAAGGCTTTGCATGGAGCCCCAAAGCAATGAGTGTGGTATGTGAAGGAAGTCACTCAAGATATCACAGGGCCATACGACAGTCCTGAATAGTACTGTGCCACATCTCTGGTTCACCACACTACCAGATGCTGATGGAGATATCCCATAGAAAGGGGCACAGTAGTTCTATTAATGTGGGCGATCGAGTCAGAGACATCTCAACAACCTTTCTGATACAATCTGATGGAGAAGGGACAAATGTAATGGCAAAGGCATACAAATACCAACTGGCTCTTCGGGGACCTCAGTACAGTAATGGGTCCATTGGGTGGCTACAAAAAAAGGTGACAGGATCACCTGAACGTAATAAATTTCACACGGATGGTGACGTAGTGCCCACTGTAGTGAAACCATGAGATCGAGAGAAGATATTGTAATGTCAATACCTAAAAAGATGCCAAGGACAGCACTAAAGTGGTTAGAGGTACAGTCATAGAGAGGAGACATATCAAGATAAAAAAGAAGATAATCAACTGAAAAGCCTCTACCAGAAGAAGTGGCACTTTCTCGCATGGGGTGATGTGCACAGTAATCCTCAGGCAGGACAAAGGGTGGAGAAACATGATGGATTAAGGTAGCCATCTCAACATAAGTCAGTGCCTGCCTGGAAGAAAATAAATGTTACAAATGCTGATCACTGATATCAGTTTCACTGATAGTGTGGGTCCACTCACTGATGACATCTGTAAAAACTAGTGAACAGATCTCACTAGATGCTCTCTCAGGGCCAGTACAGTTCAAAAAGAAAGCATCATAATCTCAACAGGTTAGGGAATTGAATGGTCATTAATGAAATATGTTTCTCAGAGAGCAACACAGATCAAAGAACTGGATGACATTAATAGTTTTAGTTCTGGCTGGTGACAATAATATGCATTGCAGTTACGTTGTTTAATCACATTATGGGAGACCTTGTTAGGTGTGAAGGTGGCAAGGGGACAGTTCATGCCCCAGGATCACAGCCTATCATTGGCAGGGAGGGAAAAACACCTACAAACACAGGCTCAGAGTTCATGGGCACAGAAGGATCTGGTAACTGGCGTGAGAACTTAACTGCTTAAAGAAGCAGTGGAGCCCAAAGTCTAGGGCTTCTTCATACACTGACTGGTATGAAAGCTGTAAAGTAATCATCATACTTTGTCTATCAGTGTTGGAAATAACTGGTGAGATTATACAACAACAGAAATGAAACATTCTCAAGCAAACGAAAGCTATAGCCATAAGAGAAGATAAACGTAACTGGATGAAGATGAAATTAAATGAATGGTTTGATGGAGATGAAATCAATTAAACTACAACAACTCTAAATGGTACCAATGCAAAACATTCAGATATGCCGAACTAGCAATGTAATGGAGACCGCCAAAGGGCCTAATGGTTAAGGAAACTACTAATGACAAACAGGAAATACAGGTGAGTCTCAGTCTGGCACAAATTTTAAATTATCACAATGTTTCCACGCCAGACAGCCTTTTAGAACAAAGTCTGGAGTTTTATCTCCCAGCTACAACCTGCTGCAAGTAGCGTGGCACAAAATTTTTTCAATGGAAAAAACCATTTACAGATAGGCCAAACAAAATTAAAAATAGAATTAATTTATGATACATAATATGCATCATCTAACAATAATGGAGGATGAAATATTTAATTTTAAGTAATGGTTGCTAGATTAGGGGAGGACGGCAATAAGACTTGAGATTACAGATCAGTGTAATTGACTTACCTTAAGTGATTTAAGAACACAGGAATCATTCAAATGCTGTATGGAAGACGTAATTAACTAACTTATTACATCAAGGTAATATGACCTTAATGTAAATAGAGCTCCCCTACAAATGTTTTGAGTTGAAAAATTTGAGGTGTATAAAAAATAAAGGCCTTTATCAGAACATCAAAGTTAGTCTCCATGAGGATAGCTAAAAAAAGTTTGATATGCTTAAAAAGGATTTCTGGACAGCGAAGAATAAACAAAAAGCTGTATTCACAAGTTGGAACTGTCAAAAGGAATATTTTACGTACCTAAACTAATTTGGACAGTACAAAAAATGAATATGTTCATGTGAACATTTGCAATATAAGCAATTAGACAGAAAATCCAGAATCAATATTTATAAATCATAATCTCAAAAAGGAAAAAAAGTGAAATTGTTGTAATTTTATTTAAAAGTTGCACTACATCAGCCAAATATACAATGCACTGACCTGCGCAGCAAGAGCACGAGTAATTATTTCAACTTGCACACGACCACCTCGCTTTATCTCCAGTGGTGGCAGCCACCGATAATAGCACTGTGCCCAGAGTTGCAACGATGAAACTCCACAGCGAGGTGACAGTGGAGAAACAGACGACTTAGAAAGCCGCCTGAACAGCGGATTGTGAAACAGCTCTTGGTCACGTGCTTCTGAGAACTGCTCGTCCCAGTCCCAAACACTGCGGAGTATTAATGGATTTTGTGGGTCCTGGAAGAAGAAATTTGTTATACATGAGGTAAAAATGGTATTTATTCAAGGAAAAAATAAACCAACAGAACTTTATGGTTTGTATTCTATCAAGAGTTTCCTCTAGCATATGAAAAATTGTATATTTAATGATAATTGTTAACTGCAACATAGTAGTTTTGCCCGGAAGATGATTGCATAAACACTAAATAGCACACAGTAATTCATTACTTTTGAACCACACACTTCAAATGGGTGGCACTTCTCCACTCAGAACTAATCACTACACTTGTCCCAACAATAAAGGAAAGGTACCCAAGTAAACAAAAAACTGCTCCCATAATGATCAAAGGATTAATCTACCAGGCATCACTTGAGACATCTAATTCTAGCAGTACATAAAAAGCTGCAAATGCTGCGATGTCCTCACCAAAATACAGAACTGTGTGTTTAGGAGCTAACATTTAAGTTATTTAAGAATAACTTTCTTCAAATTGTGGACCTCCATTGCTCTGTTCTTGACTTGTCAAGCCACAATTTGTTAATCACCACCTACAGCTACTATTTTTCCACAGACGTATAATCCATTTGTCTGTGATATAACACCAGTAGGTTAGACACCACATCCCAATGAATCTCCGCTATAAGTCAGCTGCATCATCTCCCTGTATTCTAACAGGCCCTGTTACTGCTAAATAGTTAAATATTCCTTCCTGCACTTTTGCAAAAGTTCAATATAATCTCAATTGTCTTGAATTATTCTCTGTTGTGTTCATTTGTTAAACAGTTTGTATCCACTGAGCACACTGGAGCATATAATACATTTCTCTCCGTTTCTAAAGTCTCACTCACTCTGGTGTCAAAAAGATATCCACAAAGTTCAGTGTCAGACAATGAAAATACTATATGCAAAGGAGACTAAAATACTATCCCACTGAGACAATGCAAGTGCTGCCATCCTTAAATGCACAGACTGGTATACTTATTCCAACTGAGGCAAACACACACACACACCTGTTATTTTTACTCCATCGAACTTAATATTACCGAGAATCAATTGTGGCTTTCTTGGGAAGATTCCTAATGTTATCACTGCATATGATCAAGTCAGAAGCAACCACTCGAAGGCAGACAAAAGAAACACATCCTAAGAAAGTGTTGTATAATCATAACAAAAAGACTTGGTGTAGGGCAGCACTAATACTACTAATCATAAGCGCAATACCCTCAAGGTGAACACAGTGTCCAATATTCCTAGATAGAATGTTTTGTTCATCCACATTACTGGGATGCAATATCTCTGCATAATTTAATATGTACTTGTATATCTATATCTATAATCTGCAAACCACTGAGGTGTGTATGGCAGAAGATACTTCCCCACTGTGCCACATATTAGGGTTTCTTCTGTTCCATATACACTGAGCATAGGAAGAATGGCTGCTCAAATACATCTGTGCATGCTGCAATTAGTTTAACCTTGCCTTTGTGGCCCCTGTGAGAGTGATATTTAGGGAGCTGCAGTACATTACTAGATTCCTCACTGAATACTAGTTCTTGCAACTTTGTAAGTAGCCTTTTGTATGCTCTTTTGTATGTGTTCAGTATTCTCTGTTAGTCGTATTCGGATGGGTCCAATATAAATGAGCAATATTCTATGATGGGTCACACGAGATTTTTGTAAACAGACTGCATTTTCTCAGTTTTCTACCAATGAACCAAAGATTGTCACCCGCTTTGTATATGACTGAGCCTAAGTGATTACTTCCTTACTAAACCCCACAAATGGTTTTATTCACGTATCTGTACAACATCCTTGAATCCAATTTTGAAAAACTGGTATGCTAGTCACATGCAGCTACAATTTTGCATTTGGTGATATGTGCAATTTTACACTTATGAACATGTAAAGCAAGAAAAAGTTCAACGTATCTCTCATTTGTCTTACTCAAGTATGTAAACTACTAATCGTACCAAGATACCCATCATAATTGGTAACACTGTATAACACCTCAGAAAACCAATGTTAACATTTCTCTTCTACATAAAACCACATTCAGAAGTGCCCCTCATATACTGAAAGATTCAATTCACACGGATTATATCACAATACCTAGATATACTAGGTCAGGTCAGAAAACTGCCCGTACAGAGCAACCATTAAGTAACCCTTCTTCTGTCCCCTTGTCCTCAATTTATTTTTACTTAATGAAACTGACAGACTTGTATACACTTATTTTCCTTCTGATGAATTTCCAGGCCATAGTAGAAAGACACTGGCAGTGAACTTTTTCTTCAAATTACTTATGGATATATAAGCTAATAAGTTCATCTGCAGTGTAAAGAACTTAAATTTTATGGAACCTTTGTGCTTCACAAAGAGACTTCTTTCAAACCCCATTTCAATAACATACTTGCTGTATTTTCTATTCCAAGCATGATGAGTTTGTTTTAGATCATAAAGACTTTTCTTCAAATGAAATAGCCTTCATTATATCAAGCAGGTCACTTATATAGATGGTTACTTCCAAATCACCATACAAAAAAGCAGTACCCACATATACCTTGATAAGGTTCATATTCTGATTTGAAGAAACAGTCATTAGTTATTGAACAATGAACATACGCATAGTAAAAAACTGTTAATAATCAAAACGTCTGTCAAAAAATCCTTTACTAACAGTCTATACTTAAATTTATCAATGGAACTGTCAGCACTCCTTCTTATTTTGCAAATCCATTTACAAGGAGTGGTTCTAAAGCCCAATTCCGATTGTCTTACAGTGCTTTTATTTCTTCATCCATTGCTCCTTTCCACTTACATTGTTGATGTGATCTCATGATCTGTTGACTTGTTTGTGGATCTACACAATCTATTAAAGCATAAACTACTTAATCTTCATATGTTATTGGACCTTTAAAACTGGAAACCATGTCTCCTGGTTGTTAATTAGTTAGTTACATGTTCCATGGATCATTTTGTACGATACATCCTAATGATGTGGAACGAACCATTTTACATTCACATCACATTTTTTTAATGTTTGCCTTATATACAAAAGATATTTTAGGCTAAAATCTAAAGTCTGTCATTTATTCCCAGCTGGATGAGACACAGAAAACTGAAATTATCACCCACGACTTTTCAGAGAGTTAAATGTCATTCCTGAAAGTACTAGAGAGAAAACTATGCTCTAAACAGTACCTTAGGGGCGTGATGTAATCGTTTGACAGTGCATGACTTATGACTCCCTAGAGGAAGTATCTTGTCCAAAACAAAACAATATTAAAATGTGCAAACATCTCCTATAACCCGTATATGATACTCTCTAAGAATACCGTAATTCCACATCAAATCTTGAGTCTTTCCAAGATCGTAAAATCACACAATGGAGATGTAAATAAATGTATGAAATACTTTTATATGACCATGTCCCATCAGGTCTTATTAACAAGTAAGGGACCAGATTGTCCAGTATCACACTGACTGTAGCTCACAGGAGTCAGTCATAAATATATAAAAGGTAATGCTTACAATCTGCTATGGAATATTTTGTTTGTATGTGGTGAGATTAATGCTATGGTAACTACTCAGTTTCTATGAGAATCATTCTGATTCTAATGCCTTCCATTTATTTTCACAGAAGTTACAAACAAAGAAATTACAATATCACAATTAAATACAGCTAGATTTCATGTAAATACTGTCATTTTTTTCTACATAGTCACCATCATTTGTCATGCACTTTTGATAATGATGAACAAGAGCCTGAATGCCGTACTCTTAAAAACATGAACAAGCTGAGGCTAGCCACCATCTTACAACTTTGATGACAGCTATGGAGTCTGGAAAATGTGGGCCATACAGTCCATCTTTCATAGGCCTACAGAGATGGAAGTCTGAAGATGCTAAATGATGGCTCTATAGCAAATCTGATAAGGCAGTGCAGCTAAAATTAGCGATGAATTCCACAGTTGCAAAACTGTTGTGGGTCATGGTATTATAAAGTTGCAAGTGGATGATTGTCATCATATCTGGCCTTGTTATGAAAATTCAGGTTTGCAGCCTTGTTGGTGTCAACTTGTAGTGTTCTGGCTTGATAGCTGCATTAGGCTCCACACCATTCAGAAGAAAAACCTCCTGCATACATCAAAAGACTGAACATCACTTTCCTTGCAGGTACCCGTGTCTTGTTTGGAGAATTCAAATGTCATCACTCACATTCTGCCAAGTTGTGGTGGCACTATGTCTCATCTCCAGTGATGATGGCTTTCAGAAAATTGTTGCCTTCAGCCTCATATTTGTTCAAAAGATCATGACAAATCGCACTCGGTGATTCTTTTGTTCTTGTGTTAACATCTGCAGGACCCTTCTCACACACACTTTGCGATAACTGGGGTTGGATAATAAATTGTTTAAGATTGCAGCAAAAAATTCATATATGCACACAATCCCTTCATTGTAATCTGACGACCAACATGAATGAATTGATCAAGACTACACCCAGCCATCCCAGCCTTCAGTCTCACTCAACACTGCCTTAAAGTCACACTCCGAGGCATGAGGTGCAATGGGGCAGGAGCTAGTGAAAGACATCTGCCACAGCTGCGCTCTAAGAGTTCTAGTTACTCGAGTGCCATTTGTTCAGATAGCTATTATGATGAAACAGGACATTCTGTCAATATTAGCAGGCATGGCATATGTTCTGCTGGACAGACCCAGAACAAGTCAAGGTAGTTCCTACTGGGTTACTATCAAAGTACTAGCTTAATTTTATAATGAATTTGCATAGTTACATTAGATGAACAAAGTAACAATGATCATATTATCTGATTTTACTGAAATTTACTCTTACAATGAATTGAAACAAGAATGCTTACAATTTATTTCCCTATCTCTTTGAGTTCCTGAACAGTGTGAATGTGGCAGTGGTATGTCATCTCACTGTGCAAGATCATCTCAGCTATAATAAGTGGGTAAACTAAAATAAGGATGGAGAGAAGGAGTGTGGTAGAATCACATGTAGATGTAGGTAAAATTTTATTAGAGTGAGATTGATGAAAGCTGCATCATGATCTGAGTGAAGAATCGTATTATATTTGAATTTTAATTGAGTTTAATTATCTGAATTCATGAGAGGCGATGGTGGCTGCAGATAGCCTCTGTCATGGAGAAGGGCAAAGGTGTCCACAAAAACACAAGTCAATATGATGGGAATTCAGACTATGGCTTCTGAAAGTTTGAAAGCTGGCATATGAATACTATCAGTTGTCGAAATAAAAATACAGCTTAGTTTTCAGGGACAGACATCCCTCAGCTACAATCTGATAGAAAAGTTCAACAGAACGCAGAAGGGGAAGGAACAATAGCCCATCATAGAGCTAAGAATTGTCAGAGTTTGCAGGGAGGAGAAATTATGTCATATGTCAGTCTGAGAGAGCCTTCACTGGAGCCACTGATTTAAGCTGTTATAATATTAGAAGAATTAATATTCCTAAAGTGGATGGTCTGCTGTCACTGAAATCCATAATGGGCAGCAGCAGGGGCGACATGCGACTGTTGGGGAGAATGAGGTGTTGGAAGAGCTTGGACATGTGATGAATGTCAGCTCCACATCTACGACATAGGAAGCCCTGCCTTTGCTCAAGGTGATTTTACAAAATCTAATGGAGTAAAGTTGCTTAGGAAGTGAATTTGATTTGCTTTTGACAAAGCATTCTTGACAATCTAAACCAACATAAATGATGGTAGAAAATGAGCACAGCTTATGCCAGGTGAGATGGAATCACTCCAACCCACGTTGGTAAGTACGGTGCCATGATTACACCTGCAGTAAATGTCTTAATGTTGTGATTTTATCATCGTTGATGACCACTTTTTCCAAATGGTGGGCCTACGTTGTTATTGTGGCTTGGAAATATTGGGTTATTAATTGCCAGAAGATGTTGAACTATTCTGGCATTGTTATTTGAAGCCCTATGTGCCAGCTCACATAAATCATATGCTGCACAGCACAGCAGAGATGTGACTTAAAATTGTAAATTACTTTGCGAATAATTTTTTCATTTGTGCTAGTAGTGACACTTCGAGAATGCAAATCAGGTTTGCTTTAAATACATGCTGTAACAGTCATGAGAGTTAGTTACCTTTGAGATTGGATGTGGTGAGTTGATGTTAGTCAAGAATGCCTTTTAAGCAACAAAGACACCATTATCAACACCTCACTGAGTTTGAATGGGATCATGTAACAGGGCTACGAGAAGCTGAATGTTTCTTCTGCGATACTGCAGGAAGACATGGCAGGAATGTAGCCACTGCACACGATGAATGTATGGATGCAAGTAGACTGGGCTCTGGACAGCCATTTGGCACTACCAAGAGGGAAGACCATTGTGTTCCACTTATGGCTCTGATGCATCATACTGCATCTACAGCAGCAATTTGAGCAGCAGTTGGCACCACAGTGACACAAAGAAATGTTATAAATCGATTACATCCTATAGTGCACATTCCACTGACCTCAAACTGCTATTTGCAACTTTAATGATGTCAGGTGAGAGCTCATTGGAGGGCAGGGTGTTCTGTTTTCAGATAAAAGCTGGTCTGCATGTTTCACAAACCGGAACTACACCTGGAGTTACAGTCTGGAGTGGTTATATTACACACCAACAGCAAAATCAAACAATGGAAGTTGCAGAAAGGCACAAAAAGACTACTGTCGGAAAGTTAGCTTTCAGCCAACAAGGCCTTTATTAAAAAATACACACACACACACAGTTGACAGAGATGGTGGTCATGTGCATATGGGTTACGTTTGTGTTTGTGTGTGTGTGTGTGGGGGGGGGGGGGGGGGGCTATTTTTGACAAAGGCCTTGTTGGCTGAAAGTTAATTTTCCAACAGTCTTTTTGTTGGGTCTTTCTGCAACTCAGTATCTCCACTGTAAGGCGAGTTATTCCATTTATGAACACCATTCAAGGAAGCATTTTCCCACCCGATAATGGCCGCCAGCAAACTGCTGCTGTAACCCAACATGTTCTACAGAGTGTTGACATGTTGCCTTGGCCTGCTCAATCACCAAGTCGGTCTCCAATCAAGTACATATGGGATTTCAATAGAGGACAAGTCCAGCATCATCCACAAACAGCATTAACTGTCTCTGTATTGACTGACCAAGAGTAACAAGCATGGAACGCCATCCCACAAACTGACATCCGACACCTGTCCATACAATGCATGTCCATTTGCAAGCTCACATTTACCATTCTGGCAGTTACAACAGTTGTTAACGCACCAGATTTCACATTTGCAATGGCTTATCTCGTGCTTACATTACCATGTGATCTTGCAGCGGAAGTCATTTAACTATGTTGCTTAGCAAATTTATTCCCAAAATTTCATTACTCTACATTAATTATTTTTGGGTGTCGTAATTTTTTTTCCATTGATGTGTGGGATTTTACCAGATATATCTGCTGTTTATTTACACGTGCACCAACCTCGCCCAGAGTGTAATTGTCTTAAAACAATTCATTATTGGAATTGATATGGTAGGGCGCAATATAGTAGCAACTGCACTGGAGGTAAGATCGGGTAAGTTTACCACACCAAGGATATCTGGATGGTCCTCGAAGACTTAAGACCAACAGGTAGGTTTGCAATCCAATAGTTACACACCTTTGTAGACTGCTTCTTCCCAATACAGGCAATTTTCTCACAGTACTTTGTTGGTTAGGGTTTGGACAAAATAAGTAAATAAAATAGGGAACAGAATTAGAGAAGTGTTCCTTCAATTTAATTGAAATTTGAATGATACTTCTTATTTACTGACAGGACTGTAGACAATGTTTCAACTAGGGAATAACAATCACAATATTTTCCACTTTAATTGGCTGTCACCCTCTAGTTTCGAAAAATCTGCTTTATTATTTTGAAGTGGTAAGGAAAAAAGGTAGCAGTTGTATTTGACAGAACAAATGTTTATTACTGCTATTCTTAATTCCATATAGTGGCTGAAAGGAATACTTACTGTCCCGTGGCTTATGTTCAGTACCAAAGAGAGGGAACAAAGCATTACTCGTATACATGGAAAGCGCCATGGGCAGGATATGACTTGTTGTTGTTGTTGTCGTCGTCGTGTTCAGTCCAGAGACTGGTTTGATGCAGCTCTCCATGCTACTCTGTCCTGTGCAAGCCTCTTTGTCTCCGAATAACTACTGCAACCCACACCCTTCTGAGTCTGCTTAGTGTACTCATCTCTTGGTCTCCCTCTACGATTTTTACCCTCCACACTTCCCTCCAATACTAAATTGGTGATCCGTTGATGCCTCAGAATGTGTGTGACCAATTGATCTCCTGTTCTGGTCATGTTGTGCCACAATTTCCGCTTCTCCCCAATTCTATTCAGTACCTCATTAGTTACATGATCTATCAATCTAATCCTTAGCATTCTTTCATAGCACCACATTCCAAAAGCTACCAGTTTCTTCTTGTCTACACTGTTTAGTGTCCATGTTTCACTTCCATATACGGCTACATTCCATACACATACTTCAAGAAAAAACTTCCTGTCACTTAAATCTATACTCAGTGTTAACAAATTTCTCTTTAAAAATGCTTTCCTTGCCATAGTTAGTCTATATTTTATATCCTCCCTACTTCAAACATCATCATCAATCATTTTGCTCCCCAAATAGCAAAACTCATCTACTACTTTAAGTGTCTCATTTCCTAATCTAATTCTCTCAGAATCACCCGATTTAATTTGACTGCATTCCATTATCCTTGTTTTGCTTTTGTTGATGTTCATCTTATATCCTCCTTTCAAGACACTGTCCATCCCTTTCAGCTGCTCTTCCAAGTCCTTTGCTGTTTCTCACAGAATTATAATGTCAGTGGCAAATCTCAAACTGTTTATTTCTTTTTCATAGAATTTAATTCCTACTCCAAATTTTTCTTTTGTTTCCTTTACTGCTTGCTCAATATATATATTAATAATGCCAGGGATAGGCTACAGCCCTGTCTCAATCACTGCTTTCCTTTCATGCCCTTTGACTGTTCTAACTGCCATCTGGTTTCTTTACCAATTGTAAATAGCCTTTCATTCCCTTTATTTTGCACCTACCACCTCCTGAATTTGAAAGAGAGTATTCTAGTCAACATTGTCAAAAGCTTTCTCTAAGTCTACAAATGATAGAAACATATGTTTGCCTTTCCTTACCCTATCTTCTAAGATAAGTCGTAGGAGCAGTATTGCCTCGCATGTTCCAACATTTCTACAGAGTCCAAACTGCTCTTCCCCCAGGTCGGTTTCTACCAGTTTTTCCATTCGTTTGTAAAGAATTGGTGTTAATATTTTGCAGCCATGACTTATTAAACTCATAGTTTGGTAATTTTCACACCTGTCAGCACCTGCTTTCTTTGGGATTGGAATTATTATATTATTCTTGAAGTCTGAAGGTATTTCACCTGTCTCGCATATATCTTGCTCACCAGATGGAAGAGTTTTGTCATAGATGGTTCTCCCAAGGCTATCAGTAGTTCTAATGGAATGTTGTCCACTCCCGGTGCCTTGTTTCGACTTAGATCTTTCAGTGCTCTGTCAAATTCTTCACAAATTATCATATCTCCCATTTTGTCTTCATCTACCTCCTCTTCCACTGCTCTCATGTATATCTGCCCTGTGTAGACTCCTTCCACCTTTCTGCTTTCCCTTCTTTGCTTAGGACTGGTTTTCCATCTGAGCTCTTGATATTCATAAAGGTGGTTCACTTTTCTCTAAAGGTCTCTTTAATTTTCCTGTAGGCAGTATCCATCTTACACCTAGTGATATATGCTTCTACATCCTTACATTTGTCCTCTAGCCATCCCTGCTTATCGATTATGCATTTCCTGTCAATCTCATTTTTTAGACATTTGTATTCCTTTTTGCCTGCTTCATTTACTGTAATTTTATATTTTCTTCTTTCATCAATTAAATATCTCTTCTGTTACCCAATGATTTCTACTAGCCCTTATCTTTTTACCTACCTGATCCTCTGTTGCCTTCACTATTTCATCTCTCAAAGCTACCCATTCTTCTTGTACTGTATGTGTTTCCCAGTTCTTGTCAGCCTTTCCTTAATGCTCTCTCTGAAATTCTCTAAACCCTCTGGTTCTTTCAGTTCATCCAGGTCCCATCTACTTAAATTTAATCTACAGTTCATAACCAATTAATTGTAACTAGAGTCCACATCTGCCCTTGAAGATGTCTTACAATGTAAAACCTGGTTCCTAAATCTATGTCTTACCATTATACAACCTGTCTGAAACCTTCCAGTGCCTCCAGACCTTTGCCACAAATACAATCTTCTTTCATGATTCTTAAACCAAGTGTTAGGTATAATTAAATTATGCTCTGTGCAAAATTCTACCAGGCGGCTTCCCCTTTCACTTCTTACACCCAGTCCATATTCACTTACTACTTTTCCTTCTCTTCCTTTTCCTAAATTCGAATTCCAGTCTCCCATGACTATTAAATTTTCGTCTCCTTCAACTATCTTCAATCTCTTCATCATGTGCAGAGCTACTTGGCATATAAACTTATACTAGTATGGTAGGTGTGGGTTTTGTGTCTATCTTGGCTTCAATAATGGGTTCAGTATACTGTTCATAGTAACTTATCTACATTCCTATTTTTTTACTCATTATTAAACCTATTCCTGGATTACCATTATTTGAATTTCGTATTTATAACGATGTATTCACCTGACTAGAAGTCTTGTTACTCCTACCACTGAACTTTGCTAATTCCCACTATATCTAACTTCCTCTTTTTAAATTTTCTAACCCACCTGCCCGATTAAGGGATCTGACATTCCACGCTCCGATCCGTAGAACGCCAGTTTTCTTTCTCCTGATAACGACGTCCTCCTGAGTAGACCCCGCCCGGAGATCCGAATGGGGGACTATTTTACCTCCGGAATATTTTACCCAAGAGGACGCCATCATCATTTAATCATACAGTGAAGCTGCATGCCCTCGGGAAAAATTACGGCTATAGTTTCCCCTTGCCTTCAGCCGTTCACAGTACCAGCACAGCAAGGCCGTTTTGGTTAGTATTACATGGCCAGATCAGTCAATCATCCAGGCTGTTGCCCCTGCAGCTACTGAAAAAGCTGCTTCCTTTTCAGGAATGGCACTTTTGTCTGGCCTGTACATTTGAGTGTAGAAATATCATACATCTGACAGCAACAACAATTTCAATTATAGATAAACAACCTGGGACAAGCGTATGCAGATAAGTACCTTCAACATTATGAGTGGAGAATGGTTTATTAGTCTTTCACGAGAACTAATTGGCACCGGTGACAAGTACAGCACAGTGAATGCACAAGAGATTTTGATGTCTCGAAGAACTGCACCTTGGCATATACAAAATATTGGGAACCAAGTGAGAAGTGAGATCTTGCCTTAAGTAAAGAAAGCTACTAACCAAAATGAGTATGCTTCGTACTGACAATTGCTGTGAAATACTTTACCTTACTGTCATATGCAGTGTTATTGTAGACTTGGCGGACAGGTGTAAACTAAGAAACAATGTGCATCTCAAAACAAAGCTTCCAGACAACTAAGTGAAAATATTCTTACGGAGTCATATTTAAAATTTATAAATTATATGAGATTGATACATTTCATCTAGAACTAAGTGAAGTTACATTTGTAATGGATCAAGGGCCGAACATAAAGAAAGCTCTTCAATACTACTAAATCCTGCTGTATAAATACAGCATTAAAGCAAACACTGGATGAGAAATTACTTAATGACAAACTGCCTGATATTTAAAAATCTGCCCATACAGTGTGCAAAACTGAAAGTTTGCTGTTGGAGAAAAGCAAGTAGGAATTGATACCCCTGTAACAGCCAGATGTAATGGAGGGTATAATTAAATTCCTGAAACATATCAAAGAAGCTACAAATGAGCTGGAGGGTGAAAAAGAATTGACCCTGCCTTTTGTAATGCCACAGGCATTTAGTTTGTTAGTTCATGCCAAGTTGAAGAAGACAAGCTGAAAAAATATGTAGAGAAACTCGTTAATGAATAATAAGATTCTCATTTCGCGGGTACAGTTTTTTGTTCATGTTTCAAGGAACTCTTCGTAATGAGTGAGGAAAAGAAATAAAATATATATTAAACAGTTCATCAAAAATCAAACAGTGTATTTGTGGAAGAAGAGAAAGAAGAGCCCATTCTGTCTGCCATAAACCAGTTCCTGAGCTGGGATTCACCAACTTTCAAACATAAAGAGGAACCTGAACAATGGAAACTCCAGACTGGAATATCAACAGTACACGGAAAAAGACAGATTGCTAACTCACCATGAAGATGTCACGAGTTGTAGTCAGGCACAATGAAAGGACTGTTACACATACAGCTTTTGGCTGGAGCCTTCTTGAGAAAAGGAAATGCACATACATTCATTCACAGAAATAAGAACACCTCACGCTCACGTGACAGCCACCTCCGACATTCCGGTCAAAGCTGTTGGAGATGGCAGTCATGTGTGCATGACATGTGCTTGCTTGTGGGAATGAAAGTTTGTGTGAAACAGTCTTTTCATTGTGCCTATCTTCAACTCAATGTGTCACCTTGTAGGCTGTGTAGGGTTAGCTTAGCAGCAGGAATCATTCCTAATGCTTGGAGGACAGTGAGGGTTGAGGGTTGTTTTCACTCTATGAAACTAATCAGTCTGTCCACCTTTCTTTTAAAGATGTTAGAAAAACTGGTTAATGTGCATTTTAGGGGAAAGAAGCCTAACTAAGATTTCTCTGCATATAAACCAACATGCATATCAATCAGTCAAATCATGTGACGCAGCAGTTCATTGACTTCTTGGGCTTTACACTTTCAGGAAATTGCTCTCTGCATCTTCCTGGAAACTGAGTGGGTATTTAGCAGTACAACCTTCAAATCCATGGGTAGAGCCGCAGAAGAGCATGGCACTGAGAGCACCGTATGTTGATGGATTAAGATCATGCTGAGCAGAAGCTAGAAGTCACAAAGATGAATGAAAAAATGGTGATCAACACCAGTAGAGGGTGCCCGCAAGGAAATGCCGGATTACATACAATAACTTCCCACTGCTTCAATAAACCTTTCAATGTAACAACTGGAAGTAGGGAGCAGTGATAGAATGACCCATGACACTGTGCATGAGAGAGTCTGATTACTGACAGTTCAAACCAGTTCAAACACAGATGAAGGCATTGGATTAAGTCACTGCGGCAGGAGCATACAGGTGGAAATATCTGCTATCAAGATGTGCATGGAGGAGGATTTGCATAGTCGCTAAAAAGATCATAGCATTCACATTTATTCAGCAGCCAAGCAGCTCTGAACTCTCTATCATCCCCTGCAATGAGGTTGAAGTTACAGAATGAAATTTTCACTCTGCAGCAGAGTGTGTGCCAAATATGGAACTTCCCAGCAGATTAAAACTGTATGCCAGACCGAGACTCGAACTCGGGACCTTTGCCTTTTGTGGGCAAGTGCTCTACCAACTAGAGATGGGCAGTCTGCTCCTTAATTGAGTCAAAGAGCCAGCTCTTTCAAAATATTGAATGATGGATGATTCAGAAAAAATGAATGGTAGCTCATCTGATTTCAAAAGCATCTCTGGTGACTGTAACGAACAGGATGAAAACTCTATTCTAGACTGCTGCAACGGTGCCCCACCCCACATCCTAAAGAAAACATTTCCCAAGCTACAAAAAATGTGTACACCATGAGCACGTGTGGATTTGCATACCTTTCTAATACATAAAGCTTTTCTTTTCCATGAAAACAAAAAACAAAGAAGCTCTGTTTTTCCCCTTTAATTTATTGTCTAGCAGGCAGTGCCCATTTAGCCAACTCAATAGTAATACTAATTATGACACTATGAAAGTAAACACAACACTTTGCCCAGTTTCCGAGAAAAAAAGAAAATCTTTGATCCAATTGGGAATAGAATCTGAATTCCTTTGCCTCAAAAACTGTCACATTGATTGTTTTTTGCTTAGGGTGCAAAAAACAACTGGGGTCATACGCGCCCATGCCACATTGACCACGCAGCTAATGGGTGAAATGAGAAAAGTGCTTCAGTACAATACATTAATGCTGAAAACATCTGCAGCATCATGTTTCTGCCCTTGAGTTCAGAAGAATATCTCAAATTTCAGAAGTTCAATAAACATTTACATACTTTTGAGTTAGTTATTATTTCTTATTCTTTGACTTAGCAGTGCACTTGGGATGTGTTGCCAGCAATCATAGAAGCTGCAGCCTTTAGCCACCACGCAGTTGGAGTGTATTGCAAAGCTCCCGTCCCAAGAGCTCAGGCTCCCTACCACTCTCACCAGCCATCTAACTGCTTCTCACCACTCTCACGAATCAGACTGCAAGACAGCTCTCTAGCTCACCATTCCCCACCACTCTTATGAATCTGATTGCAAGCTAACTCACTGCTCCCCGCCAAGGCAACTAGCTCTCGTGGATGAGATCACATGGAGCAGACCACACAGTAACTTGAGGCATCAATCCATTCTCTACACTCCTGACACGGCGATACAGCTTACAACTCACTTTCTTGGCTCAACACCCCTTCATCCGAGTTCAGCTCTTTATTCTTTGTATCCTTATTTGATTTGTTCTACTCGTCACCTCCTTCTGTCTTCTTCTTGTGCAAGTGTTCTTGTTACGTGAACTATTATGTCTTCTTCTGTATCTTTTGAATTTACAGTAGTTGTTGTTGGTGGCATTTACGAAGTAAAACCTAATTACTTGGGGCGTACAGAATACTAAATACAATGGTATGTACAACCCACAATTATTTCAACATACAAGTTCATATATAAAAGTTGTCCCACGTGAAATGACCAGTATTCAGAGACATGACAGGAATGATAATTTGAAGTAAAAAACTAAACATGGACACATGCCCTATTCCAAATGGTTTCTGAGATGGAAAATATTTCAAGTTAGTTTTGTAAATTTTTCTTGAACAACATGAAATCCACGACCTCTAGTGCAAGCTTGTTGCAGTATAACATTAAACTACATTAAATTTCCTTTAAGAAGATCATATTCATTTTTTCATGGACTTACAAGTTGAATAAAGAAAGTGAGAGAATATGGAAAGTCTTGCGCAACGTGCTAGCGTTGGGTGTAGGTAAGCCAGTTTGCGGTAATTTCCTGACATGGTAAACCACGTGTCCATATCAAATTATTCGTCTTGACTTCATCCAAACTACTATGGTATGTTGTAAACAATGACAACGTACCGAACAATAAAGAAAATAGTAACAATGTCCATTAAATATGTTGTGTTTCAGAAACCATTAAGAATTATGCACATGCCCACATGAAGTATTTCGCTTCAAATGATCATTCCTGTCATATCCCTGATTACTGACCATTTTTCCTGGGATGACGTGTATACATGTTTAATTTTTTTATTTATTCATTTAACCCGAACAGATTAATACCTTCAGGAGTCCTCTTACACCAGACCAGAGTTTTGTATGTAATTACAAAACTTATCAAAATCGCAGTTACTTAAGAAATCATGATATTTTTAATACAATACCTCTTCTCCTCTCTGCATATATTTGGCATTTGCCTGTTATGCCCTCTTGGTTGAAACTGTTGATTTTCCTCAATCTTCCCAAATTTCTTCTGCCCACTGGATAATAATTATCACCAATTTTGGTAATCTGTCATCTTCCATTCCTGTGTCATAATCCTTCCAGTTGTATCTCTATTCTTTAATCTGATCATTTATGGTTTTCACTCTCAGTTCTTTTCTGATGTCTACATTCACTTTCCTGCCAGACAGAATGTACCCAGTTGCCCGATGTGCAGTGTCTCTGAGATTCATGAACTGTTTTCACTACTCCATTACCAAATGTGCAGGTTTTCTCTTCATGTTTCTGGTCTTTGGATAAGCATATTTATTGTGTAATATAGTTACTTTGGCAGTACATCCATGGAGTTGGTCTTTAACATCCAGGAATGGTATGGAAGTCGTCTCTCAAATTATCTCTTGTGCCTCCACTGCAAGTTCAGGCACACTGATACACTTCAAGTCTCTGTATGTGGGCACAGTTTATTCCTTGCATATTTTGGAGCATAAGTCATGAATATTATGTTGTAAGCCGATATTCCAGGTAAGAATTTCTTTGCTTGTGGATTTCATGCCAAATATATGTATGGGGGCCAGACTACACGCTGCATTATGGATAGGGCAAGCTGAAATACTGTTACATCTGAAGAAGAAACTACACAATTTTCACAGTGAAGGGGCACAATATTTATGTTAGTGTTTCTAGCATTATTTGTATGCTCCCAAGTCAAACTGAATTTTGAAAGGTCAGTTTTGAAACATTCAATCCCACCTACTTTCAGAGCTCTATAGAGGACGCACATTAGGCAAATTTTCTTAATGGGTTTGATATTTATGAACATATATTTGACATTTTGTCTTCATTAGTAATGGATATGAGCAGCATAGTCAGCAATAAGTTAAAGTGTTCATAAGCCACTATTCCACTTGCTCTTCTGTTATTTCTGTGACGTCTTAGGACAGTGGATTCTATATTTAGGGAGCTGGAGAGTGCGCTTGACTTGAGCTAGATGTCCACGATTATTAGAAGAAAGACATGAATGTCGATATTCTGAAATAATGGTGGAGTTTGTCAAAAAAAGTTGGAAGTGATGGCCAACTATGCTCTACAGTAACAATACAGACACACTGGTAGAATTAGTGGCTGCATGAATAGACAAGTTAATAGCTCCTAAAGCACAAGTTTTAGTGTTCATTTGCACTGCTTTTTTCCGGCCTTCATCTGCACCATTATCCTGTCATCTCTTGTTCGCACGATATGAAGCTCAAATCTGGATATAACATTAGTCAAAATTTTTATCTTTCAGCAATGAAATCCCTGCATGTAATCAGACTTGCCTTCATGAGTTTCTTGATCACTATAACTGTTTTAGACCTTTTCATATGAGACACAAGTTTCACAATTGTGGGTCTAGGCTTTGCAGATCACAATGTTCTATTCCTACTCTATAACTTCTGATTATAGAATGTGCTGCATGCATGTTCTTGCTTTTTAAGTTTTTACAATTTAAAATGGCTATATTAATTGTAAATATTATAATTTTCAGTGCTGCACAACAATATGTCATCTACATATCCTTTGCCTAGAAGAATTACAAGCAATGTTCGGTACCATTTTACCAAAATGGAATAAAAAGGAAAGCGCCACTACTGTGAGCAGATAATTGCCATGGCTTCTGGATCATCATCAAGCTGAAGAGACATCTAAAATCGAAGCATCCTACAGTACGTCTGGAATGATGTGGGTCAGAAAGCCAATCAGGATCACCATCAACTGATGTAGAAATTCGAGAAATAATTTCTCGTGAACTGTCCTCATCTGCGTCTGCTTCTACCTCAGGTGAAGTTATCCTCCAAAAAGGCGCTGTATCCTGGCCAAGCCCTGCTTTATTTCCTACTGTGGTGCCCTCACCCTCAACTGATTTTCATTTGAAACAAGCAATAAGTAATTTTTTAAATAATATTATAAAGCCACTCACATTAAATAAAAGTATGGCATTAGATGTACCGCTTTTACAAATGATTTGCAGAGACTACCATCCTTTCTCTATAAGTATATATACCTATGTATTCGCAGAAATCTGGAAGAATGCTGGAAAACCTGTGGTCATAAATCTCCACCAACATCTAACTGAAATGTGGATCACAGAGAAAATTACAGGGCGCTTGACCTCAGGAATAATCCATCCATTATTTAAAAAAGAAGATAGAATCAACACAGATAATTACAGAGGAATGAGCCTTCTAGACTGCACATACAAAACTTTCTCTCGCATAATTTACAATAGGATGAAAAACATTCTGGAACCCCAACTTGGAGAATATCAAGGAGGATTTTGGCCATACAGAAGCTGCTCAAACCAAAATCTTAGCCTGAAACTAATAATGGAGTATTACAAGTAAAGAAACAGTTATTCATAGGTTTTAAAAAAGCATATGATAGTGTTCACAGACCCACACTTCTAAAAATCCTTAGAGTATATGGCCTCCACCCCAAACTGTTAAGATTCATTCAGCTAACTTTAACTAACACAATTCAAAGGCCAAGTTTAGAGGAGAAATCTTAAAAGCTTTCACAATAAAAACAGGACAGACAAGGAGGTGGATTGCCCCTTTGCTTTTCAACATGGCCCTTGATTACATCATGACAATCTGGTAAAAACAAAATCCATGTAAAATTAAAATGGGAGGAAAACCAGCAATAAAAGCAAACTGCCTTGGGTTTGCTGATGATTTAGCTCTCTTAGTCCTTGACAAGGAGGAAGTTCATGCTCAGATCACAAGTCTCCAGAAAATGCTTCAAAAAATAGGATTACAAATATACTTTGAGAAAACTAAAATCATGCCCATGAAAACTCTTTACATAGATAAAATCTTCATAAATGATCAAGCAATTATTTTGCACAACTTGGGTGTGAAAGCAACATGAATAATACAACCAACAAAATGAAAAAAGCGCAATTTCTAATCTGGTCAACATATAATAAGAAATTCCTGTCAACATACACTAAGATCCAACATTGCAAAACTGTAACTCTCCCGGAAGCAACTTATGATTGTGAAACTCCGTTCAAATTAAAAATGAAAGAAGAACTGATCAACTCTTCAAAACTGAACAAAGAATTATCAGAACATGCATCAATTAAAAAAAGCAGGTTGATGGTATCTGGAGAATCCTCCCTAATGAAACTGTCTATTGTAAGATTGACCCAATCAGCAGCACAATGAAGAAGAAAAGAATCTCATATTTCTTTCATGTCTTACGACTGCCTGACAACAGGATTTTAAAACAACTAGAGATGAGAAGTCTCGGAAAGAAGACAGGAGGACAGAGGGTCAAAGAAATTCAGCAGGATCTTGAAGCAGTTGGGCTTCGAATTACTGATGCAGAGAACAATATTAACACTCTCCTTATGAATCATAAATTTTAAGCAGAAATGACGCACAGAAGACCGGTAGAGATTTCAGACAAGTTAAGAAAATTGTGTTTGGAACGAATGAAATAGTACTGAGCTGAACGCAAGAAGCAAGTAGTCCAATCTTCAAACATAAAATGAACATGGAACGACTCAAGTGGTCCAATGAGGCCAATCAAGTTAATATATATACTTTAATAGTAGCAACTATTTATTTACAGCTCGTACAAAATAGTTATGTTTTTCAAACTTTTACTGACCTTCAAAGTAATCACCAGCATTGTGTATAACTTGCTGCCAGCGATATTGACAGTTTCAGCAGCGCGGTCTATTGCCCGACGAATTTGTAGCAGTCCTAAAGTGAGTAGTGTGAAGTGTTTGCTTCAGTTTAGGAATAGAGTTGAACTTACAAGGGCTTAAGTCAGGTGAGTGCAATAGGTGGTATAGCACTTACCAGCCCCATCACTCAAACAAACCAGTAACAGCTTGCACTGTACGTGCTTGAGCACTGTCCTGCAAAATGAAGGTCAGGTCCGGCAGAAAGTGTCATCACTTCTGTCTCTAAGATGGTCGTAGGTTGTGTTCCAAAAGTGAAACGCATAGAGACAGAAGCAAAGACACTTTCTGCAGGACCTGACCATCATTTTGGAGGACAGTGCTCAAGCACATACAGTGCAAGCTGTTACCGATTTGTTTGAGTGACAGGGCTGCTAAGTGCTATACCATCTACTGCAGTCCCCTGACTTAAGCCCTCATGAGTTCAACTTGATTTCTAAACTGAAGAAAACACTTCACGGCATTCGATTCAGAACTGCTAAAAATTCGTGGGGCAATAGACCATGCCGCTCAAACTGTCAACACAACTGGCACTGCTAAGAGTATCCTACAACTTCCACATCGCTGGCAACAGGTTATACACAATGCTGGTGACAACTTTGAAGATCAGTAAAACTTTGAACACTTATCTATTTTGTATGAGCTGTAAATAAATAGTCACCAATATTAAAGTTCCAATAATTAACCAAGTTATAAAATAATGTCAAACTCTCTAATACCCAGTCTGCACTATGAGTTATTTGATAGAATTAAAAATGATTTGACCACTGCAAAGGCAGTCTGTCTTTCGCCTGATGCACGGATGAGTGTAAATATGATTAGTTTCTATGCACTCACCACACATTTCATACATGAGAAGAGTGAAGTAAAGCCATACCTTTTAGAGTGCTCATAACTCAAGGACAGACACACTGCAAAAAACACTCAAACTGAGTAAAGTCTGTTATCCCATATACAATATCACTTTTCAAACCATTTCCATAACAACACAAGCTGCATCAAATATGAAATTAACTGCCATGCTCCTGAAACTTCCACATATTACCCACTTTGCACATTCTTTAAACCTCACTCTGCAACAGGCAGTTCAAAAGTCCATACAAAAAACCATTGATGAGGTCAAAATGAGTTGTTATCTTTCTTAAGAAGAGACCCTTTGTTTTAAGCAAACTTACTGAAATGCAAGAAAATTTAAAAAAGATTGACTGATACTGAAACACAATGTACCAACCAGATGGAACAATACTGACCAAATGTTGCAAAGATTTACTTTAAATACAGTTTCTATAATTTCTTGCCTCGCTATTTTAGGTGGAAAATCGATCACCTTAAACTTAAAAGGTACAGATTAGGGGTTAATACAACAGGCTTTAAGGATTCTGTAAGTGTTAGATGAGGCAACCAAAGAAGTGTTCTCAGAGAAAACAATATCACTTTTAAAAATGAAAATCTTACCAAGATTAATGCAACAGCAACTAGCATCTTTTAAAGATAAAAATAAAAAATCCTCAAGAAGTAGAGTCATTGGTTGATAATTTGCTTAAAGGGTTATCAGGGTGGCTGGGGGTTATCTCCAGCAATGAATTGATTAGTCAGGCAATATTACTGGACACCCGATTCAAACGCCAGAATTTTCAGACGACAAAATGTTTCAGAACCACTACATGAAGGATATTGTAAAAATGAAAGTGTTGGTTGTTCAACAAGAAAAAAACAGAGCTCATTTCTCAACCAGTTACCACTGTGACACATGAGACTTCTTCAGTCTGTGAAGAGTTCAATAAAACAAGTCATAACCCACAAGTGTGGCAATTGTCGAAGTGAACAATTATTTGGTGGTGGGAAATTTGCTTAGACACACCAATCCCTTAAAATGGTGGGAAACAAGAAAATTGTTGTGGCCAGCACTGTATCAGCTGATTCTAATAGTATTATGTATCACAGCATCATCAGTGACCAGTGAACGAACATTTTCAAAAGCAGGACAAATGTGCACTAAGAAGAGAAAGAGACTCACATAAACTAGAATGGATCAAATTTTATTTACAAATGACAATATTGATTAATCTTTTGTTTATGCGAACATACTGACTGTAAGTGATAACTGCAGATACACTTCAATTACAGTTGTTATAATTTTTATATTTTTTCCAATAAAAGTATCAAAATATGACAAGAATAAGTCCTCATTCTCAACATTTTTCCACTTCATAAGAAATATTTAGGATTTCGTTAGAATATTTATAATTTTTTACAGCAAACAAAATTTTAAACTCTTGTATCTGAACATTACTGGGGACACAACACAAAATTATTACGTTTCTTTACAAGTTCTTTCACAATAGGACCACATCAGATAAAAATTCCTTTTACTTATTTTTGTGAGTGAATGGTGAGTGCTGAATCATGAAAAAGAGCTAGTTCATTTCAGTGACTGACCAGTTCTGATCCGATTTCTGAAAAGAACAATTTTTCCCATCTCTACTACCGACTGAGATACCCAAGCATGGCTCATGACCCATACTCGCAGCTTCAATTCTGCCAGTACCTAATCTCCTACCTTCCAAACTTCACATAAGCTCTCCTGCGAACCTAGCACCCCTGGAAGAATGGAATTGCAGAGACATGGCTTATCCACAGCCTGGGGGAGGTCCTCAGAGAGAAATTTTCACTCTGCAGTGGAGTGTGCACTGATATAAAACTTCCTAGCACATTAAAACTGTGTGCTGGACCGATACTCAAACTCTGGACCTTTGCCTTTCCTGGAAGAGGGTTCTACTAACTGAGCTACCCGAGTACGCCTCATGACCCATCCTCAGAGCTTCAATTTTTCCAGGCCTGCTAGTTCTGCAAGTTTCACACGAGAGCTTCTGTGAAGTTTGGAAGGTAGGAGACAAGGTACTGGCAGAACTGAAGCTGTGAGGACAGGTCGTGAGTTGTGCTTGGGTACCTCAGTCAGTAGAGCACTTACCTGCAAAAGGCAAAGTTCCCGAGTTTGAGTCTCAGCTCAGCAACAGTTTTAAACTGTCAGGAAGTTTCAGGTCGTAGATCATTGCAGAATGACGCAAAGCCCTTGTGAGACAAGGGGAAAGCAACAGGGTAAACTGCTTTGGGTCCCTGGTCACTCAGAAATCAGTGGTAATGAACAAGTCAACAGGCTAGCCAGGCCAGCTGCAACGGCTCCATTTCCTGGACCAAAAACTTTCCTAAGCATCATTAAGGCGATAACTATGAAACTAGTTCAGTAGACAACATGTAGAATATTTGACACTATGATCCCAAATCAAAAACTTGGCAAGTTGATGTTGCCAAAGTCATGTTTTAAGAGTAGTTCTCTACTTTTGGGCTTGAACAGGTAACAGACTAAGCTCATGGTAGGACGAACGACAGGCTACAGGAACTTTAAGAAACAAGTAAAAATGATGGGTGTAGAGAAAGAAGCCCCTAGGTGTAGGCTGTGTGATGAGGACCATGGAACTGCATGACAGCTAGTCTTCCAATGCGAGTCACTGGAGATCAATAGGCACACAAAATTGTGTCTAAAAAGGATACAGTAGTAAGAGGCAGTCTAGCACTCTTCAAGAGTACTGATTGGCTTCATTAGAACCATATGTAGTGAAAATGCACAATAAACACTGTTTCAGTGCAGGCAATAGTGGGCCAGGATCGCTGTTGTTCTATCATGTTGTGCACATCCTTGCCATCACTACTGAAATGTAATTACCTCCACCACAAGCTACTCATTTCTAATTTAGTGCTATATGTTCAACAGTGTAGAATTTAATGACACGATCTCTGTTTTATAAGCATCTCATTGTCAGACACAATTTTGGAATAATACCCTGCTATGGCTATCTGTCACAAAACTAAGAAACCAACAGAACTTTAGTGAAAAGATTAAAAAAATTAGTACCACATCAACACAATCTGGCTCAATCATTCAAGGTGAATGAAAAAAAAAAAAAAAAAATGACACGTTAGGTTCAGAATGACTCTTGTACTATGTTTCTAAAGGGGAGCACAATCAATTCCCTTTAGTATTAGAAGATTTTGTATAATATCTACAACACTGAAGGGAGGTTGTTTTGGCTCCAGCACAGCATTTTAATTGGTTTGGTTTGATGCCTTCTCTCTCTCTGTGTTCTAATAAATAAAATTTCAACTTCCACTTCATACAAATTTTATCACTGTTGGCTTAGCAAACTTTACAAAAAGCCTATCTTGAAAGACCAGGATATAATTCAGTTTGGCTATGGAATGTCACTTCTGATAGGTTTATCCAAAATTTTTGAGAAAGTAATGTATTCATGAGTGGCTTCACATATTTGTAAAAATCAGGTACTAAGAAAATGTCAGTTTGGTTTGCAGGAAGACTTTTCAACAGAAAATGCTATATATTCTTTCACTGACCAAATATTAAATTCTCTGAATAACCAAACACCACAAATTGCAATTGTTTGTGATCTGTCAGAGGCTTTACACTTTATGAACCATGAAATTCTTCTAGATAAGCTTAAGTATTGTGGTATGAGTGGGACAGGGCACAAGTGGTTTAATTCATATTCAACAGGGAGAATGAAGAAGGTTGATATTAGCAGCACAGATAGTCTCAAAAAATCGCAGTTCTCTAACTGCGGCTTTATCAAGAATGATGTTCCGCAGGGTTTAGTCTTGGATCCCTTATTGTTCTTAATATATGCTAATGAGTTGCTACTCTATATTCATGAACATGCAAAGCTATTTCTTTTTGCTGATGATAAAAGTACATTAATCACTCCCAGCAAACAAGAATTAAGTGAGGAAACTGTAAATAACATCTTTCAGGAAATTATTACATGGTTTTCTGCAAATGGACTCTCACTAAATTTTGAGAAAACACAGTATATACACTTCTGCACAGCAAACGGCATAACACCACCGATAAATATAGGCTTTGAACAGAAGTCTATTGCTAAGGCAGAATATTCAAAATTTCTGGGTGTGTGGACTGATGAGAAATTGAATTCTTAAGAAACAAATTGATGATCTGCTGAGACGATTGAGTTCAGCTACTTGTGCAATTAGGGTCATTTAAAATATTGGTGATTAACATACGAATAAATTAGTCTACTATGGCTATTTTCATTCACTGTTTTCATATGACAACATATTTTCGGGTAATCCACCATTAAGAGAAAAAGTAATCATTGCACAAAAGCGTGTAATCAGAAAAATAGCTGGAGACCACCCAACATCATCTTGTAGACTTTTTTTAAAAGGATTTAGGGATATTCACAGTACCTTCGCAATACATGTATTCACTTTGAAATTTGTTAAAAACCTATCCCAATTAAAAAATAATAGCAAAGTGCATAGCAACAACATTAGATGAAAGGATGATCTTCACTATTCTGCATTAAATCTGCCTTTTAAACACAAAGGAGTGAATTATGCTACCACAAACATGTTTGTTCATTTACCAAACAGCATTACAAGTCTGACAAACAGCGAACCAGCATTTAGAAACAAATTAAAAGAATTTATGAAAGACAACTCCTTATATTCAACAGATGAATTTTTAGACATGAAGTAATAATTGTAAAAATAAATCAATAAATAAATAGACAAACAAATTTACTTATATCACTTAAACCTTATGGTAAACTGACAAGTTCCACATTATTATGAAATGTCATTTTTGATCTATGGAACAAGTAATGGTAACTTTAAAACTACATTTCATTTAGCCTGTGAATGGCAACAGCTGAGAATGAAGTAACAAAATGAAAGTTCAATATTCATTGAGTTAATTCTGGCGATGCACCAATAAACAAACAAACTAACTAAATGTGACACAGTGCTGAGTTAGCTAAAATATTTCTTTGTCAGACTTATATGACCCAAATCCCAACTTCCTTTTCCAGCAACTACAATGTACAAAGCTCAAACACTTTTGTTACAATATCTGAAATGTACTTGGTATATAACAATTTACCTTAGCAGCAACATCACGATCCCTCTCACAGTCAAAAAGGAAGGTTTCAAATATTGATATATGAGCTGAATCCCATAATGTAGTCAAGTATGTTTCAGTGAACTCAAACTCAATGGGAAACTGCTGTAATAGCTGCCACACACAATCCAGAAACAGCAGGAGTTCAGGGGACTGCAAAAGCACACATAATTGAGTATGATTTCAGTGTTGATTACATTTGTTTTATGGAGCAAGTAAAGTTATGGCACAGAACTATCACGTTTAAAAAAAATGTTTGAAATACACAATGTATTCTAAAATGGGAGTTAGCCAGCAAAGTAAATTACAATAAAGTCTTCAGCACTCACTAACCCTTTCAGAAGAAGAGCGCAGAACATGACCAAGTCTTGAGCTAAATGGATGTCCCAGGGACACCCATTCCTTCTGTATGAGTGCCTGAAATCCCACAACTGTTCGGTACTGTGGAACCAATAAAAGCTGGCACAGTGATGAGATCACACAGCACATGTCACGTCCCTCCGATTCTTGAAAATACAGAACAACAAGAGTATTTGTAAGATTTTGCACATATTACTTTAGTGCTGAATCAACAATACAGAACAGTTTTGCCACCAACTACTTTAAATAATCGAAACAGTTTGAATACCAGGATCCCATCACAAAATTAGCTATAACAATATCTGAGTATTATGAGGAAGACATCTGCATGAACTACATAATGTCCTTTCAGGTTATGTTGGCAGGACTTTTTATGGATGTGCTCTCATTTAGATTCCAAATTGTGTAAATCAGTGTGTGAAAACACTACTGATAGACTTCAGTCTTGTGCAAATATTGCACCAAAATAGTGCTCATCATACAGTGCAAGTTCTTGCTACTTCATCTAACCCCCAATAATCCGTCTACCCACATGACTGCACAGTAGACTGATTTACAGTATCGTAACAATTCAGTTTCTCATTGTTATACTATATCTGGATGGAGACACATTGAATTAACTACTATACTGCTTGGCAACAGCAGTATGCTATGTCTGGATGGAACACACTGAATTAACTGCTATACTGCTTTGTTGTTGAGTCATATTATATGATTTGAAATTAACCAAATATTATTAGGATACAAATAAAAGTATAATTAACAATTTCTCTTGGTGTAGGCCCGCTCAACAAGCTTGTCAGCTGTCAAATTCCAACAGTATACATTTGTATGGACTCTGGTGTATGTTAAAATTAACTGTACTGTTGGCCCTTGCTAATATACAATTGAGATAATGCAAGTGACAAAGGGACCTTACAGACTGACCCACTTCAATATGCTTGAAGGGCAGTGCCTGGCATCAATTAAAACGGACAATATGATGGAATTTCTCTCTCCTTTTCAAAATCACTGAAGAAAGTCACCTTCAAAAATTGGAAGATTTCCAATTACATACTTCCAGCTTACTAACGCAGATGCCAGCAGCTGACAGCATAATGTTAAACTCTAGTAATTTGTTCAGGGTGTATACAAGAACAAGGAAAAAATATTCCTAGATTTTTCCTGGATTTTCCAGTTAAAAAATCACTTTTTCCACATTAAGTGACAGTACACCTTCCCTCAGAGCTGTAACACTCATCAGTTCTCTGAATGGTTAAGGTTTTATGCACTGGCAAAGAACTTCCCGGCACTTTAGAAAACACTAGGGAAGGGGAAAAAAAGAAACACGTTTTGGAAAAATATTTGATGGGCAGCAACACATACGCTATATATTCTCGTAATACGATAGGCTCCATAGTTTCATATTATGAATGTATATATTCGAATTCAACCAAACACAGAACATTAATTTCTGAAGCACTGATATCGAGATTGTGATGTCCTTTTGTACGCCAATCCTAGTTCTCCAGTCGATGATAGCACTTATTCAGTGTATAGAACACATGCTGTAGTATTCAGACAATAGCAATAACACTAGTAAGTAGTATAAACACACAAATAGGAAAAGTTAATAGTTTTAATTAATATACATATTGCAGCTACAAGGAAGGCTAAGCTTCCGCATATAATGTGTTAAACTTTAAACGAGAGTCAAACACGCTGTGGTTTAAGAAATTCAAAGCACATTCTCACATGTAACAATTAATCTTGTGCGATATGGAATTTACTTTGTAAGTAACACTTTTCAAACCATCATTCGCAATATTTTCCTGCGACCTGTTAGATTACATTTCAGCAGTTCTCAGAGGGCGCTGGAAAATAGGTGTTACTGTACATGCCCAGCTACGATGGCGTAGGAAGCTTGTATGTTTGTACGTATACAGAATTAAATAATCTTACATTACATCCTAAATGAAACAGGATATCAGAGGATACTCCAAGAGCTTAGGAATTTCATGAACTATACTAAAATGAATAATTTGACTTAAAGTGCACATCAGTATGTCCAGATTCACAAAGAAGTAGGTCCCAACCAGATATTAAGTTCTCCAGTGTGGTTTTTGGGATGCAAGTTTTCTTGGGTTACCAGTACTGTAGTATCTCTGTTTCGTTCTTTACTACGGCATAAAGCCATACATGCCAGACAATTAAAACATGCTCTTGAAATTCAGCAAACAGTTGAAACCAGCCAATAGTGTGGAATGAAACACTTTGTTACAAATAAATTGACTGCCTCTGTGGAAAAGATCAATAAAAGCCTAATTTCTTTAGCAAACTGTCGAAAATAACTTCACTGTCCAGCAAGGCAATTAATGCTTGACTAACAAAAATGTGAAAATAAAATAAAATAATAAAACCGAAATTAATAACATATTTTAGCTTTCCAATGTGAATACATTTTAATTCGCTTCCTAGCTCCCAGCCACAGAAATCAGTAAACCAGAAAGACGACTCACGAGGAGACTAAGCATCTGGCCGCTTATTGCTACTGCTGACAGAGCTACTAGCCACACTTCAAGTAGCCAGAAGCGGGAGAAGGTACTGCTCGTACTGCTCATAGGGGACTCAACTGTGCATGCACATGAGCCCAATGGCAACTGCTCAAACGAACTATTGCAAACAGCAGTGACACAGTGCTCATCGGAAGCAGTCTGTTGTTATAAAGTATTGCAAAGACTTTGTCCTAAACCCTATGACAAGCTTTGCTGTTGGCAGACACTTGTGTATGCACTGTATTTTTTTGTTGTAAATGGTGCATTTCCTCTGCAACTCAAGTTTTTTCCCCTCTAGTTTATTTTTTGTTGTTGCAGTATTATTCTGCAGTAGTAGGACACAGTAAAATTCTTTGTTACAGTATCAGTTTTTACCACTCAGAGTTACATAAATTTAAATGAACCAAAAACCATGACAAATTCCTTGAATTCTAAAAAATTCCCAGGTTTTCCCAGATTTCCCGGTTGTCCCAGGATATATATATCCTGTGGTTCATATCTTTTGGTAGTGAGTTTCTTTTACTTTGCTGTAAATTCCATATTTATTAACATGTGGAAATATTAATTATCAAATGCTGGATCATAAATTTGAATATGAATAAAATGTTCTGTTTTTAATTACTAACTGCATGGAAATAAAATTTGATAGATATTTAAACTGTCTTACTGTATGTTTTTGTCATCTTCACTCTGAAGATTGGTTTGATGCAGTTCTCCAGCCTAATCTATGCCGTACTTAAATAATACTGATCAAGTGTTTTATTTTCTTTTTGATCTTTAGCAATTTTGTACCGTATTTTAATTTATGTGAATACTAACATTTTGATTAAAAACAGAAATATGTTATTTTTATTAAATAACATGATTCAGTATTTTTATTAATATTTCCACATATTAATTAACATGGGATTAAAAAATAAAAATAATAAAAATAAAAGGTTACTATTGGTGAGATATGAACCAATGGTAATGCAATTACCAAACTTTTACTTTACACAGTCAGCTACAGGTAATAACGTTAATAAGGTCAAAATATTCTGTAGATATGTGATCAGATAACTTCTAATTTTCAAGTGAAATTTTTTTGAGTTGTTTTTAGAGATGTACCCCACTGCTTGGAAACTGATGTATGTGCATTTACTTTCACATCCTACAACTATGAAGAAAACATAGGATAGCTAGTCCCTAGGGTCCCCTAAGAGTAAAAAAGTCCTCTTACAAATTAAGACATATTAATCTCTTATGTTACACATGACAACTGTTTTATTACATTTATGAGCTTAGTTAAAACACCAGTATTTACTGGTAGATGAATTAAAGGCTGGCATGCAATATTGCAGTAACAAACATCAGTTTTATTACGTTCTTGACTTGTCATGAGGGACTGTGTGTGTGTGTGTGTGTGTGTGTGTGTGTGTGTGTGTGTGTGTGTGTGTGTGTGTGTGGGGCCAATTTAAATATTATTTTGTCCATTCTGGTGTTATTTTTTTTAACATGTGGTGTTATCTGCTGATTTTAATGATGTCCTTTTTGCCAATTTTGGTATTAGTTTCTGATGGCCTATTCTTGAAGTATAAACGATTCTCATTTAGTTGCATAGGCAGACCTTTTCTCCAAGAATATAGAAGGAACCAAGGAAAGACAGAAAACATACAAAAATGCTGATGTATTATATTTACTGGCATAACAGATCACATTTATTTAAATTAATTAAAAAATCTTTTATATTCAACCCATTTAATCTTATCAATTAAAAATCCAGCAACCATACACCATTGAAAAATGAAAATATTGTCACCACAACTTCAAATTTCTCTTCTAAAACAATATGCTGCTGATAAGTCACCACTTCACTACAGAGAGGTAATCACCTGTATTCTACATTTGCCTCTGTCAGAACAGGAGGCATTTGAAAATGTGCCCATTCCCTACTGGCACACAAAGTTGCTTTTCCACTATATTATGAAGGAATTTGTATCTCTATAGAACACCTACACGGCTAAGATTTGCTATTCAAGATAAATTTAACAACCTCTTTGCCATTGGAGCATTACTTGAGGTCACCACCAACACCACCACCACCACCACCACCACCACCGCCACCACCGCCACCACCACTACCCTATCATTCAAGCAAGAACTTACAAGTTTCAGTAGAGACATGAATGGATCTGTGACCATAGAGGGGTGCAAGAGATCTGTTTCTGGATAAGGCAGGCCAGGTAATTTCAGTCAGCGAAGACCTCGGCACACTTGGCATATCTGGGGAGGGACTGCTTGTCTCTGCAGATGGTGACCGCTGCAGGTCATTACTGTGTATGGAAGGAACTTCTTGGTATTGAATGGACGCCAGCTGTGGAAATAGGGGTGTTGGTATTGTTACTGGTTGGTGGGTTTGATGTGGATGTAGGTACCGATGGTGCTGTCCCTCAACAAGTCAACATCAAGGAAGGTGGATCATTGAGCTGAGGAGGACTAGGTGAAGTGAATGGGGGAGATGTGGAGGTTCTAGAGGATTGTGGATAGGGTGTCGTTACCCTCAGTCCAGACCATCTCTCTATTCACATTCCTCCACAATCACAACGCCTCCACTTCAACAGCTGCCACCCATTCCACAATGTCCAGTCCCTTCCATACAGCCCAGTCACCTGTGGTCATTGCATTTGCAATGACATGCAACACAATGTGCTCAACTTGAATGGCTTCTCCACAATTCACGCCAGTTCGATTCTTCCCATCAACAACAGCTTCTCCGAATTGTGCAGGTGAGAATTCCCTCCACAACATACTCTTCGTTAGCCCCTTCTTCCACATGCCTCTTTCAGCCTCACACATGCTTTTCGTTCCCCCAGCATGGTCCTTTTCCCTTTCACTTCTGTCAACCCCACCCCTCCTCCTACCTGCAAATCTCTCTCGATTCTGCACTTAGCAGCCCATTATCCTGTCCCTGCCACAACTGCACAGTCCTACAGGGAGTACTACAGTATCTTTTTCCACTTTTAGTTCTTATTTCTCTATTCCTCTTCTGTACTCCCAGTATCCACCCCAGCCGATATTGCTAAGCTAATATTTTCCAACAGGCTACTCTTAGATGTGACTCTCTGCCACTCCACGTCTCCTCTATGTGGTGAGTAACACTCTATCTTAATTCATACAATTTATATTATTATTCCATTCCAAATTTTCCACTGTTAGTTCTTATGCAATTGTTGAAATCACTGACTAGTGGCTTAAGATGAAGATCAAAATTTAGATAAGAAGAAATTAGAGAGTTAATATTTCAAGATATCTTCACTGATATCAAATGATTTAACATTTGTAGCAAAAACATATATATCATGTAAGTATATACTGAAACAATTATAAAAACATGTACAAAGAAATAAATTTCAAGAAGAAAATACATTCAAGTATTGATACACAGCATTCACTTTACAGCCAGCAGCTGAAGATGTGTGACACACAACTTTTCAGACTCATATTATCCATCTCACAAGAGAGGAAAGGAGCTTTACTATTAAGATATTAGGACATGGGAGTTGTGCAGAGCCCCAAGTCAAGAGATTGGCCAATTCTCATTTGTTTGTATTTAATTTACATTACTTAGAACACTAGCAACATGTGTTAATGAATTAGCCTTAATGTAAAAACAATGTACTGAAGCACTGTAGATTTTATACAAGTCACTTATGATACTTTTACAGTCATTTTCATTATATATGAACTAGAGATAGGCGGGGGGGGATTACCTTCATAATATTGAACGTTATTGAATTTAGAATATGTTAAATTTCAGGAGTAAGTAAGAAAACACTTTTTTTTTTGTTTTCTCCAAAAAAATTCCTGCCCTGAGATACAAGCCTCCAAAGATGACACTGCAAACACCACTTTGAAGACGAGAATTTCAGAAAAAATTTTAAAATGCTGTATCTCTCTAACAGTTCTGGATATATTGTTAGAGACTTTTTTATTTTAAAGATTATTGCTTTATGTGTAATGATATCCTCCATTTGGAAGTATCTGTCAGTTCCTTTGCTGCCGCCTTTTTATTTTTTTATATAATTTAGGTTTTTTTTGTTTCAAAAATGGCAATCCAGATAAATTAGATTTTTTTCTGTTGATTAATACTATATAGTACTATATTCTCTATGAAGGAGAGCTTCCACTTTAAAGCTGGACTGGTTTTATTTTAAAAAATCATTTTTTTTTAACTTTTAAGGGTAATGTATGTCTTCTCTGAAATTGTTTCTTACTAATTTCTTTGTTACAATGTTTATTTCTATTGTATTTGTTACAGTCATTTCTTGTCATTTTCTCTGTTGCAGTTATTTCTTTTCACTTTCATTGTTGCAGATATTTTAAAACTTTGTTGTTGTTTCTTGTCAGTTTCTTTGTTGTGGATGTTCATTGCAGGTTTCTGTATTGAAGTTGTTCAGTTGTTTACTGAAGAGGTTTCTAAGAAATATGAGACCATCCAGTGAGTTCTGTGTTTTCGTGAGGAATTCGCCACATGACACAGTTGCAGTGTGTTTTGTGAAAAGGACTGTTTGAAATTGCTTCTGACTGGGGCCACGGGAGAGTGAAGTGTGCTTATTATTTGCATATCCATAAAAGAGATATATATATATATATAAGACAAACAAAAAACTCGACTTTGTTCCGGTTGGGAATAAGTGTTCTCATTTGAAGACTGTTTCAAAGTGAAGATGTTTCCTGGATGACATTTTGTGTTCTTAAAGTCTTGACAGAATAACAACAATGATAGTATCTGAACAAGGTAAAGCCTCCCATGGTGCAGATTTTACATCAATAGAGGAAGAACTAAATACCCTGAATCAGTCAGTTATAGAGGTATGTGTTAGCCCTGTTAAGAAACCGTGGTCAGTTGAGTCACGTCATAAGTTCTATGCATCAAGAAAGCACAAGGAAATTACCAAAGCTATGGATGAATGCACTACAGCTTCCACAAATATCAATTCAGCTGCTGAATATTGTGCATCCTACAGTGAAAACGTGCAAGTTTTAATTATTACTCCAGAGACATTTTCAAAGAAAACTAATTCTTACCATCGGTATCAAAGTACATGGTACACAAGTCAAGAGGGTTGGGGTTGTTTGGAGGAAGAGACCAAACAGCGAGGTCATCGGTCTCATCGGATTAGGGAAGGACGGGGAAGGAAGTCGGCCGTGCCCTTTCAAAGGAACCATCCCGGCATTTGCCTGGAGCGATTTAGGGAAATAACGGAAAACCTAAATCAGAATGGCCGAACGCGGGATTGAACCGTCGCCCTCCCGAATGCGAGTCCAGTGTTAAATCAAGAAATGTGATGTCTGTAAAAGGAGTCATTAGAAGACCAGATCCCTATTATGGTCATCCTGTAGAAGCAGCTCGAGTTCAAATAGTGCAGTCATTTTATCTAGAAGATAAATGGGACTGTTCTCACCAGACTGCAAACAAAAAGACACTATAGCTGTAACAGTTGAATGTCGAAAAGTTGTGAAAGTGAAAAGGTACATGACTCACAGTATTAAAGAAACTTTTGCAACTTATAAGAGTAACTATACAACTTCACATATTGGAAGATCAAAATTTTATGCACTACGACCTAAGTGGGTAGTTCCATACTCATCTATAGATGTTTGTTTATGTGTGTACTGCCCGAATTTTGAACTTTGTGTGGTAACTTTAAAGAATTTACTGGAGCACATGACATATAACACCTTGGTTGGGCATGTGAAGTTATTACTAATCTGCAACATAAAGCAAGAGACTTGTTTGTTTCAAGAATGTCTTTACAGACACTTGGCCTGGAAGACACAGAAGATAACTTTGCAGAAATTACATGTGCGAAATGGGAGGAAAATTAATTAAGAAAACTGTTGCCTTTGACAGTTTCATTGATAAACTTGGTAAATGGTCGGTGAAAGCAGTAACACACCAGCATCTGAAGAAATTGCTACAACAACATATTGCAGAAGTTAAAGAGTGTGTACAGTCTGAAGGACTATGTTTCGTGCTTCACTGTGATTTTGCTGAGAACTGGTCTGTAATCCTCCCAAAAGAATTACAAGGGTATCACTGGAGTAATGAACAGATTTCCATTTTTGCAGGAGTGACATATTTTCAAAACAGTACCACAAGTGTTGCAGTTATAAGTGATGACACAGGACTTGATTCAGCACATGCTTTGCTAGCAATGTGCAAAATTTTTCAACTGCAAACAGAGGTAGAGAAGATCATCATTATTTCCAATGGTGCTCAGAGTCATTCTAAAAATCATTACCAGCTGGTTGAATTGAGGAAGTCACTTGTGCCAACTGACTGGGTATACAGTGCTATTGGTCACAGGAAAGGGCCTTGAGTGGTGTAGGAGGCTGGCTGAAGCACCATGCTACAAAACATAATCTTTCAAGACCAAATGGAGCTGTGATTCAGGATGCTGAGGATCTTATGAGAGTCGTGAAATCTTAAACATCCACAGCCATCATTCTTTTGTCCAAAGAGGTAATCGAAGAATTCCATGAGCAGAAAAAAGACGAATGGTCCAAACAAACTACTCCTGAGAAAGGGATTCAGAAGACACATTTTTGGACTCAAAGTGATGGGCAAACTCTTATTGCACGCACTTTAAAGAGCAAGAAAGAAGAAATTTCGTTCGTTCAGCCAACATCTCAGAAACAGCAGGGTAATATTCAGATTCACAACCTCAAAAGGGGGATGTTTGTAGCATGTGTGTATGACTGTGACTTGTGGATTGCAGACATTATAAACACCAGTTATGAGTTAAACGAAATATTAGTGAACTTTATGCTACCACATGGATCAGCTGCTGAATATAGGTTTCCAGCTAGGGGACAACAACAATGACACCACTTCTCACTTCCACTCACAATATTTTGAAGATTGTAAATGCTCCAGTTACTATTGGTTCAACAGGAAGGCACCACTCTTATATCAAAGAAAGATACTGAAGCAGTGGAACACATTTCTAGTTCATTGACTCACTAGTTTCAGTACAAAACAGAGTACACAGAAGTTGTATAAACTGACCTTTCACATACATTTTGGAACCATTTAAAATGCTTGAAAAATGAGTCTCTTACTCATCCTTCAAAACTGAAATTATGTTAAATAAGGCAATGTTTTGATTTTCATGAGCCTGTTACATGGTAATGTGGTAATAAAACAGGTTTTATGTATGGCAAAAATTTCAATTGTTTTTAAAATCTATTCAACCTTAAAGTGGAAGCTCTTCTTTTCAGGGAAAATTTATGGATTGGCATTTTTAAAAAAAATTGTTTTCCATTAATTATAAAAAAAATAATCAGTAGGCTATAGTAAACGAACTTTGACAGGTAAATTCAAATCGAAGATTTCTTTGTAATCATAAAATAATTATCTTTCAAAAATAAATAAATAAATAAATAAATAAATAAAAATAAAAAAATCTAGAACTGTTCCAGAGATACAGCATTTAAATTTTTTTTTTCTAAATGTCACATCTTCAAAATGGTTTGTGCAGTGTTACTTTTAGGGCTTTATCTCGGAGCAGATTTTATTTTGGAGTATATAAACATGAACATGTTCCTTAATTAGTTCTTCATTTTAATATATGCTAGATTCAATAACATCTGAGACTATGAAGGTAAGATTTTTTCCTAGCCTGCCTCAATTGATATGGACTATGCCGATAAAAGAAATTTGGACACAGTGATATCATGTCAATGAGTACGAACACGAAATCTTTTACACAGTGTTGGTGGAAGATGATCTGTAGAACAGATATGTACAAAAGTGCTAAAACTCACCCTGAAGAACCACTGTGAATCCTTTTAAAAGATGAGTTGCTGCCTCCGATGCTTTGCACAAACACAGAGACACACTGTGCAACCACCGTGTTAATTCCAGTTGCGACATGAAGTGGCTGTCTTGTACCCACAACTGACGAATGGTTTCTAAAAGAAAATAGTCTGTTCAAATTTGAAGTTAGACGAACGCAGTCAAGAAAGCACAGTATTTACATTGTGGCATACCAATGATTAAAACATTTACTTTTCTATTTAGAATGTACCATAAAACCAACACAAACTCCAGTCAGAAGGACTGGATGAACATAAACTATACGATACTCAACCATGTATGGTCCTTGTATTTACAAAACATGAGTTAATACATCAATGAACAAACTTTTAATACTTTGCAGATAATGGTAACACTGTTAAATAATCCAGAAGGTAAGTTAAAATGATGCATAAAACAATTTTGTTGCGCTTTTCATTCATACATAAAAGCTTGTTGGCTGATGAGATAAACTGCTCAGATTACAAGCCACTATATTCAACATAATCAGATTTATACTTCTTCAGGGGAAGGTGAGAAATTAGTAGTTCCTACTACAGAACTTTCTTTGGCCAAAACATTAAAGAAGATAAATGTTTTCAATATAATGAGGATATAACATAAAGCTTTCGCCGATCATTATTGATTTTCTGACGTGTGTTCACCAGTTGTTTGCATGATGAATTCACAATTGAGCCTGTACTACCAAACAATTACAGGAAGCAATTAAACACAAAGTCATTGTCATTTGCTTATAATGTCTAGCAAACCATAAGATCGTTTCAATGATGGCTTTCAGTAGGGTCACCAGTAACAGCTAACACATTCATGATACTGCTTTCAAAAATAGATTCGATACCTTATCAATCAAAACACTCAAAATCTTTGGTTCCAATTCATTCTTAACATTTAAAAAGTGTAGGGAGTCTTATCAGCCACAAACTGAATGAGCTTTAATGTAAACATGATAGGAGTATAGGACACTTCACACCGAACAACAAAAGTGTTGTTATCGATAGCGCGCACACACACACACACACACACACACACACACACACACACACACACACACACACACAACACTTGCTAGCTTATGGACTAAATCCTTTGTCGAATTGGAGTACATCTACTCACACACTGTACCCCTGTCTACATCTACACACATACTTCACACGCCATCATATCTTGCATGGCAGAGGGTATCCCTTACCATCACTAGTCATTTCCTTATTTGTTTCACTAGCAGACAGATCAAGAAAAAAACAACTGTCAATATGCTCCTTATAAGCCCTAATTTCTTGGTCCTTACGTAACATGTTAGTAAGGTGTTTTGTTGTGGTCTTGAGTTCAGAGACTGGTTTGAAGCAGCTCTCCATGCTAGTTTATCCTGTGCAAGCCTCTTCATCTCTGAGTAACTACAGCAACCAACATCCCTCTGCATCTGCTTACTATATTCGTCTCTTGGTCTCACTCTGTGATTTTTACACTACACGCCTCCTTCCAGTACTAAATTGGTGCTCCCATGATGACTCAGACTGTGACCTACAAACAGATCCCCTCTTTTGGTCAGGTTGTACCACAAATTTCTCTTCTCCACAATTCTGTTAAGTACCTCCTCATTAGTTACATGATCTACCTATCTAATTTTCAGCATTTTTCTGTAGCACCTCATTTCAAAAACTGCTATTCTCTTATTGTCTACACTGTTTATTGTCCACGTTTCACTTCCATACAAGGCTACACTCCATAAAATTCAAGGAGGATTTCCTGACACTTAAATCTGTACTCAATGTCAACAAATCTCTCTTCTTCAGAAATGCTTATCTCACCTTTGCCAGTCTACATCTTATATCATCCATACTTCGACCATCATCAGTTATTTTGCTTCCCGAAAAGAAAAACTCATTTACTACTTTAAGCGTATCATTTCATAATCTGATTATCTTGCACCTCCTGATTTAATTTGACTGCATTCCATTTTGCTTTTGTTGATGTTCATCTTATATCCTCCTTTCAATACACTGTCCATTACATTCAATTCCTCTTCCAAGTATTTTTCTGTCTCTGACAAAATTATGTCATCGGCAAACCTTAAAGTTTTAATTTCTTCCCCCTGGACTTTAATTCCTGCTCCATTTTTTTTATCTTTTGTTTCCTTTACTGCTTGCTCAATATACAGGTTGAACATCGGGGATACGCTAGAACCTTCTCACTCCCTTCTCAACCACTGTTTCCCTTTCGTGCCCCTCGACCTTCATAACTGCCATCTCGTTTCTGTACAAATTGTAAATAGCCTTTCACACCCTGTATTTTACCCCTTCCACCTTTAGAATTTGAAAGAGAGTATCCAGTCAATAGAAATTCTTCCAGTCCAATACTACTACTAAAATTGCAACCAAGACTGTTTTTAACAATATATTCCAGTCAACATTGTCAAAAGCTTTCTCTAAGTCTACCAATGCTACAAACATAGGTTTGCCTTCCCTTAATCTATCTTCTATGAGAAGTCATTGGGTCTTATTGCCTTGTGTGTTCATACATTTCTCCAGAATCCAAAATGATCTATCCCTAGGTCGGCTTCTACAAGTTTTTCCATTCTTCTGTAAAGGATTCGTGTTAGTATTTTGCAGCCACGACTTGTTAAACTGATACTTTTTCACACCTTTCAGCACCTACTTTCTATGGAATTGAGATTATTATATTCTTCTTGAGGTCTGAGGGTATTTCACCTGTCTCATACATCTTGCTCACCAGATGGAAGATTTTTGTCATGGATAGTTCTCCCTAGGCAATCGGCAGCTCTAACAGAGCTTCATATCACTTTGCAACGTTGTGCCCAGATATTTAAATGATGTGACTGTGTGAAGTAGGACATTAGTAAAGCTGTACTCTAACATAGTGGATTTGTTTTTCCTACTCATCCTCATTAACTTACATTTTTCTACATTTAGAGCCAGCTATCAATCATCACACCAACTACAAATTTTGTCTAAGTTATCTTGTATCATCTTACAGTCACTCATCTTCAATACCTTTCCACACACCACAGAATCATCAACAAAAAAACAACAGATATCTGCCCACCCTGTCCACCAGATCGTTTATTCATCTAGAAAATAATAGCGGGTCTACCACAATTCTCTGGGGCACTTGTGACAACACCCTTGCCTCGCATGAACACTCACCATTGAGGACAACATACTGGGGACTTATTCCATACACTCATATATTCGTTAACAGTCTGCAGTGGGCAACCACATCAAATGCTTTTCAGAAATCTAGAAATATGGAATATGTCTGCTGCCCTTCATCCATAGCTCGTAGTATGTCATGTAAGAAAATGCAAGCTGAGTTTCACGCATGTGATGTTTTCTAAATTTGTGCTGATTCATTGGCATGAGCTTTTTGGCCTCTAGGAAATTTATTATATTTGAACTCTGAATATGTTCTAGAACTCTGCAGCAAACCAATGCTAAGGAAATCTGTCCAAATTTTGCAGGACCATTCTTTTACCCTTCTTGTATACAGAGTCAAATGTGCCTTTTTCCAGTTACTTGGGACTTTGCACTGGGCAAGAGACTCACAATTAGTACAAGCTAGGTATGGAGCCAATGCTGCAGAGTACTCTTTTGTAAAACCAAAGTGGGATTTCATCCAGACCTGGCAACTTATTTATTTTCAACTCTTCAGTTGTGTCTCTATGCCAGGGATACTTGTTGCTATGATACCCATATGGGACTCCTTGCGATAGTAAAACAATGGTATGCTTTGTATGATTCTCCTGCATGAACAATTTCTTAAACACAAAATTTAAAACTTCGGCTTTCATTTTCTGTCTTCAACTTCCACCCTGTTCTGGTCAATGAGAGTGGTTAGAGGGGGCAGAAGATCACTTGATATCTTCTTTATGACAAAGTTTGATAGACCATAGAAGTCGTCTGCTCTGGAACTACTTAGTTTGCCTATTGCTTTGCTAACATAATTTTCAGTTTCTGCTGGGCAACAGTAACTGAAAATGATGTAAGCAAAGCAATAGGCAAACTAAGTAGTTCCAGAGCAGAGGACTTCTATGGTCTATCAAACTTTGTCATAAAGAAGATATCAAGTGATCTTCTGCCCCCTCTAACCACTCTCATTAACCATATATTACAGCAAGCGATATTCCCCGACTGTTTGAAAATAGCAGTAACTATTCCCATATTTAAGAAAGGAGATAAATCAAATCCAAGTAACTATCACCCTATCTCATTAATCCCAATAATATCTAAAATAACCGAAGACTTTGTTCACCAACAAACAAATAACTATTTTGAGAGGAATAATTTGTTAAGTAACTCACAGTATGGATTCAGGTCTAAACTATCCACAGTTAAAGCAGTTGAAAATATTGTTAGCGATATATATGATTGCTTTGAAAATAAACTAATCTCCTGTGCTACTCTCCTAGACCTGAGTAAAGCATTTGACAAATGTTAAATGTAAAATGTGTTTTATTTATCTCATAACGTACAATATTTCAGAACATATGTCTGATGTACAGGAGACACGTCAAGGTTACAATTAGCTTATTTACAATTTTGTCATACTTACAGTAATACTTTGTGAAGAATTTACTTACTTATAATTTGTCAAACTTATAGCATTTACATCTACTATAACTATCAGAAATTTTTATTCCATTTGAGGGATCCAGCTCAAAGTATCACTTCATCCTTCATGAAATCTTCCACAGAGTAGTAGCATCGTTTAATTAGAAAATCGTGTAACTTGCTTTTTAAAATATTTACCTTCATACTCATCATGCCACACCCTTTTATAGAGTTGTGAATTTTCATGGCTATATACTGAGGAGTCTGAGCACACAGTTTTAAGCGATGAGAGGTGAGCATAAAGTTTTCTTTATGTCTCGTGTCATACGAGTGTTCAAAATGATTTTTTTTTGAATAGATCAGCTCTCCTGCGTAGGAAAAGAATCACCTCAAGGATGTATAGAGAGGGAACAGTTAATATTTTTAGATCTCTAAATAATGGTCTACATGATGCCCTCGGCTGTGCAGAGCACATGTTGCGAACGATTCTTTTTTGCAATTTTAAGATCCGTGTAACGTTTCCAGAGTTTCCCCAAAAAATTATGCCATATCGAATAACTGATTCGAAGTAGCTATAATACGCTATTTTCCTGGTGGCCATATCAGTGGCACAGGCTAAAATTTCCATTGCAAAAGCAAGGCTGTTTCATTTATTTGCTAGATATTCTATATGAGAATTCCAGCTCAAAGTTTTGTCTAAGTTTATTCCCAGGAACCTGACTGAGTCAAGTTCTTTCATTTTTTGATTGTTGTGAGTGATACAGATTTCTTCAGTTTTTGACTTTTTGGATTTAAAACTCATCATGTGGGTTTTTGAAATGTTTAGCCTTAAGCCATTTAGACTGAACCATGTTTCCAGGTTTCTTAACGTATTCATGACACAATGTGGTACATTTTCAGAATTTTCATTTTCAATTAGGGCAGAAGTATCATCTGCAAACAAAGTTAAATGAGTATTTATATTGAGAGGCAAGTCATTTACATAGAACAAGAATAAAATGGGTCCAAGAATTGAGCCTTGAGGAACACCTTGTGTGACAGTTTTCCACTCTGAGAAGTAATCTGCTCCATTTGATGTGATTATTACCCTTTGCTTCCTCTCCGAGAGGTATGATTCAAACCATTTCAAAGCAATATCCCTTATTCCATACCTGTTGAGTTTGAAAAGCATGAGGGCATGGTTTACAGAGTCGAATGCTTTTGTAAGATCACAAAATATTCCTGCGACCTTAGCTTTCCTATCTAGTGATGAAGTAATTTTTTCAATAAACTCATTTATTGCATCTACTGTGTTTTTGCCTTGTTGGAAGCCAAATTGGTTTGGTGAAATGATATCATTCTGTGTGATGAAGCTTTGTATCTGTAAAGCAGCAATTTTTTCAAATATTTTTGATATGACAGGAAGTATAGAGATGGGGCGATAATTTCCCATATCATCTTTTGAACCTTTTTTATACAATGGTTTTACTTCCGCATATTTCAAGAGATCAGGGAAGTAACCGTCTTCAAAGGATTTGTTTATTATGAGAGAGAGAGGATGAGCTATTATGTTGTAAACTTTTTTAATTATTTTGGTGGGTATCCCATCCCAGCCAGCCGAGTTTTTGTCTTTCAAGGAAAGTATGATATTTTCAACAAGTTTTGCTGAGACTGTGTTGAATTTTTTAAGAGATTCAGTGGTATTGTCTTTTAACCCAAAACTATTTACTTTCTGCTCATAATTTGCTATGTCTAAATCAGATTGTGCTACATTTATAAAGTATTCATTGAAGCACTCAGATATTTGAGCTGGATTTACAACCAATTTTTCCTTAAGTTTGATTTCTGAGATATCTTGTTTATGGGTTTGGACACCTAATTCAGACTTAACTACAGACCATACTGCCCTTGTTTTATTTTTCTGCCCTAGAATGAATTTGTTATTTGCCATTTGTTTTGAAGCTTTCACAACTTTTTTGAAAATAGTTTTATAGTTTCTAACATATTTTACAAAATCAGGATCTTTGTTGTACTTCAGTTGATTGTGTAGCTTCCTTTTCCTCTCACTCGATATTTTTATTCCTGGTGTGATCCATTTTATCTTACTTGATGTTTTGTTGCAATATGATCTTGGCGGGAAAGTTTCATTAAATACTTCAATAAAACTGTTTAAGAATGTACTAAAGTTTTCATTTGTTGAATCACCATCCCTGAAACACCACTTAACTTTACTTAGTTTTTCATAGAATATTTCAATATTTGTTTTATTGAAACTCCTTTTGATACAAGTCTTCTTTATATTATGTTTGTCAGTTTTTGGTAGTGACACAAACAAGGCAGAGTGATCAGATAGACCTAAGTCTAGACAGAATTTATTTACATTATCAAAGTTATAATTTGTTACAATGTTGTCGATGCATGTTGCTGAGTGAATATTTTCTCTGGTGGACTCCGAAAAATTTAGTTTAAAACCAGACTTTTTAATTGAATCAATAAATTTTGTTGATTCTTTATTGTCATTTGCAATGTTTATATTAAAATCTGCTGCTATTACAATTTTTTTCTTCTTTTCTTTCTTTAGTTTGTTTAGCAAGCACTGGAATTCAGAGAGGAATGGTGTCACTAAAGCCCTGTCTGGAATCCTATAAATTGAAATAATTAACATATTAAGGTCTTTAAGTTCTATGCAACAACTTTCGAATATACAATCTTCATTTAAAAAATTAAAATCTGTTTTCGCTTCATAGCTTATAGAAGAGTCCAGGAGTATGCAGCAACCTCCGTGAGATTTTTTCTCCCTGCAATAGCTGCTTGCAACATTGAAATTTTCAATTTTATTTAAAATATTTATTGTATTAGAGCTAAGCCAATGCTCATTTAAACAAATAATTTTTATGTTTTTACATTCTGAGAGAAGGATTTGTAACTCATCGAGTTTGTAGCCTAGGCTACTGGAAGATTTAGAATTTAAGCCATTTATATTCCAGTGCATCAAATAAGGATTTTCGCTTGTTTTAATGGTATTAAGCATACATTTTCGAAGACATACTTCAGCAGTTTTCTTTTCAGCTAACACGCATTTTTCTTTTACATCCCCTCCAGTAAATATTAGTTTCCCTTAGTTTTAATGATTTTGCAAACATCCATAAACATTTTGCTTAGGGTCATCGATCCTAGTCTATTTAGATGCAGTCCATCCTTGGCTAGGCATTCCTTGCCCAAAAACTTATTTGAGTCTATAAATATAGCACCTAGTCTGTCACAGCACTCATTTATTCTGCAGTTGATTCGATTGATATAACTGTCATCACCGACCTCCTGTTTACGATTCCGCTGACCACTATCCTGGTAGCGGGCTAAATTTTTCTGGCTGATCGGATTATATTTCTTGATTCGTTAATGATTTCCTCTTCGCTGTATCCTCGGAGGGAGTTTGTCCCAACATGGATGAAAACGGCTTTGTAATTTTTGTTCGCTTCTTTTTCGATGTTTTCTCTTGAATTTGTAATGTTTTTAAAATAGTTACTGAGCTGATGGGACCTAATTCCTGGGCGAACTTCAACTTCACAGGCTGGCACTACGACATTCTTCAATATGGAATCGCCAATTATGAGAAATTCCTTTTCAGCTACATTTTTATTATTATGACATCTTCTGTTCTCGAACTTCTCACTTGTCCATTTGTACGTAGTATTTATGCCTACTGAGTCTGCACTTTGCTTTAATTTACGTGACGTGAAGTGCTTGTCTTGCAGGGAACTCGTATTTGTATCCCTCCGCAAATGGCGTGCTTCATTGTTTGCTTCGATCATTTTTCGGGATTTGTTCGGATCGCAGTTTTCTTCACGAATAAGATCCACATATTCGTTTCTAAGCGTCAATACTTCTGGTTGCCCTTTTATTGTTTCACAGGGTGCCTTATTTCCGTTTATTGAAACACAACTTGTATCACTCCGCATCCGCCGATTTTCATCGTTTCTGGCGATGTAGTCCCCGCAGTCACAGACTTTTTGGCGCAGAAGTTCGCTGTTTTCGTTTTGTAACGCTAACAAGTTGTCCTTGAGGAATTCAATTTCTTTCCGCAGCACTTGAATAACAGTTTCTTTTGCAGACATTTCACTTTGGAGATCAGCCTTTTCTTCACTTAAACAGGTCCGTAAACAATCCTGGCAGCACCACAAGAAATCATCATTTATGAATTTTAAGTTCAATTTTGCACACTTTTCATGTAGCCAGAAGCGACACTTTACGCACAGAATTCCTTTTACAACACGTTTTTTACATTCCTTGCACATTGCACTGCTAAACGATTGCTTTTTTGAGAGAGCTGCACTATTACACTGACCTATCGGCGCCATCTTATCTCACACATCACACTGTATCTCATAGTACTTTGATCATGAAATTAAGACACTACGGCATGGAAGAGTACACCCTGAAATTATTGGAATCCTACTTAAGCAACAGAGTACTATTTGTTAGTGTAAACGGGCAGCTGTCAAACGCTCAAACAATAAAGAGAGGTGTGTCACAGGGCTCCATACTTGGGCCCTTCCTGTTTGTAGTGTATGTTAATGATATGCCACAGTATTTACCCTGTAAAACAGTCTTCTATGCAGATGATACAACTCTTATCAATTCAGGACAGACTCTTGAATCTGTACGAGAAAAAAATAATATAATATTTAAAAAATCGGTTCATTGGTTTAGTGCAAACTCCCTATTCATAAATGAAACAAAAACTGAGGAAATATTCCTTAATTTGAAGGTATCAAACAAAGAAAATAAGTCCGTTAAACTGCTAGGAATGATGATTGACCAGAAACTTAGCTGGGATAAACATATCACATACGTCTGTTCTAAACTTGCATGTGCTATGTTCCTACTTCATAAGCTTAGGAGTAATGTCAGCCAAAACTTACTGCTGCATTCATATTTTGCTTATATCCAACCCCATCTTTAATATGGTATTCTGCTCTGAGGAAATTCTCCCAATTCAATATCCATTTTCAGATGGCAAAAAAAAGCTCTTCGATGAATAGTGGGTTTATCTCCTAGGGATACATGCAGGGAACATTTCATAAAACTTAACATCATGACAGTTCCTTGTTTGTACATTTATTATTGCTTACTACATGTAAAAGAAAACATAGCTCAATATCCCCTTAGGTCATCTGTCCACGCCCACAATACAAGACGAAACCACACAATTGATCTGCCATACTCTAGACTGTCTACGAAACATAATATGTCTGCTTGTGTCTGTATATGTATGGATGGGTGTGTGTGTGTGTGTGTGTGTGTGTGTGTGTGTGTGTGTGTGTGTGTGTGTGTGTGTGTGCGCGAGTATATACCTATCCTTTTTTCCCCCTAAGGTAAGTCTTTCCGCTCCCGGGATTGGAATGGCTCCTTACCCTCTCCGTTAAAACCCACATCCTTTCATCTTTCCTTCTCCTTCCCTCTTTCCTGACGAAGCAACCGCTGGTTGCGAAAGCTCGTAATTTTTGTGTGTGTGTTTGTGTGTTATTTTATTGTGCCTGTCTACCGGCGCTTTCCCGCTCGGTAAGTCTTGGAATCTTTGTTTTTAATATACATAATAGTTATAAATATGTAGGCCTCGAACTGTTAAATGTGCTCTCTAAAATTATACAAACAGTATCTAAAAGTAAATTCAAGAGAACACTGGGTCAATGGCTCAAAGGTAAAGCATTTTACTCAGTTGATGAATTTAAAGACTGTAATATGGCAGATTTGCTGTTTTGGCATAGAGAAAGGTACCTCTGCCTGTAGTAGGACCTAAATTTGTATCAACAGCTTAGGATAGTGACATAGTGTTATCAACATGTATATGATAATGACATAGTGTCATCAACGTGAATACTCCCTGCTTAATATAAATCTGTATAATGTTTTCCTTTTTATTGTAAAATTAATAATATATAAAATTCCAAATGTGTGCTATTGTACTACACTAAATTTCATATGATTTATTTATACATTGTTATGAGAATATATAGATCTTTATACTGCATTTGAACTTATTGACGAAGCCCATTGTATAAGAAAATACTGAACGACTAATAAAGATTCTTATTCTTATTCTTATTCTTATGAGTGACTGGATGAAAGCCTTTGATATACTCAGTGATTTTACATAGGGCTAGAATTTAGTTGCACAGGTGTGTGTGTGTGTGTGTGTGTGTGTGTGTGTGTGAAAAAGAGGGGGGGAGGGGGGTGTGATCTCTAGCTCTGCAAATGATTTGTTCCAAAATCTAGCAAGTTTTCTCTCCCTTCTGTGTGTGCCTGTCGACGACTCTAGGTTTCCGCTGTTCAGTGAGTGGTCTTCTTTTATTCCTAAATTTTCTGCTAATTTCTGCTATATTTGCTAGTTATTAATTTTCTGTGCATGCAATTATCTCTCTAATCAAGCACATAAAGGCTAAATTCAACTCCAAAATTGTATAAATGCATCACAACTGACATGCAAAAATACAATGAAATGAAATGCATGCATGCATGCAAGCATGTCCTACACGTTACAATGTGTGCAGTGTGTGTGTGTGTGTGTGTGTGTGTGTGTGTGTGTGTGTGTGTGTGTGTGAGGGGTGGCGAAAGAGAGAGAGAGAGAGAGAGAGAATTTATTACTGTTATGATCACATTCAATTATAGGTTGGCTTTCAGTAGAATGAAAAAGTCATGTGCTGTTACAAAAAGTAGATTGCTGACAAACAATTATACACACCTGGTGTACAAAGTTCTCGCAATTTACAATAACTTATCTGCAGTTCCTTTGGAGTGGGAACTTCCCGTGATAGCTCCAGCACATGTGGTACTCGTCGTCCAGGATGAGACTTGCGAACTTGCTCCAGCATTATATTTTCTTGAGTTCTAAATGTAATGTAATACGAGATTGTATGAATTATTACTAATAAACAGATGAAATAGCATAAACCTCAGTACAAAATTAAAATGTTAATAAATATCATTGTAAACCAAATGCAACAATTCTTTTACGCTATCAACTGACATCAAAAGTGAGGAGAGTAAACAATAAACTGGGCACATATCATAATATTAGCATCCAATATTTAGTAGTGGATGCCTTTTAAGATGACTTTGGAAACTCAAATTTTATACTTTGGTAACAAATATATTGATACTAATTTGCTTACCAACAAATTTCTGCTAGAACTGTATGCACCAGGCTAAAAATTTCATTGTCAACATTTTACAGAAGTTGTAGTTGGTCCAGAAATGACAGAACTATTATAGATCCAGGGCCAGCTTAATGCCCAAGTAACACAAGCTGCCATTTGAGGCACAGAGCTGAGAGGGACACCAAAACTATAAGTTTTCTCTACAGGACATGTCACAACTAGTGTTGGCCACATGGGGTACTAAGCTGAGTGGAAGTGCAAGATTCGTATGCAGTGTATCAGTGTATATGGCAATGAATAAGTGATGAGTAAGCATACAAGGGAAATGGAGAGGCGGGGGGGGGGGGGGGGGGGGGGGACGCCAAATAATAAGTAGCTTGTGCGGATAAAAGTTCTTGAACCAGCCCTGTGTAGATCACGGTTTTCAGAAGTGTTTGTTATATAATATTTAAGTACTATTTGTAACTGTTTGGTAAATTGGTTATGAATAAGCATATAACTATTAGGGATCAAAGAAAGTTTTCAAAATGAATGACTTCTGATACACTGTCACACTTACGAGCAAGACTCATGATAGTAGTAACCACATAAAATGGCATCAATTTCCATACTATATTCAGTCAAGTTCCTGAATAATCTTTCCAAGTAGATGAATCAGGAGGCAGTTCTTATCTGCGTGTAACAGACTATGAGACAGTGGGAAAGAGCGAACAGTATCACTGCAGCCACTGAAACTTCATTGTGGATGAGGCTTAGTACCTTACAGTTTTATTATGCAGTTTACAGTGTTTATATTGTCTGTACATGCAATTGTATTCATATTCAGTACCTCTGTTACAATGAATGCATGAGTAATGTGGTATATATGATTATTACTGCCACATTTGCTGGATTTTAAGAGCAATCAAGTTACTCTAAAGTATTTTAAAGCTGATGACTTATATTCTATTACACCACATCTTAAATAAAGTTCCCATTCCCTTCCTAACTCATATAGTTGTATTCTAACACAGAATGTTTGTCAACTAATTTAGAAATGATACTAAGTTAATCATACAGCACATGTTTACTCTGTAGTGTATGACCTTTGATGATAGCACATGAAAAATACAATCTGTGCATGTGTTTTTTCCATCAACAGCCTCATCTGCCATATATACAATGCACACGCGCAGTGGTTTGATGCAATTTATGTAAAAGATGATAAAAACAGTAACAGCATTTATAATTTATGCAATTTTTATGATACGCATAGTCTTTGAAGTAACTACACATAAAAATAAATGCACCTATAATATCAAAATCCCTTTAATGAGAAAACTTTTTAGAAGTTCCATACAAAGTCCAAGTACGACAGGTTGAGTCCAGTTAGGTATGGAGAGTCTCGAAAGTAGAGCCAAGTTAGGATGGGAACAAACAATAACTGAATGAGAATGAGTGCATTCTGCTCCGGGATTATATTGTACCTAGCTAGTCTGTTCCGCAAGGTGGCCCTGTCCATCGGCTACATGTGCCAATCTTGATGCAATGCTACCTTTGATGTTTGATAATGCCACTGACTGGTGGCCAGATCTGAGCTGCTGGGTGCCAATGAGCTGAATCTTAATGAGTTGAGCCAGCAGCTCGCGTACTGTTATGGTAATGACCGGTGAGGTGTTGGTGTAATCGGAATGGTAAAAGAAGGTTTCCACAATTCTTTCCCCTTGGCAGGGTGACTGTGAGATGGTGCAAACCCAGCGTCCTTCCACCACAGTCCAAAAATCAGCCTGACAGTGATGGCTCCAACACAGGCAGATGACCATGGATGCTGATACTGGAGCTCGATCCACAAAGAAATCCGGTGCCTTGGAGGGTAGGAGTAAGAATTGGCTGGTACGGAATCTGCTGACCATTTGGCACCACCATTTCCTGCTGAATTTCGTCCACACCCGGGCCCTGACATTGGTGCATAGGGCTGGAAAAACCATTAGAGAAGTGCATCTTTCACTAGGGCATCTTCAATGTACTACTTCATTTGTCTTAAGAGTCCATGCAAGGTGTTCTGCCTCCCCTTTCGACTGAGGGTGAAAGGAGGGTGCTCTGACGTCATGGACACTATGTTGAGCACAAAAATCTTGAAAATTTGAGAGATAAACTGTGACCTGCTGTCTGTCATTATGCTGCAAGGGAGACCTTCAGTGGGGAAAATCCAGGTTAGGGCCCACACATGGTAGTTTGCCATGCATGGAAATCGAGTAGGCACCTACGACCACCAACCTGTAAGCATCCAAAAGGTGCCCATGGAATCTAGTTCGACACGCTCCCTTGCTGGTGAGGGCTCTGTCCACAGAGAATAACACTGCTGTGCAACGACCTAAACATTTAGGGCCAGCAGCAATTAAATGTTCAATCTCACAAACTATCTTTGGCCACCAGACATGCCAGTGAACCAGAATCTTGATACTTGATCAACGACACTTGGATCCCACCAATGTGTTCCTCGAACCACTCCATCACACTCCTGGCTTTGTGACATGGTGCATTCTCTTGCTGAAAAATGCCACTGCTGTTGGGAAACATAATCGTCATGAAGGGGTGTATGTCATCTGCAAGCAGTGAACAATACTCTTCGGCTGTCATCGTGCCTTGCAAGAGCTCCCCTGGACCCATGAATGCCACATGAATGTTCCCCAGAGCATAATGGAGCTGCCGCCAGCTTGTCTCTGTCCTGCAGTACAGATGTTAAGGAGCTGTTCCCCTGGAAGATGACAGATATGTGCCCTTCCATTGGCATGATGATGAAGGTATTTAGATTCATCAGACCATGCAATGTTTTGCAACAATTGTAACATCCAGTGCCGAGGGTCACGTGCCCATTTCAGGCTTAATTGCTGATGTCGTGATGTTAACATTGGCACATGCATGGGTCATTGGCTGCAGAGGCCCATCGTTAGGAATGTTAAGTGCACTGCGTTTTCAGACACACTCGTATCCACCCGGCATTAAAGTCTCATGTTAGTTCCACCACAGTTCACCACCTGTCCTATTTTACCCATCGGCGCAGCCTATGACGTCTGACATCTGTAATGAGGGATGGCTGCCCAACCCCACGAAAGTCTGGACGTTGTTTCACCTTGGTTTCGTATCATGTTGAAGCCACTCACCACAGCAATTCCTGAACATCCGATAAATAACGCAGTTTCTGAAATTCTCATGCTACGCCTCCAAGCCATCAAACAACATATATTTTGTGTCAGCACCTTGAAGATAAGAGTAAAGAGATCAAAGCTCATGTGGAGTCATGTAGACAGTCGTTTTTCTCTTGCTGTATTTGTGAGTGGAAGCGACTAGTAATGGTACTAGGTACTCTCCACCACACACCATGTGGTGGCTTGCGGACTATATATGTATGTATGTATGTATGTATGTATGTAGATGTAGAAGCAGAAGTTCCAAATGAAGACAAGTACTATCCATGCTAAGTCCGAGGAGGTACCGAGAGGCCTAAGATTAGAGAAAAGAGGGCGAAATCACAACAGAACGAAAATAAGTGCATCCACCTCTAGGATTAAATAATATAGGTTTTTAGTCAGTTTCTCAAGGTGGTGCTGTCTGCGACTGTACATGTTGCCCTTGATGCAATGCTTCCTTTAACAGTCGACCGTGCTACGACTTGGCGGTCAGACATAAGCTACTAAGCATCAGTGTAGGCAAGTTGCACATAACGAAGTGAGCCTGTGCCTCACTTTCTGTTAGGGTGCAGGTGGTGATGTGCAGTGTGGTTGGAGTGGCAAAACAGGATTATCACAGTTTTGTTCCTAATTAATGTAGACCCATTCTTGTAGCTAAAATATCCAACAAACAGATGTGATACTGCCACACATAGAAGTCAGATATATTTTACTCTTTGATATGTTCTGAAGCACACTGTAGGTAATATGTTGTTATTTGAAAGTTATTTTATTGCCTAACTGCCATGGCATGATGTAAGAGCCACGTAAATACCACTTACACTCTATTGTTGAAATTCACAGTATGCCACTTGATAATTGTCACATAGATAAATTTTCACGACTGGATTTTATAAATTAATAATTTTACAGACAAAGGCAAGCATAATGCCTCAAAAATGTGTATCTGATTTTTTTCCTATATTATTTCCTTTAGTATTACTCAGTCACTTATGCGCAAAACTGCATTACAGGCTAACTTTTTTTAATCATATATGTTGTTGTTGTCTTCAGTCCTGAGACTGGTTTGATGCAGCTCTCCAAGCTACTCTATCCTGTGCAAGGTTCTTCATCTCCCAGTACCTACTGCAACCTACATCCTTCTGAATCTGCTTAGTGTATTCATCTCTTGTTCTCCCTCTACGATTTTTACCCTCCACACTGCCCTCCAATGCTAAATTTGTGATCCCTTGATGCCTCAAAACATGTCCTACCAACTTATCCCTTCTTCTAGTCAAGCTGTGCCACAAACTTCTCTTCTCCCCAATCCTATTCGATACCTCCTCATTAGTTACGTGATCTATCCACCTTATCTTCAGCATTCTTCTGTAGCACCACAATTCGAAAGCTTCTATTCTCTTCTTGTCCAAACTAGTTACCGTCCATGTTTCACTTCCATACATGGCTACACTCCATTCAAATACTTTCAGAAACGACTTCCTGATACATAAATCTATATTCGATGTTAACAACTTTCTCTAAGTCAGAAACGCTTTCCTTGCCATTGCCAGTCTACATTTTATACCCTCTCTACTTCGACCATCATCAGTTATTTTGCTCCCTAAATAGCAAAACTCCTTTACTACTTGAAGTGTCTCATTTCCTAATCTAATTCCCTCAGCATCACTCATCTTAATTTGACTACATTCCATTATCCTTGTTTTGCTTTTGTTGATTTTCATCTTATACCCTCCATTCATGACACTGTCCATTCTGTTCAGCTGCTCTTCCAAGTCCTTTGCTGTCTCTGACAGAATTACAAAGTCATCGGCGAACCTCAAAGTTTTTATTTCTTCTCCATGGATTTTAATACCTACTCCGAATTTTTCTTTTGTTTCCTTTACTGCTTGCTCTATATACAGATTGAATAACATTGGGGAGAGGCTAAATCCCTGTCTCACTCCCTTCCCAACCACTGCTTCCCTTTCATGCCCCACCACTCTCATAACTGCCATCTGGTTTCTTTACAAATTGTAAATAGCCTTTCGCTCTCTGTATTTTACCCCTGCCACCTTAAGAATTTGAAAGACAGTATTCCAGTCAACATTGTCAAAAGCTTTCTCTAAGTCTACAAATGCTAGAAACGTAGGTTTGCCTTTTCTTCATCTTTCTTCTAAGATAAGTCGTAAGGTCAGTATCGCCTCACGTGTTCCAAAATTTCTACAGAATCCAAACTCATCCTCTCCGAGGTCCGCATCTACCAGTTTTTCCATTCGTCTGTAAAGAATTCAAGTTAGTATTTTGCAGCTGTGGCTTATTAAACTGATAGTTCGGTAATTTTCACATCTGTCAACACCTGCTTTCTTTGGGATTGGAATTATTATATTCTTCTTGAAGTCTGAGGGTATTTCGCCTGTCTCATACATCTTGCTCACCAGCTGGTAGAGTTTTGTCATGACTGGCTCTCCCAAGGCTGTCAGTAGTTCTAATAGAATGTTGTCTACTCCGGGGGCCTTGTTTTGACTCAGGTCTTTCAGTGCTCTGTCAAACTCTTCACGCAGTATCTCATCTCCCATTTCGTCTTCATCTACATCCTCTTCCATTTCCATAGTATTGTCCTCAAGTACATCGCCCTTTTATAAAGCTTCTATATACTCTTTCCACCTTTCTGCCTTCCCTTCTTTGCTTAGAAATGGGTTGCCATCTGAGCTCTTGATATTCATACACGTGGTTCTCTTCTCTCCAAAGGTCTCTTTAATTTTCCTGTAGGCAGTATCTATCTTATCCCTAGTGAGATAAGCCTCTACATCCTTACATTTGTCCTCTAGCCATCCCTGCTTAGCCATTTTGCACTTCCTGTCAATCTCATTTTTGAGAAGTTTGTATTCCTTTTTGCCTGCTTCATTTACTGCATTTCTATATTTTCTCCTTTCATCAATTAAATTCAATATTTCTTCTGTTACCCAAGGATTTCTAGCAGCCCTCGTCTTTTTACCTACTTGATCCTCTGCTGCCTTCACGACTTCATCCCTCAGAGCTACCCATTCTTCTTCTACTGTGTTTCTTTCCCCCATTCTTGTCAATTGTTCCCTTATGCTCTCCTTGAAACTCTGTACAACCTCTGGTTCTTTCTGTTTATCCAGATCCCATGGCCTTAAATTCCCACCTTTTTGCAGTTTCTTCAGTTTTAACCTACAGGTTAACCAATAGATTTTTTCCCCCCTAAGTTAAGTCTTTCCGCTCCCGGGATTTGAATGACTCCTTACCCTCTCCCTTAAAACCCACATCCTTTCAGCTTTCCTTTTCCTTCCCTCTTTCCTGACGAAGCAACCGCCGGTTGCGAAAGCTCGTAATTTTGTGTGTGTGTGTTACTTTATTGTGCCTGTCTATCGGCGCTTTCCCGCTCGGTAAGTCTTGGAATCTTTGTTTTTAATATATAAAAATGTAATTAAAACTATAGTATTCACCGTCTCTGTAATGAATAAGAGATTTATGTGCATGATTACTGCTCCTCTGAGAATATCGAAACAACACTGAGTAACTCACCTATTAGGCTCAAATACACAGTGCAGTCAGTGTTTACTCTTTGTACTATTATGAAGAAACATTACTTGCCTGTCAGTAGTAGTTGCATGCAGCTCAGCCATGCGCACCAAAGCAGCACCTTCAGAAGTGCCCCAGACCCACAATGGTGGGCGATGACCTTGGAAATGTGATGCTGCACGTATCAGCTGCTTGTCTGGCAGTGACTCAGGTACTATAAGCCACATGGGCAAACTGTAAAAAATTACATTTTTGATCAATTTTGTCAAGTTTTGCAAAGGTATTCACAAAAATTCAGCCAAAATTACTTTTGTAGTAGCTAAAACCATAATTTCTGGACAGTTTACATTTTTTTTTTTCTCCATTGCTCACTCAATCTCACCATTACTCCTTATTGTCTCTACAGCTTTTCGTATTGGTTACACTACTTCTGACATTTCTCCTTTCAATCTCACAATCTGTTTGAACATTAACCACTTCATCATTTATTATAATTTTCCTCTATTCCATTTCACTTTTCCTTCTACCCTTCCTGAAAACCTTCACTTTTTGAAGATCCACTACACTATCTTTCACAGTGTAGTATGGCAATAATTGGAAACATACACTCCTGGAAATTGAAATAAGAACACCGTGAATTCATTGTCCCAGGAAGGGGAAACATTATTGACACATTCCTGGGGTCAGATGCATCACATGATCACACTGACAGAACCACAGGCACATAGACACAGGCAACAGAGCATGCACAATGTCGGCACTAGTACAGTGTATATCCACCTTTCGCAGCAATGCAGGCTGCTATTCTCCCATGGAGACGATCGTAGAGATGCTGGATGTAGTCCTGTGGAACGGCTTGCCATGCCATTTCCACCTGGCGCCTCAGTTGGACCAGCGTTCGTGCTGGACGTGCAGACCGCGTGAGACGACGCTTCATCCAGTCCCAAACATGCTCAATGGGGGACAGATCCGGAGATCTTGCTGGCCAGGGTAGTTGACTTACACCTTCTAGAGCACGTTGGGTGGCACGGGATACATGCGGACGTGCATTGTCCTGTTGGAACAGCAAGTTCCCTTGCCGGTCTAGGAATGGTAGAACGATGGGTTCGATGACGGTTTGGATGTACCGTGCACTATTCAGTGTCCCCTCGACGATCACCAGAGGTGTACAGCCAGTGTAGGAGATGGCTCCCCACACCATGATGCCGGGTGTTGGCCCTGTGTGCGTCGGTCGTATGCAGTCCTGATTGTGGCGCTCACCTGCACGGCGCCAAACACGCATACGACCATCATTGGCACCAAGGCAGAAGCGACTCTCATCGCTGAAGACGACACGTCTCCATTCGTCCCTCCATTCACGCCTGTCGCGACACCACTGGAGACGGGCTGCACGATGTTGGTGCGTGAGCGGAAGACGGCCTAACGGTGTACGGGACCGTAGCCCAGCTTCATGGAGACGGTTGCGAATGGTCCTCGCCCATACCCCAGGAGCAACAGTGTCCCTAATTTGCTGGGAAGTGGCGGTGCGGTCCCCTATGGCACTGCGTAGGATCCTACGGTCTTGGCGTGCATCCGTGCGTCGCTGCGGTCCGGTCCCAGGTCGACGGGCATATGCACCTTCCGCCGACCACTGGCGACAACATCGATGTACTGCGGAGACCTCACGCTCCACGTGTTGGTCAATTCGGCGGTACGTCCACCCGGCCTTCCGCATGCCCACTATACGCCCTCGCTCAAAGTCCGTCAACTGCACATACGGTTCACGTCCACGCTGTCGCGGCATGCTACCAGTGTTAAAGACTGCGATGGAGCTCTGTATGCCACGGCAAACTGGCTGACACTGACGGCGGCGGTGCACAAATGCTGCGCAGCTAGCGCCATTCGACGGCCAACACCGCGGTTCCTGGTGTGTCCGCTGTGCCGTGCGTGTGGTCATTGCTTGTACAGCCCTCTCGCAGTGTCCGGACCAAGTATGGTGGGTCTGATACACCAGTGTCAATGTGTTCTTTTTTCCATTTCCAGGAGTGTAGCATAAATTAAGATCTGTTGATGAGGATTTAGATTTATATAATTTCCCTAAAGGATGCTGTATAATTGCAGTTGTAGCTTTGCTAATTCAATGACAGAATCATCAAATTTGCACGAATATTTTACATTCAATGACACTTTACTCAGACGCTGAATTTTAATCAAATTTGATCTCGTCATAGAGAAGTAATGTTGTGGGGATTTGCTATCTGAAGAGAAGACGAATTAAGAAAGTATTTATTCTCTACCAGCAGATCTAAATTTTAGACGAGATAGAAAAGTTACTCATACGAATAACAGGCTGCCCTAAACAAAACATTGGCATGATGAGGAAAAAATGACATTACATTTACAAGCAACATGTTTCTTCTCCACATTTATGAAGGAGGAGAAAAATGTTGCTGACACTTCAATGGTACTACAGAAAAGAATAAATAAGTAGGAGGTCCATTTCAGAAGAACCCCCCCCCCCCCCCCCCTCCCTCCCACACACACACACATTTGCACATATGTAAAAGGTGAAAAACAATTGTTAAAGGGCGCTTAATGTGTCTGACTACTTTGGTACTGTTTTTAATACCTGTTTGCGTGACAAATGATGGGAACTGAATACCACAAATCACGAGTTGAACGTGGGTGGCCAAACACATTAATCATTAGTAATTTCTTATGCTTTGTGAATACAGTTGGCTGCTATTTTATGCTATTAGATGCCAAGTTAACCACTTCCTCAGATATTGTAGCAAATTCGGAAGTAAGAGACTCAAGGATGTGATTGCAACAATAAAAGTGGACCTCGGACTAAGTTACATGTCAATCTGTTACAATATTCATTTATTGTATTTATATTTGTTGGTTTCAGCAACTCACAACACGTACAATAAAATAAATACCGTAAATATGAAAATCAGTGACCAACCTTAAAATCCATAATAGCTCTACACACTGAAAACAAATGTAATCAATTTGTATCTTCTGCCAAAAGGAATCATTAGATTCAGCTACTCTCATTGGCTACCACATATCACCCAACTGGCTACGACAAATGACAACAAACAGACAGCAGCAGCATGCAGAGGAAGAGCTGCTGACACTAAGTTCACTTTAGCTAAAAATTAATATTGGATATATCTGAAATTTTCTATTGTTTCTTACTATTTTTTGTGTGTGCACTTCTTCAAGTCTCTTCTTTTCACAAAAATTCTATAAAACTATAATCAGCAGCTATTTTCATTCAAACCCTCAGTGAACAGCCCTAAACAACTCATTCTCTCTCTCCTCTCCAACTAATAATGTCAGAAGTGCTAAACGTTTTTTCTCCGTGACCATATTGTCTATCATATGTCCATGTCTGTTGTTCAGATCTGTTCTATCCAGTGAGTGGTTTGTGTGTGTCCCCAGGATGCCAGAAAATTCTAGTCTTCTCTATCACAATTCAGATTAAAAATTCGGTACTTTTCTGCACCTTGTGTAACTCCCACTCCCCTTTCTCCACTGTTTGATTTCGGTCATTAAACTTTTATTTATAACTTTTTTTCTAATCATCACATTTTATTTCCCTGTCTTTTTATTACTATGTACCACTTTCGTTATCATAACAAACCTGTTGTTCCCTTGCATACAAATCACTTCTAAGTGCCAAACACAGAGCGATGCTTTTGCACTGTCCTTCAATACAATCTGTTACTGGCATTATAGTAATTGCACACTAAACTAATAGTTCATCTACTGCTAGTTCAGTTATGATCTAAATTTTGGCTTAGCTATACTTCATGTCAGAAATACGGAAGTAAAATATTTTCATGAACACATGGCATTAGTAAAATCATCATGTATTTGAGAAATTAAGTAACATATGAAAATCGTAAATGGCTGTAAACAATTTTTCAATACTGTAGGTATCCACGTGATCAAATTCAACTAGATTTTAACAACATAAAACAACAAAAACTAAATGAATATTAAAAACCACTCATCCATAACAGATGAATGTGTGGTGCACACACACACACACACACACACACACACACACACACACAACAGAAAACAGTGTTCACTAACTTCCAAGCTCTAACTCTTTTCCTAATAGAAAGTCCCCACCACCGCACACACTACAGCAGCAACAACGTGTTGCTGTGACAGTGGTAGTGCGCAATTGGTTGTGTGTGTGAATGTGTGTACTTTCTACATGAAAAAGAGCCAGAACTTGAAAGCTACTGAACCTGTTTTCCATTACATGTGCATGCCTCTGATTAGTCAGTAATTACACAAAGCCTTTGCAAAAGGCGTCAATACCTGTGCTGGTGGCGCCACAAAAATTACAACGAATACCTCTGGCTCTTCCTTGCATCGAGAGCTTGCTTCCTTGCACAGCAAGGATTATATCCACTGTCATGGTTGAAGGTCTTCTCACGCATTCTTATTTCCGCAGCCTCTAAGTACAGAATCCCGGTATGTTGAAGTCTGACATGGAATTATGTAATTACTGACCAATCAGAAGCTATCATGGGCTATATAACACCACCAAAGCAGCAATTTTGACAGTCAGTTGCTGCTGACAAAGACAATGGAGGTAATCATTGAATGCTCAACGTTTTACCTAGAATTGGTTTGGCAAGAAGATGGAGAATGTTTTATACAGTATTTTTCCCCCATTGGGTTTCAAAATTCTGTTTTTACAAGTGGAACACTTCTGTTTAACAAGTCTTGTATATTATTGTGAGAGTTAAACATCTGAAGCGCTGTGTACCAGGACACATCTAATAATGAAAAACAGTGTGGCCAGCTCCGGAGTCACAGTAGCCTCATAAGGTAACAAGGTGGGATTATCCAAATTCTTCTTATACCACTCCTGATGCCAATAACACTTTTTTCCCTTTCCTGATCTCTTTCTGTTAACAGTACAAATATGGCAGTTACATGAAATAATTAAATCTTTTGTTCAATCAGTATTTCATTACTCAATGTTTAACTTACCAATTGCTGATGACAACAGTACACTTAGTTATTAGGGAAACATTTTTTTTTAAAGAAACGATGATGCTTTACCATACTTGCAAACTATGTTGTTGTTGTTGTCTTCAGTCCTGAGACTGGTTTGATGCAGCTCTCCATGCTACTCTATCCTGTGCAAGCTTCTTCATCTCCCAGTACTTACTGCAACCTACATCCTTCACAATCTGTTTAGTGTATTCCTCTCTTGGTCTCCTTCTATGATTTTTACCCTCCACGCTGCCCTCCAATGCTAAATTTGTGATCCCTTGATGCCTCAGAACATGCCCTACCAAATGGTCCCTTCTTCTTGTCAAGTTGTGCCACAAACTCCTCTTCTCTCCAATTATATTCAGTACCTCCTCATTAGTTATGTGATCTACCCATCTAATCTTCAGCATTCTTCTGTAGCACCACATTTCGAAAGCTTCTATTCTCTTCTTCTCCAAACTAGTTATCGTCCATGTTTCACTTCCATACAAGGCTACACTCCATACAAATAATTTCAGAAATGACTTCTTGACACTTAAATCTATACTCGATGTTAACGAATTTCTCTTCTTCAGAAACACTTTGCTTGCCATTGCCAGTCTACATTTTATATCCTCTCTACTTTGACCATCATCAGTTACTTTGCTCCCCAAATAGCAAAACTCCTTTACTACTTTAAGTGTCTCATTTCCTAATCTAATTCCCTCAGCATCACCTGACTTAATTCGACTACATTCCATTATCCTCCTTTTGCTTTTGTTGATGTTCATCTTATACCCTCCTTTAAAGACACGTTCAACTACTCTTCCAAGTCCTTTGCTGTCTCTGACAGAATTACAATGTCATTGGCGAACCTCAACGTTTTTATTTCTTCTCCATGGACTTTAATACCTACTCCAAACTTTTGTTTTGTTTACTTTACTGCTTACTCAATATACAGATTGAATAACATCAGAGAGAGCCTACAACCCTGTCTCACTCCCTTCCCAACCACTGCTTCCCTTTCCTGTCCCTCAACTCTTATAACTGCCATCTGGTTTCTGTACAAATTGTAAATAGCCTTTCGCTCTCTGTATTTTACCCCTGCCACCTTAAGAATTTGAAAGACAGTATTCCAGTCAACATTGTCAAAAGCTTTCTCTAAGTCTACAAATGCTAGAAACGTAGGTTTGCCTTTTCTTCATCTTTCTTCTAAGATAAGCCGTAGGGTCAGTATTGCCTCACATGTTCCAACATTTCTGCGGAATTCAAACTGAACTTCCCTGAGATCGGCTTCTACCAGTTTTTCCCATTCGTCTGTAAAGAATACGCGTTAGTATTTTGCAGCTGTGACTTATTAAACTGACAGTTCGGTAATTTTCACATCTGTCAACACCCGCTTTCTTTGCGATTGGAATTATTATATTCTTCTTGAAGTCTGAGGGTATTTCGCCTGTTTCATACATCTGGCTCACCAGATGGTAGAGTTTTGTCAGGACTGGCTCTCCCAAGGCCATCAGTAGTTCCAATGGAATGTTGTCGACTCCCAGGGCCTTGATTCGACTCCGGTCTTTCAGTGCTCTATCAAACTCTTCACACAGTATTTTATCTCCCATTTCTTCTTCATCTACATCCTCTTCCATTTCCATAATATTGTCCTCAAGTACATCGCCCTTGTATAGACCCTCTATATACTCCTTCCAACTTTCTGCCTTCCCTTCTTTGCTTAGAACTGGGTTTACATCTGAGCTCTTGATATTTGTACAAGTGGCTCTCTTTTGGCTCTCTTTTCTCCAAAGGTCTCTCTAATTTTCCTGTAGGCAATATCTATCTTATCCCTAGTGAGATAAGCATCTACTTCCTAACATTTGTCCTCTAGCCATCCCTGCTTATCCATTTTGCACTTCATGTCGATCTCATATTGTATTCCTTTTTGCCTGCTTCCTTTACTGCATTTTTATATTTTCTCCTTTCATCAATTAAATTCAATATTTCTTCTGTTACCCAAGGATTTCTGCTAGCCCTCGTCTTTTTACCTACTTGATCCTCTGCTGCCTTCACTACTTCATCCCTCAGAGCTACCCATTCTTCTTCTACTGTTATTTCTTTCCCCCCATTCTTGTCAATTGTTCCCTTATGCTCTCCCTGAATCTCTGTACAACCTCTGGTTTAGTCATTTTATCCAGGTCCCATCTCCTTAAGTTCCCACCTTTTTGCAGTTTCTTCAGTTTTAATCTACAGTTCATAACCAATAGATTGTGGTCAGAGTCCACATCTGCCCCTGGAAATGTCTTACAATTTAAAACCTGGTTCCTAAATCTCTGTCTTACAATTATATAATTTATCTGAAACCACCTAGAATCTCCAGGATTCTTCCATGTATACAGTCTTCTTTTATGTTTCTTGAACCAAGTGTTAGCTATGATTAAGTTATGCTCTGTGCAAAATTCTACCAGGCGGCTTCCTCTTTCATTTCTCTCCCCCAATCCATATTCATCCACTATGTTTCCTTCTCTCCCTTTTCCTACTCTAGAATTCCAGTCACCCATGACTATTAAATTTTCGTCTCCCTTCACTACCTGAATAATTTCTTTTATCTCATCATACATTTCATCATTTCATCATCATCTGCAGAGCTAGTTGGCATATAAACTTGTACTACTGTAGAAGGCATGGGCTTCGTGTCGCCACGATAATGCGATCACTATGCTGTTGGTAGTAGCTTACCCGCACTCTTATTTTTTTATTCATTATTAAACCTACTCCTGCATTACCCCTATTTGATTTTCTATTTATAACCCTGTATTCACCTAACCAAAAGTCTTGTTCCTCCTGCCACCGAACTTCACTAATTCCCACTATATCTAACTTCAACCTATCCATTTCCCTTTTTAAATTTTCTAACCTACCTGCCCGATTAAGGGATCTGACATTCGACGCTCCAATCCGTAGAACGCCAGTTTTCTTTCTCCTGATGACGGCGTCCTCTTGAGTAGTCCCTGCCCGGAGACCCGATGGGGGACTATTTTACCTCTGGAATATTTTACACAAGAGGACGCCATCATCATTTCAGCATACAGTAAAGCTGCATGCCCTCAGGAAAAATTACGGCTGTAGTTTCCCCTTGATTTCAGCTGTTCGCAGGACCAGCACAGCAAGGCCGTTTTGGTTAGTGCTGCAAGGCCCGATCAGTTAATCATCCAGACTGTTGCCCCTGCAATTACTGAAAAGGCTGCTGCCCCTCTTCAGGAACCACACGTTTGTCTGGCCTCTCAACAGATACCCCTCCATAGTGGTTGCACCTAAGGTACGGCCATCTGTATCGCTGAGGCACGCAAGCCTCCCCACCAATGGCAAGGTCCATGGTTCATGGTGGTATATGACCATAAAAATTTAACGATGCTAAAAATTGTTTCAAGATCCACATTGCATCTTTAACCCTTTCACTGATGTGGATATGGATAAATATCCATCATATAACGTATGTGCCATTGTGTGCTACCATTTGTAAAAATCTTGTTTCAATATCTTGAACTGTTATGAGATATGACAACTGTTATGACCAAATAATTTGAAACACACAAGGACATGAATGGGTGCATTGCGTGCAGCTGTCCATCAGATAATAAAAGAAAGACATCGTTCTGCTCTCAATTAAAAAAAAAAAGATCTCAATGTCTTATGCACATTTCATTCACTGCAATGCATGGGCTAAAACCAACCAAATGCAAAGTTTACACAATGTGAAACTTCCCGGCATATGAAAACTGTGTGCCAAACCAAGGCTAGAATTCGAGACCTTCGTTTTTTGTGGGGAAGTGCACTTGCCCACGAAAGGCAAAGGTCCTGCTAGGAAGTTTCATATCAGTGCACACTCTGTTGCAGACTGAAAATCTCATTCTGTTTAAGCAATGCATTTTTACCTCTGCTAATCTTTAAAATTTTGTGCAATGTTTTACTTAATCTGATGTAGCACAGTAAGTATCAGGAAAAGCAAGAAGTTATTTGGTTGTTTACTGAGTGAAGATATCAGACTTAATAGGTACAAAAGTCAGTTTTTCTTCTTTTAACTAACAGTTTTTGAAAAATCAGATTGAAGGTATTTCATATCAGCCGGAATGCCATCTCTCAGTGCAGGCACCAACATCTGGCGAGCAGTACAGCCATAACAAATGCTGTCTTCAGCACAGGATGCAGAGAGCAGTCAAGGTTAATAGCCCTCATCTTCCACTTTTCAACAAATGTTTTACTTTTCCTAAAAACTTCATATTTCAACAGTTATTTGTAATTTTCTTGATCAGAAATGTTTAAACCCAAAATCCTGAGCCACAGTTTTTCTATTTCCAAAAATATAAAAATTTAAAGAAATAATTTCTTAGTTTGTTAATTACTCCAATTAGAAGAACACACTTTTTAGAAACTTTTTGGCAAACTATAGGAATCACACGCACATTAATACTTCACTCTTGTAAAGTAATAGCAAGGGTTTTGCCATTCTATTAGTTAAACTTACTTCACTGACTATTGGATTTCTATCCCCTTCAATTTTCCTGTTTTTATGTTAATATCTAAAATGGAATAACTTTAACAGTTTGTAATTTCCGTAATATGCACAAGCATCTCTGAATAAGTGCCGTGTACAAAGTCTTAAGTAATTTGTGCCAGTTATAGAAACTGTACAGCTACTATGTCAGTTGGTCAGAGCCTGGTAATATGAATGTGTAAATATCAGTGAGTAATGACTATGTAAAGTTCATAGTGAATCTTGTAAAATGTAGAGTTGCTTTGTTGATTGCTGCCACTTGAAAAAAATTCTGAACATTTGTGTATCTAACTGACCTAAGCAAAGACATCTGTCCTACAGTTTATAAAGCTGATCATCAAATTACACCGTACGTTAATAAATGCAAAGAGAAATGAAATATTCTACAGTTCTGTGTTCATCATTTAAAACTAGTTAATCATAATCAATAATCACAGAATGAGAATTAAGGCAGATATTCTACGAGACATACGAGGTAGAGGCATATGAACCAGGTTAGTAAGTTACAACTTAACTTAGAAATTTTGCTTTCAAAGTTGTGAGTCTTCCAGAACATATTTTCACTCTGCAGTGGTGTGTGGGCTGATTTGAAACTTCCTGGTGGGTTAAAACTGAATGCCTGACCAGTACGTGAACCCGAGACCTTCGCCTTTTGTAGACAAGGTGCAAGGTAGCACTTGCCGATGAAAGGCAAAGGTTTGAGTCCCAGCCGGGCACACAGGTTTAATCTTGGGTCTTATTATTTATTATTCTATAACACTGTGTCACTTACAAAAACATGCAACTGAATAAAAATTGTAGAAACAAATGGTGTAGAAAGGATTACAGTGTTACATTTTACACAAAGCTGAAATCAAAAACAAATAATGGAAAGGATTGTATGTTTCAATCTACCCTTTCCTTACTTGTTGAAATCAAAAGCAGATATTCTATGACACCATTCAACTGATCACTTACCTGGAGGATATCTCAAAGTTTCTGTTAACAGAAGAGATTCTCCAGCCACTACACTTTGAATTTTCCAGCTCATTTTGCCAATCCTCCACATCTCTGTACATGCTTGTCAGATGGCGACATGCATAATAGTAGGGTTCTCTGAAAATTAAATATGAAAAAGATAGATATAAAGACATAATTTATCAGAACAATTATAAAGGATGGATTATGAAAATACACAATTTATTTAGCATTGTTTACAAAACTTCAATTTTGTCACACACAGCTTTGAGCAGATCTAAAGAAAATTATTTTATGCAGGTGTGGGTTCAATATTGTGTTGTTAGCAATGACATCAGTTTAAATGAGTTTATTCTTGGTTATTAACGAAACAGTGTACATGATTACACAAGGACACACATTTACATTTATTTTACGTGCCCTAGGTCTTGAGATAGTTACTGTTTCAAATATTTTATTCACATTTTGTAATGTGTTGTAGAACCAAGAATCTACACCCAGCAAAGAAACTATGTAGTAATTGAAAATGATTCAAGTACTTAACAAAACCCATAAAGAAATTAAATGATGATATAAGATATAATGGTGGTTTACAGACAAAATGGAGAGTTTATCATTACCCAATAGGCTGTTAATTACTACAAAACAGTCACAGTTTTTTCAGTTATTTTCCCAGTATTTAAGAATGGAGTTTTCTCTGGAAATAATACAACTAAACAAAACAGGGTATATGAGGGAGTGAGGCATGGTTTTCCTACAGTTAATCAAGCCATACCCAGAAGAGTCGCCAAAGCAAAATACATTTGGCTGTTCAGTGGCCAGCCTGTGTCTGACTCCTGGTCTTTTTAATTTCCAATATTTAAGGCATTCAGAATGCAAATGGTGCAAGTTCAGAGATGTCAGAGTGCAATAAAAGTAAAAAGACAGCATAAACTTCACAAACATAATTTACTTTATTTTGAAATAGACATGCAGACAGCATACACGAACTGGAACCGACAACTATGATCGAAATGGAAAAAATTTACTTACTTCAGTAGTCTCCTGAAAATACAAACAAAATTGTACACAATATGACAGCTCAATGTTTAATACTTTCATATGCGTTCCTATATTGAATACATTTACCTATGTATTCACATATGGAACAATTAATCACTACCTTCAGACTCAGCATCATTTTCAACAAACTATTTCTGACGTGTTTTTGCAATGCAAGCAGTATGTTTGAAGAAAGAGTGATGAATGAGAAAAATAAAAGGCAGCAAATCCAACAAACTTTTCTTCCTTCCATCTGTAACTAGACAACACTGCTTATAGTGGTCTTGTTCCAATAGCTGACTATTTGTCTTCTTTTACCTTTCCTTGTCAAATTAATTTCATCGACCTGTATATCAGGTTTGATGCTGTTTTTGTATTTTAGTGAACATGCACATTCCTTTTCACTCTCCATGCACTGATGTGAAACCAATTCACTGTGTGGACGTTTGCAATTTCTTTGTGCATAAAACATCAGTATGCATTGAGTGAACTATTTTAACCTTTTACTTGGCAGTGTTGCTCTCAAGCAACATCAAATTTACGTTGGCCTTATGGGACAACAAACACTTCTCAGTGACCTTTACTGGCATTGTCGCCTCCAGACAATGTTCCTTTACACACTGTGAATACCAGTTGTTGTAATAGTTCAAGGTTTTCCACACGAGATGGCATTTTGTGTTGTGGTGTTACAGAGATCTCCTCGTGTGAGCAACAGTGGTGTCTTATTTTGATTCTGAAAGATCAGATTTCAATAAATTGGCAGTAATCTTAGTAGATTTTCTAGAAGAAATACCCAGAGGTGACTTTACAGCAGAAATATTTCAATCTAATATTGTTTTGAATTACGTAAATAGTATAAAACTTTTATGTTGTCTGTGAACAATATTACCCATAGTTGGGAGATGTGCCACTAGTATATTACATATGCTTACGGTGTGACAGAGTAGACATTTTTATTTTCAGGGGCTTTTATAGCTATGGATACCAAAATATTTTATGGAATTAATTTTAGTAAGGTGGGCAGACAATAAAATCGTGACACTTGCAAGCTCAATTTGTGGTGTCCAACCACTCTCAACAGTAAAACGATGGGGCAGCAATGAAAGAAGAAGAATTGATGTGCCCTGTCCCAGTATTGTATGTCAGTACAATAAGCATATGGGAGGAGTTAATCTTGCTGGTATGTTGATAGAGCTCTACAGAGTACCAATGAAAACTAGGCGTTGGTACATGAGATTGTTTGGATTTATGCTAGATCTGAGTGTTGTAAATGCCTAGCTAGTATTTCGAAGAGAATCTCTGGACAAGAAGACCTCATTGAAGTCATTCAGGGCAGATATTGTCAATGGTTTAATGTTTTCAGGGAAAATGGAAATAGGAAGGCCCTCAATAGACATAACACCACCACAAAAGAAGAGGAGGAAGCCAACAGCTCCAAATGTTACACAAGATGTCCGATTTGATAACATGGAGCATTGGCCTGTATACGATCCCATAGGACATTGTTGTTATTGTCCATCTGGATATTCTACAGCCATGTGTTCAAAATGCAATCTAGTATTGTGCTTCGTTCCAAAGAGGAACTGTTTCCAAACATTCAATTGCAAAAAGAACTAGAAGGGAAAATGAAACAGTTCTATTACACAGCAGGAACGCATAAATGTGTTTATAAATTAAATTATTCACATACAGTAAATCATTTGCTTGAGGTTATTGGCAAACACATTTTTCTATAATATGTATAAATGTGGTCTACTGCTGGCAATGTTGCTTGTAAGCAACATTTCATTATTTTCCTAATTTTTGTCAAAAATTTCTAAAACTGACATGTACATAAAACCATTCTTTTCATCAAATGAATGTATTCCAAAGTTGTACATATACAGATTCCTCTTTTAGTATGGTGTTGATGTGGACAGTTTCAGAAATGGGAGTGCCTTCTGTAGATCTAGGGTCAGCACATACAAGTCATTTGAAATATTATCTGCATCTGATTTCAAATTCTCCCTAGCCTGAGCAGCTTTTCGTGAGTGTACATCTCTTTCCTACGTCATTGACAGCAATGCAGCTTCGTCCTGTTCCATTTATATCTTCTTGTTCATTTTATCAGACGAACTGCATCCGTCTTTTGATGGTCGCTTGAAATGGAGATTTAATTATGTTGAAAAGTCATAGTAATAGAACAATTTTTGAGGACTTGTACTCCGATCACCTCAGTTCTTGCCTTCAAGGTACATGTCCTTTTTGCAAAGAATGCAGTAATATTGTTGTTATAAATATCATGTTTTTTAGAGTTTTGTTTCGTGTTTTCTGTAATTTACAACCTACATTAAGTGAATAAATATTGGTGGTGTGTTTATAAGCTAGAACTTTGTTCGCCGTTTAATCATTGTGTGTTGTTTTGGATGCGTTACAGTGCTTTACATAATTTCCTGACAGCATTGGTTTAAGAGCGTTGTCAAAAAATATTGTGCATGCCAGGCTTGTGGGTTGGTGTTTCACTGGAGAGACTGAAGCAGGGAAGCTAAAAATGTGTCAGATGAAGCTCTTCCATGGAGTTGTAGATTACTTAGTCAAGACAAGAAATTCATGGAACAGGGAAGAAATATTTGTGCCTTCCAGGCAGCATTAGAAATGGCATATTTTGAATTAGATATGTTGAAGAGGAAAGATACAATGGGAGCTGGGAGAAGGTGACAAGTAATAGACAGAAGGCGGAAATCTCAGAAATCAGATTTCAAATTCCAGTTAGCAATCCCATTTGACTTGCTACATGAAGTAGGACAAGAGCCTCAATCAGTTTCTGAGCTTAATACGGTGAAGTAGACTTGTAGGAATGACTTTAATGCTAGGAGAATAAAGGGGCCTTATGCAGAGATTCTGATGGTGAGCATAAAGTAATTAGCAGGAAACAGCATGGCTAGCAACATAGAATATAGCATTAAAGGTGACCGGGAGGAAAAAAGAGTAACAATGCACATGCTCATGAGGTGTTTGTCAAAATTTTGTAGTGACATGACCAGCCCTGACTTAATACGGCTGTTAGCCACATGAACAAAGAGCTTGGCGAATTGCTTTTGACTGAAATGAAGTCTCATATCTGTGCTGCACCTGTTGCTGTATTGGGAGATGTGTATACAGTAATCATGGCCTGCACCTAAATAGGAGGGAGGACAGAAGATTACCTGAGCATCTTGTAGAAAATATAGGGGGGGGGGGGGGGGGGCACAAGCACACAAATCCCTGTATCCCTGTGATTACTGGAATCAAAGGGGCATATATTTAGTTTAGCGTCAGGTTACAGACAGAGAGTATTGAAAGAAATTAAAGCACTAGAAGACCATAATATATATATATAACAGTTTCCAGAAAAATGAAATCAGTTTGTTTCGTCAGAACATTGGGGGTTTAAAAACAGTATAGATGAACTTATTGAATGCCTAGAAGATGTGAAAAATTCTGAAGGGATAGATATTCTGGCCCCCTCTGAACACCATGTAACCACAAGGATTGAGAAGTTAAATACCTTGCATCATTTTAGTGTATAAGTTAACACGGTAAAAGGAGCAGTTCCAACATACATAGAAGTTGGACACAAGGTCAAGGGGACTGATGACCTCAGAAGTTTGGTCCCATAGGAACTTACCACCACCAAGGTGAAAAACATTGAAAACAAATAGTTTTTGTGTTGATTAGATCCTAGAATCATGTGCTTGTGAAGTGTTACTGAAAAACATATCTCTGATAATTATAACAGTCTACAGATCCCCTTTAGGAAACTTTCAGCTATTTATGAGAAATCCAGATGCATTTTTTGAGCTGCCTGTCAGACACGAAGAAACAGTAGTTCATGGAGATTTCAATGTAGATTTCTTAAAAGATAGACAGGAAAAATGAACTAGAATTATTGTTTGGGCATTTCAATTTAATTTCAGTAGTCAATTTTCCAACTCGTGTGCTGAAAAGTAGTAGGACACTGCTTGACAATGTTTTTATAGACAGTGGTTAAGTTGAAACAATTAATATGAACTCAATTGCTAATGGACCATACTATCTGATCATGATGCACAATTCATGGAAATAAACAAAATGGTGCCTTACTACTCTGAGGCAGGTTCTTACAAAATAGTGAGGCTTATAAAGAACAGGACACAAATTTTATGAGCAAGCTAAAATGGTTGGTGTGGGACCAGACATATTTAGAAAGAGAGACTATGTCAAATTCAGTTTCTCCATAGGAAATTTGTGTTAATATTTGAAAGTTGTTTTTCCTAAAATTTATCGAGAAGATTCATTTAAAAAAACCACACATATAAGCTGTGTATAACTAAGGGAATTAAAATCCCATGAACAAGGAAGAGGAAAATTTACAGTAAAGGTCAACGTCAGTCAAGATCTGACATTACTTGTACACTACAAAAAAATACTGTAGCATTTTGAGGAAAGTCACTAAAACGTCCAGAAGTATGCAAGTCCTGACAGAAATAAATAATGCAGATAGTCTGATTAAACAAAGGAAAATGGAATGTAACAATATTATAAGAAGGAAAGTTGCTACTCACCATATAGCGGAGTCGCTGAGTCGCGCATCACAGATAGTAAGATTACAATTACATGGAGCATTGTCAAATGGGAGGCAGGACAGCCAGTCAGTGTGTGAGATTCCACAACAATTAAAGTAAATGACAATGTTAGGACAGACAATTCACAAGTTGTAAGCACCTTTAACAGTCACTTTCTAAACATAGCAGCAAATACAGGATTAAATGGTTCAGTAGACGAAGCAAGAGAATATATTAAAAATTTCATTCCACAAAATTTAAAAGAGGAAGTTTCAAAGTTTTTTTCCATAATGTTTGATGTCAATTTAATCATTGTAATTAATTAGTTCTCTTTGTCATTGGGGCTGAGAGCCTGCACAAGTTGTAATCAAAAGGGCTTGAACAGCAAAATCCGTCTCAGAACTTTACATACACTTGGTTATGGTATTCCAAGTTCTCGACTGGCTCTATTGGTAAACTCACTGGGACTGTGCACAAAACTTTCTTGAAGCCGTCGGACATCATCCCCTGACACATTTGATTGGCCTGTGCTTTTTCCTTTACACACTCTCCCAGTCTGTTTAAATTGCTTAAAGCAAAGACTAATGCTTTTGCGAGTTGGTGGTTGAATACTGAATTTGATATTAAATGCCTGCTGCACTGAAATTTGTGACCCACTTTTTGCGAACTCAAGAATGCAGAAAACCCTGTGCCTCACAGTTGCCATCCCACTCACAACTGACAGTGAAATTGAACGATAGCCCTATTGCTGTGCGAAATCTACCGGCCACTTCTGAAACCATCACTGCCCACCTGCCAAAAACTTTGAAACTTCCTCTTTTGATTGGTATAAAGCTTGTTCATTTTGGATTTGTACTTGAATACATATGAATTTTTGAAAACGGGTCCATCATTTAGAACAATCTTGTACAATCACTCATGAAACAGTACAAGCCTTAATAAAAATATTCCACCAGTTGATATTTTTTGTGATTTTTCAAGGCATTTTATTGAATCGATCATGTTACTCACTTGAAAAAACTCAAGTATTATGGAAGTGATGGCTTTAAGTATAGCTGGTTTGAAACTTACTTAACAAACAGAAAGCAAAATGCTGTGCTGAATAATTCAGTCATTGTCAGGAAGGTAAAAATTTTTCATGACTGAGGGAAAATAACAGAGTGTATCCCAAAGGGTTCAATTTGGCGTCCCCTCCTATTCCTTATATATCTGAATCGCATTCCACTTAACATTCAACAAGCAAAATCATTACTTTCGGCACACGATTCTAGTGTTATAATAAATCCCATTAGAGAGAAGGCAACAGAAGAGTTTGTCAATAATATTTTCCAAAGAATTATTAAGTTGTTAACTGAAAATGGACTCTCCCTTAATTTAAAAACAGGTTAGATTCAGTTCCGTACAGCAAGTAAGAGTCATACCAACAGCAGATGTAGCACATGAACAGGCATCACACAAATTTTTGGGTGTACATATGATGAAAACTTGAACTGGAAGAAACATACTACTGAGCTCCTCAAACAAATGAGTTCGGCTAGTTTTGCACTTCGTATAATTACTAATCTTCGAAACAAAGTTATCAGCCTACTGACATATTTAGCATACTTCCACTCAAATGTCTTGCCCCAATAACTTTCTGGGGAACTCATCACTCAGAAACAATTGATGGCACAAAAGAGAGCAGTAAAAATAATATGTGGCATTCATCCATGTACTTCGCATAGGTACCTCTTCAAGGAGCTAGGCATTTCAACTACACTATCAACTTATATATTCACATATGAAATTTGTGATAAATAATCCACCACAATCTGAGTAGAAGTGACATATAAAACAACAACAACAACAACAACAACAGGGAGAAAAAGACCTTTATTACCCATTGTTAAATCAGGCAATGCCTCGGAAAGCAGCCAACAAAAAATTTTGATCACTTGCCCAATAACATAAAATGCCCGACAGGTAGTGAAGCAAGTTTTATATCCAATTTAGAATAATTTCTCTTGAACAATTTCATCTATTCCAGTGTCGAATTTCTACTTAAAAACTGATAGAAAAAAAATAAATGTAGGTACATGAGTAGGACAAAAAATATTCCATTTTTGTCTGTTAGTTACATCTTCCATACATTATTTGAACGATTCTTTAATCAAAATGATGTAGAACGACTCATCCCACATCATTTCAAATGATAAATGGAAGATGTAACTAACTGAAAAAAATGGAATATTTTTGACTGGAACCTAAACAATGCTGTGCTAAGATTAGGAGTCTATTTTCTGTGATTCCCAACTATTTATGTTCTTCTGGAAGAATGTGTTAAGAACCAACATGTCGTTCTTGGCAAGTAACCACAAACAATTGAAACAGATAATAATAAAAAAAAGGGGAAATAAAAATAGCACAACAGGCATAAACTCGGAAATGTTTTTTGCGAATTTATTTAAGAAAAGGGATGTGTATCAGAATATTAAGTTAACAAAAGTACCATTACAAGAATATATTATTAATCACAATATACAGACGTTAACAATGAAAAGACTGCTATGCATTTAAGCTTTTGGCCAAATGGCTTTCTTCCACCCACCCATCCACACACACACACACACACACACACACACACACACACACACACACACACACACCAAGTTTTGTCTCTGGCTGCAGTGGCCAAACTAAGTTGTAAGCGCATCTGATGGGAGCAGCAATGAGGTGACAGGGGTAAGGATAAGGCATGGGGCAGGGTAGGAGGACAGAAGATCGGAGTGGGGGAAGGCACATTGCTGCTTGTGGGCTTGGGATATGGTTGGGACATGGTAGAGCTACTAGGCACAGTCGGGAGGTTTGAGTGTGGGGGGAAGGGGGATGGGGGGAAGGGAAGAAGAGAAGTAGAGATAGTGAGAAAAGATTTTGTGTGTGTGTGTGTGTGTGTGTGTGTGTGTGTGTGTGTGTGTGTGTGGGCACATGCGCGGCTGGTGGAACAGAAGATGTGTAGTGCAGGAGTGGGAGCAGAGAAGAGGATTGGCATGCAAATGATGGCAGGCTAAAGGCAGGGGGATTACGGGAACATAGGACATACTGCAGAGAGAGTTTCCACCTGCACAATTCAGAAAAGTTGGTGATGGTAGGAAGGATCCAGGTGGTACAAGATGTGAAGCAGTCACTGAAGTAAAGCACATTATGTCGGGTAGCATGTTAACCAATTGGGTTGTCCAGCTGTCTCTCAGCTACCAACAAACTGTGTAGGTGGTAGTAGGAGGAGGAATGGTATAGATCTTGCATCTGGGTATGTTGCAGGGATATGAGCCATGGGGCAAGGGGTTAGCAGCCAGGATGGAATATGATCAGATAAGGATAATGCACAGACTTGTGTGGGCACCAGAATATCATTGTGAGAGGAGAGCAATGGGAAGGATATTTCTCATTTAATGGCATGACGAGAGGTAGCTGAAACCCTGGCAGATAATGTGATTCAGTTTCTCAAGAATTGTGTGCTACAGAGTCACGAGGGAGGAGACATTATTTGTGGTATGACAGAGGGTTTGTGGAGAATAGTAGATGAGTGTGGGGACAAGGCACAAGAGATCTTTTTCTAGACAAGAGGGGAGGGTTATTTCTTTCTGTGAAGGTCTCAGTGAGACTGTATGGCATATCTGGGGGTGGGGGGTGGGGGGGGGAGGGGGAGGGACTACTTGTCAGTACATATGTGACGGCCACAGGTGGGTACGCTGCTGTATCTGAAGCGAGGCAGAGGATCAAGTAGGTAAAAAGACGAGGGTAACAGAAGAAATATTGAATTTAATTGATGAAAGGAGAAAATATAGAAATGCAGTAAATGAAGCAGGCAAAAAGGAATATAAATGTCTCAAAAATGAGATCGACAGGAAGTGCAAAATGGCTGAACAGGGATGGCTAGAGGACAAATGTAAAGATGTAGATGCTTATCTCACTAGGGGTAAGATAGATACTGCCCACAGGAAAATTAAAGAGACCTTTGGAGAAAAGAGAATGACTTGTATGAATATCAAGACCTCAGATGGAAACCCAAGCAAAGAAGGGAAAGCAGAAAGGTGGAAAGAGTACATAGTGGGTCTATAGAAGGTCGATGTACTTGAGGACAATATTATGGAAATGGAAGAGGATGTAGATGAAGATGAAATGGGAGATATGATACTGCGTGAAGAGTTTCACAGAGCACTGAAAGACCTGAGTCGAAACAAGGCGCCGGGAGTAGACAACATTCCATTGGAACTACTGACGGCCTTGGGAGAGCCAGTCCTGACAAAACTCTACCATCTGGTGAGCAAGATGTATGAAACAGGCGAAATACCCTCAGACTTCAAGAAGAATATAATAATTCCAATCCCAATGAAAGCAGGTGTTGACAGATGTGAAAATTACCTAACTATCAGTTTAGTAAGTCACAGCTGCAAAATACTAACGTGAATTCTTTACAGACGAATGGACAAACTAGTAGAAGCCGACCTCAGGGAAGATCAGTTTGGATTCCGTAGAAATATTGGAACACGTGAGGCAATACTGACCCTACGACTTATCTTAGAAGCTAGATTAAGGAAGGACAAACCTACGTTTCTATCATTTGTAGACTTAGAGAAAGCTTTTGACAATGTTGACTGGAATACTCTCTTTCAAATTCTGAAGGTGGCAGGGGTAAAATACAGGGAGCGAAAGGCTATTTACAATTTGCACAGAAACCAGATGGCAGTTATAAGAGTCGAGGGACATGAAAGGGAAGCAGTGGTTGGGAAGGGAGTGAGACAGGGTTGTAGTCTCTCCCCGATGTTATTCAATCTGTATATTGAGTAAGCAGTAAAGGAAACAAAAGAAAAATTCGAAGTAGGTAGTATCAAAATCCATGGAGAAGAAATAAAAACTTTGAGGTTCGCCGATGACATTGTAATTCAGTCACAGACAGCAAAGGACTTGGAAGAGCAGTTGAACGGAATGGATAGGATCTTGAAAGGAGGGTATAAGATGAACATCAACAAAATCAAAACAAGGATAATGGAATGTAGTCGAATTAAGTCGGGTGATGCTGAGGGAATTAGATTAGGAAATGAGACACTTAAAGTAGTGACAGAGTTTTGCTATTTGGGGAGCAAAATAACTGATGATGGTCGAAGTAGAGAAGATAGAAAATGTAGACTGGCAATGGCAAGGAAAGCGTTTCTGAAGAAGAGAAATTTATTAACATCAAGTTCAGAACTTTAGTGTCAGGAAGCCATTTCTGAAAGTATTTGTATGGAGTGTAGCCATGTATGGAAGTGAAACATGGACGATAAATAGTTTGGACAAGAAGAGAATAGAAGCTTTCGAAATGGGTGCTACAGAAGAATGCTGAAGATTAGTTGGGTAGATCACATAACTAATGAGGAAGTGTTGAATAGGATTGGGGAGAAGAGAAGTTTGTGGCACAACTTGACCAGAAGAAGGGATCAGTTGGTAGGACATGTTCTGAGGCATCAAGGGATCACCAATTTAATATTGGAGGGCAGCGTGGAGGGTAAAAATTGTAGAGGGAGACCAAGCAATGATTACACTAAGCAGATTCAGAAGGATGTAGGTTGCAGTAGGTACTGGGAGATGAAGAAGCTTGCACAGAATAGAGTAGCATGGAGAGCTGCATCAAACCAGTCTCAGGGCTGAAGACCACAACAACAACAACAACGATATTCTGGTGAGGGTGCCAGATTAGGTATACAAAGCCATGTGAGCTACGAAGAAATAATTCTGTATAAGAAGCTTCTAAAGAAATGTATAAAGCTGGAAGAAAATTGATATAAAGATACTTGCAGAATCATTTATAGAAAGTGTGCAAGGGAGACAGTTCCCATAACTGAAATAATGTTTCAATAATTCCGATTTGCGAGAATGGAGTTGGAGAAGCCATTAAAAACTATACGAGGTGTTTCTGTAAGAGCGGGCAAAAATTTAACAGGACATAGAGGATGATCCATTGAACTATTTGAGGTAGGGAACCTGGGGTTGGAGAAGCCACCTTCAGGAGATAATAGGAATTAAACCACATTGCTGTGTACTTTTTTATTTATATTATTCGCAGTTAACTGCAAATACCATCAATGACACAATGAACATACCAAGGGTACTGTATCTTACAAAATGCGCTGAACCTGACAGCCATCAACCTCAATGTAAGTATGACATCAGAGAACAAGATTCTGCCACACCCTGACAAATATACCTGGTGTGTTACGAATCACATCACAGCCCGCTAGAATTTTAGCAACTAATTCCATCATCAAACCCACTGGGGTCTCATACACAAGTGGCTTTACGTATCCCAATAGAAAATACGCATGGTTAGGAGACCTCGTAGGCCATGGAACAGAACCTCCCCTTCCAATCCAGCGACTATATAGGAAATACAGCAGTGAGATGGTTGCAGACATTCACACAGAAGTGAGGTGGTGCACTGTCATGCGGAATGGGTCTGTCGCTGATTCATAGCATTTTCTGTCATGGGAAAATGTATATGCGATATCTTATGGACAATTAAACAAATAAAACCTGAATCATGACTGCCTAGTAATCAGGCTCGTCGTCCTTATTTACTTGTGGGAAATAAAGAACTTACATGTAATTTACCTCCATATCTCCTTAAGCTGGCTCCTATAACCCCAGGTTCCCTACCTCAAATTGTTCAATGGAGCATTCTCTATGTCCTGTTACATTTTTGCACACTCTTACAGAAACACCCTGCAAACCTATCAGCCTCTTCTCCATAATATTTAAGTTGGTCATGGAAATAATTAGTAACTATGTACAAAAAACTGGACTTAAACCATGCAAAGGGACAAATTAGCTTTAGTTGTGGACATAGCACATTGGACCATCTGCAAGTCAGGTCACAAATTACAAACTAGAGAAACGAGTATGAATTATTACTTTACCGAGGTTCATGGATTTTGAGAAAGTTTTTGACTTGAATTTCAACTAAACCTATGCTAAGAGCCCTTGAGAAACACAACATTGATTCATTCTCTATTTGACTCACAGGAGAATGTTACCGAAATGCTGAGAAACTTGAGATAGCAGATGCTTGAAGATGGACACCAACTATCCTGCAAAGCACTTTCTAATGTAGCTTCAAGAACCAGTATGCAGTAAGAAATTAAGAAATATAGTACAGCCGCTTATGTATACTTCCATAAGGTCTCAAAAGACAATGTTAGACTGGTTACAGCAAACACAGATGAATTTAAGCAGTCTTTCTTCCTGCCCCCCCCCCCCCCCCCCCCATATACAAATGAAACAGGAAGAAACCCTAATATGTGGTACAATAGAAAGCACCCTCTCCAAGCACTTCACAGTGATTTGTAGATTTGGTTACAATGGTGGATATGGATGTTAAGATGTTGTTATACTGAAGAAGACATATTTGAATGCTACAGCTTTCAATTAGAATATGTATGAAGATTCATAAATTCGAAACTTGAAGAAGAGATGGCAAGTGGAGATATCATAGAACCTTTTCTCAGCAGCCCTAGAGAAAGTTTTCATTACTTAAATTAAAAAAATTATAAATGTGTGTCAATGGAACATACACAAATTACCTTTCTTTCGCTGATGACACTGTATGGTTTGCCTCTAGAACAGACAACTCTCAACAACTTAATGATAAAGTTAATTAACAGTATAAGTCATGAAGGTACAAGAGCATTTTATGAAATATATAAGAGTTTGGGTGGCATTTGTACCCTAAACAGCTTTTATAACTGAGCAAGGGTGATCAGTTCAAATTAGGAATCATCAAAAATGAAGTTAGCATTTATTAGTTGAAATAGCAGTACAGTTCTGGTTTCAGACGATCATATTTTTTTGTGTCTGAGGTACTCCTGGAGCACTGTGAAATGACACAAGGTCTTATTACACATGCTTGCCTCACCACGAGTGTTTCCTCCAAGTCTGCAACATTGTGTACTGCGCCATGGATCCCTTCCTAGTTAAGTTGCATGGTGTGGTCTTTCCAACTGTACTCTTCGGTTTCAGTTGTGATTCAGTCAGCCACACTTTTCAATAGGTGCACCACCAGTTATGCTCCCATGTTTCCTATAGCTGCCACTATGGCATGTGGGTATTGCTATGAACAATTACATCACTGACAATGAGGTGCAAACACCGCCTCTCTCAAGATTCAGCAGTTGGTGTACAAGTTCGAACATTCATACACTGAACCCATTCGTTATGTTTGCTAGTTGAATAACTTTAACAGACTTTCATAGTGGCCAGGGCTCGACAGCTTCTGAACAGGCATTGTATTGAAGAGTGACAGATTCATAAATCTCTTGTATCTGTATATATTTCTACATTCAAATCAACTGATGCTGCTAATACAGTAACGAAGTTATATATTATTTTTACTATTCGATTATCCACTACAGAACCATAGAGCATGCAAAGGAAAACATAACATAATCAACATGTATCTGATTAACATCCCAGGAAATGGGACAGTATTCATAGAGTGTCTACAGAAAGGTACCAGACTGTAAAGCTCACTGTAAACTAATAACGAGTTATTCTGTGGATAGTAAAGCCAGCAAATCAATGGCATTTGGGCTTTTGCTTTCTAGTCAGAACTTTTTTCTATGAATATTTCCTTGCATTTTCTGAGGTCTTGTCCACCTTGCACCAGAGTGAAACTTAAAAATAATGAAGCAAGATGGAACCCTTCAGCTAAGCTTGAAAATAAATCACAATAAGAAGAAAACAATCTATAATCAACAGACTGACAAGAAAATGTACAAATTAGTAACTGGATTATAGAGCTAGCTGACAAATTTTTTGTAATCAGAGCAATTAAATACAATGAGGATAGTTAAATACAATGAGTGCATAGGCAGAAAAAGAAATATACAGAAAAGTAAAAGTGAACTACAGCACACATGGTATACTGCACAGTGTTTTAAAAACTGAGCTTCCAAGTGTGAAACTGGAAGTTCACAATGAGTAGAAGCATTGAAGGGGATGGAAGAGGGTGAAGGAAAAGGACTGGGGAGGTTTAGGGGACAGGGGTACAGTTCAGAAAAGTCTCCCAGAACCGCTTATTAGGGGAAACTTACCAGACAGGATGAGATGGAAAGACTGATTGTTGGGACTGCTGTGGACAAGATTTGAAATCCTGAGAGCTTAAAGGTGAAAGACAGGGTAACATGCAAGACGAGATTACTACTAAAACATCATGCATGAGCTAATAAGAGTAAAAAGCTAAGAGCATTGTATGTAACATAAGTGGAGGGGGGGGGGGGGGGGGCAGGGGCGAAAAATATACAAGTCAGAAAATGAAAGACGTAGATAATAAATTGGAGTGAAGAAAGAAATAGTTACTGTCAATAAATGTTGAGATGGAAGGAATTAATGTAATTTAAGGCCAAGTAGGTGGCCAGAACCAAGGACCTGTTGTAGTACAAGTTCCCAAATCTGAGAAACTGGTGGTGTCTGGGGCAAGAATCCATATGGCGTGTGTGGTTAAACAGGCACCGAGGTCATGACTGTAATGTAGTACAGCATCCTCTGCAACAGGATACTATGTGTTGCCTGCATACACCCTCTGCCTATGGCCATTCACCCTTACTGACAACTGGGTGGTAGTCATGCCAATGTAAAACGCTGAATAGTTTTTACATAATGGCTGGTATAGAAAGTGTCGTTTCACAGGAGACTCTCCTTTTGACAGTATATATTTTGCCAGTTACAGGGCTGTACTAGGTGGTGGTAGGAGGGTGCATAGGGCAAGTCTTGCACTGGGGACGGTAATAGGGGTAGGAGCCGTAGGATAATACTGGATGAGAAGTGAGGTGCTCCAAAGTTGTTTATTAGAGGGGTCATTAGTACCAGGAATGATGGCCAAGGAAATCTGTTTTTGGTCTAGGCTGTGATTAATTACGTCCAGTGAAGGCTGAATTGAGAGTGGTAGTATATTGCTGTAAACAGTCTGCATCCGAACAAATATGTTTGCCTCGATTGCCAAGGCTGTATAGAAGGCAACATTTGACATGGAAGGTATGGCAACTGTCAAAATATGAGTACTACTGTTTGTTAGTGGGCTTATGGGCAATTCAGGAACAGTCACTGTTTCCGAAGATCAGTAGTGATAATGGACACTGTGCACTCTTTGACTGAAACATCATTACGGGCAGGGGCTATCATCAGGACTTTTACTTTCAAGCGTGGTAGGCTTGTGCATCTTTGATCAACTTTGCTCATCATGCTCTCCAAGTATTTTCCATTTCCCATGGAAGAAGAGGGGACACAATTTTCTTGAGGTATGCCCTACTCAACTGAAGTCTTTCATCAAAGATTAGCTCCTTAAGAGCTATTGAATGACAGGAATATTGATTGATATGTTTCAGTCACTGTTCCAAGTAGCCTCAGATATTTTCTGCTGGATGATTTAGCAAGTCAGTTAAGTGTGATAGGGTGCCTGAATGTTTGTCAAACCAGGAACGTATGCGTGTACCCCTGTGAGCATAGCTGTTGTCATCTTGAAAGATGGGAGTATCCACAGATGGAGATGAGGAAGAAAGGCAACACTTGGTCACCATAAGTGCTGAAATAAATATCCTGGTTCATGCTCACAGTAACTTGAATGAATGGGCCCTAGTCATAGTATGTATCATCAAAACATCACAGAGCCACCTTCAGTCTGAATTACTATCTCCATACATTGTAGGAAATAATAAGAGTGCTGCTGCTGCTGCTACTACAATGCAACTTCATGTGAGATGCAAGCAGCAATACTGGTGTGTGTGCAGGAGGGGAGAAGGGGGGGAATAGTAGTGTACAGGTGGGAAGAGAGATGAACGCTGTCTGCTGGAGTGTGCACGGACTAGACTGCCAACAGGCACAGTATCAGAGGGCTGAGGGGCAGAGAGGTGGGGAAAAAAGGAACAAAACAGGAGTGGAGCATGGAAAGATAAGACATGTGCGTTGGCAGAGGGCTACAAATAAACACGGTGGAAGATGAGATCAACGGTAACAAACTGCCCCACACCCTGCACCCAACAGTTTCCACCCTCACTGTCCTATCATCTCCTCCCCATGCACAATGCTGCAGTTTTTCACGTATCTCTGTGTTTAGGATGTCATATTTCCTGAAATGTGTGTGTCATACATCAACATAATTTTGCAAGTACATTCAGTGGCATACGTAAATACCACCTGCAAAAAAGTGTCACGAATGCACTTAGTAGTAAAAATGTAATAAATTAAAAGTCACACTTCATGGGGCAGTTTTACTGAAACAACAGTGGAAATGTAGTAAGTGATTAAGTTTTTTCTTTTCAACATTTTGTGGGGATTGTCAACGATAAAAAGTGTCACAGAGGTTTGAAATTATGGGTATAATTTGTTGTAGGTCACTAAGTGCTCTCATTCTCAAGGGGCTACACTGCTTTTTTCAACACACCCATTTCACACATAGGTAGTTCTTACCCTCACAACGATCTTTCCAGACATCACATGACATGTGTGGCAAGTTCAAGTTTGATTGAAACCAGATCAGCGTAGACACATCACTCAAGATTTATTCCGCCAGTTTCTGCAGCAGTAGCAGAAAATGTTACAAAAGACACTGTATGCAGTTCCTCTTGCAATATCTGCCCAGAAACTGGTAGAGAGAGAGAGAGAGAGAGAGAGAGAGAGAGAGAGAGAGAGAGAGAGAGAGAGAGAGAGAGAAGGGGGGAGGGGGAGAGGCTGGGAGGTGGGGGGGAGGGAGAGAGGGAGGGGTAGGGGTAGGGAGAGAGAGATAGAGAGAGGCTTCAACTTACCTGTAATCATAAGCAAACAACAAATGATGTCTGGAAGGAAAAGCATGATGAAGCAATGCATTTGTCAGCATTTTTCCATGCCCTACAGGTGAGAATTTGAAGCTAAAAGAAAGTACCCTCATATTCTGAAAATAAAGGCAACAAAACTTCATTACTGACTTGTATGGAGTTCTAATACTATGAAGTTCAACAGTATAAAAGTTAATTGTACCAACCTTGCAAATTATGTATATCCCTTTAACCTTATTAGTGGACACATTACTGCCGGGAATCAATTTCTTTTTCTTGTCACCAAAAACTTGATACACAATATCAACATTTGAAAGACAAACTTCATTTTCTGCTAGAAGTGAGTTTTGCTGACTTAAGGAGTCCTACAAAATGAAACATAAGTAATGAAGAACATACATTGATTACAGAGCTACTCAACAAACATACATATTGGAAGAAGAGAGGAAGACAAGAAATGTAGTAGCCAGATGACAGTTGTAGTCAAAGTTGCACAGTATAATTAAAGTAGAGCATTACTATTTTAACCCATACACATGAAAAGTAACATAAAAATATAGAACATGGTTTCACACACACACACACACACACACACACACACACACACAGATATATATATATATATAAGGGTTAGGGTATTTAGGTGCGCACTTTTTTCTTAGTGTAAATTAAAACTCTTTGGGTATCCCTTTTTTCCTTCAACCACGCCTGTAATTTATTTATTTATTTTTCTTTTCCTGTAGCTTTCCAGTACTCTTTCTGAGCGCACTTTATTATTTATATGAGAAATGACTTGTGAGTTTAATTCCATTTGTATATGATTTCGAGTCAATATACCATTTCAGACCGCTGTGCAGAACACCAATGGCATATTAAAAATACAGAACTGGAGAAATCGGGTATTGCGAAGCAAAGCCTCATGAACAAACATAAAATACTGTTTGAGGAAACAAAAATTTTGTCCCATGCTTCCACATACTGGGATTCTGTTATTGAGGAGGCTGTTGAAATAAGAATGAGCGAGAAGCACTTTAACCACAATAGCAGGTACTATCTGAGCAATGCATGGAAACGAGCGCTTCATGCAGAGAAGCAGCACAGACATTCCTTGAAGGGTTTATGTTTTCACAGACGTGGTGGCACCATCTGCGACAGTAGTATGTTATCACCGACCAATCACAAGCTGACAAATCTGAAGCCGTCCACGAGCTATATAAGGCCACAACAGCTTCAGTGAAGACACTCAACGCTCCTGACGATGGAGGCTATTGTCAAAAGCTTGAGATTTTATCCCAAACTGATGTAGCAAGAAAACCGAGAATGTTTTGAGTATAACACGGTCTTGCAGGGGCAATGGAATATTTTGCTTGCATCAGGGAGCAGTTACATAGCTTTGCCAAAGACAAACTTCACTCTGGTCTCACACCTAGAGATGCCATTTGGAATTAATACAAAATTTGCACCACTGGTTTCTGTGGATGTTGAAACAAGCTTAAGCATTTACATAGGCATTCTAAATGCTAACAGAAACAGACTAATTTTTAAATATGTAGAAATGCTTAAAGTCTTTAAGTACAACAGCTTCAAGTTTATTTTTCTTTCGTCTGATGGGTAATGATTTGACGTACTTGTTTAAAGCTGAATAGCCTAGAATTAGTTGAATCACTTGAGTAAATCAGTTCCCTTTTACCATTTTACCTCCTTCTAGTACATTTCCCTTCATTTCTTCATCTGAAATTTGCACATAAAAATCCTAACTCTGGTTATAACACAGAACTTCAGGTGTACCCCAGGGAACTTTGTTGGGACCCTTGCTGTTCATATTGTATATTAATGATCTTGTGAGCAATATTAATAGTAACCTCAGACTTTTTGTAGATGATGCAGTTATCTATATTGAAGTTCAGTCTGAAAGAAGCTGCATAAATATTCAGTCAGGTCTTGATAAAATTTCAAAGTGGTGTAAAGATTGGAAACTTGCTTTAAGTGTCCAGAAATGTAAATTGTGCAATTCACAAAATGAAAAAAACACAGTATCCTGTGACTATAATATCAATCAGTCAAAACTGGAATCAGCCAACTTGTACAAATATTTGGATGCAACACTTGGTAGGTATAAGAAATGGAACAATCACATAGGCTAAGTCGTGGTGGTAAATTACAGTTTACTAGTAGACTACTGGGCAAGTGCAATCAGTCTACAGAGTAGATTGCTTACAAATTACTCAGGCGGTCCATTCTACAATATTGCTCCAGTGTGTGGGACCTGTACCAAATAAGGCTAACAGGGGATATTGAATGTACACAAAACACGCGATCTAGTGTAATGGTCACGAGTTGGTTTGAGCTTTGGGAGAGTGTCGAGAGATGCTGAAGAAAGTGAACTGCAGACTTGTGAAGATAGATGTAAACTAGCACGAGAAAGTCTACTTAGAAAGTTTCAAGAACCATATTTCAATGAGGACTCTAGAAATATACAACAACTCCTATGTATCACTCACATAGGGTTCGCGTGGACAAGATTAGAATAATTACAGCATGCACAGAGGACTTCAAAGAATCATTCTTCCCACACTCCATATGTCAATGAAACAGGAAGAAACCCTAATAAATGGTACAATGGGACATATCCTCTGCCACACTCTTCACAGTGGTTTGCAGAGTGTAGATGTAGCTGCAATAGGTGTCAAGCATGTGGGTACCAAAATAACAAGGAGAGAAATGGTATTCTCTTCCTACTGTAACTACTAAGACTTAAAATTTGTGAAAGTGACATTAAAGCAATAATTTGATTTATGCCAATTTCTTGATATCAGAGGAGAGATTTTAAGGAAACTGTAAAGTTTCAAACTTTAGTCTTGACATCTAAAATAGCTCCAGCACTTCAGAGACTGTGGAAACCAGGATGATAAGTCTGGGAAGATTCTGAATGGATTGAATACATTTCAATGCCTTAGTACTTGCTAGAAGAGAATGCTGGAACTGGTGAAGGTAGGTGTGTAGGTGTGTGTGTGTGTGTGTGTGTGTGTGTGTGTGTGTGTGTGTGTGTGTGAATTCTCACGTACATAATTGAAAATCAAGTTATCAAAACATAGTATGAGGTGTGCAGCACTTTGCAGAATAATTTTCCTTTGTGAAATATCTGGAAGACATTCATGGTGCAAAGACAATAATACGATGACAGCTTCATTTACCAAACAAGATCCATTTCTAGGGACATCTCACATTAGTATAATCACACCAAGCTATATGACAAACCCTGGATTTGACATATCTAGGTCACAAAAGAATCTAAGGAGAGGTAGGAGAGATCAAATGGTTGGTCAACACACACATCTTACTCATGCACATCATACATGGCAAAGAAATAAACCAAAAAATTTTCTTATGACACTGCTTATGCAGGTAATTATCAATCTACTCTAAGAGTAAAATCCTAAACCTAGTGGTTACCAATTTCTTACATCTCTAATTTTATGAGTAAATGACAGGCACAATGTTTGCAAGTAAATACAGTTACAGGTGAAACAGATATTACTAAAGTAACACACTGAAAGCAGAACAACTATCCCAGCATGTACTTTAGGTGGTTTGAGTAAACTACAGAAAACCTACATGGTACAATAGAGATTTCAACCACCTTCCTTCCAATGAGAGTAAAGTGTTTTCTCATTTTGCCACATCACTTAGCTCAAGCAGTAGAATGCACAGGTGCATTGAAGTCCTAATTCAGAAATAATACCATTTTGAGAATATCTGTGAGCTAAAACTGATATAGAAAGTTGTGGGAGGCATCAAAAATTTGCTACTTACTTCACTGTTGGGCCAATATGCCTGATACCCAGGTCCAGTATCAGAACTGTAATCACTTAATAAGAAAATTGTCATGCTGATTATAAAATACTGTACATTAACTGTACTTCATTTAATACAGCTTTGTGCTTGATAATTCAGCAAGTTTAGCCCTTGGGGGCCAAATGAAAGTCAATCACAGTTCTTTTCTCAAGCACTGTATGCTCACTGTTCTGTCAGTTCTGAGGTAGAATCACAACTATTTAAATATTGTTGTCAGCATGCTGAGAACATTTTCCCATTGCACTACAATCTGTCCATCATTATGTTATTTTACTGTATAATGTTCAAAGCATTAAGTGCTAACACAATGTGTAAGCCCTGTATGTTCAGGTTTTTGGTGGGGCTATTAGTAAGTGAACAATGTCATGGGACATTATGCACATTGACTGCCATGGGAAAAGAGCACTGCAGTGTTACCTTTGTGAAACAGTCTATACCAAAGTCACGCAACTACTAATCCCTAATCACACTAAAACCATCAATTTATAATTGACAAATTGGACCAAAACGAAACAAGAAATGTTTCTACATGTCAATTTCTAGAAAGAACCCTATAACTAGTGTGAATTGACAGTTTTCGCAGAACGTTATTGAAATGAACTATTTGAGTTGTAAGGTACATTGCTTGCCCAAAAGGCAACAGTCTATAAAAACTTTAAATACAACGATATACCTCTTGTGCCCGATCGTCTGTGGTGACAAATGATAATTTGAAATTGGTGACATAAAGTGTTCCAGATTTGCCATGTTTCTGTTCACTCACTGGAGCAAACATTAAGACATTCTGTGCTTCTGCGATGACGACTTCACCTGTAAATTCACAACAATGTAATTTCACAAGCATCTTCAAGTAATGCATAACTACTAAATAATTACCAACCCGCTAAGATTCTTGGGTTTAACTCGGTGATGGAATCCTCTCCACTAGTATTCTGTTAAAAGATAAAGAAATATCCACTAATTAATGAATCTTTTATGCTGCGAATGATGCAGTGCTTTAAACAAGAAAGTACCTGCAGATCCTGATCGTCCAGTCCTACGTAACTCCGGAAGCTGTTGGTCATTTTATCTGACATAACTGCTACTTTGATTATGTTCTCGGAATAGAAGCTTAAGTAACCATATTTTCTATAACCCTGTCACCTTACGGATCAGACGAGATTGTAGAATCAGAACCCCTAGAATCACATTTGTCACACATCACGTACCAGACATTACTTAAAAGCTGTCACTGCCTATTTGTGTTATATTCTTCACGAGTCCAGCATGACAGCATATTTTCAAAACACATTACTCTCTTCCCTTAAATATTTTTTCCTAAATTGTCACACGTAACTTGTGTATCAGTGGTCCACAGCGTGTAATACTTCAAACAGTCCTAGCCGTAGAGCTATATTTTTTTTCATTTCTGTCGAAGTTTTGATATGAAATATAAATTTTGATAACAAATACACATCGATTTTGAATTTTAATAAATTTGGACGTAGAAATAACCCAAAACAATACACATCATAGACGTGACGCGCATATCTTTACACCCTTCAAAAATAATTTCTTTGGTATTACGATGTTGTAAAATCTGTGATACTTTTCTCGAACAACGATTTGTAAGAAACACCGCTATCACTCAGACATGCATTTCATGCACTTTCTTAATAATTCCTGGGGTGGTGGCACATCTGGGCCGACCACTATCACAAGAAAGTCCATTAACAAAGTTTTAAGAACGTAATTTCAATGATTAATCTAGGTATATACTACAACACTCTTCGTAACGCTCACGTAGGGATCGTGAGGATAACTCTAGAAATATTTACTGCACCTACATGGGCATTCAAACAATCATTGTCTCCGTGCTCCATAATTGAATGGAACAGGAAGAAATCCCAATAAATGGTACAATGGGACGTACCCTTGCCACGCACCTCACGGTGGTTTGCAGAGTATAGATGTAGATGTAGATGGATACAGACGTCGGATCGAAATTTAAACTTATTTGTCCGCTTGGCAACAGATACATATGAAGGAACAGAGTCCCCCCAGTGAGTTCCGAAAAATGGCATAAATTTGTTTTGCACTTGGGGAAGTTGCCGCCGCCAGGATAAATGTCACAGTATTCTTTTGTGTCTATTTGGAGCGGAGTAAGACATAGTCATTTTAGTCCTTCAATGATTACACATCGTTACTGGTGCTCTTCACAGTTAAGAAATTATGTTAATAAAGAAATAAACTTTTTTGGGTAGCATTTGACATTCTGTGATCAAGCGAACAAGCAGGAATACTACTAAGTGGTGATCCCACAAAAACGCGAAAATATGCTAGCAGGCATGCAAAGTGAGACGATATCGTTGGCATAAGAGCCGATTCGTATTCAAATATTCAGACCACGAGACAGTTAGCGAATCTATAGAACGATTTACAGATGCGGCTATAAAAACTCCAGTTGGCAATAGAGGAATAGGAAAATTCATTGGTGAGTCGACATAAAGCTGCCAACAAGAGAATTACAGTGGTCAAAAAACCACGAGTGAAGGTACATACGCCGCACTTCTTGCCAGAAAAACAGGTTTTCAATGTTCGGAATACCACTGCCGCAAAACGAGATGACCGATAAACGGATAAAGTTTGCAGTGGCAATGAATGGATTAGATGCCTTGGCGGCCGCTATAGTTGCAGATTTAATACTAAAGCAGCCACAAGATCATAAATATACGAGTCGAAAGAAGCTGTCAATTAGTAGAGTATGCAAACCACTAGACCAAGAACACAGCAAGTACTGAAAAACGAGCAAATATGAGACAGACCACCCTCTGAATATTGGCGAGATTATGGGAGAGACAGAATTGCCAGGTGCGACGTTATGGCACATCCGAATGGTGCAACTACTTGGGGCAGTCAACAGTGGTAACGTGCGAAAAGATAGTGTCTACACAGTGATCAAAGTAGCGGACGAAGTTTATGCAACACTGGATACTACATACATGTCAGTCATAATAATGGATACTGGGGTTTTCGTTACACAAGAAACCGTGGCTATCCAAAAAGGACAACGGCCAGGCGTCAATAAGCAGGTACACTGCCTTAAAGAATTGATCGACATATTGCAAAAGAAGGTTGCAAGACTGTTAGGAAACAAGAGAACCATGCCCACAATGAATGAAACTGTTTAAGAATAATAAAAATAATGTTTATTTGTCCATGTTAGCCTTACAGTCTTGGACATCGACATTTTTTGTACAATTATATCAATATCATGTCATTCCAAGAATGAATATATACATCAAGTAGCACATCGCATATTATTCCATGCAACAATGTTATAAACACATTAGCACATTATATGTCACTCCATACACATAATGATTATATACACCAATTAGCCAATTATAACAATACCCCCACTAATATACTGCAGTGTGCAAAAGAATAAACTAACAGTACTGTAGCTCAGAATTCTTTTAATGAGTATAAACATCTTTCTATTAACCAATTCTTCAACTTGCTCTTGAAAAGATTGCCTTGGAGTTGCTTTATATTTTTTGATAACTTATTGTAGAAGTTGTGGCACAACTTGACTAGAAGAAGGGATCGGTTGGTAGAACATGTTCTGAGACATCAAGGGATCGCCAATTTAGTATTGGAAGGCAGTGTGGAGGGTAAAAATCGTAAAGGGACACCAAGAGATGAATACATTAAGCAGATTCAGAAGGATGTAGGTTGCAGTAGGTTCTGGGAGATGAAGAAGCTTGCACAGGATAGAGTGGCATGGAGAGCTGCATCAAACCAGTCTCAGGACTGAAGACTACCACCACCACCACCACAACAACAACAACAACAACAACATTATAGAATTGTCTCCCAGTTACATATGGACTGTGGCCTGTAGCTTTCTTGTTAGTCCGTATCCTATGATAGCCACTTTTGGCTCGAGTATTATAATTATGTATGTCACTGTTCTTTACACTATTTTCCTTGTTCTCTTTTACAAACATGGTCTTAAATACAATCAGTAAACAGTCAGTAATTTATAATTTTTTAAATAGTCCCTACAGGACTGGCGTTTGCTTATATTAGCAATTATCCTAACTGCTCTCTTTTGAAGCCTGAAAATGGAATCCATATAGATAGTTTGTGCCCCACCCCAGACCTTGATCCTATATTGCAGATGTGAGAGTATTAACCCATAATACACTTGTTTAAGGACAAGAGGAGCTACTATATTTGCAAGACGTTTTAGTAAGTAAATATTACTATAAACCTTTTTACAGGTGGAGCTGATATGCTCTTTCCAAGTGAGATGTTCATCAACCAGTATGCCTAAAAACTTATGTTTCAACTATAGAAAGTGATTGAGTTAGAGTATTATTAAAATGTAGCAAGAACTTTATTACTACAGTCTTGTCGTTATTCAGTGTAAGCGTATTCACTGTTAGATATTCTGTGATCATTTCAAAGTTGTCTTTGTTGCTTTGGAATGCTGCCCACTCTGTATAGCCCCAGCTAATAAAAGATGTATCAACAGCATAGTTAACTAGTCTGGAGTTTTGTGGCTGTGTTATATCATTAATATATAAACTATATACAAGAATGGTCCAAGTATACTTCCTTCTGGAACTCCGCAATTGAGAGTTCTGTATGCTGACTTTACTGTTTTGATCTTACTTTCATTCTTATAATTTAGTTTTGTGCACTGTCTTCTATCACGGAGATAAGAACTTAGTGATTTAGGAGCTACTCCTCTTATCCCGTAATTTTCTGAATTGGATAACAGTACTGTACCATTCACAGAATCGAATGCTTTAGACAGATCTAGGAAAGTCCCTATAACTTTGTTTCCTTCATACAGCCTGTTCAGTAGTTCATGGAAAAAAGATGCTAATGCTGTTATTGTAGATCGCCCTTTTTGACACCCATGTCGTGTTTTATTTAATAGTTTGTATTTACAGAAGAAGGATTCCATTTGATCTATAATTTTTCTTTCAAGTAGCCTGCCAAGTGTTAAAAGCTCTGGAAAGGTCCCATGGCCAATTGAACTGTTAATTAGATGTGTTGTTGGTTTTATTAACTCATTTTTGCATTCTTTAAGTAGTGTGGACGATATGTCATCCCAGCCACTAGATGATTTCACTTTGAGTTTTGAGATTATATTCATGACCTCAAACTCTGTTACACTCCTTAGGAAAAATGAATTACTAATTTTAACTGTGTTTATTTTCAGGGCTGATTCATCTTTTTCTTCTCTGCATACCTTACTAAAATGTTTAAAAAAGGCCTCACTTACAGACTTCAGTGCATTCAACACTATTCCATTTTCTTCTAATGCAATGTTGCTGCAGCCTGGTTATTCTCTATGTCCACATTCTTTGTTTACAGTATGCCAGGCTGTTGTGCTAATGTTACTAGTTTTTCTTATTGTTCAGCATAATGAAGTGCTTTTAGTGTCTTCAGGGATTTCCTGTATGTCTTTCTGGTGCTTTTGTATTTTGTTAGGAAGTACTGCAATTTTGTTTCTTGGAGCAGTACATTAAGGTCCTTCATATTTTCCTTTAGTTTATGTTTTTCTGGGGAAATTTTAAGTTTCTTTGTGGGATCTGATTTCTTTAGTTCTTTTTCTACTATTGGACATGCCTGATTAAAGCTATGGTTAAATATTTCATAGAAAAGGCCCCAATTTTCATTAATACCTTGTGATCTATATACCTTTCCCCACTTTCTCTCAGCAAGCTCCTTCCTAAGTAAGTTATAATTAATCTTCCTTTTATAAGTGTGTAGGTCACTATGCAGAACTATTTTGTGGTCTGTACTAATTTCTATGGATAGAGCTGTATGGTGGTGGTGGTTGTTGTTAGTGTTTAACGTCCCGTCGACAACGAGGTCATTAGAGACGGAGCGCAAGCTCGGGTTAGGGAAGGATTGGGAAGGAAATCGACCGTGCCCTTTCAAAGGAACCATCCCGGCATTTGCCTGAAACGATTTAGGGAAATCACGGAAAACCTAAATCAGGATGACCGGAGACGGGATTGAACCGTCGTCCTCCCGATTGCGAGTCCAGTGTGCTAACCACTACGCCACCTCGCTCGGTAGAGCTGTATGGTCTGAGAGATATGTTTCCTATCTAGATTCGAAAGAACATGATCAATACAAGATTGTGAGTTATGTGTTATTCTGGCTGGTTCATCATTTATTTTGTTATAGTTATAGCAATGCAATAAGTCAGAATATCTAAAATAATTTACACTACCAGTATAGTTTAAAGTGTCTTTGTTTACATCTCCTGTCATTATTACCTGTTTTTTGTTTCTTGACAGTTTATGTTGGTATCACTGGCGTTATGGGGAGAGAAATACGAGATGTACTTCACCATTTACATGCCCAAATGGCGTCAGTGGCCGGCAGTAGGCGCGAAGGGCCATGAGAACCAGCAAGAGCGCCTTATTCAGGGAATGGGGTGGTTAATTCAACAAGCTTACCAACACCATTACAGCGGTTATATGTAAAACGTGTGAAGTCAGACTGTTACTACCTCATTGATTCTGGTTCATACGTCAGCACATTGCAAGTTGGTGAACATGGAGGCGTGGCTTGCAACATCATTGATATGCCTCACAGCAATGACTAGTTTACCAGAATTGACATAAGTGTTATATATGGCGATTCGTGCTAGCAGAGGTGGCAAAGCCCATAATCGTTAGTCAGAAGAGGATTGAGATCAGTCTCAGCTCCGCTCAGATTAGGCAGGATTGAGAAGTTGTCACAAGTTTCGTAGGCCAGAATGCTATGAATGCCATGGGTTATACAGACAGTTTGATGGTGTGGAAGAATAGTAGCAGAGACACACACCAGGGGTTTCATACAACACAGTGAATTATACCTAGCCAGGGTAACCTGTATCACGACAACTGAGAGGGTTAGCACAGGACCTTTTTGTGGTGGCAAAACATGACATGCTGCAAAAAGGCATGATATGAATGTCTGATAGCCAGTGAGCGACACTGACACATCTTTTCAGAAAGAATGATAGAACATGGAGATTCTGCACTGATTACCACATGTTGAATGTTCAAAGGATTCCAGACCCCTACCTGGTAGGGATGTTAATGAGATAACGATATATCAATATCTTTTCCAAGAATTATCGATATATATCAGCAATAAATGTTTCAGCGATATATTGATATCGAAATGGCAATATCGACTGCGAGTATTTTTATTTTATATTTAATTTTTTCGCAATTTTCGATAAATATATGACATTATTCTTTTAAAATTGTAGTAGAACATAATTTTATTTCACCGTATCTAGGCGTCTTACAACTTTTTTAGCTTTAATCACGTCCAGTCTTCTTCTTTGACTGAGTGAAGCAAGCATACGTGGCGCTAAGAAGAAGTCTGATTGCACTGGGGGGTGGCGGTGTGAATGGAGAAACAAGATTACCGACGTGAAGAAACAGCAGACCAGTTGTGTTAAAAAAAAATATTTGACGCAACTAGTATGCTACTTCTTCACATTGGCTCTCTTCAAAAACAGTTCCTGAAACTGATGAACAAAAACCTAACTGACAAGATTGCTCTTTGTATTGGGCGGAGACGTGTGAGGAGCTCGGCACTGCCAACAGAAACTGCAATGTTTAACTTCACCACGACATTTTGACACTTTGACTGCTAGTTCACTGACGTTTGCAGAAATTAAAAAAATGAAAAAAAAAAAACAGGGAAATCGACATGAAGTGTTCTAGAAAAATCTGAGGAAACCGAACAACGGACCCACTAGACTCCTTTTATTGTGCAGTTTCCATTGTTAGCAAAGTGGTTATTGCAAGCATGAACATACATATTTTTCATTTCACTTTTTGCTCGAATTGGGATAAGCAGCCTGCTAACTTGTTGATGAACACAACTTCAAATAATAAATCAATATTTAAATACACAGTTCCAAAACCTTCAGTATATATACAATGTGCAGCCCATATTTGTATAGGCTTTGAAGCTATTTTCGTTAATATATCGATAACTTTTTCGATATTTCGAGGGCGATTACTAACACCGTTTAAATATCGATATATCGGATTCCCGATATTTTGAAAAATATTAACAGTTCTAATACCTGGTGCTGAAAGTTAACTGGCTTTACAATGTGCTGGCAGGAACAACTGTTTTGAGCGTGATAAACTACAAAAAGGCCTACAATCAGATACCAATAGTGGAAGACGCCATACAAAAGACTGTGGTAATAACTCTATTAGGGTTGTGCTGTGCTGTGAAGTTGAGGCAGAGTTTGACTGACGAAGTACTGTGAGCACTGCAACGTTGTTTTGCGTATCTTGACGACATTCTGGTGTTTTCAATGTCACCGCAGTTGTAAGAAGAACACCTTAAGGCTGTTTTCAACCACATAAATAAGTATGGTACAGGAGTAAACTATGTGAAATGTGTGTTCTGATAGCAGCAACTAACGTTTCTGATCTATGCCATATCACGGTCAGAATCCTCCCCTTGAAGTACAAAACAGATATCATCATAGACATATATACACCTGACAGAGTTTCACTAACTCAGATTTTTAGAGATTGTAAGTTTCTATCGTTGCCATCTGCCAAGGACAACTGAGATACAAGCATACTTGTCTGCAGCACTAGTGGGCAAGAATGTAACAGACCGATAGCCACTGCAATGGACCCCAGAAATGCAGATGGTATTTGACCAAGTAAAAGCCAGTCTGAAAAAAGCATGGTTCAATTTGCACACCTGGTGCTCCAAGTGCCGTTATCAACAGTAGTCGGCACCAGCCAACAAGCAGTGTGTGTGGCCCTCCAGCAGTATGTAGATCGTCACAGGCAGACTTTACAACTTTTTTTTGTGCGAGCTCACAGTGTCAGTCATGTTGAGTGTGTATGACAGAGAGCTGCTGGCGATTTATGAGGCAGTGATATATTTTTGCCCACATGTAGAGGCTAAGGCATTTACAATGTACACTGAGCACAAACCTATAACCTTCACTTTCAAGAAGCATAAGGACAACTGCCCCCAATAAAATCCTGGCAATTACAAGTCATTGGCTATTTCACTACAGATATACAACAAATTAAGGGTGCCGAAAATGGCCTAGCCAATTTCTTTTCAAGAGTCTATGCCATCTCCTATACAACAGATTACAGGCAATTGGCTGCCATACATGCTACAGATCCCAAGCTAATGCACTATTTACAGAGCAGCTCTAGGGACTGCAGTGTAAACAGATAGAGCCAGAAGAAGGGAAGATTAATATCTGGTGTGATGTGCCCAGGATAAACCTAGACCTTTCGAGCCTAATGAGTTAAGATGTAATACACAACTTAGTCCATCAGAATGCAAACACTAATATGAAGCTCCTAGAAGAAATATTTGTGTAGCTGAACATGAGAAAGGATTGCTGCAGTTGGAGGAAGATGCATATAGAAAGCCAGAGGTGACAGATATGGAGATACACACACGAAACAGTGGGATAATTCCTAGAGACAACAGAAGGGTTCGTGCACATGCATTTGGACATCGTGGGGCCACTGACACCCTCAGAAGGATATCCTTACTTGCTGATTGTGATCAACAAATACATGTGATGGTCTGAGGCAGTACAGATAACCGATATCTCTGTTAAGATAGTAGCAAGAGTTTTCCTGTTGACATGGATATAAAAGTTTGGCTGTCTGTTCCATGTGACCACATTGTGCTTTGAACTGGTCAATTTGTGTGTTTTAGCACCATCACACATGTTGATACCACCCAGCTATTAACAGGATGGCCAAACGCTGGCACAGAACTCTAAAAGCGTAACTGATGTGCCATAAGAAGAGTTGGTCCTCCACATTGTCATTAATGTTGTTAGGTCTCAGACCATATGCAGGCAAAGATATAGGAGAAATACAATGCCTACCAGCAGAATTTTTGCAGCACATGCAGAACCAGAAACAGAGGATTTACGGATGTACTGCAGCAAGTAAATTACGCAGCCAAACTACAACCTTCACTTGTCGCGATATGGGGAATTCGATCAGTTCATGCACAAAGAACTGAGAAAAATTTTGAAAAGAGGAGACCATATGATGCAGATGGATTGTAATGGCAAACAGCTGGCTGTCTCCCTAGAGTGGGTAAAACCTGCTCATGTGTTTGTGGCAGTTGATGAAATAGGGTATGAACAGCAGAGCAATATTGCGCCTGCTGCGCCAGAACAAACCAAAAAGGATAAGGCACAAACAGAGCACATAATGCCAACAGCATGTCAAGCAACCACAGAAGAGACTCTGGAAACTCCTATAAACCACACCAGAGCAGGCCGGCACATACACTACAAGTACCTATATGTTCCAGAAGCTGTGCAAGACTGCAGGGGTAGGAGGGGGAGTTGTGTGGCTGTTGCCACTGGCAGAATAAATTGCACAGAGTGTATTTTTGTGTCTTGTTTGAAGTGGATTGTTTGTTTATTGCTTGAATGATTATCCTTTATAATTCATTCTGTTTACAGTTCAGGATATTGTGTTCATAAAGAAATAAATTGTTTTTGTGTAGCATCTTGAAATCTTGTGGTTTAGCTAATTTCGTAACGAATGCACAGGATTGCTAAACTTCCATACCTTCACGTAAGAAGTACTTAATTAGTGCTCACATCTCGATTTTTTTCCATCTTCACAAATCACTACATGGGAACAATAACAGAGTGATGTTCGCATGAGAGACCTCTACTCAGAGCACTGATGTGTTTACAGATGAAGGATGAGCTATTATTATGTGGGAACCTAGTTGCACTAGCACTGACATCTGGTGATGATTCCACAAGATTTTCAATGTACCGTCATACAAAGGAAGCGGAACATACATGTTGAATACGAAAATATATTTTTTGCAGGTCCTAAAATGGGGCTACAAATACACTTATAAAAGAATTTACACTCGAAGATGGAAATTCGTTCGAAAATAATTTCCAACTGACAAAACAAACTTTGATATTTGAAATGTAGGGATTATCTGTCGTCTCTTCAATATTTATGCCCTATCCTCAAAAAGACAATTTTAAAATTTTTATGTTTTGTATTAGATCATATTTACAATTCCCAGAAGACTCATTCAAAACCTGATATTTTCTCTCTTGCATCCAGCATCAGTTAAATAAGACAATGTATTAAAGTTATTCTACACCAGATTTTGGAGTTACACTTTTTGCAAGTGCACTAATATACATTGTAACGTAATTAGTGGCTGGATGTTCACATTCCTCTATTGAAAGTTATCATCAAGCTAAAATTATCCTGCCATCAAAACCTTCTTACTTCCCTCCCAAAATCCACAGGAGAGGTGTTTAAGTGTATGTATGTTGCCAGTACTAGACTAGAAATGTACCTTCAGTACTGCATTAATTTTCACAATTTGTAGAATTAAGTGCTCTGCTGTGGAAATAAAAATCGCCTTTCACTAATTACCCAGTAATACTTGGTAAACCACAAATAAATCACAACCATGCATCAGATTACAAACATCTCATATACTTTCACCACATAAATTAACCATTATGTGCTCATGACCACAATGGTAAAAGCTTTAACTACAAGCAACCTTTAAAGCAGAAAGTTAATAATGTGTTCCTATTAAAACAAACACCATGACTCCAGGCATATGCAATTTAAAATAAGAAAACACATATCATATTGTTGTTGTTGCTTGATGCTGGCCACACAAAATAAAATCATACCCCACATTCTACCGTTGGGGTGATAGCTGTGCACTTACCATATGGGTATAAAATGATCAAATTTTCTGTGTTGACTAAGTACAGTAATACCATTATTTTTATCCAACTCTGACTAATTACGTCACAAGTATTTTAATAATGTCATATAAATACGCAGAAAAGAAAGTGACATGATATTAAAGTATAAATTATTTTATGTACCACTATATATTTTCAGGAATAAATCTCTTTGAGTGCCAGAAGGGCGTGAAGGCACACCACTTTCATAAGATTATAGAATCTAGGGATCTCTTAGCTACAACAGCTGCCACAAAGAGGAAGCTATCTGACTGGTGACAGCGGCCTGGTGTGGAATATCTGAGAAACTATGATTAATGTGCTTTATGCCTGCCATGAGCTTAAACATGTACTTGCCTTATTGATTACGGAATAAAGTGCATGTTATATGTAACTGTGTTGTTGCTGCCCATTACCTTTATCCCATCTCTGAATAAAATCCACATCGGTTACCTGCATGACCGTGTATGGCTCATTTGAAAGCTTCTGTTTCCAGTTCAGATACTGTGTGTCAACATGAGCCATCTGGTAACTGTTGAGCACCAGAATTCCTAGAATTCCTGCACAAGACAGTGGCTTTCCTACATATGTGTTTAGTGCTTCACAGCGAAATACTCAACAACTGATGTTTATGCAGACAGACGATCACTCTCAGTGCAGTGTCACTAGTATTGACAATGCTACATATGATGCTGAATAATGTATCCTTACAGATAATCTATCGCGTGATTTCCTTCCAGACTTGACTTCACATGCATATCATTCCAATCCTGTGCACCAGCTTCTTGGACATGAAAATTTTCGAATGTTCACCAATGTTGACCTGCCTACCATGCACCATTCAACCTCGATGGACTCATTTGCACTGTGTTACATGGTCTAGTCGGTTGGACTGTTTCCAGACATTACTACCGAACTTACACCTTCACCACATATGGATACTGTGAAATCATGCATCATGCCTCTTCATACCTCGTCCTGGCCATCAGCACAACGATGCACCAAAGACTCCAACACTCATTTTGATTCACAATTTAAGGTGCCTTCATTCTGTCCAGACCAGCCTGTGATGTGGTTCACAATTTCTGAGTGCATCCTGGCCTCTTGGACGACAGTGTAAAATTCGTCACTTTGCTCAGTTACCTTGGTGAAGAAGCTGACATAAGCACTGCTATTATTTTGGCCTACCTGGATAGCAATAAATACAACACCATGAGGTGGGCACTACTCCAACACCTTTCATGGACACTGAACCAGTGGGTCATCTACACTGAATTCCTGGGGAACAGAATGTCTTCACAAATTTGACACCGGTATGCACACTCATGGATATTAATCGCATTCCTGGTCACCCACTTCGGAATCTGTGGATCATCAATCTCCCACCTCAGATACAACTGGCGATGATTTCACAGGGATACAGGTAACAGGAAAGCAAATTAATATTTGCAGAGAGGCTTTTACTGTTTTGCAACACTGACAGTGTATGAATTCCACAGATAGAAAAGCCTCTGACTGTGAGTCACAGCAGCTAGTTCACGCCCATCACTTAGACACAGCAAAATCAAACCGACAACACCTAACAACGCCGAGTGTGACATCAATTCTGTCACAGGGGACAGTGAATTTCAGCTGACCACAACAAACATTCACACCTAGCATAGCATATTGGCATTCCTGTACAGTGGCAGCTCTGTTAGTTCCACACAGAAATTTGGAAATTTATGGTAAGGTCTTATGGGACCAAACTGATGAGGTCAGCGGTTCCTAGGCTTACACACTACTTAATCTAACTGAAACTAACTTATGCTAAGGACGACACACACACATGCCCGAGGGAGGACTCAAACCTCCAACGGGGGAACCCGCAGGGACCGTGACAGATTCCTCAGACCGTTCGGCTATCCCAGATAGCGGTTCCACGCAGAGTATGGCGACACGGTGTGCAGCTGCTGGCCACCGTGTTATTACTCAAAAGCAAGACGCGATCTGCAACAGGTGCATCAGATAATGGTGACAATTCAAATCTCATAACATTCCAATACATCGACGAAACCTCTTCCACACCACCTCTTGAGCAGAGCGGCAGACTCTACGTCTTTTGAGTGCATATATAGGGTGGTCCATTGATCGCGACTGGGTCAAATTTCTCACGAAATAGGTTTCAAACGAAAAAACTACAAAGAACAAAACTTGTCTAGCTTGAAGGGGGAAACCATATGGCGCTGTGGTTGGCCCACTAGATGGCGCTGCCATAGGTCAAACGGATATCAACTGCGTTTTTTTAAATAGGAACCCACATTTTTATTACATATTCACGTAGTACATAAAGAAATATGAATGTTTTGGTTGCACCACTTTTTTCGCTTTGTGACAGATGGCGCTGTAATAATCACAAACATAATATGGCTCACAATTTTAGATGAACGGTTGGTAACAGGTAAGTTTTTTAAATTAAAATACAAATCATAGGTACGTTTGAACGTTTTATTTCGGTTGTTCCAATGTGATACATGAACCTTTGTGAACTTATCATTTCTGAGAACGCATGCCGTTGCAGCGTGATTACCTGTGAATACCACATTAATGTAATAAATGTCCAAAATGATGTCCATTAACCCCAATTCATTTGGCAACACGTGTAACGACATTCCTCTCAACATTGAGTAGTTCGCCTTCTGTAATATTCACACATGCATTGACAATGCGCTGACGTTTCACAGTGGCTGAACACTTCCTGTTTCTTCAAATAACGTAACTATTCGGTGATCTCGTTCAGGATATCGAGCAGCATACATCGCACACGCCTGTTGGGCATTTTGATCACAATAGCCATAAATCAACACGATATCGACCTTTTCCGCAATTGGAAAATGGTCCATAAAATGGTCCATTTTAACAAGGGTAATGTATCATGGAGTAAATAACGTCCCCACTGGAGGAATGGTACGTGATACCACATACTTATAAGTTTGTGACTGTTACAGCGCCATCTATCACAAAGCGAAAAAAGTGGTCCAATGAAAACATTCATATTTCTTTATGTAATACACGAATATGTAATAAAAATGGGGGTTCCTATTTAAAAAATCGCAGTTGATATACGTTTGGCCTACGGCAGCGCCATCTAGCGGGCCAACCATTGCGCTATCTGGTTTCCCCCTTCAAGCTAGACGAGTTTCGTTCTTTGTAGTTTTTTTCGTTTGATGCTTATTTCGTGAGATATTTGGCCCGGTCACTATCAATGGACCACCCTGTATAGACAATACTTTCTCATCAACATGGGTTCGGATGTGAGTAACTCACCCCATAAACATTCCCCAGCGATGAGCTACATATGTGCCATTCAGCTTTGTGTGGCGAATAACTGCTGTATTACCACCCATGAATCTGCCTTTCACATCTAGAGGGTTGGATCCCCTCCTTTGAAGGCACAAGATTCCAAAGCCTCGGCTACCCTCAGGGTGTAATCTACGTCTTCGAAGCGCTAGTTGCTGTTACATTTGGTGTCTGTCTGTCTGTCGCCTGCTACTGGTGCTGTCTGTCCATCTGCCTGCCTGCCTGCCTGTCTGCCTGTCTGCTCGCCGTCCATCGTCGTCGCCACTGCCTGCTGTCCGTCCGTCGCCGTTCGTCCATCATGAGCACTCCCACCTCCACTGTCATCTACACCTCTCACTCCCCCTCTTCTACAAAAAAAAATGGCTCTGAGCAGTATGGCACTTAACTTCTGAGGTCATCAGTCCCCTAGAACTTAAAACTACTTAAACCTAACTAACCTAAGGACATCACACACATCCATGCCCGAGGCAGGATTAGAACCTGCGACAGTAGAGGTTGCACGGTTCCAGACTGTAGCGCCTAGAACCGCTCGGCCTCCCTGGCCGGCCCTCTTCCACAGTCATTTCCTGGAGTGCCACCCTTGGCTTTCCTCCTTACACCTCACCTTCCCTTCTCCCACTTACCCATTCCCCTATCTCCTCCCCTGCTGTGTATCCCCACCTCTACACCCTTTCTCCAGCCTCCACACCCTCAACAGCTCCCACTACTACCGACGCCTTCACATACGCCTCTGTTGCCACCTATGCTGCCACCCCTCAGATGGTCAGATTCCCCTCTCTCACCCACCCCATCGCTTCATCATCTGAATCCGATGCACGCATCACATCACGCCGAGCCACCATCGTCACCGAACTGGCTGCTTCTCCCAGCACCTACACTACACCACAGAGATCTGGCACCCTCCACCTCCCTCTCCTACCCATCCATCTCCCCTCCTTCCAGCCTCCAGTCTCCAAAAAACCCTAAAGCGCGTCATTACTGACTCTGCTCCCGCCACTTCCCACAACAGTCAAGCCCACCTTCCCCTCCTCCTGTAGTCTCCATGGACACCACCCCTCCTCCAGCCACCCATACCCCAGCCCCCGCCCTCCACACATTTGTCCTGTCAAACCCGATCATAAGTTCCTTGATGCCTGTACCCTCACCATAGGGATATGAAAGTATTTATCTGGTGCTCCCATCTCCAAACTCATTTTCCACAGGGACTCAGTCCTTACCAAGTCCCCATCCCCCTCCTTTCACACGGACCTCCTTTGTAAACACCCACGAGTTATATTTTGCCCTCATGCATCTCTGACACCCTTCCTTTCCTCTTCAATTCCTCATCAGCCCCAACCTCCCTCGCCCAATCCCTCCACCTACACCACTGTGATCACCAAGCTCAGCCCGGTGATCATGGAAGATCCGGTGTTGGCGGAACTAAACTCCCACCTAGACCTGGAAATCCACTGTGCCCGCCGTATCCACAATGCCTCTGGTCCCACCTACATCATGCGGGTCTTCTCTGAGTCCACCCCTTCCATTGACCATCTCCTCACCCAGGGTGCCCTGATTTACCACCGTAGCCACCCTGTTGAATCCTCCAAATCCCCTCCCCAATCCTACCACTGCCAGCGATGCCTCATGTACAATGACCACCTGACACCCAACTGAAAACCCCACTCCACCTGTCCACATTGCAACGCCTTCCACTTTCTTAAAAACTGCCCCAACCTCGCTGCTCCTCCTTCCTGTAACACATGCAATCGCCCCCATCCCACCTACTCACACAAGTGTAAAGCCAAACCTCCTCGAGCCACCCCTGAGCTTACAGTCCCTGTCAGTCCCGTTGATCCCCCGGTCCACCCCAACAATTCCCTCCTTCCACCCCCCACAGCCTAGGACATCATCCGGTTCCTTACCGTTGTACTCCAAAACATTCACACATTTCAGCAACCCCACACCTTCCAACAAATCTCCCTTGCCACCCACTCCATTTTCGACCTCAACAACTTTGCCACTTTTTCCCACAGCCAAGCCCACTTCACCTTCACTCGTCTTGACACCCTAGTTTTATCCTCTTCCCTACCCTGTCTTCCCCCCCCCCCCCTTTCTTCCCGCCATGGCGCAGCACAAGTATCACATCCTCTTCCGGAACATTCGCTACTTCCGCTCCAACAAATACCTACTCATGCACACCCACTCCAGACACTAGGTCGACACCTTCCTCTTGAACGAAACCTTCCCCCAGCCCCACCATTCTATCTGCACCTCTCCCTATATCCTCTACCTCACTGATACTCCTGGTCCTCGTGAGCACCGTGGAGTCGCAATTGGCCACCTTAAGCATATCCCCATCCGGCCACAACCACTCCTCAATGGCCCCACAGAACACCTTATCCTCATGGTCTTTTTCCCCTCCCTTAACATTACTTGTGCCACCATCTATGTCCGCTCCACTGCTCCTCTTCCTTATGACTCCGTCTCGCACATTGACAGCACCTTCTCCACCAATGTGATTGCCACCGACCTCAACATCCATAGTCGTTCGCCTGGCGCCTTTGGTGGTAGCATCGGTTCCTCTCCACGATCCAAGGTGACCTTATTCCCATTCCCCAGCACACCTGGCCTAAAAGTGACATCACCCCAGATGTTGTCATTGTCTCCGCCAACCTCCTTTGGCGTATTGCCGTCGTCATCCTTGACCCCACAGGTAGCGATCACCTCCCCATCCTTCTCACCATAACGTCTGCTCACTGTCCCCCTCAGGGTCCCCACCCTGCACCCCCTCCCAAGGTCGTGCATGACTACCACTGTGCCAAGTGGGATGCCTACCGGGAATCCACCACCACCCAGATCGAAGCCACCCTCTTACCTATCGCTATCATGATGACATCATCCATGCCTTGTTCTTGCTTCAGAAGGTAATTACTGACGCCGTGGAGGCCCATGTTCCTTCTAAAACCATCCACCCCCAGCATCCCACTCTCCCTCCGCAGGCTGTCCTCCTCCTTCGTGAATCCCGCCGCCTCTATCGCTCCTTCCTGTGCACTCATGACAGGGATACATTACAACGCCACTGGCAAATACAGCGACATGTACAGAACCTTATTACAGCCACGAAACGCCGAGACTGGCGCCAGACCTGCACACGACTCAACGCCAGCCTTCCTATCAACTCCTGCAAGTACTGGTCCGCCTTCTATTGATTTACTGGTTCCCATTCCGCTCCCCACTACCCCCTTCTCCATAACGATCGCCCCCTTCCTGACAAACTCAGTGAGGCGAACCACTTCACTTCCCATCTTGCCGAGGTCTTCTCCATCCCAGATGATCCCCACTTTGATTATTCTCTATTCCCCACCGTCTTGGAATGCGCTAGTGCCTCAGTCACTCCACTTGCTCCTAATCTCCAGCACTTGGGGCATTTACCCCCCCTTTGTCATCAACACTCCAATCACAGCACAAGACATTAAACTTATCCTCCAGTCCAAAAGCAACACGGCCCCTGGTCATGACTGTGTCACCTACTGCCACCTTAGAGAAAGCCCCTATTCCTACCTGACTGTCCTCGCCCATCTCTATAACGTCACCCTCTCTACCGGCTTCTACCCTGACCTGTGGAAGACTTCCCACGTCCTCTTATTCCTCAAACCCAAGAAACCCCCTTCTGCTGCCTCTTCCTATCATCCCATCTGCCTCACCCCCGTCTTCAGTAAGGTCTTCGAATCCATCCTCTCCCGCCGTATCCATTAGCACCTTAATCAACACCACCTCCTCGCCCTTACTCAGTGTGGCTTTCGACCCTCCTTCTCCGCTGAAGACCAACTCCTTAACCTCATTCACCTCCTTTCCCTCCAGCTCAACTCCCATCGCTCCGCCATTTTTGTTTCCCTTGACCTCCAAAATGCCTGTGATCGTGTAATGCATTCCGGTCTCCTCTTTAAATTCCAATCCTACGCCCTGCCTATCAATTTTATCCGTCTGGTCACTTCCTTCCTCTCGTGCCGATCTTCCATGTTACCCTCCACAACACCAACTCCCGTATCTTTTATCCCACTGCCGGCGTCCCTCAGAAGCTACACAATCCTTGAGGGAACATCAAAAGTTTACGGGTAGATCAGAAATTGCTGCTCAAATCGCATCGTTTATGACGTAAAGAGAAATCTTTAAGAAGCAAGTTTTTATTGGTGTGTGAAGGTCTTTTTCGCTTATGGCGAATCGCACATGCAAATACTGTGGAACTTGAAACCATACGCACACATGAAGCATGAGGTCTTCATCATGAATCAAACATCAAAGTGTACAAAGAATAGTACCCTATGGGGTTTTCTAAACTTTGGTAAACACACTCAGTGACGAGCAGAGGTGCCCCAGCTGTTGCAGTGCATTTTGTTACTTTAGTTTTCAACACTGTTTCATACTCTTCAACTAATCTGTATATCAGTTAATGTGTCTCTTACTATCAATCTACTAAATAGGGAATTTTAATGAATATAGGTAATCTATGATTTGTGTTGTGTGATGAAACATACTTTGAATTTACTAAGCATAATCTGACAGGGTGATAATACCTTGGAAACAGGAATTTTTCTTTTGCATCTATATTTCCACTGTGACAATGTGGAATGGTAATCCATCTGTGAACAATTTGTATTCAGCTGGTATTATTCTGAGTCTACTGCTGAAGTCTCTGATTGAAATGTAATACAGTTTTCTTATTGCATGAGTTTGGAACTGTTATTTTGAGATCTTGGTATAGCACAGTCACCTTGGTTTTGAAGTTATAAGATAATCATTTTTTTTCTGGGAAGATAGTTTGCACATATACTGAAGTTTCTTGTGTCTTGTGATGCAGATTAGCTTTATCTTAATCAGACACAATATTGTGTTACTTTTGCGGAAAGTGCAGGAGATGACTTTTTCCGTAGGTACATATTTTGTGAAGCAGTTCATGAACTATAGAGGTATAACTGCTCACTTTACTTTGAATGAGAGACTGTGTATGAGTGGTTCTGAATGGAGAAAGGTATTTTTCATGGGCAGTAGTTTAACTAGGAACATTTCTGACTCATGCTTGTCGTGCTGTTTAGGAAGTATTTTGAAGAGCGATAATTTCAGAGTTGTATGCGATCATGATGAATCTAGGGAATACTGTGTGATGTAGATATGGAATGTGACGAGGAATTTTGTTTTAGGATTGCCATGTGAGGGTTATAATGTTATTATGGTTTATTATGGTGCAACTATTGATTGATTTATTTATTTGTCCATATAAATCTCTTTTCCAGTACATATATCCTACAGAGGATATTGGGCAGAAAACTGTCCCAGTGGCCCTTTATCAATTAGCACAACAGACAAACAATGTGGGCTGTTGACCTCCCTTCAAGAGCTCATATCAAAACATGGCCAGTGAATGTAAACATCAACAGGCCTTCCGTGTTGACACAGCACTTTTGCGTAAAAAGCCATGTGACAGATGTCCACCAATTGAAACTAATGTGACTAAGTGTAGCACTCCGCAGAATCGATGTTATAAGCACACCATCAGATTCAGATCGACAGTGTGTACCTCCAGCTAGGACAGCTCCAGCCGATACCTACGCCAGCTCTAGCACAGTAGACACTCGCCATAGTCTTCTATAGAAATTTGTATCTTGTTGGGCGTAACGCCATTTTGGAACTGTATAGCGTAGTATGCTGGTTGTTATTATTTCCTTTCATTGTCTTATAACTTTTATCTGGCTTTGCTGCCACAAGAATTATCGTCTTTCTTGTTGTTCCTAGGTTTCGGAATTAGTGTACGCCTAGAAGGCGTTTTAGTTACATAAAGTGTATTCAGACTTGATCATTAGTTCTTTCCTGCCACCTGCAGGGCACTACAAAAACCTTTCTAGCTGTTGGTTTTGCAAACATCAAACATACATCATTTAAATTTTTATAAGAAATTGGATCTATGTGGTTAATAATTACAAATTTTATTAAATACTGTATATTTACAACTTATTTTTACAATTAAAGATACGAACTGCATTTTTTCTTGCATAAGATACCATGAGATTGAATAGTAGCAGAAGGTAGGCTGTCAGACATTTTTAAGTTCTCTAGCTCAGCAAAGAGATTTTATATGTCTTGCTAACCTGTTGTATAGTTTTGTTCCTGCATGACATACGTCTTGGCATACTGTGGTGTTACAGTGACTAACTTGCATGTCACTGTCTGACTAGGACTGTAGGCATGGGCACTTTTGGTTTGAGGAAAAAGTTTTTCTTCTCTCAGACATTATGTGTTGGAAGAAGATCTTTTCTTTAAATGCTGTGGTTGACTGGTGATTTATACTGTTTTACAGTGATAGTTCTTAACGTCGTTGTAGCAGTATGACGGATTTGCCCAGGCACCAGTTATGAGGAGACACTGGGTGACGCATAGTGATGCATATACTATAGTGTGATCCATTACAGAAGCCACTAGTTTCACAGCGTTTGTAAGTGTTCAGTTTGGATTAGAACCAGCATTGGTAATACAAGGTGGTCTGAGTGTAGTACCGACAGCCAACACTGAGAACTGCGTAAACTGTTAGACAGTCAGCACTACAGAACAAATACTTCTGGTTGATACGGTTTTTGTGCAGTGCCGATTAGCACAGAACAAGGTTAGTGTCTGATGCGTCTGATGTAAAGTGATATCATGAAATGCGGACCTATTACCTGCTCCATCGCTGTCGTGTCCCTTGCTGCTAATGGTCTGGTATCCCAAAGTTACAGAAAGTTGTGGTTCATTAATTTTTTTTTCTATTCTGTTCACTGAGGCAAGGGCTGGCAGTGTTGCTTTACACCCATACATGGGAATGTGGCTACACGTGTCTTCTCAGCCGGCCGGAGTGGCCGTGCGGTTCTAGGCGCTTTAGTCTGGAACCGCGTGACTGCTACGGTCGCAGGTTCGAATCCTGTCTCGGGCATGGATGTGTGTGATGGCCTTAGGTTAGTTAGGTTTAAGTAGTTCTAAGTTCTAGGGGACTGATGACCACAGATGTTAAGTCCCATAGTGCTCAGAGCCATTTATTTTTGTCTTCTCCCCTTGTCTGTGCAAAGGGGTATCCAGTTTTGCTAAATTATTGAAGAGTTTGCATCTGCTCCCATGAGGGCGATGCAGTAAAAGTCTCCCCTGTAATCGAAGCATGCCGTCAAGATTATAAAGATTAAATATTAGCGGTGTAATAGTGGTGTCCAGCATGATCCTAAGTAACACCAAGGCGTAAGAAGCGGTATGCCAGCATGCTGTTGCACTTCTGGTCAGGGCACATTCAAATTCTAAAAAAGACATGATTTAGAATCACTGGTGTCTCAAAGGGTTACCTCTTTATTCTTAGAAGTGGCGCACCACGGTAATTAGTTATTGTTTACTTTTTAGTTAAAGATGATTTAAATCAGGAGTAAAGCTATTAAGCAAGACTCCATTAGCATAACTTTATCTTAAGCTACCCTCAGCCATCAAGTACCACTGTCTGATTTGTCTGGGTTCTGATGTTTGGGCAGTAACGAGTTAAATCGCAATGCTGCATGATAAGTCGGTGTAGTGGGGCATTAGTAATTGTGTAGCACATGTATGGTCTGTAGTGGTTGACGTGCAAGGTGTGTGTGTATGTCCTTTATATTTGGTTTACGTGTATTGTGATTCTTGTCCATGGGATCAAGCTCATTAAACTCAGGTTTTATTTTTGATCAGTTTTACTAATTAATGATTTATTTAGTAAAACTTTTATTAACGAATGTACACTACTGGCCATTAAAATTGCTACACCACGAAGATGACATGTTACAGACGCGAAATGTAACCGACAGGAAGAAGATGCTGTCATATGCAAATGATTAGCTTTTCAGAGCATTCACACAAGGTGGCGGCACCTACAACGTGCTGACATGAGGAAAGTTTCCAACCGATTTCTCATACACAAACAGCAGTTGAGCGGCGTTGCTTGGTGGAAAGTTGTTGTGATGCCTCGTGTAAGGAGAAGAAATGCGCACCATCTCGTTTCTGACTTTGATGAAAAGTCGGATTGTAGCCTATCGCGATTGCGGTTTATCGTATCGCGACATTGCTGCTCGCGTTGGTCGAGATCCTCTGACTGTTAGCAGAATATGGATTCAGTGGGTTCAGGACGGTAATACGGATCCCAACGGCCTCATATCACTAGCACTCGAGATGACAGGCATCTTACCCACATAGCTGTAACAGATCGTGCAGCCATGTCTCGATCCCTCAATCAACAGATAGGGACGTTTTGAAAACAACAACCATCTGCACGAACAGTTCGACGACGTTTGCAGCAGCTTGGACTATCAGCTCGGAGACCATGGCTGCAGTTACTCTTGACGCTACATCACAGACAGGAGCGCCTGTGATGTTGCAGGTCCTGTGCAGGCCTTTCTGGATACAGAAAATGATCGACTGCTGCCCTGGCCAGCACATTCTCCAGATCTTTCACCAATTAAAAACGTCTGGTCAATGGTGGCCGAGCAACTGGCTCGTCACAATACGCCAATCATTACTCTTGATAAACTGTGGTATCGTGTTGAAGCTGCATGGGCAGCTGTACCTGTACCCTCCATCCAAGCTCTGTTTGACACAAGTATCAAGGACGTTATTATGGCCAGAGGTGGTTGTTCTGCACCCAAATTGCATTAAAATGTAATCACATGTCACTTCTAGTGGAACATATTTGTCCAATCAATACCGTTTATCATCTGCATTTCTTCTTGGTGTAGCAGTTTTAATGGCCAATAGTGCATATATTTTAAAGATAATAATGTCAGTATGCTTTGATCATTTGAATTCAATTTTAGCTACCCTCAGTACTTCCATAGTCTGTCTATATCACTGCCATATTAACTGCTTTCAGTATGGTTAAAGACTATGGGAACATAGTAAGTGGGACGTTGCCTTTTACCTGTCTTAGTTGCAGGTTGAGATTGGTGCTTATGACTGGAGGAACTGTGATACTCAGCATGTCCTCCTGTCCTGATGGTCTTGCAACCATGTGGCCGGCAGCCCTGTAGCCAACAAAGAGTACTTGATTTATCTAAGGCATATTTTTGTTAATAAATGGTATTCAGCTCAGTCTCATCAGTTAATTACCCAGCTCTCCATGCCCACCTACAAAAAACCTGCACAATGATATTTACTCATATTGAATGCAAGGATCAGAAATCTTCTAGGGCGGCACTGCCTTAGGCTAGTCTTGTTATAACACGTTCCATAGATAGGATATAAGGAAAGGTTCACATACTAGAACTATTGCATATGGACAGAGGAAGGATAGAACCTGTTCCCCAATAAGGGAAGTAATAAAAGAAAGGGAGGAACTAGGAGCACAAGGACCTAAGAAAGACAGAAGACAGATCCCAACGATTGACACCATTCCTACCCACACCTCAACTCCAGAATAGCCTCCTTGAGGAAGTTCTTCACTGGTCAGCCAGAGAATAGTTATGCTTGTCTATTCTACAAGATGGATACCACCAGCATCACCATACCAGACCCCAAAAATTGATCCCTACCCCCTGCTACAGAATGCTGATGGATAGAATAGTGCAGTTACCTAACTTTGAACTGAAGAAGACGGAAACTTGAAACTATGACGTTAAGATTGTACACCTGATTATCTAAATGATTCAGACATAACTGCTGCTTTCTGTAGAGTGGGAGTGGTTTCTACTGAACAACTAAGTACAAAATTCGTTAACCTGTTATCGATTCACATTAATTTCTTGTCAAGTTCTGAGACTGCATTACCCGTTTGTGTGAATCTGTTATTCATATGTGGAAACTATTCTAAGACCACGTGTATGAATCTATCAGATCATACCCCTCTCCATAAAAGCAGTGTTAATAGTGTTAGGAAATCTATGAAGATAAATAAATATACTAACATGTAAACACAATTCACAACTGTCTTGTGTTTCATTTTTTTCTTTATTGTACTTCGATCGCCCCCCCCCCCCAAGAGGGAAGGGGGCAGTCTGCAGAGGCGTAATACACCGCTCTACAGCCTACAGATAAAGTTATAAACATAATGAAGAGATATAACAATAAAAAGAGGTGATAAAACGGTGACTGTTTAAATCTGGTACATTATGAAAAAGCTGTGAAGAAAACATAAAAAACAAAGAGATCAGTGATGCTAATTAAAAACACTTAGGAAATAGACAGGCATAATTAAAAAACACAGCGACAGTCTGGTTTCTGTTCACACCACTGTAAAAAGGGGACTCACAACACTGAACTCTCACGGAAAAGACTGTACTATAGAGCACGAAGGCATATGAGTATGAGGGGAGTGGAGGACCCAGACAAATTGGAGGGGGGCAATGAGGGGAGATGGCGGAGGGAGAGGGCACAGAAAAAGGGGGGAGGAGGGTGGATGCGAGAAAGGAGAGGGAAGACAGTGGAGGGGAAAGAAAAAGTACTCGAGGGGTGGGGGGGCGGACAGAATGGAGTCAAGGAGTGGGTAGGTAGATAAAAAACAGGACAGAGGGAGGGAGAGGGAGGTGACGATCGTAGTTGATACGAGGGATAAGTGTATCATTATTATCCCTGAAGGTAAATGTGTTGTGTCATAATAAGTGACTGAGAGATCTATATCCTATGCACCCGCATCTGTGTCCAATTGTCAGACACCATGGCTCCTATTAGCTACTACTGCCATCGCTGTGTGCTGCTGGTTCCATCTCATGGTGATGCAGCGAACTGCAACTCCACTGCCAACTTATGTTGCTCTGCTCGACGCACCGGCTACTGTAGCTCAATTATCTTACTGCTCATTGGTGAGTGATTTTCTTGTTTCCGCCTCTGCAAATGTAGTAACAGTTTTTCATGGTTGTAACTGGATATATCAGTATTCATCTTCGGTTAAACCACTTCGATCATTTTGAATGGTCTTGGTCATGCCTGTCTCTTTAATTTTGATTATTAATATCTTGTGGAGTAATATTATTTTGTGGCAATTTTACTTTTCATTTGGTTAGCTATGTTATGTTGATTAGTTGATAAAGCAAGATTCATTCTGGGTTAAACTTCTAAATGAGTTATAAGTGTCTAAGAAACTGTATAATTCTTCTTTGAATGTGGGTTGTACCAATTTTCTTGATGAAAGAGACCTACTCTCGTATCAGTCTTCTTCTCACAGCAAAAAACTTACTAATTACTTTTATCTTATTGATTTTTAATTCTCAGCTTAATGTTCTTTTCTTTGAGGTTCGTATCACTTCAGGGTCGCCAAGTGTGAGTGTTTGGTCGATATGTGTGTTACCCATAAACTCCACATCTGTCCTGTAGCAGTCAATGAAATGAAATCTTCTTAAACATCGATTCGACCCCAACTTCTACTAAATCAGTGTTTTGTCAACTTGGAGCTATAATCGGATTTTATTACTTATTGACTACACATCGGACAAGAGATTAACATGCACCTTTGTTTTAAGCTGACATTTAGTTCAAATTATGACATTGAACCAATTAAACGAAATGTAATTAGAAAAAGCTTCAAATATGTTGACACTATTGATATACATTATGTTTAGGTCATTGACATTCCTTGGAGCCACTCATGGTCCAGCATTCTTTTTGCTGCAATTGCAATGATGTCAAACACCACTCTGCAATTGTCATAGTCACACAAAGCCTATAAGGGATACCTCATGTAAATAAGTAGAACAACCACAACACAACACACTCTGTAACAAACCTTCATATCCAATAAAAATAGTTCTAACCCTCTAAATGACTTTTCTACTCAACTTTATCAAAACATAACATGTACCTACACTTACTCATTTATATATCAATCTAGTGTGGTATTTTCCTATTAATCAAATGGTTTTCTATTTTTAAATTCTTACCAGTGAAATAAAGAAAAATCTTAATCTTGTACCATATAGTTTATGGCTGCCCACCACTATGGCAGTCCTCACTCTCTTGGCAGGAAAGCAGTGTCATGGCATGAGTAATGAATATTAAGGATACATGCTCAACTTCATCATGTCACAGGCCCAACTGCAACAAGTCAATCAACATTACTTTGACACGAAGTTGGAGTTGTTACACATATGGAATGAAAACGAAAGCATACTACAAACCATTTGCATGGTGTCAGATGAACTCCCTACCACATGATGCCATCTGGTCTCCACTATGACACAACAATCTCATCCATCTGCTCCCACTGCCCCTAACACAGTATCTAATCCAGAATACTCCAAAACAGGGACTCTTACCACTCCATCATGTACAAAAACACTGTCTCCATACACAACACAGGTTAGTAATGTATGTCCTATATACATTCCTTCTGTGTCGACTTATTGTGTTGCACATCTACCACATATCCACAAGAGCAATTTAACCGAAGTATTATATGCAGCTGTACAATTCACAAGTTTACCACATCTCCAAGCAATTCTGTTTGCCACAGACTACAGTGGTTATTGTCAGCCTAGCTCCAAGTGGCCAAAACAGCCATTGATGAACTACTAAATTCCACAATCATGCAACCTTATTATAGTTCATGGGATTTCCCTATCAAATTAGCGACAAAGAAAAATGGTAGAGGTGGCTATGAGGAAATTACAGGGCCTTGAATACTCACAATCACTGATAGCTGCCTGATCCTTCATACTCAGAACTTCGCTCACTGCCTCGGCTTTCAGCATCATAGATCACAACAATGCATACCTGTGGGTAAACCTACAGATAAGTGAACAGGATATTCAAAACCCAGCCATTTCGTAGCCTTTGGTTTATATGAAATTCTGTACATGACTGAAGGCCTCAAGAAGACAGCATACATCTGGCAACGATTTATTGGTGGCATCATGTTTAAGCTCTCTTTTTACTATGCCTATCTGGAAGACATTTTAATATTCTCTCTTTTACAGGAAAAGTATGACGTGCATCTCAAACAAATTATTGATGAGCTTACTGAAAACAGTGTCATCATTAACATGCAAATGGTCCACCTATGACCACGAGCAATTGGTGGCATGTTGTTATCCACCAGTTTAAAGATGATGTGGAGGGCAGACCCTTCATCATTTACACAGACTACCAACCTTCAGCAAACTCGATACAAAATCCGTGGAAAAATTCCTCGTCTTGTCAATTCCGTCACCCAGATTATGCAGTGCAATTTACACTGATGTCAGAAGTATCCAGAATGTTATTACAGACTGAGGCATGGCGCCTTATATCGTTCCTGTCTAGAGCCTGTGTATCAGGAGAATGTCTCATGCATGCACAGTGACAGATGGTCTGAAGCAGGTTCAGTCGAGAACAAGGTCTGCTAGAGGACAGTAGTGGACATGATTAAACAGAAAGAACTATACTGTAGTTAAGAGTCACTGGAGAGGCATTCAAGAAACAAGATATTAAACAATCAAAATAACAACAAGGGCGCATCAAAGCAGCACACGGTGTCATAGCGGTATCAACGACCAGCAGTATGGCAGGGCAGCACTGCCAACTTACATGATGAGTCGGGATACTAAAACTGGATCCGGCAAATGAAGAGGGTCGGACTCACAGTTTCAGTACGCCAAGGCTGCAGCATTTCACGAAAGATCAGTAGTTTGTTGCATTGGCTGTTGTTGTTATTGTGTGTGTGTGTGTGTGTGTGTGTGTGTGTGTGTGTGTGTGTGTGTGTGTGTGTAGAAAGACTGAGCGTCATGGAGAGTGATGAATACTTTGTGAATACGATGAAAGAGGAAGAACTCTCGTTTAATGTAAGTGCTTCACAAACTAGCACGCCCGAACAGAGAGGAGTAGACGTTAAACTAAAAGAGGAGGTTTTTGATGATATTTCTATGTCATTTACAGACAATGCAGTATAACCTGTTTCAACGATGTCAGTTAATGTAACTAGTAGGGATAAAGTAAATCCTGAAAGTGACATTAAGTATGAAATCGGTAACAACCAATTGTGTGATGACTGTGTAGGTAGTGTAATTGAATCAAATGTGTCAAATGTGGAAACCAAATTTGATATAGTACTGGTGGAACAAGGTAAACACGCAACAGTAATGCAGAAAATAGAACCTGGAAGAATGGAAGAAATGTTTGCAGCATTAATGGGTTCTACAAAAGACGGACATACTAATTTGGCTGAAAAAATTTGTACATAAATTTAGTAAACTTGATGAAAAACTCGAAAAGCAGACTGCTGTTTTAAAAGAAATTTGGGAAAATGATCTGAAGTGGCTAGAAGCAAGATTTCTCAAGTTGACAATAAGTGCCAACAATCCATTAAAACTGTAAAAAGTGAATTAACAGATGCCTTGAATAAATTGCTATTGCAAACAAACAAAGTGTTGATTTGATAAAAGAAAGTGTGCAGAAAGTTGAGGTCAAAATAGTGGCGGTAGAGTCTATATGTGTAAATGGTCACAAATTGTTAGACAGCAAAATCAATTCTAAATTTGCCAAATGTATGAATGATGTAAAAAGTGAGTCTGACTGAGTGGGTGTCTCTGAAGAAAATGTTCTTCAGCTAATTAACCAGGTAGAAGAGGTTGAAAATAAATTGGATGAGAACAGTGAAGATTATGCCAAGTTGAAACTAACCTCACACATGGAACTAACAGTAGTGGGTATAGTTTTGTAGTAGAATCGTCTGAAATATCATATGTCACTAACAGGCAGTTTTTACGTTTTGATCCAACATCTGCATGGAAAGCAAACTGTCCATGGACTAGCTAAACACAATTATTTCAGCTCTAACGGATGTCGTTAATAAATTAATTAGTTATTTGGAGAGAGTTGAGAAGTTTCTGCATGAGGAGGAGCATGCAAATAATAATGTCAGACCACCAAATAATGCAGAACCGCGGAAGAATATAAATGTTAATAGAAATGGCTTGTACCATGGAAATAGCAGGAGCCGAGGCGCCGGTAGGTGGTGCATCCAGCAAATAGTAGGCGAAATAATGGGGAGCAGCTGCACTATTATCGATCGTATTCTCCAGTGCGATAGGATGATGTTGCACTGGGGCTGCATCAAATGGGGGTATACGTTAGAAAAGGTACAGAATCCTGGAATCCCTTAAACTAAATGCCATCTGTTAAGGTGCTAGCGTTTACAAGTCCGGAAGTAGTAACGTGAACCCGCTATCAAAATCCTTTGTAGATGCTAGCACTAAACAGACAGGGACTATATTTTAGGAGCAGAAGAAGGCAGAAACAACATATGAAACGAAACACATAAGAACCTGTACATTTAACAGATGTTTAGGGGATTTGTTGGACAGATATAATCAAAATAAGCACTTTGTAGCAGACGAAGTGGGTGATGTATTAGCGGAAAACGTGAAAGAACCTAATTGCCAGAAAGTCTTTAGCAACAAAGTTGAAGTCGAGTTATGTTCTGGGGAAGGAGATAGTACAGAAGCTGAAGAACTGTGGGAGATTAGTGATGACAGTGTAGAAGAAATACTAGCGTCTATAAACGATGACATTTGTGAGGCTATAAGGGAGAGTCAGGAACATGGTGACCAAAATGGGGGTTAGCCTATTAATTGTGGAAAAAAGGAAGAGAGAGAGGAAAGGGAGAATGGAAAAATGCCGAAAAAAGTTTTGAGTTGTGATTAATGGACAGAATAGTTAGTATGGGGGAGGAATACAGCAAAAATATGTGTAATTTGTGGAAACAGGGAAGGTTTCGATAGAAGGGAGGTTATGAACGATTTGTTGGAGGAGGATTCTGACACTAGTAATGAAAGGAAGGTGTTCAGACAGCTAGTAATTAGTCTGCAAGTGTGTACCAAAGAAATAGAGTGTGTAGCAGATAGTGACAGTGATTTATGTGCTGTAAGTGAAAGTTGGTTAGAACAGTTGACAAATAGAAATGAATTTGCAATTATGCCAGTGATGTGGATGTAGATAATTGTAGCTACAGAAAAAGTTAAAAAATATGTTAAACATGAAGTTTTGTTGACAGTAAAAATATAGGATGTGCAAGTACTTCATAACTTCCTTATAATCCCTGATCTGTGTATAAAAATGCTAATTGCCATAGATTTCTTTAACCAGTGCAAAGGGAGATTAAATTTTAATGAAAATTTAGTAATCTTTTAAAGAAATGGGAAAGATGTGGTTGTACTATTTTTCGACTAAATAATTTGACCAAAGAAGAAGTAGCCTGTATACCAGTTAGGTACTGTAGAAGGATGGAAGATTTAGGAATAGATGAGTATGGGGATGATATGGCGGTGGATCTTGGGGAATTGACAGTGTTACAAGAAGAAAAATGGAGGGTGTTGCAACCTATGCAATGCTAGGTGTTTCACGAACACCAGGTGCTTGAGTTATTGACAATGCTATTTGAGTTTCTTTTCGCATTTTCAATCTTCCTCTTCTGTCATTCTAAGCTGCATCAATCGTCTTTAAATTTCTTCTCTATCAGTGAAGGTAAACTGTTTGAGAGCTTCAGAGGGCATTATGGTACCTTACGACAAAACAAGTTTTATGGTGAGAGATATGGGGGTTAAACTGTAATGAAGTGAAGTGATGATGCAAAGGGAAAGTAGAAAGAGGGTGCATTATCCTGCTGAAAGCTGACAGAAAGGACTGACTTTAGTAATATGAGAAGCAATTCCATGGTATGCCGAAGAGTATGAAGCATTAATGCATCATTTAAAATAATGGCTGGCAAGAAGGAATATCCTGTTGGAATATGTAAAAATAAATTGCAGGCTGAGTGAAATGTAGGGAAATGAAAGTAACTGGATGTGACAAGTGCAGTTAATGAAGAAGATTTTTATGATGAGTGGTGAGGAAAAGGTTTGTGGTACTGTTGAAAAGGGGTATATAGTGGCCACATAGGTAAAGGAAGTTTAACAAATATGACGAAAAATACATCTGGATAAAGCTGAAGAACATTTATTATGAAAGAAATATGAATAAATGTGGTATATATATATATATATATATATATATATATATATATATATATATATATATATATATATATATATATATATATATATATATCTTTTCAGTAGCGTTAAAAAATATGAAGAAGTGATGCAAGAGACACTGCATAAAACTGGTAACTAAGTATTGTAAAATGTTTGTAAGTAAGCGATGTATAGTGGCCACATAGGTAAAGGAAGTTTAACAAATATGACGAAAAATATATCTGGATAAAGCTGAAGAACATTTATTATGAAAGAAATATGAATAATTGTGGAGACTATATATATTTTCAGTAGCGTTAAAAAATATGAAGAAGTGGTGTGAGAGACACTGCTTAAAACTGGTAACTAAGTATTATAAAATGTTTGTAAGTAATTGCTTTGTGCAAAATATGTTTTTCACAATTAAATGTTCTCAAGTTGAAGTAAAGTAAATAAATGTTTTAAGTTTTGCTTTCTACAGCAACTAGTTCTTTTTTAAAAAAACTCATTAAGTCTTCTAAAAGAAATAAATTCTTTAAAAAAATTTTCTAGTACATTTGATCTTGCTGATTAAAGTAAAGTAAAGAAGCAAAACTCTGTTAATTTACTTTCATTTGAAGTCAAGTTAAATGAAATATAAAATTTGTAAATAATTTCTTGTAATAATAAGTGATTGTGTATTAGGATATGTGTAAAGAAAGTAGTCTTAGATGGAGGAATGGTTTCAAGGCCAATGTTGCATGTAAATGTTCGAATGTGAGGGATGCTACAATGCAAAGGTGCCACAATCAAAAACCAGGGAAATATATGTAACAAAAAGACAGTAGTGATGAGCTGGTGCTAAGGTAGGATAAAATACCATCATTAAATGGAAGAATACAAATCACAGTGCCTCGAAATAAAAAAGTGAAAGCAGTAGTTATCTTCAACATACTTCCACGAAACATAAACTTAACAATGTTGAAAGAGTTATTAAAAATGCTGAAAATATGTTTTGAAAATTTGCGTCAGTTTTGCCAAGTAAGAAATGATTCTTCATAAAGAAATTAAAAGATTAGGCAAGGTTAGTTGTAGTTGTGAAGTCTGGAGTAATTTTGTTTATAAGATTGAAATTTTTGAAAGATATAAAATTTGAAGCGAGGATCGATAATTTGTATAATTCTAAAATTGTCTGGAAAACCTTTAAAATCATAGGGGTTGTGAGGCATAGCACCTTATATCGCTCCCATCTAGAGCCTGAGTATTGGGAGACTCATGCGTGCACAGTGACAGATGGTCTGAAACAGGTTCAGCTGAGTATGTGGTTCTAATGTTCATCTGCTAGAGAACAGTAGTGGACAGGATTAAACAGAAAGAACTATACTGTTGTTTAAGAATTTTGACTGTCAGAGTCTAGTAGTGCTGTGAGACATTCAAGAGGCAGGTCAAGAGAATGTTTCGTGAATTGCTCTGTTTATTTCTTTAAGGATTTGTTTGTCTATTTATATTTGGACAGTTGCCTATATGGTTTTAGTAGCGTCAATGATCGCTGTATGTGGTCTAAAGTAAATATGTAGATCATTGTTCTACTGATAAACGCTGTACGAACTAGTGTGTGGAAGTTTTAAGACAGTGCGAATGCAGACAACAGGGAATTTTGTATCATAATATGCTAAGTACGTTTTTGGTAAAAGGAAAGCTAATTCGAGCGCAAATGGAAATAGTTAATAATGTAAACTATAAACAAAATATCAGAATGTTAAACATTTATTTTGGGAAAAATTATGGTTCCAAAGCAGTTTTATTTGTTGATTGGTTAGTCATGAAAAGCACAGACTAACGTGATCTTACATGTTTTTCTATTGGCCTTAAAGAAAATTGACCAATCAGAGTGGAGTATTCGTCGCGAACCTTTTGTCTTGGAGGTATAGAATGCTAATGGCAGTCTAAGGAATCGTAACCCAGCCTTTCAATGGTACCGTCGTGTGTAGTATGAGCTCCAAAGGAAGTTATAATTTGCCGGTTTTAGTTGTGCTACATGTTCCAAAAGTGTTTTAAAGTGAAGGCATATTTATTCCTGTGTTGTTTTTATAGAAAGTACGAATTTTTTTAATAATTCTGAGTGGGAGAAAAGACAATAATTCTACGTGGCATATTGAGCAGATTGGTGACTAAAAACTTGAATGCATTAGACACCAATAAAGTTAATAGTATGGCGAGCATTTTCATTTAAGAACAATCTGTGCTTAGTAGCAGTTCCGATTTCGGAAAATACGTTACCATAAACTTGCTAAAATGAATGAAAGGGTTTGTGGATGATTGTGTTAAGATTAGCACGAACTTGGCAGTGAACGTGTACATTATCAAGGTTCAGAGTATACCGAAGTTTTGCCAGTATTTCCACCTTTAACTCAAAATTAAGACTTTTCCCGATCCTTGGAATAGTTACGTTGTATGTAGCCTGGTGTGAGTGGCAGTACGGTAAGTTTCTGCTTGGCTTTCCCACCAGCGATCTGCATCAACGAGTTCACAGGTGGGTGCAGGTAATGGACAAAAGGAACCACGTCTCTGCAAGACTATATGATAAGAATAAACGCCTACATCACACACTGCGACTCTGGCACATTAACAAAGGCATAGTTGCAGTACTGACAAATTATAGACCTCCTGATACATTCAACAAACAACTTAAATATAGAGAGCTGTCCTGTCTCTGGATCCACTGAGCAAGTACTGCATGATATTTTGGGAAATCGAATCTACCTCACATGTCCACATCAACAAGCAAGATATTATTTGACAAACTCCTCAATATGCCACATCCTGGCATATGCCCATCAACACAATTTGTCAAGGACCATTTCATATGGCCTAACATCAAAAAGGATAGCCAAGTCTGGACATGCATATTTATTTACCAAGGAGAGTTGCCAAACAGGCAAATGTTTTGAGGTTATTTTATTTAGACAACTACTTTTGGAATCGCAAAAATGCCGTCTTAAGGCCCCTATGCTATCCATGTACAGATTGTTGTCAAGTCATCGAAGTAAACACACTAAAAACTAATTCACAGAATCCAGATACTGATGGCTCCAGTATGCAAGTATTGATGTCTGACTGTCTGTACATGACTTGCACAGTGGCCTGAAGATGACATTATTAAGATGCCGAAACTGGTTGTCTACATAAAATAACTTTTCGAAACATAGAGCTTTATGGCGATTTTGCTTGATAAATACTTGAGTGGCCGCTGTCCTGATTCCACAATGGATCAACAGACATGTCTATAACTTATCAGCCCAGCAAAATTGATCATCATGCACAGCCGTCACTCGATCACTTTGAGATTCTGAAAGGTCGATTTCAGCATGTCCACCTCGACCTGGTGGGCATCTTCCTGGGTCTGAAGGCTATCCCTACATATTCTCCATAAACGATAGCACGATGTGCTGAGTGGAAGCCATTCTCCTCAAGGACATTATAGCAACCACCACAGCAAGAGCATTTGTCGACACGTGGATGTCACACTTCGGCTGCCTAATCTCTTTAACCACTGGTCAAGGGCGACAGCTGAAATGGACATGTTTAGTGGAACATCCCAGAACACTGTAAGTATTACTTTGCCTGTTGATGGCATGGTATTGAAATTTCTTGGTGGCAGTGATCCTTTGTGGTGGAACCCCACTGATGCTCTCTTGTTTTTTAGGTCAAAATGGTGAACCCAGCATTCATCATCTGTCACAATGTTGTTAAGGAACTTATCAACCTCACACTCAAAATGCGAAAGAAATTGTTCATGAATGTCCATACTCCTCTACTTCACGTCAGGAATGAGCATTCAAGGCACCTGCCATGTACACAGTTTTCTGTATGACAGGTTTGCAACAATGGCCTGTGCACACTCCCATGACATACTGCTCTTACCTGTGAGCTGTGCCTAGGTTATCTGACGATTTTCTCTGATGAGTTCATCAACCCACTTTCAGTGAGTCTCGTCAGTTACCATGCATGGTCACCCACTTCCAGCTCTCTCACACATGTTGAGGTTAACAGCACTGTTTCCTTCATTAAGAGCACGAATAACCCAAAATTGCACATTACTGATGTTGATGCAATCATATCGAACACAGATTTCATTCTTCTGTGGATTTCAGTTGGAGGCACGTGTTCTGTCGTTAGAAACTCTCTTACAATACGCTGTTTCTCACACCTCAAGATACTTACAGTAAATGTTGCCACATTATATGCTACGATTTGGAGCACTCTGGCTGCAGACAGTTGCAAGTTGCGTCAGTGATGCGTGTAAGTAGACCGAGCAATATGCATGACATTTAATATTTCAACCCATATTGAGAACAGAACAAAAAATTCGGAGGAATTACTTTTTATCACACTCTTGTATGTGTATGCATTGCTTACAAAGATGATCTCTCTGCCTTCCTCAGAGAAGTTCTCTATGGCGAATCGCTCATTCTGCCTGTGCACTTTGTTCTACAACTACACACCAAGAGAGGCGTCATAATTCCCTGCCCGCATGAGATGACCTAAATCACACATTGCGTGGCTCAGAATACGAACTCCACAGCCACACATTTCTCTGAAAATATTCATCCATAAGGCACTGTCAGACTGCTACTACGTCATGCCCGAGAATGACATATTCGCCCGCCTTACACCAGCTCTTACAGTCACCAGCTGAGGTACTAACACTTTCGACATGTTTCTTCATAATCAGCCTGCCACTGTGGCAGTCAACCACTTCAAACTAGCTTGCACATTATGCAATGTCACCCACACCAATGAGATACAATCTATTCCATCTGATGTGGTTCCACAGGCCCTTTTGAGACCCGGTGACACATCGCCCAGCACAAACACTTATAATACTAGACAAGCAGCACAATCTACAACATGACATTCAGCTCAAATTAGTCTGTGATTTTCTTGTGGTTGAGGGGTGGCATGAGGAATATCATGTCAAGAATGGATTAATCACCCAATATTTCTCCTGTAGTTACTAAATCCTAAGTGATTAGGACAAAGCTGCAATCATATGATGATTTTCGTCCAAGGGCTTCCTCACCATCACGGCCCCATCACTTTATGACAGCCTGCAACAGATCCTGCAGATCATGACATAAGCATCCCCACAGCCTTACCACTCTCACACTCTAGTTTGGCACTATTAAGAATCTAAGAATCATCATCGATCATTCTCGTTATGGCTGACCTTGCAACCCTTTGCCTCAACTAATCAAATACCATCTATATACCACAGAACGGAATTGACATCATTGCGCCCATCCTACACATTGAATGAGATACAGTCCAACTGTGTCCTGTTTTTCAGCCAGCCACGACACAGTTGGCTTTGCACACACGTGTGAAGAGAATCGCACGGCGACATTCACTGACCTTTCTTGTCACCCAGTGCTCCACACACTCAGGGAGAAGGGGAGGGGCACTATGGTACACCAGCATTGATAGTGGGTGCCACAGAGAGGAAACTCTCTGACTAACGACAGTGGCCTCGTCGAATATCTGAGGAACTATTATTCAGTGTACTTTATAGCTGCCTTGAACTTAGACATGTATTCGTCCTGAATCGATTACGAAACGAAGAATGTGTTATATGTAACAGTGTCGTTATTACACTTTACAAATACTTCATTGTGCCCATCAATGTAGGCAGTGCGAGTACTTCTTACTTTAGCTTTCGCGATGCATAAATCACAACCATACGCTTGAGTGAAGCCTCTGAGAACTTGGCGCTTATATGTGCAATTGTGGTGCCACTGCAGTATACCACCAGCTATGTTGTCACTTCAGTTCCTTGTGTTAACTGAGCTTTAGAATCCCTCTAACCTCATTGATCATTCCCGTAATTGTTAAGGCTTCTACATCCTTGAATACCTAGTCTAGCCATGCCTGATATGCCATTTTACACTTCCTGTCAATCCTATTATTTAAACATCTATATTCCCTTTTGCCTGGCACATGGTACAAGATGGCATCGTTTATAAATTTAGTGGTAAATCACACCGTAAATGTCAGTAAATTATCTTTAGTAAATTGGCTACTGTATGAAAAAATGATAAAGGGTGTCAGAACATGTCGAATGACATGTAAATAGTATCAAGTAAGTTGTTTCATTTAAGCACAACTTCGTAAAATTTTGTGTGGCTGTGGGACTGCGTGTAATAACAGTGAAGCTGCTTTTGAATCGTGCATTGTTGTGGTTGAAGCAAGTGTTCAGGAAGAACTGCAAAAGACCCAAGTACAGCAAGACAGTATACTGAAATGCTGGAAAGTTTGATTCACAATGTGGACATTTCCAGAGATGCAAATCTGTAAACAAGAGAGTGTGCGTATTTGGTCTAAGAAATTCGTCCACTCCGTTTGCAATATATTCGTAAAACTCTTCTGTCTTCCACTAATGAATAAACAAGATATTATAAATGCAGATAGTGCAATAATGTGGAAACAAAACTTCAGTGCTACAGCAAACTACCCATAAATGACAATAAAAGTTCGTTAGTGTCACATGATGTTAGACATAAAAATTGTGTTAGTGTGATATGCAATGAAATGGAACAGAACTTAGAAAAGCAAACAATAGAAAAAGATGAAGAAACATACACTCCTGGAAATTGAAATAAGAACACCGTGAATTCATTGTCCCAGGAAGGAGAAACTTTATTGACACATTCCTGGGGTCAGATACATCACATGATCACGCTGACAGAACCACAGGCACATAGACACAGGCAACAGAGCATGCACAATGTCGGCACTAGTACAGTGTATATCCACCTTTCGCAGCAATGCAGGCTGCTATTCTCCCATGGAGACGATCCTAGAGATGCTGGATGTAGTCCTGTGGAAAGGCTTGCCATGCCATTTCCACCTGGCGCCTCAGTTGGACCAGAGTTCGTGCTGGACATGCAGACCGCGTGAGGCGACGCTTCATCCAGTCCCAAACATCCTCAATGGGGGACAGATCCGGAGATCTTGCTGGCCAGGGTAGTTGACTTACACCTTCTAGAGCACGTTGGGTGGCACGGAATACATGCGGACGTGCATTGTCCTGTTGGAACAGCAAGTTCCCTTGCCGGTCTAGGAATGGTAGAACGATGGGTTCGATGACGGTTTGGATGTACCGTGCACTATTCAGTGTCCCCTCGACGATCACCAGAGGTGCACGGCCAGTGTAGGAGATCGCTCCCCACACCATGATGCCGGGTGTTGGCCCTGTGTGCCTCGGTCGTATGCAGTCCTGATTGTGGCGCTCACCTGCACGGCGCCAAACACGCATACGACCATCATTGGCACCAAGGCAGAAGCGACTCTCATCGCTGAAGACGACACGTCTCCATTCGTCCCTCCATTCACGCCTGTCGCGACACCACTGGAGGCGGGCTGCACGATGTTGGGGCGTGAGCGGAAGACGGCCTAACGGTGTGCGGGACCGTAGCCCAGCTTCATGGAGACGGTTGCGAATGGTCCGCGCCGATACCCCAGGAGCAACAGTATCCCTAATTTGCTGGGAAGTGGCGGTGAAGTCCCCTACGGCACTGCGTAGGGTCCTACGGTCTTGGCGTGCATCCGTGCGTCGCTGCGGTCCGGTCCCAGGTCGACGGGCACGTGCACCTTCCGCCGACCACTGGCGACAACATCGATGTACTGTGGAGACCTCACGTCCCACGTGTTGAGCAATTCGGCGGTACGTCCACCCGGCCTCCCACATGCCCACTATACGCCTTCGCTCTAAGTCCGTCAACTGCACATATGGTTCAAGTCCACGCTGTCGCGGCATGCTACCAGTGTTAAAGACTGCGATGGAGCTCCGTATGCCACGGCAAACTGGCTGACACTGACGGCGGCGGTGCACAAATGCTGCGCAGCTAGCGCCATTCGACGGCCAACACCGCGGTTCCTGGAGTGTCCGCTGTGCCGTGCGTGTGATCATTGCTTGTACAGCCCTCTCGCAGTGTCCGGAGCAAGTATGGTGGGTCTGACACACCGGTGTCAATGTGTTCTTTTTTCCATTTCCAGGAGTGTATATGCTATTAACCAGTCGTGGCAGGGGATACTGTGATGTTCAGGAAGGTATTGTCGTTGAGTGACTGTAAGAGTATACTCGTATATGATGGCTTAGACAGAATATGTATTTGGTGTGATGTATGGCAGCTTCCTCTAAGTGTATAATACTGTTAATGTGAATTAGTAATTGTGTAATGTTCGAATACAGCATTAGTAGTGTGATACTTGACACAGTCACATCGCCCATTGATGGAAGTCAGAGGCGGTGGCAATGGGGAGGGGGCCTATAAGGGCTATATTCCCCCCCCCCTCCGTTGGAGTTCGTATTACAATGGATAATATGACTTCAGAAATCAGCGAATATATTACTTCAACAGATCCAACCATTTATTTATAATTATGTAGCAATATAGGTTGCAATGCATTTCAAGCAGATTTTAACTAAAGAATAAGAGCTGCAAATAGCTTGCTATCATTTAACTTAAAATGGGCGTCTTATCATTTATTAATATACAGTGACTGTATATTAATGTACGAGAACCACTTACAATAATCAAGAAAGCTAAATATACTGGGAATGCCTACCAACATTGAAATTGCTGACCCTAGACAGAAACTTCGAAATCACCAACCATCTGGGTGAAATCGTATTATTTTCCCAGACACACACATTCTGTAGATAAGTTTTTACCCTGGACTCCAAAACAGTACCAATAACTACTTTAAGCAACACCAAATTTTACCAGTTTGTGGAGGACCCCAACTCTCTTTTTGTTAAGCGATATTCCATTCCACCAACATCCTCCCCCCCCACCATTAGCCCTCCCCCTGACCGACTTCTAGAATCGCCCCTGATGAAAGTTTCTAGGGTAAAGTTGCAAAAGGTATGAAATGGAATGAGCATGTTGGGGTAGTAACAGGGAAATTGAATGCTCAACTTCATTTTCATGGGAGAATTTTGCGAAAGTGTAGTTCATCTATAAAGGAGATGGCGTATAAGACACTAGTCCAACCCAATCTTGACTACTGTTGGGGTGTTTGGGATCCCCATCAGGTCGGATGAAAGGAAGACATCAAAGAAATTCAGGCTAGCTGCCTTATTCCCTACCGGTAGGTTCGAACAACATGCAAGTATAACAGACATGCTTCATGAACTCAAATGTGGAATCTGTGGAGGGAAGATGAAATTTTTTTCTTGAGGCACTGCTGCAGTAATTTAGAGTGGCAGCATTTGAGCCCGACTTCATAACAATTCTACTGCCGCCAATGTACATTTCGTGTAAGGACCAATAGGACAGGATGTGAGAAATTAGGGCTTGTATGGAGGCTCTATTTTCGAATGGAACAGGAAAGTTGGTTCAAATGGCTCTGAGCACTATGGGACTTAACTTCTGAGGTCACCAGTCCCCTAGAAATTAGAACTACTTAAACCTAACCAACCTAAGGACATCATACACATCCATGCCGGAGGCAGGATTCGAACCTGCGACTGTAGCGGTCTCGCGGTTCCAGACTGTAGAGCCTAGAACCGCTCGGCCACCCCGACCGGCGGCAACGGGAAAGGAAGTGACAAGTAGGGGTACGTGGTACCTTGCACCATGCACCGTATGATGGCTTGCAGAGGATGTATGTAGGTGTCCTTTTTTTTTTAGATAACACCAACTTGAAAAATTCCACTTAATATGGGAAGTCCACTGGCTAATGATTGTTCTCTCTCTCTCTCTCTCTCTCTCTCTCTCTCTCTGTGTGTGTGTGTGTGTGTGTGTTTTGATGCCTGAAAAATGAGTTGTATTTATAATGACTATCTGCTAGAAAAAATGTAATAAATTATTATTGCTTTTTAGAAGTTACAGTATATGTATAACTTCCCTCGCTAAGGAACTTTGTTTTCAAGGTGTGATTTATGACTATGAAATGGATTATTGGAGTTTGACTCTGTGGAAAGTGGTATAAATGTATTACTTGACATGCATTATGTTTCTGAAAGTGAGTGCACTGCAAATGCATGTTATAATCGTAGATGAATGAGTATTTATTAGTAAGTGAAATTGTTTTGTAAAAATTTGTAGCATATATGAACAGTGCTGTCGCTAAATCCAGAGTACGATATACAGTGGTTGTCAGAAACAGTCTGAATAGCTTGTAAGGGTGTTGCAGAGAAGGTTGTGCTGAAAAATATTTGTGACGAAAAAAATTCGATACGTTGCGCCGTTTCCTAGTTATTTAGCAGTGAAGTTAGCCAGTCAGATCGTCGTGTGCCCAAATTCTCGCACTCTGCCAGAGTCGGTGTCACCAAACGCACCAAACATGGTCTTCGATTTGTATCCTCAATCCATACAAACGTAGACTTTGCTCTTCTAGCTTACATTTATCACTTCCGAAAAGACACATTTCAACTGGTGATGAGTATATTAACAAGTGGTATGTCATGGACCCACAGATCTCTGTGCATTACCGCATTTTAGCGCGTTCACGTGCTTGTATTTACGTCTGCAGCGACTGCATCAGCTAACTTCAATGCAAAATAACTCGGGAATGGCACAACGTATCGAATTTCTTTCTTAAAAATTGTATCCTAGCACAATCTACCCTGCTACACACTCACAAGCTTTCAGACTGTTTTTAACCAACCTGTATATAATAGACGAAGCTCTAATAAACAATTTTTTCCCTAGAAGTTGTAGTATGTGTTTACTTCAGACATACATATTAATATGTTTCCCTGGGAATAGATATGATGTAATATGATTGGCTTTATTCTTTTTCATAATGCTGTTGTTGTAGTCTTCAGTCCAGAGTCTGGTTTGATGCAGCTCTGTGCTGTGAATTTGTAAACCATCCCGTTGAGATATTAAACATTCAGCATTTATATTATTTTTTTGCTCTATTCTTCCAAAAAAGTAAATGTCAGTTGTCTGAAATGATGAAAGCAGTCTTGATTTGTTATTAAAGGTTGTGCACAGCTCCTGTGCAAGTGCCCTAGTGGATACAGTATTGAAAAGAATAACTTCACAGGCATAACAGTTATACAACCTGAAAAAATGTTTTGGCCTGGTACATAACTTCTGGTGATTCACGTCCAGCAGCCAATTTGTTAATTAAATATTCTGGTATTTATAAATTATTAGTAATTTCCTCAGCCAACATGGCTATCATAGACAGCCAGTTAACAATGAAGGATTCTTGCAAACATTAATGCAACTGTTTGACCAATTAACTGAAGAAATGAATAGTAAATTTTCTGAAAGAGATACCAGATTCAGTCAAATAGCGGAGAAAATGTCCGATTTCACATTTCGAATCAAAGGTAGGATGGATCGTTTAGAGAAGAGATTAAGCATACGATTGAAACACGTTGAAGAAAGAGTTTTGTAACTAGAAATAGTGGAACGGAAATCAGATAGCAAATTATAACATATGTTGTTGTTGTTGTGCTCTTCAGTCAAGAGACTGGTTTGATGCAGCTCTCGATGCTACACTATCCTTCATCTCCAAGTAACTACTGCAACCTACATCCTTCTAAATGTGCTTGTTGTATTCATCTCTTCGTTTCGCTTTATGATTTTTAACCTCCACACTGCCCTCCAATACTAAACTGGTGATCCTTGATGCCTCAGAATGTGTCCTACCAACCGATCCCTTCATCTAATCAAGTTGTACCACAATTTCCTCTTCTTCCCAATTCGATTCAGTAACTCCTCATTAGTTACATGATCTACCCATCTCATCTTCAGCACCCCTGTGTAGCACCATATTTGGAAAGCTTCTATTCTCTTCTTGTCTAAACTATGTGTCGTCCATGTTTCACTTCCATACCTGGCTACACTCCGCCACTTCCAGAAAAGACTTCCTGACACGTAAATCTATATCTATGTCAACAAATTTATCTTCTTTAGAAACGCTTTTCTTGCTGTCGCCAGTCTACTGTAGCCATCACTGCCAAATGTAGATGTTGGTGTGCAGTGGAGGAATGTAGGACGTGGATGGAAACAGTCAGAATGCGCCGTATTAAAACTCGGCCGTGATCTTCAAGTGTTTTATTTTTTCCAGCTACAATGCCACATTCCTTTCCGTCTACGTCACAGGGTCCCACGATGCCGTGGACACTACTTTTCTATCTGCTAATCAGTTTTGGTGCGGAAGGGCTAGCTCAATGACCCATGCATTGTACTGTGGCGTGCCAGCCGTGATAAGTCAGGATGCGACGGCAGTTGACTCAGCAGCCGTCGTCCCTGTTGCCTCAGCGACAGTTGCTGGGAGCCGTGAGGCACCCCGCTGCATGTCGTGGTTAAGATCGAGGTGACAACAAACGCCTGTGATCCAATAGCCAAACCTGCGGCCCTCGCCTCGTGGTGGCTCCGGCGTGTGTTGGGAGCCAACAAGACTGCCCGTGGTAGCAAGCCGTCGAGTGGCCCGCCGCTGGCTGTCTACAGAGCCTGCGTTGGCCTCAGAGGGTCGAACCAGTGACCCGCCATGGACTGGAATGTTGAACCCCATCTGCTCCTGCTTGTAGCCGGTGGTGTGACGTGCTCTGGCATCCAGGAGAGCTGCCACAGTTGAATACCCCTCGTTAGAAAACCGGCAACTATTTATACGCGGCTGTGCACCTCTGTTTTGCTAACGTGCCGCTTGGAGTCATGTACTCATAACACCTAGGTTGCGCCGTGGCCCCTTCTGCCTGTAACTTGCGCCATGCAAACTGTTGTGTTTACTCTTTTCAGCAGTTCAATAGCTCTGTGGCCTCCATTCTACTTCGCAACTACTGGTCAGCGGAACTTACTGTCAACAGGCCAAGACCTGGCTATAACTTGTCTGCTCAGAAATGTTGCAATGAATCTAACCTTCCTATCTTAAACGGTGGCGCCGCTACATTATTCCCGCCTTCGGAAAGACCTGGTCCCTGGGTCGACCTCTAACTACTCTTAAACTTGTTTTGGTCGGCACGCTCTTATGACATATTTACTACTACTATGAGAAAACTTACATGTGGGATAGTCTTCTTAAAACACCTGACATGAGACAAAACGTAAAAATTCCTTACTGGATGACCACTCCACTTAATGCTCGACCAGCCCCTTACTTACCCATCTTACTCCCTCAGTATCCAATCCATTGGGATTTGGACTACCATCAATTCCCTCTTGGAACTGGCTCTCCGCTTGATCAGAATGAAGACAACACACAACAAAGTTAAGGTTTTGATGGCACTTGGCACTGAGGTGCTCAAAACGATCGTTACTTGTCGTTGCCTTTCCCTATATCGAGCGACATGCTGCACAAGCTGTTCAGCTGATATGCACCCCTCTTGCTCTGAAATGAACTGGTTTACGGATCTCAACAGACCTGATTCCAGAGTTTGATTAAACAAGGTCAGATTCTGCCTTGGCAAAAACTTTAAAGTTGTTTCTGGACAGTACAGCTGTGACTGTGCAATATTCAATCGCGTGACTCCTGAAACTGATGTTGGCAGATGGATGGTTGGTACTATTATGTTACAAGCAGTTCCATTGATTAAAATTCCGCTCCCCTCGAGCTCTATGCGTTTCGCTCCTGCAAATACTCCCTGCACAAAACAACTTGCTACTACTATGAAATTTTTGTAGCTGGAGAAGATCCAATGTATCTGGACCCGTTGCAAGCTCAATTTTGGCTACACAGTGTCCCTTGGACAGTCTATTTCTTTCTCTCTGGCTAAAAATAACTTCACTATGCACATGTCTGAATTGGTGCTTATCACCCTAGTTGGACATACCATTACCTGCCCTCTATGGCAGCTCCATAATATCTCCCTTGTCATCTCGGCGTACTGGCTGTTAGCTGCCTTGATCAGCAATACTTCATCAGTTTTTTCTTCTGCCAACTTGCTCATTGCTCCCCTTTTCAGTGACCTGAGGACAGGGATCACTATCAACCTTCCTCCCTCTTCAAAAAGACTGCTGTCCCCTGCAGGCTCACAATACTCGAAAACACATACAACATATGAAATACAATGCCTAATTAATATACGCAAACCCAATGATACATAACAAGAAAACAAAAAACTACAAATACTCTAGCACTTTCTGAGTCGTAAAGCATACGGTACATCATGCTGTACTCTATCTTTTTGCTTTTCCCTACGCTTAACACCTCTCTCCACTCTCTCTTTCTTCCTCTTCCCTTCCTGTGACATGCTTGGAACCACATCCAGACAACCCTTAAATGGCCGCAACCGCCCAATGTTTACTATCATTGTTCTAGTTGGTAGCTGAAGCTTAACATTAACGGGGGATGTGGTTTCAACTACGGTATGGTCCTTGATACCTTGTGACAAACTTCATTTTCCCTTTTGGCGTATAGGGTCTGGATAGCATTACTCTTTGCCCTATTCTATACTGTGGTAATCTTCCTTTCTGCTTCACTCCGTCTTCCTGGCTTTCCAAAGCCTTTGTATTCGCTTTTGTACCCGTTTCCAAACATACCGTATTGTCCTCGCGAATTGACATACAGATTCACCGCTTCTTTCCTTTCTGTAGCTTCACAAAATCAAACGGTGACCGCATTTTTCGCCCATAAACTACCTCAAACGGTGATAAACCGGTATTGGTATGGATTTTTGAATCGTATGCGCATACAATACGCTTCAAATACTCATCCCACTGAAGGTGATAGGAACCCACATAAAAATTCAGCTTCTTCCCTGTTGTTCTGTGTACCCGCTCTGGGTCTAGGGTTTTTAAGTTTTGTGATGTGTCTGGACTCTGGCCTAAGCTTTTAAGCTGGAGGTTTTGGTGTATTGCAGAGTGGCTGACTCCTCCCCTTTTTTCCTTGCGGTCAGCCAGCCACTTCCATCTGCTACATTGTTTTAGCTTCCTCTATCATTTTCTTCCTGTGTTGTCCATGTTTTACTGCTGACGCTCTGCTTCATCCCACGCTTTGGTGTGGATGAGCACATGTTTTTCAACGATTGTTACCCATGTTTTCTGTTTCGTTTTATATTCCTGTTCTGGGGTTTTTCTTGACACCCGTCTCACTATGTTACTGAACGGGCGCTGAAGACCTTACTGTCGTGCGCCCAAAAGCCCTCTACTACTACTACTACTACTACTACTCTGTCTTTCCGTTCGCCTGTGGATGCAATGCACTCGTCCTCAACTTCTCTATGTCCAACAATTTACACAGTTCCTTCATTAAATCCGACATGAAGTTGGTCCCTTGGCCAGTAATTATTGTCTCCGGTACACAAACTTCAAAATCCAGTTGTTTATTAACGTCAGCGCGACCATTGCTGCTTGTTGATTTGGCATAGCCACCATCTCCACATACCCCGAAAAATGGTCTATTATTGTCAGAACGAATCTGTTCCCTGAGGGTGTTCGACTGAACGGTCCTAAGTCATCAATTCCCAAGATAGAAAATGGACATGTCGCTCCCGGTAATAGTTGTAGCTGAATCCATTTCCGAATCAAATCTGCTGTCTGTGCACATGGTATACAATTCTTGACATACTGCTCCACATCTATTTTCCTACCTCTCCACCAATACCTCTGTGCCACTCTCCTAATTGTCGGTCTAATTCCACGATGGCCAGATAACACGTGATCATGTGCTTCTTTTAAAGCCTCATCTCTCAGTTTCGCTGGCACTACTACCTTGGCCTGAACTTGGTTTCCCTGCACAGAAGACCGTCATACATATTAAATTGTGGCTGTGTCCAATACAGTTTACAATCATTGTCAGTGTCAAAAAAAAAAAAAATAGTTCAAATGGCTCTGAGCACTATGGGACTTAACATCTATGGTCATCAGTCCCCTAGAACTTAGGACTACTTAAATCTAACTAACCTGAGGACAGCACACTCCCAGTCATCACGAGGCAGAGAAAATCTCTGACCCTGCCGGGAATCGAACCCGGGAACCTGGGCGTGGGACATTGTCAGTGTCCTGTAATTCTTTCCATACAGCTAGGTCATAACCTATGACTTCTACTTTTGCCACCTTTCTACTCAGTGCATCCGCATTACCGTGCTTCTTCCGAGGCTTGTGTACCACCTCATAGCTGAATTCACTAAGTCTCACAGCCCACCTTGCGAGCCTAGCGGATGGATCCTTCAACCGCAACAACCGCCTCAATGCAGCATGATCTCTCACTACCCAAAATCTTCTCCCATATAAATAACATTTAAAATATGTAATTCCATAGATTACACTAAGAATCTCACTCTCTGTTGTTGAGCAATTCCTCTCTGCTGCATTCAACTGCCTAGATGCTTAGGCTATAGGATGTTCTTTGGAATTAATTTCCTGACTAAGAACACACACTAATGCTTGATTCGATGCGTCGTATGCTAGAATAAATTCCTTTTCAAAATCTGGAAACACAAGAATCGGACTTGATGTTAAGACTTCTTTCAGTTTGTCAAACGCTTCCTGACACCCTTCGGTCCACTCAAATTTTACACCCTTCCGTAACAATCGCATCAATGGCTGTGCTAAATCTATAAAACCCTTCAAGAACTTTCGAAAGAAATTGCAAATTCCGACGAATAACTGCACTTCCTTAACTGTTTTTGGCTCCCGAAAACGCCTTACAGCCAGTACCAACCACGGATCTGTTCACATTCTGTCCTTACTGATGATATGACTTAAAACGACACTTCTCCAGGCTCAACCTCAAACGAGCTTCTCTTAACCTCATAAAGACTTCCCTTAACCGCTGTCTGTGCTGCTCCATACTACTTGAAAACACTATAATGTCTTCGAAATAGACAAGACATTGCCGTGGTTTCAAACACACTGTCTAGCAACCTTTGAAATGTTGTAGGAGCGTTTTTCAAACCGAATTGCATTCTGATGTAGTGGTAGTGGCCTCCAGGAGGAGAGAAAGCAGTGTTTAGACGATCTTCTGGAGCAATCTCTAACTGATGATAACCATTTGTCAAATCCATCGTATAAAAGTACTGGCACTGTCCTAAGTGATCCAAAGTCTCCGATATGTTTGGAATGGGGTATGCGTCCATTACTGTCTTACTATTGAGATTTCGGTAGTCACAACAGAACCTGTATTTCTTAGTCCCATCCATAGATTTTTTAGGCACAACGACAATGCCCGCTTCCCAGCAACTATTACAATGCTCTATAATACCGTCCTCAAGCTGCTGATCAATGAAATCCTCCACAATCGGCTGCAAATACCTCGGTATTCTGTATGGTTTACGGTAAACAGGTGCTTCGTTCCCTGTTGGTATCCTATGTTGAACTAATGGAGTTGCTGGTAACAGCCCTCTCAGAAAACACAAATCCTTAAATTCCCACAACAATTCTTCCATGTGCTCCTTTTCTCCTCCTTTCAGTTGCTTAACTTTTTTTACGCAATGCAGTTCTATCGACAGTTGGTGGTTGATCGCTACGCCTACCTCCCGAACATCAGTCTTCGCCATCTGGTACATCCAAATTCGCTACTAAAACTCCTTTTCCCAAATTCGCTTCTACAGCACTAAAATTATCCACATTCATGGGGACTACTCTCCTGTCGTTTCCCACTTGTATGCTTACAATACTACGTTTCACAAAACAACCTAATGGATCCAAAACTTCATTATCCTCCAATGGTTCAATAACACATTCCGTATCCACAGGTAGATTTGACTCTACACTTATCGAAAGCGACTTCCCAGTGCCACTAGACACACACTCATGCGAATTAAGCCTAAATGCTAATGTAAGCAGCTCAATTGGTTTGTTCATTAAGTTGAACGCCCCTCGCGACAGCTCTGCATCGACAACAGCTTCCCCTAGATGAAATACCATTCCACCAAGTTCCACAGTTCGTTGTCCAAGGTCAATTTTGGCGTGATGTTGTTGCAAGAAATCTACTACTAGAATCATGTCGTAGCCCTCGATTACCCATGGCACTACCTCTATGCATGCGTCAAATCGGACTTTCCCTACGCGAAAGCCAACTTTCACTGACACCAAAGGTGTAACCTCCTTATCCCCCGCTACACGCAACCCATAACGTGTTGGGTCTAACATCCTTCGTCCCATTAAACTCTTAGTAGCCACTGAAACTTGCGCCCCTGTGTCCAACAAAATCTTAAACTTTTTAGTTCCTATGGTTAAGACCACTGAACATTCCACCTCTGCATACGTATTTGTAGCATTGAAATTAAACGGGAGCTCCCTTAGGTGGGTCTTGGCCCCCCTCTGCCATTTAACGATTGTCCACCTCTAATCACTCCACTTCTCCATCCTCTATGCTGCTGATTTCCACTCCTTCCTCTATTCCTCTGTGACTGGGTACTGGGTATATTGTCTCTGCACATGTCCCGTACGACGACACTCATAACATTTTATATCTGCTGTAAACACTGTTTGTCTATCATGAACCCCTGTTACCACATCTATTTCCTTACACTGGATTGCCAGCTGAATGTTCGAATACAAATCTTTTGGAGTCCCTTCACACACTTTCCGCAACATATGCGCCGGTAACCCCCTCAAGAATACATCAAGTGCCCTTTGCTCAGCCACCTGCAACAGAACACTATTCACTTCATCGCGCTGACCCGACTCGTAAGTATACTCGTTAATTTCTCTTATTCTGTCCGCAAATTTCTCTACCGTCTCCCCCTGTCTCTTCGTCATTGTACTCAACCCCTCCCTAAAGTACCAAGCGCTGTTCTGTTTCTTGTACCTCTGTAAGAGCCCCTCTTTCAACTGCTTAAACTGTCCTGCCTTCCTTAAGGCCTGAGAACACCTTACATATGTCTCTGGTTCACCCATTAATCTAATCTGGGCTACATGTAACAACTGTTCATCAGACCAACCATTCATCACAGCTGAAGTTTCCAAGTCCTCCACAAACGAACGCACATCCTGAGATGCCTTGCCAGAAAACGGAATACTCAAACTCGTGGCAGCTGGATCAGTTTCCTGCTGCAGCATCCTAGGCAACAATGACTGATCAGATGCGGTTTCCTGCTCACTCATAGATGTTAATTCACTTCTCAACTGGGTATTGTCCACTGTTAATTGTGCTACCTTTTCCAACAAAATCTGTACCAGTGCTGGTTCTAAAACACCTTGCGTCCTTGACTATGCCATTGTGTTACTTTCGTTCCCAGTTAGTCCCATTTCAGCCTATAAAATCCAACAGAAACAAAACGTTTAAGTACAAAAATAAACTGACTTCCTACAGATCAGTACCTCATCTTACGTTTTAGGAGGAGATAAATAAAACATCATATTCAACCCAATCCAAAAGAAATTAAATGCCCAAAAGAAAAAAATCTTACTGCCCCAAACACACTGACACTTACTCTGACAACGCAGAGAAAGAAAATATACAATACTCAAAAAGAAAAAAAATTGGTCAACGCTCAACATATTTTGTGACTGTAATGCAGGCAGTGGGCTTGCTCGTCATACTGTACAGTAAACGCCCACTATTTTGACACCAAATGTAGCTGTCACTGCCAAATGTAGATGTTGGCGTGCAGTGGAGGAATGTAGGACGCGGATGGAAACTAACATGATGCCCGTATTAAAACTCAGCCTTGATCTTAAAGTGTTTTATTATTCCCAGCTACAGTGCTGCATTACTCTTCGTCTATGTCACAGGGTCCTGCAATGCCGAGGACACCACTTCACTGTCTGCAAAACAGCTTGGCGCGGAAAGGCTACCTCAGCGACCCATGCAATGTACTGCGATGTACTGGCCATGTACAGCCGCAGAGTTCTGATGACATCAAGACGCACTCGCAGCCGAATCTGCGGCCGTCGTCCATGTTGCTTCAGCGCCACTCATTGGGACGACAGCCAAATCTGCGTCCTCACCTCGGGATTCCTCCAGCATGTGTTGGAAGCCAGCAAGACTGCCTATGGTAGCGAGCCGACGAGTGACCTGCCGCTGGCTGTCTACGGACCCTGCATTGGCCTCAGAGCGTCGAACCAGCGACCTCCCGTTGACTGGAACGCTGGCGCGTGTAGCCGGTGGTGTGACACGCCCTGCCGTCCAGGAGAGCTGCCACAGTTGAATCCCCCTCGTTAGAAAACTGGAACCTATTTATACATGGCTGTGCGCCTCTGTTTTGCTAACACGCCACACAGAGTCATATACTCATAACACCTAGGTTGCGCCGTGGGCCCCTTCTGCCTGTAACTTGCGCCATGCGAACCGCTGGGTTTATTCTTTCCAGCGGTTCGATTACCCTGTGGCCTCCATTCTACTTCGCAACTACTGGTCAGCGTAACTTACTGTCAACAGGCCAACACCTGGCTTTAACTTGTGCACTCAGAAATATTGCACAGAATCTAAATTTCCTATCTTAAACGGTGGTGCTACTACACTAAATTTTGTATCCGCCTACGTAGACTATCATCAGTTATTTTGTTCCCCAAATAGCAAAACTCATCCGCTACTTGAAGTGTCTCATTTCCTAATCTAATTCCCTTAGCATCATCTGATTTAATTCGACTACATCCCATTATCCTCATTATGCTGTTACTGATGTTCACCTTATATCCTCCTTTCCCGACACAGTCCATTCCGTTCAACTGCTGTTTCAGGTCCTTTGCTGTCTCTGACAGAATTCAAATGCAATCGGCAAACCTTTATGTTTTTATCTCTTCTCCGTGGATTTCAACTCCTACTCCAGATTTTTCTTTTGTTTTCTTTACTGCCTTTCCAATAACTGCTTCCCTTTCATGTCCGTCAACTTTTATAACTGCCATTTCGTTTTTGTACAAATTTGCAAATAGCCTTTCGCTCCCTGTATTTGACGTCTGCCATCTTCACTATTTGAAAGAGAGTTCTCCTGTCAACATTGTCAAAAGCTTTCTTTAAGTCTACAAATACTAGAAATGCAGATTTGCCTTTCCTTAATTTATCTTCTAAGATAAGTTGTAGGGCCAGTATTGACTCACGTGTACCAACATTTCTATGGAATCCAAACTGATCTTCCCTGAGGTCAGCTTCTATCAGTTTTTCCATTCATCTATAAAGAATTCGTGTTAGTATTTTACTACTGTGACTTCTTAAGGTGACAGTTCGGTGATTTTCACACCTGTCAACACCAGCTTTCTTTGTGATTTCGCCTGTGTCATACACCTTACTCACTAGATGGTAGAGTTTTGTCAGAGCTGGCTTTCCCAAGGCTATCAGTAGTCGTAATGGAAAGTTGTCCACTCCCGGGCCTTTGTTTCGATTTAGGTGTTTTAGTGATCTGTCAAATTCTTCATGCAGTATCATATCTCCCACTTCATATTCATCTACATCCTCTTCCATTTCCATAATATTGCCCTCAAGTATATTACCCCTATATAGGCCCTCCATATACTCCTACCACCTTTCTGCTTTCCTTTCTTTTCTTAGGACTGGTTTTCCATCCAAGCTCTTGATATTCATACAGGTGCTTCTCTTTCCTCCAAAGGTCTTTTTAACTTATATTTAGACAGTATCTATCATATGCCTAGAGATATAAGCTTCTGCATCCATACATTTTCTCCTCTAGCCATCCCTACTTAGCCAATTTGCACTTCCTGTCGATCTCATTTTTGAGACATTTGTCTTCCTTTTCGCCTGCTTCATTAACTGCGTTTTTATATTTTCTTCTTTCATCAGTTAAATTCAAAATCTCTTCTGTTACCCAAGGAATTCTACCAGCTCTCGTCTTGTTACCTACTTGATCCTCTGCTGCCTTCGTTATTTCATCTCTGAAACCTACCCATTCTTCTTCTACTGTACTTCTTTCCCCCGTTCTTGTCAATCGTTCCCTATTGTTGTCTTTGAAACTCTCTACAATCTCTGGTTCTTTCAGTTTATCCAGGTTCTATCTCCTCAAATTCTTACCTTTTTGCAGTTTCTTCAGATTTAATCTACAGTTCGTGACAAATAGATCGTGGTCAGAGTCCACATCTGCCTCTGGAAATGTCTTACAATTTAAAACCTGTTTCCTAAATCTCTGTTTTACCATTTTATAATCTGTCTGAAACCTTCCAGTGTCCCCAGGCCTCTGCCCCGTATACAACTTTCTTTCATGATTCTTAAGCAAAGTGTTAGCCATGATTAAGTTATGCTCTGTGCAAAATTCTACCAGGCGCCCTCCTCTTTCATTCCTTACCCCCATTTCATATTCACCTACTACTTTTCCCTCTCTTCGTTTTCCTACTATCGAATTACACTCTCCCATGACTATTAAATTTTTGTCTCCGTTCACGATCCGAATAATTCCTTTCATCTCATCACACATTTCTTCAATCTCTTCTTCATTTGCGTAGCTTGTTGGCATATAAACTTTTACTACTGTGGTAGGCGTGGGCTTCGCGTCTATGTTGGCTACAATAATGCATTCACTATGCTGTTCGTAGTAGCTTAGCTGCGCTCCTATTCTTTATTCATTATTAAACCTACCTATATAATATAACATTCTTGTAATAATGGCAATTCCTACAAGAAATCGTTGTTTTCATAAAAAAATGGTCTTACTGGAGCTGAAACGGATCTCTGACACACAGAAGGCTATGAAATGGAAGGTCCATGTTTAACACAATCAGCCAAGTGTCTACATGGAGGAATAGGAATTCTACTTCTTCCTGGAAGTTGATTTTACACAGGTGTGCATTTTCGGAAGCTCCGGCAGTCTCATGGCGTTCAGTTGCTATTTTCGGAAGACTTGACGGAGATTCAGTACTCACTGCTTCCTTTGTTATAATTTTTCTTCTCTGTTCTAAGAAATATTATCCTCAAAAATTTTGTCCTTCGCACGAATTACATACAAACACTTGGAACACCACGCAGCGTGTTCAACCTATGGATTGTGCATTTCTTCTCATCTTTCAAACCTCCACCACAAAGGAAACGCATGGTTTGATTCTTGTTACAAGAATAGAAGAATCAGGCTTCAGTTAGTTTTTTAGGACGTTGTTTAACGGTTAACGACGAACCATCAAAGGATGCCAGGCTCGCATCATATTTGCTATATTTAGGGTGATCAAACCGAATATCCAGTACACATCACATGTTGAACTGCGTAACAGTGCTGACTCATGAGATAAATGTAGGGGTATTTTCTCTCGGTAAAGGTCACAGGTACACTGTCACAGACATCCAGTACGTTAGAGACAGACTTACTTTCAAAGCCCCCTTATGTACCCTGAAGATCTATGATGACGGCACTTTTACTCACGCCACCTATTGCACATTTGCTTGAAGATGCAAGTCCCTAGCTCATCTGCACTATTTTTCTGTTTGCGTGTTGGTTTGTCATATGTTCCTACATTTCTAAGAAATGTAATCTGATTTTCTACCAAGTGGGTGTGCAACAGTTGTGCAACCCGCCTGTAGATAATTCGTGTTGGTACTTCTACAATCAAGATTTAAAAATAAGTAAAAAACTATAATCTGTAGATATACTTTTTGTTTATCATGAATGTTACTGGGAAATTTAATGTCCAGCATCTGTGGTGAAGCTGAAATTTCCACCGTTATCAAGGGATGCTCCTTGAGTTTTAGATAGAAAGACAGAAAAGGCGTGAAGTGTATGAATGCACGGAAGTTTAGGTGAACAATGACATTTGCATCCACACTCCACAAGTCACCTTATGAGTCACGGGAGGGACGATTGTTGGTAAGCCTGCAAGTACCTCGAATCTCTCTAATTTTGCCTCCACGATGTTTTTTCGAGACATACATAGAAGGAAGCAATCACAGAACACTTCTCTTGTAGCGTCTGGCGCTAGAGTAAGCTGAGCATCCACACTAACGAAATGGAGTTGCAACGGAAGGCGCTGCCTCCCTACATCAATCATTTTTGGCAGCTTGGTACGCATACTACCACGGACATCACTGCTTTTATCCTTTTGTTTGGTGATCACTACTGCTTTCAGAGTCCTGTTCGCGTAGAGAGTGGGCTGAGTTTTATAGTATCGCTGGTTTCAGAAGCCATCTTGATTTTTTTCGAGGCCTGTACTTCGCGGTGAGAGGCAAATAAACAGTTTAACATTAGTTTGTAAGTGATATATGCCTGCATGTTCATTAGCATTGAATGTTTCACTGTTGCATTTAGCTGCAATGTCTGAAATCATAATAAAATGGTGCCTAGATGCACTCTCTGAGTTCATATATATAACTTCACAATATGATATAAGTTCTTATTTTTAAACGAAAGTGCATTCAAGTGTTTTTTATCACAATTTATTTGTTTTTCAAGCACCATAAATGCAATCCATTCACTTGGAAAACGATAACAGAGTTGAATTACCAAGAAATTTTCGCTTCAGCCCCAAGTGCTAGAACGGTTGGTAGTCAAACGAAACTTAGTAGCGAACAGTAACACCGTTCAGATGCAATATTGTTATACTAGGTGACGCAAGAAATGATTGAGCTAAATGAAAAGTCTGGACGCTCTGTCAAGATGCAGCTGACCCGTACATACATGTGACATGACTGGAGCGATTTTGCAGATGGTGCGTGAACTGGAGACGTGCGTGTGGCGTTAGGCTTGTTACCTCAGCACTCGTTATGGCACAGGCTTTATTGATGGACGTCTGCTACTGTGTGTGGCCACTTTCAACATTGTATAGACAAGGTGTCTAGTAGGAAATTTTACATATCTGAAATAGAAAAGTACTTATTTTTGATTAATGGCTGGTCACAGAAATTATTTAAATCACAATTAAGTTTGCTTCAGTGTTCTCGTGCAAATAGTCCACGAGGTACGAGGGTGAAACTACACATATCAAAAAAAGTTCTGCATCACCTCGGGTCCGAGAGTTCCTGAACCTGCACAAAAAATTGGAATAGAGAGCAACATAAACATTTTTCCACCATTTTTATTGCTCATGAAAGCCACACATTGCATGTTGTACCACCATACAGCGAGACCTTCAGAGGTGGTGGTCCAGATTGCTGTACACACTGGTATCTCTAATACCTAGTAGCACGTCCTCTTCTATTGATGCATACCTGTATTCGTCGTGGCATACTATCCACAAGTTCATCAAGGCACTGTTGGTCTAGATTGTCCCACTCCTAAACAGCAATCCGCCATAGATCCCTCAGAATGGTTGGCGGGTCACATCGTTCATAAACAGCTCTTTTCAATCTATCCCAGGCTTGTTCGATAGGGTTCTTGCCTGGAGCACGTGCTGGCTACTCTAGCCACTCTAGTCGAGCGATGTCGTTATCCTGAAGGACGTCATTCACAAGATGTGCACGATGGGGGCGCGAATTGTCGTCCATGAAGACGAATGCCTCGCTAATATGCTGCCGATATGGTTGCATTATCGGTTGGAGTATGGCATTCACGTATCGTACAGCTGTTAGGGCTCCTTCCATGACCACCAGTGGCGTACGTTGGCCCCACATAATGCCAGCCCGAAACAGCAGGGAACCTCCACTTTGCTGCACTCGCTGGACAGTGTGTCTAAGGCGTTCAGTCTGACCGAGTTGCGACGATTGTCTGGTTGAAGGCATATGCGACACTCATCGTTGAAGAGAACGTGATGTCACTTCTGAGCTGTCCATTTGGCATGTTGTTGGGTCCATCTATACCGTGTTGCATGGTGTCGTGGATGCAAAGATGGACCTCGCAATGGACTTCGGAAATGAAGTTGGGCATCATGCAGTATTGCACACAGTTTGAGTCGTAGCACGACGTCCTGTGAGTGCACGAAAAGCAGTTTTCAACATGGTAGCGTTGCTGTCAGGTTTCCTCCAAGCCATAATCCGTAGGTAGCGGTCATCCATTGCAGTAGTAGCCCTTGGGTGGCCTGAGCGAGGCATGTTATCGACGGTTTCTGTCTCTCTGTATCTCCTCCATGTCCGAAAAACATCGCTTTGCTTCACTCCGAGACGCCTGGACACTTCCCTTGTTGAAAGCCTTTCCTGGCACAAGGTAACAATGCTGTCGCGATCGGACCGCGGTACTAACCGTCTAGACATGGTTGAACTACAGACAACATGAGCCGTGTACCTCCTGCCTGATGGAAAGACCGGAACTGATCTGCTGTCGGACTCCCTCTGCCTAATAGGCGCTGCTTGTGAATGGTTGTTTACATCTTTGGGCGGGTTTAGTGACATCTCTGAGCAGTCAAAGGGACTGTGTCTGTGATACAATATCCACAGTCAACGTCTATCTTCAGGAGTTCTGGGAACTGAGGTAATGCAAAACTGTCTTTGGTGTGTGTATTTAAAAAAATGAGAACTAATTTAAAAAAGCATTGTTTTTTCATTTATTAATAAATACTAATGCATCTACCAATATCATATCTGTTTGCACGGCACTCACTTTCAGAGACCTAGTGCATATCACCAATAAATTTACACGACTCTCCACCGAGAACTCAGAGGATTCATTCCATAGTTACAAATCATTTTTCGAAGGAAATTTTACATATATTGTAACTTTTAGAAAACGACAATAATTTCTTAAATTTTTTCAAGTGGACAGACTTTTAGTACAAGCACTTTTTTGTGGATCGAAACCCCCTGCCATACAACAATATTTGCCAAATAATTGTTTTTTATACACGCCAAACTCAGTATGTATGTAAATTCGTCGATGGGTGGCTATTAACCCCTCCTACTCGGAACCAACACACAGTCTATGTTGCATTATACCTCTCACAATGTCACTGAATACATTTTTTACATTTTCACTTGCTGGATATTTTTGATCATCTGCAAAACATATAGCATCACGTAACACCCAGAAGCTTGCAACAGTTTGTAATTTTTACAATATATTATAGGTTTTCGCGCGATCGAATACTTTAACTGCTGTGCCACTAAAAAAACAAACTATATTGAGCATTAAGATGGTCGCTACTGGTGTTGCTGTTGCTGGGGAAAACATTAATGTTGATTGATCCTGGTCTGAACTAATTGTTTAATTGGCTCTCAGTGCACAACAGTCTATTGCACAAGCAATATCACTGTATTTGCATGAACTGAACCTTCCTATGATGTATAACTACCACTATTTCTACTACCATCTCAAATGCACTGTCTGATGGAATGCCGACTCTGACACATTGCGAACCATAGTCGATCAAATAAAATAATCTTGTGAACAGCAGCACCACAACAACCACTAGATGAGCAGGTGGATTTATACATGCATGTAGTCCTTCCATCCCCAACCCAGTTGCTGATGCCTATCAGCCACTTCTCTATACCTACCTATGTGTAGCGACTTCTCCAAGGCGAATTCGAGAGAGAGAGAGAGAGAGAGAGAGATAGAGATGTGTGAGAGTGCGCCTAAACGTGTGTGTATGCTCTGTACCTATGCTTGACATTGGGTCATAGGCCCTCTGTTCTCTGTGAGAAGGCAGCATGATGATGTGCCCTCCACCATCCACTGTACAGCCACTTGTGGAGTAGTATTCGTTTAAACCTTGGAACATCTAACCAAATACCCTGTGAAATATGTTTATCATTTCAATTGCAACAAAAATCACATATATAGGTAGCTTGTCCTAATATTGTGCACCTATAGACTTTACTGTGTGTAGCGCACTGTACATTGGTTGGTTAGCTAAATGCAAAAACTTATGTGTGGTAGGCACTCTGTAATATCTGTTTTGTTTAATACATATTACACATTAGATGTGGCAGTGGAGTAGAGTTTCTGTGTAAATGTACTAATCCTAATATTGTTGACACTGTGCAAGATACATGTTGTATAAGATGGGATTATTGCGAGAATTACTTTGACTTTCTTCCACAGAACATCAAAGACACACACATATAGGTTGGATATAGTGAAATACTAGTGTGATTATAAATCCATGATCGCTATGATGTACTCCCATGTCTTGATGGCTGTGGCACAGAATTCTGACTGGAGAGGCAACCATCTGTGGCCTGATGTCAGTAGTTTGTAAATAATCACATGGAAACGACATTCTACAGAACACCTATCTGTGGTGTCAAAATTATACAGCCGATCCCATTTGGTACTTAGCTGATGTGGTTTCATTCCTGGGACACCTGTGGCAGTGGTGGGTATTTGAGCACTGACTCTTTGCTAAGGAACTCTTACGCTAATATTTACTGTCATTTTACAGATACACTAATTCGTTATTAATGCTGTGATGTATCTTTTTTAGCACAGCTCAGTTGAGGCCTCTTTGTGGTAATAGTAATAGCCTCTGACTGGAGTAAGGGACGGAGAGAAAGGAGTGAGATCAATTACTTTTTTAGTTAAACGCCAATCCGAAGAACTCCACTTAACATCGGAAGTCTCCTGGCTAAGAATTGTCATGATTATGATATGAGTTCACCCACCTCACCAGTTACTGGTGCCACAGTAGCGTATAATGCATTCTCTTCGATATATGGTGTTTGTGACAAGAAGAGATTCAGTTGCTGTTGCTGCGAAGGCATCTCAGTATATTTATTCTTCTGCATACACATCCTGCATCCAGAAACCTTTTTTTAAACCAGATATATGTCGCTGGCGTGAATGTGAGCGAGAGACAGAATAAAGGAAGAAGAGTAAATGAGTGTACCAGCATTGAAAGTAGGTTCTAAGATGTATTTGTGTTAAAACTAAAGTCTGTTAAAACGATGATTATGTAAAAAATGGCACTGCACAAATAGTATCATGATTCATGAACAAAGGTTTCAGTGACTTGTGGAGGCATAGTGTTAAGCATCACCTGCAGACAGTGCTAGTGACTTCGTGAGTAGAAGAGAAGAATAGGTGGCTATACCATATGCTGCTGTAATTACATTATTTTGTCTCTTTTTCTGTAAACATATTTAAAAGACACGAAGATGTCGATTTCGTTTTACATATCTTACGTGAACTGCTGGACAATATGTAGTTAATGAGATTTTGTACATGAGCCAGCCAGCTTGCCGAATAATTTTCACACAACGCTGTGTGTGACGCGCGGTTCATATGTATGTACGGTAGCGCAATACTTAGCAAACGCGCTTTGCATCGAATGATGTTTTTCGCACTGACACACAGCACTGTAGCTTCTGGTAGAGAGAGAGAGAGTTGCTGACTGTCGTCTACGTCGCTCGGATATCACTAGTGCGTGTACGCTCTCGGCGAAGACCACTTGCCTGTGACCTGGTTTCACATTGTTACGCGCCTCAGAGGTAAGGTAGCGGGCACAGTATTTATCTGGTGCGTGCTCTGCCAGCGCAACGTTGCGGCGACGCCACACTGGTGTTTAAATTGTAATTATTATAGCACTTCTACATAACAAATAATGTTTAAGTCAGCCATCCGTGTGTGGTTTGAAAGAATAAGTACACACTTTGTAGATATTCTGGTTAGGGGAGCACACACATCTCCAGCTGGTGTTGCCTGAATTGCTACGACTACTCCCTGCTCCTAGATTAGTGCTAGATTAACAGTAGCTATCCTCCTATACTATGCAGTTATTGAAGTAGATTGGTGGGGTTTAGTCCCTAATGCTAGTTTAATTGCAGCTATATTTCCGACTCCCTTGCTTCGCAGCCAGAGGAAAAACAATTATTAGTTAGGTATACATTTGTTTCTGATTACATTCTCAATACTAACATTGTGGCTGTTTTGCATTGGGGAGTGTCAGGAATTCACAGTAGGCGGGTAAATCTGCATTTTTGGTGGTGCACAATACATCGGCGACTGTACCGAGCCCTTGGTAAGTAGCAATAGTTTGTTTTCTGAAATATACTTCCTAGAGTACATTATGGCTGTCGCATGTTTTGGGCTGTGGAAGACAGGTAACAATGGTTTTAAAAGCCAATGCCCTAAGCATATTAAAGGCAGCCATATGCATAGAGGAGTTAGTATTTTTACAGGCCTTTTGTAATTATGCTACGGTGTCCTTAACTTATAATGAAAAAACGTCTTATTTCGCTGTTACTTGCAAAAGAACCTGATCACTTTAGTACAGGGTATAAATGTAACTGCTGAAAAGGAGGAGTGGAACTAATTTATTATCTTAATGTCAGACAGCTACTTACTGACACATCTGCATTTTAATCTATTCTACCAATTTAATTTCAATTTTTACTATCAATACTCCAATTTTATAGCGAATTTGCAGATTTTGTGGCAAATTTCCCAATTTCCTATCAATTTTAATGACCAATTTGCCAATTTAATTATGGCCATGGTCTTTGTCAGTCATCCCAAACCTCTCAATAGTATGAATAGACTCATGCAGTTGTTCTATTCCATTGCTGGGTATGTAAGTTATCTTTTTATAAAAAATTCTTAATAAACCATTAGTTCTTTTGTTATATCATTGTTATTATTTACAAACAAATATTTCACTGAAAAATCTACTGTCCACAGGATAGGTTTGAGAAAAATAAGACGATTTTGTATGACAATATTATTTATTAATATTTTTTGATATACCATTAAAACAATACATTGGTTGCAGTAATTCATCATCTTTAAATATGTCCATCGATTCTTTTTTCACTGACGATTGTGATGACAGGAACAGTTGTTGTACTGCTTTGCCTGGTTCTGTAGTTCTTCTGCCAGGGAAAGAAATAGTAGCTATAAACGAATATATTAATAATGGCATTAATAATAATAATGAAGGGAAAGCTACTTACTTTTCAAGTGTGGGTAGGGGTAGCTGGCTGTGTTGCACAACTCAGTCATTTCAAAAAGGACAGGTAGTTCCAGCAAATATAACTCATTGTCTTGGAGAAGTCATGCATCTTCAGGCTTATACATCTCTTGATTCCTGAATAATTCGAATAAACTCTCATTATGTCTCTCCATTCTTGATGTAGTCACTGCAGATAGACTCGACTCAGATTTCAAAAAGCATAAGCTGTTCTGTAAAATACAGGTCATTTTCTTGGGAAATCCAACCAGGTCATGCATCTTCATACCATCCTGCTGCATTGACGTTATTTGTTGAACAGTCTGTCTGCTCATACGTCTCTTGATGCTGGGCAATCCCAGCAAACTGTCATACACTCTCCAATTACTATTTCTTTCCAGTCTTGACGAGGCCGTGAATACATTCCTCTGACGGATACTTGCAGTAAATGCTCTTATTAAAGACCTCTCTGCTTGAAATAAGTGCCTCATCAATTGAGCACACGAGACCTGACACTTTCTGTAAGGTACAAACCTTGAATGAGGAACAAGCACATCTTTGTAATAAAAAATGGGGGAGCAGAGCTTCATACTGTTTGGCCTAGAGCTACAGCACAAGCTGCAATGTGATTAGCTCTTGCCCAAGAACATCGTAATGCAATTGGTCAACCTTCCCCTCCCCCCTCCTCTCCTCACATCTCTGTGGTGGGGAGCAAACCTGGAATATGACATGCACAACTGTGTCAGCTGTAATATGATACCAATAACCATTTCAAGGCTGGCCAGAATGCCCATGATACCCAATTAAAGCTGTTGGGGCAGCTTCTGGACGCATGGAAAGAAGCGTTAGGAACAGTAAGCCAACCCCAAAGGATTAAAATTTTTGCTATCCAGAGGTAGTAAGAAGACAATATAACAAATAAAGCAATAGTTTCAAAAAATTCAGTTTAAAAATACAGCATCAGAAAGTCCAAGATGCACATAATAAACCAGAAGAATTAGAAGTGTCATTAACAGCATTTTCATAATGTTGTTAAGAAGAATTCCTCTAACAGCTGCCAAAATTGTTGTTTTATTTAAACACAACCGGTTTCACGCCTAAAGTCGCATCATCAGGCGCAACAGTAGTAAAAGGTGTTAGGTGTACCCATCGCTCCTACTCAAGATTTTTTATTCAGTGAATGTTGTCTACATTACATTGCTGAACGAAGGGTGACAATGTAATAAAGACAATATTCACTGAATAATATATCTTGACTTGGAGCAATGCAGACAACTATGAGCTTTTAACATTGTTGTACCTAATGATGCGGCTCTAGACAGCGAAACTGGTTGTGTTTAAACAAACGACCAGTTTACCAGCTGATATCGGAAATATTCTTATCCTAACAGCGATGCTCAGAGGAAAAGTATTTTGTGATTTTCATAATGACAGCGCATGGTTTAAAGGAGATTGAATTGAAGATTTTCACCCTAATGGGATATAAAAATCTAGCATACTACTGCAGAACTAAATATAAGTGGAAGAGAAGAAATATAACTGGACAGCAAGGTAAGGGACCACACTCTACAACAGAGCTCAAATTTCAAAGAATTTTCCTTTGAAGTAGCAGAAGTAAAAAAAAAATCATGTGAGAATAATGCTTTCTTATACCAATATATCGATCAAATACCAAGCTCAAGCATTGAAAGTTTTTTACTGGAAGCTGATGTGCTACAACATAAAATCATAAAGTAATACATTCTTATAAAAATAGAAGGATCTTGTATGCAGGTATTCTAAAAGCAGTGCTTGTGTTTTCACTGGACACAATATAAGCACTGCTTACTCAGCATAAACCGAAAACCAAGGCGTTTGAAGCTTACTACAATGGTGTTCAAAACTTAAGTACAAAGTGATTTTTGCATGATGTACCACTGCAACTTAGCTTGATGAAACTTGGACCATTGTACATTTCTTTCAATTACTTTCTGTACTAAACTGTAACGGTATGTAATCTTTGGTCCAAGTTTAATAGAACTATGTTACTTGGCAGTGAAACAACAAGCCAAAGCTACTTTTGTATTTACGCTCTGCACACTAATGTAATATTCCTTGGCACGCATTACCTAATATGTTACTACACAATATTTTTGCATTAGCTTTGCAGATTTTTCGTGATTCTCAGTAAAATTCGTTAGGTTCCGTTTCAGGAAAGGAGTGTTGTTCTCTGAATGGACTGTACAAGCAGTGGCTGTATCGCAGAGAATTGCAGATACCTGCTATCTCTAGTTCCCAAGTAACACACTTGGTGTCATACCACTCAGAGCGAAATCTTGAAAATCGTAGGACAGCACCGGTGTGTATGTGGCACGAGAGTGAATGTGGCACAACACTGATAATCAGTTTCCAAAAGGAGAAGATCTTAAGACAAATGGGTACCCTACAACTCACCCATACATCATAGTTATAAACCTTACATATAGCATTTCAATATGAAGCTTTACAACAGCAACAAATGGGTGTTACAATGCCCTAATATGCATAATCTGAAAAAATCGCTGAACTTGAGTATCTACACAGTGAATATAATCAAAAGCTGAAACATCATTTAAAACATTCTTCTGTATTTATAGCAGTGTAAAACCTGATGCAGAATTACTTGAGTGCTGCTGTTTCAAACATGTGAATCTGATCTCATGCTAGTTCTTTTCACCCTCCGTGAAGTAGTAATTGTCACGCATGAAGAGATATTGCAGTTGCGAAACTCAGAAGTAATCTTTCTCATACGCTAAATGTTATCCGCATTAAGCCCACACTTGAATGAACTGAATTTATCCAACACTCACAACCTCCACAAATGTATTATAAATCGTGACGATTCCTAGGAACACTAAGTTTTTATCACAGACATCTGCTGCATGAGTCAAAAATGTGAACTCCACTCACCAACGTCCTCAGTGGACGAAAGACACACAGCAAGAAGATGTTAGAATGGACACTGTACATGCAAATCCACATTCTACCACACAAAGGCTGGTCTCATGGAAACAGATGTGGTCGCCTGCCCTATTCCGAATGCACCACCACCAAGCGAGGTGGCGCAGTGGTTAGACCCGCGTCCGGCCATCCTGATTTAGGTTTTCCGTGATTTCCTTAAATTGTTCGAGGCAAATGACGGGATGGTTCCTTTCAAAGGGCACGGCCGACTTCCTTCCTCGTCCTTCCCTAATCCGATGAGACCAATGACCTCGCTGTCTGGTGTCTTTCCTCAAACAACCCAACCAACCCAACCGAATGCACCACTGATGTTCACTATAGACACTAGTGACGCTGTGATCCAGCCATCGGCGCAGTCCTTCTACAAGTAGTGGACAGCGATATACAACTCCTCTGCTTTTCCTCAAAGAAACTTACGGCTTTACAATGAAGGTCGTCCACGTTTACGAACTTTTTACCATTTATTAAGCAGTACTATACTTTATGAAGGACATTAAAGGGTGACAGGTGGTGGTATACGCAGACAAAAAACAACTGGCAGATGTAGCATGTCATGTTATCAAAGGATATCAACCACCAATTTTTTTCGGCACCTCGACGTAATATCACAAAATGCAACCGATTTTCGACAGTTACATGGCACTGATAATATAACTGCAGAGTACCTCTCACGCATCAACATCATCTCACTGCACTGGGACTTTGCCACCATTGCAATTGAGCCAAAACTCTAACCATGAATCATATACTCAAACAACAACAATGCTTCAAACCTACAAATCGAGCAACAAGCAGTGCTATGTATGGACGTTCGTTTACTGCATCATGTTTCATAAAAGAGAGCGAGGTACCTAACACCATGCACTAATCGATATTCGATCAATTTCACATCCTGGCTGACCCAGGTGTCTGCCCCATTGCACAGCTTGTGACTGAATAGTTCGTGTAGCTGAATGTCAAATGGGACTATCAGACCTGCATGCAGATTTGTGCACCATGTCAACACAACAAGGTTGGACATGCACAACCACCACTTGGTCACTTTGATGTAATGTGCTCCACTTCTGGCATGTGCTCTTGTATCTCATCAGTTCCCTCCCAGTATTGAAGGATTCAAATATATTTTGTCAGTCATCGACCATTTCTCATGCTGAAGCAAATCAGCACATATTTACCATATCATAGTGGAATCTATTGTTCAAGTCTTAATCGAGGTGTTGGTGTCACAGTTGAGCTGCCCTGAGACAATCACTGAGTCTGCACAATGCAATGCACTCATGAAGTACATATCCACAAAGTAACAGTCCAGTAGAACACCAGCATCAGACTCTTAAGACTGCAATCACTTGTCATGCAGAGACCGGAATTTAAGAATTATCATGAGTGTTGCTTTGCATCCACACTGCATAAGAAGAAGAAGTACTGTTTGGGTAACCCTAATCCTCCCAGTAGACTTTGTCCTACCAGCAACCACACCTGCCCTGACTGACCTACTGGCTTTAAGCAACAAATAAAACAGCACATTCCTATTCGCAGATAGCACCCCTGATGGCACATGCTGTGCTGAAAAAATTTACGCACAAAGCGATAGCAGAATGTGAATATGTCATACTACATGATGCCATTTGCCTATTCTTACAGCCTCCTTTTTCTGGACCAATCCAGTTTGTGACACATGGACCACAGACTTTCGATTTTCTCTTCAAAGGTAAAGTGACTAACATCTCCCTCCATGAACTTAAGCCAGCATGGGTACTCCAGGATTCCGGCAATGCTGGTGATGGCAAAGCAGTTGCACCTCAACTGAACATTGATGAACAACTTAACAGTGATGTGAACAGAGAGAGCAGACTACTTCTTGAACCTGGAGTCAACTCCATCCATGCTCACGACTTCCAGCCTGAGGAACTAAGCACTGAACTTGTCAATGACAACTTAATTACTGATGCACAGCATGACCTTCTAGACATTTCATGCACTCCAACCATCCAGATACTCACCCACATCAATTGCCTACCTACTCACATAGACTCTCTCATCTTCTTTTGCTAACACCTTTGTCCCACAGTTTTGCGCAGGGTCAGCATGGTTACAACAGATTTGGTAAGATTAATTTGAAGGGATGCCCTTCCTGCCACTACCCCATACCCCCCGGGATGGAATCAGTGTATCCCAGCTGTCTGCATCTAATGTAAATCATGAAAGAGTGCAAACGTGTTGAAAATGTCTGCGAGTCGTGTAACTGAGGCGGAACGTGGGGACCAGCACACTATTCAGATTAGATTAGATTAGATTAATACTTGTTCCATAGATCATGAATACGACACTTCGTAATGATGTGGAAAAAAGCCTAAAACCACATCCAGGCTGGCTGGCACACCGGCCCTCACCGTTAATCGAGCCAGCGTGCCTACCCGAGTCCAAGAAGCAGTGCATTAGCACTCTTGACTAACCTGACAGGTCCACCTATTCACATTGACTGCGTGGCCTTATCCTCATGCCTGTCATCGGATGGCATACTTACCAATAGCATACTGACACAGAACTTTTGTCAGCAGTTAAGCCGCTCCTGGCACTGGCAGCAAAACCAATGTCACAACTACGCTTGACAACACCGTCCCCAAATCAATCTAGATTCGGCCGCCCTTCACAGCCATCGGCGCACCTGGTACCATATCAATTGTATACCGTTTCTGCCACATTGCAGATGCCAAGAAATAGTCCAGCTGTGCAGCTCTGCCTCATACAGCAGCCAGCCATGATATGACTGGACACTTACATCTGTGTCTGGGTCACACCATTCTTGATGAGTGCCATCGAGCTCTCCTTTTAGTACTCCCCACTATGGCACGGCGGGATGGGGGGGGGGGCACAATTCTATGGGGAAGCCAGTACCAATAATGATCTTAGCCATGGAATGCGAAGTATGTGAGGCTAAGACTGGAGGACAGTTTTGTTTAGCACATAGTTCTGTGAAGTCGTGCTGTACTGTACTAGATCATAATAAAGTTTTATTAATCATAGCCATGTTGCCTACATTATTAGTGAATCTCCCCACATATGCAATGAAGATCTACCACACGTGTTAGTCAGAACTTGCACATAATCGCTAAAAATTTCATGTGGATCTTTTCTTTTTATTTAAGGTCACAGATGGTGATTACATATACCCCTGGAGAAATGCATCATAAAATTTGTAGAATTTTATTGTGTAATGACTCCAAACTGCATACTGTGAAACTGTAAAACTCTTTGAACTTATTGTTACTATTCCTGCATCCTGTGTCTCAGTTGAGAAAATCTTTTCAGTTAAATATGTAAGTAGCTCACAAACAAAAGAATAGCTTACAAACTTAACTCTGTTGTCAACTGAAAATGATCTCCTGTGGCATCTGAGGCCTGAGTTTTGGTGATCAAGGACTTTGCCAAAAGGGTAATTTCGTGTTTAAAAATTCCATTTTATTCTATTGCAACTGTTTAACATAACGAAATGTTTAGTACATGCCACTGGTTGAAACACAGTGGCTGTGCAAAAAGTTTTTATGATAGTGTGAGAACATGTAAAAAGCCCAGCAAGATGTACAAAAACAAGAAGCACATTGACATGCCATGTTCTGTCAAATATGTCTGCAGGCAGATAAAACGTCCAAGTTGTGAATACTGTTTTTGCAGACCATTTGGACAAACAACTGAACTGCAAGATATTTTTTTTGTAGACCATTCTGGACATACAACTGAACTGTGGGACGTTGTAAAAGGTAAGGGAAACATAGTGGCTGAAGCCAGACAAACTAATTTTGGTAGCCAAAAAATTTTTCTAGCAGCAGAAAAATTGGATGATATGTATATAGATGGCGGTCTAGCAGAGATATGGAATCTTCCTGTGACATATTAAGCCACCATATAAATATAGGTTTTACTAAAGTATGCAGAACTGGTGGTTATAAACAAAATAAGAAATGTAGCACCATGAAAATGAAAAAGTCATGAAATTAATTAATTGGGCCTTACGAAAATTAGCAGAAAGATAACAGGCAGGCCAGTTACGAAGCTTACAGTTGTAAAATGAAAGAATACAATACTAATAATAATAATAATTTTATTAGACCATTGCACCAATAGACGATGGCGCACACAGAGTACAGTTAAACTAAACTAACTAAACTTCATCCCAACAGGTGTCAACAGACCAGAAGAGTGCTGAATCAGCCTATAGGAATCACTGATGCGGTGATGGAGGGGCTGCGTTGGCACACTGCTCTCCCAGCTGTTGTCAGTTTTCATGACAGAAGCCACTAATTCATAGGGAAGTAGAGCCTCAATTTGCTTCACAAGGACTAATTGCACCATGTTGGCCAACAGCGCTCAGTAAATGAGAGGGTCATCCAACCAAGTGCTAGCCAAGTGTGACAGCACTTAACTTAAATGACCTTAAGGCTACCGGTGTTACCACTGTGTCAAGGCCGTTGGCCACATACTACAATAAATCTGATAATTTAAAAGAAATAACAGGCTAGTTAACAAGATTACATCTTTATATTACAGTAGTAGGGGGACAAAGAGGGCATTGGTGCATTTTGTAGGTTGCCTACATCTGGGGCAAGTATACACTCAGGGGCAAACCTATAGACCCTCTGGGGATAATCCACCCTTTTGATTGACAGGTTATGATCCCTTGGGGATAAACTACTCTTTTGATTGACAGGTCGTTAACCTACTGTTCTCCCACGTCTCCCCCACCTCCTCCTCACCCCAAAAACTCAGGAAACCCCCAAACCTCCCACCCTCCCCCTCGCTGATGCAAGCACACTTTTCACAGCAGTTTGTTTGATGAATTAATTAAATCGACCAATTAATTAAATCTACCTTCTGGAAAACACCCTAGCTCTCCTCCTTCCCTTCCCATCCCGGTAATTGGCGAGAAAAAGATCCAGTTGATCGGTCATTTGGAGGTAATTGGATTGCAATGTATAGAATATTGTTTAAAAAATTTAGACAATATGTGGAATATTGTTTATTTATTTATGGCTGTGTATGGAATATAATTGATTTATTTCGTTAAAGAATTTGTTAGGAAATCGATTGCAGTGTATGGAAATTGTTTAAACAATTTAGACAATGTATGGAATATTGTTTGTTTAAAGAAATTTGGATTCAAGGTATTGCATGGAATATGGTTTATTCATTTAGTTAAAGAATTTGCTGGGATATTGACTGCAATGTATGAAATACTGTTTATTGAAACAAAGTACAGGATGGTGTATCGAAAATAGTTTATTTAAAGAATTTCTCATGAAATCGATCGCAGCATTGAATATTTAATCAATTGCGGCACTTTATTATTCTGAATAGCGCTTGGAAACGCGGAGAGGCTTTCTTTGTACCCGCTGCTGGCGTCAGGTATGTTAATACTCTTAATTTCCTCAGTTTTCGAAGCACACTGGTGTCTAAGACGGGAAAATAGGAACTAATACACATCTTAAAGTGTATGACATATTTCGAAGGACACCGTCCCTTTCTGCAGATGGGCAAATTACAACTGCAAGACAGAGTCCAGTGGGATGTATTGAGAAGCACTAAACACGACATACATCAACCGCGATCCGATAGATAGTAATAATCTGTTCGTGGCTAAATGTCAGAGATAGCTACTGAATGAGAATCTGACGTCGAGATTGGGTTTTTAAAGCACTATGTAACCCCTAAGCTGCTTCTCTCTGCTACATTAGGAAGTAGGAGGGCCTACTGCATGATAGGGTAGAGATAGGAGCAAATACCACTGCAAGACAGAGTCCACCATGATGTATTGAGAAGCTCTGAGCACGACACACTTAAACCACAACCCAGTCCATAGCAGTAAGGTGTCTTGGCTAGATGATGGAGACAGCTGAAAGTATGTGCACATCCCACTCACTCACCATCCAGACGTCCACACGTGGTGGGGCATGGGTGTGTGTGATGACCTTAGGTTTGTTAGGTTTAAGTAGTTCTAGGGGACTGATAACCTCAGATGTTGAGTCCTATAGTGCTCAGAACCATTTGAACCAAGTCGAGGCAGTTTACACGAGTTATTTCCGAAGAGAGAAGGAATCGGACAATACAAGCGTTATCACATCTGCAAAGTATCATTACTTATTCTGAAAATACTGTGCAGGCCTATGTCATATTCTATATTCCCTCTAAGTATTCTTTCATCAAGTAGAAAAATTTGTTTTTCTTATCTGTCACAGCCTGCATTACAGAATTAGAATATTAAACTCATTTTTGGCACATGATCGAGTGCTAAGACCTACCACCATACACAGTATTATTAGGACTATATTTCACAATACTTCAAGCATATGAATATTGAGAAGCACCTTTTACTATTGCAGATGCAGTTTATGGATCAACATTCTTTGTTGCAACAGGGTTCCATGGTCTACACGTAATTATTGGAACAATCTTCTTATCAACATGTCTACTTCGACACTCAATAAATCAATTCTCACCACCGTCACCTCTTCACGTTCAGCCTGTCTCTTAAGTAACAGCACAGAGAAGTTGTAAATATAAGCTTTACACTACGTATTACTTTACAAATTCGGTAATACATCTCCCAGTGTAATTGAGATATTCAAATATAGTTAAAAGATATCGCCGCCACGAAAAAAACGCCAAGTCAAGAATCATATCTCCGTTGCCCAAGCCAATGCTTCTATCTGCCAGATGGCATGACATTGATGCCAAATTAACAGGCTAATTAATTGAATTTATCATGAGAGTCACTTTACATGATGAGTAATTTTTCCTTTTCGGTAGTCAGATTACACTCACCATGTAGTTCCAATGGGAGTCCCTGGAGGGAAGACGATGTTCTTATCGAGAAATTCTGTTGTGAACTGACATTTGAAGCTGACCACACAGAAGAACTCTTCCGCTGGCAACATACATTTCGTGTAAGTACCGCACTATTAAAGATGCGATCACGACTATGTTAGAGTCACCCTGCATAAAAGCAGTCTTGGTTCTACAATCACACACAAGAGACGCTGATAGCGCTACACTAACTGATAGAAATGTGTCTGCGATTTGGAATCAAGTCTATCTAACAACCGCATGCCTACATTGGATCCTATGGAGACGTCTTTTAATGATTACAGCCACTGGTGAATTACATTCAAGACACTCTCATATCCAGAAATTTGTCACATTTCTCGAACCTATCTTCCACAGCAAAACTCCAATGCGGATTTAGACAGTCCCTCTGCATCTTGTACCTGTTTCTCAGTTCTGCCCTGCCCTTCCTGCAGCTTCGGCCATGTGATAAACCCAATTTATGTCGGAACTGAAAACAAGTTGGAGAGCGCTATATCTAAAAAATTTCTGCACCAAGTAGAGAAACATGTTGAGCTGAGCTAATGAGACAGGACTGTCTATGGAAACGGGGGCATTTTGTCGCAGCTCTGGCGACAGTGTATGATGTATAAGGCCAGCGCCATGATGATGCTTTCTCCTGCAACACGAGGTAGTACAAAAATTAGTACGGGAATAGAAAGAAGGATCAGGATTTGGCTACTGCATTGCTGTGTGTCTCCAAACCACTTACAGGTACCAGCATACAATGGAGATCTGCTTGCCTCATTTTGTATTCACTCTTGTCAACCATTTGCCTATCATCGTTATATTGTACCATCCAACAGAGAAAATCTACGAACTATAAAAGCTCTGCTAACTTCATCGGATAGAGAACTCAATAAGATTTTGAAACGTCCACTTAGAAAAATTGTGCAAGATTGTGCTTAAACTGACACACAATATTTTTAGCGCACCCAATCTGACTTCCAAAAATCCCTACGAAATAATGGCCCTGACTAACATTAACCTATACGTTTCACAAATTACTTACCTCACCAAAAATCTTCGTTATTCGAACTACTGCAATATAGCGAGCACCACTACTGCCAGCTAAATAAAAGATTCAAACTACGGAAGGCACTAACTACTGATAGGCACAGTTAGCAAGTGAAAGATTTTAATAGAGAACAAACAATGTATTTACCTTAATCGTATATATATATATATATATATATATATATATATATATATATATATATATATATATATATATATATATGTGTGTGTGTGTGTGTTCATGACATCAATTCTTACAAATTTCAAAACTCTGCCATCTCTCTCCCCACGTCCACCACTGCTGGCGGCTCATCTTCAACTGCGCAACGCTACGAGCTCTTAACATCCAGCTGCCCACCACTACAATGGCGAGTATTACAACAATGCCAACCAGCCACTGACTGTACACAGCACAGCCATTGATTTTTCATACAGAGCGCTACGTGGCGGCGGTGTTACCAATAAAAAAAAACCTAAACAGCCTACTTACAGAGCCCCCATGCTCCCCACAAAAAAATCTTACAAATTGTTTTGGGCACTGGCCAATCAATAATGATTTGATAAAATTTTCCATAATTACGTTAAGAAAGATATCAAATGCACACACTTATTAATACAATGTTCGTCAAAAGCTTCAATTTTCTCACAGTCCTGATCATTCAACAAAGTAAAATTGCTGTGTTTTTCTCAAAGTCTGAGTAGTAAAAGAAAATGCACTTGGAAGTAGTGGAATTCCATGCAGTATTGAAGAAGTAGTGTTGTCCTTCCAACGGAAAGACAGTGCTGACTCTTGACATGCAGACAGGTAATGGGCCACAACAGAGCAAACCCACAGCAGAGTCAGTCGAAGTTGAAGACAATTTGTAGGTAGGTCATCACAGAGCACACCCACTGCAGTCCTTGTAGAGATAATGGTATTGGCGGGTCATCAAAGGTGCAGATGCAGTGCAGTCCTTGTAGAAATAATGGTATTGGTGGACCATCTAAGATGCATACCCACTATAGTCCTTGTAGAGACGACCAGCAGCCATCTGTTGCGACTGTGCAGGTGCACAATCACCATCGAAGAGTCTTGCGGAGAATATAGCAAGTCCATGAACCACCACTTGTGCACTCACAAAATTTTTTTTTGACATGTCCTTAGAACCAACAATGCTGTTATCCAGTCTCTTGCTGAATTATTAACACATGTGCAAACACTGTCAGTCCCTACTTCTCACATATTGTCCATATACTATGACTAACAGAAACGTGTGCAGTGAAATGATACTTACAAATTACTTAATTTGATCAGCTGGGGTCAATTACAATATTATAACATAAGAATACAATAACAAAGGTACAAAATGCATCATTAAAGAACATAACAATACAGATAACATTTGTAGTAATACGGGTTTTACAAAAGAATCGAAATAACAAATACATCAGTGTTACAAAAATTATGACATAAGTACATACATAAAAGATCAGAATAACTTTTGAAACATCAACTTCACACATGAGCATTAGAACAAAACAGAATAAATAATGTGTAAACATCTTTATGAAGTAAATATGTTATTAATGCAAATTATATTTGAGGATAACAGTATTCCTCATCATAGTGAATGTAGCTTAGTATTAGGAGAGAAAAAATTCTATGAAACAGTACACAGAGACAGGAAGAAAACAAATACACAAGGGTACACAAACACATGGTGAAATAACACAAAAGGAAAGGACAGGGTTTGTTTTCAGTGTAACATTTGGTACTGCAGTCCAACCCAAAACTTCATTCCATAGATCGTCCCTCTTATTTCAACATTTGCTCCAGCCAAAAAAGAATCCTATCCAAGCATGCTTTCTGTATTCTGTTCACATCCTCTTTCAAAAATAGTTTTTCTCCATTGTACACTACTTTTTTGGCCAAATCATTTTCTTATAGCTTCTCAATGCATTTCTTCCAATTCATCACAACTCGTTCTCTTTTATAGCCTACCCCATCTTAAGCTAACTTAAATCTACTGAGCTCAGATACTAAACTAAGGGACGAGGCAATGCAGCAGCACAAAACAATTAATACAAACAGCAATGAAAAAAATGGAAGGTGTCAAAGCAAGCAGCAATATTAAAACTAATATAAGCAATAAAAAATGGAAGTTGTCAAAGCAAACAGCAATATTACAACTAATATAAGGCAATGCGCAGCAAACAAGAAAAATAAATCCGTAGTAAACTGGCTTAACAGAGTAATACAAAGTCAAATTCAGTAGCACTATACCTGGCAAACAGCAGCAGCAAATGCAGTAACTTATATCTAAACATGACACAGCTCAAGCAGAAAAAATATTACAGTAAAAACAGCAACACAGATAAGGGAAATGTCTATTCACATCTTAATGTCTATATAATTAAAGTGGTGCACCACAAAAAAAACTAATTTTACAAAAGATATTACCAAGTAGTTGAAAAGAAAATTAAGTATGCATTAACTGTTATTAATCCCTTCTTATTGTTTATTCCTTTCCAAGTGCTCCTTATCCGAAGAACATGGATCATAAAATGATTATTTAATAGATCTGTTGACAGAAAGTTTTCACATTAGCAAATGCATTTAATTTTATTTTATAAAACCAAAGCTGTAACACAGCTGGAAAACAGATATCAAATGAAATAAGCAATTATGCAAAGTAAAGAATAAAAACATCATTCAATAGCTATGTGGCATTTCATAAGTCAGTAGTAGTTCTCTCAACTCTCGCAGAAAGACACTTGTCATAATCAGGTGTGCAGATGTAAGAATGTTTCCAAGTAATGAGCGTGTCGTATTTGCGGTGCTTTCTACAAAGGAATGTCAATAGCGAGGATAATTGCCTCTTTTTTTTTCTCCACCTGTGCCTCTGAAAGTCACACACTAAAGACTTTTTCTCAAGGCGGCTGGCACACCTGGCCACTCACAACGCATTACGTCACAGTCACTTACCTTTCTTACGACAGCAGTTTCCGCTACAGTGACAGTCTCATAGTTTCACAGGTTGAGAATTTGCGTTACAAATGTGTAGAAAATAAAGTCCTATAAATATAACAGTGTCAAAAAAATTTTCGTCGGCATTGTAATACATTCACGCATTTACATACATTTCATAACTCTTAAAGCACAATTCTCGGTTTCCAGCATCCTTTTTCACAAACCAGAGTCCCTAACCACTACTCATTATTCCTTACCTTATTACACATGTACATATTCGTCGACACTTCTTCAATATTTCATCATAACAGATACGTAGCATAACCAAATAACTCATATAGCATCAGCTTAAACGTACCTCAGCAGCATAATTCACATCGTCGTAATAATAACATCATAACACCTCAGTCAAATCACAAAAACGTCATAGCTTTCTGCAATAATTTCAAAACCTAAAAAAATTCTCTGCTCATGTCAAAAGTGTCATCTGCCTCAAACGTACTTTAACAATCATGATCCCATACCAAACACATCATTCAATGCTCTCATAGTATCACAATGGTTCTGAAAAAATATGAACATTTCACAAAGTACAGACAAAATACAATTTCATTAGTTTGAAGTTATCCAACAGTGTAATTACGTAAACATCTGTCACTGATGTAGTAAAATAAATGTTTGTCTCTCTCAGTTAAATGATCAGATAGCTGTGTAATTTATGTGTTAGAGAAATATGGTACCGATGTGTAAAGTTGTGTAAGCAAATACCATATTAGCTAGGGCTCCTTGTGCTTGCCAAACACATGATACACAAAGTAAGCGTGTACACCCCTGAGGATTAATGTAATTATACTCTCTGGTGATACACATTACAGCATTGGAATGGAATGTATCATGGAAAACCACTGTAATTCAAAAATCTTGAAAAATAAATGGTTCAAGTACAAAATTAACCACTCAAATGCGTGTCCTGTAGCGCTAAATGTGCGTCTTGTAAGATAATTCTGTGGAAGTGTCGTAGTTATCGTCCTCTGTAAGCAAAGTTCTGCTGAAGTCAATGTACTTACCTCATCACAAACGAAAGTAAAATGCTATGCGTATAGATATCGTAGTTATTACGTACCTTATCGTGATCAAGAAAGTACTATGCTGTAACGTATTGTTGTGCTACGGAAAAGGCTGTCTCATTGTAGCTATACCACAAAAGTTACTACTAAAACATGTTATACTTTCCAGAAGAATTCAGAAAAACTGTGCAGATATAAAACAGATACACCGCAAAAGCACAATGTAAATTGTGTCACACATTAGTAGCGTCGTGATAAAATCGTGTAGCTGTCACATAACCTAACCACTGTGCCATCTGGTATCTCACAGAAAGTACTTTAAACCCAGAATATATCTTCAAGTAAACCAAAATGTTGCATAAAAATCTCATTAGCAGTACCAGTGTATGTCCTAAGTATGTAAGCCTTATAGTCGTTACTTAATCGTGCAACTAACAAGCAAGAATGTAAACACACAATAACTCTGTGTCGTCTGTTCACTATAACAATGCATTCGTAATTTCTGTTTAAACAAGTTCTCTTGGTTCTTGATTGGATAGTTAACTTCAAACATTGTTGCATGTTAACAGATTCTAAGTCTGACAAACCATACTAGAAATGTGAAGTGAAAAATTTTATAGCAAAGACTAAGTTACAAAGCAGATTATCTTTCAATAAACGGTTTTACATGTGAAATGTGGTGCAATCCTTCACTCTTCCTAGTGGACAGAGTTTAAACTTCACAGCAATTATCATGTGGTATACGTCGCTAAAGAATGCTAAAATTGTTCTCAAGGTTAGCGTCTATGTTATTTTTCTCTGAGCCAACCGGCGCACGCGGCTGCCTGCGGTGCGAGTCATTGTCTGTCTCTTTGTCGGCGCGCGTCGTTATTGGAATTAGGAGACCTAACTTCTACAAATTCACCTTGTCAAGAGGGCCCTGCTCTGTTTGAATCCCGCCAGTTCTGCTGCCATTCAGGTCTGTTACGATCATATCGTCTGTCGTCATGTCGATAGATTCCATAGTTTCTTTCTTGTCGGTCACGTGGTGGAGAATTTCTCTCTGAATCGTAACTGCGCGCTGGGCCGTTGCGTCTAAAGTTATTCTGTGTCCCTTGATAATAATTATTTTGGTTCCCATATTGTCTGTTTCTCTGATTGTCTCTGTGATAGTCACTACCGCGGAGAGGTGATCTTTCCCTGTAATTATTACTACTGTGCCAACGGTTGTCATACGGGTGGTGTCTGTTTTGGTCACGATTTGCATTGTGAGAATAGCCTTGTCGTGTCCAGTTATTATTTATTTCATCGCGGAATTGTGACGGCTGTGACCTGTAAGTGTTGTGTTCCTGTTTTCGCGTTCTGCGATTGTCTGTGTCAATTTCCAATTCTTGTAACATTCCCTGAAAAGCTTCAATGTCCTCTTTGCAACGTCCTGCCAAAATAGTATGTCGTAAATATTCAGGCAATTTGATTAAGCAAATGCGGATGAGTTCCGAGGGCCTGTATGGGTTTGAAAGATACTGATTCTTATGTAACATGTCTTCAAAATATTTGACAAGACTGGAAAATTCAGATTGTTCGAAATGTTTCATCATAATGATGCTATGTTTTACTCGGTCTTGTGTAGCTTGAGACCAATATGCTGAGAGGAAGGCATGATAAAATTCTCCTTCACTGTGACAATCGTGAATGACCGATCGCATTCTTACAGCTGGTTCATTCTCTAAGTAGCCACACATAAATTCTAATCTGTGTTGCAGTGACCAGTTGGGAGAAAAACAATGAGAGAATTGATGAAGCCATGCTCGTGGATGAATGTCGTTGCCAGAATTCTTAAATGTTTTGAATCTACGTGTAGTAACGAACAGCTTATAGTCAAAATCATCATGTCGGCGAGTCGCATGTCGGTCATTGTTACATCGTTTCGGCGGCTCCATCTCAAAATTCAATGCGCCTTGCCAATTTCTTTCATAATTTCCGAAGTTTCCTGTGTTATTATTTTGTAATTGTTCTGTATTTCTATGTCCCTCTTCCGGTACTGGGGCGCGAGTGTCCTATGAAATATGTAATTCTTGTATTACTTGAGCCAACTAATCTTGTACTTCCCGCATTTCTCTTTTGTACTGTGTGTTGATTTGATTTTGATTCTGTTTGAATTTTTCTAATTTGTTCATACTCTTCAGTGTCAATGAAGGCTACAGGTCATGGGTCATTCAGATCATCATCTACCTTTGTAGATAAGTTAGTGAACTGATCTGAAAGTTTGGCTACTTTATCCGATAGTGAAATTATTTCCTCTGTGTGTTTTTCTGAACCAAGTTTCAGAGTGTCCATTTGTGTTGAAATCGTATCTACTGCGTCCTTTAAGTTTTCTTGAGTTTTTGCAAGTTGCGTAACCAAATCGCTAGATGCAACTGAGTCAATTTTAGCTTGCAAGGTCTCATGATTTTCATGAACAATAGTTTGTAGTTCTTTTATGGCTACTTCGTGATTCTGTAATTCATTTTCACGCCGCGAAAAAATAGGTTGAAAATGCTCACAAATTTGTGTTTTTACGTCATTACAGACTTTTTGACATTTCGATTCGATTTTATGCAACTCAGTAGTTAAATCTTCACGTGTTTGTTCAAGCGTATGTTCCATTGAGTCTAACTTTTCAAGCTTTTGTTCCATTGCGTCTAACTTTTGAAGATTTTGTCCCATTTGTTTCTGATTTTGTTCAAGTGTTGTGTCTAACTTTTGAAGATTTTGCTGTGTTTGTCTCTGATTTTGTTCCATTGTCTTTAACTGTTGCTGTGTTTGTCTCCGATTTTGTTTCATTTGTTGCATTAATTGCAATAATAATGTATTAGTGTCTAGAATCTGTTCCTCTATGCTTTTCGGCAGTGCATTTGCACCAGCAACATTCACATTTTGACAAGCAAAAAATGTGTCTTGACTTATTTGAGACAACGGTGAGGACGCAAAACCTGAATGTACAGTATTTCCTAGATTGTGTCCTGTCATTTCGGATTCCTGACGCGAGCTGTTGCCGACCGATCGATCGATAATGCTTCCCTGTTCACTAATTGTTTCACTGCCTACGCCATTATTTGCAGGTCGCTCCATTTCCCTATGCACTATTACCAACTTACTACTTTGAACATTAATTAATTCATTACATGGTGGCGCTAACACACTGGTTTCGTCTTCAATGTCATTTCTCACTTTACTTTGGAGCCTAGTATTACGTTTTTCACACGCCATTATTGTCACAATATTTCACACGACAACACAGAAAAACACAATTTGAAGAACAAAAATAAGAGAACACATTAACATAGCACTGAAAATAATATCTAGTTAATTGCAAGCGCAGCTGCGAAATACTTCATGCAAAACTACATGCATGCCACAACTATTTTACTGTACAACAATGAAAGACTGCAACTACAAAGGAAATTCTCTCTATGATTACGCGCTAGCAATAAACAAAGGCTACACTAACTACACAAACTACAAGAAAAAATCAGAAGATTCCAGTGAGGTATCCTCGGCTAAGGGTCGACATAAGAAACGTCCCCTTATAAAAATTGTGCAAGATTGTGCTTAAACTGGCACACAATATTTTTAGTGCAACGCAATCTGACTTCCAAAAATCCCTACGAAAGAATGGCCCTGACTAACATTAACCTATACGTTTCACAAATCACTTACCTCACAAAAATCTTCGTTACTCAAGCTACTGCAATACAGCGAGCGCCCCTACTGCCAGCTAAAAGATTCAAACTACAGAAGTCACTAACTACTGATAGGCACAGTTAGCAAATGAAAGATTTCGGTAGAGAATAAACAATGTATTTACCTTAATAGTGTTCAAAAGTCATTATATATATATATATATATATATATATATATATATATATATATATATATATATATATATATATCAGTCCATGATATCCAATATTACAAACTTACTCTTTCTGATGGACTCACGGCCAGATCATCAGCTCTTAAAATTCCCCCATCTCTCTCCCCACATACTCCACTGCTGGCGGCTCACCTCCAACTGCTACGAGCTGTTAACAGCCAACTGCCCAACACTAGAATGTCGAATATTACTCCAACAATGCAAACCAACCACAGCCTACACACAGCACAGTCAGTGATTTTCATATAGAGCGCTACATGGCGTTACCAACATAAAAACCTAAACAGCCTACTTACGATGTTAATGACTGTCTTTTATTTAAAATCATCCAGTGTGTGTGTGTTGTGGTAGCAGCAGCAACACGATTTACACTGTGCGAAGTCTAGTTTTCTGTGAGACGCAATGGATCAGAACATGTTAATGTCAGTTTAGAACATTCCTGGGGTCAGATACATCACATGATCACACTGACAGAACCACAGGCCCATAGACACAGGCAACAGAGCATGCACAATGTCGGCACTAGTACAGTGTATATCCACCTTTCGCAGCAATGCAGGCTGCTATTCTCCCATGGAGACGATCGTAGAGATGCTGGATGTAGTCCTGTGGAACGGCTTGCCATGCCATTTCCACCTGGCGCCTCAGTTGGATCAGTGTTCGTGCTGGACGTGCAGACCGCGTGAGACGACGCTTCATCCAGTCCCAAACATCCTCAATGGGGGACAGATCCGGAGATCTTGCTGGCCAGGGTAGTTGACTCACACCTTCTAGAGCACGTTGGGTGGCACGGGATACATGCGGACGTGCATTGTCCTGTTGGAACAGCAAAATCCCTTGCCGGTCTAGGAATGGTAGAACGATGGGTTCGATGACGGTTTGGATGTACCGTGCACTATTCAGTGTCCCCTCGACGATCACCAGAGGTGTACGGCCAGTGTAGGAGATCGCTCCCCACACCATGATGCCGGGTGTTGGCCCTGTTTGCCTCGGTTGTATGCAGTCCTGATTGTGGCGCTCACCTGCACGGCGCCAAACACGCATACGACCATCATTGGCACCAAGGCAGAAGCGACTCTCATCGCTGAAGACGACACGTCTCCATTCGTCCCTCCATTCACGCCTGTCGCGACACCCCTGGAGGCGGACTGCACGATGTTGGGGCGTGAGCGGAAGACGGCCTAACGGTGTGCGGGACCGTAGCCCAGCTTCATGGAGACGGTTGCGAATGGTCCTCGCCGATACCCCAGGAGCAACAGTGTCCCTAATTTGCTGGGAAGTGGCGGTGCGGTCCCCTACGGCACTGCGTAGGATCCTACGGTCTTGGCGTGCATCCGTGCGTCGCTGCGGTCCGGTCCCAGGTCGACGGGCACGTGCACCTTCCGCCGACCACTGGCGACAACATCTATGTACTGTGGAGACCTCATGCCCCACGTGTTGAGCAATTTGGCGGTACTTCCACCCGGCCTCCCGCATGCCCACTATACGCCCTCACTCAAAGTCTGTCAACTGCACATACGGTTCATGTCCACGCTGTCGCGACATGCTACCAGTTTTAAAGACTGCGATGGAGCTCCGTATGCCACGGCAAACTGGCTGACACCGACGGCGGCGGTGCACAAATGCTGCGCAGCTAGCGCCATTCGACGGCCAACACTGCGGTTCCTGGTGTGTCCGCTGTGCCGTGCGTGTGATCATTGCTTGTACAGCCCTCTCGCAGTGTCCGGAGCAAGTATGGTGGGTCTGACACACCGGTGTCAATGTGTTCTTTTTTCCTTTTCCAGGAATATATATATATATATATATATATATATATATATATATATATATATATATATATATATATATATCTGTTCATGACATCAATTCTTACAAATTTCAAAACTCTGCCATCTCTTTCCCCACGTCCACCACTGCTGGCGGCTCACCTCCAACTGCGCAAGGCTACGTGCTGTTAACATCCAGCTGCCCAACACTACAATGGCGAGTATTACAACAATGCCAACCAGCCACTGACTGTACAAAGCACAGCCATTGATTTTTCACACAGAGCGCTACGTGGCGGCGGCGTTGCCAATAAAAAAACCTAAACAGCCTACTTACAATTTTACTGCATCTCTCTCTTCCAATACATCGAAAACAAATACCGTCTGTGTGCTGACATCAAGCATTTGTGGCGATCGTATTAAATATACAGGTATTGATCCATTTGAGCAGTAGCCAGTGATCGAAGTTGTTTGCACAGACCAGTGTAAAATTTCATCACCTGTGCTGTAGGAAGACCATATCCCACAGACTATACTGTCCATCCCAAGAGAGGGTTCCTATTTGGTTGTTTGCTACATTGTTTTTTCTGCTGTAATACGCTTTGTACACTGCCATACATTTTGTTTTTCCGCCATGACTTCGAGATCTGTGTCAGGTTCTAAACTGACATTAAAACATTTTGATCCATTGCCTCACACAGAAAATTTTGCAAAAACAGACATAATGTCTTATGGGGCAACAGAAATCAGTGAATTTTATAATGTTACTTAAAAAACTGTCTTGATTGCAAATATTTTCATTCATATGACCGGTTTCGGTTCATTCAGAACCATCTTCAGATCTGATATTTCAGTTACAGGAGTAACCCGTCCAAATCCAGCAGTTTTCACATGCTACGTCATGACGTAACTGCTGGATTTGGACGGGTTACTCTTGTAACTGAAATATCAGATCTGAAGATGGTTCTGACGTCATGATGTAGCATGTGAAAACTGCTGGATTTGGACGGGTTACTCCTGTAACTGAAATATCAGATCTGAAGATGGTTCTGAATGAACCGAAACCGGTCATATGAATAAAAATATTTGCAATCAAGACGGTTTTTAAGTAACATCGCACAGAAAACTAGACGTAGCACAGAAAACAGAGAAAACACACTGCAACTGTAGAATATGTGGCTGGAGGTGACTGTGCATTCGAGTACAGTGCTGCAGTATGCCACCCAACCAGAAAAGTAGTGTATTCACACTAGCTCTTTGCAAATGTACAACAAGCAATTTTAGAATACGGAATGAGAAGTGATGCCATGATCGCATGGGTAGAAATGACATAAGATCGATAAAATTACGAAAAATGATGGAAAATGCATATAAATTGAGGGAAAATACGTCGAAATGTGGAGAAATTAAGGGAGTACTGGCATGTCTTCTGCTTGGCGCAGAACAATTCTTGTATGTGGGAACGAGTATTTGACAGGAAGAGGAATACGAGAAAACGCTGACATGGAAGCACCGGGAACCAGGGAAACAGACATTTTCTTTGTCGAGGCAACATTCCACTGTATATTTATTGAGGTAATAGTGATACACGGGATTTGACTGCTGTCTTTCATGATTTCCTGGAAAAAACGGAACCATTGCCTCTAAACTTACTTGCGATTGTGTTAAAGGATAACCGAGAGTGGATGGAGTGATCAGTTGAGATGGAGTTGTAACAAGGTTTGATTTAATGTTAGACTGATGATGCATTCTAGAGAGAGATGGAGATGCAGGCCATTTGATCATTTTTTCCCTCTGTTCTGTTGGGATGCAAAAGGTTGTGTGACATAACCAGCGAGCGACTTGTATACAACTGCGTGTTCTCTATGAAATTCAGAGTACAGTCTACTTGCGATCGTTAACAGCAAAACCTCTAAGTCATCAGAGAACTTCCAACTCACGTGTGATGCAACATGCCCATCTGGTTTCGACACATTCCTCTAGGTGAACGAAGATTTATTTGATGTACTCCATTCCCCTGCTGCACCTTGGGCGTAAAATCGAGTCTTCAGTTTCATAACTACAGTGATTCTAAGTTGCAACAGGTGCTTGTGAGGTACTGCAATCCTCGTGTATACATATGTTTGACAGATGTACTGTTTACGGATTTAGTCACGGCATGACGTGTAATTTCACATGTCAAACACCTTTGCTATGCATTTGTCCCTTTCTTTGTAAGAGGTATTCTCCGTTACTAACGATCACTTTATATAGGACTGATGCGAGTATAGTATAATTTCTGAACCGTGATCGGATGTGCACGGTGGGCGCTCTAAACCTATGGAAAGCTATATTGTGTATGTATCACACAGAATCGATGTTTTAAGGAAGTTGTTTTTTTCAGTTTACAGCTAGTCACCATAGTTTATCGCAGAGAAACCTTCAAGGAGAATGTACGACATTCGCTGGAAATATATTTCTTACATTGGAATATTAAGAACGTTACATTCCACATGACTAATAGGTAGGAAACCACACAGCTCTAACATTATAGCCTGTTTTCAGTGCAGAAATGTGTAGACTTAGGAGTGCATGTATTTATGTTCTTTCTTACCAATACCTTCTTAGAACTGATTCCGGACATTAGAACAATACTTCAGAATTGAGAGCGCAATTGATTTGCGTAAAATGCTTCAATTCCATCAGCCTGGAGCTCCGTCATGCATAAAAACCACCCATTTCTCCTTCTTCTTAACGGTCCGCTATTACATCACGACACTTTCATATCTACTACTATACTCTTGGGTGTGTGGAGCAGCAGTTATGGGCTCTGCTCCCTCTGTTCCTTCATGAGATGCAGAATACAGCGGTCTACTTCTAGTCAGCTGCAGATTAAACTGATGACAGTGCAGCAAGGAGGGACAATGCGAGGAGATCTTTCAGCCTCTAACTTTATTCTAAGAATGCGAGAATGCCTGTGACTCCCATCCACATAGAGAAAGATCGTGAATTATGCAGTGCTCGAAATATTCGTATCGCCATCTGGTACACTTGTATGTATATGTTTGAGAATTAACAATGAATGGACGTACTTCACAGTCATCTATCTACATTCGCAATGGTACCGCAAAGTGGAGGAGGGGCAGTTAAGCGATGATACAGAAATTGGAAAGCATGCTGCCTCGTCATTGTTCAGTGTTGAAATTACGATAAAGTTGCTAAAACTGATCGCACTACCAACTGTGATGCTTATTACAGTACATTGACGGTGTCTTTTCAATCCCATCTATTCACTGGTACGCTGTTGATTAACACATAATGCTCTGCTGAGATGGCTTGTTTGAGATGGAGAACGAGTCCTGGTGGAGGGGGGACACCTTCCGGAGTTGGCTAGCACCGAAAGAGTGATCGCATACATGACTGCAATACGGGGAATCAATCTAACTGGAACACTGAGCCATAAGCCATTCCATCACTGTGAAAGATGATTTTAAATGTAGAGGCTGTCAGTCACCTTCTGATAGTAGTCTGGAAACGCTCCACGACACCGTAAAACTCTTCCAGTTCCCATATGTTGAAACGTCCCCTTAGAAAAATTATAAATGACTGTGATTAAACTGACACACAATATTTTTATTGCAACGCAATCTGACTTTCAATAATCTCTACAAAAAATGGCCCTGACTAACATTAACCTATACCTTTCATGAATCACTTACCTCACAAAAATCTTCGTTACTCGAACTACTGCAATACAGCGAGCGCCAATACAGCGAGCGCCAGCTAAATAAAAGATTCTAATTACTGAAAGCACTAACTACTGATAGGCACAGTTAGCAAATGAAAGATTTCGGTAGAGAATAAACAATGTATTTACCTTAATAGTGTTCAAAAGTCATTATATATATATATATATATATATATATATATATATATATATATATATATATATATATATATACACTCCTGGAAATGGAAAAAAGAACACATTGACACCAGTGTGTCAGACCCACCATACTTGCTCCGGACACTGCGAGAGGGCTGTACAAACAATGATCACACGCACGGCACAGCGGACACACCAGGAACCGCGGTGTTCGCCGTCGAATGGCGCTAGCTGCGCAGCATTTATGCACCGCCACCGTCGGTGTCAGCCAGTTTGCCGTGGCGTACGGAGCTCCATCGCAGTCTTTAACACTGGTAGCATGCCGCGACAGCGTGGACGTGAACCGTATGTGCAGTTGACGGATTTTGAGCGAGGGCGTACAGTGGGCATGTGGGAGACCGGGTGGACGTACCGCTTTTTGCTCAACACGTGGGGCGTAAGGTCTCCACAGTACATCGATGTTGTCGCCAGTGGTCGGCGGAAGGTGCACGTGCCCGTCGACCTGGGACCGGACCGCAGCGACGCACGGATGCACGCCAAGACCGTAGGATCCGACGCAGTGCCGTAGGGGACCGCACCGCCACTTCCCAGCAAATTAGGGACACTGTTGCTCCTGGGGTATCGGCGAGGACCATTCGCAACCGTCTCCATGAAGCTGGGCTACTGTCCCGAACACCGTTAGGCCGTCTTCCGCTCACGCCCCAACATCGTGCAGTCCGCCTCCAGTGGTGCCGCGACAGGCGTGAATAGAGGGACGAATGGAGACGTGTCGTCTTCAGCGATGAGAGTCGCTTCTGCCTTGGTGCCAATGATGGTCGTATGCGTGTTTGGCGCCGTGCAGGTGAGCGCCACAATCAGGACTGCATACGACCGAGGCACACAGGGCCAACACCCGGCATCATGGTGTGGGGAGCGATCTCCTACACTGGCCGTACACCTCTGGTGATCGTCGAGGGGACACTGAATAGTGCACAGTACATCCAAAACGTCTTCGAACCCATCGTTCTACCATTCCTAGACCGGCAAGGGATTTTGCTGTTCCAACAGGACAATGCACGTCCGCATGTATCCCGTGCCACCCAACGTGCTCTAGAAGGTGTGAGTCAACTACCCTGGCCAGCAAGATCTCCGGATCTGTCCCCCATTGAGGATGTTTGGGACTGGATGAAGCGTCGTCTCACGCGGTCTGCACGTCCAGCACGAACACTGATCCAACTGAGGCGCCAGGTGGAAATGGCATGGCAAGCCGTTCCACAGGACTACATCCAGCATCTCTACGATCGTCTCCATGGGAGAATAGCAGCCAGCATTGCTGCGAAAGGTGGATATACACTGTACTAGTGCCGACATTGTGCATGCTCTGTTGCCTGTGTCTATGGGCCTGTGGTTCTGTCAGTGTGATCATGTGATGTATCTGACCCCAGGAATGTGTCAATAAAGTTTCTCCTTCCTGGGACAATGAATTCACGATGTTCTTATTTCAATTTCCAGGAGTATATATATATATATATATATATATATATATATATATATATATATATATATATATATATATATATATCAGTCCATGATATCCAATATTACAAACTTACTCTTTCTGATGGACTCACGGCCAGATCATCAGCTCTTAAAATTCCCCCATCTCTCTCCCCACATACTCCACTGCTGGCGGCTCACCTCCAACTGCTACGAGCTGTTAACAGCCAACTGCCCAACACTAGAATGTCGAATATTACTCCAACAATGCAAACCAACCACAGCCTACACACAGCACAGTCAGTGATTTTCATATAGAGCGCTACATGGCGTTACCAACATAAAAACCTAAACAGCCTACTTACGATGTTAATGACTGTCTTTTATTTAAAATCATCCAGTGTGTGTGTGTTGTGGTAGCAGCAGCAACACGATTTACACTGTGCGAAGTCTAGTTTTCTGTGAGACGCAATGGATCAGAACATGTTAATGTCAGTTTAGAACCTGACACAGACCTCGAAGTCGTGGTTGAAAAAACAAATTTTGTGCGAATGTTTGTATGAAGAATCCATTCTCCTTTCCTTAAGAGCATTAATACTGTCATTTAGCAGTCATTGATGTCTACAATGCTGTGTACAAAGTCTTTTTCGATGGAGAGCATTGCTACTGCTGTTAGCTGCTCTAGACTCGAAATTCTGAAAGAAAGCCTTTATTCTCTTCAAATTAAAGAAAGATTACGCCACCTCAGATGTTGTCACCGACATGGTAATAATCACGTTCAGGAGTGAAACTTCCTGGCAGATTAAAACTGTGTGCCGGACCGAGATTCGAACTCGGGACCTTTGCCTTTTTCTACCGCGCTTGCCCGCGAAATGCAAAGGTCCCTAGTTCGAGTCTCGGTCCGGCACTCAGTTTTAATCTCCAGGAAGTTTCATATCAGCGCACACTCCGCTGCAGAGCGAAACTCTCATTCACCTTCAGGAGCGTCACGAAAAGTTTCTGCAAATTATTTTCGAACAGGCATTGCTTGACTGGAACAGAAAATTTGAGAATTCCGAATTCATTCCGTGTGTGTAGTTTCCGAAACTCCGTCCTCATCTTATTCATTTCAAGGAAGGGATATATTTTGCAAGACCTCTGCAGCAAGTTTTGAAAAAATTGACTTGTATGTAAAACAAACTTTTTCAGAATTAAAAGTGGTTCATATATGTTACTAAATAATTATCTGTTGCACAGGCAGGAGAATGGATGAAATGAATATAAATTTCGAGTGTTGCTGGGTGCCATCTGGTATTACTGATAAATGAGAATTTTTGAAGCCAAGATCGCGTGCTGAAACATTTTTGTTTTTTCAGTGACCAGTTTCGATAGGTCTAGCTTTCATCTTCAGCTCTACTATATATCGGGAGAAGAACATTACTATCACATTTTGCGTAACTGTACATCACTATCCAAGAAGAAACAGGCACACAATAACCAGATCACAATGTTTTTCATACCTTCTGTAAATGATAAAATGGACATTTCATAAATAACGCACAGTTTGATATTACTGTGGATTGTTTGATGTAACAGCAATGAAAATTGTGTCAGATGTAGTTGGCGAGAGGTAGAAATAGACCCTGCAGTGTTTCGGAGACTGTGACTGTTGAAGACCGGCGGCCGTACGTCAGGATAGAAGTTTTGCGCGGCAAAAATCCGGGAGAAATCCACAGTGCATTAAGTGAATTTTGTGAAGAGTTTATAGTGGATCTTGGGTGAGTACAGTTTCACGTTGGGTTAATAGTTTTCGTGGTGGTCGTATGAGCATAGACAATAATCCAAGACATGGAAGGCCAAAAATGTCAACAGATAAACGATGTGTGAAAGTAGTGGCAGATACTCTTGAAAAAGATCGCAGTGCGACTTGTGAGGAACCCTCTGGTTCCACAGGAATTCCCACAAAGTCAGTATTCCTTATTCTGGCAAATGAAGAAGAGAGAAATTCTGCGAGATGGATCCTACACTGTTTGGCTGCTGAAGAGAAGCAAAAGTTCCTGGACATTACAACCTTGCTCAAACAACGATTCGACAGTGAATGTCAAGGATTCTCATGTAGAAATGTCGCTCTTGATGAACTTTCAACCGGAGTTGAAATCACAGTTAGATTCTCCACGCCTAAAACAATTTCGACGTGCTCAATAAAAGCTCAAGAAAATTGTCGCTCTTGATGAACTTTCAACCGGAGTTGAAATCACAGTTAGATTCTCCACGCCTAAAACAATTTCGACGTGCTCAATAAAAGCTCAAGAAAATGATTTTTGCTAATGATCACCAAGGAATCATTAAGACAGTCACTTTTGGAAGAAGTGTCACAGCAGTGCATTGTTGTAAGTTTGTGTAAAACGCGAGCAGAAAATTACACAAAACCCAACTTCAGTTGCTCGAGGCTGGGCCACTTATTCTTCACGACAATGCTCGCCCGCAATTCGGCTGTACTGAAGCCGTAAAACTGCGCAAATACGATGGGAAGTCCCTACAGCGCGGACATGAGTCAAGCAGTCCTCAACTTGTTCCCAAAGTTGCAAAAACCCTACTTATGCAGTCCTTACCTTCCTCTGGATGAGCTTTCTACCACTGTTCGCCCAACCATTCGACAGATGAATGGAAATATGTCCTGGATAGAATAATAGAACTTCCGAGACTTTGGGTTTCAGTCGTAGAGAAGCAGGGAACTATATTGAACGACTGCAGAGAGATATTGAAAAAAACATCTAACTAACAAAAATAGTGTGCATTATTTATGAAATTACTCTCTTATTACAGTGTATGAATTGTAAAACTATAACGACAGCACAATGCATTTGTAAAACACAGGCGCCACACTGAATACTCCAATACATAAAACAGAGTAATTAAAAAGTACATAGCATCATCAACAGTGCTTCCCATTGTGGTAGTGAGGGGATGAATAATGATGATGATGAAGACGACACAACAACACCCAGTCATCTCGGAGCAGGTGAAAATCCCTGAGCCTGGCGGGAATCAATCTGGAACCCTCCACTCGGGAAGCGAGAACGCTACTGTGGGACCACGAGCTGCGAACTGTAGTATATATATGTATAAGTTTATTATGGTCATGATTTTGCGCTCACAAAACGAAGCCTTACAGTGTGCCTTACTTGCAGAACCACAAATTACCCTAATACCTTTCTTCTGCAGTGTTAAGATGCTATGCACACAAATTGAGTTTCCCATAAAATAATACCATATGCTGTTATTTTCTGGAAAAAGGAAAAACGGGTGTAAGATGTCTGCTCCCTTCTTCGTATCTATCACAGTCAAGTTTCTCCCTAAAACCAGCTGTTTTGATACAACTACAGTAATCGTACTAATGTTCGTGCTGGACAGCTTAGAGTGGGCACCTTAATCTCAAATAATGAGATTGTGTACTACTGATACATGTTCTATCAAAGTCACCACACTTGCTGTTAAAAATCTTCACACTCGTTTAGTTTCATTAGATATGGAAAGGATTCGATAGAAGACACTGACTTCATAGAACTGAAAGTTTTATTGTCTCTAGTACAATGCACAGTATGTACTAGTATGAAACGTCCCCTTAGAAAAATGTATACACGACTGTGCTTAAACTGACACACAATATTTTTAGCGCAACGCAATCTGACGTTCAATAATCGCTACAAAAGAATGGCCCTGACTAACATTAACCTATACCTTTCACAAATCAGTTACCTCACAAAAAATCTTCGTTACTCGAACTACTGCAATACAGCGAGCACCACTACTGCCAGCTAAATAAAAGATTCAAACTATGGAAGGCACTAACTACTGATAGGTATAGTTAGCAAATAAAAGATTTTGATAGAGAACAAACAGTGTATTTACCTTAATAGTCAAAATATATATGATAGTTCATGACATCCAGTCTTACAAATTACAAAACTCCGCCATCTCTCTCCCCACGTCCACCACTGCTGGCGGCTCACCTCCAACTGCGCAACGCTACGCGCTGTTAACACCCAGCTGCCGCTGCCCAACACTACAATGGCAGACAACAATGCAAACTAGCCACAGACTGCACACGGCACAGCCAGTGATTTTTATACAGAGTGCTACGTGGCGGCGGTGTTACCAATAAAAAAACCTAAACAGCCTACTTACATAGCCCCCATCCTCCCCACAAAAAATTTACAAATTGTTTTGGGCAGTGGCCAACACAGAATGAAAAATTTTTCATAATTACAATGACAAAGAAATGAAATGCACACACTTATCGATACAATGTTGGTCAAAAGCTAAAATTTTCTCACAGTCCATAAAGACAGTCCTGATCATTCATCAAAGTAAAATTGCAGTGTTTTTGTCAAAGTCTGAGTAGTAAAAGAAAATGCACACAGAAGTAGTGGATTTCCATGCAGTCTTGAAGAAGTAGTGTTGTCCTTCCAACAGAAAGACAGTGCTGACTCTTGACATGCAGACAGGTAATGGGCCACAACAGAGCAAACCCACAGCAGAGTCAGTCGAAGTTTTGAAGAATATTGGTAGGTAGGTCATCACAGAGTAGACCCCTTGTAGTCCTGGTAGAGATTACGGTATTGGTGGGCCACAAGAGAAGCAGACCCACTGTAGCCCTTGTAGAAATGGCCAACAGCCATCTGTTTGACTGTGCACAATCACCATTGAAGAGTCTTGCGGATAATATAGCAAATCCAAAACCACCACTTGTGCACTCACGAAAATTGTTTTTGAAATGTCCTTAGAACCAGCAATGCTGTTATCCAGTCCCTTACTGAATTATTAACACACGTGCAAACACCGTCAGTCCCTACTTCTCACATATTGTCCATATACTATGACCAACAGAAACGTGTGCAGTGAAATGTAATTTACAAGTTACTTGATTTGATGAACTGGTGTCAATTACAATTTTATAACATAAGAATGCAATAACAAAGGTACAAAATACATCTTTAAAGAACATAACACTACAGATAACATTTGCAGTAGTAAAGGCTTTACAAAAGAATCGAAATAGCAAATACATCAGTGTTACAAAAATTACGACATAAGTACATACATAAAAGATCAGAATAACTTTTGAAACATCAACTTCACACATGAGCATTAGAACAAAACAGAATAAATAATGTGTAAACATCTTTACAAAGTAAATAACAAGTTATTAATGCAAATTATATTTGAGGATAACAGTATTCCTCATCATAGTGAATGGAGCTTAGTATTAGAAAAGAAAAAATTCTATGAAACAGCACACAGAGACAGGAAGAAAACAAATACACAAGGGTACACAAACACATAGTGGGATAACAGAAGGAAAGGACAGGGTTTGTTTTACTGCAGTATTTTGCAAACAACGCTTTCTTTACTTCTCGGAGATCTCCCTTCATTCTTCATTATTTCCAAAAAGTCCTATCTATACCTGCTTTCTGTACTTTTCTCATATAACCTCTCAGTGCATTTCTTCAAATCCATCGCAACTCATTCTCATATATAGGCTACTCCCTCTTAAGCTAACTTAAATCTACTGAGCTTAGATGCTTAACTAAGGGACGAGGCAATGCAGCAGCACAAAACAATTAATACAAACAGCAATGAAAAAAAAAGGTGCAGGTAAGCAAAGCAAGCAGCAATAAATGTAATAACTTATATTTAAACATGACAAACCCACAAGCAGAAAAAATAGTACTCTCAGTTAAATGATCAGATAGCTGTGTAATTCTGTGTTAGAGAAATATGGTACCGATGTGTAAAGTTGTATAAGCAAATACCATATTAGCTAGGGCTCCTTGTGCTTGCCATACACATGGTACACAAAGTAAGCGTGTACCCCCCTGAGGATTAATGTAATTATATCCTCAGGTGTTACAGATTACAGCAATGGAATGAAATGTATCACGGAAAACTTTCTTTGTAATTCAAATATGTTGAAAAATAAATAGTTTAATGCGTGTCCTGTAGCGCTAAATGTGCGTCTTGCTGTAAGACAATCTCTGTGGAAGTGTCGTAGTTATTGTCCTCCGAAAGCTAAGTTCTGCAGAAGTCAATGTACTTACCTCATGATAAACTAAATTGAAATGCTTTGCGTATAGATATCTTAGTTATTACGCTTATTGCCGTGATGAAGTAAGTACTGTACTGTACGTATTGTTGTGCTACAGAAAAGGCTGTCTCATTGTAGCTATATCACATACATTACTACTAAAACATGTTTTACTTTCCAGAAAAATTCAGAAAAACTGTGCAGATATAAAACAGATAAACTGCAAAAGCAACATTGTAAATTGTCACTCATTAGTAGCGTCGTGATAAAATCGTGTAGCTGTCACATAAACCAACCACTGTATCATCTCGTATCTCACAGAAAGTACTTTAAATCCAGAATGTATTTTCAAGTAAACCAAAATGTTGCATTAAAATCTCATTAGCAATACTGGTAAATGTTCTAAGCATGTGAGCCTTATAGTCGTTACGTAATCGTGCAACTAACAAGCAAGAATGTACACACGAAATAACAGAGTGATGTCTGTTCACTATAACAATGCACTCGTAAATACTGTCTAAATATGTTCCGTAGGTTCTAGACTGGATAGTGAACTTCAAAACATTGTTGCATGTTAACAGTTTCTAAGTGTGACAAAGCATACTAGAAATGTGAAGTGAAATGTTTTATGGCAAAGACAAAGTTAAAAAGCAGATTATCTTTCAATAAACGGTTTTACATGTGAAATGTGGTGTAAACCTTTACTCTTCCTAGTACGCAGAGTTTCAACTTCAACGCAATTATCATGTGGTATACGTCGGATTCTGTAAGGTCCATTGTAAACTAGAAAGAATTTGTGACTCAAGTGTTTCTTCTTATGTGACAATGGATGAGCTTTAATGAGAATTTTCTGACCAATATATAATTTCTTTGCATTTGCTTTACTGTGTAATTTTTTCCTTTTGTCTGCAGCAGAATTTATATTTTTAATAGCCAAATCAATTATGTCTTTGTGTCGAAGTTCACGTGTATTCGGAAAAGGTACAAGCTCTCTGATTCTGTTTGGTGGTTCTTTATTCTTCAGTACAAGAACAGGTGGTAAAGCAGTGGAGTCATGAGGCATTTCATTCAGCACGTTTTGAAATAAGTGTAAATATCTGTCCCAATGCTGATGCTTTCTGTGACAATAAAGTCTGCAAAGCTTATTGATTTCTTTCATAATCCGTTCAGACTGGTTACAATGTGGTGAGTACAATGAAATAAAAACAGATTTGATTTTATGGTTACGAAGCATGCGTGACCAAACAGCAGATCTGAATTGCGGTCCGTTATCTGAAATTACTTTACTAACGTGTCCAACTTCACGTAAGAAATTTCTAACAAAGGCGTTGGATACAGACCGTCCAGTGGCTTTACGTAACGGAGTGAAAGAAACAAATTTTGAAGTAAGTTCAACAGCGACTAGAACGTACGAAAATCCATTAGATGTTCTGACAAGCGGTCCCAAGAGATCAACAGCAGCAAATTCTTTTAATTTAGAAGGAATGATAGGAATCAATGGAGCACGATGAGAGACAGTAGATGGTTTCGCCTTTTGACAAAGTTTACAAATAGACAAGACTCTTCGAATTCTCTTTTCTATATTGTTAAAATAACAAGTCGTTCGAAGAATATGATAACATTTTCGTGGACCAAAATGTGCATAGCTGAAATGAATGTACCAAATGAGCTTATTAACAAAATCGTCTGGAATGCAAAGTACCCATAGCTTGTCATCAACAGTGCATCGTTTGAACAGTATGTTGTTTCTAACCAGATAATAATGCCGAATCTGTGTGTGTGTCTTTTCATGCCATTTACTTTTGATGTCTTTCCAAATCGGATCTTTATCTTGTTCATGAGCAATGTCCTTTAAAGATGTGGTGATGAAGTTTTCAAAGGCGACTTTCTGGATGTAAAGAATACTAAAATTTCTCTCGAGGTTGCTTTTTGTGTTACTTTTCTCAAGCCCAGCCGGTGCGCGTGACAGTGCGTCCGCAACAGCGTTCTCCTTGCCAGGAATGTAGACTATTGTGAAGTGGAATTCTTGCAGAAACAATGCCCAACGTTTTAACCTGTCATGATTTAATTTTGAAGACATAAGAAATTGTAATGCACGATGGTCACTGTATACTTTTACGTGCTTACCATAAAGAAAGAAATGGAATTTGTTAAATGCCCAAACGATAGCTAAAGCTTCTAATTCAGTAACGGAATAATTTTTTTCAGATTTTGTTTGCACTCGGCTAGCAAAAGCAATGGTTTTCTGAACAGTAATGTCATTTTCTGTGGCTTCTTGAAATAAATGGGCACCAAGACCGACTTTAGAAGAATCCGTGCTAAGGCAAAAATCTTGTGAGAGATCTGGATGAGCTAGTATTGGCGCGTTAAGTAACGATTCTTTCAAAGAATTGAATTCCAACTGTGCTTGTTCGCCCAGTTCCAAATAGTATTTTTTCCAGTGAGAGAACAAAGTTTTGGTGTAACTAGAATTTGCATATTCAGAAAACGACGGTAAAAATTTACGAGACCTAGAAAACTGCGGACTTGTTTTTTTGTGGATGGAATTGGAATGGCTCTGATTGCTTCTAACTTTTCAGGATCCGGCTGGATGCCTTCAGAAGAAATAATATGTCCCAAAAACTTCACTTTTGTCCTACCGAATTCAGACTTTTCCAAGTTAACTGTAATTCCAGATTCTGCAAAAATATGTAACACGCTGTTGAGGATGCGATTATGTTGTTCCCATGAGGCTTCTGCTATCAGAATATCGTCCACATATAAGGTGATGTGACGTTTTAAGAGCTCAGGTAATATGGAATTTAGCCCACGAATGAATGCTGCCGAAGAAATGTTCAAACCAAAAGGAAGTTTCCGAAACTGATAACAAACGCCGAAACAAAGGAAAGCTGTGTATTTTCTACATTCTGGATGAAGTTCGATCCGATAAAAGCTGGATCTGAGATCAATGGAAGACAACATTTTTACACCATTAAAATTTTGAAGAAGTTCTTCCAACGTTTGTGGCCTGTCTGTTTCAGGAATAATGATAGTATTGATTTGTCTCGAATCTAAGACAAGCCTGATCGATCCATTTTTCTTCTCAACTACATGTAATGGATTGTTGTATGAGCTTACTGCAGGCTCAATAATGCCGTCGTCAAGCATGGATTGTATTTCTGTTCTAACACGGTCCCTATAATGTGCTGGAATTATGTATGGTCTAACACAAAATTTAGTATGCTCACCAACACGAAATTGGTATTGAAATCCCTTGATTGTTCCTGTTTTGTGAGTAAAAACTGTGGAATGTGCTTGTAAAATCTCAAAAAGGTCCTGCCTATCAGTGTCATTACAATTCTCAATTGTTTGAATTTTATTCTGAATTAACTCATTAGTTTCAATTGTGCCATCGATATCATCCCTGTCAGTACTTGCAGAGCGACTGTTAGTGTCTAGTTCCGTAGAAAATTCCGAACTGTTGTCTAACAGAAGGTAAAGCCGATTAATTTCCTCGTCATGGTTTGAGAGCCAAAATTTCAAAGCTATTGACTTACCTTCTTTCTCTAAACTTATTTCAGCATCGTGAAAGTTTAAAATTGCTTTGTTTTCATTCAAAAAGTTTACTCCCAGTATAATTTCCGTCGACAATAATGGAACAATAAGAAAATTCATAGAGAAGCTGTGGCTTTGACAAAAGAATTCTAAGTTGGTTTGTTGGCGTACATCACACTTTTTCCAATGACTGCACCTTGTAATTTAATCTTGCGTAACGGAAGTGTGGGGCAATCTTTCGATTTGCTGCATTTACTAAAAGCTGTTTCACTAATTACTGAAATGAGACTGCCTGAGTCAAGTACTGCCGTAAATTTTATGTCATTTACTGTAATGTGAATCACAGGATATGCAATGTTGTTATGTTTTACGTCCTGTTGCTGGAGTAAGATGTCCCTAATGCCTTCCATTTTTACGTAATTACTAGCTACAGCAGCTGCGTCGTCAGTTTCATAAGTACGTTTTGTGGCTGCCAGCGGTATGAGTCATTGCCTATTGTGTCTTTGTTGGCGCGAGTCGTTAATGGGATTAGGAGACCTAACTTCTACAAATTCACCTTGTCGAGAGGGCCCTGCTCTGTTTGAATCCCGCCAGTTCTGCTGCAATTCAGGTCTGTCGTTACGATCATATCGTGTGTCGTCATGTCGTTAGATTCCATAGTTTCTTTCTTGTCAGTCACGTGGTGGAGAATTTCTCCCTGAATCGTAACTGCACGCTGGACCGTTGCGTCTTAAGTTATTCCGTCTCCCTTGATAATAATTATTTTGGTTTCCATATTGTCTGTTTCTCTGATTGTTTCTGTGATAGTCATTACCGCGGAGAGGTGATCTTTCCCTGTAATAATTACTACTCTGCCAACGGTTGTCATACGGGTGGTGTCCGTTTTGGTCACGATTTACGTTGTACGAATAGCCTTGTCGTGTATTATTTCTGTCATCGCGGAATTGTGACAGGTGTGACCTGTAATTGTTGTGTTCCTGTTTTCGCGTTCCGCGATTGTCAGTGTCAATTTCCAGTTCTTGTAACAGTCCCTGAAAAGCTTCAATGTCGTCTTTGCATCGTCCTGCTAAAATAATCTGTCGTAAATGTTCAGGCAATTTGATTAAGCAAATGCGGATGAGTTCTGAGGGGCTGTATGGGTTTGAAAGATACTGATTCTTATGTAACATGTCTTCAAAATATTTGACAAGACTGGAAAATTCAGATTGTTCGAAATGTTTCATCATTATGATGCTATGTTTTACTCGGTCTTGTGTGGCTTGGGACCAATATGCTGAGAGGAAGGCATGGTAAAATTCTCCTTCACTGTGGCAATCGTGAATGACCGATCGCATTCTTACAGCTGGTTCATTCTCTAAGTAGCCACACATAAATTCTAATCTGTGTTCTAATGACCAGTTGGGAGGAAAACAATGAGAGAATTGATGGAGCCACGCTTGTGGATGAATGTCGTTGCCAGAATTCTTAAATGTTTTGAATTTACGTGCAGTAATGAACAGCTTATAGTCAAAATCATCGTGTCGGAGGGTAGCATATCGGTCATTGTTACGTCGTATCGGCGGTTCCATCTCAAAATTCGGTGCACCTTGCCAATTACTTTCAAGATTTCCGAAATGCCCTGTGTTATTACTTTTTGGATTTTCCGTATTTCTTAGTTCCTCTTCCCGTGTTGGAGCGCGAGTGTCCTCTGAAATATGTATTTTCTGTATTACCTGCGTCAACTGATCTTGTACTTCCCGGATTTCTTTTTTGTATTGCGTATTAATTTGATTCTGATTTTGTTTGAATTTCTTAATTTGTTCATACTCTTCTGTGTCAGTGATGGCTACAGGTCTTGTGTCATTCAGATCATCATCTACCTTTGCAGATAAATTAGTGAACTGATCCGAAAGTTCGGCTACTTTCTCCGATAGTGAACACATTTCCTCAGTGTGTTTTTCTGAACCAAGTTTCAGAGTGTCCATTTGTGTTGAAATCGAATCTACTGTGTCCTTTAAGTTTTCCTGAGTTCTTGCAAGTTGCGTAACCGAATCGGTTGATGCAAGTGAGTCCATTTTAGCTTGCAAGGTGTCGTGATTTTCACGAACAACAGTTTGCAATTCTTTTATGGGTGCTTCGTGATTCTGTAATGCATTTTCATGCCGCGTTAAAATAGGTTGGAAATGCTCACAAATTTGTGTTTTTATTTCATTACAGACTTTTTGACATTTCTATTCGATGTTATGTAACTCATTAGTTAAATCTTCACGTGTTTGTTCAAGTGTGGTGTCTAACTTTTGAAGCTTTTGTTTCATTGTGTCTAACGTTTGAAGCTTTTGCTGTGTTTGTCTCTGATTTTGTTCCATTGTGTCTAACTTTTGAAGATTCTGTCCCATTTGTTTCTGATTTTGTTCCAGCGTTGTGTCTAACTTTTGAAGATTTTGTTCCATTGTGTCTAACTTTTGAAGATTATGTTCCATTGTGTCCAACTGTTGCTGTGTTTGTCTCTGATTTTGTTCCATTGTGTCTAACTTTTGAAGCTTTTGTCCCATTTGTTGCATTAATTCTAATAACAGTGCACTGGTGTCTGAAACATGTTCCTTAGTGCTATTCGGCAATGCATTTGAACCGCCAATATTCGCAGTTTGAAAAACAGAAAATGTGTCCTGATTAATTTGAGAAAACGGTGAGGACGCAAAATCTGAATCTACAGTATTTGCAAGATTGTGTGCTGTCATTTCGGAATCGTGAGGCGAGCTGTTGCGACCGATAGATCGATAATGCTTCCCTGTTCACTAATTGTTTCACTGCCTACACCATTATTTGCAGCCCGCTCCATTTCCCTATGCGCTATTACCAAATTACTACTTTGGACGTTAGTGAATTCATTACATGGTGACGCTAACACACTGCTTTCGTCTTCACTGTCATTTCTCAGTTTACTTTGGAGCATAGTGTTACGTTTTTCACACGCCATTATTGTCACAATTTTTCACACGACAACACAGAAAAACACAATTTGAAGAACAAAAATAAGAGAACACATTAACATAGGACTGAAAATAATATCTAGTTAATTGCAAGCGCCGCTGCGAAATACTTCATGCAAAACTACATGCATGCCACAACTATTTTACTGTACAACAATGAAAGACTGCAACTACAAAGGAAATTCTCTCTATGATTACGCGCTAGCAATAAACAAAGGCTACACTAACTACACAAACTACAAGAAAAAATCAGAAGATTCCAGTGAGGTATCCGTGGCTAAGGGTCGACATATGAAACGTCCCCTTAGAAAAATTTATGCACGACTGTGCTTAAACTGACACACAATATTTTTAGTGCAACGCAATCTGACTTTCAATAATCCCTACAAAAGAATGGCCCTGACTAACATTAACCTATACCTTTCACAAATCAGTTACCTCACAAAAAATCTTCGTTACTCGAACTACTGCAATACAGCGAGCACCACTTCTGCCAGCTAAATAAAAGATTCAAACTACGGAAGGCACTAACTACTGATAGGTATAGTTAGCAAATGAAAGATTTTAATAGAGAACAAACAGTGTATTTACCTTAATAGTCAAAATATATATGATAGTTCATGACATCCAGTCTTACAAATTACAAAACTCCGCCATCTCTCTCCCCACGTCCACCACTGCTGGCGGCTCACCTCCAACTGCGCAACGCTACGCGCTGTTAACACCCAGCTGCCGCTGCCCAACACTACAATGGCAGACAACAATGCAAACTAGCCACAGATTGCACACGGCACAGCCAGTGATTTTTATAAAGAGCGCTACGTGGCGGCGGCATTACCAATAAAAAAACCTAAACAGCCTACTTACACTAGTTCACTCTTATCTCAGCTTGTTATTACTCTTCTGAGGTAACCACTGCTTCTACCGATCTTTGCTATTGATTTGCTTCTAACATTGATGAGTTCTCAATCCCATCCATGAACACTGCAAATTTAACCGATATACCAAACTTCTTAAGGCACACGGCCATGTATCATCCAACATCGTCTAGCCTTCAGCCATGGCTTCCTACTACTGATAACCTTCGGCGCCACATGTCACGGTTGGCACCATACACAGCTTCTCGATCACTGGGGGGTTTCCCTGATGGCAGTGCTATTGCGCTAGGCTGTTATGTGTTAGGTACAGATATAGATATTCAAAGGGTAATTATATCTGTAGCTCATACAGGATGTTCTAACATATATAACAAGCCAGACGTTGCCATAACAAATAAATTACTCTTGTCCTCTTGCCCCTAATATATTGCACATATTAACCCCAAGATAATTTATCATCCAAATACACTCCCAAAGGCCTAACATATGTTGCATTAACCAGCAGGACTGTGTCTCCTAGACTCAAAACCATTCGCTGCATTTTGTTTTCATCCAGCAAGAACCCAGCAGCTTTAAAACAATAGGATACCTCATAGATTGTCATTACAATACAAGTTTTAAGTTTACTGAATTTATTACTACTGTAAAAACAAGTTGTTGAATGTGTGTATAGCACTGCATTGGTATTAATAAATGATGGCAAGTCATTAATCATTACTAGGAACTAGGAAGAGACCAGTACAGGTCCCTGTGGAACACCTACCTTAACTTGCTCTATAATGGACACTGCTTTGGCAACACAGATAACTTTGTTACGATTATGTAGATATTATTTTAATAGTTTAAGGCTATTATCTCTAATGCCAAGGAAAACCATTTTTTATAGAAGTGGTGTACACACTATACAGTCAAAGGCTTTGCTTACATCACAAAAAATTGTTTGATCAAAGCCTATATCCTCAATCACCCAAAGTATGTATTTAACCACAGAGTCCATAACATCAACAACTGACAATCTTTCATTAAAACTATGGTGTGATTGACTAATTATTCCTAGATTTTCAAAGTAAACAGAAAACAATTGTTAAATTACAAATTATAATTCTTTTGAATATGGAAATTGGCCTATACCTTGAGTATAAGTCTTCTGTTTCCATTTTTATATACTGCAACTACCATAGCGACTCTAAGATCATCAGGAAAATATTCCTGGTAGAATCAAGAAAAACTGAAACGAAATACGTAAAATTGAGAGGAAATACAATGAAATATGTAAAATCGCGAAAACCTAGAAAACATACGAAGTTTGACTGAGAAAAATATAAAATTAGAGAAAAAATAGCACGAAATGAGTTCTGACCGAAATCAATAAAGTTACGTATTCTGGAGGAGAGTGGACTGATGATATGTAGTGGAAAGAGGCGGCATTCTAAAAACGTGATGTCGAGGCGAAATGGCCATATTATCCCACACATGGCCAATACAACCTAAAATCGGACCGTGATATCTGTGTGCAAGGGGAAGGTTACCAGAGGCCAAGGTAAACTGTTGGCTACCGATTCTGATGTTCATTTCTTCATAAGATGTCGCTCATTCTTCGTGTGCATTTTCAGCTGTAAAGGATCATTTTATAAGACTGTTGTGAACATATCATAATTTCCGAACCGAAATCGGGCTTCAACTTCGTAAACAGCAGGAGTCATCCACCTGCAGGAAACCTATATAGTGTTTATGTTTCAAACAATCGATGTCTTCTTTGATGTGTAAGATAGTTGTTTTATCACCTCACTGTTTGACACCATAATTTATCAGAGAGAAACTTGCAGGAGAATGTATGTCATGCACTGGGAATATATTTCTTTATTTTGGAATGTTAACAGCGTTGGGTTCCACGTGGCTAATGTGTCGGAAACCTCACAGCTCTAGCATTATAGCTTGTTTAAGTGCAGAACCGTATAGCCCTTGGAACGTGTTTACGTTCCAATAACATTTCTCTCTTTCCGATGCCTTCTTGGTATTGACACCAAGGAACAGTCCTTCAGAGTTGTTAGCACAAGTGATTTACGTAAAATGTTTCTATCTCCTTTTCTAAGTCAGTGACAGGTGTTTCTCAGAAATTGCAAACCTGTGTAAACAGTGGCTTGGCAGTTGTTGTTTGTGGAAGCGACTGTGTTCTGTTCACAGAGCTAGTGCAGTGTGGCCTGTAATTTCACATGTCCACCGCAGCTACTATGCATTTGCCTGTTTTCTCATAAAATGTAGCTGTTTCATCCATTTTCCATTGATGACGATCATTTTATAGGACTGATGCGAGCATGGTATAATTTCTGACCATAATCTGGTGTGAAGAGTGTGCACTATACACCTTCAGAAAGCTATGTAATGCCTGTATCACAAAGAATCTATGTTATTTCTTTGGTGTAGACGGTAGTACCTTTATAATCTTAAATTTTCTCGCCATAATGAGTGAGATACAAAATTTGTGCCGTGAATCTATATGTGGTATTGGAAATATATTTCCACATGAGTAACATATCGGAAAACTGTAGTGTTTTAACGTTATAGCGTGTTTAAGTTCAGAACCCTGTAGCCTTAGGAATGTGTGTTTATCTTCCAAATCATTTTCCTCTTTCCAGTACGTTCTTGGTGTGGACTTTAGACACTAGAACAGTACTCGAGAATTGATAGGACAAGTGATTTAAGTAAAATGTTTCACACTCTGCCCATCTGGAGCCTCATTACTCATAAATCACACATTTCATTTTTTCTTTTAACCATCAGTTATGTCACCACAACACTGTCACATATTACAGGTTCATATCTGTTATACACCAATAAGGAGCGATAAGCGCCTCAATACATACGCATCTAGAGAGATCATGTATATCTGGATAGATGCCATGAGTAAGATTAGTACAGAAGAGTCTTCGCTGAATTGCAGTTGTGATATTGGGCTGAGACGCTGGTCTGTATCACTGGCGTTCAGTCGGTTGTGTCAGTGTGGAACACGTATTATGCTCTTTCGAAAGCAGAATGTTGAATTGTACTGATTACCTCTTCCAGTTTACATATATTGTAACATTTTCCAGACTTGGCTCTTTTTTTTCTACCACACTGTGTGTCTAGTAGGAGCAGCCTATGTATCAAAATGTGTTAATGTCGGTTTAGCACCACTGTAACTCCTCATACTGTCTTTTCTACTACCTCGTGTTGCAGAAGAAAGCTTCTTTGGCGCTAACCTTACAAACTGTAAACAGTTGGCAGTGCTATGACCGTCTGTACCCCTTTTGCACTGAATGATCAAAACATGGTCCTATCGCATAATTCAACTCACCCTTTATATCCAAGGGATGCAGAAGGTCGTAGATTAGCGCTCTCCGACTTCCGCTCAGTTCAGACTTAAATTCGAAAGATCATATAAACAAAGCTGCAGAGACTAAAGAACAGTTACAAGATGAGAAGAGACTGTCTAAAACCACGCTGGAGTTTTGTTACATGTGGTCGGTAGCAGAAAGATTCTGAAAAGATGACTCATTTCGAGATATGAGAGTTCCACAAATATGATTCACCAGTGGCTGCAATCATTAAAAGACGTCTCCATAGGACCCAATGCATGTATGTGATTCAATGGAGAGACTTGATTCCAAATCAGAGCCAGCATTTCTACCAGAAAGGAGTTCTTCATATGTGCAAGCCAAGTGCTGTGTTAGTCTCGACTCCCATTTGGTCATTTCTGATGCCACACCAAGCTTATGTGAAGCAGGGGTAAAAGAATGCAATAGGAAGGTGCTTTCAGTAATTTCTTTCTTCTGCTGCCGTGAATTCAGCATGAATTGTTGAGCATAGTGACAGGTAAATGCATCGTGGTTAATGTTTCTGAATAATATTTTAGCCTGCAGTTTCGTAAAATGAGTGACTGTAATAGTTACGTTATGTATTTTTAATAAATCTTTCCACTCACAGCCATTCGCTGAAATTTAGAAATTATTAAAAATTGTCGGCCTACTCCTGTGTCCACAGTTTGAAAGGCAGAGAACAAAACCAGAAAATTTATACAGACATTTAATTCTGGTATTTAGAACAAGACAATAGGGTTATGTGGCAGTGAAACACTGTGAGAACTTATCTGTTGGCCATGTTTGTTGTTTGGATGGGAAAAGTGTCTTTGCAACAGTAAAGATCATGGATATTCAGGCCTTAATAATCTCCACACTGAAATTTCAAGGCTTAAAAAATCAGAAGCTCATCTCCATTCATTGATAGTCTCGGCATGTTTGGTAAAAGTACAATTGATATACAGTTAAATGAACAGAAATGTAGAAGCATTTTAAAGTACACTGAAGCAGCAGAACAAAACCGGGAAATAGTTAAGAGACTAACTCCAGCCACCTACATTTTAGGACAGCAAAAGTTAACATTTTGAAGACATAGTGAAACCTGCGACTCCAACAATGGAGACAGTTTTTGAGAGCTAACTCATTTGTCAGTTAGTTTTATGACAAATTGAGAACCCACTTATCTACACCCTCTGTGTCCACTGTGATATCACCTTCCATTCAAAGTGGTTTAATTCAAAGTGTATATGGCGCTATGGTCTACAAAATAAAAACTCAGATGAAAAATGAGACACTTGTTCATATTTTACTATATGATACATTATATGTCACAAACCCTTCACAATTGTCGACTGTCAGCATATATATATATATATATATATATATATATATATATATATATATATATATATGTGTGTGTGTGTGTGTGTGTGTGTGTGTGTGTGCGTGTGTGTGTTGCAGCAGATTATTGTGAAAAATTTGTTGGTGGGGAATTATTCCACATGCCATAGTAGTGCACAGCTTGTTACAGTACATGACATAGCTCCATGCAGTATAATAAATCAGACTTTCAAAGCAGCGCGTTCAATTAACAATATAAATATTGCAAACTTTAGGGAAAGCCTACAGCAGCTAGACTGGGATGAAGTGTATAAGGAACCCAATGCAAACTTGAAGTATAACCTATTTCACAATACATTTTTAAGGGTATTTGAAAATTGTTTTCCCAAGAAAATAGTTAAACATAATTCCAAGAAAACATATAAAAAACCTTGGCTAACTAAAGGAATAAGAATATCTTGCAACCGTAAAAGAGAACTGTATCTAACAGCAAGAGGGAGTACTGACCCCGAAATTGTTCAATATTATAAAAACTATTGTGCGGTACTAAGAAAAGTTATTAAAAAGTCCAGAAGCATGTGTATCATGTCTGAGATCAGTAACTCTGATAATAAAATTAAAGCAGTTTGGAATATTATTGAAAGGGAAACAGGGCAACCAAGAGCACAGGAAGACTTTAGTGCAATAAAACTGAATGACAAGTGCACTAACAAACAATCAGAAATTGAAAATATTTTGAATTATCATTTTTTGAAATATTGTGGAGAAAATAGGATCTAGATCTTCACTAGAAGAGGCAAGGCTATTAATAGAAGAGGCCATACCTGCACAGTTTGAAACAACTGTAATTCCACCAACCTCTCCCTCTGAAATCAGTAAAATAATAAACTCACTGAAAAGTAAAAGCTCTTACGGAATTGATGGCATTTCCAGCAAAGTACTTAAAGCTTGTTCCCCACAGATAAGTAGGATTCTCAGCCACGTATGTAATAGCTCTTTGGAGCAGGGTGTTTTCCCTGATAGACTGAAATATGCCATTGTAAAACCATTGCATAAAAAGGGGGATACGTCGGATGTCAACAACTACCGCCCAATCTCTCTTCTGACAGCTCTATCAAAAATTTTTGAGAAAGTAATGTATTCAAGAGTAGCCTCCCATATTTGTAAAAATAAAGTACTAACAAAATGTCAGTTTGGTTTTCAGAAAGGCTTTTCAACAGAAAATGCTATATATGCTTTCACTGATCAAATATTAAATGCTCTGAATAACCGGACATCACACATTGGTATTTTTTGTGATCTCTCAAAGGCCTTTGATTGTGTAAATCATGGAATTCTTTTAGATAAGCTAAATCATTATGGTTTGAGTGGGGCAGTGCACAAATGGTTTAATTCATACTTAACTGGAAGAATGCAGAAAGTTGAAATAAGTGGTTCGTGTAATGTTAAAACAACAGCTGATTCCTCAAACTGGGGTGCTATCAAGCACGGGGTCCCACAGGGTTCGGTCTTAGGTCCTTTACTGTTCTTGATATACATTAATGACTTACCATTCCACATTGATGAAGATGCAAAGTTAGTTCTTTTTGCTAATGATACAAGTATAGTAATAACATCCAAAAACGAAGAACTAAGTGATGTAATTGTAAATCATGTTTTTCACAAAATTATTAAGTGGTTCTCAGCAAACGGACTATCTTTAAATTTTGATAAAACACAGTATATACAGTTCCGTACAGTAAATGGCACAACTCCAGTAATAAATATAGAATTTGAACAGAAGTCTGTAGCTAAGGTAGAATTTTCAAAATTTTTAGGTGTGTCCATTGATGAGAGGTTAAACTGGAAGCAACACATTGATGGTCTGCTGAAACGTCTGAGTTCAGCTACGTATGCTATTAGGGTTATTGCAAATTTTGGTGATAAGAATCTCAGTAAATTAGCTTACTATGCCTACTTTCATTCACTGCTTTCGTATGGCATCATATTCTGGGGTAATTCATCGTTGAGTAGAAAAGTATTCATTGCACAAAAACGTGTAATCAGAATAATTGCTGGAGCCCACCCACGGTCATCCTGCAGACATCTATTTAAGGATCTAGGGATCCTCACAGTAACCTCACAGTATATATATTCCCTTATGAAATTTGTTGATAATAATCCAACCCAATTCAAAAGTAATAGCAGTGTGCATACCTATAACACCAGGAGAAAGGATGATCTTCACTATGCAGGGTTAAATCTGACTTTGGCACAGAAAGGGGTAAATTATGCTGCCACAAAAGTCTTTGGGCACCTACCAAACAGCATCAAAAGCCTGACAGATGGCCAACTAACATTTAAAAATAAATTAAAAGAATTTCTAGATGACAACTCCTTCTACTCATTGGCTGAATTTTTAGATATAAACTAAGTAAAAAAAAACTTAATCATTAGTGTCATGCAATATTTTGTGTAATGTAATTTCTTGTACAGACATCTTTTATTAACCTGACACGTTCCACATCGTTACGAAGTGTCGTATTCATGATCTATGGAACAAGTATTAATCTAATCTAATCTCACAAGATGAATTTTGTTTTATCACAGGCAATACGTGTCCGAATATCGTCATTTTTGCTAATCTTACCGTTTTTGTGACTTTTTTGTGAGACTCCTTGAAAAGAACAAACTTTCAAGACAATGTTATTCAAGTCGCTTGGTGTAAACTTTGGCAGACTGTAGAGTTGGACTTGTATAAATATATTATGGAAAATCCACATAATTGGGAAACAACTACTACAGGAATTAATGAAGCAAATGGATTTCTCACGATGTTACAAGATTTTTAATTTAATTTCCTTTTTTTGTCTATTTGAAAAACTGTTTTCACTGACAGATGTCACATATAACATAGTGCACTCAAAATCTTGAGACACTACATTTTGCAGCAAAGAAATGAAAGAGATGAAAGAAAAGCTGCATGATCAGAGATACAATGGCTTTGAGGAAACGTGGTGTAAGGCTGAAAGTATATGTAATATGCTGAGGAGGAGGAGAAAGGAAAACTTTACAAAATTATCTGTAAGTGATGACTACAGGAGGATGTACCTTGAGACAGTCGATATTATAATCTTGCAGTTAAAAGACAGATTTCATTCGTTGTCTTAACTAAAGTTTAGTGAAATGTTTGACTAAGATAAGTTCTCAAGCTTGCTGTTGTGTTACTTGAGGAGATGTTTGAAAAATTTAGGACAACATGTGGCACGTTTTTTTTATATTCTTAGGTTAAACTCTGGTGTGATTGTTATGTTTAAGTCACAACATCTTGAAGCCAAGTCTGTGAAGGAAATACAGAGTTTCATTTTCTGTTTGAAAATGAGCTTCACACTGGACTTCCAGCGCTTTATACAGCCTGTAAAATGATTTTATCCATAAGGGCTACATTGTCATTGATGGACCAATCGTTTTTGTCACTGAAAAGGGCATAGGTCTGCATTAGGAATGTGTAAGGACGAAATTATCTGTCTGCACTCTATATCCTGCCCATAGAAAAATATCCATTGGTGCAAAAGAAATTTCGCAACTCCTTTTTCGTCGTTATCGCTGAGAAGTTCTGCAAGAAGAACCACAGAGTGGAGTTCCACTTGAGATGGTACAATCCGATAATTGTGACAATAAACTTTAAAAACAGACATGGCAGTTTGTGCGCATCCTGTTTTGACATTAGGAGTAGCCGCAGCCAAGTCGGCGAGAGAGGTTCACAGCCGGGAAGGCGTTGCGCCGAGGTGGGTCGCACGTGACTAACTTTGTAATCAATAGATGACAACACACTTTCAGTCACAGTGATTAGCAGATGCACTGAGTATGAGAATTTTAGGCCGCTGGTCAGGTAAACTCATACTCTGGTCGATAGCCTGAAACATCCAGGTTTCATCTGGTTGGAATTTAATTTGAAGCATTCACTATCCAGAAAAAAAGCAAATAAGATTAAATCCAATGAAAACTTAACCCAGCTAGTTATAGAGAAGCCTGTGTCATGATTAAAGACAGAAAATTAAAACGAGTGTGTAGCTGTAAACACGCCTCAATATGAAGTGTAGTTTTTTAAGTTATTTCATGTCAAATGTTTTATGTATATAACGAACTTTAAAACTTAATATCTCAGTAAAATGATTAGCGATTTTAATGAATGATGTGTTTACAGATGGATCTCATTGAACAATCATCGGATTATTGTATTAGATTTTTTTATAAACCTTACCTATTTTGAATTACAAGCTGGCATAAATACTCCATGCATAAAATCTGAATTTTCTCATAAATAAGATGTGAAAAGTAGCGGCAGCATTATTAAGTAGTCATAGTTAGGGATGTATGATTGCATCCAATTTTCGTTGGTTGTAATTATTAGTAACAGATATTTATTTAAGATAAAATTTATAGTTTTAAGTATGTTGGGGAAGTCACAAGTGTTTCCATTGTACCTAAATCAGTGTGAAGGTGTAAAAAGCCACTGGCTTTATGGTCTTCACTTGGCATTCATTTGGTACTCAGGCTTGACTCTTGGAGCATGAGTATGAATGTGCGGCCTTAGGTTGCATATCGAGCCTGATGAGATTTCTCCTATTGAGTAGTCGACATGTGATACTCATGTTTCTGGCAAATAATTCTGGAATATTTTCAACCTTTGCACGTAGAATTTTTCATGTTAGGTTAAAATGTCACCCTTACATGTGTGAGAGGAGGGAAGCATTTTAATTACCATTGATGCTGAGTGAGAAAATATGTAGAATTTCTCTAATTCTGTCTTTAGTTGGACAGTGGTAATAGTGAATTCAAATCATACCAGCAGAGCAAACTTAATAGTTTGGTCCTCTACCATTCACAAGTATTTAGATGAGTGAAAACTAGAAAATTTCAATCATGGTTAATGAAAGATCATATCATTACTTGGCTGATCATATGATAAGATACTCAACTTCGATGTCCTCAGGGATTGTTGCTTCAGAAATTCCCAGAACACGGCGTCAATTTTGTACTAATTTTTAAATAAAACAAAGTGTATATCACTTTCCTTGTCTTATATTGTGACTGATTAGAATGTACATTGGTGGGATATACAACGGCCATCTGACAGCCTCCAAAAGTCAATAATGCAGACTGACATCGAGGCTCATGCATCACTTCCTTTTATATAAAACTAAACAATTAATTACATGCCTTTTCAAAATAACAATTAAAATAAATTAATGATTTTGAAAAAGTTTACTTAATGTCATACAAAGTTTCAATGAATTTTACAGTACAACAATTTAAATAACATTCTAGTTAATTATAAACAAATCGCTTTGAATAAAATATTGTTAACAGCATTTTGGTCTGCTCTCCAGCAGAGCTATCATTTTAAATGATCATATGCATAAACATAGCTTTTGAGAAACAGGAGAGCAGTAAATTTTCAGGATTATGTGGTGCAACATGACTGCACACTTCATACTACGAAATTTCGAAATTGTATTATTAACAAACAGCTTCTTCCCCTTAGCTCCTAATATAAATTTGGCAATCTATTAATGTTAAATTTAATATGAGATAGTAAACTCATTTGTACCAATTTTTTGAAGGGCAGTTTGGTACTGGAACTGGGTACACACATAGCAGCATAAATTCTGGAAAGTTAAAGTTAGGACTAAAATGATCCCTTCAAAGAATGTTGACATGTTGGGGTAATTTCAGGATGAGTAGTAAATCACTTTTCTAGACCATCTTGTTTGACTCTAAGAACTTTACTGTGGTTATGTTTGCGAGTCACAAGCACATAGGCTTTAGTTAATCCATAATTGCAGGACTTTAACTTTACACTTGTTGTAAGGGAGCTTTGACTTTTTTTCCATGTTTTGTACAGACGTTTATGCAGATGTGAGTTACTTTTCTATTCCATTTAAGTCCTCACTCAAACGACAATTATTTCTGTGATGAACAGTTGTTAACTGTGTTAAGTGTTCCTTTAATGGAAATATTTCAGTATTGTCATAATTTACAACACTTAGAGTAACAAACATTATTTTCATCACAGATTTCTGCCTGCATTTATCTGAACTTTGTGATGGGATTTTTTAAGTTTAATGTGACAGATTCATTGAATGGCCTCTATACTGCAGCAATACCAACCGTTAAAAATCTAACCATACATTTCTGAGGTCCTATATACAGTGACTCTTTGTTTTACAATTTTATTGTTCATGCAGTTGTATGTTGGAGCTCATGAGCTGTTGAGTGAAAAATTATTTTGTGGAAGCAACATGGTTTAGCTTCTCTATCTACATTTATTATTCTTGTAATCGCTTATAGTTGTTCTCATTTGCGAACATTATGCTTAGTGACAAATGTCACATAAATGTACAGCAGTTAAGTTTAATTCTGCATGCCTTACCAACGATTTACGATGAACCTCCGGCTGTTTTTCAGCTGCAAATCTTCCTGGAATTTTGGTTTGTTGGAGAGATTTCCCTATTTACACGAGAGTTTTAAATTAGGTCATGTCGGAGGGGGCGCTTACAACAGAAATCTTCGCTTGTGGCCATGCAGGACTAGCCAAGTGGTCTTAGACGCTGCAGTCATGGACTGTGCGGCTGGTCCTGGCAGAGGTTCAAGTCCTCCCTCGGGCATGGGTGTGTGTGTTTGTCCTTAGGATAATTTAGGTAGTGTTTAAGCTTAGGGACTGATGACCTTAGCAGTTAAGTCCCATAAGATTCCAAGCACATTTTTCTTCGCTTGTGGAATTTTTCCTTGTGATTCTTTCAGTGCACTTACAGCAAGGCTAATTTCATTTTTATGCACATTATTTCTTTCTCTGATTATGACACAGTGTTCACCGTTTTTTTACTGCTGTTCCACTGTTTTTCAGCACTTCCCATTTGGAGCTCCAGTCGTTGAAACTCCAATCGCTTTGCAGTCTGAGCGAATATCACACACGATCATGGCTAGACCCCTATCATGACTTGTTGATGCTACATATACTTCTTCTTTTTTATTTAATGTTTGTTTTTCTGCGTTATCCTGCATTTCTTCACATGTTGCTCTTATGAGGTTTTTTACATCTAATTGGGAAAATGATCTACGGAACATGAAAAACCTAAAAACTAAAACTATAGCACTTTATGTTAATCACTTCCAATAGAACCAATTTCGTCAGTAAATCTTTCTGAGCAGTTTTTTGCAGCACAGAAATTTTTTTCCACTGTTTTGGACTGTCTACATTTAGATCATAGTACAAGAGTAATCCTGAAAGTAAGGTCTCCTATTTTTTATAAGTACATATACCTGTTTATTTCTATAATAGATTACATCAGTTAACAGTTTGAACATTTAGCTATTTTTCGACATAATCACTATTACTGTCGATGAATTTTTTTAGACGCTGTGGCAGTTTTTGTATGCCCATGTCATACCACCTCGTAGCCATGCTGTTCAGTAAGTTATGAACCTCTTCTTTCACGTCGTCATCGGAGCTGAATCGTTTTCTGGCCAAATGTTCTTTTCAACTAGGGAACAGGTGATTGTCACTGGGCAGCAAGTCAGGACTATATGGTGGGTTGGTCATTATGTTCCACGGAAACTCTTGCAGGGCAGCCACGGTTTGCCAAGCAATGTGTGGGCGTGCATTGTCATGGAGAATGTGTATGATCTTGCTCAACATTCATCTCCTACAGTTCTGAATTGTCCGTTTGAGTTTTTTTCAGAGTCTCACAGTACATGTTAGCATTAATTGTGGTCCCCGTGATTCAGCTCCAATGATGAGGTGAAAGAAGAGGTTCATTACTTTCTGAAGGCCCAGCTGATATGACATGGGCATACAAACACTGCCACAGCGTCTACAAAAATGCGTCGACACAAATGGTGATTATGTCGAAAAATAGCTAAATGTTCAAGCTGTAAACTGATGTAAACCATTGTAGAATTAAACAGGTCTATGAACATATAAAAGATAAGAGACCTTACTTTTGGGATTACCGTCGTATTTAATCGCTAGCGGAATGCGAGAAACTTTTGTGTTTAACACAGATTGACAGAATTTCTGAGGTCTAATATGTGCACTCTTGTGTTACTTAAGTCGTTTTACAGTTCTCCTCTCACATTTCAAGTCCCGCACTGCGCATTTTAAAAGCAATTTCACTACTGTTGCACTCACTTCCACAATAAATCTTAGTTTTTTACTCAGTTTCTACCCCCAAAACAACGAGAATGACATCATTTATGTGTCGCCAGACATATTTTGACACCTTTTCTCAATTGTTTTCACACTCCAGAAGTAGACAGTTTACTGATGGCACTTTATCGATATGTATCTAGAAATAACAAGGCTGTTGCCCCAGCAAAACACAGGAATTAACGTTGTTCACAGATGTTAGCACATCAAGTTGAAGGCATTTTGAGTATTGTCTCTGAAGACGAAATTTTGGCCAGGTGGCAAGGTCTGTGTTTGTTATTGTTTTCCTTGTGATGCCAGCGTGCTTCACCAAACTGTAATAGTAACTCAGAAAAAACTATCAGTCTGCTCTGAATTTAAGAGGCGAAAATCAGAATGACGACAGTGACATTCATATGAACTCTTATCTTCTCTTTCAGCTTCTTCTTGTTTCAAAATAAAAATTTACAATAGTGTCTTCAGTTTTTCTACATGTCTCCTGTTGCGGTTCGTTAGTTTCATAATTAAACACATCAGCAGCTGAAAATGAAATTGAAGAACTCCATTATTTAATTCAAAACGTTTAAATGTTAGTTAAATTTCAAACACGCCTCCCAATAGTCATTACAATAGTATTGAGTTACATACAGTACAATTGTGTACCATTTAATGTTACAGTTACATAACAAGGTAATCACTAATTTGCACACAGCTTTGAAACTAAATCTGTAGTTCACAGCAGTCCTCAATATAACACTCCACTTGCAGCTCGAATAAAAACGTATAAACACCTTCATTCTATCGAAAACATAGCTACAGAAACTGTAAAACACCCAGCATCTCTATTCATTTCAAATTGAGAGTGAAAAATTACGGTTCCAGATGCATTCATTTTAACCAATCAGCTTACACTTACCTCACAGAACCAGAAATGTGTTGTACATTTGCATTTGTTTCTACAACAACCTTGCAAATACTTTGCTTTCCGATTTTCTTCTCTTAAATTTCAGAATAGCTTAAGCCTTGTGCTGAGTTACTACTACAGTCTGGTGCAGCACACTGGAATATTGAGGAAAACAGTAACAAACAGACTTCGATACCTGCTAAAAATTTCGCCTTCAAAGACAATACTCACAACGTCTTCAGCTGAATGTACTAATGTGACTGAACTATGTCACTTTTCATGTTTTTACAGAAACAAGCTTGTCTAGACCCATGTCTAGGGGAGTGTCTCGCGCCACTAAAATGCCTGGCTGCAATGAAGTTTTGGCCAGGAAACTGGTATCACATGACCATATCCACCAAGCTTGAGAGAGCACCTGCTGTGCTTGTTCTCCCATTCTGAAAGTATCTGCTCAGATGCGCCCTATACTTGCCTCCTCCCATATTGTTTGATTATTCTGATTTCACTTGCTTTCTTTGTTATTTTTTGTTTGTTGTTTTATATTTGCTGATAGAATGTGCTTATTTTTATATTCAACATTTAACTAAGTCCTTAAAAAGCTATCATGTAATAGGTTCCAAATGTTGCAATAAATTTTCTCTTTGTAAATTCGATTCTCCTATGAAAAGATCAAGCCAAACCTTTATGTGTGGCTGGTCGAGAATCCTTTTTATTCCCTTGATGAATTTCTTTATTGCAGTCAAAAACAAATAATATTATACGCTTTGGCTGCTCCCAATGTACTACATTAATTATTTAATTAGCAGTTATAGTTACCTATTTGTTAGTAGCTGGTAATAAGCATTAATTTGTTTTTCTCTACACAGTTGCAAAGGGAAGGTTTTATAATCTGATGTAATATTTCTTTGTATATAATATGTTTTCATGTCTTGGTATTCTGTATTCTGACTTTTTACTGTATTTTGTACTGGTACATTCTGATTGATTTGGTTGTACTACCTCATTTTATATATTGTATCTCCTGTCTATTGACTATTTATAAAACTATTGTAATATTGTACTTATAACTCCTGCATATAATTTTGCTTATATTTTGTAATTTGACATTGTCTATTGCTTCTGTAAGTTTAACTACAATAAAATCTTATTATTATTATTATTATATTTATGCTGTTAAAGAGATGAATGGGATAAGCAGGTTCAGGATTATGTAGGTTCCATTAATTATTCAGTGGTGAAGAGGCTTTCATAGTAAAGAGTCTTCGAATTAAAGACGCCAACAACAACAAAAGCATTGCTATAATGATGATTGTCACTGTTTTTCTGCTATTTGTAGCCTGTTTCGTTAGTTTTAAAAAAAAGAGAATCATCATAGAATAAATAAACAGTAAAGATAGGATAACTAAACTCTTAAACAGAGGTATGCAGGAATTTCTAGTTTTACATCCTTTATGATTCTAATGCTCCTTTTTTGGTATTCTGAAAACTTTAGCCGATGCCAAATAATCCCAAAATACGTCCCTACATTTAAAGTGGGAGAGGAAGTAGGCATAATATGTACTCTTAACTGATTTTTCACGACAGTTAAAATTTAAATAACACCAAAGCTGATGCTATTTATATTTTCCTTCACAAACTCTGTAACGTCCTTAATAACTATATTTGTTCAGATGGTTAGTCATGCAATCAGATCTCAAATGGCCATGATAGGCTTACAGTCAGGATGTATATAGCAAGCTATTAAAAGTGGTCTCATCCTTTATGAACTAGGAACCATTGTAAATGAAAAACAATTGCTTACATGCTATACTGTCTTCTGTCAAAATGGTCTTTTTTGAATTAGTCTCTAGGGAAACTATATTGTTTACTTACAGTGTTACTTTGCAATAGCAGACAGCCAGAGATAACAAAGGAACATCGAATATGTGACTGAATCATATAGGTCACCACTCTCAGTGATTTATAACATTAATTGTATAGCCATTTTATACGAAAAATTCCTTATTTCAAAAGGAAACAAAACATCAGTGAGTCATTATCACAAAGACGTGATGTATACAGATATGACCCACACATGGTAGTAAAGTAAATTTCGCTTTTAGACTCAATAAATCCTAACAGTTCTAATTTCGCTGGTATGAATATGTCAATGAACTACCTTTACCAGTGATAAAAACGCCTAGAAAACTATGAGAGTTTTGTGTCATATGCCAAGCATTAACAGAGAAGTGTTTATGAGATTTGAAGGCTGCTTACTTGGTTTACTTAACAGTTATATGAAATTAAAATAATGAATGCACATAGAATAATAATTGCATTAAGGTGTCTATATAAATTTGTTGAGCACTATTTAAGATGCTCCAGAAAGCCTTGTCTTTCCTATGTTAAAATAGCTCTTGTAAATTACATACTTTCTCAGAAAGTATTTGAGCTAGGAAGATGAAACTTTTTTCCGGTCATTTATTGTGGTAGTGGCTACAACTTAAGGCAAGGATTTTTAAAAATTTGAATTCAGCAGCTAGAGATTAATTTTTTCTATTGTAATGAAGATTCACTTCTTTTTTGTGCCATTTTTTTCTTATGAATTCAACAATACAGAGATTTCTGGAAAAGATTTGTTAAGTTATGCACAAGGGACTGCGTAACATTTCCTGAAAATTTGAAGCAAATTGGTTTGATAGATCCTGATAAAACATGTATTTTGTGTGAAAAAGTAAAACTTTTGCGACTCGAGCGATAAAGTATGGATTACCTTTTTAGTGCATTCTTGGTCCATAGGATGAATTATCTTCATCTTCTGCAAACTCCTTCTCCAGCTTCCTCTTTGTCTCCTCCTGTTTACCCTGGTTTGTATTTCTAGGCTACTTACACCCTGTCAGCAGACCAAAGACAATCCTTGTCTCAAGAAGCATCGTTTGTACCGTATTTCGAAATACTTTGCACCTTACAACATTGCCATCGTTGAACGTAGCAACAGCATCAGACACACCAACGTGTAGTGTTTCTATTCCAACAAACACAGTATTGGATGTTCTTCATCATATAACACTATTTCCACTTTAATTGGTGTTTTGAGTTTTTCCATGAATATACTTTTTCATCAGTTCAGGTGCTGCTAAGTCTCTGAAAATAGGTTATTGCATCAGACAGACTATGTTTATGAGTGCATACTTCACCAATTAGCAATGCCTTGTTGTACTTACACCAACTGATTTCTCCTTTGGAACACAGGTAATGAAAGGACATTCATCGGTCGAAAAAATATGAAAAAATAGCCCAAACAGCCTTCTACATTTCAGCGACACTGTGTCTGTTTTGTCTAATAGTCATTGCATAATAGTCCTGTATTTTTTCAATTACACTGTGAGTTAACCTTCCCTTTCCATCCAGCCACTTACCATCATTGAGGTTTTTGTTTTTTATACAAAGCCCTCAGTTGCCGAACTCTTGATCCCCTTAGTTTATGTACATGTCCAATACGCTCAAATTTCCGCACGACAACAGCATCGCCATGGGACTTCAGTTCTTGAATATGTTTGAAACTTTTTGAATAACAGTCACCAAGGTAATTCACATATTGCACTTTATCACATGCAACAGAACGTTGAAATATACTAGCAACACCTGCCACTTTCATCCCTCCGCTACTGTCCTTCAGTCAGCTGTGCAGTTATTTTCTTAATTACTGTTATTTGTTTGTGGACACCTACAATATTTAGATATTACTGTTACATCTAAAAATTTCTCCATATGCATACTGGTGGCAGATACTACTCCATGAAGAGATGTGTGTCATAATTTATGCCAGGTAACATCGAATACTGTAGTCAAGTCTCTATTACCACTGTTTTTTTATTACTGCCTCTTCCACGCTTTCATTATAGATTCTATAAGACATCTTCTACTTTAGACCCTATTAGTCTACTATAATTCGTAAACTTGGTTGAGGAATTTGGAATATTCATCATGCCACAGAAGACTACACCTGCAATAGCACCTTTATCAATTGTACACAAGGCATAAACAAATCTACGAGGTGCCTTCAAGTTCTAATGCTTCCGATTTTTTTTCTCTGGACTGGAAAGGGACAGAAACATGCGCATTGTTTTAAAATGAGGCCGCTTTCATTGTCAATGCGTCCCAGAGATGGCAGCACCGTACGGCAGACGGAATTTTACCGCCAGCGGCGAGAATGAGAACTGTTTTAAATACTTAAAATGGCGACGTTTTCCTTACTTGAAAAGCGTGCAATCATTCGTTTTCTGAATTTGCGTGGTGTGAAACCAATTGAAATTCATCTTCATTTGAAGGAGACATATGGTGATGAAGTTATGGATGTGTCCAAAGTGTGTTTGTTGGTGCGTCAGTTTAATGAAGGCAGAACATCGTGTGACAACAAACCAAAACAACCTTGGGCTCGCACAAGCCCGTCTGACGACATGATCGAGAAAGTGGAGAGAATTGTTTTGGTGGATCGCAGAATGACTGTTGAACAGATCGCCTCCAGAGTAGGCATTTCTGAGGGTTCTGTGCACACAATCCTGCATGACGACATGAAAATGCGAAAAGTGTCATCCAGGTGGGTGCCACGAATGCTGATGGACAACCACATGGCTGCCCGTGTGGCATGTTGCCAAGCAATTTTGACGCACAACGACAGCATGAATGGGACTTTCTTTTCGTCGGTTGTGACAATGGATGAGACTTGAATGCCATTTTTCAATCCAGAAACGAAGCGGCAGTCAGCTCAATGGAAGCACACAGATTCACCGCCACGAAAAAAATTTCGGGTAACCGCCAGTGCTGAAAAAATGATGGCGTCCATGTTCTGGGACAGCGAGGGCGCAATCCTTAGCCATTGCGTTCCAAAGGGCACTGCGGTAACAGGTGCATCCTACGAAAACGTTTTGAAGAACAAATTCCTTCCTGCACTGCAACAGAAGCGTCCGGGAAGGGCTGCGCGTGTGCTGTTTCATCACGACAACGCACCCGCACATCGAGCTAACGTTACGCAACAGTTTCTTCATGATAATAACTTTGAAGTGATTCCCTACTCACCTAACCTGGATCCTAGTGACGTATGGCTTTTTCCAACAATGAAAGATACTCTCCATGGCCACACATTCACCAGTCGTGCTGCTATTGCCTCATCGATTTTCCAGTGGTCAAAACAGACTCCTAAAGAAGCCTTCGCCGCTGCCATGGAATCATGGCGTCAGCGTTGTGAAAAATGTGTACGTCTGCAGGGCGATTACGTCGAGAAGTAACATCAGTTTCATCGATTTCGGGTGAGTAGTTAATCAGAAAAAAAATCGGAGGCCTTAGAACTTGAACGCACCTTGTAATGCTGTGTTCAATCATTTTCTTCATTTGGATTTACTAGAACACTGCCCCAAAAGGTGGTCATCTATGAACACTTACCACACCTCATTTCCATTTCACTAGCAATTTCCACATGATTTTTTGCAGAAAGCTCCATACTGACTTCACTAACAGTCAATACATCTTAAACAGTTTGCAAAAATTCCATTGAGAGCTGAAATATCAAATATTTCATTCACATCCGATTCACTAACTGAACCAAACTTCCTCGGTCAATTAGTTTCTTTCTCACTTTCATTGCAATGGGCAGGTGTACCAGCAAGACTACTTTCACACACTCGGTTATCGTTTTTATTGTTTATGGTGTGGGAACGTGGGAGTAGTCAGTGATGCGTGCTTTGTTTACTCCATGAAACTGCCGTGGACGGTAGTGATAAGTTCTTACTCTTTGACTGTTAGCTGAGTTAGCTTTTCTTTTCCTAGTTGGAGAAATAAAGTATTTTGTGCAAAGCTGTATGTGGGTTTCATTTGTTGGCTACAATGGTAATAACAACTATCTTCAGAGGATTTCTAGTTACTTTACGTTTACCCGTGATTATCATTAAAAAAAGCCGAGACTTCAATGAAGAGAATTCAGTACGAATTTCGATATGTCCCATGCCCTCTTTTGCATATTTCCTCTCATTTTCATCAATTTTATTAATGTTCTATGTCTTTGCACGGTAGTAACAGACCGAATGAGGTTATTGTAATGAGAGTATTTGTACTGAGAACTCAAAAAAAAACAAAAACTTTTCACTTGATTCCTAAGATTCCTAAACATGTTGTTTTACTTCCCTGAGTGGCCTGTGCGAGGCGAGTATCAGAGGACGCGGCACACTGCGTTTCCGGTTGGGGGCTGCACTTCCCTGAATTCTGTGGGGTTCATACAATAGGCTTCAGCATCTGGCGGAACGACTGACGTCGGTCGAGCTTCGCCTATTGTATGCAGGGCGAAACGACATGTGAGACGTCTGAGTGTCGCCGCAGTTTATGTGTTTCCCATTCCGGCGCGTCTGGAACGAAGATTCCTGGCACTGACTGACTGCATTGTCCCCTTGATTCCGAGAATACTTGAGGATTGTGCCCTGTTGGGTGCGACTGTCTGGCGCCCGATGGCTGGTAGTCTAGGCAGGTTGTTTTCGTAACTGGTCAAACGAGAAGTTCAGTGCTCTCAGCTGAATAGCAGAGGCATGATTGGTCAACTTGAAATGAGGCTAGTTGACGTCATAAAGCCCTGCTCGAAATTGGAGGGAACAGTCGCTATTGGCGCAAATGATGTTCTGAGACAGTGTGGGGGAATTTTGGAATCAGAACTGAATGCTGATTCGCAGTTTTCGAGGAGAGTAGGGAGTAGAGCAATGTTGGCTTCGGTCTTGCGTTGCATGGGCAGGGATTCAGGATCTGATCTTCCTTGGAGTCGGACGGTGTTGCAGCTTGGTCGCTCGTTTCCCGAAGAACTTAGAATTCTCGGACAGCCTTCGCGGCAAGGGGTTGGCATAGAGTTGCTGCATGGCAGAAATCGGCGCCTACATCGTCGGGACGCTGCCTACCGACAACGCGCTGCAGATTGAAGTACTGGTACAGTATTTTGCGGCTCCGGCATTGTAGGACCTTATCAATTTTGTACTGAATCCCTCAGCGGCACGCGCGCTCGCTTTGCTACAAGTACGCCTTGCTTGTTTCTCCATGTGATCCCATTTGAGCTCTCCCTACTAATTGTGATACTGCTATATAGTCGGGAGATTAATATTTGATTCATTAGGACCTCCAGCAATTGTCGTCAATCTATTGCATCACAGAAAGTAGGACCCCCTTGTTCTAGAGCCAACTCTTATTCTCATAATATTTCAGTAGACCCTATCCTTTAAACTACTGTGTGTGTCGACAATCACATGCATTTATGTTCTGATGTATAATAAGTCTCATTCTAATATTTAATCCGCATATCATTTCGTAGATATGTGCAGAATCCCATTTCCTGTTGTTTGTTATGATAAATTTCTTTCTTTTTTGAGTAGATAACGATTTTTATTAAATTATTGTGAGTGTGCACTCCTTACATTATCTTATTATATTTCTTCATAGGTTCCAAGCAATCTTCTGTTTTTGTCCTTGTCAAAACCACTCAGTTTCACAATAGGCTCAATGGAGACAGTTGGAAGTGCCACATTATTGTCTTCAATCATTTGCTTTGGAAGTGTAATGTCACCAGAAATCGTTAAATGGCTTTTAGATTCTTCAGAGTAAGAGCTACATCAGGCATAAAATGTAGTTTCTTGACACCATCCTTAAAGTACATCCATATTTATCAGCTGTAAAATAAAACTAATAAATGAAAATAGATATTAAAATATAATATGACACAGAATTTAAAGCTCTTACTTAACTGTATTACAAATAAAGTAAACCTAAGAAGACAGTGCAGCAAACGAAGAGAACAGGAACGAAAGTGAAAAATATGTTGTTTATATTGATCGATCTTGTGAACACTGAATATGTATCCTACAGGACACTGCCAATTATGTTACAAGTGTTCACGCATATTTGGTACTATTTAATGGAATATATCAGTTCATTGTTATGTAATCCACAACAAGAGAGCTGTTTATTTATTGTAAATAGCCTAGCAGATTTGTATGGAAATGTATCTTTCCTTTCAAATCGATGCAGCCATATTTTGCTAGTTTCTGCAGTCCTTCCACCTTGTGGAATTCGGAAAAATCTGCTACGAACCTCTGCCCTTTAACAGCAGTTCACTGCACAACACTGTGGTGTTCTTCACCACAGAAAATTTGACACATTTCATTAAGCTCTTAATTTAATATAAAATTGGTCTGTATGTTTCACACACCCCTATATGCTGAGATAACCGCTAAGTAGAGCAATTATCCCACTTACTCTCATGAACTTCTTGGATTCACAATGACTGCCTTTACTATGTAACATTCAACTGACCAATGACAGCACTCAATTGTCGGCGATGCACACATAGAAGATCATCACTGCTTTCTTTATTCAGGCTTTAAGCAGTAAACTCAAATTTCAAGTGAACTTTTTATTAAATTTCGATTATGCATCTAATATCTGTCTTAACAAGAGCTATGGCAGTGCAGCCAAGACAAACTTCTCAGCACTCCAAGCTGTGGGAAAGACTTGACAGTGTGCATGAATATTGTGCTTGTCAAGCACATACTCCACGAACAGACGGTTTGTCAAGCAGATATGATCGTCTATGGGTGGCCTTAGGATTGATAAACTTACAGGGGCGTGGCAGTGAACCAAGGGAGTGTTACAAGAACTCCCTAAAGATATGAGGATATGCCTATGTGAGTAATAAGATGGGTTTTCACAGGCATGAATTTCTTACACATGGATCCCCCTTATCACCACTCACTTCAGTCAACTTACACTTGGAAGTAGAATGAAGGCTTTCATGACCGGGTGACATGGCTGTTGATATACTTTCCGGGATGTGAGGTCGTGGTCCAAGAACTTTTTCTGCTCCTTACGTTTCGTCCAGGACTGCGCTGGACTTGCTCAGAGGCGCTGCTCCGCTGAGTCGGCAAGACATTACTTGAGTAATGACTGTTCTGCACCACGCTATAAAGTTTTACTGCAACGTACAGGGTGTTACTAAAAGGTACAGCCAAACTTTCAGGAAACATTCCTCACACACAAAGAAAGAAAATATGTTATGTGGACATGTGTCCGGAAACGCTTACTTTCCATGTTAGAGCTCATTTTATTGCTTCTCTTCAAATCACATTAATCATGGAATGGAAACACTCAGCAACAGAACGTATCAGCGTGACTTCAAACACTTTGTTACAGGAAATGTTCAACATGTCCTCCGTTAGCGAGGATCCATGCATCCACCCTCCGTCACATGGAATCCCTGTTGAGCTGATGCAGCTCTGGTAAATGGCGTATTGTATCACAGCTGTCCACAATACGAGCATGAAGAGTCTCTACATTTGGTACCAGGGTTGTGTAGACAAGAGCTTTCAAATGCCCCCTTAAATGAAAGCCAAGATGGTTGAGGTCAGGAGAGCGTGGAGGCCATGGAATTGGTCAGCCTCTACCAAACCATCGGTCACCGAATCTGTTGTTGAGAAGCGTACGAACACTTTGACTCAAATGTGCAGGAGCTCCATCGTGCATGAACCACATGCTGTGTCGTACTTGTAAAGGCACATGTTCTAGCAGAACAGGTAGAGTATCCCGTATGAAATCATGATAACATGCTCCATTGAGTGTAGGTGGAAGAACATACTGACGAAACTAAAATGAGCTCTAACATGGAAATTAAGCGTTTCCGGACACATGTCCACATAACATCTTTTCTTTATTTGTGTGTGAGGAATGTTTCCTCAAAGATTGGCCTTACCTTTTTGTAACATCCTGTATATTTGATCTGTTGTCACAGTTGGAGACTGATGAGCCACAAATAGATATAGGAGTAGACAACACAAAAAACTTTCAAAAAGTGTTTGAAAAGTAAGAAGTCAGGAAAAGTTGTGAACAAGAAGAAAGTTTTGTTGTTAGGTAGTTCACATGGTAGAGGTGTTGGCCAACTGTTGCAGGATGAACTAGAGTCAGGTTACCATGTCAAAAGGTTTTTTTTTTAATCTAGTGTAATCTGAGTCAGGTGACAGAGGATGTAGGTTCACGTTGCAAAGATTTCACAAAGGAAGACACCGAGGTAAAGTGGGTGGGGAAGGAAACAGTATAGATAGGAACTCTAATTATTCAATTGAGAGTGACCTGGTAAATATAGCTTCAGCAGCGAGACATACTGGTGTTGGGCTTGTGTCTGTTCTGAGGGGCCATGGCCAGCCTCATTTAAACTCTTCTGTCAGGAGAGTTAATTTAGATATGGAATGGCTGATTGTGTCAGATATGAGGTCTCATATCGGTGTGGTTCCTGTTGAGTCTATCAGCAAGTGGGACTATATTAGGCATGGCTTCCAACTCAACAGGAAAGGGAAGGGAAAACTGTCTGAACTAATAGTAAATAACTTAAGGGGGGGAATTATCACAAGTGGTAAAATACCAGTGGTTACAAGCGACAGATCAGCAGTTTTTAAGGGAAGGGAGGGCAGAAACAAGAGATGTTCAGAGACAAGCTGAAAATAACATTCATATTGATAAAACAGGCAGCCAGAAAGCAAATTTTAATGTACACAGTTCATGCAGACAGCCTGTGATTGAAACAAGAGAAACTCAAAAATTGACAGGTAAATGAGGTTCATCCAGTTGTAATTCAGCCAGTGCATAAAATCACTTATCATTATTGCATCAGAATATCCAAGGACAAAGGGATAAACTTAATAAGATGCTTATTTGTGTTGAAGAATTAGAGTTGAGCAAAGCAGTTGATATAATTTGCCTCTCTGATTATTATGTGACCACTGGTACAGATATGTTAAATGTTACAGGATTCAAATTAGCTTCTTACTTCTGTAGAGTAAATATGGAAAAATGAGGTGTTGCCACATTTGTCAGAAAGTGTTTTGATTTCAAGAATATTGATGTTTATAAATTTTGCTCAGAGCAGCAATAGAAGCTTGTGCAACAGTAGTAGTATCTCATAATAAGTCCATTATAATGGTAGGTATATACAGGTCACCTTCAGGAAATTTTAACCTCTTCATAAAAAAAATCTTGAAGCTTGGTTGTTCCATCTCATGGTAAAGAACAAGGAAATAGTGGTTGCTGGTGATTTTAATGTGAATTTATTGAAAAACTCTGTCAGTGAACGATTACTACAGTCAGTAACACTGTCATTCAATTTAGTGTCTGTTGCGAGCTTTGCTACTAGGATATGTAAATGCTATGAAACTGCTATTTGGTTCCAGTGGAGGTTCGAGTCTTCCCTCGGGCATGATGGTGTGTTTGTCCTTAGGATAATTTAGGTTAAGTAGTGTGTAAGCTTAGGGACTGATGACCTTAGCAGTTAAGTACCAGAATATTTCACACACATTTAAACTGCTATTGATAATATCATTGTAGACAAATCTAGTAAAAAAGTCTATCACAAAACCAATAGTAAATGGGCGATCTGATTGTGACATGCAGTATCTAGTGTGAAATGTTGAAACCAGTCAGGATAGTATAGGTGGGTAACAAATAATTCAAAAATTGAGAAGTTCAGGAATTTGCTCAAAGACATGAACTGGATAGAGTCTTACAATGCTTCTGACTCAAGTGGAAACACAAAGCATTCATTAATAAAGTTACCTCCACTTTCGAAAATTTCCCTCCACCCCCCCAAAGGTAGCTCAAATCACACACAAGTCAAAAAATAAACTGTGGATTAGGCAAGGAATAAAGGTATCATGTGGGACGAAAATGAGACGCTATCTACAATCTAGGAACAGCTCTGATGTTTGAATACTAATGCACTGCAAAGAATACAGCTAAATATTGAAGCAAGTAATCCAGAAATCAAAGCAGCCTTATTATGAGAAAAAACTGTATGGGATATAGTGAAGACAGAGACAGGTGGGGCCAAAAAGGAAGAGGAACAGATAATTCTAAAAATAAACGAGACTTTGGTAGCAAATACATGAAGTGTTGTAAACCTCTTGAACAAATACTTCACTTGTGTTACTGACAGTTTGGTGTTATCAGGTTTGGTGAACAGTGCGAAGGAGAATCTGAGACAAGTCTTTAAAAACAAATTCACTAAAACAGAAAAGACACTCACGTCTCCCAAAGAAGTAGCATCCATCGAGTGGGTATGATAACATACCAGCGAAGTTAATCAAAGAGTGCTCATGCAAGTTGAGTTGTATCTTAAGTTATTTATGTAATCAATCTCTTATCAGTAGAACATTTCCAGAATGGCTAAAATATGCTGAAGTTAAGCCTCTTTACAAGAAGGGGGATACAGAGATACCATCAAACCATCGACCAATTTCACCTTTTCCGACTTTCTCGAAAATATTTGTGTTCATCTGGCTGCCAATAACATATAGCCCATGTCACAGTTTGAATTTCTTAAGGATTCTGATATAGAGAAAGCTATTTACACTTACAGTGAGATCATACTTAATTCATTAGATAATAAATTACAGGTTACTGACATTTTCTGTGACCTGTCAAAAGCCTTTGACTGTGTGAACCACAGAATTCTCTTAAGTACATTAAAATATTATGGTGTCACTGGCAATACTGCAAAATGGTATGAGTCTTATCTATCTAACAGGAAACAAAGGGTGTTGTTGCGAAGTACGTATGCATTAAACAGTCAGTCTTCAAGTGACTGGGAATTAATTACATGTGCTATTCCTCAAGGTTCCATATTGGGTCCATTGATTTCTCTTGTCTACATTAATGAGCTTTCATCTGTTACACTGCGAACCACTAAATTTGTTTTGTTTGCATTTGATAGAAACATTTCAATAAGTCCCAAGTCAAGTACAGATTTATAAATACCTACTAATCAAATTTTCACTGACATTAATAAATAGTTTAAAGCAAAGTCACTGTCATTAAACTTTGTGAAGACTCACTATATGCAGATCAGAAAATGTAAGAGGTTTCCTTCCAGCTTGTGTATAACATATGATGACATGCAGATCAAAGAAATTGACAGTGTTAAATTTCTGGGATTATTGATAATAAATTCTGTTGGGAAGGGGATACCACAGAATTGCTTAAGCGCCTAAACAAGTCTGTATTTACAGTGATTATGATATCGGAAGTAGAAGATATAAATTCAAAAGAACTTGTATACTTGCTTACTTTCATTCTATTATGTCATACAGGATCATATTCTGGTGTAGCTCATCAAACTGAGAAACAGTTATGATGCAAAAGAAAGTGTGATAACAATAGTTTGTGGTGTAAATTCAAGAAAATCATGTAGAAATGCGTTCAAGGAACTTCGTATTCTAACCACTCCTTCTCAGTATATTTATTCCTTAATGAAATTTGTTTCAAGTAAAATATCTCTATTTCGAATAGATAGCTCAATACATAATATCAATACTGGGAATAAGAACAATCTACATAAAGAGTTAAAATCACTTGCCTTGGTCCAAAAAGGGGTCCAATATTCAGGAAGACACATTTTCAATAAATTGCCAGCAACCATTGAAGACTTGGTTTCAGATAAAGTCCATTTTAAACATAGTTAAACAGAGATTGCCTGAGGATGCACCGGAATTTTGTGGGCATTGAGGCAAGGAAAGGTTCTCCTGAAGCTTGAGCAACAAGATACAGGTTATTTCGTGTGCTGAAAACGACTTGTACAATTGACTGCTCCTCAGTTGGAGGAAGTATCTCTTCTACCAAGACTTCACAGATAACATGCTTCCGTTTTGTAGCACGAGACATTCTCCTGCAATATTAAGGCAGTGAAAATGTTTCACTGTAAAGAATCATCATGCAGACGAACTATCAGTGCTACTGTTACATGTACCGTTATCCCACATGTCATTTAGAAATTATAACTAAGCCTTTGTTTTATGCACCATAATCTGCAGATTAAATAATAAAATTCTTAACACGTAATAAAAGTGATGACGCATAAACAAACAAACAAACAAACAGGGTGTCTGTGAACAACAAATGTACTACAAAACTAACTTAACACCACGAACTAGCTATTTACCTAGTTTTGGAAACTCATATCTGACATATAACAAAGCATCCAGTTGTCAACGAAGCATACAAATTGTGAACAAAAACGTCAATCAGGTCCCCTTCTGCATATAATCGTAAACAGTAGGCCAACCGCATAACCAGTAACCTCACGTGTCAAAGCATGGCAACCAAGAAGCTTACATAACAGAGATAACAGTCGGCCGTGGTCGAGACATGGGGAGCGAGTCGCGTGTGGACTGCAACGATCTGTCTGTGGAGACATCGGCGCAGATGTCTGTACATGCAAATGATCGCTGCAAATGTGCTGTGTTCACACGACACAAACCCCAATCTACTATTCGCCCGCCATATATGGGTGTAGAAAAGAAATATCAGTGGCAAGCGACTAAGCTCCCCCTAAACGTCAAAAATTTAATTCGGTTATTTTGAAATATAGACATGGAGGAAGTTCTTTTGTGGTCTGTGTTCGCAACTTGTCTTGCAAGAAACATTCAGACCAACCACAGGAAACAGAGAAATCGCGGTCAAAATGGTGTAGACAGTGGCTGCTAAGGCGAAAGCAGTTTTCTCTTGTAACTTTACTGCGAGAGTTGCAGGGTGAACCTAAAACATGGGCAACTATGTTCATGTTTCTTTTTATAACAGCAGTTAATTTTCTGTTATGTTTACACATAAATATATTCTTTTGAATAAACTTTTGATAAACGTATGTCAAATATATTGTTTTACATTACCTCGTGTACCATTTCCTCACACATTGACACTCCAATTTCATCTTCAATTGTACTCCTGCTTGGTTTTGGCGTTTCTTGGTCACTAAGAAAGCCAAGCAGATCAAAATACCATAACGTTGCCTGGTATACTTTATCTAGTCCTACACCAGATTTTCTAGATTTCTGAACTATGGATAACTCTTTTTGGTAAAGAGTTCGCGACGAATTTTTTTATTGCTGTTTCTCTGTTTGCCGAGGCGTTAACTGCCCGCAATTTTTCAATTAGAATATTGTATGCTGCTCTCTTTTTCTCGGTCACTATGTTCTTTACTTTTAATCTTCCAAAACATGAGTGGTTTCTATGTATTTCAATGAATTCACTTACAAACTCTCGAGAACACTGACGAGTATCTGCCATTTAAATGTCCTGTGCGCACAAATACAAACACTAGACTGAGCAAATAGCTGTTTCGCGCCAGATTTGCGGCGATCTCCTGTCCACACGATCCAACTTGTCTCCGCAGATGAGGTTTGAACCCACAGATTTGAGAGGTTTCGCTCAAACCTCCAACTCCAACTTCAAGGTTTGCACACACTACAGGTTGGTGCAAATCTTTTGTCCACATGCAACGATCTATCTGCGCAGATGTGATGTACGCAGACATATCGTTGCTTGTGTACGGGCCTGTAGTGGCGTGACTCGCTCCCCGTGTCTCGACCACGGCCGACTGTTATCTTTGTTATGTGAGCTTCTTGGTTGACATACTTTGACACGCGTGGTTACTGGTTATGTGGTTTGCCTACTGTTTACATGCGGAAGGGGGCGTGATTGAAGTTTTTGTTCACAATTTGTATGCTTCGTTGACAACTGCTAGTTCGTAGTGTTAAGTTAGTTTTGTAGTACATTTATTGTTCACAGACACCCTGTTTGTTTGTTTATGGGTCATCGCTTTTATTACGTGTTAAGAATTTTAGTATGTAATCTGCAGATTATGGTGCATAAAACAAAGGCTTAGTTATAATTTCTAAATGACATGTGGGATAGCGGTACATGTAACAGTAGCACTGATAGTTCGTCTGCATGATGATTCTTTACAGTGAAACATTTTCATTGCCTTAATATTGCAGGAGAATGTCTCGTGCTACAAAACGGAAGCATGTTATCCGTGAAGTCTTTGTAGAAGAGATACTTCCACCAACTGAGGAGCAGTCAATTGTACAAGTCGTTTTCAGCAGAGGAAATAACCTGCATTTTGTTGCCCCGGCTTCAGGAGAACCTTTCCTTGCCTCAATGCCCACAAAATTCCGTCGTAACGTATGGATTAAACGTGGAGATTACCTGCTTGTAGAACCCATACCTGAAGGAGACAAGGTAATTCCAATTATTAACTTCTTTACTTCGATATAAGAGAAATCCGAAGTGGGAAGTTACCTGGTGGTGTAGTATAAAACAAGTGATAGATTGAAACTTACTATGTCTGGAAGCAAAGGTACTACTTACATTTATAATTTATAGTGTGTCAAGCGCATTGGGCCTAAAGTTCTTTTAGGGTGTCTGCAGCTGTGAAGTTGCGTACTGATGTAAGCGATAATGAGCCTTATGTAACCGTCACATGTGGTAGTGAAAGTAATCTGTATATTGTTGTGGGCGAATTATCTGGCTTTGTTGTATCTAGGCTATTTTCTAGTTACGCTGAGTAAGTTTTTTTCTTGGATGTAATGGTAGTGTATCATTCGAAAATATTCTGCTATACTTGTTTTACATGTAAGATAAATAATCTAAGAATACATAGCATATTTGTTCAGTTAATGTGAATTGTCACTGTTTTAGCATTCCAAGGATAAAGGCAAATGTTACTCACCTATACATAATACACACGCCCAATTTTACAGAAGCTGCACAAGAAATTAAAGTAATCTACGTAAAAATGTAAAAGTTTTGAAAAAAGTTGCGCATGAGGTTGGTTGTTAGGTCAAAACGCAGAAGAATCTATGGTGAGCATGAGCTAATAATTGGGCCCTTTTATTGACCACCAGACTTCGATAAGTTATTTATTGAATCCCCCCTCCCCATTTTGCATTTTTAATATGGAGCTTTACTACTGTTTAGTTTGACTCATAAACAAATTGTCACTTTCCAGCTTAATAACCTAGTTCTTGGGCTGCAATACAGATCAGTCTTTCATGCCAACCAAGGTTTCTGGTGGGATCCAATATGTAGCTTTATGTGAGACTCGCTGAAAGTTTTAAATTGAACCTCAGCTTCATATTACATATTTTCCCCCACCACAGTGTCTTCATTGGAGACACCTGATTCATTCAATGATCAATCAGGATGATGACAGGTTTGTAACTGGTAAGTGTGACAAGAACGTTCAAAACGATACAATGTGTTCTCTTAACACTAATGGGATGGTTTTGAAGCTCATTCATAACAGAAATATACTAGATTTCATGTCAACAAATAGACCTAACCACTTTGAATACATTGCTGTTGAAACCTGCATCATTGACATGATGCAGTGGTTACCAAAGAACAGAGGGCACCTAAATGAGATAGAAAGATTTGTATGTTCGGTAAAGTGTATAAGGAGTTTACCTACTGCCCTCTTTTGTATATCTGTTTGTAAAATTTTTGGACTCTCCACTGGTTCCAGAGAAAAGGTGATTTATAAAGTACAGAAGTAAATTTACTTTATAAATTTTACAAAGCAGAGTTGCAGGAAGTTGAAGCATAAAATAATAATAATAATGACTTCCAAGTTCTTTATGTCAAAATTCTACGAAAAATGATTGAAATTGTTTAAAAAACCCCTACTGCTTACCACCCACCATGAAAGCTGGAACACCCACTACAGTCAAATTAAAATTACTTTAGAGTTGATGTCTTGTCATCTGCAGCTACAGTGTTGCCACATGAGCTACTGGTAGATTGTAGACGTGACACACACACATACGCACGCAATGGGCCAGTTCACAAATGCTGTAGGTGTGTAACATGACACAGTGTAAGTGGCCACTGTGAGGTACGTCTCAAATGCAAGATGCCCCTTCGACAGCTGACTTTAAGTGACTGGTGACTGAACTGTGGCAGACAACACTTTTTGGAGCCCTGAGTTAAAACTCGTGTTGTAAAGTAACTGTAACTTTGTGAGCCGTTGTCTGAAACTATGCTCACACTGGCTACAAGGGATACCGTGTTACTAACTAAAGAGCAGGCCTCGTTAGCACTTTGTTACAGATAAAAGACTACAGAAATAAGAGGATATGAAGTCAGTACAATGAGAAATAAAAAAAAAAAAATACATTTAAAATGAAACTGAACAAAATTAGCAATCAGACTTTCTTGATAAGATATAGAAATTAAAAAAAAAAAAAAAAAAAAAATGTATTTGATGAGAATTGAACCTACGACCTACTAAAAGTGGCATTTTTACACTAGTCATTGCGCTGCATCACAATACTGTATTAATGGTGTTATATTTTTTATTGTTGTGACCTAGTCACATGGCTGAATTGCAGGCTTCAAAAATTTGGCTTCATGCAATGTCATGTGAAGCGTACCAGATGTAAGGCAATCTCTTTGATTATGGTAAGGGTATACGTGATGCTGATGTATCCAGTAGTGTTTGGTTAATGCTGCATATGAAACGTGTGTGTGTGTGTGTGTGTGTGTGTGTGTGTGTGTGTGTGTGTGTGTGTGTTTAGAGAGAGAGAAATAAAAGTGCAAGGCCCATTATTCGGGATCCACACATCAAAAGAGAATGCTGAGAAGAAATTATAAGTCAACTGACCAACTGTCGTGGCAGTTTGGATCGGCAAATGGTGTGGGCTTGACATTGAGCTCTGATAGGAGGGAACCATCTCCAACAGGTGAAGTGTCACTATCAAGTAATGTTCATTGGACTGTAGTGGGGTAATAGAGACCAGGTCGACTACCGCTAATATAGAGGAACTGTGGCTTGAATTTAGAAAAGTAAAAAATAGTTGATTAAACACCAGATAGATATTTATCAAGGAGAACTGTTAAAATGAGAATGAACTTTCATAGGCACAATCACTGTAAAGAAAAAGCAGCACACATAATACGTGTGAATCAAAGCATAGGCATATAGGTAGAAAACAAAAGTGGAATTTAAAAAAAGACCTGGTTGTGGTGACAGACTTATCTGTAGCTTTGCCCGAGGTGTAGGTTAGGTGGGAAGGTAACATTTTGGTTGAGAGTTGATGAAGCCAGGTTGATCTGCAGTTTATTCCGTTTGAAAAAAAAATACTACTGATATCACATTACAGTCAATACATTGTTTACGCTATTTGCCACCTGTTATGGATGTCACGTGTCAAAGCTGGTGATTCATAATGAATATTCCTCTTTATCTGCACTGTTTTGTCAAAAGATCCCTCGCAAAACACAAGGAAATTCAGGTCCATTGACACCACAGTTAGACCTCCCGTTTTTTATGTATGTCCATCCTCACTACAAGTGGATCCCTCTCATCCTCGCGTCCCCCCACACCTGTGGAAAGGCCTATTAGTTCTGAAAGCTAGATATTGTTTTACTTCTATAGATGTCTATCAACAGTAATACACATTTTTTCTGTTGAAGATGATTTATGGCCAGCAATGCTGTCTCAGGTTTATTATGTCATCTTTTTGATTCATTGCATCACAGCAAATGTAGTCAAAGGTATATGTAGTGTAATAACAAAACTCATTTTGGGTCAACAGAAGTGTCTGAGTGGAGGCTTTTGTTGGTTATTCAAGTTTTGTTTTAGTTTTATTCCATAGTAATTTTGATGTTTTGTGTGTTGTATATTTATGGTAGGTCAGTTCTGTTTTAATTGATGTAGTGACTATGGGATAGGTAGGCTTTTGAGTTGTTGGGTTTTTGGTTCGACTTACAGTTTTCATTCTGCATGTGTGCGAGTTTTACAGTGTGTAGATACATCCTTCCCGCTTGTTTTCAAACTTAGTTCAACCTGTTCCCGTGAGTGGCACCGTCACAGCGTGTCTTCATGATGGCTGCTACACTTGACGTGCTGTCCTAGAATTCCTGTGCTGTGAAAACAAGACAGTGGGAAACATCCAAGAGGTCGAAATAGGTGTTTGGAGATGCTGCTGTCGATCACAGTACAGTTAGTCGTTGGGCAAACAGATTACGTGATGAAAGCGGGCACGGCAATATTGAAGATTGTCCTCGCAGCTGCAGGGCTCGTACTGCACACACTCCAGACAATGTGCAGAGAGTTAATGAATTTGTGACTGCTGACAGATGCATCACAGTGAACAAATTGTCACGCTACGTTAGGATAGGTGAAGGAAGTGTTGGCGTTAAAAAAGGTTTGTGCCATGTGAGTTCTGAGGATGTTGACCGTGGCTCACATAGAAACAAGAAAAATTGTATGCAGTAAACTTTTGGAACAGTAAGAGAATGGTGGAGATGAATTTCTTGGAAGAATTGTGACAGGTGATGAAACATGGTTCCATCGTTTTTGACCAGAGACGAAGAGAGAGTCAGTGGAGTGACATCGTGCAAATTCACCCAAGAAAAAAAGATTCAAAACCACTCCTTCTGCTGGAAAAGTTATGGCTATGGTGTTTTTCGATTCCGAAGGACTCTTGTTTGTGTACATCAAACCAAGTGGAAACACCATAAATTCTGATGCATATGTGACAACACCGAAGAAACTTCAAGCTCTACTGAGTCGTGTTCGACCACATCAGCAGGGCGTTTTGCTGTTGTACGATAATGCACTGCCACAAGTCAGTCAAAAAAACATGGAAGCGATCACAAAACTCGGATGGCCAACACTGAAACACCCGCCTTGCAACCCTGACGTGGCTCCATGTGACTATCATCTCTTTTGGAAACTGAAAGACTCTCTCTGTGGAACAAGGTTTGAAGATGTTGACTCACTTGTGCATGCTGCCAAACAGTGGCTCCAGCAGGTTGGTCCAGAATTTTACCGGACAGGTATACAGTTGCTGCTTCCAAGATGGTGTAAGGCAGTTGAGAGGTATGGAAATGATGTGGAGAAATGAAAATATTGTTCCTAAAGGATGTATTTACACACTGTATAACTTTCAAACATATAGAATAAAAGAGGGGTTAAAAAAAATAGTGTGCATTTCTTTTGAGTGACCCTCGTAGGTCAACGGAAATGTCCAATTCCGCTTTTTATGGTTATAGTTGTCAGTTGATTTGGCATTGATAGCTGCCATTAAACTATATAGCTCAAGGAAAATGTCAGAATCCTGTGGTTTAATTGGTGTAGCGGAGTGTTGTAATTCAAATGATTTTGTTATTTATTTTGGGATGGTGCGATGTTTTTTTTTTTCTTGTTGTATATGTAGTGTCTTCCTGCCCTAAATACAGTTTTCCATGGATGTCCTGTTAGTTTCATTTTATTTTTGGAGTGAGATTTTGTCATTTTTATTTTTGTCCACGTTTTTTGCTGTGTGTACACAGTGACATCATTGCCGGCATTTTGATACACTGGAAGTACTATATTCAGCCATATTGATGTCGTCGTGGGTGGTTGGGTGGAACCAGATGCTTCCGTAATGCCCTAATTTTTGTCCTCCACTGAGGCTATATGGTGGATAATGTTAGTAATTTGTCCCTCTATATTACATTTATGAATGCTCCTGTTATCAAATTGTGATTGATTGTTGACAAAAAGTTCATAAAGAAGTAAATGTACTGTGAGACTATTGTCAGTATATCAATCTGTGTAAAAAGTTGCCTACAAGACTGGATACCACATTTCGTCCTAATTACACTCTTGGGACTGTGCTATGGACACCTATTTCGTCTCCACTGAGTAACCCCAGAATGATATCTTAAGACATTTGTAATTAAAAATGGTAGAAGTAAGTTAAATTTTTTAAATTTTCATCTCAAAATTTGAAATTGCCCATAATGAATAGTTGCAGAGCTCTGATGTTAAAGATCTGCACATGTGAATTTCAATTCAGATCCTTATCAATATAAGTATGTAAGAGTTGAAAATATTGTTTCATTTATCAATTAACTTTCACAGTTTATTTATAACTATGTGGTCAACAGTATTAAATAGCGCATATTCTGCTTTATCGAATTTCAGTTGCAGTCCATTTGCAAAGAAACTGTTATTAATTTTCAAGTATATTGTTTACATTTTCAAGTGTTGCTGTTCCTACATTTTTACGTACACTACTTGCACTCTTAGCAGGGAGAACTATTTCTGTGTCTTGTGTGTACTGCATGAGCACCATTTATATACAATGAGAAGAAGAGCAGGCCCAATATTGGTCTTTGTGGTACTCTCATAGGGATTATTTCCCATTCTCAGATAGCTGTTTTATCCTGTACACCTAGGAAAATCAAATGCTTTTGAAAAGTCACAGAAAATACCAGTTGGTAACATTTTTATCCTCTGTCTTGTATAATCTGATGCATGAAATGTACTGTAGCACATTCTGTGGAGAGATACTGCAATCAAAATTCAGACCAAGTATCTTACTTTGAGAGGGTTGTTACAGTTCTTGCGCACATAATGCTTTTTCAATACATTCAAGGAGGAGCTAAGTAACAAGACCGATTGATAATTACAATTATCTGTTTTACTGTCAGCCTTGTAAACAGGTCTGACAACAGCATATTTAAATATGTCTGGAAATATCGTTAGTGATTGCAGTTTATTGCATATCTGACTAAATACAGTGCATATATGTGAAGAACAGAATTTTAGCATAGTGTTTGTAATATTATTAACTCCATAATAGGAGAGATTTTGGGTTAAAATTTCATATTTTGTGCATATTAGGAAAATAGTACATTTTCATACTTGAGTTTCTATTCCAAACTAAACCATTTTGGTCGACAGTAGACACTCTCAGTGGCTGTAAAGGGAATTTATTTACACCCTCTTTTTGCAAGCATAATCCATTGATACTGTAATGGCTATTGAGGCCATCTGACTGCACTGAAGCACTTTCTCTCATTTTACTTTCCAGGAAAACCAATTCACAACACATTCACTCAATTTATGTAATTATTGAAACTAATATAAGATCGAAATTGACCTTGAAAGAGCATGTTGTGTACAATCGACTGAATACTTCATGGCCACATACCACAATGGAAACAATGTCGAAACACACAATATCAAATATAAAATCAACCATTTGGAAAGCCCATCTTCCCCTTGGAGGAGAGCTAATGTACTGGGAGAAGTTCAGTTTGATCTCCCACGTACCATCACCCTTTCTTTTACTGATAATTTTCATGCCCATAATGCTTTATGGGGCAGCTCTAAGACCACTAATTGTGATAACTTGGTAGGGTTTTTTGAATTTTGACTTTTCATGCTATGTAATAGCACTGTCCAGCCATCGACCATGTGGTCTGTTCAGTGGAAGGTTCTTGAGCTATGTGATAATGGTCACTATCTGATTGTTTTATCCCTCCCACATTGATACTCAACTAGATGCCCACTGTGTGGATTCTTAAGAATGCTGACTGGCACATTTTTAGAACTTCCATAATGCTTTATATTCCTCACAGTGGGACCTTTGAAAAGACCTTGAGACACACAATGACCATCACATCAGCGCTCAGTAGAACTAGCGACACTTCTTCCCTCAAGGCCCCCACCCCCATTATATGCCAGCCCCATGACAGACGCAGATCACCACAGCCATAAATGCTACACAGGACACTCTTGACACTATAGGCAACATCTGTCAAGAGAGATTTGTATCATATTTTAACATCTCCAAGCCATAGCACACTTACAAAAGACAAAAGAAGCATTGCTGGGAAAGTTTCATATTCACCATTGGAACTTGTATCTTTCTCTCACAGACATGGGAAAAGGTCTTGGCGTATTTGTGGTCAACAAAAGGTGACTGGTATTTGAGGCTTCTATAAGGATGGCTCAACGAAATCTGACACTGTTGTTATTGCTGACTACCTGTTGATGCACTGTGTCCAACCATTTGCATCTGACAACTGTTTCTCATCTCCACAAAAGACAAGCAGACAGTATTATCTTGTATTGCAACATACAAAGTTTGAAACTCTTCAATGTTTAAAAAAAAAAAAGTAAGAACTCATCAGCGCAATGCACGTACAGTGTGCCAGAATACAGCTCCAGATCCTGATTGAATACATATTCAAATGCTACACTATCCACTTATAAAATGCAAGCACGATAGCTTTGCTGTTTTTAATCAAATTTGGCCTGAGGGAGAGTTCAGTTCCCAGTGGAGGGAAAGTATGACTATCCCAGAATTGAAATCAAGGAACCCTCACAGGAGGTGGATAGCTGCAGACTCATCTGCTGTAATAACGCTTTTTGCGTGTTCAAGAGCATAGTAAGCTAATGACTATGCTCAGCACTCCAGATGACTGGCACCTTGTCTAACAATTGGTGTATGTTTTGGAAGGGCTGATCTACTTGTAATCATCTACTCTGCCTAAAGCCTGCTGTTTGAATGGCTTTTATCCATTATCAGCATTTTATCACTGTCTTTGGTGTGCATAAGGTTTATGACACTGCATGGCAGTACCAGATCACCAAAAACTTACTGGTGTGTGCCTTCTGTACTGGTGTGTGTGCCTTCTGTGACTCCCTCCCAATCTTTATTCAAAATTTTCATTCTCGGCAATCCTTCAGAGTCAAAATTGGTAATTCCCACTATGCTCCCAACAAACAGGGAAATGGAACCCCCACAAGGCTCCATTCTGAGACAGACCCTCTTCTTAATGGCAATCATCGGACTTGCAGATGCATTGGATTTATAGTCTAACCATCGTTAAATGTTGTTGACCTCTGCATCTGCTATAGTTTTAATGGCAATCATCGGACTTGCAGATGCATTGGATTTATAGTCTAACCATCGTTAAATGTTGTTGACCTCTGCATCTGCTATAGTTTTTCCCACATGAGGGTCATTGAGCAATGACTAAAGTGCTTTTTAGGACTCTTGTTCGATTAGTTAACTTGAGTAACCCTTATGACAACTTAAATGGGTGTGCCAATTAAAATTTAATGTCCTACGCTTTCTCAATAACACCTTGTGAAATGCAGATGGTTGCACCACTTTTCAGTGCTACAAAGCTCTAATTTTATCACATTAAGCTCGTGGAAGTGTGGGCTATGGGTTGACAGTGTCATTGATATTGCAACTCTTGTATCTGACCCACCATTGTGGGGCAAGGCTAGAGGATGGTGCCTATCAAACAAATCTGTGGGCAGCCTCCTGGTGGAGGCAGTGATTCCCCCTTCACAGCTAAGGCACCACCAATTATGGCTGAACAGTGCCGTACACATCTGTAACCATCTAAAGCAACGGAGTCAGTACCTTGTGTTTCAAGAAAAGTGGCCTTGGTCAGAAATTCCAGTATTGATCAAGTTAGTCTGTCCGTTACTAATTTTGTTTACCTCCAATCAATCCTCACGTTACATCACACTTACAAATGCCCTAATGATGGGTACCTTATCCTTATATTTGCCTTGATCTTTCTCTTAACCCAAAGGATGTGATAGACCTCTTAGATTTCTGTCAGTCGTTCATCTTGATACTCAGTGAGAACATTAATTAAGAATATAATTTAAACTCATAGCCCAAGAGTTGAAGAACAGACTGTGCTTTTACGTGCAACAAGAGTAGCAAGCAACACTCCCTGGTTAGTGGAGGCACCATCCTTACAATGGAATTGGAGTACGGTGTGCCATTCACACGGAATCGCGCGAGTCTCTCCTAAATTTGCAGTGACTCCACAAACATCATCCAGGATCTAAGCTGCTGTTAGTCCTGGCATCCCTCAGTAACTCACAGCATTAAATGCTGAACTTCCTGGGGTCATAGCTCATGATGTCAACTCAGCAAGTACCTGTCACGGCCGGTAGATGTTACACTGAATGAGTCATTCTTTTCAAGACTTGCGAAAATGAGTGCAATGTATTTGAATTATTGTTGGCTTTGTTATGCACCTTGGTCACACATCTGCTTGCACAGATTTTACACCTGTGAGTGTATACATATTAGGTTTTATCTGACTAGGACACCTTATGGACTGGCCAAGTCCGATTTTCTTTGTATATTTGTAGGATTTGAAAGCATTTGCCTGGACAATAATTTCCGAAAACATTTCCCAGATGTTTTGTTATGTGCTTGTAGCTGTATCTGAATGTGTAGTGTCGAATACTGGTGATGGAAGAGTCTGGTTTGAATATCCCTTAGGACATTTATTTGTACTTTTATATAAATTATATATTTGCTGTCAGGAGGAAATTATAATAAAGAAATATTGATTCATAATTTTCTAATGAAAATAGCATTTTATTTTCAATTAAGTCTTTTTAAAACAAATTAAAATTTGGTAGAGGTGTGAAAGTGACTTGCATGCATCAGTAATACTCCAAAATAAATTTTCACTCTATACTGGAGTTGCACTGAAATGAAACTTCCTCACAGGTTTTTTCATGCACCACCGTGCTGATAATGATAAATGAACGGTTAACCTTCAGGTAATATGCCAGTTAGTTTCATCAGTAATACTGGTGCATTTCGTATGCTCGTTTCTCCACAGAATGAAGAAAGAAGAAACTGCTGGGCATTAGCAGTAAACAGAGGACATATAGAATCAAATTCGTCATGGAGTGTTACAGATGTATATGCCATTTTAAGTGCCTGTATTGGATTTTAATTTGTTTCATGTGACACATAATTCAGAAAATTATGATTCAGTATTTTTTTATTATAATTTCCATGTGACAAAAAATGCAGAATTTAAACAACAGTAAAAAAGAAGTGTTATAAAGGAGATTTGAACCAGGCAAACCATACAGTCACCAGTCTTAGGCGCTATGTGTTCAGTTACGGGCACCTCCAAAACATCTGCAAAATATTTTGCAGCTACCAGTCATTGAAAATCATCACTTGTTTAGAGGCAACTTTCACTCGAGTTTTTCTTTTTTAAAATTATGTCATGCTGCTTTAGAAAATCGATATCTGGACACAAACTTTAAAGTCCTACAAATATATGTAAAGAAAATCGAGCACAGCGAGTTCATAAAAGCATAAAATCTTTACAAGCTGCTGTGTGACTGGAGTGCAAATACATAAAGAGTGTGTAACAAATCCAACAATAATTCAAAAGCATAGCAGTCTTTTCACAAGCCTTGAAAAGAATAACATGTTGAGTGTGACATCTACCAGCAGTGCCAGATACTTGCTGGCCTGATGTCACAAGCCTTGACCCCAGAAACCTCAGAAGTTGACTTTGAGTTTGGTAATGTTCATACAAGATCTCTTCTTAGGTATCTATGACAACGGGAAGGCTTTAGTATTTCGCTGGTCCTCCAGTCAAGTCAGTATTCCAGGAAATAACTTCGTGAATTGGCTCACCAATGAGGTTACTGAAAATGGGGACAACAACGTGTTGCTAACTCTCAGTGGACTGGAACAGAGAATGGGGAATCATGGCCACAACTAATAAGTTACAGATAATAAAAAGAGTATGACTGTGTGGCAGTCTTCCCTTTGCTTGGCTCACTGTGAATCCAAAATCACCTGCTGCCTCCACATTGGGCACCCAGGTATGACCCACATGTACATCCTATGACAAGTTGTCCTACCCCATTGCAGTTGTAGTGCACACCTGTTGTTCACTCACTGTTTCAGTACCTCACCTTTGCTGCTATACAGTGAGCTTCACACCTGCCCCAGTTGCTCCCTGATAACCAAGCGGATAATATCCAGGAGGCAATTCAGGTTTTAAATTTCATACATCAGAGTAGACTGTATATTTTCAGATGAAGATTTTGTTGTTTTGGTTCTGATGCTGTTGTATGGAGATGGAGGATTGCCTCCCACTGCATTTTTAGCCTCAAGGGATTTCCCGCTGCCCCTGGCTGGAGGATGAATTGATCCATAAAATAACAACTTAGCTTTAATGTCTTAATTGCATTGAAAAAAATGGTTGTCATGCTCTTATTACCTAGCTGACTTATCAACTCTTTACCTTTTACAGTGGGTGGAGAGCCTGCTCACGTGTGGGAGTATGTCCTCTGTCCCATGACGGACTGCAGTAGTGCTCTAAATGCTCCTGGCTAATGTATGATGTCTATCATACCCTATCATATTTCCCCTCAGGAGTCCCACAGCTCTTGTGTGTGTGTGTGTGTGTGTGTGTGTGTGTGTGTGTGTTTGTTACGCACAGGGCCTAGAGCTGTTGCAGCTTTTCTTCTCTTGTGGTCTGCATTCTGTTCCACCTATCTAATTCTTATTCTAGCTCCTCCTCCCCATCCTCTCCTATCCCTTGGTGTTTCCCTTACTGAATACCTTGCTATTTCATTGGTTTTGCGATTACTTTTTGGTCTTGTGTCTCGTATTGCCACTGTCCTTCAAGGCCCCCCCTCCCTCGGTTTCCTTTAGGGCTTGACTTACCTTTTGAAATTCTGTTTCCGCAGTGTGCACCATTTGGGGAACTACCTTCCTAGCATCTCCAGTGTGGGTCCTTCCCCCATCCCAACCCCCCACACCCTTCCCCCTTCACTGCCATAACCTGTGCCCCCCCCCCTTTCCTGCTGTGTCACCAGCATGTGTAGTCAGCCCATGTGGTGGGGTTGTTATGTACCCATCTGGCGGAGCCCCCTGACAAAACAGGGATCACACTTCTGGCACCTCCTTGTGTGTGTACACTTAGGAGTGGGTCGTCTTTTTGGGGCATCGAAACTCATTGCAATGACCGGTGTGCCAGGCAGCCCTTGCTGCAGCTGAGTAGTGCCCATAGTGTGAGCCCATATCAGTGGTACCATGGCAGACACACTACAATCTGCACATGAAGTGTGCTAAGCTCCCTACTTCTAGTCACTCTTCTGCAGTCTTCTCTTCTGACAGGAGCGATTCTCTCTCTGCTTTTACTTTTGCTTCCTCAGCCTGGGAGGAGAACCAGGTCTGCTGTCTTAGAGGGAAACCCTTTCCCCATTACTTGGTTTGTTCCAGGACGGTCGAGGAGACTTTCACCACTACCAAACCACTATTTTTATAGAACATACCAGAGGTAAATTTGAAGTTGACTCACTTAGTAAAATGAAATGTGGTTCCCTACCGATTAAAACATCTACTGCCAGTCCATTGGCGCCTCCTCTTATGCTTGAGTGTTCAGGAGACATCCTGTTGAGCATCACTCCTCACATGTCCTTAACTATGACCCAGGGCATTATTTTCCATACAGACCTCCTCCTTCAATCTGATGTGGAACTCAGGACTAATCTGCTGCAGCATGGAGCTCATTTTGTCCGGCGAGTACATAGAGGTTCTGTGGACAGCCATGTTAATTACCCGCGCTTTCATCCTGGCTATTGGGGGGAGGAGGGGGGGGGGGGCGCTTCCGAAACAGTCAGAGTTAAGATTTACTGTTGTGACATGAATCCCTATATCCCATCTCTCATGTGCTATTTCTGTTTTGGTCACATCTTTGCTATGTGAGGTGAATTGTATTTGCAGTGACTGCGGTCACCTTCTCCACATGCTTGCTGCCCCACAGCCCAAGTATGTGAACTGTTCCAGCCCACATTCTCCTCGCTTGCCAGATTGCCCATCTACAAAAAGAAAGGGAGATTCAGGAATTTGAAACTCGACACTGTCCTACTCTGAGGCCCGACAGAAATTTGACTGTCTCCACGTGGTGTCTTTAATGTCTACCTTTGCTTCTGTTGCATCCTTTTCTCTTCCTTTTTCCTCATTATCTCCATCTTATCCCCCGTTAGTTTCCTCCTACCTGGCACTTCCCATTTCCTCCACTCACACAACCGCTCCTTCGTCTCGGCGAGAGAAGAAACCAGCTGGGAATGGGGCTCCTTCTAGGAACCGCCCTTTCTTGGCGTCTCCAGGACAAAAAGCCTGTTACTTTGTGTCGGACTTGGGACCCACACTCCATGGGCCTCAAGGCTGTTCATTCTTTTTTGGATCTTGATGGTGATACAACTTGCTGTCTTCCTGACCACACCTTCTCTTGCTGTCTGATGGGAAAGAACAACGTGTAAGTCGCAGGATGAGACCTCCCCCTTCCTCTGCTGCACCCATTACTTCAAGGTCCAATCTTACATTCATGGATGTCCCTCTGTCCTTACCACTGACAGACACTGACTGGCACAATGACTGCTTCTGGCCCATTTATGTCCATCTGGCCTCTTGTACTAATCTTGTCCACTGTAACTGTAATGGCTACTGTTATCTCCTTTCAGAATTGCAGTCTGTATTCTGTGGCATGTGTTGTATTGCAGGAATCTCATTTTGTGAATATCATTTGCTGATTCTTTACGGTTTCCAAGCCTTCTACTGGAACTGGGTCAGCCCTTTGCTTGCCTCTGATGGTGTCTGTACATTAGTCTGTATGGATGTTGTTAGTTTCTGGGTTCCTCTTTGTACTGCGCTGAAAGTGGTGGCTGTTTGGATCCGTTTAGACTCTGCGGTAATGATATACAATCCTTATCCCCCCCTCCCCCCCCCCCTTCCCCGACCGGCATCCTATGCTTCCTGCTTTTCTTCAACAGCCCCTTCCTCCCTTATTGATCCTTGGGGATTTTAATGCCCATAACCTCAACGCTGGAGTCTTCACACACTTTACTGTGGCACAAGGCACTTGAGGTGCTGATAACTTTGGAGTTGAGCAACCTTAAGCTCCAAACTCTCTCTCTCTCTCTCTCTCTCTCTCTCTCTCTCTCTCTCTCTCTCTCTCTCACACTCACTCACTCACTCTCTCTCTCTCTCTCTCTCTCTCTCTCTCTCTCTCTCTCTCACTCACTCACTCACTCACTCACTCTCTCTCTCTCTCTCTCTCTCTCTCTCAAACACACACACACACACACACACACACACACACACACACACATGCATTTTCTAGGCCATTGGTCGTTCCTTCTATTGCACTAGATTCCTCCCACCCATGAGTTCGTGATGAATTGTGTGACAGTGATCATTTTCCAATCCTGTTATCATTGCTTCAGCACCACTTGCCGAGATGTCCTCCCAGGTGGGCATTAACTAATGCTGATTGGAATGCTTTGTCCTCGGCTTCCATTTCAACCACTACGCCAAATGACTGCACCGATGAGTCCATATGGAGTTTGACCGAATCCAGCCTTTCGCCAGCTGCTTCAGTGATTCCTTCTTCCTCATATTCTCACCAATGGAAGATGGTACTTCAGTGGATCCCCGAAATTGCTGCGGCTATTAAAGACCACTATCGTGCCATCCAATGCTATAAATGGCATCTATTTCTTGACCGCCTCCTGGCATTTAAACGGCTTCATACCTGGGCCCATTAATTTCTTAAATTCCAGAAACAGATTTGTTGTGAATGATATGTTGCTGTATACTTCCTCCTTGCTGGTGTGGGCAAAGATCAGGTGCTACTGTTGTCCTACTGGTATCCTGGGAATTTCGCTGACTTGTGTTATCCTCACTAACCTGGACTCTATTGCATTTCACCACTCCTCAGCTTTGGTCCACTACCTGCCGATGTTCTATCTTCTCAAACCCTGTCTGGAACGAGTCCCTGTATCTTTCGTTCCCTGCCGTCTGGAACCTTGTAATGTCCCATTTAGCAAGTGCGAATTCACCAGCACTCATGCGCTCTGCGCTACATGGCTTGTGGACCAGACCAGCTGCACAACCAAATGTTTCAACACTTAATGGTGTCTAGCCAACATCGTATGCTCCCCCCCCTTTTAACCATCTCAGGAGCAAGGGGGAATTTTATTCCCTGTGGTAAGAAAGTGTTTTATTCCAGTTTTGAAACCTGCTAAACCACCTCTTCAGATGTATAAATATCGTCTAATCAGTTTAACCAATGTCCTCTGCAAGGTGCTTGAATGTATAGTCAGTCAAAGGCTGTATTCAATCTTTGCATCCTGGGACCTTTTTGGCTTTGACCCAGGATGATTTTCGCTGAGACCATTCTACTGCAGATAATTGAGTCCACCTGGAGTCTGCTCCCCGAATGGCTTTTGCCTGTCGTCAGCACCCTGTTCGTCTTCTTTGATCTACGTAAAGCTTATGATACCACATGGCACGTGGCACCATCACATCTTTGACACCTTACATGTGTGGGGGCCCCCATGACCCACTCTAGATTTTTTCCAGAACTTGCTTTCATGTTGCAATTTTCAGGTACAGGTTGATGCCTTCTGTAACACCTCCCATCTGCAGCAGAATGGGGTTCACTGGGTTGTTCTGTTCTGAGTGTCCCTCTCTTTTTAGTGGTTACCAGTAGTCCAATGGGACCTGTGGTGTCCCTCTCTTTGTATGTTGTTGATTTTTCATTTATTTTTGTTCATTTTTTTCATTTATTTTTGTTCATAAGCAACGAGTGTCGCTGAATGCAGGTTGTGGGGAGTAATACATAGAGCACAATGTTGGACTCTCTCTCACAGCTTCCATTTTTCGGCTGTACAGTCCATCCCTTTACACCTGTAATTTGATGCCCAGTTCCTCAGTGTGGTGGGCTCTCATTGTTGGACTGGCCTTTGATGACCAATTCACATGGCTTTCCCATCTCCATCAATTAAACTGGACGTGTCAATTGCCCCTCAATTCTCTTTGGTGCCTCAGCAACACCAACTGGGGTGTGGATAGTTCTACATTGATGTGACTCTGCATACTATTGGTACAGTCCCATCTAGTTTGTGGGAGTTCTGCATACAGCTCAACATCACCTTTGATGTTAGAGATGCTGGACCCACTACACCATTGTGGGACTAACCCTGTGATCAGCCTCCTAGTGGAGGCATGGGTTCCTTCATTGTTGGTTCTGCACTAACAGCAGTTGGTTGCCTTTGTGTCACAAATCTGCTGCTGCCTGGAGCACATGGCCTACCTTATCCTCTTTCCAGATGTAGGGATCCGCCTCCCGCAATGATGGCACAGGTCTGAGGTTAAGATCGGCATCCACATCCAGTTCCTTTCTTCTGAAGTCTAGTTTTGCCCCCACCATCTCTTCTCCGGGCCTACTAATGAATGTTTCCATGATGCAACCCTCATCCATGGCTCTTGTCTTGATGTATCATGAGGTCCAAAACAGCTCATCCTGAAGCCCTCTGCCACCAGTTCTCCATTCTTGGTGCATTTCATGGTTTAAAATTAGTCTGTACTGATGGCTGGATGGCTGTAGTGTTTTCACTGTGGAGTTGATAGTCATCTCTTTTGCTCTTAATTGTGTCCATTCATGCACCACTGAGTTCATCCTTATCTTTAGTGACTCTTTGAGCAGTTTACAATCACTAGACCAGTGTTACCTCCACCATTTCTTGTCCTGACTATCCAAGGTTCTGTTTTTGCTCTAGAACAATGTGGACACACAATGGGCTTTTTCTGGACCCCAGATCTTGTTGGGATCCCAAGCAGTGAACTCACTGGCAGGCGGGCTAAATTGGCTACCGCTAAGCCGCCTCTTGAGATTGGTATTCCAGTATCGGACCTTTGATCAGTACTACATCATCAAGTTCTGAGGATATGGAATACAGTAAGGGGGGTGGGGGTATGTCACCCATCGCACTTCCTGCCTTTTGGGGCCTCGACCGCATTTCTTCCTTTCCCCCCTTTTCTTCTTCCTTGTTTCTTTCGCTAGGCTTTGTTGACCTAGGGGTGTTTCTTTGTTTGGGTTTTGTGCTCTAGGCCCTTCTTTTGTGTTTAGTTTTGTTGACTTGCTGTTCCAGGTTGGCAGGACTGATGACCTCATAATTTTATCTCGTAATCATTAAACAACCCAACCCGTGTATTGTATTTTATTTCCTGAATCTTAATTTTTTAACATCTCTTATGGATGTTGTATGCTAGTTTTTCCCACCATTTTTTATTTGTGACTAGTGAATCTGGCTAAGCTTCTCATTTGCAAAATGTGTATGTATATTGGATGTGTATCCTAATCTCCTCATCCCCTCTCTTTGCCCGTTGCCTTGTCCTGTCCCATCTCTCTGTCCATCTACTCTTCCTCCTCTCCTGACCTTGTGCCTTGTTTATTGTTATTGCAAATTCAGATTCTGTTGTAGCATTCTAATAATAAATCAGTAAGTTGTAAGTATAACTTCTCTCTTCTCTGTGAAAAACTTGACTGTGACAGAAGAAAACAAAGCAGCACATTGATGTGTATACCATTTTTATATAAAATATGTATATAGTGGGACAGAATATATAGGGAAGAAACAATTTTTCTGATAGTTTAAATGCCATACTATCATAGGTAAAACTGATTGCGAGAATGAAAACAAAACTGAAACACTCGCAGCAGAGCGAACCTGATCATTTTTATTTAAAATATATAATCTCCTTTTTCCATATGAATGTTTATTAGAGTGCCATATAAAAATTTGCAGTTAACCGGCCAAAAGCTTTTATGTCCCAGAGACGGTGAGGCCAAACATGTTCTTTTGCTAATCTGATTAAGACATTAATACAACAATTGGACATAGGTTGGTGTTAAGGATCAAACCAGAGCCAAAGGCTGAGAAGTGTAGTGCACTACAGTATGTGCTGAGAGAACCACTGACACTAATTGTATGTGGTGGACCATTTGTTTATGCAATTGCAATGGCCTGATTGGCTAAGTTCAATGCCTATTAACTCAAATGGTGGAGTGTATTGAAGCTTTATCTTAAGAATTATTTTTCAGCACAGTCTTCCCAGCAACACTCTCCCCAGCTCTCAGACTGTGTATGATCATCCAGTATATATAATAAAATTGCACTCCAGCAGGTATATAAATGCACATACTTAATTGCGACATTGTATCAGAGATTTAAGACTTTGAACAATTGAACATTTACATTTTTATTTGTATATGGAATTAATAATCACATGGTTTTTTTCCCTTTGTGTCTGACATGTCAAGTATGTAGGGACCCATTACCATTATAGTTGGTACTTTAACACCCCTATTCCTTCTATCCATGCCTAAACTCAGAGTTATTTCAAAATGTAGTTCTTAATATGTTGGCTATCTGACTGTCATTTATTTCTTGTCTATTTTCTTTAATATAACATCCTCTGATTTCTCTTTTGATTATTGCACATGTAATTTAATTTTATTAACTGAATTATTAATTTCTAGCATCATAAAAGGGCATTTTGGTTTTCTAGCCTACGACAGTACAGTATTTTTCATGATATGTAATCAGTCCTATTTCTCCATTAGTTCTAACTATTCAAACAGTTCCCTTTTCCCTGGACAAGTTATTTTGATTTCTTCTGTAATCTAGGGCTCTTTTATGTCCTTATTAGTGTCTTATCTTTCTGTTTGGAAAAGCAGCTGTTAAAAATCAGTAGAAACCCACCTATTACCACATTACATTTGGTTTTGACATCTGTCACGTTATACATATTGCTCCAGTCAGCTTTCTGTAAGTCTGCATTGAAACTTTCTGGTGTATATTCATTAATAGTTCATAGGTTTTGTTCTTGATACTGCATCACTGCCATCAAGTTTATTTTTATGGCTAGTTGTCCATCAAGGCCAGATAAAAATTTATATGATTAAGTGTTCACTTAAAAATACATTGTTTATTAGTTTACTGTTTCCCCTTTGTAATTATAGTGGGAAAATTAATAACACAACTCATAATTGTTAAGTAACATCTCCAAACATTTTTAAAATCTAAATCACGCACAAAATTAATATTAAAGTCTCCGCAGAGTAGCATTTGCTTTCCCTTGTCTACCAGGCACTAATGACTTAAATTTCACTAAGAATATTTGTGTTCCCAGTGAGGATCTGTATACTGCAGTAGTTATAAATGTCTTTCATTGGCAATAGTTCACAAGCATTGGTCTAAGCACAAAAAACTACTGGTTCATATTTATCTGAACATGATTTTTACAGGCATGGCTGTACCCCCTTTATCCATATTTTCTGCATAGAAAATATAGTTTGTAGTCGTCTGTGTTTACTGTTCTTCTGTATTTACATTCAGTTCATAATGTTTACATCTACATGCATACTCTGCAAGTCACCATATGGTGTGTGGCAGAGGGCACCCCGCACCACCACTAATCATTTTCTTTCTTGTTCCACTTGCAAATAGAGTGAGAGAACAAGCAGCTACCTATATGCCCCCAAATGTGTTTTGGTGGCTGTAGAGTCATTCTGCAGTCACTTTCAAATGCTGGTTCTCTAAATTTTTGCTGTAGTGTTCCTTGAAAATAATGCTGCCTTCCCTCCATGGATTCCCTTTTGAGTCCCTGAAGTATCCTCGTAACACTTGCGCATTGTTGAAACCTACCGGCAACAAATCTAGCAGTCTGTCATACAATTGTTTTGATGTCGTTGTCTAATCCTACCTGGTAGGGATCCAAAACACTTGACCAGTACTCAAGAATGGTTTTCTCTAGTGTCCTGTATGCAGTCTCTTTTACAGAGGAACCACACTTACCTAAAATTCTCTTGATAAACCGAAGTTGATCATTCGCCTTCCCTCCTACAATCCTTACATGTTCATTCCTTTTCATATTGCTTTTCATATCGCTTTACATAATGCTTTACAATGTTATGCCTGGATATTTAATCAATGAAACTGTGTCAAGCAGCACATTCATAATGCCGTATTCAAACATTACGGGATTGTTTTCCTGCTCATCTAAACTTACATTTTTCTACATTTAGAGCTAGCCACAATTCATCACACCAACTAGAAAGGTTGTGCAAGTCATCTTGTATCCTCCAGAAGTCACTCAATGACGACACCATCCCATACACCCCTGCATCAACAGCAAAAACTACATACTGCTGCTCATCCTATCTGTCAGATCATTTATGTATATAGAAAATAACAATGGTCCTTTCACACTTTTGTGGGGCACCTCTGATGATATCCTTGTCTCAGATGAATGTTTGCTGTCAAGGCCAACATACTGGGTTCTATTACTTATGAAGTCTTTCAGAATCTGTAATGAAAAATAGTCACTGTGGTGACAGAAAGTCCTGGGTTGAAATCCAAATTCTCTCTGGATACAAGAACTGTCAAGCAGTAGACAGACAAGCCACATTCTGCAAACAGTGACTTCATATTTAGAGCACACACACACACACACACACACACACACACACACACACACACACACACACACTTTCCCCTGTTATGTTTGCATTATAATATTTATCTGTTTCCTTCTCCATGAAATTGTTTATTTTTTTAGGTGAAGGCCGAGATTGTCACTATTGTTACGAGAGATCATGAAAAGTTCTATCGTGAGCTTGGAATTTGGCCTCCAGAATTTGATAAAACTGGTAGTGGCGCAGAAAATCTCAAGAATGGAAGAGAAGCAGGAGACACGAGTGAAGATGAAGATCTCTTTGTGAACAAGAATAGACAGGTTGTGGAAATGAGTGAATCGGATGAAACTGAAAGTGATGACGATGAAAGTGGGAGTGATTTGGATGATGAAGCAAGAGAGAGTGCCAGTGACAGCTGTGAATCTGTTTCTGTTGAGAGTGAAGCCGATGACAGAACAGAAGATAGTGACAGTGATGGAGGTGAGCCTGGTGTTATCAAAGATACTTGTAGCTCAGATAAAAAGCAAATTACCACTGACAGTACCACGGAGAAATAGGAGAACTGTAAGGAATAAATAAAAAAAACTGCTGATGTTGTATCCGGCAAAGCATGTTAAAAACTGGGAAAGGAACACTTATTCCAACCCTGTTATAGATAATTGGATGCTAACTACATGTGGTTTTAATTATATAACTTCACATATGGAGTCAGATTATGTAAGTAAGTGTTCTGTGCTAGTTGTTATAACTAGACAAATGTTTCAGACAGGCACTTCGTAAAAATTATGAAGTTATATTGAATATTCATAGTATGTGAATAACATGTACTTCATATTGTTTTTCAAAATAAGCAACAAAAAATTGAAATGCAAGATATATTAAAGAGAGTTTATATATACAACTGTTTGGCAAAATAAATGACTTATTAGTTGCTGTTTACATTTAATACTCTGAACATAAATTAATGTTTCGTATCCCTATTCCAATAATTCTCTCTCTCTCTCTCTCTCTCTCTCTCTCGTGTGTGTGTGTGTGTGTGTGTGTGTGTGTGTGTGTGTGTGTGTGTAACACGAGCTGATTTGCTGAGTAAGATTTTTTTGTCAGCAGATAATATATGGTGTAGAACTAATGCTGATACCTGTAACATCGGTATATGAAGTGTGTAAGTAAAGTGATGAGACTGAAAGTCTAGTGTTTGATCTGACAGCACTGGTGGTGCCAGACTTGGAGGACAGGAGAAGGTGATAAACAATCAGTGCATGTTGGACAACACTAGTGTCATGTTGGTTGTCCACAGCAACTTTTCTTAGTAAAGAAGGGTCTACTTCTGCATTCTAGCAGTAAGTGACATGAATTTTGAGCAATAGTGTGCAATCAGGTTTTGTTTTAGACTTGGACACAGTGCAACTGAAATATTTGCGAAACCTTTGACAGGCCTAAGGAGACAGTGTGTTGCCAAGGGCCCAGATGTTTTGGTGGTTTAAGGCATTTGCAAAATGAAGACAGTCAATTAAAGATGAAGTTCACAGTGGAAGGCTGTCGAGTTCATGAATTGATGTGACAGACTCCGACATCTTTGAGTGTGCAGGTCAGCAGTTGATAGTCAGAAAGATTGGAGCAGAGCAGAATTTGAACCATACCACCATTCATCAAGTTCTGACCAACGAATTGGCGATGAGAAAAATCTGCTCAAAACTGCTTCATAGAAACTTCACGCTGGAGGACAGGGGATTAGGAAAGGCAATTGTGACAACTTTCTGAATCCCATTTTCTGGAATGTCATTATCAGTGACAAGACTTGGGTGCTTGAGTATGACCTGGAAATCAAGCACCAAAGCATGGAATTGCACATTCCAAGGCAAAAAAAGCAAGGACCAACAAATCAAAGATCAAATGCATGCTGATATGTTTTTTTGATAGCCAGGGAAACATTTATAAAGATTTTGTTCATCGTGGTCATGGGGTTAATCAAAATTTTATGGAGGCATATCAAATGAATTTGCCATTACGAATAAGGACTACCATCAGCCTGCAGCATGGAATGATGACAATGAAAATTTGTGCCGAACCTGGATGACACGCTTATTGCGAGCAGTCACCTTACCGCTTGGCCACTCATGCACGACTCGTGGCCCTACCCAAACCTCCATATGTTGTCAGCCATTTGTCTAGGTCCTGTACTTGTATATCCATTATACAGGGTGTTACAGAAAGGTACGGCCAAACTTTCAGGAAACATTCCTCACACACAAAGAAAGAAAATATGTTATGTGGACATGCCTGGAAACGCTTACTTTCCATGTTAGAGCTCATTTTATTACTTCTCTTCAAATCACATTAATCATGGAATGGAAACACACAGCAACAGAATGTACCAGTGTTACTTCTGAAGTAACACTTTGTTACAGGAAATATTCAAAAGTCCTCCATTGGCGAGGATCCATGCATCCACCCTCCGTTGCATGGACTCCCTGATGTGCTGATGCAACCCTGGAGAATGGCGTATTGTATCACAGCCGTCCACAATACGAGCACGAAGAGTCTCTGCATTTGGTGCCGAGGTTGCGTAGACAGGAGCTTTCAAATGCCCCCATAAATGAAAGTCAAGAGGGTTGATGTCAGGAGAGCGTGGAGGCCATGGAATTGGGCCGCCTCTACCAAACCATCGGCCACCGAATCTGTTGTTGAGAAGCGTACGAACACTTCGACTGAAATGTGCAGGAGCTCCATTGTGCATGAACCACATGTTGTGTTGTACTTCAGGGTGTCTACGATCCGGGGAAAAACCCGGGAATTTTTTCATCCAGAAGAAAACCGGGAAAAACCTGGGAATCTTTTTGACTTCCAGGAATTTTTCATTGTTTTAGTTTCCAGTTAAATTTTTGTGGTTTTGACTGGTAAGAACCAATACTCAAACAACTTCTCCCACTTCTGCAGAATAATACTGCAGCAACAAAACATGAACGAGAGGAAAAAACGAAAATAAAACTTAAGTCGCAAAGAAAATGCGCCATATACAACAACAAAACACAATGCTCATACAAGCATCTGCCACCAGCAAAGTGTGTCAATGGCTTTAGGAAGACTGTGCAGTGCTGCTTAAAAACAAATTGCCTCCAATGAGCGTGACGTGACAGTTTTTTACATTAGATTCGTTTTAATGCAAGATCTTTTAATGTTTCACACGTATGAACATGCGGGCTTCCTGCGTCATACAAAAGCGTGTCACAATCTTGATTTTAATGCTTCGGAAAGTAACATGCAGTGTTTGGTGGAATTTGAATTTATACCTTCGTAACACGGAAATATGCAGTGTATATGTTGCTGCACATCTGAGATCATTCCACGTGTTTTTTTCCCCCCCCTGAGTTTAATTTTCTTAAGTGCTGGGAAATTATACGCCGGTGTATAAAACCATAAAAGGGTTGATAAGTGCCGAGAAAAAGTATACTGTCACTTAACACGGAAAAAGTGTATTTTTACCTGGGAGAAAGTGTATTTTCAACCGGAAAATCCGGGAATTATTTTTCCTTGTCCATGTAGACACCCTGTACTTGTAAAGGCACATGTTCTAGCAGCACAGGTAGAGTATACCGTATGAAATCATGGCGGTGAGTCGAGGAAGTACAGTACATACTGACGAAACTAAAATGAGCCCCAACATGGAAATTAAGCATTTCTGGACACACGTCGATATAACATCTTTTCTTTATTTGTGTGTGAGGAATGTTTCCTGAAAGTTTGGCCGTACCTTTTTGTAACACCCTGTATACAGGGTGAGTCACTTAATGTTACCGCTGGATATATTTCGTAAGCCAAATCAAATACTGACGAACCAATTCCACAGACCGAACGTGAGGAGAGGGGCTAGTTTAATACAAACCATACAAAAATGCATGGAAGTATGTTTTTTAACAAAAACCTACGTTTTTTTTTTAAATGGAACCATGTTAGTTTTGTTAGCACATCTGAACATATAAACAAATACGTAATCCGTGCCGTTTGTTGCATTGTAAAATGTTAATTACATCTGGAGATATTGTAACCTAAAGTTGAAGTTTGAAACCTCAGATGTTCAGTTGCATGTTGTGACAAACACGGGCCACGGTCGGCGAGCAGCATCTGCAGGGACATGTTTACGATTACGACCGTGTTTACGAGTGTGGCTGTAGCGCATTGTTGTGGTTTGGTCTAGCTGTTACAGTGTCCATATGTAGCGCTTGCTGCTATTGTTATTCTACATTCGTTTCCGCACGCAGACCAACTGTAGTAGACCGTGTTACCAGACGTCTGTGATAGTGTAGTGTTGGAGGAACTGTGACCATGGTGTATTCAAACTTTGAAAAGGCGGAGATAATACTCATCTACGGCGAGTGTCTACGAAATGCAGTTGAAGCCTGCAGGGTGTATGCAGAACGGTACCCGGACAGAGAGCATCCAACGTGCCGCACATTGCAAAACATCTACCACCAACAGTATGCAACAGGTATGTTCGTAGCATGCAAATGGGTCCGTAACAGGCCCGTCACAGGAGAAGCGGGTGCAGTTGGTGTGTAAGCTGCTGTTGCCATGAACCCACACATCAATACAAGGGACATTGCGAGAGCCTGTGGACTGAGTCAAAGTAGTGTCATGTGCATACTGCACCGTCACCGCTTTCACCCGTTTCATGTGTCGCTACATCAGCAATTACATGGTGATGACTTTAATCATCGAGTGCAATTCTGTCATTAACAGAGAATGCGTTGCAGTTCTACCTGTTTACCGATGATGCAGGTTTCACAAACCACGGGGCAGTGAATCTACGGAACATGCATTACTGGTCAGTGGGCAATCCTCGCTGGCTCAGACAGTTGGAGCGACAGCGACCGTGGACTGTAAATGTATGGTGCGGAATCATTGGCGACCACCTCATTGGTCCTCACTTCATTGCAGGGGCCCAAACAGCTTCAACATACATCTCGTTTCTACAGAATGATCTGCCAATGTTGCTCGAAAATGCCCCACGGGAAACGCATTGACGTATGTGGTATCAGCATGATGGTGCACCGACACATTCCACAGTTAACACTAGGCTGACCCTTGACAGGATGTTCGACGGGCGTTTCATAGGATGTGGAGGACGCATAAATTGGCCAGCCCGTTCTCCTGATCTTACACCTCTGGACTTCTTTCTGTGGGGTACATTAAAGGAAAATGTGTACCGTGATGAGCCTAAAACCCCAGAGGATATGAAACAACGTATTGTGGCAGCCTGCGGCGACATTACACCAGATGTACTGCGGCGTGTACGACACTCGTTACTCCAGAGATTGCAACTGTGTGCAGCAAATGATGGCCACCACATTGAACATCTATTGGCCTGACATGTCGGGACATACTCTATTCCACTCCGTAATTGAAAACGGAAACCACGTGTGTACGTGTACCTCACCTCTCATGCTAATGTACATGTGCGTCAGTGAAAAAGACCAATAAAAAGGTGTTAGGATGTGGACATAATGTGCTGTTTCAGTCTGTACCTAAGGTCCATCACCGTTTCCTTTGTATCCCTACGTAATTCGGGACTGAAATTTGATAATAGAAAATCAAAGAAAAGTAAAACTGGTAGAAGAACGTGGACGGGGAGAATGAATAAAAAGGGAAGCCACCTGGCAAAGACACATTGAGAGTACCAGGTAGGAGGACTGCTGGCATGCGTAAACATGTACAGAGTGCACAGGGACAGGTACAAAGGTGTGCGCGTTAACACCTTCAGAGCAGTTAAACCTTTAATTGTTGCTAGCTCTTGTCTTAATTTCTGATAGATGATATATTGGTAAGACAGAGTTTTCAAAATCAGATATTAAGCTAGGAAAGATTTTCTGCAGGTTAAAATTGAAGAAATTGTAGAAGGATAAGAAATTTAAATATATAATATTTAGATGAGTTCAAGGAACCACTCGTTGTTTAGAGTTTCAAAGACAGCATTAGGCAATAGTTAACATAAATGAAAGTAGTACATTAGGAGACAAATATGTTCCTTTGAGAGATGAAATAGTGCAAGCAGCAGAGGATCATAAAGACAAGCTGTGGTTGGAGTCCCAGGATTACACACAAAATTACTGAATTTAACTGAAAGCAAAAAATATAAAAATTCAGTAGATAAAACAGCAAAAGGGAATGCAGATGTCTAAATGGTGAAACTGACAAAGTGCAAAATTGTATTGTAGAAATGACTAGGTGAGAAATGCAGTACTGCAAAAACATGCATGCATGAAGATTAAAAAACTTTTTGGAAAGAAGGGAATCTGCTTTATGGATATTAAGTTAGCCCAGTTAGGAAGCCATAACGAAGTGTAGAAGAGAGAGTTGAAATGTGGAAGGTGTATACAGAGGAGGTATGTAGAGGAAAGGAACTTGGGAGAAAAGTCGCACGGTATGGCCGTGCGGTTAGAGGTGCCATGTCACGAATCGAGCGGCCACTACTGCCGGAGGTTCGAGTCCTCCCTTGGGCATGGGAATGTGTGTTGTCTTTAGCGTAAGTTAAAGTAGTGTGTAAGTCTAGGGACCAATGACCTTAATAAAGCTCTGAAAGACTTCAGTTAAAGAAGCACCTGAAATAGATGCCGTGCCTTCAGAATTTTTGAGATCTTCAGGATGACCTGGTATGTGTGGAATTATGAGACAGATGTACACTCGGACTTAAAGCAATAATCTTAATGCAATGAAGACAGCTGCTGATAGAGGTGAGTATTACTGAGCCAACATTGCACGGACCATGGTTACCAAGTATTAACATGTTTACAGAAAAATGGAAGCAGCAGACCACGGGAACAATAATTAGGATTTGAAAATTGTATGAATGTGTAAAGGAACACTGCCCCTATGAGGCAGTTCAGGAAATGGAAATTAACTTTTATAGATTTAGAGGCAATTTTTAATGTGTAAAAATTCTGAAATTGTCAAGCATAAAATTCAAGGAGAAAAGGACTTGGAAGCACAATTGAATGGAATGGGTGGTGTGTTGAACATCAACAAAAGAAAAACAAGCATTATGCATGGAATCATATTAAATTAGATGGTAAGTAAGCTTTCGGCCAAGAAAGGCCTTCGTCAAAAATAGAGAACATGCACACACACGACCAGTCTCTGGCATTTGTATGATTGCTTGATTGTATGTGTGTATGTTGTCTATTTTTGATGAAGGCTTTTTTGGCTGATAGCTTATTTGCTGAGAGTAAACTTGCTATGCCTATCAGCGACTCAGTATCTCTGCTATATGGTGAGTAGCAACTATCCTTTTCATAATGTCATTATTCCCTATTGGATTTTACATTGTTTAAATTAGACTGTGGCGAGAGAATTAGGTTTGGAAATGAGACACTAAAAGTAGTAGAGTTATTCCATTTGGACAGCAAAATAACTGATGATAGATGAAGTACAGGGTGCTATAAAATGAGTGACAGCAGAAAGGATACACGTATGTCAACATTGAATAGAAATTTAAGTATTTAGGAAGTCTTTTCAGAAGACATTTGCTTGGAGTGGATTGTTGTGCAGAAATTAAACTTGAACAATAAACGCAACAGACAAAAGGGCAGTAGAAGCATCTGAAATATGTTACAGGAGAATGCTGAAGATTAGATCAAATATTTAATGAATGGATACTAAATTATGCTGTGGAAAATAGTTTTATACTATAATTTGACTAAAAGAAGGGGTTGACTGATAGGACACATCCTGAGGCATGAAGGTATAGTTGAAGTGTAATGGAGAGGGAGATTAATGTCACCTTTTGTAGGAGAATAAGTGTTTTCAGAGGCTGATGTTAAGGCCCCTGTAAACAGTCAAATTCACTGTCTGCTTTCTGTGGATTTGCCAAACAACTGTGCCGATGTACAATGTTTGTCAAACATAGGTTAGTTGGGCATAATGCTCTGAAATTTTCAGTTTTCTAATGTTTTGGTCAATAAGGGGTAGATTTTCCCCGCAACTTCAAACTGAAATCCGGGGTGGGTTGTTACATATATCTCATCCAAGTTCCAGCTTTGTTTGATTATTAATTATGGATAAATTTAAAATTTAACTAAAACATTGAGATAAATGTGGATAAAAATGGATGACTGCATAATAAAAACACTTGAAATATCTCTTTGTGACATTGATGGTTTCTAACCAAGTTATCCAACATAATATTGAACTGAAATACCTCGTAAATTTGAACAGTGCTTAAAAATACTTTCTTCTCTACGAAAGGAGAATTAGTAGGGAAACCCGAAACGAGTTCAATTACAGAGGCTAAGCTATATAGGTAACCAGTAATAGTATACTTTTTAGATCCTCTTATTCTATCTTGGAAGTCCCAGGATCTTCTTCTGTGGATGTTTTTTTTTTGCTGTATAGGCACAAATATGCCATTTTCAATGAATGTTTTAGTCATTGTGTGTTCCTAAAAATGTCAGACATTTTGTGTTGTCTACTCTTGATGATAAATCATATCTTGTCATGAAATTTGTTGTAGGTTTTTACTGACTTACGTAACCCCATTTACATAAAGTCACTCATCATTATTTTATTTCTTGCATCCCGGATGAGCTTGATTATAATGCTTATATCGCCAGGAAGGAGAATTCTAAATACCTCCCATATGTGTATATCACAGTGGTTCTCTAAATTTTTTTCCTCTGGGCCCCCCTTTGCGGGGAAAAAGAGTATCAGCTCCCCTCATACCAACCCATTTTATTAATAAAAATAGTCATTTTGTATTTTCTTAGTTTTATTTTCTGTTTTACCAAATTCAGTTTTGAAGGATTTTGTGCAACAGAAACTAAAACTGCATGAATTAGTGTAACGAAAGAATGGAACAAATTGTTTGCGTTCATCACATTTTCATTTATTCAGGAATTATGAAATGAACAACTTTTACAAATTCAGCAAAAAAGTGTTACAAAAGCACTAAGAATTAAGTGACAGATGAGGTTTCTTTTGAGAAGAAAGTTTCCCAATACATGGTGTAATAGCGGAAACATCCACTTGAAGTTCTTCTCTTACATTTAACTTAAAATGATAGTTCAACTTCAAAGCTGAAAAACCAGTCTTGCACATGCATGTTGGTGCAAAATGAATCAGGATCTCATTGCATTTTGACTCAGTGCAGGGAATTTCTTGTTAATATGTAGCCAAAACTCCAACACAGACACTTCATTAAAATTACTCAACACTGAAGTACCACAAGAGGGATTGGTAAGTTGTTCTTGCTCTTTTAGATTTAGATAATCCAATGACATTTATCAAAATTGTCACTGAAATACTTTTTGAAGTGAAGTTTGTGTTGCAAGAGGAAGAAGGAGGTAGGTTTTCATCTCCATTGGAAGTACTGAATTATCTGTGTCCTCTAACAGTATTTTAGAGTAGGAAACACACCTAGCGTGCCACTTTCAGCTCATTTTTACCACAGCTCTAATTTTTATATGAAAACCTTTACCTTTTCCATCTGCAGTGGTACAGTTACCTGATTACTTTGCAGTGAAGTGTCAAGAATATTTAGCTTTTCAAAAATGTGTGAGGTAAGCTATTTTCAATAGAAAATCTCCATTGCTGAAACTGTTTGTTGGAGTGGACTTTTCTCCTTCTTTTTAGTATTTTACCCCTTGAAAGCTAATGAGCATTACTAAAAAGGAGCAGCTGAGTGTGTTCAGTCTCCCACAGCACTTCAAAAAGTCTTGAATTTTTAGATTTAGCTTTGATAATATTAAATATTTCTACAACTGTTTGCCACACTTCATAAAGGGAGCTTCCCAATTTAACACACAGTGTGTCATTAGTGATAGGAATACTTACACATTGCCAAACAAATGAGTCACCAAACAACGTTGACACTATTCCAGTCAGTACTGTTGAAATGAGGATTTCTGAACTGTGTGTGGTTTGTTGCATTTAGCAATCCTATTTGAAATCTGGTAAGAGGCAAAAATGGCCTTAGAGGTCACATTAATTGTTTTAGAAAAAATCGTCTGTGTAGACAATAAAATGTTTAGTTTCCAGACAAAAAACTCGTGTGGTATTTCCTTTAGTTCAGGGTGTTTGATTTCAAGGTGTCTGCCTAACTTAATAGGCTTCATGCTATCAGAAGCAAAAAAGGTTAAACAAATTCCACACTATAGGCATTCTTTGTACCGCTGACTGCAGTTTTTGTGAAGCCTAGCAGTAAATAGTTCTCATCATACCTTTTCATTTTTTCCTTAGTAGTATCTCCCTCCCCTCCGCTAGCTGTTAGATTTCAAGCAACACTAAAAATATGACTGCAGTTTCATTGCCATTGATTGCATGCAGATCAGTGACATCATCTTTGCTTGAAGGAAAAGCAAAACATCTCTCTGCCTTTCTTCCCCTTGGCGTAGTGGCCCACAGTCTGAGAAGTACTGGTATATCATACAACATACAAGCTGTCTTTTTAGTGGTATTTAATTGTCTTCCTGCGCTTAGTATTATAGAGCTAAATGTTGATGCTTATCCAGTAGACTGCAATTTGTTTTTGTGGAAGAGTTTAATGCTACTACTGTTTAAAAGACAACAGTGCACGATTTTATTTACTTTGACAGCTCAATGGTTAAGTGTCAGACTAAAGATCCAAAGGTCACTTCACAATGAAGTGAAAGGATATTTAATTGAAAATAACTGCCTTGATTAAACTCAGCCATTTGTAAGAAGATTAATTGTCAGCTGCAACACATATTTCCACATTGGTCTAAATTAGACCAATAATTTGTCAGTGACTGAGCACATCCCCTCACTGCTGCCACCCACAGGTATGTCAACAATGGTTGGAAGCATTCAGTGAGATCCATCTCTTTGTCATGCAACATCAGGTCACAGCACACCACTCCAACAACTGGGCAGCATCATTAGCAGTTAACAGCAGCCAATACAGAAAATGGACAACTATCCAGTAGACCACATACAATTCTATTGAAAACAGTGATGTGATACATATAACATTGTGTCAGACAGTTATCTACAATTTTTGTGGGGAATCAACTAAGAAAGTATGTATGATATGCAGTGTCCGCTTGCAGATATTTGTTAGAATTAACACATTAAGTGCCATCTGTATCAAATTTATACACAAGTTGACTTTGCTGGCAGTCCATATTCACAAAATTGATAAATGTCTTCCAGATCTTGTGTATAATTTGTATATACAGCTCCACCTAATTCAGATGAATGTATAGTTACCCTGGCCTCCTGGAGAAGCCTTGCACTTTTGATTCTGAAATTTGTTGGCAGGTAGACTGGTAGTCAACTCCAGAGTTTTCCCTGCAGTTAACTGTTCTCTTGCATTTATGACCTTTGTTACACTTGTGGTAACTCATGTAGCAACACTGCTAGAAGTTGTGTGTGTTTGAAGGCATGTTTCCATGAAAAATTGAGCTCATTTTCTTATGAGTTTCTGACAAAATCTGACATGGAAACAGTTGCTTGCTGGTTAGAGAAGGAAAGGGGATTCGTTGAGAGTGAACCCAGTTTGTTTGGTGAAGTAACTGATGGCAGTGATCCTAAATACTATCCTGAGAGTTCTGATCATAATTCTGATGAATCTGATGCAGGCAGACTGTGGAAAAGAGAAAGACCAACCTTGGAGAATCAGTGAATGTGCATCCCAGAGATGTCTCCTAAGTTATTGGTGTGATATAACTGGAAATATGATCTTACTCAACCTGTTATGAGGGAATTGATAATCATGTGAAGAGAAAGGGACTGCAAGATCTGATGACCCAGTTTTGGAAATGATTGTCACTGAGATGAATCACTAAGCCAACTAACAAATTGCTGACAGTACTGACAATTGAAAATGTACAGAACAAAGCAGGATACAGCCACGGATGGATGTGAGTAATGAAGAAATGCTACTTTTTTTGGTTTTGTTTTGTGGACTGGTTTGGATAGAAAATCCACACTCCAAAACTATTGGTCAAATAATGTAGTGAACAAAAATGAAGTAAGTAAATCCTTGCCCCACAATAGGTTTGAGGCTCTTTTGAGTATGCTACAGAGTTTGGACAATTCTGGCACAAACAAAGGCAAACTTTACAAAATGTTGCCATTAGCTGATCTAGCTAACAATAAATTTTGCAAAGTGTATTGTCTTGATGAGAAAGTTTACATTGATGAAGGAAGCTGTGTTACTAGTTAGAGGAAACCTGGGGTTCTGCCCGTATATTCTGGGGAAACAACATAAATTTGGTCTGAAGCCACTCAAGCCATGTGTCCAGGGAGGCTAAACATGACATATGAAAGTGTATGCTGAAGTAGAGATCGTTACTGCAGATCGTGAAGTGTCTTCCCATGAAGTGATGGAGTTGATGCGTCCATTGTTAGATGTTGAATATACTCTACAATTACTATGAAAGTGTTGCCTTAACCCAAAAGTGAATGAATATTCAACCTACTTTTTTGTTACATTGTTGAATAACAGAAAAAAACAATCCAACAACCACAGTGAAATGAAAGATCAAGAAAGTTGAGATACAGGGTGAGCACAAGACTTGTCCTGATTATAAAAATTTATAACAGAATAACTGTTTGACATAACGAGTTACATTTGATGCCGTTACATAGGTTAGCGTTGCTAGTTTTTTAAAAGACCACTTATGTTAGTAAACCTCAATGTGTGCTCCCTTGGTAGCTCGGAGAATGTCGAGGTGGTATTCCAGTTCACGCCAGGTGTTTCGTAACATGTGCTTAGCCACAATACCCACAGCAGCTTGTATTCTAGCTTTCAGTTCATCAATATCAGCAACTGGTGTGACAAAGGCTCTGTCATTCATACAGCCCCCCCCCCTCCCAAAAAAAAGGCAAAGGGTGTAATGTATGGAGAGTCGGTTGGCCAGGGTGTTGGACTGTTCCTTCCAATCCACCGATCCAGACATTACTCCCCTCTCCAGACCTTAAGCCCCTTGACTTTTTTTTCTGAGGCTATATCAAGGACAGAGTCTTCGTCAACCCAGTTGCTGACATTGATGAACTGAATACTAGGATACAAGCTGCTGTGGGTACTGTGACAGAACACAAGTTGCGAAACTCCTGGTGGGAACTGGAACACCACCTCGACATTCTCTAAACTACCAAAGGAGTACATGTTGAGGTTTACTAACGTAAGTAGTCTTCAAAAAAATAGTAACACTAACCTATGTAACGGCATCCAATGTAATTTATTATGTCAACGGTTATTTTGTAATAAATTGTTATAATCAGGGCAAGACTTTGTGCTCACCCTGTATTATGCATGCAGAGTAACACAAATGTTATTGTATGAAAACTGAAGACCCAGGTTACAGAACAATGTCTCGCAGGAAACATGCAGCAAGGAAAAGATATGTGCATCATGTTACTGATGAGACTATCTTGTTTCTGACCACAAAAAAGTTTCAGAAGCTGTAGCAATGACCTCAAGAAAAGGAGCAATCAAAAAACCATCCATGTTTTTGGAATATAATACCGCAAAATACTTCATAGATGTGTCAGATCAAATGGAATCTTATGCCTCAACTTTACAATAATGAGTGAAGTGGTACCACAAGACTACATTCAGGCTCCTCACAAAAATTGCAATTGTCAATGCTCATGCTATCTACAACCAAGTAATTGACAAAAATCAAACAATGGAAAATTCAGGATGGAATTAACGGCCTAAAGCTTCAATGGTGAGAGTCTTTTTGTTGTGCTTATCTGCAACTCAGCATCTCTGCTATATGGTGAGTAGCAACTTTTCTTCTCATTATATGACAAAAATGTGCACATTTTTCGAGAGAAAGTTGTCCTTACATTGATAAACAATAGAAACCTGAAAGATGTACCAGGAATCCCAAGTTCACAGAATAGTGTCTCCCAGGAAACCTGCAGCAAGAAAAAGATATGCGCATCATGTTACTGAAGAGACTATCAAAACTTTGGTCAAGCTGAAGCTGTAAAGAAGTCAAAGCAATTCATCACAAACTTTAATGCTATCCTAATAAAAAGTTCATGTGATTGGAATGTTTTTTCAGTATTCACATACAACCTACTAATTAATTCAGGTAAGTTGTTACAACTGCTGTGAATTTGTAAACCTTCCTGTTGAGATTTTAAATATTCAGATATTTATATTATTTTTTTGCTCTATTCTTCCAAAAAAGTAAATGTCAGGTGTTTGAAATGCTGAAAGGAGTGTTGATTTGTTATTAAAGGTTGTGCACACCTCAGGTACACATGCTGTAGTGGATACAGTATTGAAAACATTAATTTCACAAGCATAACAGCTATACAACCTGAAAAATGTTTTGGCTGGGTACATAACTTTGGGTGATTCACATCCAGCAGCCCATGTGTTAATTAAATATTCTGGTATTTATAGATTATTAGCAATTTCCTCAGCCAACATGGCTATCATAGACGACCATTTAACAATGAACGATTCATGCAAACATTAATGCAACTGTTTAACCAATTAACTGAACAAATGAATAGTAAATTTTCTAAAATAGATACTAGATTCAGTCAAATGGGGGAGAAAATGTCCGTTTTCACATTACAAATCGAAGGTAGGATGGATTGTTTAGAGAAGAGATTACGCATGGGATTCAAACACAATGAAGGAAGAGGTTTGTAACTAGAAATAGTACAAGAGAAACCAGATAGTAAATTAGAACATTTGTTGTTTTTTGTGGTCTTCAGTTCAGAGACTGATTTGATGCAGCTCTCCTTGCTATGCTATCCTGTGCGAGGTTCTTCATCTCTGAGTAACTACTGCAATCTACGAGGGTCACTCCAAAAGAAATGCACACTATTTTTGTAAAAATACAGTTTTCATTCTGCATGTGTGAAAGTTTTACTGTGTGTAGATACATCCTTCCCACTTGTTTTCAAACTTAGTTCAACCTGTTTCCATGGGTGGCGCCGTCACAGCATGTCTTCAAGATGTCTGCTACATTTGACGTTCGTCAGAAGCAACGTGCTGTCATAGAATTCCTGTGCTGTGAAAACGAGACAGTGGGAAACAACCACAAGAGGTTGAAAAAGGTGTATGGAGTTGCTGCTGTCAATCGCAGTACAGTTAGTCGATGGGCATAAAAGCAGGTTACATGATGAAATCAGGCACGGCAATATTGAGAATTGTCCTCGCAGCAGCAGGGTTTGTACTGCACACACTCCAGACAATGTGCAGAGAGTTAACGAATTGGTGACTGCTGACAGATGCATCACAGTGAATGAATTGTCATGCTACGTTGGGGTAGGGGAAGGAAATGTTTGCAGAATATTGAAAGTGTTGGTGTTAAAAAAGGTTTGTGCCATGTGAGTTCCCAGGATGTTGACAGTGGCTCACAAAGAAAGAAGAAAAACCGTATGCAGTGAACTTTTGGAACAGTACGAGAATGGTGGGGACGAATTTCTTGGAAGAATTGTGACAGGTGATGAAACATGGCTCCATCATTTTTCACCAGAGACGAAGAGGGAGTCAGTGGACTGGCATCATGCAAATTCACCCAAGAAAAAAAAGATTCAAAACCAGACCTTCTGCTGGAAAAGTTATGGCTACAGTGTTTTTCGATTCCAAAGGACTCTTACTTGTGGACATCATGTCAAGTGGAACCACCATAAATTCCGATGCATATTTGACGACACTGAAGAAACTTCAAGCTCGACTGAGTCGTGTTCGACCACATCGGCAAAAGCAGGATGTTTTGCTGTTGCACGACAATGCACGGCCACATGTCAGTCAAAAAACCATGGAAGCGATCACAAAAATCGGATGGACAACCTCGAAACACCCGCCTTACGGTCCTGACCTGGCTCCATGTGACTATCATTTCTTTGGGAAACTGAAAGTCTCTCTTCGTGGAACAAGGTTTGAAGATGATAACTCTCTTGTGCACGCTGCCAAACAGTGTCTCCAACAGGTTGGTACAGAATTTTACCATACGGGTATAAAGGCGCTGGTTCCAAGATGGTATAAGGCAGCTGAGAGGGATGGAAATTATGTGAAGAAATGAAAATATTGTTTGTAAAGGATGTATCCACACACTGTAAAACTTTCAAACATGTAGAATAAAAGATGGATTTAAAAAGAAATAATAGTGTGCATTTCTTTTGGAGTGATCCTCGTACATCCTTCCGAATCTGTTTACTGTATTCATCTCTAGGTCTCCCTCTACGATTTTTGTACCTCCCCATTAGTTGCTTGATTTTCTCATCTAATCTTCAGCATTCTTCTGTAGCACAATATTTGGAATGCTTCTATTCTCTCTTGTCTAAACTATGTGTCGTTCACATTTCACTTCCATACAAATACTTTCAGTAAAGACTCCCTGACACTTAAATCTATACTTGATGTTAACAACTTTCTCTTCTTCAGAAATGCTTTCCTTGCCATAACCAGCCTACATTTTATATCCTCTACTTCAACCACCATAAGTAATTTTGCTCCCCAAATAACGAAACCCATCTACTACTTTAAGTGTCTCATTTCCTAATTTAATTCCCTCAGCATCACCTGATTTAGTTATGCTACATTCCATTATCCTTGTTTTGCCTTTGTTGGTGTTTACATTATATCTGCCTTTTCAAGATACCATCCATTCCATTCAACTGATCCTTTGCTGTCTCTGACAGAATTACAATGTCATCAGCAAACCACAAAGCTTTTATTTCTTCTTCATGGATTTTAATTCCTACTTCAAATTTTTCTTCTGTTTCCTTTATTGCTTGCTCAATATACAGATTGAATAACATCAGAGATAGGCTACAACCGAGATAGGCTACAACCTTGTCTCATTCCCTTCTCAACCGCTGCTTCCCTTTCGTGCCCTTTGACTCTTATAACTGCCATCTGGTTTTTGTACAAACTGTAAATAGTCTGTTGCTCCCTGTATTTGACCCCTGCCACCTCCAGAATTTGAAAGAGAGTATTCCAGTCGACATTGTCAAAAGCTTTCTCTAAGTCTACAGCTGCTAGAAATGTAGGTTTGTCTTTCTTTAATCTATCTTTTAAGATAAGTCGTAGGGTCAGTACTGCCTCACGTGTTCCAACATTTCTGCAGAATCCAAACTGATCTTCCCTGAGGTCAGCTTCTACCAGTTTCTCCATTCATCTGTAAAGAATTTGTGTTAATATTTTGCAACTTATTAAACCGATAGTTCAGTAATTTTCACACATGTCAACACCTTCTTTCTTTAGGATTGAAATTATTATATTCTTCTTGAAGTATGAGGGTATTTCGCCTATCTCATACACCTTGCTCACCAGTTGGTACAATTTTGTCATGGCTGGCCATCCCAAGGCTATCAGTAGTTCTGATGGAATGTTGTCTATTCCCGAGACCTTTTTTTGACTTGGGTCTTTCAGTGCTCTGTCAAATTCTTCACGCAGTATCGTTTCTCCCATTTCACCTTTATCTACTCCCTCTGTCATTTCTATAATATTGCCCACTAGTGCGTCACCCTTGTATAGAGCCTATATGTACTCCTTCCACCTTTCTGCTTTCACTTCTCTGCTTAGGACTGGTTTTCCATCTGAGCTCTTGCTATTCATACAAGTGGTTCTCTTTTCTCCAAAGGTCTCTTTAATTTTCCTGAAGGTAGTATCTATCTTACCTCTAGTGATGTATGCCTCTACATCCTTATGTTAGAACATATACATAATATTCAATCAATGGAAGATGAGTTAGTTAAAAGAATAGAGATTTTGGAAAAAGAACTAGACGAAAGCCTATAATAGGGCCAGTGGCTTACTTCCATGTTTTGTGCAGGAATGTCGCCAGTGATTGTTGTGAGGTATGATGGGAACAAAAGAAGGTATGTCAGCTTGTTTATATTATGCAGCCAATGAGAGAGCAGCAGGCAGCTGATGTGTTTCAAAATAATTCATTTGGGAGGAAGGGTGCAACATTGCTGTAAACCAGGATTATAAATGTAATTGTTCCTTGTTTGAGATGCAGCTGTTAAAACTATGCTAGTATCTGCAAACCAAGGATAGCATTGCAACCCATGATATATTCGAAAAAGCAGTGAAATATTTCTCTGCACTGTGTTGCTATGCAATCAATCTGCACGCTAAGTAAGTGCAGCAGTGTTTTTTTTTAATGAAATCATGGGATTATGTAGGTGGGTCAGTGTTTTTAATTAAATCATGGGAGATGGTAGGTGGATCAATGTTTTTTAATTAAAGCATGGGAGGCAATAGATGGATCAATGTTTTTTAATTAAATCATGAGAGGAGGTTGGTGGATCAATATCTCTTAATTAAATCATGGGAGAAAGCAGGTGGATGAATGTTTATTAATATATTGAACATGCAACTCTATTATGAATAAACATTGGTCCACCTGCCTCCTCCTATGATTTAATTAAAAAACCTTAATCCCTGTACTTGTTGTTTTATGCAGATCGATTGTGTATTCATTCACCACCATATTTGATACTTTTTCTGTCGGTCCACTTCATAGCACTTGCTGCCATCATCACAAAATATTTCTCTGAAAATCCACTAATACACTGAAAAACAGCGAACGAGACAATGGTTTCAGTTTAGGCTCTAGAGATACATTGCCTTTCTTCTCGCCTTTCATTGGTTATGTCAAAGAATGGTAACACTGGCTACACCCGAAGCTGACTTGTTGCCAACCTATGAGCAACAGATAAGCACCACCATGACTGCCGCTGGCCCTGATCTAGACCTTAAACAAAGAACTACTAGAAATGAAAACTATCTTACAGAAAGTGACATATAGGAATCAGATGTAATATCCATAATAATAAATGAACTGGAGCCAAGACTTCAGAAGTTAGAATACGAAATATGAAAGGGGGGAGGGGGGGTACACTTACAGACAACAACATACATAATCATAACAAGTGTGTGTTGAAAGATGATTTGATTTCATCATTCACCACAGTAACAGTAAGTGTGTAATATGTTTTGGCTTTACAGCCATCATATTCAGGTACAAGAAGCTCCACTTAGAGCAGTTGAGAAGGCAGCAGTGGGAAGATGACATAATGTGGTGCGAGGTACTGATGACAGATGGTTTGTTAGGTAAGGGAATCATGAGAGAGACACCTAAATTGTGATCCTTCTCTGCGATTGGCTTCTGCATTCAGAAGTTTCATGTCAAAATGACAATCTTGAGTTATTAATATCAGAAAAACTAAACAGTGAATTTACTTGCATTTCATGTAAAAGCATCTCTCAACAGCTGGCTATCATTCATTTACGTCAAAAGTGTCAGTTATTAGTAGTATGAAAAACAATAGCTAAACGAAAAGGCAGATGAAGCGCTTTTCAAATTGCACCTAACTTGGATGCCAGATGAAGTAGTTTGATTAGAGCTGGTTCGGCATCCTCAGAGGACAGACATGTTGTCTGCCACAGTCGGTATCATTTAAGGCACTATTAGCAATGTCTAGTTTGTAAATCAGAGCTGGTTTTGCAGCCTCAGAGGACTGACATGTTGCGTACCATGGTCAGTATCAGTTAAGGCTTTATTAGCAATTTCTGGTTATTTGGACTTGTTGTTGAGAACAGTGTGATAGTAGCTATGGAAACATGCACTGAATTCTTTGGTTGAAGAATGGAAATTATTTTTGACTCTAAAGTGGAATGTAACTGTACAGTTTCTTGTATTCTGCTAATAAAAAGTGAGTGACATCCCGCACAAGTAAAATAATTGAAAATGTAATTGTTGACATAATATCAGTTCCTTGTTAAGAGTTTCTTACAGCATCAGAATGGATTCATGACCTACGTGCTGTGTTCTGCACAGAGGGTAACAAATACAGAAGACTACAGGTTGGTGAACATTTATTAGAACTTACGCATTCCACTTAGGACAGTGGAAGCAAATAGGCACCTCACGTTTATTGCAATCTTAGTACAAATGAGATCAGTGGCATGTTATCTGTGGTAACACAGAGCAGGTATGAAAGAGAGAAATTTTTGAAGGATGAGTTTATCATATGCACATATATATCTCTCATTCTCTCTCTCTTTTTCAACTTGCCATACATGGCATCCCTTGTGGTGAAGATCTCCGAAGTCCAAGTCCTTTAGAATTATTTTATTAACGAGACCTGTGAACTGTAACTGAGCAGTGAACTGCATGAGAACTGTGATAAGCAGGCTTTGAACTGTGTTTGAACTGATTTTGAATTTAATTGCAACTATAATACCTGTTGCTGCAAAATCAATTTTTCTGTTGTAATAAATGTAGTATTGGTGATTGAGGAATAAGAAGTGCTATGAGAAGAAAAGTTAGCATTATGTTTGTGGTCCATGGGGTTATGTTACTAATCATCACTTCAAGATTCTCAATGCTATGGCACAGCGTGCAGAACAGCGTGAGGCAGCCACAGGTAACAGGTGCGGAGGCAGCAAACAGCAGCTGGCACAGTTGGCAGTACAGGGCATGTTTGGGAGTGTCAGCTTCAGCACACAATGACAGCGGGGTTGCAGCCCACAGCTATGAGAATAAGTAGCAGTATGTCAAGGAAGAAAAATAGTGTAAGTGTTGCACTTGTGTATAGCAGTCTAAGATTTGTGATTTGAACATCTGTATTAGTAAAATGTCTGGGGAAAAGGAAGTAAGATATGCGCTCAGAGCCGGCTGCGGTGCCCAAGTGGTTCTAGGTGCTTCAGTCCGGAACCGCGTGACTGTTATGGTTGCCGGTTCGAATCCTACCTCGGGCTTGGTTGTGTGTGATGTCATTAGGTTAGTTAGGTTTAAGTAGTTCTAAGTTCTAGGGGACTGATGACCTCAGATGTTAAGTCCCATAGTGCTCAGAGCCATTGGAACCATTATGTGCTCAGAAGTAGAGAAGGAAATGAGTCTCTCAGTAGAGTGATGACCAGGTGGGTCAGATACAAGTAAATTGTAGTGAAGTCAGATATTTGTCACAAATAACCCAAATGAAAATGTAAATCCAAACTTTGCTGATGAATCCAAAACAGCAAATTCAATAAACAAATAATACATTGAGAATTCTGAAGTAGCCATGAATGATTTTACTGGATATGTAGAGTTGACTTTTAACGAAGACAGTGAAAATGTAGATTAAGTGGGAAACAATGACAATGTAAATCCCGGATATGTGGTACCTCATCAAAATGAAAGGATAAATTGGAATGACAATGCCAGAGAAAATGACTATGACATCAACTTTACCAATGAGCCAATAGGTGAGTTATGCAAATTAAATCACTGTACAGCATCAGTTGACACTTTGTCAACTCAGGACTATGATCAGGATATAAGGGCTATACTAAAATTAATTTTACAAGAACAAAAAGAATATAAGGGGGAGTAAAGAAAAACAAAAAAAATGATATAGAGAAAATAGATAAGAATTAAGCAATCAAATAGATAAGGGGTTAGAAGAAATTAATGTAGGAATATCTCAACTTAATGCTATGTTCGATACTTTTGAAAAAAACTCGCAAATCTTGAAGCTAAACTGAGGGATGTTGCAAGGAAACAGATTATCAAACAAAAGAATGGGGTAAAAAATTAGAAGCTTGCAAGACAGAAATGAAACCCTTTGTAAAGGCAACACAAGTATGACTCAAGGTAAAGTGAGAGAAATAGAGCAAAAAGTATTCCCTGTGATGCAAGACAAAAAAGAAAATGAAGTTAATCAAAAAGTCAAAATTTGGCATGAACAAGAAAGAAAGAAAGAAAGTAAGTGATGTAGCAAATCATGCTAATGCATGTAAATTCCATGATTTCTGTCATAAAGGAACTGTACACCCAGTAGCCTTCATTACACAGTTTGAGGGCATCATTCCTGAAAACATGGCAGAACAACAAAAAATCAAATTCGTGGCCAGTAGCCAAGAAGGAGAAGCAAGGGAACAAGCATCAGGAACACATGTAAAAAATTAAAAGAATTTGTTCAAGTGTTCTTGACTCAATGCTGGTCTTGCAGCACACAAAAGAGAGCACGAGGTGAAGTAGTTGTGAACAAAAGGTTTTATGGTGAAAATACCATTATACCACAAATGGATAGGAGTAACGTCAAGAAAGTCCTGTACTGAAGTACAATGGCATCAAGATATCAGTAAACATAGACTTGACAGCCAGCTTTTGTCAGAGGCCGTTAGCAAGAAATGGTCAAAGGTCTACTACATTCTTCTATGGGAGACAAAGCTATCATTTTGTTCTAAGAAAATCATATAGGGGTAGCTTACATGAGTAAATGTGAGAAAGTTGTGAATGAAGTGCCTCATTCTACCATGGAAATAATGCCACAACAATTATTAGATGAAATGTCAATCAGCAACGTCAAAAAATATTGTGACTACTAAACCTCAGGAGACAGTAACATTCTTTGCATTGCTAGGTAAATGAAGATTACCAGGTGCCTGAGTTAACTGACAACATACTTAATTTTCTTTTTCTGCTGTTAGTTCTCCCCCTTCTTTCATTCAGGACCATATCTGTCTTTTATTAACATCCTGCACTATCAACATTAAGATGAGCAAGTTTTCTTACACTGAAACTGACAACAAAGAAACAAACTATGACTCACACAAAGTAACCCAGCAGAATAAACACCTGCATAGTGCAGGTGAAAAACAGACATTTACTGACATTATATGGATAGGCCCAAGTGTACGAAGTATAGGATCACAGATATACCAGCAAGAGGACATAGTATATAGTTACAATAAGACAACAGTACCAGATGAAAGCACATAACAAAAACATGCCATCAAGTATCTAGTGGAACAATTTTTAAATGTTTACAACAAGAATACATAAACCTTTATATTTGAAAACGTACACTCCTGGAAATGGAAAAAAGAACACATTGACACCGGTGTGTCAGACCCACCATACTTGCTCCGGACACTGCGAGAGGGCTGTACAAGCAATGATCACACGCACGGCACAGCGGACACACCAGGAACCGCGGTGTTGGCCGTCGAATGGCGCTAGCTGCGCAGCATTTGTGCACCGCCGCCGTCAGTGTCAGCCAGTTTGCCGTGGCATACGGAGCTCCATCGCAGTCTTTAACACTGGTAGCATGCCGCGACAGCGTGGACGTGAACCGTATGTGCACTAGACGGACTTTGAGCGAGGGCGTATAGTGGGCATGCGGGAGGCCGGGTGGACGTACCGCCGAATTGCTCAACACGTGAGGCGTGAGGTCTCCACAGTACATTGAAGTTGTCGCCAGTGGTCGGCAGAAGGTGCACGTGCCCGTCGACCTGGGACCGGACCGCAGCGACGCACGGATGCACGGCAAGACCGTAGGATCCTACGCAGTGCCGTAGGGGACCGCACCACCACTTCCCAGCAAATTAGGGACACTGTTGCTCCTGGGGTATCGGCGAGGACCATTTGCAACCGTCTCCATGAAGCTGGGCTACGGTCCCGCACACCGTTAGGCCGTCTTCCACTCACGCCCCAACATCGTGCAGCCCGCCTCCAGTGGTGTCGCGACAGGCGTGAATGGAGGGACGAATGGAGACCTGTCGTCTTCAGCGATGAGAGTCGCTTCTGCCTTGGTGCCAATGATGGTCGTATGCGTGTTTAATCAGGACTGCATACGACCGAGGTACACAGGGCCAACACCCGGCATCATGGTGTGGGGAGCGATCTCCTACACTGGCCGTACACCTCTGGTGATTGTCGAGGGGACACTGAATAGTGCATGGTACATCCAAACCGTCATCGAACCCATCGTTCTACCATTCCAAGACCGGCAAGGGAACTTGCTGTTCCAACAGGACAATGCACGTCCGCATGTATCCCGTGCCACCCAACGTGCTCTAGAAGGTGTAAGTCAACTACCCTGGCCAGCAAGATCTCCGGATCTGTCCCCCATTGAGCATGTTTGGGACTGGATGAAGCGTTGTCTCACGCAGTCTGCACGTCCAGCACGAACGCTGGTCCAACTGAGGCGCCAGGTGGAAATGGCATGGACTACATCCAGCATCTCTACGATCGTCTCCATGGGAGAATAGCAGCCTGCATTGCTGCGAAAGGTGGATATACACTGTACTAGTGCCGACATTGTGCATGCTCTGTTGCCTGTGTCTATGTGCCTGTGGTTCTGTCAGTGCGATCATGTGATGTATCTGACACCAGGAATGTGTCAATAAAGTTTCCCCTTCCTGGGACAATGAATTCACGGTGTTCTTATTTCAATTTCCAGGAGTGTAGTAAGAATAGGAACGCACAACAAGGGCTGTTGTATAAAACACAGATGAAATACAGCATAAAAATAAACTGAAGGCTACAGAAGAAGTGGACAACACTAAACCAGATAAGTGAATATGACAATGTACAATAGAAGCAATTCCAGTGGCAAAATTAATCGAAATCACTAAATCTTGTCTTCAGATTATGTACAGATCATGTCAAAACAGACATATCATTACTCCTTAGTATGAATTGAAAGAGTGAAGTGGTTTCCACTATAATTAATTATGATACACTGATAGGCTAGGAATAGTTTTGCAAAGAAGTTTATGGTAAATAGAGAGCTACGATTATTAAGTGATAGAAAAGAGAGAGAAGGGTGAAGTTGAGGAGGATTATCGGGTTGGTTGCACTAATAATAACACCCATTTAGCAATAGTTCATTTATTAACCTTAACACATACAAGGATCACAAATTGAATTGAACATGGTGGAACAGCCAAAGATAATGCTTAGAGTCCAAAGATGAATGCATATCGATGTTGGTGTCAACTTCATCAGCGCCACAAAGTATTGTTATTAGGTGACAGAAAAGTCGGTCAATCATTTATGAAGAATGAGGGGGGGAAAGGCCAAAGGCAACGTGTAAGTCAGCTGTTAAATATTATTTATGTTATTTAAGAGGGAAGTTGTTTCCACCAACTATTTTATGAAGCACAAGGAAGTAGACATATTGTCAACATAGGACACAACATTGACACTGAGATCTCATAAAAGACATAAACGCAGTAAATAAGATTTATATAGAAGACCAAGTTATATGAAGTAAAGAGAGTAAAAAACCACACACTAGTTTTAAATATGAAAGGAATGTAGAATAAAGGTCTAGCTAAGAATAAGGTAATTAGCCCCTACTTATTAAAAAATCATGTAATGCTTGTATACAGAAGTCAGTAGAAACTACACAGTCATTACATGAATACAGTTCCACTAGTACTGTTTGTAGCAAATATGACATTCAAATGTAGAAGGAATTCTACTCATACTATGGAATGAAGCAATTATTGTATTATGATTGAAGCAAGATTTTAAATGTTCTCTCAATGCACCTGTGAATTACAGTTATAAGCCTCCAAATGTAAGTATTAAAAGAGCATAGCAGATGATGCCGGGTAGTGGTGTGAGCCATTACTGAAGTGAGTCAGTAAGTAATAACAGATGGTGCGAGCAAGCACAGAGCTCTTAAAGTGTGTGAAGGACAATGCCCCAGCCGTATGTAGCTACAGCTGTGACCAAGACAAAAACATTGATGAACCACTGTTGTAGCACGATGTAAACAGTGGCATTGTTTATAAACACCCAAAATCAATGCAAAACATTATGTATTTATATTTCAATAATGTATGAAAACATGTTTATTAAAAATTTTTAGGAAACTGATTTAAGGCATTTTGTATTGTTTTATGGAACTGTGCTGGAGCTGTATGCTAAGGCTGGAGATGGGAGAATGGACTGACAGTTGTTGAACTCGACATCAGTTGGTAAAGTCTGGAGTTTTACAATGCCATACGACATCAAGGACAACAGAATCATCATAAAGGTTGCAATTGTGGGCTGCTTGTGGATGATCTGGTAAAAGGTGTAAGGGTAATGTTCTTCTGTCTCTATGAATTCGTGAAATGTGTAGGTGTTGCACTTGTTTTATTTGGAATATATGACATGGATGTCTGTATGTGACATTCAAGTAAAATTAAGTGCAGAACCGCACAGAGAGGAAAAGTGTAAATGATGTTTCATTGAACTGAAAGGATGGCAATGCACTGATAGCAGTGGTATAGCAGTTAGCCAGTTTAAAGAACAGCAATGTGTCAAAAGTGAATAACAATGTAAATTTTTCACAACAAATACTTCATTGAATTTAATGGATGCCAATCTGCCCATAGTAGCTTAGCTTAACAACAGTATTAATTTTTGTGATTGAAACTTGTCTGCTATAGACTATTCTAGAAGAAATGATAGATTGTGAGTTAGCAAAAGACTACTAACAAATTTATTTATTTTGTGTCATCAGTCTTCTGACTGGTTTGATGTGGCCTGCCATGAATTCCTCTCCTGTGCCAATCTCTTCATCTCAGTAGCACTTTAAACCTATGTCCTCAGTTATTTTCTGGATGTATTCCAATCTCTATCTTCCCCTACAATTTTTAGCTCCCTCTAGTACCATGGAAGTCATTCCCCCGTGTCTTAACAGATGTCCTATCATCCTGTCCCTTCTTCTTGTCAGTGTTTTCCCAATATTCCTTTCCTCCCTGATTCTGTGCAGAACCTCCTCATTCTTTACCTCACCAATCCACCTGATTGTGGTGACTGTTGACTGCCAGTAACTGCTGCCTGCCAAGTGCAGAGTAAATTGTCTTTGGACTCGATGTGTTCTTTGGATGGGGTGTGTGATTTTGGACTCTGGTGAAGATGTTTGATTTGTTCTGTCTGTAACTGTTTTTCTGGTGTGGTGTTATTATACGAGCCATGATAAACATGCCCAATCATAATCAGTTGGTGTTTTCTGTGCGTGGTCAGTCGCTATAGTTAGAAAATCCACGTTGGTGATCCTGAGTCATGAAAATACATTGCATTCGCTAGCTGTGTATCACTGGTTTGTGCCTGTAGACAATGTCACAACCTACAGTATTTCTGGCAATGCTGGACGCCACAACTGTGGAATGGACCTTTGACTGTGAAGTGCAATTCTAATTCACTGGGAATGTTTGTGTCTCCAGTGTTTGCTTTGACAGGCCAGATGACTCTAATCTTCGCTGGAATATCACACCGGGTGCTGTACACACTGGTGTAGATGCCTTCTATGGTGTTCTACACTCAACAGGATGCTTCTCCAGCACAAGATTCTGGATTCCCCTCACCCAACACAGACCACGCGCATGTCCAGTTTCAGAGTCCACACGCATGGATGCCGTCTCCTCGGAGTGGTCTGTCATTTAATGTGTGCCCTTCCTCACCAGTCGAAGGAACATTCACGTCAACCGTGCCAGGCCACATATATGCTTACCCATCCTGCCACCCTGTGCACACCTCAGGCATTGCACCTGTTGTAGGTCCCCCCTGTCACTTGGCGCTCAATTGCAATTCTGTGCCTCTGCTTGAGATTTCATCTGCATCAGCCACTGATTCTTCTGTGCCTGCTGCACCATGCTAATTGTGTGGCCATACAGATTTCCTTCCTACAAGGAATGGACACCATGTCTTGCCTGCACATCTTCCGGACATTCAACACACCACATTGCCCATTACCGAGGCATAGTTCACCTCAGTGAGCACTACAGAATTCTCACACAATTTGTGTCTTTCCTACACTCCTGCGAGCACTGGTCCCAGGTCATTTTCCAAAGCTGCCACCATTATATCCAGACAACCAAATGATGTGGTTTATGTTGGTGGACAACATGTTGACATACATGGCATTGTGTGTTTAGTGAACCATCTGCATGACCACCCTGATCTTGTCAGTGACTTGGTACTGAACCCACCCAAGAGCAACAAATATGCCTCTGCACATGCACTACTCATCAAATGCCTTTCTTGTTTGGCAGCTGATACTATTCACAACATTATTTATGATGAGAACTCAGGTAAAATGTAAATGTTGTGTGACTAGGGCCTCCTGCCAGGTAGACTGTTCACCAGGTGCAATTCTTTTGATTTGACGCCACTTCGGCAACTTGCACATCGATGGGAATGAAATGATGATGATCAGGACAACACAACATCCAGTCCCTGAGTGGAGAAAATCTCTGACCCACCCGGCAATCGAACCCGGGCCCTTAGGATTGACATTCTGTAGCACTGACCACTCAGTTGCCGGTGACGGACAGAACGCATGTGATAGAACACCCTCCCGGCTGTGGTGACGCTTGCATGTGCAGGTCACTAATGAGATCTTGCCGAACTGGGCATTGTGATTGGTGAAGCTGCTGCAAGAACTACAATTACATTTATCTCCCCATACCACAGCATCATTCAAGGGTAAACTACGGCTGGCAGACCAAGCATACTCCATTATCTGGCACTACCGCCTTCCTCAGCATAGCACAGTGCCTAATACTGCCAAGGTTGGTAATATTGTGAGTATACTTCCACCATTAGGCGGTAGAGGCCGGGTGTGTGTATATCATGGACAGCACATGGAACAGCAGCTACCTAGCAGCCAAGACCGGGAATCGCCAGCAGTTCAGTGCCAGCCTCTCCCCACCCCAACCGGGCTACTTCCTCCCCTCCCCACCTTCCCCTTGCCTGGTGGTTCGACTGGCGTGACAAGTAGTGTTGACTCGCGCTTATGCTGGTTCCATTCCACTTACAGGATGCTGCTTGCAACTGCCACCTGCCCTGTGCACTCCCAAACGCCACACGTGGGCTGCAGAAGGTGCTGTGGCTCACAGGTATATGGAAGGGTGCCCACAGATGACGTATTCTGTCAGATCCACCACCTCACAACATTGCCTGTATGCCCAGGATTTAGATTTGCACTGGTATTTTCTTGTTGACACTAGAGTAGACGTTAGTGTCATACCTTCCTCATTTAATGTAATGGACACAACGGCAGCCAAACTGTTTCTTCAAGCAGCAAATAAATTGCCACTTCATGTTGGCTGTTTTGCTGAGTTGCCTACTGAACTCATACTTGGCAAATGTTTCACTTAGTCCTTCTACATGGCTGACGTAGAAGACTCAGTATTTGGCATTGACTTCCTTTTTCACTTTGGTCTCTCTCTGGATCTCCAGCCGGCCGCATTATTCCACCATGCCTCGTCTACTCAGATTGTGCGTTCAGTTGCCTCCTCAGCTCCCCTTCCCACTCAGCATCCCAGCAATTTTGACGTAGGTCTCACTAAGTGCTCTCCACTGGTGGACAGCCTTCCAGCTTCCATCACCCAGCTTCAATACGAGCACTCTGCGCTTGATGATCTCCGCACTTTCAACACCAAACTGGACCATGCCATATTGTTGGCTATGCAAGCTATTGCCAAGGCACACTGCCTCTTACAATGCCTGTCAATGCTGCCATCCCCCACCATGCCTCGTCTACTCAGATTGTGCGTTCAGTTGCCTCCTCAGCTCCCCTTCCCACTCAGCATCCCAGCAATTTTGACGTAGGTCTCACTAAGTGCTCTCCACTGGTGGACAGCCTTGCAGCTTCCGTCACCCAGCTTCAATACGAGGACTCTGCACTTGATGATCTCCACACTTTCAACACCAAACTGGACCATGCCATATTGTTGGCTATGCAAGCTATTGCCAAGGCACACTGCCTCTAACAATGCCTGTCAATGCTGCCATCCCCCAACACCAGCGACGCACTGCAAGGAACTTTGACACTGATGCTGTGGACAGCTCCTCTGCCAGATTGGGTTACTGACTCTTTGTGTGTTACCAATTCCCATTTTCCATGGCCTCTGAGCAAGTTCGTCAGCCCAACTGAATGCTATCATGATTGGAACAACACAAAAATTTTGTCATGACAGACAGGCCACCAGTGCATCATAAAGCACATTGACTATCACCACATAAGATACACCTTGTTAAGGCTGCAGTGGAAGAACTTCTGCGGGCAGGTATTGTACACCAGTTGGACAGTAACTGGTCTTTGCTCATACATTTACTTCCCAAAAAAGATGGCGCATTGTGCCTCTGTGCTATCGCCGCCTCATTGTGCAGACTGTATTAGACAATTACCCTATACCTCATATACAAGACTTCACGTAAATACTTAGCGGAGCATGCATCTTCAGTGTCTTACTTAGCGGAGAATGCATCTTCAGTGTCTTGGACCGCTGTAAGGCATGTTTGCACATACATATGAAATAGCATGACATACCAGAGATAGCGTTAGGCTTTTTGCAGATGACACAGTTATCTATAATGAAGTACTATCTGAGAGAAGCTGCATAAATATTCAGTCAGACCTAGATAAGATTTCAAAGTGGTGTAGAGATTGGCAACTTGCTCTAGATGTTCAGAAATGTAAAATTTTGCGCTTGACAAAATGGAAAAACATAGTATCCTATGACTATAATATCAATGAATCACTGTTGGAATCCACCAACTCATGGGCGTAATGCTTTGGAGGGATATGAAATGGAGTGATCACATAGGTTCAGCCATGGGTAAACTAGGTGGTAGACTTCAGTTTATTGGTAGATTACTTGAGAAGTGCAATCAGTCTACAAAATAAACTGCTTATAAATCACTTGTGTAACAGGTTCTAGAATATTGCTCAAGTGTGTGGGACCCATACCACATAGGGCTAACAGGGGATATTGAACATATCAGAGGAGGGCAGCATGAATAGTAACAAGTTTGTGTAATCCATGAGAGAGCGTCACAGAGATACTGAAGAAACTGAACTGCAAGGTTCTTGAAGACAGATGTAAACTATCCCAAGAAAGTCTATTAACAAAGTTTCAAGAACAGGCTTTAAATGATTACTCTAGGAATATACTTCAACCCTCTATGCATCACTCACATAGTGATCATGACGATAAGATTAGAATAATTATTGGATGCACAGAGGCATTCAGTCAATCATTCTTCCTGCACTCCACATGTGAATGGAACAGAGAGAAACCCTAATAACTGGTACAATGAGACTTACCCTCTGCCATGCATCTCACAGAGGTTTGTAGAGTATAGATGTAGATGTAGATGTGTGTCTCAGTTCAGGTTCTCACCAATGTAAACTTATAAGAATTTAGCTTATTATATTTCTTTCATTGATTTACCTTCATGTGTTATTTTTTAATGGTATGGTCAGATCCAAGCAGTACACAATTGCCTGTACTAGGTTTTATCTGTGTTGTGTTCTAGTATCTGGAGACAGTAGCCACATATGTGTGGGTTGTTATTGGGTGAAGGTGTGAGAGTTTTACATCTGAGGAAGGACTTAGTATGAAAGCACAAATATTTCTCATATCCTTTTTTGTTCTGAATCAGTGGTACCTCTATGTGGTGAGAAGCAATCTATCCTTTCCGTATTGTTGTTATTCCATCCTGGACTTCACATTATTTACATTTTCTAGCGTCAAAGTTTCTCCATTAGACCTGATTATAATACTTAACTCATTCACAAATGGACTATTTCTGCTTCTTAGATATATTATGGCAGATCATTTTTACACAAGAACAGGAGTAACTCATGTATCAGTCTCTGTGGTACATCTGTAGTGAGTATTCTCCATTCTGAAGTTGCTGTTGTGTACCCACCCTGAGTTTCATAAAGTGATGCCCCATATCCTTTAGTTAGACAGGATGAAAACAAGGGACCAATAAAATCTCTGCTACCACAATTTTTGAACTTCTCTACAAGAATACTGTGAACTTCACAATCAAATACAATTACATGATATCTAAATTTGTATGCTGATTACCACAATCATATTATTAGATAATTATGTGAATGTTATCAGCAAATGTCTGTGGCCTGTCCTCAGAAGCCAGTATACATGTCACTTATATTTAAAATAACATGGATTTTTAAACATTTGCAACTTGGAGAGAACCACTTATACAAGACATACCTATGACAACATTCATTAGCTTGATGATTTTTTAAGCATTTGCAAGTTGCAGAGCACCACTTGTACAAGACATACTTATGACAACATTCATTAGCTTGATTTGTTGCCCATATAAAAGCATGACCACATTCTTATATCTACCACCTTACATCTCTTTCTACAGTCTAAAGATTACTCTTCTTTGGGTTGTAATGTACTAGTCCAAGACTCATTCGGTTCATGACTGGACACACACTTGCAGTGATATAGCTGATCTAGTATTATGAACATTATAATTTGAATATAATAGAGGGAAACATTCTACGTGGGAAAAATATATCTAAAAACAAAGATGATGTGACTTACCAAACAAAAGCGCTGGCAGGTTGATAGATACACATACAAACACAAACATACACACAAAATTCAAGCTTTCGCAACCAATGGTTGCTTCTTCAGGAAAGAGGGAAGGAGAGGGAAAGACGAAAGGATGTGGGTTTTAAGGGAGAGGGTAAGGAGTCATTCCAATCCTGGGAGTGGAAAGACTTACCTTAAGGGGAAAAAAGGACAGGTATACACTCGCACACACACACACACATATCCATCCGAACATACTCAGACACAAGCAGACATTTTGTTTGCTTGTGTCTGTGTATCTGCGGATGGTGTGTGTGTGTGTGTGTGTGTGTGTGTGTGTGTGTGTGTGTAAAACCCACATCCTTTCGTCTTTCCCTCTCCTTCCCTCTTTCCTGAAGAAGCAACCATTGGTTGCGAAAGCTTGAATTTTGTGTGTATGTTTGTGTTTGTATGTGTGTCTAACGATCTGCCAGCGCTTTTGTTTGGTAAGTCACATCATCTTTGTTTTTAGGAACATTTTAATTTCATGTATTTACTGTCAATACTTTATCACTGAGTATCTGACATTGTAAAGAACCATAAAACCTTATTAGACTTGAAAACCATTATTTTCATTTTAAAATTGTGCCTCTGTTAAAAAACAATGTGAACTTATTCAAAAGCATATTTAATTATGTAAGGCATTCTGAAAACATCTGTTGTAATACACAGGATGTTCACATATGACTTTGAAAGCATACTAGTAACTTTTATCTTTAAGTAATTAAAATATATTTTATGTCTAATTAAAATACATTATTAAGTGTGCTAATTTTGTAAATTTTTGTAATGAAGAAAATTGTCTTTGGAGATGATTTTTATGATAAACTTTGCCAGACCATTTGTAGAATGTATTAGTGTATCCAAAATTTCATAATGCTATAACTTTTAATTGCAAATACAATTACCTGAGAATTCTTACAATACTTTGTAACACTTTTGATGGTGTTGAAGATATACAGATTGCATGACCAAGTCTGCTGCGTGATAGCAGTAGCTGGGAATTGTTTGTCTGCCAAGTCAGTGTACAAGGGAGTTGTACTGTACTAATGGATTTTTGTAAAGAAGAAATGGTATCTTATGGAACTGAAGTGTTAATATTGATAAATATAGTGTTCATCATTTGGGAGAGTGTATTGAGAAATTCCTATACAAAAGAAATCCGAGGCATTATAAATTGCATTGAGCAGATTTTTGACTTGGTGATGAACAGTTAAGTACTAGGTGCATATCATTCTACTACCTTCTTATCAAAATTTGTAAAATGCTTCAAATGCACTGTGAAGCAACATAAAAATTAATGATGTGAAATGCATCTTTGTACAATCACAAGCAGTTTGATTGCATGATGTATCATATATGATTACATAATGTCATGGAATTGTGTAAGAAACAAAATAAAGATCTTAGACATTTTTTAAATGAGGGACAGCTAGGAATTTGGTACACAAACCATGCTCTGGTCAGAGTGGCATAGCTCTCTCACCTGGCTGCACCCTTCAGTGTATCACCGTGGCACACTGTCTGAGCATGGGGATGGGAAAGGGGGAATTGCAAATGCACCACATTTAAATGCTAATGCACTCACACTGCTTAAGACTTGTTTTATATTTCACATTCGCAACAACACAGAACACAAAGAAATCAACTGTTTAGAGTTATTTAATTATTGTTGGCATAGTGAAGACATAAATACTTAATATTTACCTGATATAAACTGTCAGCAAATAGACAGATGCACACAATTTCACAGATTTTCACACCAGGTTGCCATGTAATTATGACTTATTTTGTTTCATAATCGTAAAATGCCATTCACAAACACACTTGTTAACTGAAAGATTTCTATCACATTTCCAACCTCATTATGGAGCCATGGGAACTCTTCCTGAGGAAAACAATGTAGATCTGTTGGATAGTCTTAATATATAATAATTTGTCTTTTAAATGGGAATTACAATGGAGATCCATCTGTCCATCTGCACACGCAAAGGGGCACTTTCAACTGAAATGGGAGATGGTCTTGAAAACAGATGTACGACTGGCAATGCCCTCAAAACATTTTGAACTATCTTTATAATTCTTTCAAGGCCATAATGAATACTTCAAAAGTAGCATTTTTTTTTAAATGCATGTGAGGTCAGGGAAAGGGAAATATTTTTGTCAGAATTTGTCCTTTCCACAATCCAAATTTCTTTTTAAGTGCATCCCTATCAAATCAGAAATAAGTTGTTTCTCTTCTTGCAGGTCTTACTGTGTGCTGTGTGCTGTCATGACCACTTACATTTGAGGTCTGCAATCCATTCTGGATATTCTAATTTTCATTCCTACTTTTTCCTTCATAAATTCAACAATAGTGGGTTTTAAATTGAAAAGTCATTCCAAGCATGCTCTTTGATTTAACTAATGTACCTTACTGTAATATATAAAGTTTCCATACACACTGTTTAGTTCAACTGAAAACTGTTGCAGCTGACATTGGAATAATTCATGTGACTCTAGAAAATGTACTGCTCACACCTCCAATTTTCATCACAGGCTCCATGCTGCAAATTTAGAATGGAATGCTTCTTGCTGTACAGATCAATCAATCCTGTCTCTTGATCATTCTAATTTTTGGCTCTTTTATTGGCTACTAAATCATTAAATTCTTTCTGTGGGGTAATGTCATTCCATAGCAAAATTGCATTACCTGTCAAATATATCACATAATGGATACTGAGGATTCTTATCCTTCTCTCCTATCATTCCCATTCATTTTAAAGGCTTATATTGACAGATTGCTGGGCTGCCTCATTTTGCGCAAACAGCCACCAAACCTATGAACTACTCTTACATCATGAACATAGCTGTCGTCATGATTCTGCTGAAATGAAAAAAAAAGTTGTGCTGACTGAAAAATGCTGCACTGCAATGCTAAATGAAATGTCGGTCTTTACTGACTGCTTCCAAGAATGACTTAGCAAATGGAGAAAGGCTGAGCCTTAGCCCGCATGTGGCAGCACTTTGTGATTGCATGCAGTTTGGCACACAATGGCTGACCCTGTTCTAAACAAACAGTATGGGTTCTATACATTATCTGCTCAGGACATTTCAAGGTTATTAATGAAAGAATGATCTGAATGCTGAAATAGAAACCAGATTTGTACACTGAATGTGTAGACCCACTAAAGAATATGGAATGTCTGTAAAAATTTATTGTTAGCTGTTTCATTTGTACATATAGACAACAGAACAACTGAAGATGTACATTGATTTAAATATAATAAGTATTTTAAGGCACAAGTGTAAATTAGTTATTTGTTAGAAGAATATTTTCTATTGTTGCATATAGAAAATGTATTATACCAGTCACATTCTTTTAAAAATAAATATTTTTGCATTGAAGTCCTGCAAAAAGCTCTCATTAAACAACACAACAGCTTGCACATGTGGAATATAATCTGTAATATAAAGGTCAAGAATATTATCAAAATGTGACTTCAATAATATCTTCAGTAATATAGAGAATCTTAATGTATAATAATGATAATAACAGTAGTCAGTATATAATATTTCTTGTATATTGAAGGCCTTCATATGTATAAAGCTTGAGAAAGGTTATTAAAAATTATGTTTTATGATTGCCTATGACTTTAAAAAAGTTATAAGTTTTGATTTTTTGTGATATTACATCTTGTTCTCAATCTGAATTCATGGAACAAGAAGTTTTTGTTGCTAACAAGACCAGCTTTTTTTGGAGCTGATTATTTTGGGCACAAGGGGGAGTCATAATCTTTAGTGCCAAACAACACTAAGAACAGAGACAGTGCTTTATATCATTGTTCCAAAGCCGCATACATTCCTGCAAAATTTATAGTGAGAATTATACCACACCAGTTTTCTTCGGTCCATGTACTGAACAACCCATATCGACATATGCAGTAGACCATCCTCTCACTCAGTAGGTTTTCAATACACTCCTCGTATAGGGAAAATCACATTAGCAAATAAAGGCCACTGCCAGACAATGACAAAGGCACTTTGAGAATAACACACTTTTACTTATAACAAAATGTACAGCACAGTTTCTTCTTTTAATCTAATTAAAATATCACAATACTGTAACAAGGCACTAAAATCAGTATAAAACTGTAAAATATGCTCATTGTCTGTGGTTAAATTTCAATAAAAGTAGGACAAAGTGGGACATGCTTCAAGAGTATGTTAGTTATATTTATAATTTATAATAGAAGGAAGAAATGTAAGTACATTCTATTAAAAAAAAAAAATCATGTGTAAGTCAGAGACAGTAGAAGTGTTACATCAGCTGTAGAGAGAAACAAAACTTGCAATAAAAATTCTTCATGAAAACAGATATTTATATTTAGTCCAATTGTAAATTTAACCTTACAAATACCTTCAAGTCAAGATGACCTTTCCATGTTTAAATAAACTGAATACAAAAATTTACTCATTTCACATTTGATACATTCAGTGTCTTCCAGAAGTGCCAACTTTTGTCTGTATGATATGTAGGCACTTTTCAGGGTAGTTTCTTCAACATATTTCTGATTTCTCTCTCCACATCCTGGGAGTGAGTCCTTCCATAAATATGTTCTGTTCATAAGACACAACAGTCAATTCTCTGTTGTGAATGTGAACTTTACGTAACCAAATTTGCAGCAATAATGTTTAGAATGTTGAGATATCATAGGTCAACTGTCAGTTTTTGTTAGCAATGAGAAAAAAGGTGGCAGTGATAATAACAGTCAAAACTATGAGTGCCTCATGTGAATTATAGCCACTTTATGTGCCACATGACCCATATGCAAGGTTTGTATTCTCATATAGGTTTACAGTTTATTGCACAGAGAAGTGTAGTAAAGGATCATGATAAATCAAGTAAGCTGTAAATTTCATACAGGCTCAATTTTCTCTCTCTGTTATTAATAGAAAGAAGAACATAGGAAATTTGCCAGGCAACATGTTACACGTGTCTTTCTAAAAGTCAATATTATTGCAGAATGCTCAAGAAGGGTTACATATTAAACACTGAAGTGTTCCCACTGCACAGGAACACCTGGATACACAGGAGAAAGAAATAGAAGTATGAAGGTTGATGTATTATTGCGTCATTAGAACAGGGTAAGCACCCCTAAGGCATCATGATATCTATGCTTCTAAAGAAATTAGCAATTCTATGTACTTTTAAATTTGATCTGCTTGTTGTGTATGTCTCATTGTTAGTGTAAGTACAAAGCTCAAACAGGGGAGAGTACATGCAGATGTGGATGCAAATTCAGAGACACTGCAATGGTAGCTTACAGATTCTGCACCATTAGATACATGTCAAAATACAATTTTAAGAAACATTTTGACACTACCTTGAAAACATGCAGTAATGTTAACCACAGAAAAGAGCATTTTTTTCCAGTTGCAGAAAAACACTTATAAATGAGAATTATGAAAATTACACCAAAATTACACATTATTTTGTTTAACTCTCTATTTATTTAAGAAACTGTGGAAGAAGAGAGTAACAGCTACCTCAGAGTAACTAGAACCTCAAAATCAGGCCTTTAAGTATCTCAACCTTCCACTATCAATAAATATTTTGGTTCTTTTGCATGATGCTCCATAGAAACAATTCAAAACCAGAATGGAATAATCAGTAAACTATGACACTTTTCATGTTTACTAATGAAATTTATGTAAATGTTTACAGTCACAGACTTCACATCTGTATTATAAGCACAACATTACAATTTCACGGAGCTAGTACCTGTTGCAGAAAGAATTTAACAGAGTGAATAGTGTCTTAAGAAGAGCACCAATAACACTAAAACAGGTGTGATTGAGAACAATCAAAATAAATCAGTTGCTGCTGAAGCAATTTGGTTGGGAAATGAGACACATAAAGCAGCAGATGAGTTTTGTTAATTAGGAGTGAGGTATATGACAAGGACAGAAGTTAGGAAAATATATAGCAGACAAATAATGACAATTTTTCCTAAAAATGAGAAGTATTTTAACATCAGATATCAGTTTTTCCTGAAATTATTTGTGTTGGGTGTAGTCTTATAGGGAAGTGGAACATAGGCAATAAATAGTACATCCAGGAGAAAAATAGAACTTTTTGAAATGTGGTGTTTCATAAGAATGCTGACAAGTAGATGGATAAGTAATGAAGATGTATTGAATAAAATCATGGAGAAAGGTGCACGGTGTGAATAGAAAAAGGGACATATTGATAGCACAGGCCCTGAGACAACAAGGAAAAGCTAATTTGGTCATGGAGGGAACACGGTGAGATGTTGCGGAGTGGCTGTGGAAAAGGGGGGGGGGGGGGGGTAGAATTGTACTGATAGACTAAGGGATGACTACAGCAATCACTCTCATAGATGAATTTTTAGACATAGGCTAAAGAAATACAGTAAGTATTAACAATTGTACCGTATATAAGACTAACAAAGATTATTTGGGATAAATGAATCTTTTGTACTTTGACACGTTCCACATCATTACGAAAGAATCGTGTTCATGATCCATGGAACAAGTAATATAACTAACTAACTAACTAACTTTATAAAATTGGCTGAATTTTCTGCTGGTGCTTGGCAGAACATAAATATATTATTAAGTAGGAAATATTTCCTGATGTTGCACAAAATTATGTTTATTCAAAAAGTCACCAACCAACTTTGGTTTCTTAGGCCATCTTCAAATGACAACTGAATGTTGCAAACACTATAAAATGATGTGCAACTTATACAGATATTATTTACACAGAGGATACAAACATTATGAGTATAGCATGTTTACATAAGATAGTATTATTTTTTGCCATGTAGAAATAATTACATCAACAAAAGGAAGAAACAAACTTGTTTGTATGGAGCTACATTTACCAACTGCTGAAAATAATTTCAAATCTACAATTTCAGTCTACTATTTTTAATAAAACTTAGTTTAAGAGAGGGAGAAAAAGGAAACTGAGTCTGATCACTTAATACTAAACTGGCATTCTATGTAATTTATTTGTTAATTTCCAGTCTTTCCAGCACAGATATCTTACTACTTTTTTTAAATAAATGTAATACTTCACATTCTACATCATACATGTGGTTATCTGTTATTAAATGATCAGCAAAGGTTGAATCTTTCTTTCTTAATCTGCAGCTTCTCTCATGTTCAGACAACCTAATTACCAAAGCTCTACCTAACTGACCAAAATTTACGTTCCCACAGTGCTTGCATTTGATTTTATATCACAACTCTGTGCCAACAATTGCAGTTTGTCTTTACTATTCAATAAAAATGATAAGATGTTCATATTATAAAATGCAGGTCTGATTGAGGCTGACTGCTGAACGATTCTGCTGCCAACAACGTAATTTCACATATGGACCATTAAGCTAGATTCGAGAGATTATGGTTCATATGGAGACATATAGATAGTCATTTTTTCCTTGCTCTATTTGCAAGTGAAACAGGAAAGGGAGTGACTAATAGTGGTAGAGTGGGCCCTCTACCATGCACCATATGGTGGCTTGCAGGATATGTGTGTAGATTTAGTTGCAGGACTTCAATTTTTTACCTAGGTTATCTGAAATTTTGCCAGTATGTGGCATGATGCGCCAGTTTTTGTAACTAATGACTGATTCCTGTTGTCCAGCATACAGAAGTGTTGTAGTTTTACATATTTTCTTTTTTTGTAGTATATTATCAATCAGAGCAGAGCTGTAGCCTTTACTTGAAGCAATTTTTTATGTTCTGTACTTCTGTTTGAAAGGCAGATTCAGATGATAAGACATATATGAGGCGATGCACCATTGAATGGAAAACTGCATGTTTGAGGCTGTGTAGGTGCTGGTAGGAATCTGTAGCTATGGTTTTTCTGTAAATGGTAAGTGTCTTTTTGTACTAATATCTATATTAAGATACAAGAAATTGACACAAAATTGGCGCATCATCTCATGTATTGGCCAAATTGCAGATAACCTTGGTAAAAAGCTGAAGTCTTGCAACTACACATGTACATTTTACAATACCAAGAGCAAATCAAAATTTTTGTTCAGTAGTGAAGACAGATGCAACCGTTAGCCCAGAGAGATGTATTTATTCATTGGTTAGACAGAGCTGTAGTAGTTAGTGTATCTGAACATGAGAGAAGATGGAGATTAAGAAAGAAAGTTTCAACCTTTGCTGATCATCTAATAGAGGAAACTACTCATATGATCTAAAATGTGAGGTGTTACATTTTGTAATGAAAAAATAGAAAGATGTCCCTACTGGAGACACAGGAAATTGACAAACATACAACACAGAATGTCAGCTTAGCATTAAATAATCAGACCCAGTTTTCTCTTCCTTCTTTTAAATTAAGTTTTAGTATAAGCAATAGACTGAAATTGGAAATTTAGACTTATTTTTCATCAATTGATGTAATATTTCCTTGTGACAAGAAATATAATACTTTTCTATGTAAACATCCTACTTGTTATCATTTTTTTATATTATGTGCAAACAATGTCTGCATAAGCCAGACTCATTTTATCTGTGTTGATGGGATTCAGTTATCACTTGAAGATTCCTAAGAAACTGAAAGCCAGTTTGCAACTGAATAAATATAATTTTGCAGAACATTAGGCACTGTTTCCTTTTTAATATTACTCTCATTTATATTTAGTAGTGTAGGAGACTGGGACAAATACAGAGAGCAAAAACTTACCTGCAACTTTTACACAAACCAGAGTTAAAGAACATGGCAGAGAGGCAGTAATGGAGAAGGTTGTGAGACATGATTTCAGCCAGTCCGCTATGTTATTCAGCCTGTACATTGAGCAACCAGTAAAGAAAACCCGAGAGAAATTTGGGAAGTGAAGTAAATTGTCAATGAGATCTCAAGTCTGCCAATAACTTTGCAGTTCTGGCCGAGATGACAGTGGGATTGGAAGATTAGTTGAGTGGAATGGACAGTGTTTTGAAAAGAGGTTATAAGATTGTAGAATTGTTAGTATTGATCACATTTTATTTTGTTGACAAATGATGCAACAGGAATGAATTTCAATTCTGAGTGCGGGGACATTAAATGTGGTGTGATGCAAGTACCAGTGCTTGATCCACTCATGTTCTTGGTCTACATAAATCATTTACCTGGGACACTGGGGGAGCTTTCAAAAACAGATGTTTGTTGAAGACACATCTATATTGATGGAGGACCCAAACACATCCACAGCCATGAGAATAATCTAACAGGAATTACAATTGGTTCTCAACAAAGAGCTTAACTGGGCTTAATGTAGCAAAACTCATATTATGCAATTTCAGAAGATTCAAAATGACTTGCAGGTGCCAGAATTAGTGATCAATGAGCATACATTTAATAAAGCTGCATCTGTGTAGTTCCAGCACACCCATATGGATAATTAAGATAGCAACAGCATGAGGATAAGTTAATAAAAAAGCTCAATTCTACCTTTTTCACACTTAGAAATCTCTCTCACTGAGTTGACCAGCAAAGAGGATACCTAGTGTGCTGTATTGTGGCATAATATCTGTACCAATGCAGATAAAATGAAGGATTCAATAGGAATATTGTGTAATGTTAATACTGAAAATCTTGCAGATGCCTCTTCAGGGATGTAGGGATTCATAGACTTACAAGCTAACACACATACTCCTCAGTGGAGTTTGTAGTTAATAAAAATCATGAATTCAGGATGCACAGTGTAACTCAGAACCACAGTAGAAGAAGTGAAAATAAGTTTTAGTTAGGCTATGCACCACTCACTAAGGCTCAGAATGGAGTCTTATAGTATAGTACAAAAGTCTGTAACGTTATACAGGAAACTGGAAGTCTCCAAGTCTTTAAAAGAACGTAAAAGACTCCAATACAATCCAGTCTTATAGGTTATCACAAAGTTTGTGTTAGAATTAGCTTTTTATCATCACTGCTAGTCATATTTGACATAAGTTCAATAACATTAGCTGAATGCTGAATCAGTGCTTTGTGGAAAATGGTAACAATATTAAATATGAAACACTTCCTAATGTTCTGTGATATTTGTTCTGTAAGAGGTTGCTGTTAAATATTGGGCAGTCCCATAACTAGCCAGATATTCTGTAATATGTATTCATTGTGTTTGTTTGTCAACATTTGACGTTATCAAGGGCTTTAAGGAAGCCAATAAATATGTCAATCTGTTTATTGCTGTCCATGGACATCTGCTGCTTTTTCTAAAGTATACATCTCCCAAATCACTCAGTATTATGTACATACCTACTTACTTACTTAGGCCAATTCTGTAAAATACTAGCAGTAACTTTGTACTTTGTGAAGCCACGATATACATTAGTGTGACATTTTGAAAAACATTAGGAAGTATTTTCCATTTAATATCATAAATTTAATACTGACCTGAAGATTATTGATTCATGATGAAGCTATTCTTCACTCCCATAATGCGCCTGTAGAGAGTACTCCTGGCCATTGTCTTGGAGACTTATTTTTGTACAAAAGATAAAATACAGACTTGGAAAATTGTAATCAATCAATACTCTACTTGACACTTTCAAAAGTTATACAATTTACATGCATCTCTAAAGAATGTGCACTGTAGTTTATGTCAGAACGATATCCAAAATGATTTTTAGTAAATATGCAGGTATGAATATAATGTATGGTTGGGAGGTATTTACTTCAGCAAAAGGAGACAAGTTTTAGATGTCTGAAGACAGCAACATTGAAACTGACATGTTTATTGACTTGCTTACAGCGAAGTCAAATATTGTAAAAAAACACAACAAATTCATAATTACAGACTGTCTGGTTGTTTAAGGGACTGGAATGAGTATACTGGTGCTTGTATAGTATTTTATATGGAGACAGATAAGAACAAGTGAAAATGTTGCTGACAGTACAGTAAATTTTAGGAATATATAAACAACTAAGCAACTTACTAGGACTTTCCTGGACAATTCTGTTATACATATGAAAGAATATTATTTATGGGTAAGATTTCCAGAACAATCAACAATAGGTACCATGACATGTAAATGATCTAAAGTAAAAGTAATGGAAATATAAAGCACAGCAACTGGTGAACATTTTTATTGTTGCTAGAACACAATGTTCCTACTAAATCACTTCAGTGACAATACTAAAATGTTTAGAGATGTGAATCTGAAGCTGTGAAAGATAGAATCACTATGTTTCTCTTGTATTGTGCCAGGGAAGTGCAAAGATGTGATTTATTGTAAGGTGTAATATGCCTTCAAAAGTAGTGGCTAAGAACTTTTGACTAGCCATTGCTGAGTGTAATTGATTTATAAGATTCTCCTACCTACCTGAGGGAGATGCATGCCTCTTCATTACATGGAAAACCAGGGTTCAGTGGTACTAACTACAATATTTCCTTGGCAGGCCTAGAGTAGCATCAACTTAGTTTCATGTAGCCATCTGAAGAGCTATTTGGAGGAGGAGTAGTGGCTGTGAGTAGAAAGCCAAAAGTAAGAATGTGGAGAGCAGTACACTAACTACATGCAAAAACATACTGTATAGCAGGAGGAAATTGTCACACAACATGATGTGGATCCTTAGGCCTAATTGCAGATCTAGAATGGATAGGTTCATTAGTTGGGAACATTTACTAAATGAGAGTAAATAACAGATTTGTTTGTCAATAGTGTGTAATGGAATCTCTTACTCCAGTGCAAAATTCTAAAAATGGCATACTGTTTCCCATGGTGACCTACACTTACAGTTCTTTGGAGAGAAGTACAGCTACAACTTATTGAGAGCACTCAGTGGACTGCGTACCAGTGTCACAGCTGTTGTCAGCTTGCCAGACCTTGGAGCCACTACTCCTCCCACAAGTAGCTCCTTAGCTGGGCTCATGAGGCTGAGTGCACCCTGTTCCAATTCTTTCACCTAGGATAGATTCCTGACCCTACTAGGAACTGTAGGTGAAGGAGCAGAAGAAAGAGTTTCAGGAGAATATGGGCTTGGTAGTACTAGTTAGAGGCGAGAAAGATTAATTGAATTCTACAATAAAGTTCAGCTAGTAATAGCAAATACCCTGTTTGAGAATTACAAGAAGGGTATGTATACTTCGAAAGACCTGCAGATGCAGGAAGATTCCTGTTGGATAACATCATGGTCAGACAATAATACAAAAAGTATAGTTGCTAATCACCATATAGTGGAGATGCTGAGTTACAGATAGGCACAACAAGAAGACTGTTGGAAAGTGAGTTTTCAGCCAACAATGCTTTTGTCAAAACTAGACAACTGCCTCCCCCAACAAACATGAGTTGCATTTGCGTGTGTGTTTTGTCTATTTTTGACAGAGGCTTTGTTGGCCAAAAGCTCACTTTCTGACAGTATTATTCCATTTCATTCTGGACTTTCCATTGTTTGATCAAGGTCAGACAGAGATTAGAATCAGATCACAGTTTAGTAATAATAACTGAAGCTTAAGAGAATTGTAGAATGGAAGCTTTCATGACTGGTATTGACAATATTGCTATATGCAGATATTTGTTTTACGGGCATTAGGCTATGGTCCAAGGCATAATTTTCTGCCTAAGAGAATTTAAGATAATCGTCCAGAAGAACCAGTGAGGAAGGAAGTGAGATACTGAAGTATTGGGGAATGATGAGATGCATTTGAATTTAACTAAAGATGTGGATAATGCAATAAGGAACACTACAGTAGGCAGTTCAGTTGATGAGGAGTGAACATCTCTAAAAACAGCAGTCACAAAAGTTGGACAGACAAACATAGGTAAATGATTCAAGGCAAGAGTGCAGTGTGCTGTGGTTTTGGAGAGAGGTGAAAACTTGACTTAAAGTTACTTCCCCACTCACTGACACAACAGCCTATACAAAAGCTCTACTGCCAACAACAGTGCATTTGGGTGGTTGTTTCTTTCTGTTGCATGTGTATTTGTGTACTGTGGCAACTATGTGGAAGCATGTTGTGATTAGTTTTGCTGACAAAGTTGCTGAATCAATGAACTTGAAAAAGGAAGTTTATTGAAAACTGTTGTCACTAATTATGGAGTTGGTGTTTCTACCATGCTTAGCACGATGAGACTTAACATCTGAGGTCATCAGTCCCCTAGACTTAGAACTTCTTAAGCTTAACTAACTTAAGGACATCACACACATCCATGCAGTGCAGGACTTGAACCTGCGACCATAGCAGCAATGCAGTTCTGGACTACCATTTAGGACTGGATGAAGCTGGAATCTAAATTTCTAGAGCAAGCTGCGAGAAATCGTTATAGAAAACCATGGAAAACACCTGTCTTTGAAAATGTAGATGAAGCTCTTTACTTTTGGTTCAACCACAAATGAGATAAAGGCATGGTGTTGACTGGCCTGATACTACAAGAAAAAACTGAAATATTTGCTGAGTTGTTAGGTGAGGAAGAAGGAATTTTTCTTCAAGCTTTGGGTGGTTGGACATGTTTAAAAACAGGTAAGACATTTGTTGTCTGCAGACCCATGCATGGTTAATGTTTTTAAAACAGTGCAAGGCTACACTAAGAACCAAGTTTACAGTGTTGATCAAATGGGAGCTAATTTCAAGGTTTTACCTACAAAATCCTTAGCTTCCTCAAAAGAAATGTCTGCCCCAGGACACAAAATCAAAAAAGAAAGGATAACTGTTATTTTGGCATCAAACATTTCTGGCACATGTAGGTTTCCCCATCGTGTACCTGGAAGTTGAAAAAACCTTTGACCTTGAATGATATTGCTATTATCTATCGCATTCTCTTGTGCCATTTAAGGGAATGGGACAGATAATAGAAACATTTAGGTATAACACTATAATGCAAAAAAAACAACAAAAAAACCTGTCTCCTGTGCGCATTTCTTGTGCATTTGACACGTTTCACATCATATTGGTTTTCTGTGCTATTGATCAATGGGACACATAAATAACTAACTAACTGATCAAAATGCACTATGAGTTTTTTATAGAGCCTAAAAATATTCTTAGATGTCTTGTAAACTCTTTGAGGAATGGTTTACTGATCATTTTGTACAAAAGTTTTTATCTGAAAAAGGCCTGCCTAGAAAAGGTATCTTATTAACTGACAATATGTCTACGCATCCTTGAAAGATAAAAAAAGCAAAATTATTGTGTGTTTCCTTCACCAAAATGTAACAAGGCTAATTCAGCCACTGGATCAGGGCATAATAGCGACATTTAAACAGCATTACCATGGAATATTCTTGAGAACCATCCTGCAAGATAGTGACATCCAAAACAAAAACATTAATGATGTGCTGAAGGAATTAAAAATGAAAGACATATTGTATTGGGATGTGTAAGCCTGTGATAATGTGAAAGTAGAAAGAAACTCTTCAAAGGTTTCAGACAGAACAGTATGACAGGCCTGGAAAAAACAAGACAGAAAACTTTGAAAACTTGACAGATATGGTAAAAAGAATTCCTGCATGTGAAAACATGGATATGTGTGAGGTGGAGAACGGGTTGTTGCAGATAGTTTGCAAGAAATCATAGAGCAAGAAATTGTAGAGTGTTGCAGTCAAATGCTGACACAATTGAAAATCCCAAAACAGATGATATGGATGACAGAGTCACAACTGACAGTGGTTTTCGAACACTAGGGGTAAGCCTAAATTAAGAACTTCTCTTCTTTCAAAAACCTACTGGATCTAGTGTAACACAGAAATTACAGCATATGTTGTTCATGTTTTGGGTTGCCCTAGGATTCATTGAATAATGTAATTAGTCAACACCAGCTGGTGTCCTTCTAGTCATGAAACAGTGGTGGGACATGACTGCTCAAAAATGTGTGGAGCGATACAAGAAACGAAAAAAAGTTACTGGTTTTTTTGAATGAGTAATTCATATACTGGAAACTACTGTATTAATTATGGTATATTGTACATTAATGTACAGTAAATCTAAAAATTTAATTCTAACTTTAATAAAGAACACAAGCCTAGCATAAAAAGGGATTTTTCAACTCATCTGGCCTTCAAAATTATCCTACAATATGTACTGCAATTACAGTACAAAATACTGTAGTAAATGTTAGATGTTCATAGTTTAAGCAGAAAAATTATTATCCAAAACTGTCTATTAGTGTGGTTAAGCAGGGTTGATGTGTACTTCAATTGAGAGATAAGAGAAGGAAGTACAAAAATGTCCAAGGAAAGAAAGAAAAAATAAGTAGTGCAGGGGAGCTAAGATGAAATGGTTACAGGAAAAGTGTGAAGAAATTGGAAAAGAAATTGTCATTGGAATGACTGAGTTAGCATACGGAAAAGTCAAAATAACTATTGGTGAAATGAAAAGCAATTGTGCTAACATTAAGAATGTAATGGAAGTTAAACACTGAGGAAAGAGCAGACAGGTGAAAAGAGAGTACTGAAGGCCTAGATGAGGGGGAGGCATTGTCTGATGATGTCACAGAAGAAGAAATTAGAGCTGAAATGAAAGAGACGGTATCTAGTATTTGTGTCAGAATTTAAAATGGAAGACCCGAGATCAAATAATGCAGAAGGGATAGGTAACATTCTATTGGAATTTTTAAAGTCACTTGGAGAAGTGGCAGCAAAATGACTATTCAAGCTAGTGTGAGACAGATGACATATTATCATACTTTTGGAAAAATATCAACCATACAATTCTGAGGATAGCAAGAACAGATAAGTGCAAGAACTATGACACAATCAGATTAACAGCTCATGCACCAAAGTTTAAAAAATTAAAGATCTGTTAGATGATGATCACTTTGGCTTTAGAAAAGGTTAAGTCACCAGACAGGCAGTTCCAACATTGCACTTGATAATGGAAGCAAGACTGAAGAAAAATCAAGATACATTCGTAGGATATGTTAACCTGAAAAAAGCATTTGACCGTGTAAAATTGTACAAGGTGTTCAACATTCTGAGAAAATAGTAATCTATACTGAATGACACCTAACATACAATATGTGCAAGAATCTAGAGGGAAAAACAAGATTGTAAGACTAAGACTGAAGTGCTCAGATTAAAAATGGTTTATGATGGGGATGGACTCTTTTCCCCTACTGTTCAATCTACATTGAAGAAGCAGTGATGGAAATAAAAAGAAAGGTTTAAGAGTGGTATTAAAATTCAGGGTGATAGGGTGTCAATGATAAGATTTGCTGATGACATTGCTATCCTCAGTGAAGATGAAGAAGAGTTGCAGACTCTGTTGAATAGAATGAACTGTCTAATGAGTACAGAATATGGATTAAGAGTAAACCAAAGAAAGTGAAAATGATCAGTAGTGGCAGAAATGAGAATAGCAAGAAGATCAACATAAAAATTGGTGATTATGAAGTAGATGAAGTTAAGGAATTCTGCTACCTTGGAAGCACAATAACCCTTTATGGATGAAACAAGGGGCACAAAAGCAGGCCATTCTGATGAAGAGATGTCTGATAGTACCAAATGTTGGCCTTAATCCAAGGAAGACATTCCTGACAAAACACATTTGGTGCACAGCATTGTATGGTAGTGAATTATGAACTGTGGGAACATAACAGAATCAAAGATTCTGAAATGCAGTGCTAGAAAAGGATGTTGAAAATTAGGTGGATTTCTAAGGTAAAGAATGAGGAGTTTCTCCACAGAATCTGTGAAGAAAGGAAGAAACATACATTGTGCCATGAAGATAATATATGAGAAATTAGGGCTCTTATGGAGACATATAAACAGTCATTTTTCCATTGTTCTATTTGCAAGTGGAATGGGAAAGAAAATGACTAGGCCTAATAATGCTACAAGGTACCCTCCACCATGCATCATAAGGTGGATTGTGGAGTATTGATGTAGATGCACATGTAGATGTACAGAAAACACTGACAAGAAGTAGAGACAGATAGCATGGCAGAACATGTGTTGAGACATCAGGGGATTACTTCCATGGTACTAGAGGAAGCTGTAGATGGTAAAAATGCAGAGGAAGGTACAGATTGGGATACATCTAACAAATAATTATGTTGAGTGCAAAAGCTACTCCGAGATGAACAGCCTGCCAAAATCGAACTTACATCAGTCCCAGTGTTCTCAGAGAATACTCTTCCTCACAGTACAGATACAGAAAGTGTTAATATGATATTAGTTAACTGCAGAAGCATTGAAGAAAAGATCCCAGAAATAGCATCACTTATTGAAGGTTATAATGCCCAGACAGTGTGGGGAAAAGAAAGTTGATAGTAACTGAAAGTGAATAGCAATCAAATCCTAGGCTGAATTTGGAATATTTAGCATAAGCTATAGTTATCAATAGTAGTGGCATTTTTATTGCATTAAGGAACTCGATAATATGCAAGTAGATTTCATAGATTCTAAATGTGAATTAATCTGGATGAAGTTAAGCATTAAAGGTCAGTCAAGAATGATAATTGAATGCTTTTATTGACAGGCTGGGTCTGGAGCTGTAGTGGCAGAGCACTTCAGAGAGAGCTTAGCAGAATATTGTTAATACTTTTCCTGATCATTCCGTTGTAATAGGGAGTGACCTCAACTTGCCAGATACAGACTGTAAATAGAGTCATGCTATCAAACTGGTGCCAGGAGAGGATTTGTGTGACGTTATTCTGAATGTATTGTTCGAAAATTACTTTGAGCAGACAGTAAACCAACTCCTGAAGGTAATGTCTTTGACCTCCAAGCAACAAACAAACCTAAATTTATCGAATCAGTTAAAGTAGAGGGAGGATAGCTGTGATAGCAACTGTGCCTAAGCGTTTTATAAGGAATTTAAAGAAAGTAGGAAAATGTTTTTGCTTAGCAAGAGTGGCAGAATACAAATTGCAGCGCATCTGAGTAATCACCATCAAATATTCAGTGTGCAAAAATTTAGAAAATCAAAAGCATCGTCCAACAAACCGCTAGAAGTCTGATTTCCAGTCTAGCATACGGTAACATGTTCAAGTCTGAGAAACGAACGGACCTTCCACCAGATCATACGTGGAACAATGACTACGAACACGAGTTCCTTTCGTGACAGAGGCGACTGTCATGGTGTTGTCTGCAGCAGCTGTCACGTTGCGGCAGGTGCGTAAAACCGCCAGTACAGTTTTTACAACTGGGCTCAGGAGACACGACGCAGACGGGACAGTGAATAATACAGCTAAAGGCAGATGATGGCTCCGATCGCCGCGCAGGTAATAAAATTTTAATGGCTGTGGAATTTAACGCAAAGAAAATTATTGTCTTGCCTTAGCACTCGAAAAAGGAAAATAGAGAATTTCCATAATGAACACTTTAGCGGTTTCTCAGCTCCCCGAGCTCATGAATTTCTATGCATAGATCGATATTTATAAGCACTGTTCAGTTGTTAAAGCCTGGAACGGCACATGCGTCGTCCGCGAAACTCGTGTATTATTAAAAATGGAGTTATACACTCAAACGAGGAATGTGGTGAGTTGGCAAATGTCAATGTCGTATCGAAATTTTTCGCGGAAATAACACGGCAGTATGATAAATTTTAGGCCGTAGTACCTATATACAGTGCTGTTTGATTCTTGGTATACTATGGTTACACGGAAATGGGTGCGAAACTGCGGCGTTTCAGTAGACTTCGGTCTCCCTTTCAGCACACTTTTTATGAAAAGTTATACTGCTTCAATACCATGTATTACCGATGTGTATTGTATTCCTTACAAAGCAAGCTGTCGAATGCCTTCAAACAAGTATGGAGGCGCAAAATAGGTGTTAGGAAGTGCTTATCTAATGCAGTTTAATCGTACGCCGTAAATCATTCTCCTTGTGATATTGTTGTATAGTAGCTTTTAAAATTCTATAGGTCATTCAGCAATGACTCAGTTTATTTTTCAGAATGAAAGCATGAACACTGGAACAGCGTTTGTTCATCGAAAGACATTTCACACATATTTTCGATGTATTCTTATCGTGAGACACGCAATCAGTACCACACTGGATCCAAGAACAGCACCATGCGGAATGACCGCTTCCTGGTGAGGTTACAATACTGAAACGAAGGCCGTGATGAAACAAATTAAGCATCCTCTGATACGCATTTTGTGTAATCTCCCCCCCCCCTTTTTTTACAGGTTGACGAAACGTTTTGGGACTGGATCCCTAAAGGAAGGGCCACTCAGGAAGACCAGCCTCAGTTGAAAACCTGGAGAATGTGGAAATCCTTTTCAATATGGAGCCATTACTTCGAAAACACATTCAGCACGGCAACTCAGGATGTCACGACTGTCTCTTCTGAGAATAATTAAACAGAACCTTTACCTTTTTCCTTACAAAATTCAGCTGCGCCTAACTATTGAGGGCAGTGATATGGTGTAGCGACTGAGACCTCTACTAATGGAACAGTCGTTAAGGATCAGGTTTAGTGATGAGGCACACTTCCGTCGTCATAAGGAGGCCAACAGACAGACATGTCTCCACTGGGATACTGTGAATCCACACATTCACGCTGCTGGAATAGCCTCCGTATAGTCCCGATCTCAAACTGCATGATTATTTCTTTTTGGAATTATCTAAAGGACAGAGCCTTCTAAGATGCACCTGCCACACTCCAGGGCCTTCGTACTACAATTTCCAGAGAGATCCGTGGTGTCGAAAATTGTCATCTTCAGTAATTCATCGTAGAATTCAAGTCTTTGTACACTCTTTGCTGCAGAAGGAGAGCACTTTGAAGACCTTTTCAAAAAGAAGAAAAAATGGAGCTCTTCCTCAAAATATTGGCCAAAGAAGATTTCATCAGATAACTCACCCCGACGAGTTGAATCACCTAGCGAAAATGTCATTTCGGCACAGTGAAGCATTTGTAAAATATTAGGGGTGTCCATGTTACGTGGGAAACTGTTCCACTTAAGAGAAAGTTCCGGTGCATGTTCCCTTTCATTTACTTGATTTCTTCCTTAAACCCTGACTCAGATTTCCTAAAAATAAATAAATAAAAGAGAAGATAACCTGGCGGTCAACGTTTATCGAAATTAGAACAGGGAGCCTGTCTTATTTTGATAAAAATGCGTCACTGACTCTTTTATCGCCCGAATAGTATAGGACACTGCAGGTAGACCAGTAAAACACATGAGTGAACCGATAATGCAATGAGAACCTACCAAATGATAAGACACTTTATCAAGTAATACGTTGGCTCCTGCAAAGAAAAGAACCTCCAAAGATACTGAAGACGATTCATCATCTTTAAATTCCCCAACATAGTTGTAATGGTCGCAGTGTGTTCACAAGGATATAAAGACAGAAGAAACTTATGTCATAAGAACTATAACCACATTTAATTTGAAACTGTAAAGCAATGTAGGGCTATTAAAATAATGTCACGGTTTATCTTCTGAGAGTGCGAGTGATGAAACGAGAGAAGGCGGCATTATTTTTGTGCTGCTCTCTTTCTCATGGAGGTCCTTCTGCCACATGTCTTGTCTAATATACAACAAAGACTTGGACCTACTGAAAACAATTTGACAACAGAGAACCGTGTTTTTCTGTCAGAAGTAACTCATATCATTAGGTCAAAGCAAAGCAAACCTGTGTGTGTATTTGAGAACTATGTTATTTCTTGTCACTGGAGGCATTAAAAACGTAGGAAAAAGGAGTGAACATCATGGTTTAACATTCGACCGACGATGATGTCATCAGAGAGGCAGCGCAAGATCGGACTAGGGAAAACGGGTATGAAGTTCGAAAGTGTTCTTTTCAAAGAAGCCATCAAGACTTTTGCTTTCAACGGTTTGGGGAAACCCTGATGTGGATGGCCGGACAGGGATTTTAATTGTCAACCTGTCTAATGCGAGTCCCGTGGGCTGACCACTGCGGCGTCTCGGTCAGTGTAGGATGTAGTAAGAATAAGTCAAACAAAAGCAAGGCGAAGATAATCGTAGCTTTTAGAAAACTAAATAAATAAATCTCAAAACAACAGCTGTTATGATGCCACACAAAGATAGGCTGGGTGAAAGCGACAGATTTACACATTTAAAGCATACACATCAACAAGAACGGGTAGTATCAAGCGTTTGGAATACTGTTCTGGAAATGACACTGTGGAAAATGAAATGGGAAGAGAAGAGATAAGGCTTGGCAACTTGAGATTTGTGGATGCCACTGTATCATTGCCTAACGGCGACTTGAGTTTTCCGAACAACACTGAGTGACTCGAATCTCTGGATACTGGTACGGCTTCAAAAAGTCTGTTGATTGACCTTAGCTTAAAGCTTTCCAAAATTCAACGAAATGGGTTGAAAGGATATGATTTTTGTTGACAACTTGATTCTGGGAACCTGTACTGCAATGACTCCATGACGACCTTTCATTCTTATTTTATTTTTGTAGCACACACCAGTTGCGATCTCAGGCTATTTTCAAACACCTGGTTACGTTCGTTGGTTCTTCGGTCATAAAGTAATTGCGACAACAAATATTGGCAAATTAGCCGAAGTTGGAGTTACTAAACAGAAGTACGCATGATCATGAGTTGGTGAGATTAGTGGTAAGTTTAATTAGGAAAAGCTTCTGAATGTTGAATTATTTGAAGCTCATTTGGAGCTTATCACACAACAGTTGATAAATTTGAGCATTGTGTTAATGCAAATGTTGGATTGGTGGAAATGCAAAAAAGCTAACGCATACAAACCAACTAAATTCAATAAATAGGAATGAGCACAACACACAAATTAATTTCAAGTTTTTTCAGAGCGTAGAAAATCTGACTAATATTAGATTTATCCCCACAACAATGACCGTGCTAAATAAAAGCCTAAAATTTAATACAGAACCTCGCTTAGGAAGCAGTACGACGAAAAACCTTATTGAAAATCCTAAGTTAGCTCTCGCTATGGCTCACTTGTCTCCACATGACCGAAACAACACTATCCGTAAAACTGCGAAAGTAATGTAAACACCAACAGAATAGGAAAGTAGGCTCACCATAGGAACAAAGAGAGGTAGTGAAGTCATACGTCAAATCAATAATACGAAAATAAAACAAAAATTAACAGTTGCAGCCATCAAGAAGCCATTCAAAAATTTTATAGGAACTATAGACCAGGATTACAGGAAGTTCTGATCCAACTCGTAAATATGAAGAATAGTGAGACATAAAATCTTCGATCTCTTTATAAACGCTTAGCTTTGGTAAATGCTCACCAGCTGATGTTCTACCAATACATATCTTTAGCTACGAGACACAGACATCGAATAAGTTGTTTAAATGGAAACTAAAAAGAGCACAAATAGCAGTGGTAAGCAGAATGTTTACAGCAGACGAAAATGTGGAAATAGGAAAAGACACATACGATCGGCTACAAAACTCAGTGCTATCTTTCACTGAAACGACCGTGAGATGATTATGGCGAACAAAACTAGTGCTACACTGTTGTCCAAGTAACAGACGAAGATTTTGGATAAGGAGGATAGACCGACATACAAGTTCATCCGGAAAAATCACTGTGTTTACTAGAAAAGAAACAGCTCAAGTTCACACTCTATGAAGGAATAGATAAACTCACGAGTCATTTTGTCTCTGAAGCGGCATTATCACTTGTTGATAGGAATGACAAAGTTTCTATTTCGCTACAATAAAGATAAAAATTTACACCAAAGAATAAAAACTGCGTGCTTGATCTCTTGCGGTAAATTCCAGCTGTCAATTGTTGATGTTATAAAAAATGGGAGGAAATGATTCAAAAATTGGTTCAAATGGCTCTGAGCACTATGGGACTTAACATCTGTGGTCATCAGTCCCCTAGAACTTAGAACTACTTAAACCTAACTAACCTGAGGACATCACACATATCCATGCCCAAGGCAGGATTCGAACCTGCGACCGTAGTAGTCACGCGGTTCCGGACTGAGCGCCTTAACCGCGAGACCACCGCGGCCGGCAGGAGGAAATGATCCTCTAGTGTCTATAGTAAGTAAAATGATAAATAATACACAGTACTGGCAGCGCTGTAAAATTGGGTTTCAGCTTAACCCCGCGAGCATCCTGAATCAAGACGTGATCTTCGCATCGCTCCTGCCAAAAGCCTATTTCCACACTTACAAGACATTCCAGGGGGAATACATTTACAGAACGAATTCATAAAGTGCACATTCGTATTTATTGCAGTACAGCTGCAATACTTAGAGGCTCATCTCAGTGCTGCTTCTATGGTATTAATAAGCTGTTTTCTCGAACTGTACTACAACTTGAGTTTACACTTGGATACTGACTTTTACACTCAATTGTTCCAAAGCTGACAATAAGCAAACATGACGAAACAGGTGGCAGCAATTTTTGACCTGAAACTTCGAATGGACTGGCGAATAATCAGTTTTTGAAACTGTACTGTACTGTGTAAAACCGAAAGATGCCAAGGGGAAGAAACTCATACAACACTTCGACGAACATCAGTATTTTTGCTCTGAAATGGCAGCAATAGTAGTTGAACATTTACTCGATAACGATTTAGTGCTGTGGGATGTACGTAAGTAAATGGATTAACGTTACGCCATGTAATGAAAAATCACACATTTGAGGAAAGAATGTCTTTACAAGCCGGCCGCGGTGGTCTAGCGGCTCTGTACCCGTGGTCTAGGGGTAGCGTCTTTGATTCATAATCAAAACATCTTCAGTCCCGGGTTCGATCCCCGCCACTGCCTAAAACAGCCGCCACGGTAGCTCAGCGTGTTCGGTCAGAGGGTTACGTGCCATCTGTAATAAAAAAAACTGAGTTAATCGATCATCAACGAACTTAAAAGGATGTCTTACGACGTCCGCCCAGAGCAGACGAAACGAACAAAAGCGAACAAAATGAGATTGTTCAGGCGCTCAGTCCGGAAGCGAGGGACTGCTACGGTCGCAGGTTCGAATCCTGCCTCGGGCAGGAGTAGTTCTAAGTTCTAGGGGACTGATGACCACAGATGTTAAGTCCTATAGTGATCAGAGCCATTTTTTTTGTCCATACAAGGGCGGGAATAAGGGGAGCTTTCATGGTCTACGACCAAAATGATGGTGCAGAGGGCATAAATTATGATAAAGGAGCAGGAGATGGTGGAGCAAGAGCTAATGGAAGTGGTTGCTGGAAGGAATTCTAGAAGATCCTGCTTAAAAAAGTTATCAGAACATGATAAAGGTAATATGTCCAGTAATTAGGCATTTTACAATAGGTTTTTTGTCAGCGTAAATTATACAACAAGTGAACTTTCACATGAAAGAATGTCATATCTCTGCAGACAAAAATATGTAAAAGGGTATGTGTGTGTTCTTACTGCAACAGATATTCTTAAATATCATGGGTGATACAAAAGTAACAGGAAAAGTGAAACATTGAAATGAAATGTCAGCAAAGCGATGTGGTTTTCGTATGTTTTTTAATAGTGGTGAAATCTATTGATATATAGTTGTATCGCGCAAGGTGGTGCTGTAGCGTTGGTGTAGCTCATCATTATCTAAGAAAGAGATAAAAACATTGCAGGCTGGTAAAAAAGTAAAATAATTATGACAAGGTATTTTTAAGGCCAGTGGTCAGAATGGGCACTCTTTTTTACTTATTATAGGTATCGAAATATACAACCGTGGGCTGTACCACACCATCCCGAAAACTACTGCCTTAACACAGCACGTCGATGAATAATGTAACAATTAGCGTAAAAAAGAGGAAAGAAAAAGAAGAAAAGAAAAAAATGTTTAATGGTACTGGAGGAACTTGTCAGACAAGTTTCACAGTTTCGCTTACTTTTGCATCACCTTGTAGCTTCTGCGTAAAATTGGAATTTTACATGATGTGGCTCTATTTCAAGAGCACTCAGACAAGTACTTCTGCAGTAACACACGTAAAGCTCAATCTCTAACCACAAAATTTGGGAGGCTGTGGAGGGAGCTTTTGATACAAGAGAGTGGTGATCGCCAGCTGCTTGTTACAGTGTAATGACAATTTCTTCGGTTTCTTACCTCCATCTACTGCTCTGAAAATATCTGCAAAACAATGGGAATGTGGACGCTATGAGTTGCGTGTATCATTTGGAGCCAAACTCGTTCCACTTACTGACGGTACTCGCTGCTGACAGCAGTAATTCTCACTTTACTCTTCGTCCTCAAGTTGCTTTCAGTACTGCTCGGGTCTGTTTCTTTCCAGATGTACGTCTGCAGTGATACATTGCACTGTGCATAGGTTTACTGTTGAACTGGCCAGTATACGGATTCTGTACGCGTTCAATGACTGCAGTGGAAGAGCGACGCCAGCCACGTCACCGTACCTTCGCATCTGCCACTTTTATATTTTTTATTCAGTAAACGTATTTAAAAGCAAATAATCTGGTAATGATGAGCACCGCACTGACACTGATGTTAATAATGAACGAAAACCGCTTCAGCCATATTATTACAAATTTATTGTGTTACACAAGTTTCATCCGTAGAACATCTTCAGGCTGCCGAAGATTTTCCACGAAAGAAACGTCATAGCACAATACATGTGTAACAATACGTACAGGTCTGGTGTTTCTTACTTTGGGCATGTCCTAAAGAAACAGACACCATTTTGATCCTGCAGCCAATATGAATCAATACACTAAGGAACTAACGACGTTAGCTGCCAGTGAACATTGATTTATATCAGTGGGGCAAATTGAAAATCTGTGCTAGACGGGGATTTGAACCAGGGTCTCTTGCTTACTGAGCAGGTGCGCTGACCACTACGCCATCAAGTCACAGTGGTCACTAACGGCGCACGGACTACCCTGGCATGGTAATCCATCAGCTCATTAGCCTCATCTCGGCCATTACCGTAAGGGTTCCTGTTTGGTGTGCATCTGCGCTGAAGGGACTGTTGACTGCCGTCGTCTCAATTATATGCGTCATATGTGGTGTCTGTTCTTTCGGACATGTCGAATCCTGATCCAGCACAAATTTTCAACTGTCTCCATTGATACCAAGCAGAACCTACTGGCAGCTAACGTCTTTAATTCCTCAGTGCCTTGTTTCATAGTGGTAGCAGGATCAAAATGGTGTCTTTTCTTTCGAACATGTGTGAAAGAACAGACGCCAGTATATAATTAAGGCAATAACAGCCATTGATCCTTTCAGTGCAGACGCACACCAAGCTTGAACTCTTACGGGAATCGGGGTGATGCCACGAGTAATTAGGCTCATGACCAGGGGCACTACATCTGTGGTGGATGGTATAAGCTGAGAATGTGGGCCAGACGAGAGGTGTGCTAGGGTAGTTCGTGCAGTTGTGGTGACATCTGTGCCCAGATGACGTAGTGGTCGGTGCATCTGTCTCGTAAGCAGGAAACGTGGGTTTGAATACCAGTCTGGCACAAATTTTCAATTTGCTCCTTTGGTATAAATCAATGCCTACTGACAGCTAATGTCTTTAATTCCTTACAGTCTTGTAACAATACAGTTTAGGTGGTTTTTGTTAGTAATTAATAACCAACAGCAAGTACTACGAGTGAATGGAACAAGACATACAGCTCATAAAATCGACAATTGTGCTATTGTGCAGATATATTCAATACGACACAGATGCAAAAGTAAACGAGGATAAAAAATGAAATGAAATTCATTCAGCTCGTGTCCTTTGTACCAAAATATTTAGAAAATATCCATGAACAACCTCTGGAATTTAGTCTGTGGGCTTTGGTTTCGCTCTGAATAAATGCGTGTCTTCGTGTAGTTGTAAAGAGAAAGGCGATATTTTCGCCACGTTTTCTTTAAAAACGAAACGGGGCAGTTTTCATTTCGAGGGGACAAATACAGCTTCCTGACCCGCGGTAGATGCCCGACAATATAAGTCGACGAAGAATTTCGTGTGTTCGCGATGCAGAAGGATTAATTTCGGAGAATCGCCGCGCCAGTGCCAGTGCCAGAGCTCCGGTCACCAAGTGACGAGCAGGTAGACGTGGACCGCCAGAGTCTCGAGAAGCCAGTGCCAGAGACGCCGGCGGCGGCTCGGTCACTGCGCGGGCTCCGCCATGAGGTGGTCGGGCGCGGAGTGCCTGCGGGCGGCGGCGCGGCCCCGTCCGGAGGCGGCGTTGCCCTCCTCCGTGGCGGCGGCGGCGGCGGCGGCGGCGGCGGCGGCGGCGTGGTGGTGGCGCGCGCAGAGCCCCGGCGGCCGCGTGATGACGATGGTGGGCAGCTGGTGCGCGGCCGACTGGCGCAGCAGCGCCCGCACCGCGCCCTCGGGCGGCGGCCGCGGCCGGAACGTGGGGTAGCGCGGCGCCCAGCCGCGGTCCGACGTGCGCACGCCCGGCGCGCGCTCCAGCGGCCGCCGCCGCCAGAAGTAGCCGTCCAGCGGCCGCGGCCCGAACACGCACGGCTCGCCCGTCGACACGGCTGCCGACAGCGAGCACCTACCCTGTAAAGTCTGCGAGACTGCAATATGCGCTGACAGTGAGTTGAGAATCCCCACTCATCGTTTATTGGTCCAAAACTGGAGTACGAAAGTAACTTTCGCACAATGTGCCAATGCCGAGTAACATACACTACTGGCCATTAAAATTGCTACACCAAGAATAAACGCAGATGATAAACGGGTATTCATTGCACAAATATATTATACTAGAACTGACATGTGATTACATTTTCACCCAGTTTGGGCGAATAGATCCTGAGAAATCAGTACCCAGAACAACCACCTCTGGCCGTAATAACGGCGTTGATACGCCTGCGCATTGAGTCAAACAGAACTTGGATGGCGTGTACAGGTACAGCTGCCCATGCAGCTTGAACACGATACCACAGTTCATCAAGAGTAATGATTGACGTATTGCGACGAGCCAGTTGCTTCGACACCATTGACCAGACGTTTTCAGTTGGTGAGAGATTTGGAGAATTTGCTGGCCAGAGCAGCAGTCGAACATTTTCTGTATCCAGAAACGCCCGTACAGGACCTGCAACATGCGGTAGTGCATTATCCTGCTGATATGTAGGGTTTCGCAGAGATCGAATGAAGGGTACAGCCACGGGTCATAACACATCTGAAATGTAACGTCCACTGTTCAAAGTGCTGTCAATGCGAACAATAGGTGACTGAGACGTGTAACCAATGCCACCCCATACCATCACGCCGCGTGATAAGCCAGTATGGCGATGACGAATACATGCTTCCAATTTGCGTTTACCGCGAAGTCGCCAAATACGGATGCGACCACCATGATGCTGTAAACAGAACCTGGATTCATCCGAAAAAATGACGTATTGCCATTTGTGCACCCAGGTTCGTCGTTGAGTACACCATCGGAGGCACTCCTGTCTGTGATGCCGTGTCAAGGGTAACCGCAGCTATGGTCTCCGGCTGATAGTCCATGCTGCAGCAAACGTCGTCGAACTGTTCGTGCAGATGGTTGTTGTCTTGCAAACGTCCCCATCTATTGACTCAAGGATCGAGACGTGGCTGCACGATCTGTTACAGCCATGCGGATAAGATGCCTGTCATCTCGACTGCTAGTGATACGAAGCCGCTGGTATCCAGCACGGCGTTCCGTATTACCCTCCTGAACCCACTGAATCCATATTCTGCTAACAGTCAGAGGATCTCGACCAACGCGAGCAACAATGTCGCGATACGATAAACCGCCATCGCGATAGGCTACAATCCGAACTTCATCAAATCGGAAACGTGATGGTACACATTTCTCCTCCTTACACGAGGCATCACAACAACGTTTCACCAGGCAACGCCGGTCAACTGCTGCTTGTGTATGAGAAATCGGTTGGAAACTTTCCTCATGTCAGCAAGTTGTAGGTGTCGCCACCGGCGCCAACCTTGTGTGAATGCTCTGAAAAGCTAATCATTTCCACATCACAACATCTTCTTCGTGTCGGTTAAATTTTGCGTCTGTAGCACGACATCTTCGTGGTGTAGCAACTTTAATGGCCAGTAGTGTAGTTCCATTAAATCTCGAACATAAATACACGGGTTGGATAAAAAGTAGTGGAACACCGCCTTAACATGAAGGATGTGCGTCACATGGTATTCCCGCTGTTTGTATTTGACAGCAGAAGGTCATTTGAAGGTGTGCAGTGAGTGGCAACGGCTGTGTTTGAGTCAGTTGCTTTATGCACTGACTGAAAGTGCCGAAGGCCAGTTCTAGCACCCTAACAAAATGTGTAGGAAACATGAAAAACGTTGTTGGGTCAATACTGAAGTGCCAGGTGGTTGTAGCGCACGGCAGTGCTTCCTTCTGGCACTGCATCCCATCATCCTTCATAACAACAGGAACCCTGAGCACGAACTTCAACGTAAGTGGGAGTGGGAGTTACTGGAACATCCACCGTTTTCAGTCAAATCCATGCAATTACGACGTGTTTTCCAAAATGAAGTAATCTCTTTGGGAACGCTCTACAACACAAGGGAAGGCATCCGTGCCTTAGGGCGATCCTCACAAGATATCTACAGAGATGGATGCGCTGCGATGTACGAGACCTTCCATCTCTGTGGGGGAAGGTGATCCAAATGCGGAGCGATTTTGTTGAAGGCATGTAATACGGTGAACGTCTGTCAGTAACGTCTGGTATGAACTATAACCGTGGTGTTACTACCTTTCATCCAACCTGTGTAGATAGAACTGCCACAGTGTACGAGGGTTGGAACTTTAATAGTGGCAACTATTTACACTCCTGGAAATGGAAAAAAGAACACATTGACACCGGTGTGTCAGACCCACCATACTTGCTCCGGACACTGCGCGAGGGCTGTACAAGTAATGATCACACGCACGGCACAGCGGACACACCAGGAACCGCGGTGTTGGCCGTCGAATGGCGCTAGCTGCGCAGCATTTGTGCACCGCCGCCGTCAGTGTCAGCCAGTTTGCCGTGGCATACGGAGCTCCATCGCAGTCTTTAACACTGGTAGCATGCCGCGACAGCGTGGACGTGAACCGTATGTGCAGTTGACGGATTTTGAGCGAGGGCGTATAGTGGGCATGCGGGAGGCCGGGTGGACGTACCGCCGAATTGCTCAACACGTGGGGCGTGAGGTCTCCACAGTACATCGATGTTGTCGCCAGTGGTCGGCGGAAGGTGCACGTGCCCGTCGACCTGGGACCGGACCGCAGCGACGCACGGATGCACGCCAAGACTGTAGGATCCTACGCAGTGCCGTAGGGGACCGCACCGCCACTTCCCAGCAAATTAGGGACACTGTTGCTCCTGGGGTATCGGCGAGGACCATTCGCAACCGTCTCCATGAAGCTGGGCTACGGTCCCGCACACCGTTAGGCCGTCTTCCGCTCACGCCCCAACATCGTGCAGCCCGCCTCCAGTGGTGTCGCGACAGGCGTGAATGGAGGGACGAATGGAGACGTGTCGTCTTCAGCGATGAGAGTCGCTTCTGCCTTGGTGCCAATGATGGTCGTATGCGTGTTTGGCGCCGTGCAGGTGAGCGCCACAATCAGGACTGCATACGACCGAGGTACACAGGGCCAACACCCGGCATCATGGTGTGGGGAGCGATCTCCTGCACTGGCCGTACACCTCTGGTGATCGTCGAGGGGACACTGAATAGTGCACGGTACATCCAAACCGTCATCGAACCCATCGTCCTACCATTCCTAGACCGGCAAGGGAACTTGCTGTTCCAACAGGACAACGCACGTCCGCATGTATCCCGTGCCACCCAACGTGCTCTAGAAGGTGTAAGTCAACTACCCTGGCCAGCAAGATCTCCGGATCTGTCCCCCATTGAGCATGTTTGGGACTGGATGAAGCGTCGTCTCACGCGGTCTGCACGTCCAGCACGAACGCTGGTCCAACTGAGGCGCCAGGTGGAAATGGCATGGCAAGCCGTTCCACTCTACGATCGTCTCCATGGGAGAATAGCAGGCTGCATTGCTGCGAAAGGTGGATATACACTGTACTAGTGCCGACATTGTGGATGCTCTGTTGCCTGTGTCTATGTGCCTGTGGTTCTATCAGTGTGATCATGTGATGTATCTGACCCCAGGAATGTGTCAATAAAGTTTCCCCTTCCTGGGACAATGAATTCACGGTGTTCTTATTTCAATTTCCAGAAGTGTATTTACAGCTCGTACAAAATAGATACGTGTTTCGAAGTTTTACTGACCTTAAAAGTATATAACTCATTGCCAGTGATGTGGAAGTCGTAGGATAGGCCTAGCAGTGCCTGTTGTGTTGACAGTTCGAGGGGCGCGTTCTATTGCCCGACGAATTTTTCACAGCTCTGAAGCGAATTCCGTGAAGTGTTTCCTTCAGTTTAGAAATCGAGTTGAACGCACGAAGGCTTAAGTCAGGTGAGTGCAGCTGGTGGTATAGCATATAGCAGCCCCATCAGTCAAACAAATCAGTAACAGCTTGCGCAGTACGTGCTTGAGCATTGTCCTGCAAAATGACGGTCAGGCCTCTGTGTCAACCTACGACCAGCCCTCGTAGTATGGTATAGGAGACAAGTTAAAGAAATAACAACGAGACGAACATAACTGTCGGACACGGTATTTACACTGTACAGTCACAGTCACTGCCACAGCCGCCGCCAAATTGAGATGGTCCCACAGATTCCTGACTGGCTTTAAATCCGTGGAGTTTGGTGGCCAGGGCACTACGGTTAGCTCATACAGGCGCCCTTCGAACACGCACACACACTGCAAGCTGTGCGACACGTTGCATGGCCCTGCTGGCAGATACCATCGTACCTAGGAAAAGCAAAATCCAAGTAGGGACGGAATGGCCTTCAAAGACAGATGCATACTTTGATGCATACTTATGTTGATCCATTGTGCTTTCCAGAATGACGAAAACATTCCCTGATCAAAATGCTCCCTCCTCTGGTCTGGAGTCTTCCGACGATTGTTGCAGCCGGCCTGGGTGGCCGTGCGGTTCTAGGCGCTTCAGTCTGGAACCGCGTGACCGCTACGGTCGCAGGTTCGAATCCTGCTTCGGACATGGATGTGTGTGATGTCCTTAGGTTAGTTAGGTTTAAGTAGTTCTAAGTTCTGGGGGACTGATGACCACAGATGTTAAGTCCCATAGTGCTCAGAACCATTTGAACCATTTAAACCACGATTGTTGCAAGGTGTTTGCTTCCAGACATTTCGCGCCTTAAACGCCAAAGGGCATCTGTCCGATGGAGCAAAAAATTTGGTTCAACTGAAAACGCCACCTGCCACCACTCAGTGGACATCAAGTTGTGGTACTGGCGTGCAAATTCCAGCCTTCGTCGCCAGTGAACAACAGTCAGCATGGGTACATGAACAAGGCGCTTGCTGCGGAGTCCCAAACGCAGCAACATTGACTGAACGATCGCTGAGCAGACACTGTTGGTTCGTCTAAGTTGTCAGCCGCACAACAGTCGCACGTCTATTCGCCTGTACATATCACTGCAGCTATGGTAAACACCTGTTACCTATGGATCGTGCTGCCGCACCGTTGCCTTGGCGACGGTTTTGCAAAGCGCTTCTTTGCCGTGTATGGCATATTTTAGTGGCATGCTAGCAGTTTACAAACTTAGCCATTTCCGAAATGCTTCCACACTTGGTCCGAAAGCCTATGATCATGCACTTTTGGACGTCAAATAAATCGCTCCGTTTCCGCATTGTGACAACAACTGCACTGTTTCCATGTCCCCCCTCCCCCTTCCCCAACACTCCCCCCGCCCCCTGACACGCCTCACATACCCTCCATTGTCTGTGGGTGTTCTGCACGCTGGCGACGAACACAGGCTGTGGATATATTAATATGAGTGGACCCTGTAATAGGATTCGTGATCACCAAGGACGGAAGAGTATGCTCTGCAACGTGCTCCCATGCTGGCCACGAAGTTGGTGAGAAACTCTTCTGGAAGGACGTTTTATTCCTCCACTAGTTCGACCGACAACTGCTGAATGGACGTTGGCACATGCGGACGTGCTACACACCCCACACACGTCTGATAAGATTACGACAAGAGAACGGGGAGGCGAGTCCGTTCGCCGAATATTCTCTCGTTTCAGGAGCTCTTCCACCTGAGCTGTTCGATGCAGTTCAGGCCGAATGCAGCCCCGAAAAGATGGACAAGGGGAAGGAAAACAGTGTCACAATAATGTGAGTGTACCGTGCTCAAAGTTTTGAAAGTCAGTACATCCATACAACATTAGGGCTCCTCAACCGTAACATCATGTTTGGCAACGCTGGACATACCTCATAGGACGAGAGGTGGGAACACTAAACGCATCCAGAAACATTGTCGAACATAATTGTTTTTGCGGTCCAGATGTTGTGGTGTGGGGAGGCATAATGTTGCACGTGCATACTGACGTCCGAACTTTAAATACGGCACATTCACCAGTCTACAGTATTGTGAAGCTGTACTCCTTCCCCATGTGCGCCTTCTGAGGGGTGAATTCGGCCCTGACTTCATTTCTGTGGATGACAATAAGCACCGGCATCGAACGGCGAAGGTGGAAGAGCTCTTGGAACGTGAGAATATTCGGCGAGTAGTCTGGCCTGCCTGCTGCCCACATTCAACTCCCATTGAGCAAGTGTGGGATGCGCTGGCGAGATGTATTGCAGAGCATCCACACGCACCAACGACCATCCAACAGTTGTCACCAGCACTGATGGTGGAATGGAATATCCTACCACAAGAACCAGCGATGTGGGTAGCACGGGAGCTCGTTGCGGAGGATGCATTGCCGTCCGTGGCTATCTTAAACCCTATTAGGAACCATATTCTGTCTTTTGTAATCTCTAGGGGACCATTATGAGCCGGCCGGAGTGGCCGAGCCGTTCTAGGCGCTACTGTCTGGAACCGTGCAACCCCCATAGTGCTCAGAGCAATTTGAACCATTTTTGAACCATTATGAGTACGGGTTACTTCAGTGTAACTATTGTCTTTGAACAAACGTGTCGTTTCTGTTTGTCTCATTGTGTATTTCTTTCACTTTCCTTCTACTCTGTTCCGTAGCATTTATTTCTGCAATGTATTGTCCAAGTTTTATCGAGCAATGTTGCTTGGATTTACACGTCACGTGAAAGTTATTCTCGTCATTAAGTTTTGCACACCAGTGTAGGCCTATATGCCAGTCCAGTGCTCGGATTTCGGAATCTTGTTTTACATGGTTGGGTTACTACAGTGCTTTTAATTATTGACTTTGGAATGGTGAAAAGTTTAGCCCTGTGTCGTGGCCCAAAGCGAGGCTGGCTACCTTATTTATAATGAGTCTAGATTACGACAGTGTAGAAAATTAAAATGTGTCCGCACTAAGCGTTTCCGACTATATCGGCGGAGCGGTAAGTCGCATAATTCTCTCATGCATACTTACTACTCAGTTAAAGAGTGTGTCAGTTCTGGCCGTGGCCACAAGTGAAAGTGCTTCGAGGACGCGCCAAAGAAGCGTTTGATCCTGTCTCCATCCCACATGCTTCATCCGTTGTCTACTCTAGTAACTGGCAATGGTGGGATAGGTACCACACGAGAGACAGCGTTTCTACTTCTGACACTCCAGAGAAACATTTATACGTTCGGAATACCCTTGCTGCCGCCTCTTAATACTTGTCGTTTTTGCTTCATGTCATCCACAATGATCAGTACAGAAGCTTAGTACCTTCACAATAAATAAACTAACACGAAAATCAACACTAAATGTTCCATTCGCAACCCGAAGAGCATGCTACTAACAGTCGCTGCAGAACGGCACTGATGGCTGGAGACTAATGTTGTATACTGGTCCTTGCCTCTTAAGTAAACTTTAGATAAGGGATAAAAATTAATGCTCCTTCTTTACACGTGGTAAATGATAACTGCTGTAAGAATAGTTTCAAATGTTACACAAAACCAGGAAATAAATTAAACTTTTACTTCTGTTTGTTTCTAATAGTACATTTTTATATTTGTATTGGCATTAGGTAATGTACAGTGTCAAACATGCGCCATTGAATCAGTAAACCTAACAGTTTTTCTGATATTAATGGATACAAGCCACCAACCTTTCGCCAAACTAATGCTAGATCCGTTTTAGGAAAACGTTCTCTTAGTGTGTCGTCCTCACGAAGGCCAAGAAATCGTGCACACACTCAGTGAGACTGTACCTAGTTCTTAGAAAATAAATTGCAGTATACCAGTACGTTAAAGTCACTGGATTGAAAAAAAAATCACATTTCCTTGAGTAAATAAAAATGTTATATTCAAGCAAGGCCTTCTTAATAGGAAACAGGGGGTGTCAGTAGAAATAATTCCTGTATTAAGGTATCATCAGTCTTCATCACAATGGAAATTAATTAAATAGCATGTCCCACAGTGTTGCATCTTAGGCTCCATACATTTTTGAGTAGATTAATGAACACTTAACAGTAACAGTACTAGACACTAAGTTTGTTTTGGGTGCAGGTGATAGAAATATTGTAGTAAATAGAACACTATATATCATTTTTGAAAGAAGTGCTAATGAAATTTTCATGGATGAGGTTTCTGGGCAATTCACTGTCATTAGACTTTGAAAAACTCGCTGGCTGTGTTCATTTCACATCTGCAACAGGTTTCCATCAGACACATGTATAAAATATGTGCACATATAGATAGAAAAGGTTAACAGTGTTAAATGTTTAGGATTAATTGTTTGATAGAGGCATTTGGCTGGAGCACATCAGGAACTGTTGAGAGAACCAGAGACAAATAATGGTTTACACTGCGAATATTGCTACACTCAGGTGAACTAAATAAAAATAAAACTAACAGCATTTTTAGTCCATATTGTCATACAGTATCGCATTTTCGAATGATGCATCGAGCCAGGTAACTGTTTTACAGGTCCAAAAACGTGTGATAAGAATTATTTGTGGTATACATTCAAGAATGTCTTGCGGAAGCCTATTCAAAGAACCGAGAATACTGACTATTTCTCAGTATATTTTTTCCTTAACGAAATACGACACAAGTAATATACTGAGGTCACAAAACTTCTGGGATACCACCTAATACCTTGTAGGACCTCCTTTTGCCCAGCGTAGTGCAGCAGCTCAACGTGGCATGGACTGAACACGTAGTTGGAAATCTCCTGCAGAAATACTGACTCATGCTCCCTCTACAGCTGTCCGTAACTGCGAAAGTGTTGTAGGTGCAGAATTTTGTGCAAGAACTGACCTTTATACTACAGATGTTCGATGGGATTCATGTCAAACGATCTGGGTGGCCATCATTCGCTCGAATTGTCCGGAATGTTCCTCAAACCAATCGAAAACAATTATGGCCCGGTGACTTGACGCATTTTCATCCACAAAAATTCCATCTTTGTTTGGGAAGATGAAGTCCATGAATGGTTGCAGATAGCCTCCAAGTAGCCGAACAAAACCATTTCTAGTCAGTGATCGAGACAATAGGACCAGAGGACCAAGTCCATTCCAGTAAAGACAGCCCACACCATTATGGAGGCACCACCAGCTTGCAAAGTGCCTTGTTGAGAACTTGGGTCCATGGCTTCGTGGGTCTGCGCACGCTCAACCCAACCATCAGCTCTTACCAACTGAAATTTGGAATCATATGACCAGGCCAAGGTGTTCCGTGAGCCTGGGGAGGAACTGAAAGCGATGTCGTGCCGTACTGGCCTAATGGATACCTTCATTCTACGTCTTACATTGATTCCAGCGGTTATTTCACGTAGTGTTGCTTACCTATTAGCACTGACAACGCTACGCAAACGCCGCAGCTCTCGGTCGTTAAGTGAAGCCCGTCAGCCACTGCGTTCTTCATTTGTGTATTCTTGTCACATTCTTGACACTGTGGACTTCGGAATATTGAATTCCAAAATAGAATGTCCCATGCATCTAGCTCCAACTACCATCCCGCGTTCCAGGTCTGTTAATTACCGTCGTGCGGAATAACTCCGAAAACCTTTCCACACGAATCACCTGAATACAAATGACATCTCCACCAGTGCACTGGCCTTTTATACCATGTATGCAAGATATTACCGCCGTCTGTATATGTGCTGCATGTGGATATCCCATAAGTTTTGTCACTTGAGCGCATATACACTCCTGGAAATTGAAATAAGAACACCGTGAATTCATTGTCCCAGGAAGGGGAAACTTTATTGACACATTCCTGGGGTCAGATACATCACATGATCACACTGACAGAACCACAGGCACATAGACACAGGCAACAGAGCATCCACAATGTCGGCACTAGTACAGTGTATATCCACCTTTCGCAGCAATGCAGCCTGCTATTCTCCCATGGAGACGATCGTAGAGATGTTGGATGTAGTCCTGTGGAACGGCTTGCCATGCCATTTCCACCTGGCGCCTCAGTTGGACCAGCGTTCGTGCTGGACGTGCAGACCGCGTGAGACGACGCTTCATCCAGTCCCAAACATGCTCAATGGGGGACAGATCCGGAGATCTTGCTGGCCAGGGTAGTTGACTTACACCTTCTAGAGCACGTTGGGTGGCACGGGATACATGCGGACGTGCATTGTCCTGTTGGAACAGCAAGTTCCCTTGCCGGTCTAGGAACGGTAGGACGATGCGTTCGATGACGGTTTGGATGTACCGTGCACTATTCAGTGTCCCCTCGACGATCACCAGAGGTGTACGGCCAGTGCAGGAGATCACTCCCCACACCATGATGCCGGGTGTTGGCCCTGTGTGCCTCGGTCGTATTCAGTCCTGATTGTGGCGCTCACCTGCACGGCGCCAAACACGCATACGACCATCATTGGCACCAAGGCAGAAGCGACTCTCATCGCTGAAGACGACACGTCTCCATTCGTCCCTCCATTCACGCCTGTCGCGACACCACTGGAGGCGGGCTGCACGATGTTGGGGCGTGAGCGGAAGACGGCCTAACGGTGTGCGGGACCGTAGCCCAGCTTCATGGAGACGGTTGCGAATGGTCCTCGCCGATACCCCAGGAGCAACAGTGTCCCTAATTTGCTGGGAAGTGGCGGTGCGGTCCCCTACGGCACTGCGTAGGATCCTACGGTCTTGGCGTGCATCCGTGCGTCGCTGCGGTCCGGTCCCAGGTCGACGGGCACGTGCACCTTCCGTCGACCACTGGCGACAACATCGATATACTGTGGAGACCTCACGCCCCACGTGTTGAGCAATTCGGCGGTACGTCCACCCGGCCTCCCGCATGCCCACTATACGCCCTCGCTCAAAGTCCGTCAACTGCACATACGGTTCACGTCCACGCTGTCGCGGCATGCTACCAGTGTTAAAGACTGCGATGGAGCTCCGTATGCCACGGCAAACTGGCTGACACTGACTTCGGCGGTGCACAAATGCTGCGCAGCTAGCGCCATTTGACGGCCAACACCGCGGTTCCTGGTGTGTCCGCTGTGCCGTGCGTGTGATCATTGCTTGTACAGCCCTCTCGCAGTGTCCGGAGCAAGTATGGTGGGTCTGACACACCGGTGTCAATGTGTTCTTTTTTCCATTTCCAGGAGTGTATCTCATTCGAGCCCACAGCTCAGTCCATTGAATCAATACCAAGAGTAAGAAAGGGCTACATAAAAACCTGAAGTCACTGAGTTCAGTTTTTTCATGTATACACATTTTAGATATTTTTCCAGCAGCCGCAAAAGCTTTAGCCTAAAGGGTTTACTAGTGGCCAACTCCTTCTACCTCACTGTTGAACTTCTAGGAAGAATCAGACTGTTTACTTATTAACTATATGGCACCATACAAAATAAATGCTATAAAATATCTGCTTTTGGATAATGCAATTTGTGCAAGTAACCTTTTCAAACTGTTTTTATCAATTCCAACATATCCTTGATATTATCCTATGTATTCAAGTGTGTGAACATTTAAATGTTTCTGCTAAGTTTCCAACTATTATGTAAACGAAAAATATTTAAAAAAATTTGATTAACGAACTTTGATTCGGTAACAAGTCGGTGAGCATAGCGACTGCAGATTAATTAAGGAAGAATAGGAACACAGCGGTCATTCGCAATCCGACTGGCTTTTTGGTTATTCTTGCATATCCTGATTTCAGCTATAAATAGTCATGTTCAATGCATTTGACTGAATTACTATTCAGCAAACTTCCTGCAGTACATAACACCATTTGAATTTACTGGTGTATAGGCAGAAGGAAACCTAGTGAGAGGTGGCATTCAGCTTGAGGTAGAGCCGGGTAATATCAATGAAGAATGTTAATTAAATCTTAGAGTGACCCATTAATGGCAGTTGGCATGAATAATTCAAGCATGGTGGTACTGGTTATGCTCATAGGTTAGTATAATGCTCTAGTAGGGTGGGTGGTTATCGCTTAGCCGAGCGATCTAAGGCGCTGCAGTCATGGACTGTGCGGCTGGTCCCGGCGGAGGTTCGAGTCCTCCCTCGGGCATGGGTGTGTGTGTTCGTCCTTAGGATAATTTAGGTTAAGTAGTGTGCGAGCTTAGGTACTGATGACCTTAGCAGTTGAGTGCCATAAGATTTCAGACACATTTGAACATTTTTTTGGTTATCGCTGAAACAACCGGTTTTCGGTTATATCAGTTTTTTTCCATGCCAGTTTAAACTGACTTAAAGCTCCTCAGAATAACCGATTTCTGAAATAACTGATTTTCAGTTTTTTATTCATTATTGTAATAAACACAGAAATCTAACAAAGACTGAAAAATTTTTACTTTCTCAGTTTCAAGATATACAGAATCAAAATATTAAATAGACAGATAAAAAATAGTCCGAATATTGTTCTCTGCTTTCCTCGTAAAGTGATAGGTGCTTGAATGTAGAAAAAATCACCAGTATTCCCCTACTCGTTCTAATTCTGTGATACTCTGCTCAAAAATCATGGTGTAATTGGGAATCATTCCTCTGTTTGGGCATTACGAATAGTCAGTGGTAAAGGGTGAAGACTGAGATTGAATAATTCTGTTTTTCGTGTTAATTTGTTAGTTTTCAAGGACTACAAGGAGATAAAGGCACACCATGTAGACACAGGCTGCAGATACGCTACTTTCTATTTTTAGTGTACCCTATGTATGAATCGTTAAGTTTTACTCTAATGTTGTCAACATAATTTCCTTCCTCTTTTACTATTTCATAGAAATGGAATCTTTCAAGACAAATGAAGCATTGTACGTTTTTGCTACGTCACTTCGCAATATTATTTCCGAACTAGCGTTGGTGCCATTCTACAACACAATGGATGTCCAGCGACGACAGCGAGGAACTACCGTATAGACCAGGTGGGGCAAGTTTAGTGCGCTGCTGGTACACCCGTACCTTCAGCCTCGGCACACAGCAGCAGGGACATTTTTGTCTCAGCGGTGTTTTACCAATTCTTATGCCATGTGTTTGTTGCTCGTTTCTGTCGGCATTGTTATTAAAATAGCACTAATTGTTTTTCCAATTTTATATAACAACGCAATATTTCAAACCAACACAAATTTTACAAATAAAAATTCTCTCGTTTTTTAAAAAAACGGTTTATTCAAAAACGAAAATTTTTAGCATTGCTGCTGAAGCTAATTGATGTTTCCGCTGTTTCACTCGGATGTTCGGAAAAAAATAAAAACACCTGATATAACCGAGGCGAAACAGATGCCAAAAAATACCTTTGTCGATTTTAACCGGTAGGTTTTCCCTTCCCCAAACTCTAGTACTTAAAATCACCCGTCAGCGTATTTTACAGGCTTCGGAAAGAGCTCAAGAGCCGTCATGACGTCAGATAACAAGATAATGTCCGTACATAGGTCAACTGCTGCATGAAGCACACTTTAGTGGACTTCCCCCTTGCTTTATCACCTGAAAGTACACTGCCAGGAAAAAAGTGATAGTACTGTTGGAAATACGTCTATTGCTATCCGATGACAACAAATGTCTCCTGGGAGATAGCAGATGCACTGATAATGATTTCAATGTCGTCCACCAACTGATAGCGTTGTGACATAGCTACCAGAGCGCCATCTGTGTCTACCCTTTAGTACGGAATGTTCATAGGCAGAAGGCTTAGTGTGTTGCAAACGTCGGAAGCAAGCAGGCAACCATGTCACGGAGACGCACTCATGCTTCCTACAGACAACAGAGCGAATTTGACAGGATTCAAATTGTGTCTTCCTAGTGGAAAATGGTCCTTTCTGAGAATCTCCCCACAAGTTGGACGTGCTGCGCCAGTTGTGCAACGATGCCGGTATCAGTTGTCACGTGAACATGCTCAAACCCGTAGATGAGATTCTGGACGTCCACGCAGCACAGACGCTCGCCAGGATCGTCGTATTGTAAGGGCAGCAAGGGCAGTGACCACCACAGCACAGATGAGACTTGTAAGCCCAGAAGTGTCATCCCGAACAGTAGGGAACCAGTTATTAGCAGTGGGACTACGGGCGAGCACACGTCCAGCCCATCTTCCAGTCACGCCATAGCGCGTGCCATCAGAGGATCACTTGGAAGATGGAATGGCGCACCTTGGTCTTCAGTGATGAAAGCAATTCTGCTTGCTAGCAAGTGATGGTCGTGTGCGCGTACTATGTGGACATGGTATGCGCTGTCTCGTAGAGTGCATTCGTCCAAAACATCATGGCCCCACCCTAGGCCTTATGGTCTGAGGTGAGATAACGTGCAACTCTCGTTCACCTTCGGTGTTTCTGAAGGGGACGCTAACGAGTGTTCAATATTTGCAGAATGTTATTAGATCCGATCTTTTACCGTTCTTGTAACAAGAAGATGTTATTCCAATAGGATAACGCTTGCTCACACATTGCCCGTGAAACTCAACGTGCTCTGCAGGACGGCCAGCAACTTCCCTGGCCAGCACAGTTCCCGGACTAGAGTGCAATCGAGAATGTGTGGGATATGATAAGACGAGAAGAGACTCCTGCGACTACGTGAACAGGTCGAGCAGGCGTGGAATAATGTATCCTAGGACGGTGTCGCTATCTGTACGATCGAATGGACGCCAGAGTCAGCGACCGCATTGCCGCCCGTGGAATCTACACCACGTTCTAACACGGGTGTTTCAGCGTGGGTCGGTACCTGGTACTTCAGAACCGGTTGTGCTATTGATCTGCAAATGTAATCATCTCATGTACTCCATAAGCACTGTTGCAACGAGAAGTCTTGAGTGAATTGGTTACCTCTAAAAGGGCGTATTAATTTTTTCCGGCAATGTATTTCCCTACCCCGGCAACTTCTTTGCTTGTGCAGGTACTCACGGAGGTCTGGGTACTTGGCCACGGTGGCGGCCGGGAAGCGCACCCTGGAGAGGCCGGGGTCGACGTCCGCAGCGGCCAGCAGGTTGGGGAACTGCTTGCACAGCGGCACCGTGCCCAGCCACAGCGGCAGCCGCAGCTCCATCGGCTCCGTCTCCAGCTCCACCAGCAGCTGGAACACGGCAGCGACCGTTCCGACTCAATCCGCACTCAGCAGGCCGGCTGACGCACGGGTACAGGAGGAGGAAGAGCCTCCGCAGAGGCTATACCTGCAACTCTACCAAAAGTTGAAGCACAATGGTGTTTCAGCTCTGTTTTTAACCCAGTAGGACCTCTGCATCTGAGCTGTCCCATGAAGAACTTCCTCCATGGCGGCACGGTGTCCAGCCGCAACGGCAACTGTAGCTCCTTTACATCAGATACGAGGGTGAGTCAAATGAAAACCTTAAATTTGTAATAACGAATCGAAATTTCGTGCCGTTATCCTGTACGTTGGTAAGTGTGCTACAAACAGCGTGCAGAATGGCCTGTAGATAACAGCATACTGGTAGTGCAGATGCACACATACCGTCGCAGTATCGGTATAAAGATGGCCGCCCCACTTGTGGCTTGCATCAGGGAAGAACAGCGTTCTGCTATTCGGTTTTTGCGTAGTGAAGGTGTGAAATCTTTTGCAATTCATCGAAGAATGAAGGTTCAGTACGGTGATGCATGTTTGTCGCAGCAGCAAGTGTACGAATGGAGCAGGAAGTTCGCTAATGGTATGACTTCAGTGGAAGATGCTCCTCGTCCAGGCAGGCACAACGAGTTGTGAATCCACAGAGCATTGCAGCAGTTGAAGCCATAGTGAAGGAAAACTGCCGAGTGACACTGAATGACATTGCAACACGTTTACAGATTAGTCACGGGTCAGCACACCACATTGTGCACGATGTGCTCCAGTTTCACTAAGTGTCTGCAAGATGGGTCCACGGCAGCTGACTCCTGAAATTAGAGAACAACGTGCTGCTTGCGAAGAACTTCTTCGGCGCTTTGAACGAGAAGGTGATGGCTTCCTTGCAAGAATCGTTACTGAAGACGAAATCTGGGTTCACTTTTACCAACCGGAAACGAAGAGAGCGAGCAAGGAATGGAGCCATTCCCCATCACCAAAACCAAAGAAGTTTCGAACAAATCCATCAGCAGCGAAGGTTATGCTGACTCTCTTTTCGGACGAAAAAGGCGTCATTTTGGAGCATTACATGCCTAGAGGGACCACTGTCATCATTGCATCATACACAAATCTCCTAAAAAATCATCTGCGGCCTGAAATCAAATCAAAGCGACGTGGATTGCTGTCAGCAGGTGTCCTTTCGCACCATGACAATGCAAGGCTCCACACTGCCCGTACAACAGTTGCAACAATCACAGACCTGCATTTTGAGTGTCTTCCTCATCCTCATCAGACCTTGCCCCAAGTGATTTCCATATGTTTGGACCACTCAAAGGCGCAATGGGAGGAAAGAAGTTCCGTTCTGATGAAGAGGTACGCCACGCGGTGCATGAGTGGTTGCGCGGACTACCAAAAGAATTTTGTTCTAAAGGAATTTATGCACTTTGTAAGCACTGGAGGACTTGCATTGAGCGTGGAGGAGATTATGTTGAAAAGTGTACGACTTCTGCACAATAAGTAATATTTTAAAAAATATTTAAGGTTTTCATTTCACTCACCCTCGTAATTTTTAAAACTAGGGCAACACCAGCTGAAGTAATTATACGTAATTGAAGACCAATTCATACGGCATACAGGTGTTTACATATAGGTATTAAAATCATCAAAATATAAAACTGAAGGAAAAGTCCAACAGTCAGCAGTAGTTGCTTTAATGGAAGTCGACCAGAGGCTCACACAACCGGTTTCGCGACTTTTAGATTGCGAATGCCACCGTCAATGCCCAATATTACTGTTCGTTTTTGAAGCATCACCTGCGACCAGCTTTGCGAAAGAAGCGGCGACGCTTTCTGCGCAACCCACCCATCACGAATGTGCGCGGGCGCATACAGCGCAAGCTGTGGCTGATCTGTTCGGTCGATGGGGTTGAGAAGTACTGTATCATCCACCATACTTCCCGGACTTAAATCCTTGTGACCTTGATTTTATTCCGAAGATGAAGGATCCACTTCGTGGCATTCGATTCAGAACTGTTCCAGAGATTTGACAGGCAGTAGACAGCTCCATTTGAATCATGAACAGAACAGGCTCTGCTAACGGTATATTGCACGTTCCACATCTCTGGCAATGGGTTCAACACAACGCTGGTGACTGCTTTGACGGACGGGAACAGGTGCAAACATGTAACTCTTTTGTATCGGTTGTGAATAAATAGTTGCCACTATTTAAGTTCCAACCCTCGTGTATAATGCTACGTCATTTGTTATAGGGAGCTATTACAGAAATCCGCAGAGTAACAGTCGGCGTGACATCGGCAAAGTTCTCAGCCTTTAATTGTTAAAACCATCATGAATGATGAATGCCCTGCCTGTCTTAAAATCACGAAATTTCATTACTTTACCGATTAAGTTATATTTCTGTCGGTAAATGTTATCCGGGGAAATATTGGGGCCGGATGCCGGCACGCTTATGTTTGTCACCGACAAAATAGTAACCATAGCGGCTGACAACACAAGCTATCGAGTGCCCGCAGTGTGTTGCCGGAACATGTGCGGTGGCTGCTATCCGAGTACTGATACGGCAGCCCGTGGGCGGCAGCCACCGCACACGTTCCAGCAACAAACCCTGGACACCTCGTAGAATGTGTTCTCAGCAGCTATGATTACTATTTTGTTAGTGACAGCCTCGAGGGATTAGCCGAGCCGTCTAAGGCGCTATAGTCATGGACTGTTCGGCTGGTCCCGGCGGAGGTTCGAGTCCTCCCTCGGGCATGGGTGTGTGTGTGTGTGTGTGTGTGTGTGTGTGTGTGTGTGTGTTTGTCCTTAGGATACTTTAGCTTAAGTAGTGTGTAACCTTAGGGACTGATGACCTTAGCAGTTAAGTCCCATAAGATTTCACACACATTTGAACATTTTTTTTGTCAGTGACAAACACATATAAGCGTGTCTGCTTCCGGACCGAATATTTCCCCAGATAACATTTGCGAGGGGTATTGTCCGTTGCTTGACATAGGCCCACAGGAACGTATTTTAATAGGCAAAGTGATGACAGTTCGTGATTTTAGCACAGATCTCAGTTTCATTATTGATGATGGTTGTACCAACAGTAGGCCGAGATTTTTGCCTATGCCACGCAGTTGTTACTCTGCGCCATTCTGTAATAACTCCCTATACCCTGTGACAAAGCATTATACAGAGTGTTACAAAAAGGTACGGCCAAACTTTCAGGAAACATTCCTCACACACAAATAAAGAAAAGATGTTATGTGGACATTTGTCCGGAAACGCTTAATTTCCATGTTAGAGCTCATTTTAGTTTCGTCAGTATGTACTGTACTTCCTCGATTCACCGCCAGTTGGCCCAATTGAAGTAAGGTAATGTTGACTTCGGTGCTTGTGTTGACATGCGACTCATTGCTCTACACTACTAGCATCAATCACATCAGTACGTAGCATCAACAGGTTAGTGTTCATTACGACCGTGGTTTTGCAGTCAGTGCAATGTTTACAAATGCGGAGCTGGCAGATGCCCATTTGATATATGGATTAGCACGAGGCAATAGCCGTGGCGCGGTACGTTTGTATTGAGACAGATTTCCAGAACGAAGGTGTCCCGACAGGAACACGTTCGAAGCAATTGATCGGCGTCTTAGGGAGCACGGAACATTCCAGCCTATGACTCGCGACTGGGTAAGACCTAGAACGTGGAGGACACCTGCAATGGACGAGGCAATTCTTCGTGCAGTTGACGATAACCCTAATGTCAGTCTCAGAGAAGTTGCTGCTGTACAAGGTAACGTTGACCACGTCACTGTATGGAGAGTGCTACGGAGAACCAGTTGTTTCCGTACATGTACAGCAGCTGTTTGGCCTCCACGGGTACACTTCTGCGAATGGTTCATCCAACAATGTGTCAATCGTCATTTCGGTGCAAATGTTCTCTTTACGGATGAGGCTTCATTCCAACGTGATTAAATTGTAGATTTTCACAATTAACATGTGTGGGCTGACGAGAATCCGCACGTAATTGTGCAACCACGTCATCGACACAGATTTTCTGTGAACGTTTGGGCAGGCATTGTTGGTGATGTCTTGATTGGGCCCCATGTTCTTCCACCTACGTTCAATGGAGGACGTTATCATGATTTCATACGGGATACTCTACCTGTGCTGCTAGAACATGTGCCTTTACAAGTACGACACAACATGTGGTTCATGCACGATGGAGCTCCTGCACATTTCAGTCGAAGTGTTCGTATGGTTCTCAACAACAGATTCGGTGACGGATGGATTGGTAGAGACGGACCAATTCCATGGCCTCCACGCTCTCCTGACCTCAATCCTCTTGACTTTCATTTATGGGGGCATTTGAAAGCTCTTGTCTACGCAACCCCGGTACCAAATGTACGAACTCTTCGTGCTCGTATTGTGGATGGCTGTGATACAATACACCATTCTCCAGGGCTGCATCAGCGCATCAGGGATTCCATGCGACGAAGGGTGGATGCATGCATCCTCGCTAACGGAGGACATTTTGAACATTTCCTGTAACAAAGTGTTTGAAGTCACGCTGGTACGTTCTGTTGCTGTGTGTTTCCATTCCATGATTAATGTGATTTGAAGAGAAGTAATAAAATGATCTCTAACATGGAAAGTAAGCTTTTCCGGACACATGTCCACATAACATATTTTCTTTCTTTGTGTGTGAGGAATATTTCCTTAAAGTTTGGCAGTACCTTTTTGTTACACTCTATATACAACAGAAGATGAATTTGTAAGTTGTGAAACCGGTTGTGTGAGTCGCTAACCGACATTGATAAAAATGGGTACTGGTGACTATTTGACTTTAAATTCAATTTTATATTTGGATAGTTTTAAAACCTGTACACGTACACCTGATGTATTGCATGAAATGGTCAGTCAGTCATGTATAACAATTTTAGCTGTGGCTGCCCTAGAATTATCTATTAAACACAGACGCCTCTATGTTTAAGTTTCAATCACATTCAGGCTCCATCTATAATTCAGCGCTACCTGAAGCCCATGGGCGACTAGCTATAGGGGACAGACAAAAATATGGAGACATCACGAGAAATACATGTCTTAACGTAATTGTAGATGCTAACCAAGCCTGCAGGTTGCGCTGTGCAACGTACTCAATGCGTTGCAGGCTTCGTTCGTGGTGATGGCAGATTTGTTTGGACTGTGTGCTATTATGAGCATCTTTGGATGCCTGATCACATGGATGATGTACCACTCTCTGGCTACAAGAGGTTGTATTAGGAGTACGTGACAGAATGTGTCTGCTGCGAGAGAGAATGTCGAGTGGTCGGTGAGTGAGAAACTTTGATGGCGGACGTGCTGACTAGAGAATGAATTTTATTTGAGATGCTCCCTGGTGCGACTAAGGATAAGAGATTTCGAGACGATTTTATAGTGCGACGCCGCATGTGGAGAAAGGTAACATGAATAGAGTTCTTATTTGTTGCTAGTGCTAACCTCGATGTATTGTAGTGTAAGGATTGCCATTCCAAGCAACAGTATACAGGGTAAATTATCGGCCACATGTTCAGAATTTTCATTATCTTTCTTCACCTTCCCCTTCCCGTTAAAAGTATTTCATTAAGAAAGCCAAGAGTAAATCTTACGTAACGTAAATATCGTTTGAATCAGTTTGTTTCGGACAATGCGTCTGAAAGCAAATCGTAACATTATTCCACTGTCACGGCTTGCACTTTTTTGTGGACAGCTAGCTGCATTTTGGAAACATCTCAAAAACATCATTTGGCAAAGCTGCCAAAAATAAAAGATAAGGCAATTAGCTACGCAATGGTTACTTCCGAGACATGCAGCTCAACATTTCATATGAAGCATTTAGACAGAGGTGAGCTGTATTATCCATTGTAGGTAAGAAGCAATTGTAGGGGCTAAACGCACTTTGCCAAATGAAGTTAAGAACAGTATTCATTTGTAAGACTTTCATATAATTCGGCAGATGCGTTTTCCAATCGGGTAAAATTTCAGTATGCCACAGTTCTATTATACTGTATTGTATTAAACCAGGGACCTAGAAATGACGGAGAGGCTTCGTCCCGCCGTAGCTCTCAGTGGCTCGCTATCCTACAATAGGCCACAGCAGTCTATCCACCCCACCGCCCCCTCCCCACACCGAACCCAGGGTTACTGTGCGGTTTGGCCCTCAGTTGACCCTCCCTCCTCCCCTCCGGGAACGTCTGATACTAGACGAGTGTAACCCCAAATGTTTGCGTGGCAGAGTAATGATGCTGTACGGGTACGCGGAAACGGTGTTTGCGCAGCAATTGCCGACACAGTATAACTGAGGCGGAATAAGCGGAACCAGCCCGCATTCGCCGGGTAGATGGAAAACTACCTTAAAAACCATCCAATGCCGGGCGGATTCGTGCTGGGGACAGACACGCCTTCCCGCTCGGGAAGCGACTCGTTAGACCGCGCGGCTAGCTGGGAGGGCTATGCGACAGTTATTGTGCTGTGATTGTTTGATGAGGAAGCCATTCTGCGTACTACTGATAACATTATTTGTCTTTCATTTACAGACGCCAAGTTCAGTTTAGAGTAACTGGCATGGCGGACATCGAAAGTAATTTGTACAAATGGTTCAAACGGCTCTGAGCACTATGGGACTTAACAACTGTGGTCATCAGTCCCCTAGAACTTAGAACTACTTAAACCTAACAAACCTAAGGACATCACACACATCCATGTCCGAAGTAGGATTCGAACCTGCGACCGTAGCGGTCACGCGGTTCCAGACTGAAGCGCCTAGAACCGCACGGCCACACCGGCCAGCTTAATTTACACAGTTAACGCTTATGTTCAAAATTAGGATAGCAAAGGCTATTCTAGATTAAAGTGCTTGGGCGGCACTGTGATCGAAATTGAAAGGTCTTAAGATTTTGAATTACAAATGTTTCATCTGATTAGTTCCGTATACAGTACTGGCCATTAAAATTGCTACACCAAGAAGAAATGCAGATGATAAAAGGGTATTCATTGGACAAATACATTATACTAGAACTGACATGTGAATACATTTTCACCCAGTTTGGGCGAATAGACCCTGAGAAATCAGTACCCAGAACAACCACCTCTGGACGTAATAACGGCCTTGATACGCCTGGGCATTGAGTCAAACAGAGCTTGGATGGTGTGTACACGTACAGCTGCCCATGCAGCTTCAACACGATACCACAGTTCATGAAGAGTAGTGACTGGCGTATTGTGACGAGCCTGTTGCTCGGCCACCATTGACCGGACGTTTTCAGTTGGTGAGAGATCTGGAGAATGTGCTGGCCAGGGTAGCAGTCGAACATTTTCTGTATCCAGAAACGCCCGTACAGATCCTGCAAGATGCGGTCGTGCATTATCCTGCTGAAATGTAGGGTTTTGCAGAGATCGAATTAAGGGTAGAGCCACGGGTCGTAACACATCTGAAATGTAACGTCCACTGTTCAAGGTGCTGTCAATGCGACAAGAGGTGACCGAGACGTGTAACCAATGCCACCCCATACCATCACGCCGGGTGATACACCAGTATGGCGATGACGAATACACGCTTCCAATGTGCGTTCACCGCAATGTCGCCAAACACGGATGCGACCATCATGATGCTGTAAACAGAACCTGGATTCATCCGCAAAAATGACGTTTTGCCATTCGAGCACCCAGGTTCGTCGTCGAGTACACCATAGCAGGCGCTCCTGTCTGTAATGCAGAGTCTAGGGTAACCGCAGCCATGGTCTCCGAGCTGATAGTCCATCCTGCTGCAAAAGACGTCGAACTGTTCGTGCAGATGGTTGTTGTCTTGCAAACGCCCCCATCTGTTGACTCAAGGATCGAGACGTGGCTGCACGTTCCGTTACAGCTATGCGGATAAGATGCCTGTCATCTCGACTGCTAGTGATACGAGGCCGTTGGGATCCAGCACGGCGTTCCTTATTACCCTCCTGAACCCACCGATTCCATATTCTGTAACAGTCATTGGATCTCGACCACCACGAGCAGCAATTTCGCGATACGATAAACCGCAATCGCGATAGGCTACAATCCGACCTTTATCAAAGCCGGAAACGTGATGGTACGCATTTCTCCTCCTTACACGAGGCATCACAACAACGTTTCACCAGGCAACGCCGGTCAACTGCTGTTTTGTGTATGAGAAATTGATTTGAATGTTCCCTCGTGTCAGCACGTTGTAGGTGTCGTCACCGGCGCCAACCTTGGGTGAATGCTCTGAAAAGCTAATCATTTGTATATCATAGCAACTTGTTACTGTCGGTTCAATTTCGCGTCCGTAGCACGTCATGTTCGTGATGTAGCAATTTTAATGGCCAGTAGTGTAACTTTCAGTTTATACCCTATACAGGGAAAGCGGAAAAACGTCATCCGCTTAGTCACAACACGGATAAAGTGTGTGTTCTGTGATCGTGCGGGCATTCATTGAGAGGACTGTCACGAAAAATAAGAGGATGGCAGCGGGAAAAATCACTGCAGAACTGAATGTCGCACTCGTGAACCTTGTCAGCACCAAAGTAACACGAAGGGAGCTCCATAAGCTGGAACTGCAGGGCGAGCTGGAATTCCAAAACCACTCATCAGCGATGCGAATGCCCGTAACAGGAAAACGTGACGCCAAAGCCATAAAACCTGGACTGTAAGGCAATGGAAGAATGTCATTTGGTCGGGTGAGTCTTGTTTCACACTTCTTCCAACTTCTGCCCGAGTTTAGACCCCAAGAGTGAAACATGGCGTCGGGGTTCGGTGATGATATGGGCAGACATATCATGGAATTCCGTGTGCCCCATGAGTACTCTGCAAGGTCGCATTACTGCCAAGGATTATGTAACCATTTTGGCTTGTCAGGTCCATCTCATGGTGCCATATCTGTTCCCCAAAGGTGATAATGTTCTCACAGTCGTATCATCCAGATCTGGTTTTGTGAACACGGGGATAAAATGTCGCATCCCTGCTCGCCACCACAGTCACCACATCTCATTTTTAGTCAGCATTTGCGGTCTACTTTGGAGTGAGCGACGCGTGATCGTTATCCACCTTCATCATCGTTACCTGAACCTCGTATTTTGTAGGAAGAATGGTATAAGATTCCACTAAAAACCATATTTGAACAGTCCGAGACGACTGGAAGCTATTTTGAACGCCAATAGGCTTCCTCCATTGTATTTGGCATGGTATTGTGTTGTGTTTTTGGTGTTTGCATATTTTTGTCCATCCCCTGTACTTATACATTTGAACGGTGCCATTCTACAGTGGCAGCACTGCCCGAAACATACCTTTCCTGCATCAGTGGGTGCTGAAGTACTCGCATCTTACCTCTATCGGAAAGTGTCATATTCACCAATGGTCAGATGTCTTTACTTATTTACTTTCTCTCTCGCTACTTGATATGACATAAAGTGATCTAAAATTAATAAATAATTTTGCACTTGTAACAATATTAAATCAAAACATTAAGTTTACCAGCCACAAAATTACTTGTTCGGTTACAGTTCGTGAACATGGAACTAACTTTAACTCCTGCTGGTTATACATCTCGCATCATGTTTAACCATCGCGTGCTGCAATGCATTATGGTCGATCATCATATTCCTGCATATGTATTTTTCTCGAATGAAGTCTTTTAAAACGTACATTATGTGATCAAAAGTAACCGGACACCCCCAAAAGCACACATTCTTCGTAGTAGGTGCATTTAGACATCGTGAGAGAGCAGAATGGGGCTCTCCACGAAAATCACGTACTTCGAACGTGGTTAGATGATTGAGTGTTACTTGCGTCATACGTCTGTACGTGAGATTTCCACACTCCTAAACACCCCTAGAACCATTGTTTCCGATGTGATAGAGAAGGGACACGTACGGCACAAAAGCGTACAGGCCAACCTCGTCTGTTGACTGACAGTCCGCCGACAGTTGAAGAGTGTCGTAATGTGTAGGCAGGCATCTTCCAGACCATCATACAGGAATTCCAAACTGCATCAGGATCCACTGCAAGTACTATAACAGTTAGGCGGGAGGTGACAAAACTTGGATTTCACGTTCGAGCGGATGCTCATAAGTCACACATCAAGCCAGTAAATACCAAACGACGCCTCGCTTGGTGCAAGGAGCGTAGACATTGAACGATTGATCAGTGGAAAACGTTTTATGGAGTGATGAATCACGGCACACAATGTGGCGATTCGATGGCAGGGTGTGGGTACGGCGAATGCCCGGTGAAAGACATCCGCCAGCGTGTGTAGTGCCAACAGTAAAATTCGAGGCGGTGGTGTTATGGTGTGGTCGTGTTTTTCATGGAGGAGGCTTGCACCCCTTGTTGTTTTGAATGGCACTATCACAGCACAGGCCTACATTGATGTTTTAAGCACCTTCTTGCTCTTCACTGTTGAAGAGCATTTCGGGGATGGTGATTGCATCTTTCAACATGATCGAGCACCTGTTCATAATGCACGGGGTGTGGCGAAGTGGTAGCACGACAATAACATCCCTGCAATGGACTGGCCTGCACAAAGTCCTGACCTGAATCATATAGAACAACTTTGGGATGTTTTGGAACGCCGACTTTGTGCCAGGCCTCACCGACCGACATCGATACCTCTCCTCAGTGCAGTACTCCATGAAGAATTGGCTGCCATTCCCAAGAAACCTTCCTGATTGAAAGTTTGCCTGCGAGAACGGAGGCTGTCATCAAGGCTAAGGGCGGGCCAACACCATATTGAATTCTAGTATTACCGATGGAGGGCGCCACGAACTTGTAAGTCATTTTCAGCCAGATGTCCGGATACTTTTGATTACATAGTGTAGACGGAATGCTCTATCGTCGGATTAGTAATTGACAGTCCCCCGCTACAGGTGTGACGAGTTATTTACATTGATCTTATGGGGAGGAGTGTAGTCTGTGATTGGTTAATAGGCCATTAGCGACCTAGTGTCTGATTAACTGCAGCGGAGTGTATTGTGTAACCGAGAAACTTTGTCCCCACATTGGCTGAAGATACTCACTTGATCTTCGTGCGTATCTGTGCTTCCAGCCCGAATGCACTGTGCAGATCTTGTTCTAGAGCACCTGCGTCTGATGTTTCCTGAACTGGATACGATGGCAAGATCCTCATGCCTGCTCAGCTCGTTTGCTATATCTGATGATCCCACCTCAGTACTTCTTATGAGACTGAAGAAAAATCTAGCGGTAGTTGTAGCTGCCTGTGACGACAGGGTTGCTTGAATGGGTGCGACAGACTTTTGTTGCGCCGATGTCACGACTCCATTAAAGCTTGTGGAGAGGGGGGAGGGGAAGTGAGATTTTAGACAACTGCTGTGAATGGAGCACCTTATGCGAATTGAGCATATACTGAAACTGTAACAAAACTGCGTCCCATTGGGCCTTTCTCATCATCAGCAGACTTCAGTAAATTTTGAGTGCTATTATTTTCGCTTCTCACTTTCGACTCAACTGTATATAGACCTAGGATTGTATGTATTTGTGCTACATTCCAGATAGTTTGCACCGTCGCCAACTTAGGCTGTTGATTCAAGGTGAAAATTATTGAACTATAGGAAAACAACGTAAATTAGTTACAAACTACGGCGTGCACACACGTTATTCAACATGTTAACGTCACTACAGAAATTCGGATTTAGGTTATCACATGTTCGATATGCCTTCATTGGCGATGATGTGACGAAGACGAATAGCGAAATTCTGCTCGACATACTGAAGTGTCGGGACATCGATGCTGTCGATGACCTCCTGAATGGCTGTTTTCAGCTCAGCAATGGTTTTCGGGCTATTGCTGTACACCTTGTCTTTAATATAGCTCCACAAAAAGGATTCGCATGTGTTCAGATCCGGAGAATATGGTGGCCAATCGAGGCCCATGCCAGTGGCCTCTGGGTACCCCAAAGCCAGGATGCGGTCTCCAAAGTGCTTCTCCAGGACATAAAACAGTCTGCTGTTTCAATGGGGTCGAGTTTCGTCTTCCATGAACCACACATTGTCGAAATCAGTGTCACTTTGCATAACGGGGATGAAATCATCTTCCAAAACCTTCACATACCGTTCGGTAATCACTGTGCTATGAAGGGGTACCGCACCGATCATTTCGTGACTGACATTGCACACCACTCACTCACCCGTTGAGTGTGAAGAGACTTCTCGATCGCGCAATGCGGATTCTCAGCTCCCAAATTCGCCAATTTTGCTTATTGACGAACCCATCCAAATGAAAGTGGGCTTCGTCGGTAAACCAAATCATGCATGCGCATACTAATTTCCAACATGGCCCGCGCCCAACCGTGCTGTTGGAACGCCCTAACGCAAACCGTTCAGAAGTTATGACGATTTTATTTCATATAGATCAATAATTGTAACCCTGTGCATCCAGGCCGTGTGAGCCTTTTTTCTGCCGCAATGAGATTTGAAATCAACGAAGTAATGTAACGAACGGAATAAGTTCGAGACGCTGTCATTTGCGCTATACAACGTGGATCTATCGAGGGTTTCCTCATTTTTAACTGAAATCAAGAACTGAGCTTAAAACCTGAATGACCTACTGTGTTAGTATTGCAGTTTTAGCAATATAACTAACGCTATTTTTTCTTAATTCTCAATATTAGTGCACCTGTTGTCGTTTTAACCCCTAGCTAGATGAAAAAGCATAACAATTTGTGTAATTTTATATTTATGTTCATTTCTGTATGTCCCCACACAAGCACCAGAATTACCTGTTCTTCAGTGAACTCCTCTTTTTTTAGTAAACTGGTTCACCGTTCACACTGGACTGGAACAAAACGTATCAGATTCGTTTTCATACGAAACGTCAAAAGCGCATTTTAACTTTCGTTTGCTGCTGTCAGTGGTGATACGGATCCATTACGTCCTGCTTTTACACAAACAGGCCTTAACATTTTATGATCATTATTTATCCAGTGCAGATACCGAAACAATATTAAGACAAGAAGCACGATATAAAAAAATGTTGATTATTGAGAAAACTGTTGTAATAAATCAGATAGTATTAACATTCTGTCGCCTTAAAATCTTCGTCGTTCATAGAGTTTTTGATCTCATGAGCAATGTATGTCCCGGCTTTACACAGAATGTCAATACAAAGCAAGAGAATTTTGCTACGAACATCTGCTACTGAATTTTTCTGAATTTATTGATAAAAGCTATGAGCAGAAGTGTATTAAGTATTATTTACATTATCTTTTCTTTGTCCACAATATGAACTTCGTAATTTCTTTTTATACAATCATCAATACTGGTAAAGGTTTTCCCAATGATTGAATTGAAAAGTAAATATTTTGATACGAAAATACCTTACAAAGTGCGTACTAAACATTTTTCTACTGATTATTTTGAAACTGTAGCCTCTAATTTCGGAAGAAAAACTAAAGCAAAATGTGTTGCCAATTATTTCTTTTAATTTTCCTAAGTCTTTTGCACTGGAGAGTGAAATGTGGAACGCCTTTTATTTGTACTTTTATCGATGTAATTCTAAACAAAATTGTAATGTGAAAAATTCAGGAGTAGATTGGACAGAGCCTTGGGAAACGCCTACAGTAGGATGGAAGATATGGAAATTGGTATCAATAGTGATAAAACGGCGGCGGTTAGACAGAAAGTGGACTGTAAGGTGGAGAGAATTTGAAGCGAATCTGTCTGGAGTTCGAAAAGGAGACCAGTATGCTATACACAGTCATAAACTTTACCGAGGTCATGGCATATACAAATTGTGGATTATAGATTGTTAAGGGTAAGCAGGTTCAGATGATTGTAGGTTGCAGTAGTTATGCAGATATGAAGAGGTAGGTACATGACAGACTAGGATGGAGAGGTGCATCAAATCACTCTTCTGAATGAAAACGACAACGGTAAGAGGGCGGGATTGGAGCTGGGTAAGGAACTGGAGCTGGACAGCAGAGAAGAAACTGAGACGGAAGGAGCTAGTGGCGGTTTAAGTGCATATGGATGCCGTGGCAGAGGATGAATTCAGAGGTGGAGATCGAGGCTGACAGGGCAGTAGAGATGTTGGTTTCCACATAGTGGCGTGTTGTTTGTCTCATGTAAGGTCTGAGATCATCACGACAACGCACTGTACACGCAGAACGCTGCAGGGGGGAGAAGAGAGGCTGGCACTCACGTCGAGGCGGTAGTCGATGTCCATGAGCTTGCAGCAGTTGGTGAAGCGCGAGGAGGGCGGCACCGGCGGCACGGTGAGCGGAACCTCGTGCCACGCGTCGGAGTCGCCGCTGGCGACGGCGCCGCGGCTCACCTCGGCCACCACGCGCTCGTCCACGTGGCTGCGCAGCCCGCGGCTCGACAGGTACGTCACCACCTGCACACACAGTCACAGTGCAGAGCGGCCCGCACCGCGTGTAAACAACTCAGCACTACTGGTCCAGTATTTTCGGAGTGGGCAAACTATTAAATATGGTGTTCCACAAGGTGCTGTGCTTGGCCCACTCTTACAAAAATTCTTTGCCTGTGACTGTGGAAGAATCTTCAAAACCTGAGATATTTGCTGATGATACAACTATTCTTATGAACGGTCCAAACACATCCAACAGCTAGGAGAATAATGAAACAGCCTCACAACTACATTGCCTGACAGCAAAAGAGAAGCACCCAGAAGAAGAATGGAACTTCGCGATTTGGGAGGGTACGTGATGTTACTTCAGTGATTACAAAATAGAGACAAATTTACGAGCACAAATAACGTGGCAGTATGAGCCCACTTATTAGGATGACGTTGCGTCCTCTTCAGCCTCGATGCATGCATTGATTCGTTTGAGAAGGGAGTCCTAGAGACGTTCTGTCCTCTCCTAAGGAAAGCTGGCCTACAACTGTTGTAAGTGGTCCTTGATACCATGGATAACGGTACTAAGACGGAGTTGATGACCGAGCTGATCTTACATATGCTAGATCTCGGGATCTAGCTGGGCACAGCATTACCTCAACATCAAAACAGTTTATAGAGCGACATATCTGTGTGAACAAGCATTGTCCTCTTGAAAAATGGCACCGCGATATGGTCGCATGAGCGCATGAGAACGTAGCATGTCCGTGACATGCTGTTGTGCTGCCAAAGTTCTCTTATCACTACTAGTGCTGAGTGAAGTCATATCTGACGACCAGGTGAGCTGGCGCAGTGGTTAGCACATTGGATGCGCATTCTGGACGACGACGGTCCAAAATCGCGTCCTGCCATCCTGATTTAGTTTGCTCGTGATTTCCCTAAATCGCTCTAGGCAAATGCCGGTACGGTTCCTTTGAAAGGGCACGGCCAACTTCCTTCTCCATCCTTCCCTAATCCAGTGGGAGCGATGACCTTGCTGTTTAGTCCCTCCCCCAAATCAACCAACCAACCATGACGCCGGGTGTGACACCACTGTGTCTGTCCAAAATATTGGCAGAATGGGACCTCTGCCCAGGTTACCACCATACTCATCGACGACGATCGTTCGGGGTAATGCAGAATCGCGATTCACTGCTAAACACAATCCGACGCCATTTATCACCAGTCCATGCTTCCCGCCCATGGCACCACTCTAAATGCAGTCGTTTGTGTTGTGGTATTAACTGCAGTGACAGTAATTCCTTATTTCGGCCGGTGCTAATTTGCTAATTTCTGACCAACGGTGTGGTATGACGCAGAATGTTGCAGGCAGCCCAACACTTGCCTGAAGGCAAGTGAAGGGGCTACGATGAGCTTGGTGTAAAACAAGTCAGTCCTCCGTTGTGGTGGTCAGTCGCAATCGACTGGAACCTTGACGACGAATATGCTTGCCTTCACGTTCCCACCTACACCTTCATGATTACACTACAATTCACAATTAAGGGCCTGGCAGAGGGTGTTCAATCTCTTTCTCTACCGTTCCACTCTCGAACGGCGCGAAGGCGAAACGAGCTCTTAAATCTTTCTGTGATAGCTCAGATTTATCTAATTTTATCATGATGATCATTTCTCCGCATGTAGGGTGGGGGTACCAACAGAATATTTTTGCAGTCATCGGAGGAAGAAGCTGGTGATTGAAATTTCATGAACAAAGTCCTACCACAGCGAAAAACGCCTTTGTGTTAATAATTGACACCCCAAGCCACATATCATGTCCGTAGCACTCTCTTTCCTCTGCCCTTCTTTGAAATCTTTCGATGTCCTTCGTCGGTCCAGTCTGATGTGGATCCCACATCGCGCAGCAACACTCCAGGATAGGGCGGACAAGCGTGGTGCAAGCAATCTCTTTAGTAGACATGTCGCACTTTTTAAGTGTTCTGCCAATAAATTGAAGTCCTTGGATGCTTTACCCGTAACGTTATCTTCGTGATCTTTCCAATTTCGGTTATTGGTAATTGCAACCTCTAAGTATTTACTTGAATTTGTTTGTGTGATTTATCGTTTAACCAATTGTAGCGGATTCCTTGTAGTACTTATGTGGATGACTTCACATATTCATATATTTAGAATCAGTTGCTACTTTTCGTACCATGCAGATATCTTGTTTAAATCATTTTGCAGTTGATTTTGATCGTCTGATGACTTTAGAAGACGGCATCATCTGAGTACTATCTACACTCCTGGAAATTGACATAAGAACACCGTGAATTCATTGTCCCAGGAAGGGGAAACTTTATTGACACATTCCTGGGGTCAGATACATCACATGATCACACTGACAGAACCACAGGCACATAGACACAGGCAACAGAGCATGCACAATGTCGTCACTAGTACAGTGTATATCCACCTTTCGCAGCAATGCAGGCTGCTATTCTCCCATGGAGACGATCGTAGAGTTGCTGGATGTAGTCCTGTGGAACGGCTTGCCATGCCATTTCCACCTGGCGCCTCAGTTGGACCAGCGTTCGTGCTGGACGTGCAGACCGCGTGAGACGACGCTTCATCCAGTCCCAAACATCCTCAATGGGGAACAGATCCGGAGATCTTGCTGGCCAGGGTAGTTGACTTACACCTTCTAGAGAACGTTGGGTGGCACGGGATACATGCGGACGTGCATTGTCCTGTTGGAACAGCAAGTTCCCTTGCCGGTCTAGGAATGGTAGAACGATGGGTTCAATGACGGTTTGGATGTACCGTGCATTATTCAGTGTCCCCTCGACGATCACCAGAGTTGTACGGCCAGTGTAGGAGATCGCTCCCCACACCATGATGCCGGGTGTTGGCCCTGTGTGCCTCGGTCGTATGCAGTCCTGATTGTGACGCTCACCTGCACGGCGCCAAACACGCATACGACCACCATTGGCACCAAGGCAGAAGCGACTCTCATCGCTGAAGACGACACGTCTCCATTCGTCCCTCCATTCACGCCTGTCGTAACACCACTGGAGGCGGGCTGCACGATGTTGGGGCGTGAGCGGAAGACGGCCTAACGGTGTGCGGGACCGTAGCCCAGCTTCATGGAGACGGTTGCGAATGGTCCTCGCCGATACCCCAGGAGCAACAGTGTCCCTAATTTGCTGGGAAGTGGCGGTGCGGTCCCCTACTGCACTGCGTAGGATCCTACGGTCTTGGCGTGCATCCGTGCGTCGCTGCGGTCCGGTCCCAGGTCGATGGGCACGTGCACCTTCCGCCGACCACTGACGACAACATCGATGTACTGTGGAGACCTCACGCCCCACGTGTTGAGCAATTCGGCGGTACGTCCACCCGGCCTCCCGCATGCCCACTATACGCCCTCGCTCAAAATCCGTCAACTGCACATACGGTTCACGTCCACGCTGTCGCGGCATGCTACCAGTGTTAAAGACTGCGATGGAGCTCCGTATGCCACGGCAAACTGGCTGACACTGACGGCGGCGGTGCACAAATGCTGCGCAGCTAGCGCCATTCGACGGCCAACACCGCGGTTCCAGGTGTGTCCGCTGTGCCGTTCGTGTGATCATTGGTTGTACAGCCCTCTCGGAGTGTCTGGAGCAAGTATGGTGGGTCTGACACACCGGTGTCAATGTGTTCTTTTTTCCATTTCCAGGAGTGTATAAGGACTGCTCAGATAATCTCCTATGTCGTTCATACAGGGTAATTCACGAAGATATGCAAATATTTTAATATGTTATTCTACAAGTAAAACTAAAGAAAAAAGTTCACATCATCATAGATACGCAAATGTTTAGTTACGGAGTTACGGCTAATAAAAGAGTATGCCCGCAATTTAGCAACTTCGCTAATATGTAGCCATCGCAAAACTGTTCGAGGTTAAAGTAAAGCACGATTTTCATTTATTTTGCTGTTATTGATCTGGTGAAACTTATAAAAAATGCCCCAGACGTGTATCTGCAGTAGTTTTACAGAACATTCAGAGAAGCAAAGATTATTATACAAGTAAATTTGTTTATTTCCCATTAACAATGTAGAAACTCTAATGTCATTGTTGGCAACCGTTAGTGAGTTGTTTCAGTCGTTTACTAACCTAGAAACGAGTTAGTGTTCTGTATCGTTTAGTGAAAAAAACATAATAACAACAGTGTATTTAAGTGAAACCACATCTAAATGTTGTAGTTTGCAGATTATTTATCAAATAGGGATGCCTTTAAAATTTACGACAGAGGAGTACGCCGGTGTCGTGTTTATTTATGGCAAATGTGACGATAATGCTGCGCTGCAGTTAACGAATATTACGTACGTTATCCAAAGTATTCCGAATCCACTAACCATTAGTATTTCGAATGTTACGGGAGACAGGTTCTCTACCTGGCGTTCATAATCAATACGAGAGCTCGATACGTGAAGACGATGATGAGGATATTATGGCTGCTGTTCAACGTAGTCCGGGTACCAGTACAGGACGTATCTCCATACGATTAGGCCTTTCACAATCTAAGGTATGACGTACACTGAAGTACAATAATCTGTATCCTTACCAGAAACGAAAAGTGAATCATTTGGATCAGGAGATCTTGCCCTTTGCTTGGAGTTGTGCAGCTGGTTAAATACTAATCTGCAGTTGCACAACTACATTTTATTTACTGATGAGCACAGTTTACTCGAGATGGTATAAACAATTTACTTAACGAGTACGTATGGTCTGAAGCAAACCCACATTCAACAGTGCAACGCAATTGCCAGCAGCGATTTAGCATAAATGTGTGATGTGGTATAATCAACACACACTTTATTGGACCATTCATTTTCCCAGGATGTCTAACTGGCGAGACGTACTTACAATTCCTTCGAGAAGAAATGCCCCACTTGCTCGAAGTTGTTCCACTAGCTACGCGAATGCAAATGTATTATCAGCATGACGGCGCACTCCACATTTCACCAACGCCGTTATTACACATTTAAATGAACATTTTCCCCAGAAATGGATTGCTCGTCGTGCTACACGTCTGTGGCTACCCAGATTTAACACCAATGAATTTTTGTGTATGGAGTAGATGAAAGACATAGTTTATGAAGACAAAGTCGATACACGTGAGGCATTACTTGCTCGCATTATGAATGCAATAGACGAAATTAAGAACAACACTGTGAAACTGAAACGAGGAACAAAATCTGTTTATACACGTGTAGCTAAATGCATTGAACTCGGTGGAGACATTTTTGCAGATTTATTGTGAAAGTATTGTGAAATTGTAAGTACACTGGACAACTTCCTTAACACTGGGATTTGTTTTTTCGGTTTAACATGAATGCACGTGTGTTATGGTATATGTCAGCTTATATGACACATTCATACAGTGTCAGTTAATGTTATTACTATCATTTATACAAAATAAAATTCTCGGCAACTTCTGGAAAGTCTGGGACATGTTTTATGAGATTCACCAGATCATTAACAGCAAAATAAATGGAAATCGTTCTTTACTTTTACCTCGTACAATTTTGCGATGGCTTCATATTCGCGTAGTTGCTAAATTTCAGGCAAAATCTTTTATTAGCGGTAACTTCATACCTGGAAAATTTGCGGATCTATGTTTATATGAACTTTTTTCCTTAGTTTTACCTATGGAATAGGCCGGCCGGAGTGGCCGAGTGGTTCTAGGCGCTTCAGTCTGGAACCGCGTGACCGCTACGGTCGCAGCTTCGAATCCTGCCTCGGGCGTGGATGTCTGTGTCGTCCTTAGGTTAGTTAGGTTTAAGTAGTTCTAAGTTCTAGGGGACTGATGACCTAGATGTTAAGTCCCATGCTCAGAGGCATTTGAACCATTTTGAACTTGTGGAATAACATATGAAAATATTTGCATATCTTCGTGAATCACCCTGTGTAGATCAGGAGCAGCAGAAGGATAGTAACACTTCCATGGGGAGCGCCAGATATTACTTTTGTTTTACTTGAAGACTTTCAGTCAGTCACTACGAACTGCGACTTTTCTCACAGGAATTCACGAGTCCTGTCACACAGCTGACACGATACTCCATAGGCCCTTGATTTGTTCAAAAGTCGCTTGTGCGGAACTGTGTGTCGCAAGCCTTCTCACAATTCAAAAATATGGGATCAACTTAAAATCGGCTGTCGATAGCATTCATTACTTCGTGAGAATAATGGGCTAGCGGTGTTTCACAAGAACGTTTTTTTCTGAATTCATGCTGAGTGTTTGTCAATAAATCGTTTTCTTCGAGGTCATTCTTAATGTCCGAACACAGCACACGATCCAAAATCGTACAGCAGATGGACGTCAGTGATATAGGTCTGTAATTCATCGGAGTATTCATAGTTTCCTTTCTTGGGTATTGGTATGACTTGTGCAACTTTACGGTTATTACGTACGGATATTTTGACGAGCGAGCAGTTGTGTATGATAGCTAAGTATGGAGCTATTGTATCAGCATACTCTGAAAGGAACCTGACTGGTACGCAATCTGGACCGAAAGTCTCTTGCCTTTATTAAGCGTTTTAAGCTGCTTCGCTACACCGAGGATATCTACTTCTAAGTTACTCATGTTGGCAGTCGTTCTACATTATAATTCTGGAATATTTTAATCGTCTTCTTTGGTGACAGAGTTTCGGAACACCGTGTTCAGTAACTATGCTTTAGTGGCGCTGTTTTCATTGGTATCACCACTGTTATCGCGCAGTGATGGTATTGGTTGCACCTTGCCGCTGATGTACTTTACATATGACAAGGATATCTTTGGGTTTTACGGCAGATTTCGAGATAGTTTCGTTGTGGAAATTATTAAAAACATCTCGCATTGAAGTTAGTGCTAAATTTCGAGCCATGAAGTCCAGCATGGGCCCACTTTCACATGCCAATGTTCAACAAATCTCGATACTGCACGATTCGACCGGCCGGACAAGTGGAGGCTCACAATTAGGCCTCTTTCAAACACTTTCAGGTTCTCATAACTCTGTCTCACAGAGTATGTGCAAGCTCAAGTCCTTCACAGTCATCACCCAACTTCTGACGCTGTTCATGCTACGTATATACCTAACCAGGCCTGGCAGCAGCGCTAAACACGAACAACAATAATGCTCTGTGGTGGCCGTTTTACTTTTCGCAGAGAATTGCATCTCTAATCATTAACATTCCTGCCAATGCTGTATACGCGTACGAAGTTACACAGACATCCTACGATGTCTTCTGGGTGCTGCCAGGCAGTGTATTTAATAGCAAACGACTCTACCTTTAATCTCACGAATAATAATTTCAAGAATCAAGTAAATGACAGGTACCGGGAATAGAGATCAGTGTGTAGTGTTGTCTGTTCTTACTGCACTGGCCGCTTCCCTTACTGCTTCCTGTCGCGACTGTGAACCAAGCATCTGCTTCCTCTTGTACTTGCAGGCGCTAAAGACCTTGCTGTTGTGCGCCCACAGCACTTAAGCACCATCTTATACTTGCAGGTTTAATTGAAGTTGGTCCCTTGCTTCCTCGCTGTTGTTAAAATCAAGCTACTAAAAGAAAATAAAGACAGGTGGGAATATTATAGCACTACATAAATAAGAGTCGTAGACAGACACAAATAAATATATATACTGAGTTAAGTCCTGTGTTACAGCACACTTACTCGCCGGCCGCGGTGGTCTCGCGGTTTTAGGCGCGCAGTCCGGAACCGTGCGACTGCTACGGTCGCAGGTTCGAATCCTGCCTCGGGCATGGATGTGTGTGATGTCCTTAGGTTAGTTAGGTTTAAGTAGTTCTAAGTTCTAGGGGACTAATGACCACAGCAGTTGAGTCCCATAGTGCTCAGAGCCATTTGAACCATTTGAACAGCACACTTAATCCATTAATGTGATAATACCGAAATGACCAGTAAAGCGTACTTAAACTTTTCAGTTTGTACAAATTATTGAACTAGCAGCTAGTGGTCGGTCAACATGAGAAAGTTTCACACAAGAAACACTGAAATACATAAGAATATGATTGCAACCGAATGGGAGATTCCATGAAATGACAATATGATGACAGCAGAATATGTAGGGTTACCTGAGCGGCTGCGTGAATGACCTTGTGGTTTGGTTAATGTTGTACTTTTGAGTTATCGTAATACCTGTTAATCTGGTTTCTGCAATAAGCAAGCTAAAACCGGTAGCCTTCCTTAAACTTCTGATGCTTCAGCAGTCGGGAACCGTGCTCAACTGTAGGTTCATGGCGTCAAGGAGCTGATAGTGTAAATCGTGGCGCCCAAAAATAGAGAACCAGTGCTTGCCTGGGGTGCTATTTAAAACCTCTGTTCGCAACAGATGACAGAACAAAGTAACACCACTTTTTGCAGCGAATCTAACTACACTACCAGGTCAAAGGTATCCACCCATTAATGGATATCACACTCTACGTTTACGACGGATTGAACTCTGCTGGGGACACTTTCAGTGAGGTATCTGAATGAAACTTCCTGGCAGATTAAAACTGTGTGCCGGACCGAGACTCGAACTCGGGATCTTTGCCTTTCGCGGGCAAGTGCTCTACCATCTGAGCTACCGAAGCACGACTCACGGCCGGTACTCACAGCTTCACTTCTGCCAGTACCTCGTCTTATATCTACCAAACTTCACAGACGCTCTCCTGCGAAACTTGCAGAACTAGTACTACTGAAAGAAAGGATATTGCGCAGACATGACTTTGCCTGGGGGATGTTTCCAGAGTGAGATTTTCCACTCTGCAGCAGAGTATGCGCTGTTATGAAACTTTCTGGCAGATTAAAACTGTCTCATTCTGGAGGTATGTGAATGTTTGTGGAAGAATGGCAGCCCATTCTTCCTCAAGAGTTGATGTTGGTCGCTGGGGTTAGAGAGACGTTGACGTTGTAATTCATGCCAAAAGTGTTCCATTGGGTTTGTTTGGGGACTGCGGGCAGGCTCCTTCATTTCGGGAATGCTACCATCCTCAAGCCATTGCCTCACAGTTGCTACTTTATGTCAGATTGATTATACACACAGATATCGTCTCCGAACTATTCCTGTATCGTACGCACTACACAATGCTATAAAACATTTCATATCCTTCCGCTTTTATCGTTTTCTTAAGCGCTTACCACGCAAGACACCCGTTACTGTAAAACTATATCCTCTGTACTTCACTGTTGGTACTACACATTATGGCAGGTAATGTTCTCCAGGAATTCGCCAGACCCAAAAGGCAAAGGGTATAGCATGATTCATCACCACCACACATCACTCGGTTCCAGTCATCCGCTCTCAGTGGAGTCGCTCTTGAAACCACTGTAATTGTCGCTTAGCACTGACTACGGAAGTGTTTGGCTTATGATGAGCTGCCCGACCATCACATCCCCTTCTTTTTGACTCCCTACCCACAGTAGTCGTGCCAGCTGGATTGTTGTTAGCACTTTGAAACTCAAGGGTGATTCCTTCCGCTGATTTCATGCGATTATTACAACCACTCTCCGCAATATTCAAGGGTCACCGTCCGTCAGTACATGAGGATTGTCTGGCCGTGGTTTAGCTGTAGTTATTTCTTCACGTTTCCATTTCACAGTCACATCACTTGGGCACCTTTAAAAGGGTTGATATGTCCCCGGTAGATATGTTACTGAGATGACGTCTAGTTACTAGTCCGTGTTCGTCGTCACTGAGCTCTCCTAGCCGACGCGTTCTGCGGTTACTGTTTCTGTACTGATACCACATTAAAAAAAATTCTTTTCATTTCCTTCCAAGATGGGGAAGGGTGAGCCGCTAGAGAACTTCTTGGTGCTCTATTCAGCCTTGGGGCATGGTTGTTCTGTTTTGGCTCTGCTTATTTGTTTTTTTTTGTGGGGGGGGGGGGGGGGGAGGGAGGGAGGAAGAAGGTGTTACTCCTCCCAATTGGGAATTTATTTGCAGGAGATTAGGTGAACAGCTGCGGTATTCACACTACGGCCTAACGAAAAGCTGCAAAACCCGGCCGGACCTGCTGGTGAATCACCATGCTCTTGGCGCTTCGCTTTTGGAGCTCTTAGTTGGTGTCTTCTTGTTGGCATACCATCTGCGGGGGTAAGATTGGCACTGGCGGCGCTCTTTTTCTTCTCTTCTCCTTTCTTCCTCTTCATGAGAGACTTGACGCAAGGTGGGATTGGACACAGATAGACTGGAAATTGATCGCAGCTTTTTCGAAGGAAACACTCGACCATTCGTTTTATGTACTGTAATATACAACGTGGGTGGTCCACGAATCAAGGCTCAAGGCTTCTCGAACACGAATCCAATGCGTTAACCACCACTACGCGGGAGGAGGGGCGGTGTAGGAGTTCATGATCCATAGAGAAACTTCACACATGGTGTTTTACGAGCTTACTATAAACTGTACTCAAATTTAATTTAGATTTACTTTGAGGAGCAGATCAAACATATAAAGAATGACAATTTGTATACTGCTATGGAGTGACCATGTGTGTGTGAAATCTTATGGGACTTAACTTATAAGGTAATCAGTCCCTAGGCTTACACACTACTTAACCTAAATTATCCTAAGGACAAACACACACACCTATGACCTATGACCGAGGAAGGACTCGAACCTCCGCCGGGATCAGCTGCACAACCAATGACTGCAGCGCCCAGACCGCTCGGCTAATCCTGCGCGACTACAGAGCCACCAGTTAACCGAACATTATCAGCTCAGTGCCTATGGTAACTATCTGATTTACTTACACAGTACTCCTAGGCTGCTCCTTACAAACTAATTGTTGATATTTTAAGAGCAAGACTTCGTGAAATAATCGATTTGTACGATTCTGGCAATTATAATTAACATGATGAAGACCACATGCAACAAATTTCAAATTAACGATGATTGTACTACTTGTTAGGATTTGAAAATTTTCAGCATTTCGGTGAACACATAAGGGAAGATTCCTGTTTATTATAACGCATGCACTGTTATAGAAAACGGTGATATGACTCATGTTTGCAACAAACAGGAACAGGACTGTCATAGAGGATACTATGGGCGCCAGGCATTCATATTGTATACATTTAGCTCCATTGTTACAATTCTGAGGCTTCAAACTACAGCACAATTACCTAAGTTTGAAAGTTTGAAGTGATTTAGGCCTTGCTATTACAAGTAGCAGCACTGCGCTGCCTTCTTTCCATGGATCAGTGAGCAACTCTCAGTGTTTGAATGATCTTCGCATCAAAAGTGCATTTATCACTGTCATAAATAAAAATTCGTGATACACATTCTCTGTCTTTGGGTAGCTTAGTTCATAATTTGGAAAACTAATTTTAATTTAACATTGCTGTTAATGCCATTTCTATCGCCACAGCCGTCAGTTAACCAAAGCGAGATAAGTCACATACACCATCCGACCGAGAATCGTGCAAACTTTGTTCCGAGTGCTATCGTATTTGAACTGTTTGTGTATCGTGCCTGAGGAGAAATTTAGGAACAAGTTCGGAATTTATCTAGACGGCCGTGAGAAACAGCCTAAAAACTGCACTTTAACTGGGCGGGGTACCAAACCAACGGTCGTCTGTTCGCCTCAAGGATTAGACCCGTGACCAGCTCACGTCGCTGTCTCGGAAGCTGACGCTTTTCACATCTTTATTCCTTTTTCATTTTCGTTCGTCATTGTTCCCGACATTTGGTCTGGGTGGACGTCACATGACACTCCTTCAAGTTCATCATTAGATTCTTCACTCAGTTTTCTTGTGACAGAGGAAAGCCAGCCCTTCTGACCAAACACGCTGAGCTACTGAGATGGCAAGAAGCTAAGCTACACGAACATGTCGAAAGCCGCCCTTGTAAATTTTACTACCATAACACATTAAAAGTTTAGATTTGGAAATTCTCTTTAGTTCACCAAAAGCACTCCATATCATTTATATCCTTCTGTTTATTTCACTTTTTTTTGCTGTCTGAACAGGGTGAAAAGTATTTAAACCGACAAACTCTGGGAGGTTGTAGGGGACATCAAAACAAATGTTTTTCCCTTAAATCATTTTTTCCTATGAGGAGTATTTAAAGCGGCAGAGGAAGATTTCTCTGGCGGCAAATTAATGGAACCAACAAACACATTTCCATTTTTTTATGACCGAGAGACAACACATTAATACAACCCAATATCAGTTACAGTAGGTTTTCAAAAATGCCTCCATTGACACGTAAACAAAAGTTACACCGTCGGATCATGTTCTGTCTGACACTTCCTGCTGCTGCTACTATCCGGGCAACCAGATCCTCTTCTGGTGCAACAGGAGTTGCGTAAACAAGGTTGCGCATCTCTACCCATACATAAAAGTCCAGAGCGGACATATCTGGGAATCGAGCAGGCCATGGTACAGGACCACCTCTGCCAGTCCACATTTCTGGGAACCGTCGGTCCAGGAATCGACGCACACGACGACTGAAATGTGCCGGCGCCCTGTCATGTTGGAACCACATGCGTTGTCTTGAATGGAGCGCGACGTCTTTCAGCAATTCTGGCAATGCTGTGGCGAGAAAATTGTAATAGTGCCTGCCATTTAATGGCCTAGGTAGCAGATATTGCCCAATTAAACAGTCCCCAGCAACACCGACCCACACATTAACGAAGAACCCCACTTGATGAGCGCTAGTAACTGTAGCATGAGGGGTTATCCTCACTCCAAACAAGCGAATTGTGCATGTTGAAGACTCCATAAAGCCCGAACGTTGCTTCATCGTTAAACAATACAGAGGATGGAAATGTATGATGCATTTCACACTGTTCCAGGTACCACTAAAGAACTGTGCTCTAGGTGGATAATCAACTGGTTCCAAGTTGTGGACACGCTGTAAGTGAAATGGACGTAACTATTGCTCTCGGAGGACTGTTCTTAGATTCGTCTGATTCGTCCTCATGTTACGCGCAATTGCACGAATGCTGATTGATGGATACCGCTCCACATGCTGCAAGACAGCTTCTTGAAACTGCACCGTTCTTACCGTGCGACGGCGTCCCTGTCCAGGTAATCTGCTAAATGACCCGGTCTCACGCAGACGTTGTTACACAGCAACAAAGGTCATATGATGCCTGATACGGCGATTAGGATATTGTTGCTGATAAACCCGCTGTGCAGCTCGTCCGTTGTGGTGCTATACATAGTATGCACCAACCATATCAGTGTACTCACTCCAGGTGTATCGCTCCATTAGTAAGCAGAGCAATGCACTACTACACTGGTGGACAGCAGTTGCCTACAGCTGAAGAGCATAATACGGCCTCTAACAACTGAAGAGAGTGATACGGCCTCCACAGGTTTAAATAATCCTCATAGGAAAAAATGACATTAGGGAAAAATATTTGTTTTGATGTCCCCTACAACCTCCCAGAGTTTGTCGGTTTAAATACTTTTTACCCTGTATAGGCATTATCTTCAACTACTCCACCTACTGAAACAAAACTTACCAGTGTCCAGTAAATGCTTCCGTTGGTTGTTGAACATTTCTCTTATTTCTATCTTGATTTTTCGTTATGTAGATTGAACAGCAGGGGCGAAAAACTGCATGACTGCCATACATCCATTTCAGTCCTAGCAATTTTGTCTTGGTCTTTTGTTCTTATTATTACCTCTTGTTTCTTGTAGGTACCATGTAATGAATTTAATTAATATATTTCGGGAACTTTTTGGTACCATCTCGTACTTAGCATACAATACCGATGAATTTCTGCCAGAGATAACTCACATTAATATGCTGGGAGCTCAATCGTCGCAAGAATGGCCAGTCGGTAAGCAGAAACATGCTAACAGTACAACAGAAATTGTATGAATGATTACTGCAAGTTCGCACTAACATAAAGTGAAGGAGGTGTGTCCCCTAGTTTGCTCTGCGTACAGACTGGGCTGAGACTGATATCGGAGTTGCTTGGGAAAGCCTTGGGCTTATCGCGGCGCCGCGGAGGGACGCAGGGCGTGGTCTCGCGGTGACCTTTGGCCGTAACGAGCAGCGGCCACACGCGACGCGCCCGACGCCCTCAGCCCCTAGCCCTTAGCCCGGCACGTGCCCTACATGGCCGCCGCGCCACGTACTCCAAGGTCCCGACACATCTTTTTCTTTCTTTTTGTTGAACACTACTTTTGTTGTGTGTTGATGCACGACTAATGCGTGAATTTCTTTGACGAAAGCTTCTCAGGTTGTCAGTCGAGTTGTGGCGTCGAGTGTGCCTGAAGATGACGAGTCGGAAACTCGTTGAAACTTCTGACAACGCTATACCGCAGTTCCGCTGATAACTCGAGAGGATTTCATCAGTATCTCCTGTCCAAGGCATGACTTTTAGCGAGGCTTATACAGTGTATGTTTGGATTATGTTGCTTACACTCTTTCTTTAAGTTTTTTCGATACTGTGTCGTACAATATATTAGGTAACAAAACTCCTCTCTTTCGCTCGACCGTCTCTACTACACTTTAACCAAATTTGACACATTTCGTCGTAGGATCTTTTAATTTGTTCTATGTCTGCCTTTCTTGTTACCCACCCACGATCCCATGTAATAAGAAAACGTTCTCATCAGTTTCCTGATATAATAAAATCACTTTTGTAACTGTGGTTCGCAACTTGCACAAAAATCGTTTAACATACTGAACCTAATGTTGTTTTAAATGACATTTGATGTAGGAGAGATAGGAGCAAAATGGCTTTCCCACAACTGTACTTTGGCGTTTTATTAATTCTGCACAAATTTTTATGTATTATTAATTCTATGGTTTCTTCTGTTCGTAAAAATTCTAATTAGCATTGCATAAACCATGTGTTGAGTCTTTTGATTACGAAGTAACTATGACTTGCATGGTCCAGTGGAACATGATAAATAAATAAGTTTACGCTTACCGATTTTAATACACATATTTTAGGAGATACAGCGGAAGCTCGTCTATGCAGACTAGACAGGACCATAGGTCAGATAATCAAAATTCTGTTTAATCCGGAAATCCACATTAAGAAATGCTTCAAATGGCTCTGAGCAATCTGAGCACTCTGACTTAACATCTGAGATCATCAGTCCCTTAAAGTTAGAACTACTTAAACCTAACTAACCTAAGGATATCACACACATCCATTCCCGGGGCAGGATTCGAACCTGTGACCGTAGCGGTCGCTCGGTTTCAGACTGAAGTGCCTAGAACCGCTCGGCCACAGCGGCCTGCTCACATTAAGGCAGAATGACATAGGTTATATGTTATAAATACAAATATTGTATTTACTGTCACAAATTGGCATAAATTATGCATTATTTTTACGCAAATTGTGACCAGATATTGACAAAATACAGAGAGTTTATACACTGTAATAATCAACAAGCTTCTTCTGAACCAGATTCGTACGCTGTATGTGTGTCGCACGATCACGTAGTAGTATCGCCAGCAAGAGTTCGGCAGAAGTTTTCTGCCTCCTGGCGTTCCAGATAATAATTTGTGGCGTTTGTGCGAAGTTGCGTATCGTAATTTAATTCCAATGTAGAGTTACATTCACGGTTATGGCTGTGCGTGTCAGAAGAGTTAGGAAGGTTATCCACTCCACTATGAGAGGTGTTTAAGACCCCGGGAGCTGCAGTGCGTGAAAGTTACAGTCGCTAGACTATGTCCTGGAGCTGTGGCAATCCTCTAAAATTCCTATACAAATTTGATGACAATATGCTTAACTTCAAGACTTAATGAATAATTGATTAAAAACAAAGCTGACGATACTGGAATCTTTGCCCATACTGAGGTTTCATATTTACAGTGTTATTTATTGAAAACCTTCCAGAAGAAAAACGAATGAATCAAATTAACGTGACGAATGTCGACAGAGATGGTCGATCTCTGACGGAAATATGCCCTGCATGGGCAGCTGAGAAGCTATGAGGTGTCGCCAGTAAGCAGTCTAGCTCGATGCTTCGTGATGTTAAGATGCAACTCGTTAGTGAGCGAACAAGTTACAGTTTTGTGGTTAAAAGTGAGATAACTGTTAAAAGCGCGTTGGGAAACGTTTGATACGACATTACATGATTCTCAAGAAGAGAGATTGCTATAGGGTATAATAGTTACGGTGCTAGATAATGTGCCGCACGGTCCTGGGCGCCTTGAGCCGGCCGCTGTGGTGGAGCGGCAGTTCTAGGTGCTTCAGTCTGGAACCGCGCGATCCCTACGGTCGCAGGTTCGAATCCTGCCTCGGGCATGGAGGTGTGTGATGTCCTTAGGTTAGTTAGGTTTAAGTAGTGCTAAGTTCTAGGGGACTGATGACCTCAGATTTTAAGTACAATAGTGCTCAGAGCTATTTGAACCACTTTGGGCGCCTTGTCTCGGTTAGCGCGGCTCTCCCCGTCGGAGGTTCGCGTCCTCCCACGGGCATGGGTGTATATGTTGTCCTTAGCGTAAGTTAGTTTAAGTTAGATTAAGTAGTGTGTAAGCTTAGGGACCGATGGCCTCAGCAGTTTGGTCCCATAGGATCTAACCACAACTTTGCTAAATAATGTGATTGACTCATGAATTTTTATTGCCTCTAATGTCGCATTGGTTTTACCATATCGCAACACAATGGGACAATAAGGTGACACCCGTTTTTCTTAAATCAGACTTTCAACATTATTTTAGTTTCAGTAATAGCGATCCCAAAGACAGTGATCTACGGAGAACTACGATGGAGATAACGAGAACTTTAGAAGCCATGAGGTAAGCAGGCATCTCTTCCAACCACCATCGAACGACCGAGTACATATTTTTAGGATATACTCTTGCTGTTTATCCAACGTAAGCTACATTACACTGCTTCACATAGGGAAGGACTGATGGGGTTTGCATATTCAGATATAGTTTATGTATCACAGCAGGAAGATTAGGTTCTGTTTACAAGTTCAGGAAGCGCTACAGTGCGTCCTATTGAAGCACGCGAAGTTAGAAAAAGCCGTTGTACAGCGAGACGTGTACGAATACAGGTTCATTTTGCAGCGCACGATGTGACATTTGCAACAAGAGTCACAGGCTCTGGGCGTTAGTGATATGTTTTTGGCTGCAGCAAATGTTACTAGCTGACAGTACTGTGTCAGGTAGTCATTGTTGACTGCTGTGTTACGGTGTTGTACTTCAATCTCATTCCTACTGTTTCCCTTCATGGTGATAAGTAGGCCTTTACGTAATTGTTTGAGTCAGGATCTTTATTAAACACTTCCATTGAGTTCAGTTTTGATTACGAACAGCATTTTAGCGACCGTTACCTCCGTGCGTGCCTTCTGTTTTTGCGTAAGCGAGGTGTCTACATTGCAGGAGGCAGGCGAGAATCTTTCCCACAGCGTGACAGCTCACCCCCGGGCACTGAATGCGGGGGGCGTGCTTGCTTCCTCCACGCCCGGCAACACCCTATGGCATTGTTCAACTTAGACTTGACAAACTGTACGTATTAGACCACCAACAGCAGACGAGAAAACCGACTGACCTGCTTGAGGCGAGCGCTCGTGCGGTAGATGGGTCGGTCGCTCATGTTGAGGATGTCGGCGGAGACGGCGATCTCCTCGCCAGGAACGAAGCCCGTCCTTTTCACCTTGGCCGAGGCGATCACCGTGCCCTTCTTGCAGCAGAACAGACACGAGTTTGTGCTGCGCTGCTCGTACGCGCCGCTCTGCCAACAAACGTCACGCACTGGATCGCTACGGATATCATCCGATTACAGTCAAAGTCAGTCCCACATTCAGTGAAACAAAATTATACCACAGTTGTTATCCACACTACACTGGCACTTGACACTCTGTAATAGGTCAGATACAGGCAGCGGCGAACCTCCACCATATGGACCTCATTCAGGGCGGCAATGTGGGTTTCTACATCTGCTACCAACAACGAACGTACACATACTGGCAGAAACATACACGTACACACACACACACACACACACACACACACACACACACACACACACACACACACACACACACAAACTAACCTAAACATGCACACTCGCACAAACACACTCTCCTATAAACTCACGTTCAAACAAACATGCACTTACAAAAAAGGAACACCCACATAGTATGTTGTTCAGGGCGTCAATGTGGGTTTCTGCATCTGTCCCCAACAAACACACACTCACAATCACACAAACACAAATTCACACTAGCTCACTTAAACACATTCCCACTCACAAACACACACAAGCACGTTCACACAAACGCACATATCCACACACTCATGTTAACACTAAAACGCATTAACAAAAACATACTCTTGTACTCACAAAAACTTCCCCAAACACACTCACGAAAACATACACTCACAAAAACACACATTTACGCAAAAATACACTTACAGAAACTCATGTTCACATAATCACATACTTACACAAATACAAACTCACAGTTACACAAATGCACATTCACCCAAACACACATACTCACACATTCACACAAATTCATCCTCACACAAACACATGCTACAACAAACAGACACTCTCGCAAACACACTCACACAAACTCATACTCATATAAACTCAAACTCAAACAAACTATTGCTTACACCTTCACACAAACAATCACACAAACACACCTCCATATACGTTCCACTCTTTCTGTCAGCCTAAGATCGGTTGCAAGTAGTTGATGTATAGTTACCAACTGCTTGTGATGGAAGGTTATTTTCTCATCGTAATCTAGATTTTCGCATGATAAAAGCTGGCTCTGATGTGATATAGCAAACACATTCGCCAACAGTATAAAGTTGTTTGAACATATCCGCGTCTCTTCATGTCAGTCTTTTTAGTTATATTTACCTTATGAGATTTCATCATGTGATTCAAGTTTTGATATTTAGTTTTGGTGCTTAGAAATTATTCTCAAAATTATTGACATTTGTTGGAACATTGCTTTTGGACTTTTTGTCACTCTCATTAGAACTCTCTAACTCTGCTCGAACAGTCTATGAAGACCCAACGGTACCGACCGGCCGCCGTGTCATTCTTAGCCCACAGGCGTCACTGGATGCGGATATGGAGGGGCATGTGGTCAGCACACCGCTCTCCCAGCCGTATGTCAGTTTATGAGACTGGGGTCGCTACTTACTCTCACTGAAACGCACACTGATTAGCGGAGTGTCCTATTCATTGTACGAGGGCAAAATATTTCGATACAAGTAACTTGTCTGATCTAAAAGACCCATGTTGTAACCAATATTAATCAATTGAAACTGTGACCAAAAAAACGATACTTTACGAGATATTCAGCCTTGGCAAAATTCAGTTCTTGATTTTTTAATATACTAAAGAAATGGCCCACATTCGAAATAAATTTCAACGACATTCCGTTTAGGTTTTGTTTTGGATTTTTGTAGTAAATTTAGTTTTTGTATGTTTTTAGACCTCCTGTCTCCCATATTATTCCGTTTCAATCAATATATTACAAACAAGATCAGTATGTGGACAGAGCCAACAATCAGTGAGGGTACATGGATACATTTTTTTTTAGTTAGGGCAGTTACTAACAGAGTGAAGGGAACAACAAGTGATGTGTGAGAAGGTTCAGGTGAGACTGTGTACATTCGTTCTTACTATGTGGCAACACTGATGACAGCCATATTAAAGTGGAGCAGATACACGTTTTATTTTGTGTTGGAGGATAATGATAGTAAACAAGGATGAAGCACAGTTTATATTTTTTGTTTGTAATTTTAAGGTCATTTTATGATACTATATTTCGTTTTAAAGAGAATTACGTTATAAATTAAAATTTTAAAAACAATATTGCCTCCCGATTTTCTGCGTTCCCGAGACAAGAGTGAGACGGAAATTACGTATAACCATTTCCTCTGTGCGGAAGTAGTTTTGGGCTAGATTAATTTTATAGCAATGCCTTTCAAACAGTAATTATTGGTGGTCACGAAGATGGCGGTACCGTTAAAGAGGCTCCTTGGTTTGAAGGACATAATGACGGCAGGGATACCTTCCTCGGAGGTGGTTGGCAGTTAGGACTAGCCGGGTTAGGCAGATCTAACGGACCTGGAGAGTTCTCTTAGAACTTGTTTGTAAGGTGAACATAGCTTTTTGTGGGAACGACCGTTTAGGTTTGCAGTACAAAATGATGTCTTCTCTGAAAGTCTTCTGTTTCATTCCTGGGACCGAGTTTTCAAATGAGAACCAGTAGAATAAATGGTCTAAACTGCGACTTCTCATTATCAGTGATTTCTGTGAATGCAACTTTTCGGTAAATGCGATTTTTAATCTGGATTTGCCACAATTTGAAGTCGGTGTTCATAAATTCACAACTTGTATCCCTCTAAAATATTGCCTTTATTTTAATTCCGTGTTGTTACTTGTTTTAATACTGCTAGACCTGAAGGACATAATCAATTGAAGTAAGTAACCATGAATTTAGCTAATATACAAGTTTCTTGAATTTAAAATACTTCGTGAGAGGGAAAGTTCTCATCAAAGTTCAGTTGAGTTAAAATCGTTGGTTATCATTTATTCAGAGAAAATACGGATTGCCTTCACTGTCTTGATTAGACTCCTCCCTGTATGTCTCTGAAAATTCAATAGTCCCTACTGAGAATTGTAAGACAGTAATTAATGGCGCTCGATGATCTCTTTGTCTAGGAGTAGCTGCAGATTTCTCTGGGTCAACTGTAAATTGCTGGGAATAGTTAAGACTTCGTATACCAGCTCCGTGAACTGATCTAGTGGAATTCAGATGCCTTGCACATATGTTCACTCTTGAAATGCACAGATTATAAAACGAAACTTGTTTAAATATCTTTTCAACACTGTGCTATATTCTGTAGGTACATTACAGTCTCTTATCTTCAGTACTTTTAACACTGTCGTCACAATAGCAAAGTAAAATAAAATTACCCTTAATGTCGGACTACAATGATTTACAATTCTGTTAGAGATATGTACACATTTAGTCTCGATAGCATACCGTAACAGAGTGTGTTACCTACCTCTGATTTTTTGTTTTAAATTTAGCTCTCCAAGAAGCAAATACAGTCCAAAAAGTAAACGCATCTCTGTCGCAGGTGGAATGCAGTAAATAACTGTATTCCACGATTTATTATGGAAAGCAAGATTTAGGGAGGGATAGTTATGGTATGCTAAAGGTGAGGGCCATATTCGAGGACAGTCAGCTCCCGTCCGCCGAGGCTATGGCACAGAGTTTAGGGCCAAATCTTGAAAACTTGAGTAGGTCCTGCAGGCTACTGAATCATCCCATCTCCACCATACAGAATCAACGCTCTACATGCCAAACGAAAAACCTGACAAATAACAACAAATCTGACACAGCCACACCTGCCGAATCTCGACATTCACCAACCGATTCCCAACAATAACCTCAACTGTCTCCGTTTGATCCACAACCAGGTACTCATTATTAAACCAACGATTTCCTCATGAAACGAAATCTGATGAGATATATGACGACGAAGGTTTTCAGAAGGTATTAACCAGGCGTAACTCGAGACGAAATTACACTGCATCCACGGAATCCGGTGAGAACCCAGTAAAGTTTGATTTGAACATGCAACCTAGAATTGTTATCGTTGAAAATCTGGACCCCAAGGAAACCGCTAATTACTTTCATACAGCACTAAAACAACTCAGTCTTGAAAAATTTGTTATTGACATGAATTGAGAAGGAACAGTGTCCAACTCACCATTTATCAAACTGAGTTTGAAACCAAACTAAAAAAAAAAAAATACTAATTGGCACCACTTAGAGACTGGAAGCAACTATCAAGACAATAAACTCACGCAATAAACCACAATCAATGTCGATCACGACGTCGCTAATGAAGAAGTCGAAGAAGAACTACAGATTTAGGGATACCAGTTCAAAAAGGCAAGTCGTATCTACTCGCGACTCACAGAACGAACCATCAAGAAATACGTGTCATCTTAGATCACAAGGAACACAGACAAACTTCTTGCACTCCATTTCAGCATGCGTTGTGTACAACATAAGGTTTAACGATCCAACCCACTACCTCCGTAACCCACTCAATGCAAGAAATGCAACAGTTTTCAACACACTTCCGAAAACGGTCGCAACGAACCCAAATGTAGGAACTGTTGCGGAGATCGCTCGATTTTAAACTGCAACCTAGATTCTAAATAGGGAACACCTAAATGCAGCAATTACAATGATACTCACCTCACGACAGATCCAAACTTCTAAGAAAGACCGAAGAAACCCATTTCCGCTAAAAGAACAGAAAAGATCAACTGTATTGATAAACTAACATACCCCGTGGAGAAGCGCTCGCAAACTGAAAACTTTCTGCGCGCATTCACCACGGAATTACTTAACCTTCTTCCGGAACGTAGATCCCTCAATACTGAAATGATAAAAACGGTTTCCAGAAAGTTCCTCCAACGTGATACGGAAATGACGTACTCCTGGAACAACATACACATCTACATCAGCAAGCCGCCAGACTCATACGCCCAAGACTAAGCTAGTACTGCACTCTACGAATTTGGTAATCTTTTCACATTCACGTCCAGACAAGACACTGCACTATATGCTTTGTAAACGCAAATGGTTTCTGTGCTAAAAAGAACTCCTGTAAAAACTGATTCGAGAACAAAACATTACAATTAATGGAATTGCCGAAAACAAATGCTTCGGCAAAGACATAAGCCTTCTGGATTATGTATGACACAGGTTATACAAACCCAAGACAGAGAAAAATATTCATAAGGAGGGGTCGCCAACGTTTATATCAAACAACTGGCCGCTATAACACTTGATTTACCAGAAAAACTGAGGAGACCGGTCTTCTTCGCAACTGTATATGTACCTGCCATTGAGGGACCAGTGGATCTCTTCGACTACTTCTCTAATCTTGGCCCAGCAATCATCTCAGGAGACTTTAATGCCAGATCTACTGCTCTTGCCGACGGACCCAACAACGAAAAAGGCTATCTCCTCAGTGAAATTCTAAACGACAGTCTGATCCACCTAGAAAATAATTCACTTGCTTTCATAAATCACACTGGAACCTGCACAGCTGATCAAATTATTTGCACACCGCAAATTGCTAGTCACTACAGTGAAGTAGAAATAACTGATAGGATTTCCAACGACTACCTCCCCAGCGTCATTGAAATAACTCCCATTATCCACGTCAAAAATGGCAACCACAATAGGAAAACTGTCGTCAAATTAAAAAAACCTCAAAACTGAATTTTTAAGCAAAAAGCTCAACACGACAGCATTTAATACTACAGAAGACAACTAAAACCAGCTAATCGTCTAAACGATAGAATCTGCCACCACTAGTAATGCACCAAAGAAACCATCATAGAACACATGGACAAGGTTCCTACTCATATTCTCAACCCAATCAAAGAAAAAAAGAAAAGTAAATATAGACAGATTAAGCGATAACATTAGGAGAGAGCTAAACCGGAATGGAACCGTCTTAACAGTCAAGTTAGATCAGAGATTCCCCAATTCAGAGCGAATAAAAAAATGGCTCTGAGCACTACGGGACTTAACATCTGTGGTCATCAGTCCCCTAGAACTTAGAACTACTTAAACCTAACTAACCTAAGGACATCACACACATCCATGCCCGAGGCAGGATTCGAACCTGCGACCGTAGCAGTCGCGCGGTTCCGGACTGAGCGCCTGAACCGCGAGACCACCGCGGCCGGCTCAGAGCGAATAGATGAGAACGTAAGGCTCAAGGACTTGACCGACGTATTTCCACTCTCTTCTGGAATAAATTCAAGAAAATTATAGGCAAAACCGTCACCGAAGAACCGGCTTTACAAATCGACCTTCACGGTGGACGAAAGAGAGAAGGTTGAAAAATTCCGCGATTTACGCAAAACATACACAATCATCCACAGCACCCAAAATCAGACAACAACCACGAGGAAATTATTACTAGGGAACTTCATTCACTGCTAAACAACAGTACCACACCAGCCGATCATTCAGTGTTGAGAGAAATAACAGAATATGAGATAGACTCTGCCATACTAAGCGGCAAAAATACAGATCCTGGACATTTCTGCCATAGGGAATTGCTCAAACACTGAAACCTTTACACAACGCTGGTGACTACTTTGAAGGACAGTAACAGGTGCAAAAATGTAACTCTTTTGTATCGGTTGTGAATAAATAGTTGCCACTATTTAAGTCCCAACCCTAGTGTAATGCCAAACGCTGTACCTAATGAAACCCAACCGCTTGTAGCCAGTCGGACGTTTCATTTTTACTGAGCCCTTGGGTTAATCTCGTAATGTGGGTTTGATTCATATATAGGGGAGGAATGACGATTGTGGAGGTTGTTCTTTACTACACTCCTGGAAATGGAAAAAAGAACACATTGACACCGGTGTGTCAGACCCATCATACTGGCTCCGGACACTGCGAGAGGGCTGTACAAAGCAATGATCACACGCACGGCACAGCGGACACACCAGGAACCGCGGTGTTGGCCGTCGAATGGCGCTAGCTGCGCAGTATTTGTGCACCGCCGCCGTCAGTGTCAGCCAGTTTGCCGTGGCATACGGAGCTCCATCGCAGTCTTTAACACTGGTAGCATGCCGCGACAGCGTGGACGTGAACCGTATGTGCAGTTGACGGACTTTGAGCGAGGGCGTATAGTGGGCATGCGGGAGGCCGGGTGGACGTACCGCCGAATTGCTCAACACGTGGGGCGTGAAGTCTCCACAGTACATCGATGTTGTCGCCAGTGGTCGGCGGAAGGTGCACGTGCCCGTCGACCTGGGACCGGACCGCAGCGACGCACGGATGCACGCCAAGACCGTAGGATCCTACGCAGTGCCGTAGGGGACCGCACCGCCACTTCCCAGCAAATTAGGGACACTGTTGCTCCTGGGGTATCGGCGAGGACCATTCGCAACCGTCTCCATGAAGCTGGGCTACGGTCCCGCACACCGTTAGGCCGTCTTCCGCTCACGCCCCAACATCGTGCAGCCCGCCTCCAGTGGTGTCGCGACAGGCGTAAATGGAGGGACGAATGGAGACGTGTCGTCTTCAGCGATGAGAGTCGCTTCTGCCTTGGTGCCAATGATGGTCGTATGCGTGTTTGGCGCCGTGCAGGTGAGCGCCACAATCAGGACTGCATACGACCGAGGCACACAGGGCCAACACCCGGCATCATGGTGTGGGGAGCGATCTCCTACACTGGCCGTACACCTCCAAACCGTCATCGAACCCATCGTTCTACCATTCCTAGACCGGCAAGGGAACTTGCTGTTCCAACAGGACAATGCACGTCCGCATGTATCCCGTGCCACCCAACGTGCTCTAGAAGGTGTGAGTCAACTAACCTGGCCAGCAAGATCTCCGGATCTGTCCCCCATTGAGGATGTTTGGGACTGGATGAAGCGTCGTCTCACGCGGTCTGCACGTCCAGCACGAACGCTGGTCCAACTGAGGCGCCAGGTGGAAATGGCATGGCAAGCCGTTCCACAGGACTACATCCAGCATCTCTACGATCAAGGGAGAATAGCAGCCTGCATTGCTGCGAAAGGTGGATATACACTGTACTAGTGCCGACATTGTGGATGCTCTGTTGCCTGTGTCTATGTGCCTGTGGTTCTGTCAGTGTGATCATGTGATATATCTGACCCCAGGAATGTTTCAATAAAGTTTCCCCTTCCTGGGACAATGAATTCACGGTGTTCTTATTTCAATTTCCAGGAGTGTATTTTGTGATGCTTCTTTCGTTAGTGTGTCTGTGTGTAATTATTGGTCGTAGCAGCTGAGCGTTGGCCAAGGGGATTTCGTTCTGACGACAAGAGAGGCAGTTCTGTGGGCCCGAAACTGGTCGGAACATGGGCTGTTGTGTGGTAGTGGCTGGCCGCCGTGTCGTGCTGTCCTCTCAGGTGGGCGGTCGGCAAACGCTGTTTGAGGGATTAACGTTGGAGGGACTGACGTCGGAGGAATTAACGTCGCAGATCTGTCTGCCTGTGTGTGGGCACACAACGACTGCGTGGCGATGCTACCTATGCCCAATCACGTGTCAACCTGCACCACGCCAAAACAGAAGGAGAAAAGTCAGAGTGTGCGGTGGTAGGCAGCGGTCGGGGCTAGCAGGTTGCAGTGCGCCGGTGGAAACGATGCCACCGGACTCGATCGCTATAACTGCGATTCATAAAGTGGGAGACGCATAGCATAGCCGTTAAGAAACAATTTTGTAGCCTGGCGATGCCTTGCTAGCGCCGCTTGTTAGGAACAGTCCACATGGAGTTATGACACAGAAACTAGGCCGCATTCTGTTTGGTCAGCGCTCACAAACTTTAGAAACACAGATTTGTCATTTGTAGGAACTCAACTTCCTGAAGCAGCGGTCTCCCACTGCTTGCTCTGGCTAATAAGAATGATACTGTAAGTAAGCTGTTTAGGTTTTTTTATTGGTAACGCCGCCGCCACGTAGCGCTCTGTATAAAAATCACTGGCTGTGCCGTGTGCAGTCTGTGGCTGGTTGGCATTGTTGTAATACTCGCCATTGTAGTGTTGGGCAGCGGCAGCTGGATGCTAACAGCGCGTAGCGTTGCGCAGTTGGAGGTGAGCCGCCAGCAGTGGTGGACGTGGGGAGAGAGATGGCGGAGTTTTGTAATTCGTAAGACTGGATGTCATGAACTATCATATATATTTTGACTATTAAGGTAAATACACTGTTTGTTCTCTATTAAAATCTTTCATTTGCTAACTATACCTATCAGTAGTTAGTGCCTTCCGTAGTTAGAATCTTTTATTTAGCTGGCAGTAGTGGTGCTCGCTGTATTGCAGTAGTTCGAGTAACGAAGATTTTTTTGTGAGGTAAGTGATTTGTGAAAGGTATAGGTTAATGTTAGTCAGGGCCATTCTTTTGTAGGGATTACTGAAAGTCAGATTGCGTTGCGCTAAAAATATTGGGTGTCAGTTTAAGCACAGTCGTGTATAAATTGTTCTAAGGGGACGTTTCAATACCATTGGCTACAGCGTTAACAAAAATCTGCGTAATGGAGTTAACTGTTGGAGATGCAGACTCTCGCTGGCCGAGTTGAGCCAATCCTTGAGACTGGCTTACATGTAATTTTGGCGGCATTGCGAGCGAACGTGCGGCGGGGCGCAAGTTTTAGTTTCTTTCACGAGTCACATTCTCGATTCGAGATTTTTCACTTAAGTTTCAATTTATGGGGTTCGACGGTAGCCATTCAAGATTCATCATTCGGATTAGAGATTCAAGCTTGGAGACTGTTAGGGCTTCCACGACAGACATCCAAGGGATGAGCGATAGCCTTCCGTAGTCCACTACCTGCTGCAGCGCCAGCTTGCCGTTTAGCTCCACATATTAAGTGTAGATACCCACAGCAGTGAGGGGCGTCAGTTGCACTGACGTGGGAATAGGAGCGTTTGTGTGCTTCACATAACTATGGACTTAGATCGTGAATCGTGGTGATACACTGGCCATGGCTGTGCTGTTTGGCCTTCATACACGCTTGACCCCTTCACTTTTCGGAATCGCCGCAATGATCATGACAAATGTGACACCGCATTTGCTATTCAGTTCGGTATATTGCAAGTTTATACCAGAGTTTCTTCCATTCCTCTTTGAGATGTCCTTTACGATACAATTTCATAAGGAAATAAAATGCACAGATTCAGACTTTGTCATGCACTAATCTGCAGTCAGTTTGTGGGATAATCAGATCTGAAATTTAATGTCCTGTGTAGTTTTACTTACAGTCAAATTTTGTCAATAAATGGATTTCACTTTAATTTCAGTGGATGTATATATTCTCCCCTCTACCCTCAATTATTAATTTAATATAAGACCCACAGCTACGATTCATTTATCAGGGCAACCCACCTGTTTCGTTTCCTCGTGCATACCTCATTATCATCTAAATTATAGTGAGGAGGTCTGCATATCGAGAGGGAATGCTCGATGCAGATCACTGATTTAATATGTGTACATGCATTCGCGTAGCCACAGTGGCGTCTGGCAATAAGCAATCTCGCCGGCAGCGGTGGCCGTGCGGTTCTAGGCACGTCAGTCCGGAACTGCGTGACTGTTACGGTCGCAGGTTCGAATCCTGCCTCGGGCATGGATGTGTGTGATGTCCTTAGGTTAGTTAGGTTTAATTAGTTCTAAGTTCTAGGGGTCTCATGACCTCAGATGTCGAGTCCCATGGTTCTCAGAGCCATTTGAACCATTTGAACCAATAAGCAATCTCACTATAATGAATGCTTATGCAGTGCGTCACTATATGCCAGACGCATAACCATCACATACCTAGATGAGATGTTGTGGATAGGTTTGGGATGAAATTCAGAATATCGATTGCGGGCAGCTTTTGAGCCGAAGAAGAGGTCAATGAACTTAGTAGGTCCTGTCGGGAAACACACTCAAAAAAAAAAAAAGTTCAAATGCGTGTGAAATCTTATGGGACTTAACTGCTAAGGTCATCAGTTCCTAAGCTTACACACTACTGAACCTAAATTATCCTAAGGACAAACACACACACCCATGCTCGACGGAGGACTCGAACCTCCGCCGGGATCAGCCGCACACGACAACACACTCATCAGATATACTTGCGTCTCCGAGCTATGTCCATACTGAAAGAAACTGTATCTCGACACCATACATCACCGTGTAAAGGCAAGAAGCAGCAGTTGCCAAACCCCGTCGCCAGTCGGCAAAAGTCTGTACTCTGCATTTTCTGTGTGCATCTGTCCAAGAATAGCATTCAGCGTATAGTATGTCTTAAAAACTGGCATCCATAATAAAACCAGCCCCGTCAGAGTGTAGGCGTAGACGGCACAGATAGCGACTGAAATGTGCTAAATGATCAGATACTCTCTGTGCAGATTGTCCGAGATTTTACTTGAAAATGGTATTCAGTGGTGATGTTAACACTTGTATCTTGTGGGAAGTGAACCGTCAGAACAACCTATGACGCTCTTTTAAAAACAACAAAGAAGACGCTGTGCCATTCTGGCTGCAACAACAATGAATGAAATTTTCTCACTACTTAAATGCGGTCACAGTGCAGGCCGGAGGAGAGCAACAAATCGTTCTCTTCTAGTGTCGCTCACGGTAAGGCGCCTCGAAGCAAACTAAATCTTATTGGCTACCGACCGCCAGTGAATGTTACACGTAAACACCTAAAAATTGGGCTGCCTTTAGATTTTTAGGCGTCGATAAGAGAAATGCTATCCGTATTCGTCCCTTGTCCCTGCCCTTTTATCCAGTTCTGCAAGACTTCTGTCTGTATCGGAAACAGAGGATCTTAAAATTTTGTAAACACTTTTAGTCGAGTCAGTTGGTTCATTGGACCGTACAAAAAGGACGAATCTTATCAGCTTTCGGCTCGTTGGATATAGATAATGTGGAGTGTAGGATTCAAGTTTTCGTCATCGGGAACCCTTTGGTAACTTTTTTTTGGGGGGGGGCAGCCAAAAAGCCATGATTTTTTGTCAGTTTTTCTGCTAAATGTATATTCAGAAAATGAAAATTCCTATGAATGAAAATACATGTAATAGAATTACACAAATTAGTTAGCAGCTTGAACTCTTTGGTCAATATGACATCTAAAATTGGGCATCATCTTCTACCTCGTCGGTGATGAGGTTGCCAGTTAAGGTTCCCCCTACGTTTTAATCTCCGCCACCATCCTCCTTGTTGAGGTCCGGCACTGGTGAATTCTTGCATACATGGCCACCATGTTTGCCAATGGCCGACTACAGGAATTCTACTTTTTGAAGATGCAGTCTCCTGTATTTCGCCATTTCGTACTTTTGCAAGAAATGATTTTATGTAACAATTATGGAGCACTATTTTTCATTACTGTTATGGAAATTACCCGTTTTTTGTACGCGCCCAGTCTCGAATTGATAAGCGATTACGAAAAAAATGGTACTGGTTGGCATCTCGAGCAGGCGCCAATCCCGCAAGCTGGAATGTATGTTTTGCAGCAGGTTTATAGAAGTGTCACTGCCAGAGATCATCCAGTGTGTCTCTGTTTATGCTGAAATGCGCATTTGTATGGATTCTAGCCTCTTACGGAAGTCAGATCTGGACAATAAGGAGTTCAGACAAAAAGAAAATGGTTCAAATGGCTCTGAGCACTATGGGACTTAACTTTTGAGGTCATCAGTCCCCTAGAACTCGAACTACTGAAACCTAACTAACCTAAGAACATCACACAAACCCATGCCCGAGGCAGGATTCGAACCTGCGACCGTAGCGGTCGCGCGGTTCCAGACTGTAGCGCCTAGAACCGCTCGGCCACCCCGGCCGGCCAGACAAGAAGAGATTAGCTTTTGAAATGCGGTGCCACAGAAGAACGCTGAAGATCAAATGGGCAGATCGGGTAACTAAGGAAGTACTGAATAGAGCTGGGGAAAAAAGAAATATATGGCACAACTCTGAAAGGGAGCTGTGTGCAGATTCTAACTACTAACTATGAGTCTAGGATACATTAGATTATTTAACATTTGTCATAAAAATCGCAGTGTCAGTAAGTATTCTATGAGTTATTTACTTTTCAAAGGGACGTGTTTGAAGATACATCAGAAACACTCGTGGTACGATGGGGTTGGACGTAAAGAACACTAGCAAAACGGAAAGAGAGATGTCGATTTGAATGAGTTCGGCCAAAAACTACGCTACGTGATGGGACAAAAACAATTTATTTGATCGTATTCTGCTACTGAAATGTTGACATGCGTGCGTCAGTTGAAACTGCATCTGCTTGGCAATGGATAAGCAATTACGAATCTGCCGTCCACTCATGAGTTAAAGAGAAGCAGTTAAACCGCGCTTCCATAGGTTCCATGAGGCTTGACAAACTCGGCTCGGGCCTAGCGTTCTATTTCGTGATGCTATCAAAGAGTGGAGACGCCATCTGCGTACATCGGAATTTGCTGTCAGAGACTCGGAGCCTGTGACACTTGGGGTCGGCCTCTAGGTTTGCTGACCGCCAGGGCCAAATTCTCGAAGATCATTCTTCTCAGAGACGGCCTCGACGATATACTCCTCGTCGTCTCGGAGGCTCCCACAAGAAAGTTTTTTTGTACTTCTCATCTCAGTTTCACTTGGTCTCTCCTAAGAAAAACGCGCAGCTTGCATTGTCCAGTCAAAATCTTGCAGCCACCGGTCGAACAGTCCGGTGAGAGAAACGTGAAGTAGCTGTTCTCGCCCACCTAAAGTTTGGTGACTGGCCAACCAGATTTTACCATCCTTGAGTGGAGAAGTTCGTTGTTTACCGAATTGTGCGACGCCCGTTTGTCACGACAATAATTATTTTATGAACACGTGAATGCGACTACCAGCATCGTCTCACCACACTGCCGTTGCATGAGCAGGCATGGCTGCAGTCAGGTCGGCACCACGAGGACATTCTGAGGTTCAAATGGTTCAAATGGCTCTGAGCACTGTGGGACTTAACATCTGAGGTCATCAGTCCCCTAGATCTTAGAACTATTTAGACCTAACTAACCTATGGGTATCACACACATGCCCGAGGCAGGATTCGAACTTGCGACCGTAGCGGTCGCGCGGTTCCAGACTGAAGCGCCTAGAAGGGCTCGCCCACATTCTGAGGAATAGCTCTGGAAGACTAATTTCGTCCAGAGAACAAGTGTCTCGTCCTCACTCCATTTGCGAGAGCTTGACGAAGGAGCGCAACTACGAAAGACAAAATTCCTACCGTCTGATTATCGCATTGGCACCGGTATGCCGGCCCACTAAGGCCTGCACACAGCGCCCCTCAGATTTGTAAGTGACGCCACCAGTGGGAGATGAACGAAGGACCGTGTTTCACCAGGGCGTGTTGCGTCCTAACGACGCCAACGAGGCCTGTCGGTCGAAGAAAGGTTTTCTTCCTAAGGGTCCTTTTGTGTACAGAGTAGAAAGTGGACCTCTCACCTGTGTACCACCTAGGCCTTTATCTTGAGTAGCGTGTGGCACAAAACACATTCTAGAATACGAAGACTTAGGAGGGAAAAAAGCTTCTTTTCTTTATGATTAATTTAAATTGATTCGCCGTTGTCTCACAGCCACGGTCAGAGCGTGGATAAGGTATTATTGACTGAGCTCTTGCAATTGTTTATGTCATTTATGATGACCATTTTCATCCTTTGCCTATTACGGTGGGGTAAGCAGCATAATGTGAAACCAGTCAGTCAGTTAGTTAACCGACTTGTTTCAAATTGACTAAGAGAAGGGAGCGGTTGGCAGCACACGTCCTTAAGCTCTCCTCACATGGGTCAAGGCAGGTGACGTCGATGTGGATGCGGATTCTAAAACGAATTGCACGAGACATCCTCGCCATATGTGACGTGCGGGTTAGCGTGATTTTCAACTGCAACGGTCTCCAGCGACAGGTGTCAACTGTATCTGGATCACAAACCAGACAGTTTGTTTGCAAAAATGGACGAGTATAAAATTCCTACGTTACCTCTATTAAAATGCGCATTTCCTCCTTTGTCCACATCCTAAATATGTTTTTCTGTGTCTTTAGTATACGAGTCCATAAAGAAAATGTCTATACCCATGAGCATGTTGTAAAGCAAAAAAAGTTTCATGTCCAGTCAGTAAGAACATCAGGTTTCAAAAGTTCCATAACAAATAATGCGATACAAATTTGTAAAAGTGGCCCACATAAGATGAAATTATTTGACGGTTCTCACTTTATAGTATAATCCTAAAGTCATTTTTATCAGATCGCTGCTTGTATTCAGTAGCAGAATCTTCAGAAAATGTGAAAAACAACGCTTTAAATAAGAAAGTGCAAAATTTCCTACAACAAGTAGAACTAGTTCTCTTGTAGATAGAGCAATAAAAAATTACTTATTTATTGCAATTTTACTGTTAATTGTTTTGTCTCTCTCTCTCTCTCTCTCTCTCTCTCTCTCTCTCTCTCTCTCTCTCCCTCTGTGTGTGTGTGTGTGCATGCAAAACCGTAAGCAATGTTTATAACCAAATTATATATTCCAAAATCTAGAGTAAATATTGAATTGCGGTCGAATAAGACAGTGATGTAGGAAGCAGTCTTCCAATTCATTGGTGTTCACAAATTCGAACGAACTCACCCTTGAGAGAGAGCTTACTTATATTTACATAAAATCGAATATTGCAGATATTTAAGTCCCAGAACATAACAGAAAACGCGCAGGTAAGTAAACTTTTTTTTTGGCGGATGTTGCTATGTGTGAGCCAGCAACGCATTACTCCATAATTCTGCGCCTCTATCTGTTCCAGTATGCTGAACGTATGTGCAATGCCTTTTTATTTTTATCTGAACATTTTAATCTCATATATATTTTTAACTGAAATGTAATTATAACACATCGTAGTAAGAATAAAACATTTTGATGAATCTTCAAAGAGATTTTGCCTTGAAATGACATATTTTCATAACGGCCACGTTATAGAGCAATACGAAAATAACCAAGTACTAAAGTTCTTTATCCGCCGACATGACGCTTATTAAAACATCTCCTACCAACGACGACGCGTTTTCGAGGGATTGTCAGTGTGCTTGTGCGCTGAAAGGGCATAATATTTATAGGGCTTAAGTTATAGCGTAAAACACACCAAATATGTGCTTCAACTGAATACGATCAAATCGATTACGGCGTCTCAGCATTTGTAATTACGGTGCAGAAAGCGTTCTAGCGTCTGTTGGTTAAATGTTTCTTTGCACGTTGCTGAAGTATGGCTGAAATTATTTCGTGTTTCACTATTAGAAATGCTTTCTGAACGTGAAAGAAGAGGAACTGACGTCAAAAAACTCGTAGAGCTCCACGTTCACATTAGGTTTTGCGTCTCACGTGAAGACGGCTTTAGCCGTAAGGGAATCGTCAATTTGATAGTGGAGGGAAGAGTGAGAGGGGGGCAGATGGATTGTAGGGGGCGACCAATGGATGAGTACAGTAAGCGGGTTCTAATGGATGTAGGTTGCAGTAGTTATTTGGAAACGAAGAGGGTTGCGTGGGATAGAGTAGCGTGGAGAACTGAATCAAATCAGCCTTCAGTATGAGAATCACAACAACAATAATAAGCATCGGCGTAGAAAAGCAATAATATAGACCATTCAATGAAGGAAAATTAGAATAAAAAACGTATAGTCGCAAATTTTGGCAAACTGGTACGAGAGAGTGTCAAAACAACATACCAAAAATCCCCTCCAGTTGGATGTGACCGTTTAGTTGCGGTGTGGCATTTACATGCTACTTTTTTACGTTTTTCTTGAATAACTCGAAAACCGCGGCCTCTAGCGAAAATATTCCCCAGGACAAAATTAAATTGCATTAAGGTAACATTTTTTGGTTCAAATGGTTCTGAGCACTATGGGATTTAACTTCTGAGGTCATCAGTCGCCTAGAACTTAGAACTAATTAAACCTAACTAACCTAAGGACATCACACACATCCATGCCCGAGGCAGGATTCGAACCTGCGAACGTAGCGGTCGGGCGGCTCGAGACTGAAGCGCCTAGAACCGCTCGGCCACTCCGGCCGGCGTAATATTTTTTTCTCTAGAGTAATAGTTGCCGCGTTGGTGAGAATGGAAAAGTTGCATATTATAAAAATTGTGGTGTAATAGTGTAAAGTTAACATTTATTTTAAATGAAGTGGGTTAAGAACAAGTATTAAAGGTGTGCACAACGTGTAAGTGCAATAGAATAATATTAAGGAATAGAGGAGTATAACAAGATTGGTTGGGGGGGAGGGGTGGAAGGTAGAAAGGTAGAAGCACGAGGGAAGGAAGGTTACCGGATCGTGGTCACGCAGGTACTTCCTTCATAGGTCTGCAACGGAGGAGCCACTAGATGATTCCTCATTCTATCTATACCATTACGTCACAAGAAGAAACCAGAGTGTGTTTCATAAAGTTGTACTGATCCTCAGCAGCATGTCTTATGAATTTATGAATCACTGACGACGCAGTAGACAGACATTCCCGGTGGTGTGTTTATTTTCCACAAAGAGCGTTAACACTCCACGGATTATTCAGATGAGTTTCTAGCAATACTGACAGAATGTGCACTCCTGGAAATTGAAATAAGAACACCGTGAATTCATTGTCCCAGGAAGGGGAAACTTTATTGAAACATTCCTGGGGTCAGATACATCACATGATCACACTGACAGAACCACATGCACATAGACACAGGCAACAGAGCATGCACAATGTCGGTACTAGTACAGTGTATATCCACCTTTCGCAGCAATGCAGGCTGCTATTCTCCCATGGAGACGATCGTAGAGATGCTGGATGTAGTCCTGTGGAACGGCTTGCCATGCCATTTCCACCTGGCCCCTCGACGATCACCAGAGGTGTACGGCCAGTGTAGGAGATCGCTCCCCACACCATGATGCCGGGTGTTGGCCCTGTGTGCCTCGGTCGTATGCAGTCCTGATTGTGGCGCTCACCTGCACGGCGCCAAACACGCATACGACCATCATTGGCACCAAGGCAGAAGCGACTCTCATCGCTGAAGACGACACGTCTCCATTCGTCCCTCCATTCACGTCTGTCGCGACACCACTGGAGGCGGACTGCACGATGTTGGGGCGTGAGCGGAAGACGGCCTAACGGTGTGCGGGACCGTAGCCCAGCTTCATGGAGATACCCCAGGAACAACAATGTCCCTAATTTGCTGGGAAGTGGCGGTGCGGTCCCCTACGGCACTGCGTAGGATCCTACGGTCTTGGCGTGCATCCGTGCGTCGTTGCGGTCCGGTCCCAGGTCGACGGGCACGTGCACCTTCCACCGACCACTGGCGACAATATCGATGTACTGTGGAGACCTCACGCCCCACGTGTTGAGCAATTCGGCGGTACGTCCACCCGCCCTCCCGCATGCCCACTATACGCCCTCGCTCAAAGTCCGTCAACTGCACATACGGTTCACGTCCACGCTGTCGCGGCATGCTACCAGTGTTAAAGACTGCGATGGAGCTCCGTATGCGACGGCAAACTGGCTGACACTGACGGCGGCGGTGCGCAAATGCTGCGCAGCTAGCGCCTTTCAACGGCCAACACCGCGGTTCCTGGTGTGTCCGCTGTGCCGTGCGTGTGATCATTGCTTGTACAGCCCTCTCGCAGTGTCCGGAGCAAGTATGGTGGGTCTGACACACCGGTGTCAATGTGTTCTTTTTTCCATTTCCAGGAGTGTATGTAAGCCGCGTAAGTCGCGCGTGGTAGCCGTGCGGTTTGATGGCGCCTTGCACGGTTCGCGCCGCTTCCCCCCCCCCCCCCCCCTCCCCCCCGTCGGAGGTTAGTGTCCTCCCTCAGGCATAGGTCATAGGTGTGTGTGTTATCGTTAGCGTAAGTTAGTTTAACTTAGATTAAGTAGTGTGTACGTTTAGGGATCGATGATCTCAGCAGTTTGGTCCCATAGGAACTTACCACAAATTTCCATTCTACGTAAATCTCTCCTTTCTGTTCTACACTGCTAGAGGGGAAACTGATTCTTAGTCATCCCGTACGACAGTTGTAGCTTTCTTCTGGGAAAGGCACCTTCCTCCACCGCTCGCTTTTCAGTTTACGGGTAGACTGTATCTCCCTAGCATTTCCTGTCATATATTCTTATGTAAGTAGACAAAGTAACTTCTCTGAGCTCATGTTATACAGTGGAACTATTTTCAAGTAGTTATTTGCGGTTGTTAATTGTGCTTTCATGTAAAATACCTTGCTATTGACAGTGGCGGAGAAGCGCTTAACCTGTAAGTGTGGTGATGACAGTAAGCAATGGTGGGAAAGGGATTTGACTGGTGAACGTGGCACCTTGGTGCTGTTTGTCATTGACAGCGTTTGTAAACCTTGTAACCATGCTGTAGTCACTTGGTGTTGAATTAATGAATGACAAGAATGTTACTGCGTTTCTATCACTACTAATTATGTTACTGGTAGACTGCATAAAGCTCTTTCATTCAGGAACTGCTGGCGCTTGTAGCCACTTATTACACATCCACAGTATATCTTGGAAGCTTCTGGAAGGGGAATGATCTTGTTAAAGTCTAGAACGGTAATCTCCTATAATGCATTGCTTGACTTATATTGAAATAACTCACGTTTCGTAACACCTAGCTGACCTACAACTGTTGCAGAGGAAGACAATTTAACCCTGTGAGTGTCTTCAGATGGTGCGGAACTGAGCTGGAGTGATGCATTTGATTACCCTCACGCTGTGAAAAGTATTCCAGCTAGTGACAGTTGAGCCAATGAAATCGACACTCTTCAGTGCGACAGAAAATTAACAGCTCCAGCTGTTGAAATTTTTACTTAATAGCTCACTTAACAACTGCACATAAGAGCTCATCTAATTAACTGAAAATAACTCCACTATATAAACACGGGTTCGTTAAACTTATTTTGTCTATTCGCACGAGAAAACTGGACAGGAAATGCTGTAGGAGTGTAGTCTGTTTGTAAACTGAAAAGCTAGCAGAATTCTAGTGAGGTAAGCCGCCTTTTCTGGGAGAATTCTGCAGCTGCAGTACAGGATAACTAAGAATCAATTTCCCCTCTAGCAATGTAGAGCAGTGTGCTGAGATTTACGTAGATTCTGTCCATATACGTTTCCCGCCTTACTGTTATTAGCAGCTCATATCTTTACTCCATGTATTCTTAATACGTGCCTCCGCCTCCCCCTCGGGCATGTCTGCACACAGCATCGCCAGTGATTCATAAGGCGAGCTGCGGAGAGTCGGTAAAAATTTGTGAAATATACTGTAGTTACTTTTTGTGACTCAATGAGGTGGACGGAATGGGGATCACCCTATTTAATGTAGTTTATTTTTATACTGGGAAACAACTACGTCAGAAGCCGCAGGTTTCAAGAAAAACACGAAAAGTGATCATTAAGTTGCACGGGTCACACCAATATTCAAGAAATGTAGTAGGAGTAATCCACTAAATTATAGGCCCAGATTTATACCAAATAAACTAACAAACGACGAAGCTGACCCTTCTTGGTACACAAAACGGGTTAGAACACTTTTGCAGAAACAACGAAACAAACATGCCAAATTTAAACAGACGCAAATCCCCAAGATTGGCGATCCTTTACAGAAGCTTGATATTTAGCTCGGACTTCAATGCAAGAGTCTTATAATAGTTTCCGCAACGAAACTATGTCTCGAAACCTGGCAGAAAATCCAAAGGGATTCTGGGCGTATGTGAAGTATGTTAGCGGCAAGAAACAATCAATGCCTTCTCTGCGCGATAACAATGGAGATAATATCGAAGACAGTGCTGCCAAAGCAGAGTTACTAAACACAGCCTTCCGAAATGACTTCACAAAAGAAGATGAAGTAAATATTCCAGAATCGAATCAAGAACAGCTGCCAACATGAGTAACGTAGAAGTAAATATCCTCGGAGTAGTAAAGCATCTCAAATCACTTAATAAAAGCATGTCTTCTGGTCCAGACTATATACCAATTAGGGTCCTTTCCGAGTATGAGGATGCATTAGCTCCATACTTAACAATGATATGCAACCGTTCGTTCGACGAAAGATCCGTACGCAAAGACTGGAAAGTTGTACAGGTCACACCAATATTCAAGAAAGGTAGTAGGAGTAATCCACTAAATTACAGGCCCATATCGTTAACGTCGATATGCAACAAGACCTTAGAGCGTATATTGCGTTCGACATTATGAATTACTTCGAAGTAAACGGTCTATTGACACACAGTCAACATGGGTTTAGAAAACATCGTTCCTGTGAATCACAACTAGCATATGAAGTGTTGAGTGCTATTGACAAGCGATTTCAGATCGATTAAGTATTTCTGGATTTCCGGAAGGCGTTTGACACTGTACCAAGCGGCTTGTAGTGAAATTGCGTGCATATGGAATATCGTCTCAGTTATGTGAATGGATTTATGACTTCCTGTCAGAGAGGTCACAGTTCGTAGTAATTGACGGAAAGTCATCGAGTAAAACAGAAGAGATATCTGGCGTTCCCCAAAGTTGTGCTATAGGCCCTTTCCTGTTCCTTGTCTATATAAACGATTTGGGAGACAATCTGAGCAGCCGTCTTAGGTTGTTTGCAGGTGATGCTGCTGTTTATCAACTAATAAAGTCATCAGAAGATCAAAACAAAGTGCAAAACGATTTAGACGAAATATCAAAATGGTGCGAAAATTGGCAGTTGACCCTAGATAACGAAAAGTGTGAGGTCATCCACATGAGTGCTTAAAGGAATTCGTTAAGCTTCGGTTACACTATAAATCAGTCTAACCTAAAAGCCGTAAATTCAACTAAATACCTAAGTATTTCAATTACGAGCAACTTAAATTGGAAGGAACACATAGAAAATGTTGTGGGGAAGGCTAAACAAAGACTGCGTTTTATTGGCAGTGCACTTAGAAAATGTAACAGATCTACTAAGGAGACTGCCTACACTACGCTTGTCTGTCTTCTTTTAGAATACCGGTCTGCGGTGTGGGATCCTTACCAGATAGGACGGACGGAGTACATCGAAAAAGTTCAAAGAAAGGCAGCACGTTTTGTATTATCGCGAAATATGGAAGAGAGTGTAAGAGAAATGATACAGGATTTGGGCTGGAGATCATTAAAAGAAAGGCGTTTTTCGTTGCGACGGAATCTTCTCACGAAATTCCAATCACCAACTTTCTCGTACGAATGTGAAAATATTTTGCTGACACCGATCTACGTAGGGAGAAACATTCACCACGACAAAATAAGGAAAATCAGAGCTCGTACGGAAAGATATAGGTGTTCGTTCCTTTCGGACGCTATACGAGATTGAAATAATAGAGAATTGTGAAGGTTGTTCGATGAACCCTCTGCCAGGCACTTAAATGTGATTTGCGGAGTAACCATGTAGTTGTAGATGTAGTTAAACCCTCCCCCCCCCCTCCAATACTCCCACGCTCAAATTCCACCCTATGCGGATTTTTAGTATGTTGTTCGTGACACCCCTCCGACCCAAGTACAAAAATTTTTGGCTATTCGATTTTCTCCCCTGTTCGACATTTTCTGGTCGTCATTGAAGTAAAGATCTGAAACGCGATGACTTTTCTGTTATATAGTTATTGAGAAGCCACATCAGCCACTGTAATTTACGACAAGTTAGATAAGTAATTAAAGATAATTTAGGGTCACTGTAGACCATTTTGATAGTTTTCTCTGTTGTGAAACTTAATTTAAACCTAGATTATAGATGTGATATGGCATAGGTCATCCTTCGATCCATTGTAGAACTTGGAAACCCATTCAGGGAATATTCGTTCACATTTTTGTTGAATTACTGCAGAGTTATCCGAGGATATCTGCATTTGTACGGACTTCTAACTACAGACCCTTAGTGAGTGGCCTGCAGCAGCTGTATATTTTATCCGTTAACTGGCTAGCGTACCCACCTCTGCCTTGGGCTCGGCGTTGAGGTCGGCGATGCAGCTGACGCTGAACGGCGCGCGGTGCGTGAGTCCGGGCGCGCCGGCGCGCTCCAGCGTGGCCTCGCACAGGTAGCGCACGAAGCCGAAGCGGCCGTGGAAGGAGGCGGGCAGCTTGGTGGGCAGCGCCACGCGGAACGGGAACTGGTGCGAGCCCGCCCACAGCCGCTCGCGCCGACCTGCGGGCACACTCGCGCTGACAGGCGCCGCCGCACTGCGGGCTGGTGTGGCACGCGGGCGTCAACTTGTAGCGCGTAGCGAACAACGGGAAGCTAAACGGCTCGCTGTTAAAATTGCAACGGCACGAATAATAGCAGGTAACGGAACTTTACTTATTGTGCGTACATAGTACAGCAGGAGTAATGTGTAATTCAATTTGTGGATGATTTTGTAGGTGTACAAGGAGCGAAATTTAGAATACGTAGTTGCCACGTTTGGCAGCAATAATACTGTACCGCAGTTGGTAATTGATTCGAGCCGAGCTTGTATGAGAGATATGGGCTGCTTCAAGTCTGTACCACAGTTCATCAATTATTGCAGTCGCTGGCGAGTGGTTGAGTGCCAATACCTAGACAATCGAAGACCAGATTTTTCAGCTAGTGGCCAGTCTGAAGATTGTGCCGTTCAGACCGAAAGTGGAACGCATGCGTATCGAATTAAGTCAGGATGCGGTATTGCGACATCTTGTTGAAAGATAACGTTACAGAAATGTCAAAGATAGGGCTCATCCATCACCCTTAAACAATCAGATATGGCTGCTGTCAAAATTACCAGGGATCCGATCCACAGGTGATTGTTTGACGGTCCGCTTATAGTGCGACCGTCCCGATTCCTCGTTTGTGGATTAATTTATGAAAATATATGACTGCTGAGGGAACAACGGCCGGACAGAGCAAGGTGGAGAGGGCGGATACGCTAAGCAATGTCAATAACTATTACACTAAAGCTATTTTAACGGAATGAGACGACGTTACTTGTGCGCTCGGTGGACTGAGGAGCCGGCCACCACCAGGAGGCGGCTGAAAGAGCAGCTCTAACGACGCGTGCGGCAAAGAATAGCCCGTCGGCACCGGATATAGTTAGGATGCTGAAATATAGTATTCAGTGTCCAGTTTTCATGTAAAGTCCTGATCTGCGGGTTCAGTTGTAAAGATACATGCGAGAAAGAATATTTTGAATTACACCGAAGTTACTGGATTGTTGCTCATGTACGATTCTCATTCCTAAACAGCGCACCGCTGTAAGGGTTGTGAGGTGACAACCTAATCGGCCACCCCTCACATGCAATTTTACAATGATTTTAATCGCTGTCAGTGTGATTTTTTTCTTGTTAGCTTCAATTTCGTTTTCGCTCAATAAGTGGCACACTGTGAAGTTCGGGGTAATGTTCCTTCAGTGCTTTCTTCTCGTAAATTTATCTTGTACGTAAGAGACCAACAATTCATTTGTACGCAGGAGTAGTTATCTCGGTCAGCGGCTTAGTTCCCTCAGGTCTGTTGTGCGGAACAAATTGGAAAGCCAAAGACGCTGCTGTGCTTAATTATATTGTTTTCTACTATAGGTCTATTTCGGCGTGGCTTCCACGTTCATATTGAACATAGGTGACTCAAGTGTTGATACTTCTGCCACGAAACGTCATTGTGGAATAAACTTTCATAATTCGACAACTACAAAAATAACAGCTCCAACAAAAAATGTAACATCAAAGGAACAAACTTATACAATAGTGTGACAGCAAATGAGATATCGATGTTATTTGGATATGAAGACGACCTGATGAAACCTAAAGATGGCAGTCACACGAAAATAAGTCTATAGTAATACACAGCAGTGTCTTTTGTCTCATAACACAATATAATAATGTCCTTATATGACATATACGACGCAGCGGGTCCAGATGAGTACAAATTGCAAAGTGATTCTATGTTTGACAGGATGTCAGCCGGACAACGCCGCCTCGATATGCACCTGGGTCATGTACAGTCGTTTTCAGTCACAGCGTGAGCGGCAGCCAAAGGACTCTGGAGACCACTTGTGATCTTTATTCCAGACGGAATGTCCCGCACTGGCAGTCCAGACCTTCTCAGAGACGCAATAACGAAAAATACTGAGGGGCGGAGATAGTTCATTAAATTAAGCTTCAGTCACGGTGACCGAAGGAACAGGCGCCAGCCGTTGCTTGTTTTGGAATCTGGTCCTTCACCGAGGAACGCAAGCGCCAGGGCTTTCAGGTCGCGATAGCATCTTCGCCGGACTCGGGCGGTCAGATGAGCAACGGAAAATAACCTGCTTAGCGTTTGTCTGAATTTGGGCGTGCCTTCTGTCTTAGGTGGGAGCGAATCCGATTGGCTCTTCCCTCTTCGGCACACCGATGGGAGCTTAAATTTTACTGCAAATTGTTCTGAAGTTGCGTCTCGCGTGTGCCCAGCAATTAGACGAGAGGGAAGAGAGGAGATGCTGCACCTAGGCTAGGTTCAGACTAGGAGTCTTGAGGTAAAACGAATTCCGGCTTAGGCTCTCTTAGAATGAGAACGTTTGAGTATTTGGCACTTCTGGGGGCCCAACCCGGGATAGATAAGAACGTCAAGATTTTCGGCACCGCGGTACTGCAGAGTGGGACGGAGGAGGGAGACGTGGAGCGACTGGTCGCTGCAGCATGGGCAACTCGCGCACTTCAGACGACCACACCGTGGTCGTGGTGGGAGCAGCACTGGCACACGAACGGTAAGACGTGTCTCGAAATTGTAGTTGAAGTTAGGCATGCTTAGGCGATGGGGCGCTATTTGCCAGCGTTCACTTCCTTCCTCTTGCAATTGTTCACGAAACTCACCTATCATGGAATAGGTCTAAACTCGCCGTCAGATTGCACAGCCACGTTTCTTAAATGTATGTGCAGACAGAGTTCCACTGCGGCCAAACAAATGTAGCAAGTTAGCATTCGCCAGTTATAAGCACCTGAAAAATGTTCTCGCCAACGACTTATTGTAATTGTTAATTGATACTACGAGAAGAATTTGGCAGAGCACTGGAAGACCTAAGTCAGAACAAGGCCCGGGAACTAGATGACATGCCCTCAGAACTACTGTTCGCCTTGGGAGAGCCATCTACGAAAAAAGCTTTTCATTTGGCGTGCAAGATGTATGAGACAGGTGACGTATCCTCAGACTTTAAGAAGAATATAATAAGACGTATCCTCAGACTTTAAGAAGAATATAATAATTCCAGAAAGCATGTGCTGCCAGGTTTGAATATTATCGAACTATCAGTTTAGTAAGTTATGGTTGCAAAATACTAACTCGAATTCCTTTCAGAAGAGTGGAAAAACCGGTAGAAGCCAACTTTAGGGAACATCAGTTTCGATTCTGGAACACACGAGGTTATACTGGAAGATAATATTAAGGCAAACAACGTACATAGGTTTTATAGACTTAGAGAAAGCTTTTGACAATGGTAATTGAAATACAGTCTTTCAAATTCTAAAGGTAGCAGGGGTAAAATACAGGAAGGAAAAGGCTGTTTACAACTTTACATAAACCAGACGCCAGTTATAAGAGTCGAGGGGCATGAAAGAGAAGCAGTGGCTAAGATGGGAGTGAGACAGAGTTGTAGCGCGTCCTCGATGTCATTCAATCTACACATCGAGCAAGCAGTAAAGGAAATAATAGAAAAATTTGGAGTAGGAACTAAAGTTCAGGGAGAAGCCAATGACACTGTAATTCTGTCAGGACGCAAAGGACTTGGAAGAGCAGGTGAAAGGAATGGATGTTGTCTTGAGAGGAGAATATAAGATGAACATCAACAAAAGAAAACAATGATAATGGAACTAAGTAGAATTAAATCAGGTGATCCTAAGGGAATTAGATTAGGAAACGAGACACTTAAAGTATTAGATTAGTTTTGCTCTTTGGATGGCAAAGTAACTGATGACGGCCGAAGTAGAGAGGATAAATACTGTAGACTGGCAATGGCAAAGGAAAACGTTTCTTAAGAAGAGAAATTTGCTAACATCGAATATAGATTTAATTGTTACGAAATATTTTCTGAAACTATTTGTATGGAGTGTAGCCACGTATTGCAATGAAACATGGACGATAATCAGCTTAGACAAGGAGAGAAGAGAAGCTTTTGAAATGTTATGCTGCAGAAATATGCTGAAGGTAAGATGTGTAGATCACATAGCTAATGAAGAAGTATCGAATAGAACTGAAAGCTAAAGAAAAGTTATGGCTCAACCTTACTAGAAGAAGGGATAGATTGATATGACACGTCCTGAGACACCTAGGGATCACCAATTTAGTGTTGGAGGGATGTGTGTAAGGTAAAAATCATAGAGGGAGACCAAAAGATGAACACAGGACGCAGATGCAGAAGGATGTAGGTTGCAGTAGTTATTTGGAGATGGAGGGGTTGCGCAGGATAAAGTAACATGGAGAGATACATCAAACCAGTCTTCGAGCTGAAGACTACAACATAAATTGTATCAGTGCTTAACTGTGATTTTCGATGTCCATGACAATACTTCTTTCGTAGTTGTACCGATTTTCTTTGATCCCTTGTCAGCGTATCTTATGTTAACAAATGTGTGAACTTCAGGAGACACGCCCCTGAACGGGCTGCATTTTTAGCATTATCTTCACCCTCATAGTGCAACTGATCTATAAATGAGAGATAGCTCAAAATTCTTACACACTTATGGTTATTAGTCGAAGCATTTCCCAAAAGAATCATTGACATATTTATTACATTTTGGGACTGACAACAATATTTATAACAGTATAAGAAACGGAACACTATTTCAATGCCGACCCTTTTTTTTTGGAACCACTGACTGCACAGCTTGGAAAACGAGTCAGAGTACAGACAACATTCACATAAGTGGTTTATGCCTCCAATTTCCTTCCCTGATGCTGATCTGTAATTTATTTTACTACAACAAAAATATTTAAAATGTAGCTCAAATATCACATCATCATATTTTCAGGAAATAGTAGGCAAGGGATGTAGAGGAGGTCATTCTAAATATCTGTACCAGTTTTCGTGAGTTTAACTTCAGTCATTTATGAGAAAAGTGTACCTGAATGATGAAAACTCAAGTTTTCGGTAAACGGCAAAAGAAGATTTACATATTTATTATCTTACCACTATGCTCGTTTAGAACATTCCAGCTGCATACTCGAGTTGTTCTCCTGTTTCCTTATCCTACATACTCTTTCTCTTCATTCTTTTCCTTACCCTTGACTCCTTGGTATCAACTTCTGCAGCTGTCTCTGCTTCGGTTACCGGCCGCTCTATCAGTGGCAGTTAGAGCTGAATCCATATTCCTCTATTGCTTCCCGTATGGATGTTCAATTTCTTCCTAACTTTAATCTTTGAAATTGCATCATCATTGAATGTTATTGTTGCATCCATTACAACAATCTTCAGCACTGTCAGCCCAACAAATACAGTTTTGCGTATTCTTTCCCATATACAGCTGTTGAACCTTTCATTTGCATTCTGAGAGAGACCAAGCATACATTTCCTAAGTAGATTTTTATTTGCCAGATCCCTATATATAGGCCTAATTGCTTCCACTACAGCAAGTGGTAAGGAATGCTTATGGGTATATTGTATGTCTGTAGCATTGCTCAACCAGTACTTGCACCACAAATCTTCCCCTTTTGGACACAAACCATGGTGTGGGGTTTCATCTGTTGACACTCTGTGAAACCATGTTGCCCAAACAGCTCGTCTCGTCTTCTCCAAATCTCTTACATTTCTCTTTATTGCTAGTCCATAATATTGAGTCCAAGAATCAATTTTACTTTTAGTAAGACCGCATGGACCACCTATTTGTTTTCTGTCTGACAGGTTTTTTCCACTGAAGTCTTTACATAATTTTCTCAGTCGAGCTCCCATTCTTTTTTGTACATGCCCAACACATTCAAGCTTTTCTATCAGAGTGTCCCCATATGGTCTGTCATTAACAACAATAGTGTGTCCTTTACAGACTTCATCCCAAAGGTAGCCTACAGACCTCACACCACGACTGACCTCTGATCTTGTAAATATGTTTAGAACTCCTTTATTTTCCATGTTTACACTTGGGCCATCAAAGTTCTTTACACAAATATGGGTGCCAATAAATTTACTTGAACAATCCTGGCAGTGCTTTGTTAGACATTCATAATCTAGTATCCTACCAGTTTCAATAAATGTGGCAGTTACAATGACATTCAGAGAAGTATGACCTCTCTTCTGCCAAGATCCACCAAATGCTGTTATAATGTCTTTATTCTCAGGCAAGGCTACTACTTCTTCTGCTGCTATTTTCATTGAATGTTCACTTACATTAATTTATTGTATCTGTCAAACCTCAGTGGAGGTGGAGGCAAATCCATCACTGCACAAAAAGTCTGGGCAGCTCTCCTTCCTTTTCCAATACATCGCATTGCATAAGCAAGCCGAGTATTTACACTGTAACGTCAACTATCAGTTATTGGCGGTGTCTTAGTATCACTGTGCATCTTACACGAGTTACAGGCAATCACTAACCGACTTGAAAGACCATTCCTTGCTGAAATATCCTCAGAAACATTAATACTATCTTCACAATTGCAGTACTTACATTTCGCAGCACTCTTCAAAAGTCTTGACAGCACTTTTAGGTTCACAATAACATTTCCGTCATTATTGCTGCTCACAATACTACTAATCTTGATCTTAGTACATTCAGAAAGCGAAAGTTTACGTCTGGTAGCACTGCCTGTAGACGAAGTTCCCTCGGGGATCTTTTGATGCATCTGATGTGTATTATTCGGTTGTGTTTGGAACTTGTTGCCGTGAAACTTTCGATGGGGCTAAATTTCTTTACTCTCGGCATTTGTAGCACAGGAAACACACACATAGAAACAAAATAACACACAATAACTACAAAACCACACGCGTACGAAATTCCGAAATCGTATATTCTCAGATCTTTGTTTACATTCGAACCATAACCTTCTAGACACACCTGTACTTTGGTTCCAGGAGTCAGTGTCCTAGCCTGTGTTAACGATCCATGAAATGCTGTTTTCTATAGACCAAGAAATGTTTTTTCAAATTTTTGGTCATCTTCCAGAGCATGTCCCCTTAACAGGACAGTGAATGATTTTGTATTTGGAAAACCCTTTCAACAGCTTAGGAAGAGATTGCATGTGCTTTTTCTGACACCACAACCAGCTACTTGGACCCCTCTTTGGTATTATTCATTCACAGGATAGGTAACTGTGCTATCGGCAGCCACCGTCACACTGGTTCCAGGGGGAGGGGGGCGGGGGGCATAAATTGTTAACATTTTCAAACTCTCGGTCGGCACCTTGCAAGAATTACGTTAACATATAATGATGATAAATTTAACTGTTGATGCTTCGTGATTGTCACTACAATCTTGGTGATATTCTGGTGGGTCAATATGATTTACGTGTCTACTTGCTTTCAAGACGGGGAAGGACAACTTTGAGAGGTTAGTCAACCTTTTAATGAAAGTGTCATTCCGTTTACAGTTTGACTGGGAGTTTCTCTGAGTTTTTGCTAATGATAGAAGTAGGTGCTGATTCTTCTTGGAAATCTGAGCAGTCCGAGACATTTAAAGTATTCAGGGCTTAGCAGTGATTACCCAATCGTGACTAAAATGTGGATTTTAGCCAGACCCTTTTATTGTGTGGTATCGACCCTGAGACGATCATCTCAACTAAGCTTCCAGGTTCCATGGGCTAGTTGGTAGATCAGATGTCGGAAGCCAAGTCAAGTCAGTGGCCCCAGGTATATGACCGCAACATCGTGTTATATACTCAGTGAAACCCCGTACCAAGACATTAGGTGCTGGGACCGTCCGATGATGACGAATGCGACCCGGTAACGTTCGTTCTTCTCGGAGCCTCCTGCTGCAACTCACAGAAGCAGGACTTGTCAAGAGAGAACATGTGATGCGAGACTTAGCTCTGATGTCGTTTTCGTGTCTCTCTCTGATACAGCGTTAAGTGAAGCTGCACCAGCGGTCGCCATGCTGAATGTTAGTAGTGCTCCACACATCGTCGCACCATCCGCATGGATATTTGTTACTCTGCAAAAAAGTCCCTATTTCCTGTCTAAGGATAAATGATGCGGGTGTACGATCATGCACGTCTGAGGAAAGAGTATGTCCGTTCTCTTGGGTGCTAGTCGCATGGCACCATTGACATCCTGTATGGCTTTAAGTCTGACCCTTCTGAACTCATCGTTCCACCTTCGCTTGACAGTCATCAGTTCCCGACCAACCCGATCAGCGATGTCGCTGAACGAGAAACTGCAGCCTCGATAGTATAATTTTCTTCCGCCTCCATGGTGATACAATTTTAATGGCCTCCAGTGTATTTTATGTGGTGTTCTTTGTGTACTGGATAGACAATGAGGAAAATGTAGGACTATCTAGGCAAGACAGTTGTCTGTCATGAAAACATAATCAGCACTCATCAGACAATAATTAAAGGGCGAACCACACACAGATTCCATCCCAATGGCTTATACATAACAATTTCGGACAGTCTTATCCTTATTAACAAATACATGAAATTATCTCGGAGTAATGCTCGAACGGAACTAATATGGAAAACTCTTCTACTAACCACCAAACAGAAAGCACACAATTTGCTGAAACTATTAAAACTACTAAAACGCTTGAATATCAGGATGGCATCCAGTTCACTATCCTCCACACTTACGAAACATTGATCCGATCTATCCTCTCCTATGCGCATCTGGTCTGGATACCGTCTTCACCAAAATTTTGTCACTCCCTCCAAGTGCTTGAATGCCATGCTTTCCAATCTGCCTTCCACATTCGTTTACTTACTCCATATGGAGTCTGTACCATCTCATCTTATTCCCACACCTCCCCGCTCACATTAATCACTACCTGTAGTCTCGACTTCAACAACCTCGTTGTTTTCCGTGCATTTTCCTATCTTGGTATTCCACAGCATCACCCATACTGACACATCCCATCAACTATACCTTTGCACACAGTCCATACTCTCAGATAACGATACTTTGACCGAGTTTCTGTCCCAGAATATGAAGTACACTCTGATATTTATATACCACTGTAGCTCTAACTCCACTCTCCCTGTTCTATCAAACAACAGGCCTCCCCACTTCTCTTTGTATTGTTTATTACTCAGTTTCTCATACCATGGCCCAGTCCACACCCTAGCCCCTTACATCATAGTAATGACTCACCTTACCTCTTTCTTTACACTCACACCCCATGACCGCATATTCCATCTCCAGTCATTTCCTAGCGCAGGTTCTTAAACTTTCAACCACATTTCGTATTGTCAAATTGGAGCACATGACATATTTTGGTCTTCATGGCATTTTCAGTACTAACGACACATATGAGTCGCAACCGGTTAGCTGTCATAAGTCCACAAAATTCGATCAAGACAGCTATGAAGAACACGTATCCGTCAGTTTTGAACGAATATGCAGTGCTCTTTTTTCAGATTTTCACAGTTCTGTGCCATCTTCATTTCCTGTTTTTATTCTTGTTTGTTTTGTTTAATTTAAAAACGAAATAAATCAACAACTTATATTTCTTGTACCATCTTTTAATTATTTTAAAATACGTTAATGTTTCACCATTTTTAATTTAGTGTAATAAATGAAGCATTTTAAACTTTTGACCGAAGAACAGGATGCTTGCACGAGATGAAACAACATTTGAAAAATAAAAGAAAGTTCGGTCATGGCATAGCAGCGGTCGCGTAAATAAGAAATATTCCAGAATAACGTAGCTGCAAGCACTGCACAACGCAAAAGGGTTTCTGTAATAAGAAACAGTGCTGAGTCCAAAAAAGACTCACAAAAAGCTACGTTTAGAAAGAATCAATGAAAGTTTGAAGATAATACTGTATGCTGGCTTGAAAGTAGAACCTGGAACGTTGCCCTTTACGGGCAGTGCTCCTATAGGCTGAGCTACTCATGCACGACTCACTGCAGCGTCACATGTTTTGAATCGTCCTAAGACAGCCACATACCGTGATGCGCACGTGAGTGACCACACAATACCGAAAACAAAGCAAAATTCGAGTAGAAATTAATAAGAAATAAATCAGGAGACGAATTCATTATACTTTGATGTTCAACAACCGGCTAGTGTATTCATAACGTACAAGAGTTGGACAAAAATGAACCCGCCAGGATAGCCGAGAGCACTAACACGCTGCTTCCTGGACTCGGGTAGGCGCGCCGGCCCCAGATCGAATCCGCCCGGCGCATTAACGACGAAGGCCTGTGTTCCGGCCAGACTGGATGTGGTTTTTAGGCGGTTTTCCACATTCCACTAGGTGAATACCGGGCTGGTCCCTACGTTACGCCTCAGTTACACGACTCGCCGACATTTGAACACGTTCGCACTATTCCATGAATTACACTAGAACCAGACAGCTGGGGTACACTATGTCCCAGGGGGGTACGGGGTGCCGGCAGGAAGGACATCCGGCCACCCCTTCATTCTAACCTTGCCAAATCCGTTCCTAACAATGCCGATCCTGCGTCAGTGCGGGACACGGCACCAGTGAAAGAAGGAAAGAAAGAAAGAAAGGGTTGGACAAAAATGCATGCTTGGACGTAAATGCAGGTGTTAGCCTAGCGTGTAGGCTGCCCTGCTATATTTGATCAAAAAAGGCACCTGTACAACGTACTCAATACGTTGCAAGTATGAAGTCACAACATGAACGAAACTGTGTGTTGAGTAATCGTGGATGACGGTACTGAAGAGGATTGTGGCGACAGCTGCAAAAGTCACTGGAGAACTGATTGTCGCCCTCGAAAACCCAGACAGCACCAAAACTACCCCAAGGGAGCCCAAGGAGAAGGGGCGTACAGGGTCAACTGGAATCCGTAAATCACTCAACGCTGATAGAACTGCCCATGACAGGTAAACGTCGTACCGAAGACACAAAACCTGGACTACGGAGCAGTAGAAAAATTTCATTTGCTCTGATGGGTCTTGTTTCACAGTTTCCAAAGTCTGGACGAGTTTACGAGCCAAGAGTGAAACTTAGCAGGTTTTCGGTGGTGATTTTGGCAGCTATATCGTGGCATTCCATTAGGCCCTTGGTTACTCTCCAAAATCGCATTCCTGCCAAGAGTTTTATCAGGTCTATACCATTTGTTCCCCAATGATGACGTTGTGTTCCAGGACAACAAGGCCTCTGTTCTCACAGATCGCTACATACATAACTGGTTTCGTGAACACAAGGACGAATTTTCTCGCATCCATTCGCCACCACAGTCACCATATCTCAATAGTATTGAAGCTTTGTGGTTACTTTGGAGAAAAGGGAGAGTATATTGCTATCAAACTACATGATTGTTACCTGAACTTGCCACTATTTTTCAGGAATAATGGTCTTAGAGTCCCTTGAAAATCATACACGACTTGTATTTATCCTTTCAGAGATGACTGGAAACTGTTTTGAATGCCAACGGTTTTCCTACACAGTAATAGACAGTGTAATGTGTTGTGTTTATGGTGTTTCCATATTTTTAGGGTCGCGAACGTCAGTCGGTAAAAACAGAAACCTTATAGGAACGCTTTGTTGTCTATGTGCCCGTCGCATTATCAAGAACTCTTTCTCTCAAGAACGGGAAGACATATCAAATTGAAATTTATGATCTATGGGAGGTAATAGTCCCTTGGTGATGAAAAACTTTAAGCTTCTAAGTCTTTGTAATCGAAAGACACGGCTATTTATGTCAAATATTTTGATACTTGCAAACTGACTCTTTAAAATCTGTTGGGTACTTCCTGTTGATCCAGACTCATGAAATTTTAAAAATAAGCTAGGTTTCACAGTACAAGTAAAGGGAAACAATTGAAAATTTGTAATTTGTAATTATATGACACGAAAAAATATTTGTCATTTTTTATCCGTCTCTCTGTCTTTCTGTCCGCCTGTTAAGAACCCTTTTTCTCTGGAAAGGGAACACGTATCGCGTTTAAATTTATGTCATGTATTAAGAGGAATGGTCCCTTGGCGGTGTAAAACATCTAAGTTTCTAAGGCAATGGAATATGTCCTTTCATGTCACATACATTCATTAAAATCTACAATCATGAAATATGGCGAGAATCAAGATTTAACAGTACAATAAAGGGAAAAAAATCAGAAAAAATATGTCACATGAAAAAATCTTCTTCGTCGTTTTCTATGCGTCTCTTTGTCTGTCTGTCTGTTAAGGCCCCTCTTTCTCAGGAGTTGGGAGACGTATCAAGTTCAAATTTATATCACATACTAAGGTGTATGGTCCGTTGACGGTGTAAAAAATGTAAGTTTTTAAGCCACTGAAACTGAAAGATACGACCAAGTATGTCACATATTTTAATGCTCGCGGAATCACTCGTCAAAACCTTTTGAATACTTGCCGTTGACCCAGAATCATACATTTTGTCAAGAAGCAAAGTTGCACAGTACAAGTAAAGAAAAAAATCCGAAAATTGTTAAACTACGATTATATCACATAAAAATATTTTTTTGCCTTTAGAACTCACATTGCATTTATCACCCCTAAAAACCATAATAGAAAATATTACAGCATGCAAACAAAAAAGATAAGTTGCTGTCATGTTTTAGTAAGTAAATAAAAACTGTTTTATTAAATATCCTTTCTGTACCTGTATAAAGTGAACTCCCATGAAAGCTTCTTTTTTATGTCGGGGCTACTCTCAGGAACTACGGTCTTCCCTGTATCGAAATCGAAAAGAGACAAAAACAGTCGAGATCTCGATTTCCGGGTTGGATGAACTGTCTACATATATAATTAAGTTGGAACGAAGCGCTCAGTGCGCGAGTCCACATGCACGCTTTGAATTTTTTCCATCCCTGTAGCTATCATTATATTTCGAAGTACCTAAAACTTCTATCAAAAAATTAAACCATTAAAGAAATTCCTAGAACATTGAGAAACTGGAATTTGGAAACAGATTTCGGCTGTTGTCATTTTGAGAGAATTAATAATTCACTAAAGATGGCGGTGACTGTTAAAAAGTGGTTCAAATTTTAAACAAACGTCTTCTTACTTGTGGAATGTGTACAGATCGTTGATACTGCGCCAGGATAGAGAACCTATGGGGCTAAAAGGAAATGGACAGTTGCTATATCCCTTCCACTCGCTCTCCCACATAGACGGTAATGGCGCTATTTTTTTAAAGTCAAAAGCTTGCCTGATTTTGGCACTAATTAGCCCGTAAAATCTGTCTCATCGTTTGCGACTGTGTGGTACAGTAATCACTCACCGCCATGCGGTACTAACAGTTTAACTGTTCATTACTTTGAACAGAACATAACAATGTCGTTCGATTTCGCTCGCCGTTTCTTCGCTTGGTGTTGATGAGTATTTCGCAGTACGACTGCAAACCAACTGCGCCAGTTTCGCGCCCTCCGTCACCCGGATGCCACCTCCCTCCCTCTCTTGCGTCACGTTACTCTGCTTCTCGTGGCTTAGCATTATCACTCCCATTTGTTTTTAGTCGTGCTTGTGTAACTGTCGTAGCTGTCGCTAAAAAGTTGTTCTCTGTGTCATTTTGTAATTTTGTAACGTTAGTGAAGGCTGTCTTCGGCTTAGTAGTTGCCTGTTCCATTCTGATTTCATAATATACATCTGTTTTTACTATTTCAAATTTTTTTTCTTATACGTATGGCGAATACCTACCACCTTTCCCCAGTATCCCTTTTTAGTAGGAACACTGCCGACGCCTCACGGTCTGTTACTAGGAAATCAACTTAAAATGCACGTTTATATCTATCTCGCCCATAAAATGGGACACGTTCTTGTCATTTACACTGTTTGGGGATTGTGAGAGCTTTGCGAGCGAGATACGATATAGTGGTGCATTACGGTCGCCTTTCACAGCCTTAATTATGCCATTACCTCTCACCTACTTCTCAAACTTCGAAGTTCTCCTCCACATCCTCCTTTTAACTCGTCAAGAAGTTTTAAAACAAGAAGCAGCGCACACTCCGCTGCAGAGAGAATTTTACTCCAAGAACATAAAGTTTGGCCTCGCTTTGCGACATGACTCGTTGGCGAAAACTGTAACGAAAGTGATGTTGAAAGAAAAGACTATCAGAGGTAAACCAAGACAAACCAAGATAGAATGTATATAAGGTAGGTCCCTAGTGGTGAACGATGGAACAACTATGTTGGAATGTGTTGAGGATAGCTGGCAAGCAAGCGACAGGACTGTAAACCTGCCTCAAACAAACCTTGGGTTTGTTGACTGAAACAATAACTTTCTTAAGTGCACTTAGGGAAAACCCATTCCTCTGCTGGTGGATATATTATCCAGCTTAAGATGCTAATTTAAGTAAGTCGCATTTGTTATTCGCAAATACCCCCTCTGAGTGCAGCAAATCGCAACCAGTCTCATACCAGTACTATGTTGAAATAAACATTCTGAAACCTGAGTTTCTCTCGGCGTACAAACTATTCAGACAACTTACGTGGATATCATCGGGTGATTTTTTCGAAAACCGTCGATATTTTGACAGTTTCACATCCTGTCATTTTCAAGGCATAAACGCAACCAGATGGCACTGAGCAAGGAAAATAAAACCTAGGCAGGGGTGTACGCTGACCAAGAACCGTAATGCGGCGTATGCGGGAGAGAAAACACACACACACACACACACACACACACACACACACACACACATACACACACACACATACATACATACATACATACAACACACACAACAGACACACACCACACACACACACACAGACACACACACACACACACACACACGCACTCACACACCGTAAACGACTAACGCCACCACAGAACCAAAGATGGCCGACGTCGATAGAGAATATTAATTACAATCTCTGTTCTTTGACCAGGGAGAGAATGGGATTCCAATCAGAATTGAAGCAAAAACCGCAATCTCTATTTGTAAGGCTACTAGCTAATTAAATTTCAAATGGTTTCTTAACAACGTCATAATAGCTGGAAGTACACGCCAGAATCTCCGTATTGTAATTTTCTATTAGATGACTGATCAAGGTAATGTCCCACAATATCAGATTTTCTCGGCTGTTGTAAGGGTGTCTGATGCTTATTCTCTGTACACTTGTCCTCCACGGTCTTGATTGTCTAACCCAGTGGTTCCCAGCAGGTGGTCCGCGTCCCCCAGGGGTCCGCAAGATGCTATTAGAATAAAAAATATATTAAATATATTTCTTATTATAACAGATTTGTTTTGTTTTGGCCGCTTCCTGCATGAGCAGAGCTTTAGCGGACGCTAACTTTTGCGTCTAGCGTCTTCCTAGAGCCAACTGAAACATAGAAAACGTATAAAAAGACTCTTAATTTGGCTTTTTTAGGTACTTGACACTGTGATATGACATGGTCCGAATAATGCTCGATGAGGGGCGGGGGGGGGGGGGGGTCCTCGAGAAGATTTTGTTGGGAACCCCTGGTCTAACCAATCCATGACGTACTACATACTACAACTGCAAGGAACACTGTAGATACCCGCCTTACGCAAACCTAGAGCATCCTTTATAGACGCTAAAAGGGTCCTAATATTAAATCATGTTCGAAAAACATACTACACATCGATTTTTAACCAGTCCTGTTTGAAATGCTACCTAGACTTTGGTGCCACTTCATTATTTCCATCACTCAACCGATTCGCAGTTTTTTGACAACACAACAGGCCTCTGATCTGTCTTTCACTGTAACCGCTATGGCGAAAGGTGACTTCGAAGTGGACTAATTCAGTTGATAAGATTTTAGGATCTGAGATGTGGGCCCTAGAAACCAGATAGCACTGGGACAGATAGTGACAACTATCAGCCTGAAGATACAAATTAGTGTGAGTTGACTTCCTAAACTGCTTATCCCAAAGTACCATCAACCTTCCTCCTGACGAACTCTTCAAGGAAGGGAAGGCAGCAACCCTTTTCGACCTCCATAGTGAAGCGAATATTCAGGTGAACTGAACCCAGATGTTCTAATAAGCTGCTTAAATTGTCACTTCAACGAGGCCAAAGAAAAAAGAAGCGTCTATATATCTAAAAAAAAAATCACACACCGGTTTCTATGCTGTCAACTCGATGGTACGCTGCCCGTCTGTTTACAGAAGAATTCGAGGAACATTCCCTGACGTTGGTAATCTTTGGTTGTGTTGTGGAGCTTGTTATTTATGGTGTGCACGTGTGTGTGTGTGTGTGTTGGGGGGGGGGGGGGGGCGGGCGGAGGGCTGTTTAAATTTCCTTGCACAGCGCTCTATCTTTGCATTAGTGTCTTGAAAATGACGGCGTGTACATCTGTCAAAATATCGACCGCTGTCGAAGATGTTATTTGGCTGTAGTCCCGTAAGTGGTTTGTGCTGTACCCATGGGGCACAGAGGTTCCACTCGGTACAGGAGAGTCAGAGGGGTTGCCTGAGCAGCAGGCGTTAAGTGACGAGACGATTCTACAGTTCCGGCCGGGAGTCTTCGCCGCATTATTTTGCAGCACCTGTCACATGGGCAGAATTAGCCATTGCTCAGTATCCGTCCGTTGGGTAATTAGGAGGTTGCGCAGTCCTAGGAACGGAGAGCGAAGTGGAGAGTCAACTGGAGTTTCCGTCAGCTAGCACTAGGATCGCCATTGGAGCACAAGCTTCCACCCTTTTTCGACGCTGCTGGCTACCAGTTCACTTACAACTCCTTGGTAGTGTGAATTTCCTGATTAGGTCTTTCATACAAAGTGATTACTAGCCAAAAATTGTGCCTGATGTAGGTGTTATTCACGCGAGGGTTAACTACTGTATATATAATGATTCAGCTGCCCCTACCCATGTATTTTATGCAACCCGCAACGCCGTCTAAACACCCACACGAGATTTTCATATACTCTCGCTTGCTACGTGCAAACTATTAGTCCTACAGAAAAAATGAACAGTGGCCCTTTATAGGAAATTTAATGTAGTTTAATTTTTTACTGGGATAAGTTTTTTGTGGAAGCTAGGGTTTTATAGTTATTCAAGGAAAACGCGTTTGATGGCCACTTTAGTACAATTTTCTTGAATAATTTGAAAACTACGGCCTCTGGTGAAAATGTGTCGCAGTACAAGACTTACCTATATTAAACTTCCCATAAAATGGTCCTGTTAATTTTTTCTATAGCAGTAACAGTTTGCATGTTATGAGAGAGAGAATACGAAAATCTTTCAGGTGGTATTTGATGATGTTTCGGGTTGCATAAAACCAATAGACACGAGCAGCTGAATTATCCTGTATATTTTATTTAGTAATAAATGTTTTGAAATTTTCCTCTGAAGTGTCAGTCAAAAATTGTGTAAGCCACCTTGGTATAACTGGTATAATATTTTTCATATACGTAATACAGCAGTTTGATTAAATGCACGTTGTCCATCAATAAAATTAAAGAATTTGGAATGGAAGCTGTAGGAATATAACTAAAGTACATCGTAATTGCTTTTATTTGGACGTGAACTTGCCGTTGTGACAAGGTCTAAATTAATGGTCGTTATCTTTTACGAAGTTACTTAGGACCGTATTGTGAAGTATCAAAAATATAACAGCTAAGTGATAAAACAATGATATCTCATTCTGTTAATGATAATCTCAGCCACTTTCCTGGTGTCACTTATTAGTGACTTGAGACAATGGAGCATTCGTGGGTGGACTTCTGTTGGGACGCTTTTATGCGGTATCACGACTAGGCAGTAATCGATTTGTTGGCTGCCTCGGCCATTTTGTATCTTTCACACTTTGCACCAGAGAAGACAGCATCTTATACAACGTACGAAGGCTGTGGCAGGGTCGTATTGGACCAAGCACCTAACAGCAGTAACTCTGACCAATGATCACCGCATCTGCTGATGATTAAAGGTTTGAGTTACCTTGTAACAGAAACTGAAGTGGGTCACATCAGGAGTAGCAACACTGTGTCCCATAGTAGGAGTAAATCGCAGTCTCTGGTCGCCTCAAGCATTCAGTACAAATTTTCCCTGAAATTATTTTTACACTTCACTTCGCAGGTCTTTAGTTCCACAAATGGAATTATTTGTTAGCAAGTCGCACTGACCCCTTATCCTAAGCTGAAAAAACACACACTTAGCCTAAAACAGTATCTTTTACAAGCATTCTGGAGAATTAACTAGTTTGCCAGAATCTGCAAACTCCGTTTCTTGTTGGCTCGTAATATTTATAGCCTGTGGGCAGAGCTACGGATGCGCATTTTGGCTTACCCTCACGATGTCTGAAAACATGTGCATCCTTCTTCATAATTCTGATCTCATCCATAATCGCTACTTAAGCTGATGGTAGCATTTTTTTTGCATAGAAACAAATATTTATGGAGCCATTACTAAGTTTCTGTAACTCACAAACAGTAAATTGCTAGAACATAAAACTAACTACTACGTAAAAATATGTGTTCCAGCTGCTTCGTCTAAACGGTGCACTTTGGTCGCAAAATGCATGTGATGTTTCAATAGCGTGGCAAGCGAAAGAAGCTCGTTACTGTGAAAACGCCATACTTTCTCTGGGCTTGGCGTGGCGAGTGTCGTCGAGTGACTGCAGGTTTTTATCCTTGTGTTACTGAGCAAGCGAACCGTATGCCCGGTCAGAAACAGTCTCAGGACTGTTATTGCCATTTCCAATCCAAAGCAGAGCACAGTGCGAGTACGGGAAGTGACCATGGAAAAAGTTGCTACGGGCCGGCGCGGTGGATTGCTATTAATGGGATTAATGCTACCGAAGATGAGAAGAAAAAGGACTCGCAGCGCCAAAAGAAAAGGTGGCGGAACGTGCAAGTAAAATGTTGACAAGCAAGACTTAACCACTTTAGTGAAAGCTAATATCGCATCTTGACCACAAATATTTACTTCATTTTTCGTTAGGAGTTTCTGCATTTTGCCATTATGTGAGGGCAAGAACACTGTTGATACAAAGTACTCTTCCCAAGTATTGGAATTAAGGGGGTAAAGTTATGGAAACGCCCCAAACACAAGACATTTTCATGCCTAATACCGCACAGCTAAACTTCTGTCGTTCGAAGCAGTTTCCAGTAAATACGGTTTAAAGGGAATCTAATACCATGCTTCCTGCAAAATAGTGGCAAGTTAGGTAACGATGACTGAGGTGCATAGCGTTCACGCTACCTTCTATCCAAAACAGTTCACAAAGACTCAGTACTGTGAGATCTGGTGACTGAGGTGGCCAGGGAGTTGTGAAAATTCATCTTTGTGTTCACATAACCAGTTGAAAATGATGCAAGCTGTATGAACATGGCTCCTGGCATCTTGAAACACAGCATGAACACTGCAGAACAAACACTGCGCCAGAGAATTGATTTTATCAGCCAAAAGGTCACATAATCGCTTGCAGTAATGTGATCTTGCAGAGTAACCTTGTGCAAATGGAATACCACGAGACTGTTGTCTACATCTGCATCTACATGGTTACTCTGCAAATCATATTTAAGTGCCTGACAGAGGGTTCATAGAACCACCTTCAAAATTCTCTATTATTCCAATCTCGTATAGCGCGCGGGATGAATGAACACCTATATCTTTTCGTATGAGCTCTGATTTTCCTTATTTTATCTTTGTGATCGTTCCTCCCTATGTAAGTCGGTGCCAACAAAATATTATCGCATTCGGAGGATAAAGTTGGTAATTGGAATTTCGTGAGAAGATTCCGTCGCAACGAAAAACGCCTTTCTATTAATGGTGTCCATCCCAAATCCTGTATCATTTCTGTGACACTCTCTCCCATATTTCGCGATAATACAAAACGTGTTACCTTTCTTTGAACTTTTTCGATGTACTCCATCAGTCCTACCTGGTAAGGAGCCCACACCGCGCAGCAGTATTCTAAAAAGAGGACAGACAAGCATAGTGCAGGCAGTCTCCTTAGTAGGTCTGTTACATTTTCTAAGTCTGCTGCCAATAAAACACAGCCTTTGGTTAGCCTTCCCCACAACATTTTCTATGTGTTCCTTCCAATTTAAATTGTTCGTAATTATAATTCCTAGGTATTTAGTTGAATTTACGGCTTTTAGATTAGACTGATTTATCGTGTAACCGAAGTTAACGCGTTCTTTTTAGCACTCACGTAGATGATCTCGCACTTTTCGTTATTTAAGGTTAACTGCCACTTTACGCATCATTTCGATGTTTCTTCTAAATCGTTTTGCAGTTTGTTTTGATCTTCTGATGACTTTATTAGTCGATAAACGACGGCGTCATCTGCAAACAACCGAAGACGGCTGCTCATATTGTCTCTCAAATCGTCTATATAGATAAGGAACAGCGAAGGGCCTATAACACTACCTTGGGGAACGCCTGAAATCACTTCTGTTTTACTGGATGACTTTCCGTCAATTACTACGAACTGTGACCCATTCCAGTCACATAACTGAGACGATATTCCAAATCATCACCGAAGCCCCGCCATGTTTCAGTGTTGGGATAAAAACTCGTTCTGACCCATCGTGAAACAAGATTCAATCGATCACATGACTTCCTGAAGAGGGGTTTTGGAATTCCCTCTTATCCTGCAGATGCCTGTTTTTGGAGCTCCCTCCATGTTGTTTTGGTGCTGTCTGAGTTCGAGAGTGCGACATTCAGTTCTGCAGTGACCTTCGCACCTGTCATCCTTACACTTTTCATCACAACCCCATTTAATGAACGTCTTCCATTGTCACTCAACACACACTTTCGTTCTCGTTGTGGCTTAGCGGACGATGTTGTTCCGCTTTCCTTGTACTTGGTAAAGTCTTCGATACGGTGCCTTTTGAAACACTCAAGACTTCGGCTACCCTGGTTACGAGTGCACCTGCCGTAAGAGACCCAACAATTTACCATGTACAGATTCACGTATGTCAGACATAATACATTCACAACTACACGGAATACTGTTCTGACCTCGACTGAAGCTTGCAATGTATTGAGGACATCTCACAGGTGCCAATCGTATCAAATACTAGAGTCCAAGCTGCAGGCTTGGGTAACATATGCATTTACAAGCGCGCGCTGAAAAGTAAAGCCTGCGAATTTTTTATGGGAAACCTCTTAAAGCTTTTTAGGTGAAACAAACGTTATCAACATCCTGCACCTTTATTACTCATGTGTACGTATTTATTTCTTAACATAGTCAGCCTTGCAATGAACACATTTCCCCAACGAGAGACTAATTTGTTGATACCGTCACTATAGAATGTTTGAGTTGGTTGATGGAAGCACAACTACACTTCTGTTTGCAACGGTTTGTCATTATAATATTGGCGTCCTCGAACTTGTTCTTTAAGTTCCGGAAAGAGATGAAAATCGGATGGAGCCAAGTCAAGAATGTATGGGTGATGATCGATAACAATGAGGCCAATGAGTATTGTCATGCTGAATGAGAGGGTGCTGCATTTGTGGGTGAAATCTTGAAATTCCAAATTCGATTATAGTACGCTGCTTCTCATCCACCAACATAGTTACGTCATATACCACCATGTTACACGCTACAATTCGGAGCCCCTGAAATTTGTTTCTATAAAGAAAACTCTTTGGCCTCAATCATTGACTTAAACGTTTACGAGACAAAAATAGGAATTTTCTGTATTCTTGCAAGCGACGTTGCTGTACGCACTCAAAACCTATTCGTGTGAGTGAAGCACAACAGACATTATATTCTGTGCAAGAGAACTTTAACAAAACTGCATATAGCACCAAAAGTCTTTTTGTACTCAACTGAAATCTATAAAAGACTTTTGTTTCACTTGCATGGTCGGCTATATGAACTGAAATAAAATCATTTTATGGAAGATTTTGAGGAGCGGGCACTCGAATCAGCCGTTTTAAAACCACCGGTTTGACGGTACGTTGATGATGCATTTATAGTTTGGTGTCATGGTTTGGACAGCTTCCAAAAATTCCTTCACCATCTCAAACGCATACATAAAAACAAAAAATTTGCTATGGAGGTAGAGAAAGAAGGCTGTTTTCTGTTTTTAGATGTCTTGGTCCGACGTAAGAGCGATGACACACTTGCAGCTCCGGTGTTCCGTTAGCATACTATAGAGGCCTCTACTTATGTGCTACTAGTTGTCACCATCCGGCACAAACAATGATCATGCCGACCTTTGATTCACCGAAGCCATACCATCTCATATGCCGATAACCTTCTAACGGAACTGGAACTCCTCCAAACTGTGTTCCCGGAAAACGGATGTTCGTCTCAACAGATACAGAGAACTTTACAAACGTATAAACGGTGGAACAAGGAAGAAGATGAGTCATTAAAATCGACAGATTAACTGCCATATAGTGGAAAATTTTCGCGAAAACAGGCAGAGTACCAGGGATATATAAGATTAAACTGATATTTCGTCCTCCATCAAAAATGTCGGAGCTTCTCTCGTCTATCAAAGACGACTTAGATCTTCGCAAGGCAGCTGTTTACAGGATTCCATTTGCGTGCGGCAAATCTTGTATAGGGCAAACGACGGGCACTGTTCAGTAGCGAATAGTGGAATCTCACAGGTCTGCGACGCCTCTTTCGAGCCAACAGATGCGTTACTGCTAAACACTGTATTTCTACCCGACATTTAATGAAATGCAACCGAACAAAAATTATGGGTGATACTTGAAATTTCTGGAACTGCATTCTCAATGGACCTGTGAATATACGACTGTCTTAGGCAGTGGTTCCTAGTCAGATACTGCATGGAATATTGTCGTATAAAAAGTTCATGCTCTGCGTGGTCAGCGTTGTTATGCGATTTTACCACGCCAAAATTTATCTCATATTGGCTAGGCGATCTTTTACCACCGATGCTGTTCCGAGCAGCGCAGAAGCGCCAGCACTGTCTTAAATTGCCACAAATTGCGTGGAAGGAGTGTAAAACGGTTTAGGTGTGATGTGAGTATTATGTGGTTTAGGCTTTCCAAGGTAGCTTTTTGTCACACGCGTGAGTGCTATCCAGTCACATACGGACTGAACAAAGCTGGTTTAGCCATACACAACAACATAACCATATTGTTGCGCCACAGCTCTTCATATCTCGGCAGAAGAACCGCGTGACCGACTTAGCAACAGACGTCATTGCAGACTGATGCAAGAAATCCCAGGATAGGGACCGGTTAGGTGTTTTGTGTAAGAGGCCGTAAGTGGTTTATGCTGAGATAACAGAAACCGCTATTGAAAGGCGAACCTCCTACGCCGACTTGGAGCAACCAGGGCTGTGAAATTATTGACACAATGGAAAGACTGAGGTAGTGACGTCATTGTTCACCAATGGCCTCCTATTTTGCCTCATTTCCGTTGTGACTTAGGAGCGAGAAGGACCGCCGTTTCAGAAACAATGACGTGCCGAATTCGTATGAATACTACACTCCTGGAAATGGAAAAAAGAACACAATGGCACCGGTGTGTCAGACCCACCATACTTGCTCCGGACACTGCGAGAGGGCTGTACAAGCAATGATCACACGCACTTCTCAGCGGACACACCAGGAACCGCGGTGTTGGCCGTCGAATGGCGCTAGCTGCACAGCATTTGTGCCCGTCGACCTGGGACCGGACCGCAGTGACGCACGGATGCACGCCAAGACCGTAGGATCCTACGCAGTGCCGTAGGGGACCGCACCGCCACTTCCCAGCAAATTAGGGACACTGTTGCTCCTGGGGTATCGGCGAGGACCATTCGCAACCGTCTCCATGAAGCTGGGCTACGGTCCCGCACACCGTTAGGCCGTCTTCCGCTCACGCCCCAACATCGTGCAGCCCGCCTCCAGTGGTGTCGCGACAGGCGTGAATGGAGGGACGAATGGAGACGTGTCGTCTTCAGCGATGAGACTCGCTTCTGCCTTGGTGCCAATGATGGTCGTATGCGTGTTTGGCGCCGTGCAGGTGAGCGCCACAATCAGGACTGCATACGACCGAGGCACACAGGGCCAACACCCGGCATCATGGTGTGGGGAGCGATCTCCTACACTGGCCGTACACCTCTGGTGATCGTCGAGTGGACACTGAATAGTGCACGGTACATCCAAACCGTCATCGAACCCATCGTTCTACCATTCCTAGACCGGCAAGGGAACTTGCTGTTCCAACAGGACAATGCACGTCCGCATGTATCCCGTGCCACCCAACGTGCTCTAGAAGGTGTAAGTCAACTACCCTGGCCAGCAAGATCTCCGGATCTGTCCCCCATTGAGCATGTTTGGGAATGGATGAAGCGTCGTCTCACGCGGTCTGCACGTCCAGCACGAACGCTGGTCCAACTGAGGCGCTAGGTGGAAATGGCATGGCAAGCCGTTCCACAGGACTACATCCAGCATCTCTACGATCGTCTCCATGGGAGAATAGTAGCCTGCATTGCAGCGGAAGGTGGATATACACTGTACTAGTGCCGACATTGTGCATGCTCTGTTGCCTGTGTCTATGTGCGTGTGGTTGTGTCAGTGTGATCATGTGATGTATCTGACCCCAGGAATGTGTCAATAAAGTTTCCCCTTCCTGGGACAATGAATTCACGGTGTTCTTATTTCAATTTCCAGGAGTGTATTCATTTTAGACAGGCATACCAGTCACTGCCAGCAGCCAGCTACGTCCAGTAAAGAGCCAACAAGCTGCCCGCGCTGAGTCAGAATGTTAACTTGGTGTTTTCCAGCTGATAGGCCGACTTGATGGCTAACGACGAAGGGTGTAGAATAAGTACAGCAACACATTTTTATCTCAGCGAGTTTCGGCTGCAAAAATGGGAAACCGTTGTGGGACATCTTTGAGTATTTCTACTTCAACCCCTATAGTTATAAGAAGTTCTGACTGGTGGAGGCGTTAAAGGTACCCTTCGAAATGGGGTCTGTAACAGAGGTGCATTCCAAGGAGAGAGCTGACACTGAGTTTCTTTAGGCAGAAAAGCAGCGCATCACAGAGATTCATAGGCGCTTGCAGGACATCTACAGAGACATGGAAGTGAACAAAAGCACTGTGAGTCTTTGTGTGAGTCGCCTCAATGGAACAAGGTCGCGCAAATCTGTCCGATATCCCGCGAGCTGGCCGGCCGCGCACAACTGTGACTTCTGCAAAGTTGCAACGTGCGGACACTCTCATTCAGGGTGATCGACGGATGACAAACATCTCGCTGCCCAACTGTACGTTTCTGTTGATAGTGCTAACGCAGTCCCCCACCAGTTGCGTTCCTTGCCACCTGACAGAAGAGCAAAAAGAGCAACGAAGGGCCACTTGTGCGAAACTGTTTGCGCGTTACGATGCTGATCGTGAAATTTTCTGTCGAACATCGTCACAGGCGATGAAACGTGGGTTCATCACTTCGAACCGGAAACAAAACGGCAATCTATGAAGTGGCGCCACACCACCTCTCGTTAGAAGAAAAAAATTCAAAGCCACACTGTCAGACGGTCTTCTGGGACTCTGAAGGGATTATTCTGTTTGATATCCTCCCTCATGGTGAACGATCAAGTCTGAATTATATTGTGCTACCCTGAGGAATCTGAAGAAACGACCAGAAAAATGCAAATGAACTCCTCCTTCTCCACGACAAGCAAGATCTCACACAGCTCTGCACACCCAAGAGGAGCTCACAAAACTTTATTGGATCATTCTTTTCCATCCACCCTACACTCCGGATCTCGCACTTTCCGACTGCCTTCTGTTTGGCCCAATGAAGCGCGAACTCTGCGGGAAGCAGAACCTGGATGATAGGGAGGTTATTGACGTAGCAAGACGTTGTTCTGACCGCGACTAGTAGTGTGGTACCATGCGAGCACACAGGCCTCCCAGTAGAGCGGCGTAAGGCCGTTGCATTGAACCGAGATTATGTTGAAAAATAGGGATTTGTAGCCAGAAGAATGGGGAATAATATGCTGAATAAAACCAATCGGCTTTCAGAAAAAAATGTATTGCATCAGTTATTAAACGTTCCTCGTACCATCCACTGCAGGCTGCAACGCAGTTCGTGCCTGAGCCATCTAACTGCACAGCCGTAATTGCCAGTGCGGGAAAAACTCTGTTGCTGTCTGTCATCTACTGTATGAACGCACGGCACCACTGAGACCCTCTGCTGTCCACACTGGGTCCACAGTTTTGATTCTGCACCCTCTTGTACGTACCCCATTGAGCTGCAGATTCATACCAGTCGGTGCGGCTGCCTACGCAGGCTGACACTTGCCATTCAGCTGCGGACCTGACTCAGCACCATACCAACTTGGTGCTGGTGGCATAGCCTCACCCAGCCGCCGCCCGCTGTGCAGGGCGATGTTGCCTGCTGGCTGTGACGAAGCGCCACTTGCTTGTCCAAGATTGCTGATTCGTCGACCAAGCCCGGCTTGTGCCTTGGGGGTGTCTACTGTGCCTAGCACCGTGTCCAATGTATTTTAGCATGGAATACGAGATTATATCTAACTGCTGTTTTTATGATGGAACGTTGGGCAGTCACCTTGTACCTACTAAACATACCACTGCAGCCACACATAGGCTGGTGACTTGCAACCCTTCCTGACCACAATTGGTCTCCAGACGCATCTGCTCCAAACGGATGTGCGACAGATGTTATATTTATTTTGTAATATTTAACTGATATGTGTCATAACTTGCAGTATACCCTTTCAATGTAATTTCATATTGAAGATTTATCACAAACAGCGTACCCCTATCATTAAACACCAGTTAATCACGCATCAACGATATAAGCCTTCGAGGAACACCATGATTTTTAAGGAAAAAGGCGGAAAACATAAGACTACAGCCCGTCATAATGTGAAATGTTTTGGATTACTGTGCCGAAGTATGTGCGTTAGTAAGTTCGCGTCCTGACACTATTTATTTTATCTTAGCATTGTTAACACATTCTGGGAATTTCTTATGAGTGTTATAAAGCATGTTCAGCAATATTCGATGTTATTTATGCTACCATACGATTAGAAAACAAAGAATGAAATATATGTTTGGCTGTTTATTTACCAATATGTGGTGATTTCCGAGTATGTGGTCAGGCAGGAACCTAAGAGGACAGCTTAAACTGCTGAGAGTGTAGCTGTGATAATCTTGTATATTCTTCGTTGCCACAAATATTTAGTTGTTTCAGAAGAAGGGAGAGCAGGCTTTGCGCATGTTCAAGGTGAGATGCTTCTTGCGTCACTTCAGTTTGGAGCCGATGTGTGTTATCGATTTAACTTCTTATCTAGCAGCCCCCATCTAGCCAACAGAGAAAAGATAAAATTGCCCTCAGCCCTAAAGGTGGTTTGAAAACTGCAGTGGTTTACTACGCATGGTGATATTGAAGGTGGTATGTCCTTTTGCTTTTGTAAGACGGTATGAATCACATTATTAAACGTTTAACGGAGTTGAAAGGTGAGTGATCTTCAGCCCAAAGACTAGTTTGATACAGCTCTGTACTGTGCTCGCCTCTTCATCTCCAAATAAATGCTTCAGCCTACTACATCCATTTGAACTGCTTACTCTATTCAAGCCTTGGTACCCCTACAATTATTATCCATCCCATTTCCTTCCATTACCGAACTCAGGATTCTTTGGTGTTTCGTGGTTTATCACATCAAGCGATGCCTTTTTTGTCTGGCAATGCCATAAATATCTTTTTTCCCAATTGTATTCAATATAATTTCATTAGTTGTTCCTCTACCCATTTAATTGTCAACGTTCATCTCTGGCACCACGCTCGAAATGCATCTCTTCTCTTTTTGTCAGTACTTATTGTCCACATTTCACTTCCGTACAAGATTACACGCTATGGATGTTCATTCAGAATATAATTTCTAACACTTAAGTGTATTTTCGATGCTGAAAACTTTCTCTTCATTTGAAACGCTTTTTTTGCCATTGCCAGTCTACAATTTATATACTCTCTACTTCGGCCATCATGATCTATTTTACTAGTCAAGTAGCAAAAATCATATACTGCTTTCACTGTATCATTTTACAATCAAATTCTGTCACCATCGCCTAATTTAATTCATCTTCATTCCATTCCCTTGTTTTATCTTCGTTGATGTTCATGTTATAATCTATTTTCAGGACACTATACATCCTGTTCAGCTGCTCTTCAAAGTCCTCTGGGAGAGTTACAATGACGACGAAAAATCCCAAAGTTTTTATTTCTTTTCTCTGAACGTTTCCTTCGCGGCTTGCTCAATGTACAGATATAATGACATCAAGGGGAGACTACATCAATGTCTCACTCCTTTTTTAATTACTGTTCTCCTTTCATGCCCCTCGACTATGATAACTGCATTCTAGTTTGTGTTTTTGTAGGTAATTTTTGCCCCTGTAATTTTCCGCCTGCGACCTTCATTATGCCAGTAGCAAACTCCGTTGTTGAGCTAAGATTGCGCTTTGATGGAGAGATTTTCTCTAGTCAGTGGTCTTAATGATAAAATTGGTTGAATGTGCAAAATGCAGAAGATATTTTCTCCAGACCTCGCAGTAGAACACTTAAAACTTTCTGCGTTCTTCTCATTGCTTCAAAAAGTGTTCCGTTCATGCGACAATTTTCAAAGCCAGCTTTACACTGCAGTTTCTCCGTGCGCTTTCAAAACAATGTGTCGTGTCTGTGCCTTGAGGGGTGAAAGTGGTGTGCTTTGGCGGCGACAAAGTATCAGATATCGTCATATGTTGACTGTTAAATATTTCAGGCCGAGCAGCAGGCGATACGAGAGCTAAAAATACTCGCCATAGGCCACGGTTTCGGCCGTGGGGCAGTGTGGTTTGCGTGCCTTCTGGTTTGCGTCCTAACCGATGCGGCATAATGAAGTCACGCAGCCCGGATCGCCGCACCTGTTGGTCGATTCCCTGCTCAGCGGATCACACCTCGAACGCCGCTCCTGTCACGCAGCCTGACAACCCGCCGACAAAGAGTGGGCCGTTATTGGTTCCGGCGGACACGGAGGCGTGACCCTACTACGAGGCTCCCACAGCAAACACCAGTGTCCTGATACAGCCGCAGTGGAGCTGCTGTCTGCAAGTGGATCTTGTTCCAAAGCTCTCACCGGTTTATACCAAGCAAGACTTTCAATGTGGCGTCACGATATTAGCAATATATCACTTTTTTTGGTGCGTGCCACTTTTAGGCCAGCTGAATATTTACATTTTTCGACTCTAACCAAACTTCTTTCACTGTGTCTGAAATCCATTGCATATCTTTCGAAAATTTAGTTACACTTGTTATTTCTAATGGACATACAACGGGAATTTTTTATTTTTAGGAATAGCTACATCAGAATGCTTTTTGTTTTGTGTTCAGTCCAAGAATTTTTTAATCCAGTTCTCCTCGTTAATCTGTCCCGTGCATACCTACTGCAGTATACGTCAATAGAACGTCTTGCTGCATTCAAGCTTTGGTCCCCATCTGTAACTTTATACTTTACCTACCAAATTGACTAGTCCGTTGAAATCAAGAGTAGAGATCACAATAACGTTTGTTTATTTACCGGTTCGGCTTATGTTAAAGTCAACCTCGGAATTTTTGGACCCCCTATGGCTGGTACTGGCGGCTCCCCGGTTTTTCATTTCAGGTGAAAAACCTAGGGCCGGTCGCTGTGGCCGAGCGGTTCTAGGCGCTTTAGTCCAGAATCGCTCTGCTGTTACGGTCGCAGATTCGAATCTTGTCTCGGGCATGGATGTGTGTGATGTCCTTAGGTTAGTTAGGTTTCAGTAGTTCTAAGTCTAGGGGACTGATGACCTCAGATGTTAGGTCCCATAGTGCTTAGAGCCATTTGAACCATTTTTGGAAAACGCCAGTACCAGCCATAGGGGGCCAAAAAATTCTGAGGATGTCTTTAACGTAAGTCTTACCGGTAAATAAACAAACGTTATTGTAATTTCTTCTGTTGATTTTCACCTAAGTATAGCACCAGATCGCTGCACTCCATAGGTAGTGTTGTCTAAGTTTATTAACTATTTAATGATGCTTCAGGATTCGTCGCATCAACGTATCCCTTCTTTTAGTCAAGTTGTGCCATAAAGTTTGTTGATATACCCTGCTTACAAAAGCAATTATTTAGTGCTTTAATTATTTATTTTATTTGATAACGCTGCGCTTGCATAATAGTAGAGAACAGTGGTGCAGCAGCACAAAACTAATTAAAGTTCCTCGTTGTTCTGTCAAAAGGAGATTTTTGTTGAAGCTCGTTGCATATAAAATCGAGACGTCTAAGCTACACCTGTTGTCGCCATTCAAGAAGCAACCTGCAGCAACATCACAACTAGACAAGAGCGAGTATTACAAGTTCAGAAACTTTTATTCTGTGTTATTTTCTGTGCTGTTTATCATCCACGATCCACATCCACCCAATCTTAAAACATCTTTTCAAGAAAGCGGCCATTAGGTTGAACACAACTCGTCACAAATACTTTCAGAGAAGATTTAAATTCCAGTCTACATTGTCAAAAACTTGCTGTAAATCTACAAAAGCCACAAAAGTAGGTTTGCATTTCTTTACCCTACCTCGTAATATAAATCGTAGTGTCAGAATTGAGTCACGTGTTTCAACATTTCTCCGGCATCCAAACTAATCTTCCCTGGGGTCCGAAAATAAATCGTATCAGTAATTTGCAACCACGACTTATTAAACTAATAGTTCGGTAATATTCACACCTGCTTTCCTTGGAATAGGAATTATTACATTTTTTTTTGAAGTCTGGTGGTGTTTCACCTGTCTCATAAAATAATGGGAACGAAAGGCTATGTACAAGCTGCAAAAGGATCGGACAGCAGTTCTAAGAATAGGGGGTCACGAAAGAAAAAGCAATGAAGGACGATTGGTGTTTAGCGTCCCGTCGACAACGAGGTCAGCAGAGACATAGCAGGAGTTCAGATTGTTTGAAGGATGGCGCAGAAAATTGGCAGTGCCCTTTCAAAGAAACCATCCCAGCATTTACCTTATGGGTTCTAAAATGCATAACTTACGAACTATGAGCACTTGTTGAGTACGAAATTCGAGAAATCACAGAAAATCTAAATTAGGATGGCCGGATGAGTATTCGAACTCTCGTTCTCCCGAATGCAAGTTCAGAAATGAAAGAGGGCCAGCAGCCGGGAAGATAATAAGACACAGCTGCAGTCTATTGCTCATGGCACTGAATGTGTATTTCTAGAGAGCAGTAATGGACGTTAAGGTGAAATCTGAAAAAGTAATTACAGTTAACTAAGGAAAAACAAAATCTTTTGAGGTTTGTTGATGATAGATACTGTAATTCAAGCAGAGACGGAAAAGCACCTGACAGATCAATTGAACTGAATGGATAATGTGAAAAGACGGTATGAAGGGACATAAGTCGGCTGATGCTTCGGGAATCAGATAATGGTATGAAACACCAAAACTAATACACGAGTTTTACTGTGTGGGCAACAATACAAATTACGGTAGCAGAAGCAAAGAGGATAACAAAATGAAGACCGGCAATAGCAAGAAAATCTTTTCTGAAGAAGAGAAATATTTTAATACTGAAGTCAATTTCAAGTGTTAGGAAGTGTAGCCTTATACGGAAGTGAAGCGGGGAAGAAAAGTGGTACAGGCAAGAAGATTTTTGAAGTGCCCCAGCTAGACTCGCCCCCCCCCCCCCCCCCCCCCACCCCTCCGTTCTCAACCAGTGCGGATATTCATGACTTTGTATTCTCCTGAAGGTCTAGGTAGGCAAAGTTTAAAATTGGTTTGGGTTTCTATCACTCTGTAGCAGAGCGTGCACGTGGCCCACTTCGCTTGTTAGTTGTCATCGGCCGTTACGTATTTTGACAGTGCTACAATTTTCGTTATTTCTCCTAGATACCGGCACTTTGACCTTTCGACTTGTACAGGGTGTCCCAGGCGGAATACTGAATATTCAGGGGTATGACAAGAGCGATCATTCGAATTAAAAAAGTCTAGTAAACATAGGCTTTAAAATGCATAACTTATTAGCTACGAGTACTTGTTCCGTAGAAGAGATGTGTTTCACAATAGTGAACCAGTGCTCATAGCCTTTGACTTTTTTCTGGTTTTGGCCCACCTCTCAGAACATGGAAAGCAAAGAGCTTGCAGTAGAAGAGATTTGTTTCCAGTATCGAAGATGAACAAGTGCTTATAGCTCTTAATGTATGCATTTTAGAGTCCATGTTTACTTGACGGTTTTGCTTTCGAATGATCGTTTCTGTCATAACAGTGAATATTGACCATTCCTTCTGGGACATATTGTATATATTCTTAATAGGTAAGATTTAAGGTTAATGATTATAGTTTGTACACGCTCCTGTTCGCCTCGAATTCTTTAGGAGATTCCGGACGATAATGAGTCAGGTTGGCCACAGAAAGTGAAGTCCATCTAAAATGACTAAAGCTGTAGATACAGTTTGAAAAAAGAAGGCGAGATGGAACAACGCCAGTAAAGAGTTTAATATTTCTAAAACAACATATATACTTGAGAAAACATGAAAAACAAAAAGAGCCAGTGCAACAATTTCGGGTGAAGATCTTGAAGAAGACTGATTCATTGTTGCCTTGCAGTAGAAGCTGTTTTTGGGGCTAGCACGTGATAACTTACGAAGAAAGGCCTTCAAAAGTGGATTAGTCATTTTCTTAAGTGACACGAAACTATGTCACCAAAAAGGAGGCCTACTGAAAAATCCTATAACAGCGCTCTTGGTTCAGTAAAGAAAACGCGAATAAATTTCGTAGCTTCTGGAAGATGTATATGAGAAATGTAAAATCACTCCTGGGAGAATTTACAGCGTTGATGGGAATGTCATTACTGCGGCACAATTTCAAGCGAGAAAAGTGTTTTGCCGGAAGGGTAAAAAGCTGGTAGGTACCTTGACACCAGCGAATGGGAGCCTTTGTAACAAGTGTTCCTCGTAAGAGTGCTACTGTCCCATTAGGGCGTCCTTTAGTGATCTAGGGAACAATTGAAAACAGGATTCCAGCACGAATATCTTTTGGAGTGCAAACTTCTGTGTGAATCCAAACCAGCTGCCCTACTCAATGATTCCAATCCTACAAAGGACGGACCGCAAATTGTTTGACCTAAATCAGTCAACATCTTCGGTAGGTCTGGCTGTTTCTCTCCCATCAGCTAAATTTGAGGATATTCACGATTTCACATTTTCTAAGACGAGTCCAATTTATTTCTTTCCCGTTCCAAAATGCAGAAAGAGGATCTCGAATAGTGGACAAAAAGCATGCTGGCCAACAGTCATCGCATCAGCGCCTTCTAAAACCGAATTAGTGTTAGCTCTAAAGCCGGCCTCGGTGGCCATGCGGTTCTAGGCGCTTCAGTCTGGAACCGCACGACTGCTACGGTCGCAGGTTCGAATCCTGCCTCGGGCATGGTTGTGTGTTATGTACTTAGGTTAGTTAGGTTTAAGTAGTTCTAAGTTCTAGGGGACTGATGACCTCCGATGTTAAGTCCCATAGTCCTCAGAGCCATTTTGTTAGCTCTAAAAGCTTAAGAAGCCACGAAAACTGAAGACAAAACAAGGGATCGTGTTCCACGATGCAGATGTAATCACGGCTGGAGATGCGGTTCAGCAGCAAGATCTTTCAGGGAACGGTAGAGCACTCGTGAAAAAGTCGAAGTTTTGAGAAAAATGTCGAAATTTTAGTTCTGACGATGAAAACTGCGTTTCCTCTGGAACGACTGTACGTTAACTCCTCCCTTGAGTTTCGCAGTCCAAACAGTATGATGCTATATGCATGACTTGGTGGCAGAAAGTTTTTGGAGTGTAGGCTGCGCATGTTTATGGATGGGAGCGATCCGTTGGTTTAATGAAAAGAAACCTTTTTGAAATCAAGTTCGCTAAATATTATTTCTTTCACAATGACTAGTTTCAACAGAAGCTTGCTGTTATCATCTGATAACGAGCACACATATCAGTCATAGGACTGTTCCCGCTATGAGACTGATATGTACGCACTTTCAATTTCCGAAGTTGGGATGATGATGGCAAGCTTCCTTCGATATCGGGATCGTGTAATAAACAATATTTACCGATCTTGGTTTCAGAAGGAATTTCTTCTCGTTAATTCTTGGAGTATTATAATGCGGGGCTTAAGCCATGGGATCGCTGAAGGCCGACGTGTATTACACCGGGACTTAAAACGACGCACATTTTTGCCGCTAAACGATATAATTGGTGACGTAAGGGAGGGGGCATTCAGCCACCAGTCGTCGGTGACATTGCCAAAACCCATATAACAATGCCGACCTCATTGAGAAACAGGAACAGACAAGGAAGAAGAAGAAAACAGAAAAATAAACCCATATGCTGAAATACATAGAAAAGAAAAATCTAAAAGACTGTCCTGATGGAACAGGAGTATATCATAAACGAAGTAGAATGAGATTTTCACTCTGCAGCGGAGTGTGCGCTGACATGAAACTTCCTGGCAGATTAAAACTGTGTGCCGGACCGAGACTCGAACTCGGGACCTTTGCCTATCGCGGGCAAGTGCTCTACCAACTTTAAAAAAAAAAAATCGCATTTTATTCGCTTTCGTTCGTTGCATCTGCTCGGGGCGGACGTCGTAAGACATCCGTTTTAAGTTCGTTGTTGATCGATTAACTCAGTTTTTTTTTTATTACAGAGGGCTGCTAACCCTCTGACCGAACACATTGAGCTACCGTGCCGGCTATTTCGCAGGAAAGCTTCTGTAAAGTTTGGAAGGTAGGAGACGAGGTACTGGCAGAAGTAAAGCTGTGAGGACAGGGCGTGAGTCATGTTTGGGTAGCTCAGTTGGTAGAGCACTTCCCCGCGAAAAGCAAACATCCCGAGTTCGAGTCTCGGCCCGGCACACAGTTTTAATCTGCCAGGTAGTTTCATAAGTGAAGTATGTTGCAACTGAGAATAGTCTATGTTAAAGATACTCGCTGATCAGCTAGAACATTATGACCATCGACCTACTATCTACATAAACCCGCCCAGGCGATAGCAGCGTCATTTGTTGAGGAATGATCGCTAGTTAGACACGCACGGTGCATGTGGTATCAGAGAGCGTGCTGTCCGTGTGTAGAATGGAGAAGGCTCAAATGTTCAAATGTGTGTGAAATCTTATGGGACTTAACAGCTAAGGTGATCAGTCCCTAAGCTTACGCACTACTTAATCTAAATTACCCTAAGAATAAACACACACACCCATGCCCGATGGAGGACTCGAACCTCCACGGGGACCAGCCGCACAGTCCATGACTGTAGCGCCTCACACCGCTTGGCTAATCCCGCACGGCCAATGGAGAAGGCGCGCGATCTATCTGAGCCTGACCGACGATTGACTGTGATGACCCGGATTCTTGGCACGAGCATTTCGGAAACTGCATGACTTGTAGGGTGTACGAGGACTGATATGGTGAGTATCTTAAACACATGGCAAAACAAAGGTAAAACCACGTCCAGACGTCGTGGAGTTTGGCGGCCACCCCTCATTACAAATTTAGGACATAGTAGGCTGGACAGTCGGCGAACTATGGTGGAGCTAAAATCAGACTTTAATGCTGGACGGAGTAAAAGTACGTCTGAACACGCAGTGGACCGAACACTAACAATGACCCTCTGCAGTCGACAACCTGTGCAAATGCCAATGTTAACACCACGACATCGTCAACTACGACTGAAATGGGGAAGTGACCATCGCCACTGGATGTTGGCGCAGTGACAGAGCGTTACAGGGCCTGATGAATCTTGATACGTTCTTCATCTTCCCATAGCGAGGGCACGTATCCGTCGTCTTCCAGGGGAGCAGCTCCTTGACACCCGTACTGCGGGATGGAGAAAAGCTCTCAGCAGCTCCGTTATGGCCTGGTTAACATTCTCGTGGGCATCCAAGTGTCCAGTGGAGCTCGTACAAGGCTCCATAACAGCCAAGGAGTATCGTAAACTGGTTGCAGACTGCGTACACCCTTTCATGTCGATCAAGTTTACCGACGGCAGTGGAATTTTCCAACAAGATACTGCGCCATGTCAAAAGGACAGGAGTGTGGTATAGTGGTTCGAGGAACACACTGGCTAGTTCCAATTGATCTGCTGGCTTCCCAGTTCGCCACATCTCACCCCGATCAAACTCATTGGAATGTGATGGAACACGGCGTCTTAGCCCATTGCACCCTCCACTGAATTTATGGGAATTAGGTGATTTGTGTGTGCAGATGTGGTGCCAACTCCCTCGAGCGACCTACCGAGGTCTCATTGCTTCCATGGCTATGCGTTGCTGCTGTTATCCATGCCAAAGCGGGACATACCAGCTATTGGGTAAGGGGTCATAATGTTCTGGCTGATCAATGTAATACTTCGTAATGATTGTCTTTTAAGTTCTTCACCATAACTCATTCTCAGAAGGATGGGCTGAGCCGTCAACCGCCGCAATCGCAGTTCGCCGAAGATATAAGAGTCAAGCAGGGGATAGTCAGCTCATTATGCGACAGTGACAGCTGCAGGCAGAGGGAGCATGGTGTTCATACTGTCGATTCCTAACGCTATGGTGGGCACTTGCGCAGTGGCTCTGAAGCAAGAAAAAAAATGGTGAGGTACTACGCTTCTAAAGTTCACCACAGAAATAAACTGTGTGTGGAAAGGATGATGGCTGTTTATCGACAGCAGCATAACCAACAGTAAAGAGCTGTCAACCACACTAGCTTAAAATAAAACGCCAAAGAAACTGGTATAGGCATGCGTATTCAAACACAAAGATGTGTTAACACGCAGAATATGGCGCTGCCGTCGGCAACTGGCGCAGTTGTTAGATTGTTTACTGCTGCTGCATCGGCAGGTTATCGAGTTTGAACATGGTGTTATAGTCGGCGCACGAGCGATGGGACACAACATCTTCGAGGTAGCGATGAAGTGGGGATTTTTCCGTACGATCATTTCACGAGTGTACTGTGAATATCTGGAATCTGGTAAAACATCGAATATCCGACATCGCTGCTGCCGGAAGATGATCCTGCAAGAACGCGACCAACGACGACTGAAGAGAATCGTTCAGTTGGTGACAGAAGTTCAACCCTTAAGCAAATTGCTGCAGATTTAAATGCTGGGCCATCAACAAGTGTCAGCGTGCGAACAGTTCAATGAAACGTCATCGATATGGGCTTTCGGGACCGACGGCTCACTCATGTACCCTTGATGACTGCATAACACAAGGCTTTACGCCTGGCCTGGACTGTTGATGACTGGGAACATGTTGCCTGTTCGGACAAGTCTCGTTTCAAATTGTATTGAGAAGATGGACGTGTACGGGTATGGAGGCAACCTCATGAATCCATCGACCCTGCATGTCAGCAGGGGACTGTTCAAGCTGGTGGATGCTCTGTAAGGTGTGCAGCGTGTGCAGATGGGGTGATATGGGACGCCTGATACGTCTAGATACGACTCTGACAGGTTCCACGTACGTAAGCATCCTGTCTGATTACCTACATCCATTCATGTCCCTTGTGCATTTCGACGGATTTGGCAATTCTAGCAGGACAATGCGACATCCCACACGTCCAAAATTGCTACAGAGTGGTTTCAGGAACACTGTTCTGAGTTTAAACACTTCCGCTGGCCACCAAACTCCCAGGACATGAACATTATTGAGCATATCTGGAATGCCTTGCAACGTGCTATTCAGAAGAGATCTCCGACCCCTTGTACTCTTACAGATTTGTGGAAAGCCCTGCAGGATTCACGGTGTCAATTCCCTCCAGTACTACTTCAGACATTTTTCGAGCCCTTGTCTCGTCGTATTGCGGTACTTCTGCGTGCTCTCGAGGGCCCTACACGATATTAGGCAGGTGTACCACTTTCTTTGGCTCTTCGGTGTATGACAAAGTATGTTATGTAATCCATCCTTCTCTATGCTTATGAATTACGTTTAAGTCATTGTTAGTTACAAAAAAACTACAAAATGCTAACAGGAGTTTTTGTTTGTTGCATTGTCGAGGCGGATACTTGGCGTAGGCAAATGGATGTTTTGGGTGTGATTCGATGTTTTTCGAGCCGCTGGATTGCATTTTGTCCGAGTGGAGAGTCGTTTCCCGCTATATTGCCTGATAAGTTCTCAAAGAAAACGGGATTCAGTTACTTATCAGTGAAATGTACGGCAGTTAATAGGCCAAAATGTGATAATAGTGAGAACAAGTCACTAATGAGAATTTTAACTTGTCTGAGAATCATTAATCAATGTTCAGAGGTCAATGCAAGTCACGATTCAGCATTTCTGTCTGTTTCTCATAGGAACAGGTAATCACCAGCACAGACATTACGAAAATATTTAATTCCAATTTAACTGTACTAGAGATTGAATGATTTGTGCCACTGTTGGATGTAAAATCATTTTAGACGAACCTGAAACAAAAGTACTTCGGAAACATAGTGTTGTTATGATGCCTAAGTAGCAAGGATAGTTAACTTTGAACGTCGAATGCAAACTCAGTATAACGCAGAACTACACTTACGCTAGTACATGGGTTGTAGCACTTTAAGGTGTAACAATAGCATGGAGGAGATTCCATGGTCGATGCAAAAGTGAGAAATCAATAACGAAACTACATATTGTTCAAGATCTGGAATAGGAAATGAAGTGTTTCGAAAACTAGCTCTCGCAAAATCTCTCGGCCCTGTGGGTGCCGGTATCGTGCGAGGAAGCGCGTGATGGGCTGAGCAGTTAGCCACTGTGCTCTACAGCTGGCACGGCCGAGACTCGGCGAGAGTCGCGGGATCGATGCCCCGGAGAACGCCTGCGACCGAGATTGCCGGCGGCGAGCATCGGCCCAATTACATTCATTCGCCACGGGTCACGCGAAACCAGCGCGTCGCGGCGCCACGCGAACCGCAGTGTTGGAATCAGACCGCCTAATGAAGCAGAGTCCGTAAGGAGCCCCGTGCCCGCAGCCGATGGCTGCAGGTGCGTTTCTGTTAGGCGACGCAGTGCGTACGTAGTACAGATGGGAAACTGCTTTTGCACTGCTGTCACTAGTACGCAGTAGTGCCATCTGTTCGAAACAGGAGCTTACAACCACTATTAGTCTTGTATACGCCCACATGCTTCGGGATGATCGGTCTCGGTCGTATGTTCTCCGCTATATGACACAATCGCGCTCAAAAGTGTTCATCAGGGAAGGGAGTATTGCCAGCAGTGCACCACGGTAATGTGATAGGACCGCTCTCGTTCTCTATAAATCTGGCCGACAGCCTGGGCAGCAATCATCGTGTGCTTGCTGATGACGCTGTAGTAACCTACTGGCCATTAAAATTGCTACACCAAGAAGAAATGCAGATGATAAACGGGTATTCATTGGACAAATATATTTTACTAGAACTGACTTTTGATTACATTTTCACGCAATGTGGGTGCATAGGTCCTGAGAAATCAGTACCCAGAACAACCAACAACCACCTCTGGCCGTAATAACGGCCTTGATACGGCTGGGCATTGTGTCAGACAGAGCTTGGATGACGTGTAAAGGTGCAGCTGCCCGTGCAGCTGCAACACGATACCACGGTTCATCAAGAGAAGTGACTGGCGTATTGTGACAAGCCAGTTGCTCGGCCACCATTTACCAGACGTTTTCAGTTGGTGAGAGATTTGGAGAATTTGCTGGCCAGAGCAGCAGTCGAACATTTTCTGTATCCAGAAACGCCCGTACAGGACCTGCAACATGCGGTAGTGCATTATCCTGCTGATATGTAGGGTTTCGCAGAGATCGAATGAAGGGTAGAGCCACGGGTCGTAACACATATGAAATGTAACGTCCACTGTTCAAAGTGCCGTCAATGCGAACAAGATGTGACCGAGACGTGTAACCAATGGCACGCCACACCATCACGCCGGGTGATACGCCAGTATAGCGATGACGAATACACGCTTCCAATGTGCGTTCACAGCGATGTCACCAATCACGGATGCGGCCATCATGATGCTGTAAACAGAACCTGGATTCTTCCGAAAAAATGACGTTTTGCCATTCGTGCACCCAGGGTCGTCGTTGAGTACACAATCGCAGGCGCTCCAATCCGTGATGTAGCGTCAAGGGTAACCTCAGCCATTGTCTCCGAGCTGATAGTCCATGCTGCTGCGAACGTTGTCGGACTGTTCGTGCAGATGGTTTTTGTCTTGCAAACGTCCCCATCTGTTAACTCAGGTATCGAGACGTGGCTGCACGATTCGTTACAGCCATGCGGATAAGATGCCTGTCATCTCGACTGCAAGTGATACGAGGCCGTTGGGATCCAGAACGGCGTTCCGTATTACCCTCCTGAACCCACCGATTCTCTACTCTGCTAACAGTCATTGGATCTCGACCAAGGCGAGCAGCAATGTCGCGATACGATAAACCGCAATCGCGATAGGCTACAATCCGATCTTTATCAAAGTCGGAAACGTGATGGTACGCATTTCTACTCCTCACACGAGGCATCATAACAACGTTTCACCAGGCATCTCCGGTCAACTGCTGTTTATGAGAAATCTGTTGGAGACTTTCCTCATGTCAGCACGTTGTAGGTGTCTCCCCCGGCGCTAACCTTGTGTGAATGCTCTGAAAAGCTAATCATTTGCATATCACCGCATCTTCTTCCTGTCGGTTAAATTTCGCGTCTGCAGCATGTCATCTTCGTGGTGTTGCAATTTTAATGTCCAGAAGTGTATATGGGCAAAGTGTCGTCGTTGAGTGAGTGAAGGAGGACACAGGATGATTTAGACAGAATTTCTGTTTGTGTGGTGAATGGGTGCTTGCTCCAAATATAGAAAAATCTTAATTTAGATGAGTAGGAAAAACACTACTATAATGTTTGAATACAGTATTGACGATGTATTGCTTGCCATAGTCACGATGTTTAAATATTTAGGCGTAATGTTGCAAAGTGATATGAAATGGAACGAGCATGCAAGTTCAGTAGTAGGGGAGACGAATGGTAGTCCGGTTTATTGAGAGAATTTTAGGAACATGTAGCTCATCTACAAGGGAGATGACATGTAAAATACTACTGCGAACAATTCTTGAGTACAACTTAAGTGTTTGGGATTCCCACCAGGTCGGATTAACCGAGGACATTAAAGCAACTCAGAAGTGTGACACCTTTGACAGGTTCGACCAACACGCCCGTATTACGGAAATTTAGAGAAACGGGATTTGCAGGTGACTGCAGACGAATATAATCCCACTAACGTCCTACATCTCGCAAAAGGACCGTGAAGGCAAGATATCAGAAATTGGGGCGTCTATGCAGGCATATAGACAGTAGTTTTCCCCTCGCTGTGTTTGCTAGTGGTACAGGAAAGGGGGCTTGCAGTATATATTCAGGGTGAACCAAAAGTCCGTTAACGTTTGAAAAAGCACTAATTCATGGAAAATGTAAGCAGAGAGGTAAAATTGAACACACACGCCTGAAATGAAATGGGGTTTTATTCAAACCAAAAACGAGTGCAAGAACTGGCCAATAGAGAGCGCTGGACAGCAACACTTCGAGGGTCTATCAACAGCCACAGCCAATATTATTTCATTGTAGAAAGTTTGTTCGCTGTGTTCCAAGGCGACAGGGCTGCCTTTCACACAGCTCTCATCGTCCAGGAGAGATTTTATGAGCACGAAGATAAATTGTTACACGTCCCATGCCATCGCGTTCACTGGATCGCAGTATTAGTGAGTCTTTATGGGCTAGTTTGGAGAGAAAGGTGCATGATCGCTAATCACTTCCACCGTCGTTAACTTATTTTCCACTGTTTTGCCGGAAGAATGGTACACTACTTCCTTGAAAACCATAGAGAACTTATATTTATCCATTCCGAGACGACTAGAAGCTGTTTTGAATGACAATGGTTTTCCTGCAGCGTTTTACAGATGGTAATGTCTTGTGTTTTTGGTGTTTGTCCAGCCATTGGACGTATGTTATCTCTGCTTTAGAGACAAATTTCTCACGCCATTGGATAAAGCTACCCTTGTTGAAAGTCGATTGATGTGGCTTAGGTAGGACGGGGTACTACCAACTCGTACGGTGGTGCCTAACACAAACGTTAATCGAATGCTGGATTTATTAAGAACCTGCAGTAGCATGTTCTCTCCGTGCACGTGTCCTGAATCCCTCAGATCTCTAGCTTTGGACACAGCACAGGCACCCATTTACAATGGTAAAAACGTTTTAGGAACGTCCCATACAGGTGATCAGATTGGAGGGCAGCCTGGTATTTTCGCACGATATCGTCATTCTTTGGGTGTAAGAATGAGCCGTAACCACATTGAATACTTTCTGTAGTGTCAACGGATCTACATCTACATCTACGTGATTACTCTGCTACTCACAATAAAGTGCCTGGCAGAGGGTTCAATAAACCACTTTCAAGCTGTCACTGTACCGTTCCACTCTCGAACGTCGTGCGGGAAAAAGAGTACTTAAAGTTTTCTGTGCGAGCCCTGATTTCTCTTATTTTATCGTGATGATCATTACTCCCTGTGTAGGTGGGTGCCAACAAAATGTTTTTGCAATCGTAGGAGAAAACTGGTGATTGAAATTTCGTGAGAAGATCCCGTCGCAACGAAAAACGCCTTTGTTTTAATGATTGCCACTCCAATTCACGTATCATGTCTGTGACACTATCTCCCATATTTCGCGATAATACAAAACGAGCTGCCTTTCTTTGCACTTTTTCGATGTCATCCGTCAGTCCCACCTGATGAGCATCTCACACCGCACAGCAGTACTCCAAAACAGGGCGGACAAGCGTAGTGTAAGCAATCTCTTTGGTAGACCTGTTGCACCCTCTAAGTGTTCTGCCAATGAATCGCAGTCTTTGGTTTGCTCTTCCCACTATATTATCTATGGGATAGTTCCAATTTAGGTTATTTGTAATTGTAATCCCTAAGTATTTAGTTGAATTTACAGCCCTCAGATTTGTGTGACATATCGCGTAATCGAAATTTAGCGGATTTCTTTTAGTATTCATGTGAATAACTTGACACTTTTCTTTATTCACGATCAACTGCCACTTTTCGCACCATACAGATATCTTACCTAAATCATTTTGCAATTCGTTTTGGTCGCCTGTTGTCTTTACAAGACGGTAAATGACAACATCATTTGCAAATAATCTAAGGCTGCTACTGAAATTGTCTCCTCTGTCTTTAATATAGATCAGGAACAATAGAGGGCCTATAACCCTTCCTTGGGGAACGCTGGATACTATTTCTTTTTTTACTCGATGACTTTCCGTCTATTACTACGAACTGTGACTTTCTGACAGGAAATCACGAATCCAGTCGCACAACTGAGGCGATATTCCATAAACACGCAGTTTGGTTAGAAGACGCTTCTGAGGAACGGTGTCGAAAGCCTTCTCGAAATCTAAAGATAGGAATTCAATTTGACATCCCCTGTCGATAGCACTTATTACTTCCTGAGTATAAAGGGCTATTTGTATTGTAGAGTGCAGAGTCGATGAGACTGTTAATGTTAAAGTTTATTAAAAGTATCAAGAACCGAAGAATACTCACTGCCTGTCTTTTTATTAAACAAGTGATGTCGTCATGCAATTTTGAGACTGAAAGTTTTGATACCCTTGTTCTTTCTCGAGAAGGGCCCATGCTTCAACTTCTACAACTATGTTCTTTTTCTCCTCAGTACCCCCAATCACACTGGCTCTCATGTTTTCTCGGCCGTGATCGATTAATTCTGTGCTTATGGATCGATATTTTGACGACCGATCCAATTTTCTTCTTGAGTTTCGATGATCTGTCGTTATACATATTCGTTGCATGGACTCGAAAGAGATTGTAGAGTTGGAAAATGGAAATTTCGTGAGACTAGGGCCTCCAGTCGGGTAGACCGTTCGCCAGGTGCAAGTCTTTCGATTTGACGCCACTTTTGCGTCTTGAGCATCGATGGGAATGAAATGATTATGATTAGGACAACACAACACCCAGTCCTTAACCGGATTAAGTCTCCGACTCAGCCGGGAATCGAACCCGGGCCCTTACTATTGACACTGTCGCTCTGACCGCTCAGCTACCGGAGACGGACACTGTAGAGTTTATTGTATTGTTTATCTATACACATAAATTCCCCCAACGCGTTTTTCTGTGCGTATATGAAGGCAAACCTCAGGGATTTTGATATGGTTATCAACTTACCACTAACAGATAGACGAGTCACAAGGAAGGTGCTGTATACTGGGAGTTTTAAAAATACCAAAAGAAGAAAAATTGCCTGTGAACATGGGCTCGACAATGCATCCCTTAAGAGCTATGAACACTTTTTATCTTCGTTACACGTCTCTTCTGTTGAACAAGGGCACATACGTCTTAAGGTACGCTTTTCAGAGCTCATGTTTATTGAATTTTTTTTCCTTTTTTAAAATTAAGGGGTCAGTCCCCAAAGTTTGAAAATGTATTTTTATGAGACCCTTTATAATTTATTATCGCTACGCCGGACAAGTTGTCCGACCATGCGAACAAGGCCGTGTCGCTAGTTATCATGTACTTCAGACTCGGCTTGCTGTTGTGGCAGCGAGTACGCAATATAACGCAGCTCGCAGCAAGCAGAAGATGGTAGAAGAAGCACATCATTAATTCCGAATCGGTTTTGCACACCTGTAGAATAAGGAGCAGGCCAGGAAAGCGGCAGGCGGCTGCGATTGCACTCACTGCTGTACTTGTGGCCGAAGACGTAGAACTTGTGCTCGAAGTACTTCTCGCTGGAGCGGAATTTGTGGGGGGCGGCGACTGCGGCGGCGGTGGCTGCGGCGGCGGCGGCGCCGGCGGCGGCTACGCGGTGCCGCGGGTAGGTGGCGCGGTGCTGCGGCGTCCGCGCCGGCGGCGGCCCGGGGGCGGTGGCGGGGGCGGTGCTGGGGGCGGCGCCGGGGGCTGACGGGGGCGGCGCCGGTTGGACCCAGTCGTCGGCGCGGCAGCCCGGGCACAGCTCGCTCGTCACGTCGGCCACCCCGGGGCTGCTGGAAGGACGCCACACCCTGACGACCAGGTGACTGCGGCACGCACAGTTTTCGCAAACCTCCGTGCTTTGCCATCATGAGTTCACAACCAATGTAGACAAGCACATTATCGGCGACTGGTTGTAGACCCCACTGCACCACCATCTGGTATTGTGCCACAACTGCAAATATGCCGTACATACTGTTGCGTAGAAAAACTATATATTCTCTTTATTTTCAAATGAATGGCAAATAGGTGTATATGAAGATGTTTCCTTTTTGTTTACTATGATTGATGTTTTTAAAAAAAAAGGTTCAAATGGCTCTAAGCACTATGGGACTTAACATCTGAGGTCATCAGTCCCCTAGACTTAGAACTACTAAACCTAACTAACCTAAGGTCGTCACACACATCCATGCCCGAGGCAGGATCCGAACCTGCGACCGTCGCAGCAGCGCGGTTCCGGACTGAAGCACCTAGAAGCGCTCGGCCACAGTAGCCGCCCGATTTAGAAGCTCTGATGTCGTCATAATCAGGCATATACCGTTACAATCAAATTTCTCCGCACTTGCGATGAATATGTTCTTATAGAATCAGTAAACAGACAATCAGTAGCAAACTGGAAGATCTAGTAGAACACCTTTACCATGTTTTCAATGTTTATAAAAAGGTCTTCTTCAGGAGGAAACAAAGACAATCTAAGCAATTTAATAGTACTTCGCTACGATGGCAAAAACAAAACTTATTCAGACTCACTGGATTACATGTTGAGGTACGTTAAAATATAGCCGAAAGACATCGGTCAAATTTGACTGAGCCTCCGCCACAACATGTAATCCAAAAAGTCAGAATAAGTTTAGTTTTAGGAAGACGTTTTTATAAATGCAGCTGATTGGCTGTTTACTATTTCTACAAGAAGATTTCGTTCTCCGGTTGCTGCACCAGCCATGTAAAAATTTTTAAAATTTGTTTTACTTAATCGCTATTGTCACGGCATGTGCCTGATAATGAAGAGATCAGATTTCCGAAATCACTCTTAATAAACGAACAGAATCAAATACAGTTGTTGCAATTAATTTCACCATAAAGAGAATAAACCGCTATTCTTCGCAACAATAGTATGCCAGTATCTCTTCAGCAAAGCAGAAGATGAAAACCCTACATATTATGATTGAAGAGGATAATTACAAAACTAATGCCTCTTATTTATTTTTATGGAAAGTACAACAGACCCACGAAGCACAATAACACAGATAAACAGAGCGAGAGTTTAGCTATACATTATCATTTTTCAACGTACTCACCGTCATTCGTTACGAAATTTTCCCAACGACGAACAAGAATCTGTATGCCGCGCGCGTTGAAACCTGAACAAGGCCAGCCACTGTGTTACTGGTTGCCGTATTTTCTAATGGAAGCATGCAGCCTTATAAATGTTCGTATAACAATAATTTATTTTGCCAGGATAGTCTAGTTACTACAAATATTCACATTTCAGCATAATATTGCCGTCTTCGGATGACATAATTAATCCACAGTTTAGGCTCCTTTAATGAATTCTGGTTATATAACGAACATCATGAAATAGTATAGCATATGTCAGTAAATATGTATCATAGCTAGAATTTATATATCATCTTGAAACTGTGGATTAATCATCACATTTGAAGATGGCTATATTAGGCTGAAACGGGTAATTTGAATAGTTATAGTATTAGGCTATGTTGACGCAAAAAATTCTTATTACTGCACTAGAGCTTTGACAAAACCGTCTGTGTCCAGCAAATGTGAGCCAGCTAGTCAGCCTTCATAGGCACAAAGATGATGAAATCTGATGGCGTTAAATCAGGTCTGTATGGTGGGTGTGGTAGGGTAGACATGCGAAATTTGGAAATGCGTCCTGTGGGCGGAAAACTATTGCGACCGTGTTACAAGTGGAAGTTTCACTTCTTCTCTGGCTTTAGCCTGAATATTCGGGTTTTCCACTGTGCCGCGTTCTGAACTAACAGCTGATATAGACTCCAAGATATCCAGAAGAACCATATCCCACCTATCCCAGGGGTCTGTACACTTAACTTTACCTGCAGATAGCTGTCTCCTGGAAGTTGTTCTTTGTTGGAGATTTAGCATCCGGATGGTAGCGGTGACAGGACGTGTAATTTCTGGTCATGGTACTGTTCAGAAAACAGATGAATGTCGATGTGAACGCAAAACGTGGCAATTAAAATAAATGCGAAGAGATACAAAACAATTTTGTATTCATTCACTACTAAATTATTATAAATAACTGCCACCTATTCTTCTCGACGGTATTCTAATATCCTAACAGAAAAGGTAATGGACTTGGCTGCAACTTAGGATGAGCACCTCAGCTGGGCAGAAAACTTTGCCACCACTTTAAAGAAGACTTGCCCTTGTCTTCATGCCCTCCAGAACTTACGCGACGTGTGATGCACTGTTGAAAAGTTCGGTGAATGGTCTTAGAAAAGAAGGGAAACAAGAGTTAAAAACAAAATACTCCTATCTTTACTGGCTCTGGCCATCTGGGAGCACTCAGCCTCGTGATGCCAATTGAGGAGCTTCTCGACCGAGCAGTAGCGGCTCCGGTAAAAAAAAAAAAAAAAAAAAAAAAAAAAAAAAAAAAAAAAAAAACATTATAACGACAGTGAGAGCGTTGTGCTGACCACATCCTCCGCATCCTCATCTAAGGATGACACGGAGGTCGGATGGTTCCGGTGCTCCACTTGTGGTCTAAAGACTGTGTGCTTTTTTTTCTGGCCTTCAAAGTACAGCAAGCTGCCGTAGTCGGTTGTAAAGATGTTGGAAAGTGTCAGCAAACGCTTCTTGTGGAATCGCTCGAACCACCGTTGTCACACGTTATTTGACATCCGCAACGTCTGCATGCTCAACTATGTCGCTCAACGCAATGTGACCGTTCTTCATAATCCACCTTATTCCTCAGATTTGGAGCCGACAGAGTTTATTTTGTTTGCCCGCTGTAAAGTTGCTCAGTAAGGTGAACGCTTCGCAGACGTTGTGCGTCAACACGGTCCTTCGGGTGATTCCACAAAAAGCGCGTGCTGACTGTTTTCAACTGTGTTACATACGATGTCTATTGCATTTTAATTAATAATAATCACTTTGAAGGCCGGCAAAGGTACTTTCTCTGTAATTCTTGTTCCCTTTATTTTCCGAGACTATTCACTAAACTTTCAGACGCAGTTTACATTAGCACAGAATCTGAAACGCAAACTTGTACAATCACTCGTGTTGCCGAACCTCTACTGTTGCGATGTGATCACACGATTCAAGAATAGTGAAAATACTAGACGGTTCGAACTTGTGCACGTTCCATATGCAACATTCGCGTCGTTGACCAATTCAGTGCTTCATACGTCACATTCGGATGGTTGCGGCCACACTGAAAGGTACGTGTAGATATATCTCACCGTTCATTCTCATTGTAGAAATAATTTTTTTGAGTTAACTCGCATGTTTGATCAGTTAACAGTGTATCCAAAAACTTATGCCACCATTTTTAATACCCAAGAAGGAAGTGACATTTACGGAAGCTTCGAGAGGTCAGAATAGGATGCTCAGAGCCGGATATGTCCTGATATTTAAACCTCATTGGTTTCGTCTAATAAAACTCGTTCGGTATTACTGAGGCAGCCTTTAAAGCGAAAAATGCGAGAGGTAAGTGTCACCTCTTGGCAATACGTCCACCATGTGCGCGGCAGCCGAGCCATTAAGTACCACATGAAGCGTTGCGTAATGCGCCGATCTATAGCGGGGCAGTTCTTTTCGGCAAGAAGCCATGTCTTTAAACATCTGTTGCGTAACGATGGCCCGTTGGCTGTTGTGACGGGTTTCAAATATTTCCGTTGACTACAAGTGGCTTTGGACACCTTCAAAATATCTCGATACTGGCAGAAGCCCTTATTATCTTTGCTCTGCTCGATACAGAGTCTTCCAAATCCTTACAGGTTCAAACCCACAAAGACGGTGGAGATCACTAAGGTATTACTTTGCGCTGAAATGAATGTTTGAAGCAAGACGTGTGAAGCGTATCCCTGTAAACTGCGTAAGTTTCGTGAAAAACAACTGCCTGCCACATTGACATCGGTGTCGAAGGAAAAAAAAAAAAAAACCAACTAACAATCGTCTGTGATGTGTTCAGAGCGGAGTATTCCACCGTTTGCAGTTCATGGCTGATGCATTTTAATTGTGGTGGAGCAGGATTTAGTGACCGGAAAGCAGAAGGAATGTCCAGAGAAAAATTTAGCAAAATGCGCAATACCAATTGGAAGAAATTTATCGCCGTGGGTAGAAAACTGCTGAAGACAGGGTCGGTCAGACCACGGAGAGAGCTACCCAAGATTATAGACAAAGAACTGTTCGGACGTTAGAATGTAAGAGGTGCTACTGGATCCCGTCGCAGAATATTCGTCAAAAAGCAAGGTAAATGTGACCATGAAATCCATAATCCGTCGAATACAGTGAATAGTGATGGAGAAGCAACTAAGTTAGCGTCATAACCAACGTTTACAAGCAATGGCTACAAATCTAAAATTCTGTTCCGTCGATGCATTCTGTCGTGCAATGCACACATTAAAACTGGTGGTCGTCGCTACGAACAGCTGCTTTGAGCCTAAGTTGTTGTTACATCAGTAAAAAGCACTACTCAGAACCACCTCTGAAGACGTCCACCTCTGAAGATGTCCAACGCAGCACTGGACGAACAGAAAGGGTTTATGGACCACGACCATATAACTCAGAAGGCTCACCAGCAGCTAAATATTTATTTCCGGCTATTTTTCTCGGATCGCAAGGTGCTCAGTTCGCGTAGTTTTCACCATAAAGATTCGGGGCATCCTGTCTATAATAACAGGTCAAAAAAGTTTAGTACTGTTTGTATACCTGCGAACATGTGTGGCCTTCAAAGAATTATTTTTTGAAACAAAAAAACATTTTCTACGTTTTATTTAAAAGCGTACATCGTTGCACATCTGTGAAATAAAAACGTGCTGCTGCATAACATTCTACACAGCCTGCTTTGTGGCATGCTCCGATTCTCCTTTGCATGTTGTTTACAGTGTGGTCCATGCGTTGCTGGTCTCTTCGACACAGATCCTCCCGAGATCAGTATCTGAGGAGAGTTGCTACGAAAATGCAAGGCAATTTTGAAGTGGTTCTAAGATAGCTCGGTTGGGTTTATGTCAGTAGATACCTCATGTCATTCCACTCAGTTAATTTCTGCTACTTGGAGGAAGACGTCAATGAAGTGTTCACTGTCTGCTGTCAAATGAAATGAAATGATCGTATGGCACTACTGGGTGGAAGACCCCGCACGGGGTACTTCCACCGCCTAGTGCAAGTTTATCTATTTGATGCTATTTCGGCGCTTTGCGCGTCGATGATGATGGGATGAAATGAGGAGGACAACACAAACACCCAATCCCTGGGCGGAGAAAATCCGCGAGTCGGATAGGAATCGAATTCGGGGCCCCAGGATCCAGAGACAGCAACGCTAACCACTATACCACGAACTGTGGGTGGTGTGCTGGTGCATTATCTTCCTGAAAGACGAACTCTCCGCGCCGAGATATTGATTTTAGGACTGGATAACAGACTGGAGAAAACTGTTCCGATCTACAAAGCCCTCAAGGTGTCCTCGATAGCGACAAGAGGTGTCATACGTACATGAAGCTGTCACAAAACGTGACTCAACCATCTCGCCGCTAAAACCGTTGGACCGCTTGCTTCAGACGTGCAACGGTGTCTGGCCGCCTTCATGCTCTTCTACGACGATCATCAGGTGTCAGACAAATCCTGCACTGGTCAATGAATAGAACCCGACGACACTGACCTAAGTTCTGGTGTTACCTTGCTCACCTTATTTGGGAGGGAGGGTCGTTGTTGTATTTTTGTACTGTTGTCGCAATGGGCACCAGGCCTAATTGACTGGGAGGAAAAGGTTGCAATCTGTCTGGGTTGAGAAAGTACCTCATTTTCCTCAAAAACGGTGGTGCGCAGTCCTGTTAAGTCCTCCTCGTGGTACCTCATGGTGACGTCAGCAGATAGCATTGATCGGCTGGTGTTTCTGACCATACGGCTACTACGAAGAAGATATTCAATGTTTTGAGTCACACGATAACTGAATGTTCGAATCACATCCGTACGGTGAATTCGACTTCTCGTGCTGGCAACACTTTTTTGCTGTACAGTGGTAATGCGTGCATAGTTCAAGCTTGACCCTTTGAGGCATGTTGACAAAATAGTGAGAAACTACTGTACACAGCCCGCATTGTCCCGCTGGCCCCTGGAGACCAACATGCCTTTCCTGTGAACTCAGGATTACTTTCACCTGTATTACACTGGTGGAAATTCGTATTGAGTTATTGTGGTCAAAGAATACTGAGAAATAGGTTTTGTGATCAAGGAAATGCGCCCATCATGAGGTTGGTGCAAACCTTCTCTTTTCGTTACGGGTAATGGAACCCAACTGAGATCATATATTCTGTTATTATAATAAAATGGTGAGCAAACATAGATTTTTGCGGAAGAGTCGACAGGTAAAAGTTAGCAGAAATTCGAGCATCTATAAAATGATCGATGAGCGCACATGCAACTTCCACCGTCATACGTTAGCGAAATACCTTGCCGAGAACCTAAATTCTGGTCCTACGTAAAATCGCTAAGCGGGTCGAACACTTATCTTCTTTAACTCTTCGATCAGTATGGTGTGCCAACGGAAGACAGCAAAATGAAAGGTGAAGTTTGAAAGTTTGAAATTACGCGTTTAAAAAAATCATTCACCAGGATGATCGTACATAAAGGCGATCGTTTTATCGTAGCATAGGCTTCCCTATAGACATAGAAAAGGGCATCCATGGTGCTGAGAATCAACTAAAAGAGTTCAAAATAAATAAGTCGCCAAGGTCGGATGGAAACACAATTCGGTTTTAAAGAGAATACTCTTAAGCATCGGCCCATTACTTATCTTGCAGTTATAGAAAATCTCCCACTCAGCGCTTAGTCCTAAGTGACTGGAAAAAAAAGAGCAGGGGACTACTGTGATAGGAAGGGAAAACAACAGAACGAAAATTTACAGGTCAATATCCTTAACGTCGACTGCTGTAGTATTCTTGAGCATATTCTAAGTTTCAAAATAATACATTTCCTTGAGACAGGAAAGTTTCTGCCTACAAAAATGTGCTCGGGTTTAGAAAATATCGCTCATGCGAAACTCAGCATGTACTTTTCTCGGACGATGTATTACGAAACATGGGTGAAGGGCAACAGACAGATTCTAAATTCCTAGATTTCCGGAAAAAAAGTTTGTCATGGTGCGCCACGGCAGACTGTTAACGAAGGTCCGTGCGCACACAATAGGTTTGCAGATATGTGAGTGGATCGAAGACTTCGTAAGTGTTACAACTCAGTGTGTTTGTCCTGGACCGCGAGTGATCATCAGTGACAAGAGTTCCGTCGGGAGTGTCGCAGGGAAGCGTAGTAGGGCTGCTCTTGATCTCTATGTGCATAAACGGCCTGACGGAGAGGATGAGCAACAGTCTGCGATTGTATGCTGATGACACTGTAGCGTACGGAGAGAAGATAACGTCTGAGAGATTGTCAGAGCACACAGGATGACTTAGAATTAAGTGATGAATAGTGCCTCCCGCCACGTATAAGGGCCTGCAGAGAGAGTTCGGCTGCTGTCTTGCAGCTCCACATAACATAATTATCGTGCGTTTCCTTCTTCATGACAATTCTCGGCAGCAGTGTGCTTGGGCGCCCTAGAAGCTTTTGAAGCCTTTTGGATGGGAAGTGTTTCATCTCTCACAATACAACCCATAATTCGCTCCCTCTGAGTTTCACCTTTTATCACATGAACCGCTGGCTATGAAGACAACATTTTGGTACAGACAACGAACTGCAGACCAGCGTAGAAAATTGGGGGAAAGCACAGGCTGTGCCTTTTATGACGAGGGTATTCGAAAGTTGGTACAACGCTACGATAAATGTCTAATTTGGAGCAGCTGGAAGGTGTAGCTAACCTTTGTAAACAAAACGTTTTTGATCTTTACAGTGGTTTCATTTCGCGACCGATCGGAGCATACTTTGCGAGTACATCTACATCTACATCTACATCTACATCCGTACTCCGCAAGCCACCTGACGGTGTGTGGCGGAGGGTACCCTGAGTACCTCTATCGGTTCTCCCTTCTATTCCAGTCTCGTATTGTACGTGGAAAGAAGGATTGTCGGTATGCTTCTGTGTGGGCTCTAATCTCTCTGATTTTATCCTCATGGTCTCTTCGCGAGATATACGTAGGAGGGAGCAATATACTGCTTGACTCTTCGGTGAAGGTATGTTCTCGAAACTTTAACAAAAGCCCGTACCGAGCTACTGAGCGTCTCTCCTGCAGAGTCTTCCACTGGAGTTTATCTATCATCTCCGTAACGCTTTCGCAATTACTAAATGATCCTGTAACGAAGCGCGCTGCTCTCCGTTGGATCTTCTCTATCTCTTCTATCAACCCTACCTGGTGCGGATCCCACACTGCTGAGCAGTATTCAAGCATTGGGCGAACAACAAACGCTTTCGCAATTACTAAATGATCCTGTAACGAAGCGCGCTGCTCTCCGTTGGATCTTCTCTATCTCTTCTATCAACCCTACCTGGTGCGGATCCCACACTGCTGAGCAGTATTCAAGCATTGGGCGAACAAGTGTACTGTAACCTACTTCCTTTGTTGTCGGATTGCATTTCCTTAGGATTCTTCCAATGAATCTCAGTCTGGCATCTGCTTTACCGACGATCAACTTTATATGATCATTCCATTTTAAATCACTCCTAATGCGTACTCCCAGATAATTTATGGAATTAACTGCTTCCAGTTGCTGACCTGCTATTTTGTAGCTAAATGATAAGGGACCTATCTTTCTATGTATTCGCATCACATTACACTTCGCTACATTGAGATTCAATTGCCATTCCGTGCACCATGCGTCAATTCGCTGCAGATCCTCCTGCATTTCAGTACAATTTTCCATTGTTGCAACCTCTCGATACACCACAGCATCATCTGCAAAAAGCCTCAGTGAACTTCCGATGTCATCCACCAGGTCATTTATGTATATTGTGAACAGCAACGGTCCTATGACACTCCCCTGCGGCACACCTGAAATCACTCTTACTTCGGAAGACTTCTCTCCATTGAGAATGACGTGCTGCGTTCTGTTATCTAGGAACTCCTCAATCCAATCACGCAATTGATCTGATAGTCCGTATGCTCTTACTTTGTTCATTAAACGACTGTGGGGAACTGTGTCAAACGCCTTGCGGAAGTCAAGAAACACGGCATCCACTTGTGAACCCGTGTCTAAGGCCCTCTGAGTCTCGTGGACGAATAGCGCGAGCTGGGTTTCACACGATCGTCTTTTTCGAAACCCATGCTGATTCCTACAGAGTAGATTTCTAGTCTCCAGAAAAGACATTATACTCGAACATAATACGTGTTCCAAAATTCTACAACTGATCGACGTTAGAGATCACAGATGGAAAAACAAAAAAACTATCAAGGTGTAACGGGTTTAAGTGCAGATATTTTTATATTTGCTACCTTAATATGCACATACAAAACTGTGTTCTTGTTTTTTCTCTGTGTCGAATAGTCTTCCAACAAACACGTAACAAACTTTTCAACCTGATGTTTTCTGCACAGTCGTAACTACTGCACCACTAAGTGGCTCGCACCTGTCACTATGGAGCAACCAACTTGCGGCCAGGTGCCACACACCTAGCCTGCTGCCCCAGGGAATATAAGCATTAATGACTTGCTCTTGCCACATGTGCTTGGAGATACTAACCAACCTAAAAACTCACTACTTCTAATAGCAGTAATCATTAGTCTGCAAATGAAGTAAATACTGATGTAACGTTGTTAAGTAAGCTGTCTTTGGTCACCATTAAAAATATTTGCACTTACACCATGTATATACAAGGTGTTTCACAGTTGTTGTTACGGGCCTCTAGGGATCATATAGGGGAATTAATGGATAATATTTTGATAAAGAACCCTTATATAGAGATAATAGTGTTTCGATTTGAAATACGTTTGAAGACTGGAGCACTTGCAAATCTCCAGCTTCACGTTTTCTGAACATGTGCTGCTTTTTCGAAAAGAAAGTGTATACCTCCACGACTGTCATATTTTTTTAAGTTAAGAATATGCCCCAGAGTCCTGCAACAGACAGTCGTCAGCGGTAATGGCGTTTTTTTGTTTGGTCTCCGAGTAGTAACTCTATTTAACCCTCAGTAACACATAGTTACAATTTATTTATATATTTACTTATTTACATATCAATTTCCGTAGGTCCAAATTGAGGAGCAAATCTCTAAGGTCATGGAACGTGTCAGTACATGAAATTACAACATAAAAGTAATAACAGATAAAAATAAAATGTTTATGCTCATGAAAAAGTCAGTCCATAAGTTTAAGTGAACCTAATCAATAATACAACAAGAATCAGCTTAATTTTCCAAGGAACTCCACGACAGAATAGAAAGAGTGACCCCTGAGGAGACTCTTCAGTTTAGAATTGAAAGCGCGTAGATTACTGCTAAGATTTTTGAATTAAAGTGGTAGCTTCTCGAAAATGGATGCAGCAGTATACTGTACACCTTTCTGCACAAGAATTAAGGAAGTCCGATCCAAATGCAGGTTTGATTTCTGCCCTGTATTAACTGAGTGAAAGCTAGCTTATTCTAGGGAATAAGCTAATATTGCTAACAAGAAATGACAGCAAGGAATGTATGTATTGAGAGGTCAATGTCAAAATATCCAGAGTCATGTACAGGGGTCGACAAGAGGTTCGTGAACTTACACCGCTTATTGCCCGAACCGCCCGTTTCTGAGCCAAAAACATCCTTTTAGAATGGGACGAGTTCCCCAAAATATAATACCATACGACATAAGTGAATCAAAGTAAGCAAAGTAGACTAATTTTCGACTCGAATGCCCGGCCGGTGTTGCCGTGCGGTTCTACGCGCTTCAGTGTGGAACCGCGTGACCGCTACGGTCGCAGGTTCGAATCCTGCCTCGGGCATGGATGTGTGTGATACCCTCAGGTTAGTTAGGTTTAAGTAGTTCTAAGTTCTAGGGGACTGATGACCTCAGATGTTAAGTCCCATAGTACTCAGAGCCATTTGAACCATTTTTCGACTCGAATGATCACTCACTTCAGATACCGTTCGAATAGTAAAAATGGCAGCATTAAGTCTTTGAACAAGATCCTGAACACGGGCTTTCCACGACAGCCTACTATCTACCTGAACATCTAGAAATCTGAACTGTTCAGTTCCACTAATCGCCCATTCTGTGAAATTAAAACGTCAGGGTTTCTTGAATTGTGTATTAGAAACTGTAAAAACAGAGACTTACTGTGATTTAGCGTTAGTTTATTTTCTACAAGCCATGAACTAAGGTCATGATCTACACTATTTGAAACAGAGCTAATCTTGCACACAACATCCCTAATTATCAAGATAGCGTCATCAGCAAACATAAATATTATAGATTTACCTGTAAAGTAGAGGACATATTATTTACATAAATTAGGAACACGAGTGGCCCCAACACTGATCCCTGGGACCCCCCCCTCTCCCCGCCCCCCGCACACACACACACTCACACTTGACTGTACCCCACTCAGACTCCACATCACAGCCATTCTCAACATTTTGAATAACGACCTTTTGCTGTGTGTTGCTAAAGAGGTGAGCCAACTGAGAGCTACTTCCCATATTCCGTAACGGTCCAACTTCTGGAGCCACATTCTATGATAAAACGCCTTAGTTAAATAAAAAAATACGCCTATCGTTCGAAACCTTTTCTTTAACCCATGCAGTACTCCACAGAAAACAGAATATATAGCATTTTCAGTTGTTAAGCGACTTCTAAAGCCGAACTGTACATTTGACAGCAAATGGTGTGCTTACATACAAAGCCTTTTCAGTTACTTTAGCAAACACTGAATGCATAGAAATAGATCTTTTTATAAAGCGGCTTCACTACTGAGTACTTTAATCGTTCAGGAAACTGACCAATCCTAAAGGTAAAATTGCAAATACGGCTAACTACAGGGCTAACATGTGCAGCACAGTACTTTAATATTCTGATAGGCACTCCATCATAACCATGAGAGTCCTTAGTCTTCAGTGATTTAATTATGAACTCAATCTCCCCCTTGCCTGTATCATATAGGAGTATTTCAGATATCAATCTCGGAAAGGCATTTGCCAAGAAAGTTATTTGATTCTCTGTAGAAACTAAATTTTTATTTAATTCACCAGCAATGCTCAGAAAATGATTGTTAAATACTATACATATATCTGATTTATCAGTAACAGAAATATTTTTACTACGAACTGACTTTATATCGTCGACTTTATGCTCTGACCACACACTTCCTTCACAACTGACCATGTGGTTTTAATTTTATCCTTTGAATTAGCTATTCTATTTGCGCACCACATACTCTTTGCCATTTTTAGGCACCTTAAAATACTGTTTGTAGTGGGCTACTGTAGCTTGACTGTGACTACATCTAACATTTTGATATAATGCCCACTTTGTTCTATATGATATCCTTATCCCACTAGTCAACCACCCAGGCTGCATATTACTGCTAGTACCCAGTTTAGAACTTTATAATGGAAAGCAACTCTCAAAGAGCATGAGAAATGTATTAAGGAAAGCATTATATTTATCATCTATGTTATCGGCACTATAAACTTCCTGCCACTGTTGTTCCCTCACAAGTTTTAAAAAACTCTCTATAGCTGTTGGATTAACTTTCCTACTTAGTTTGTAATTACATTTGACATTTGTTTGAGTACAAAAGCCTTTTAGTGTTAAAATTTGTGCATCTTGGTCTGAAGGCCATTCGCCCCAGAATGAAGAATAAATAAAAATATTATCTATGGCTGTGCTACTGTTCCCCTGCAATCTAATTGAAAAAAAAAACACAGTCTGCATCTGATCATAATAATTTATGAGGACTACCGACTTTATTTTTCTTGCACCATCATACACAAAATTTATATTGAAGTCACATAACTCATTTTTGGTACTTCCTACAAAGTGAGTCAAGAACCCTTTTTAGCTTGAGCAGAAATGCTCTGAAGTCAGAGTTAGGGGGCCCATAAACAACAACAATTAGATGTTAGTTCACTAAATTCAAATGCCCCTGAACAATATTCAAATATATGTTCAGAGCAGTACCGTGATACGTCTATGGATTCAAATGCAATACTGTTTTTTAAATTCATAGCCACTCCACCCCCCCCCCCCCCCCCAAGGAACTCCTTGAAAAACTGCCAGCTAATATGCATCCTGGTAAAGGAAGTCTCTGAATTGTCAGATCATTTAAGTGGTGCTCCGACATACCAATAATTTCAGAGTTAACATCTATAAGCAGTTTACTAACTTTATCTGTAATATCTCTTATATTTTGATGAAATATACTAATTCCTTCTCGCCGGCCGCGGTGGCCGAGCGGTTATAGGGGCTTCAGTCCGGAACCACGCGGCTGCTGCGGTCGCAGGTTCGAATCCTGCCTCGGGGATGGATGTGTGTGATGTCCTTAGGTTAGTTAGGTTTAAGTAGTTCTAAGTCTTGGGGACTGATGACCTCAGATGTTAAGTCTCATAGTGCTTAGAGCCATTTGAATTCCTTCTCTAATTCCTTCTAAACTTGGAAACATGACATCCTCTGAAGGTGAGCCCTTAGTTAGAGGGACGTTCTTTAAGCAGTTGTACCTATCAGATGACTTCAATCTAAAAAAAGGCGCAGCTCTAACACCAACTACTACAGGAATTTTTCCATGAGTGATCCCACCATCTACCACTACACTGTCACCTATAATGTTTGCCAGCCTTCCCTTCCCATACCTAATGAGGTGCAGGCCATGCCTAGTGAAACCCGATCTTCTGATAGACCCAACTGGCACCCCTGAAATGTGACCCATGCCCTCTGCCAACAGCGCCCTCTCCAGCCCATGTTAACGCGCCTAACAGCCGCATTAAGTTGAGGCCGATCATGACGCTGAAACAGTTGCACGAAATGCACGTTAGTGTTCAAATGTGTGTGAAATCTTATGGGACTTAACTGCTAAGGTCATCAGTCACTAAGCTTACACACTACTTAACCTAAATTATCCTAAGGACATACACACACACCCATGCCCGAGGGAGGACTCGAACCTCCGCCGGGATCAGCCGAACGCAAGTTTGTGCCACCAGTTTGAGTAGCTTTCTTTACCAGTTCACCACCTACATCATATTTCCCGTCCCTATCAACACTGTTCCCTGCTCCACCCACTATCACTACCTGATTCTCTTTCGTAAAATTCCTGCATAACTCCCCTATGCTGTCAGTCATCTGAGCCAACCCTGAACTAGGCTTCACAATGCTGGTGGCCTAGTACTCACTCCCCAACACTTCCTGCAACTGCTGGCCCACACCTCTACCGTGCGAATTACCTAGCAGCAGAACCTTCTTCTTGCTGTTAGAAATTGCAATTGACCTAGGCCTCCTAACTGCTGAGGACTGCTACATGTTCCCTACATCTACAGCTACAAAAGGCTCCTCACCACTCAACTCAACTCTGACAGTACGTCAAATCTCTTGCATATAAGCAAAGTATAACTGTCTGAATACCTCCTCCTCCTAGCTGCCTTATGCCAACTGCCATTTCCCATTCCCCACCATCCTTCACCCTCCTCAACCTATCTAGTTCCTCCTCTGCGCGTTGTAACTGCACCTGAAGGGCACAGATCGTACGCTCCTGCTCCTCTATGAACTTATTTCTACTACAGATTCTGCATTCCCAGGAGAGGATCTCGCTAGAATGGCCACTGGCTTCCCCACTGCATTTCCCCCAATGAAAATACTTAGAACAAATCCCACAACGTAACCCACTACTCACAAACCTACAACAGAGCCCACGCTTATCACTCATCGTAAAATTTTACAGTTACTGAAAAAAAAACTATACGTCTACGTTATCTAAGTTCATTAATTGTTGGTTTGCGTGACTCTTGGCCTACGTTAGTAGCCACTGTAAGGTAATTTCAGATCCAGGAGAGTGCGTAAAGATGTCGCTTGCTTGGATAATGCATCAACTACTTCATTATGTAGGATATCTGCTTGGGAAGGCATCCACAGCAAATGGATTCTCCGCCCCATCCGTGTGCTGTGAATTTATTTCGAAACCAGTCCAAAATACAGCGGTTAGTTGTTTTGTTCCATGTCCAGTGCTGAATAGTTTGAAGGATGCCTTGAGAGTCAGACACAATTAATATCTTGGGGAAGGAAGCGGAAGAGACAAACATAAGAGCTTCCAGAGATGCCACTGTCTCCGCCGTAAATATTAAAACGCTTGTGGGCGGTTTGAAGGTTTTCCGGATCTGAATCTGAGGGCAGAGAAATGCGTTCCAGTATACTCTTCTTGCGGACTTTCGGATCCATCGCTATATATACAGAGAAAACCAGGCCATTGGGCTGCAACGAGATGACTGAATCCACTATTAACATTAGTACTTTCCAAATAGTTCATATTAAAATAATAGACTGGACTATGATAGCTGAGCGTATGGAGACAGCAGTCAAAACGAGACAAGTGCGATGAAAATCGTATAGAGGTTAAGAGAGGTGACCAAGTGTCATAGTTGGTACACAACGTCGGAGCCTTATTTCTGCTGCAGGAGTCAATCTATAATCGGTAAATGCAGTCTCTACTTTGGTAGGCAGAACATCCATAAACGCCATGTATTGAATGTAGAATTGATCTGATAACATTTGGCTTCTAATCTTCAAGAGCATCTCCCCTGCTTCCTCAAAATGACCGTTGGCTGGCGTCGATCTCATGGCTCGAAGACAGATATGAATGGCTCTGTATTGGTGAGATGAACCTTTGGCGCATTGTGCTACAGTCGACAGCTATAGTCTTAATCGATATCGAATAATCCTCCGGAACACGATGAGTAAGCTACTCTGGTGCGTTCCCCACCACACCCGAGTGAGTAATCGAATTATATTTAAGCCTTCTTCACACTTGGCAACAATGGATCGGACGTGAGGCGCCCAGCTTAACCGAGAGTCAAAATTCATCTCCAGAAATCGAGCGTGAGAGTTATTGTAGAAAGTGTAGTTTCCACACCTAGTATGGTCATCAATGGGAGACGATGTCGACTTGTAAAAGAAGACGATTACTGATATCTCAGCGGATATCTCCAGGCTGTTAATAAATAGCAAAGGTTGTGAGTAATTTAATAGTCATGGGTGACTGGAATTCGGTAGTAGGAAAAGGGAGAGAAGGAAACGCAGTAGGTGAATATGGATTGGGGCTAAGAAATGAAAGAGGAAGCCGCCTGGTAGAATTTTGCACAGAGCTCAACTTAATCATAGCTAACACTTGGTCCAAGAATCATAAAAGAAGGCTGTATACATGGAAGCAGCCTGGAGATACTGACAGGTTTCAGATAGATTATATAACGGTAAGACAGCGATTTAGGAACCGGGATTTAAATTGTAAGACATTTCCAGGGGCAGATGTGGACTCTGATCACAATCTATTGGTTATGACCGGTATATTAAAACTGAAGAAACTGCAAAAAGGTGGGAATTTAAGGAGATGGGATCTGGATAAACTGAAAGAACCAGAGGTTGTACAGAGTTTCAGGGAGAGCATAAGGGAACAATTGACAGGACTGGGGGAAAGAAATACAGTAGAAGAAGAATGGGTAGCTTTGAGGGATGAAATAGTGAAGGCAGGAGAGGATCAAGTAGGTAAAAAGACGAGGGCTAGTAGAAATCCTTGGGTAACAGAAGAAATATTGAATTTAAATGATGAAAGGAGAAAATATAAAAATGCAGTAAATGAAGCGGGCAAAAAGGAATACAAACGTCTCAAAAATGAGAGCGACAGGAAGTGCAAAATGGCTAAGCAGGGATGGCTAGAGGACAAATGTAAGGATGTAGAGGCTTATCTCACTAGGGGTAAGATAGATACTGCCTATAGGAAAAATAAAGAGACCTTTGGAGATAAGAGAACCACTTGTATGAACATCAAGAGCTCAGATGGAAACCCAGTTCTAAGCAAAGAAGGGAAGGGGGAAAGGTGGAAGGAGTATATAGAGGGTCTATACAAGGGCGATGTACTTGAGGACAATATTATGGAAATGGAAGAGTATATAGATGAAGATGAAATGGGAGATACGATACTGCGTGAAGAGTTTGACAGAGCACTGAAAGACCTGAGTTCAAACAAGGCCCCCGGAGTAGACAACATTCCATTGGAACTACTGACGGCCTTGGGAGAGCCAGTCCTGACAAAACTCTACCATCTGGTGAGCAAGATGTATGAGACAGGCGAAATACCCTCAGACTTCAAGAAGAATATAATAATTCCAATTCCAAAGAAAGAAGGTGTTGACAGATGCGAAAATTAGCGAACTATCAGTTTAATAAGTCACAGCTGCAAAATACTAACGCGAAGTCTTTACAGACGAATGGAAAAACTGGTAGAAGCCGACCTCGGGGAAGATCAGTTTGGATTCTGTAGAAATGTTGGAACTCGTGAGGGAATACTGACTACGACTTATCTTAGAAGAAAGATTAAGGAAAGGCAAACCTATTACGTTTCTAGCATTTGTAGACTTAGAGAAAGCTTTTGACAATGTTGACAGGAATACTCTCTTTCAAATTCTGAAGGTGGCAGGTGTAAAGTACAGGGAGCGAAAGGCTATTTACAATTTGTACAAAAACAAGATGGCAGTTATAAGAGTCGAGGGACAGGAAAGGGAAGCAGTGGTTGGGAAGGGAGTGAGACAGGGTTGTAGTCTCTCCCCGATGTTATTCAATCTGTATATTGAGCAAGCAGTGAAGGAAACAAAAGAAAAATTTGGAGTAGGTATTAAAATCCATGGAGAAATAAAAACTTTGTGGTTCGCCTATGACATTGTAATTCTGTCAGACAGCAGAGGACTTGGAAGAGCAGTTGAACGGAATCGACAGCGTCTTGAGAGTAGTATATAAGATGAACATCAACAAAAGCAAAACGAGGATAATAGAATGTAGTCGAATTAAGTCGGGTGATGCTGAGGGAATTAGATTAGGAAATGAGACACTTAAGGTAGTAAAGGAGTTTTGCTATTTGGGGAGCAAAATAACTGATGATGGTCGAAGTAGATAGGATGTAAAATGTAGACTGGCAATGGCAAGGAAAGCGTTTCTGAAGAAGAGAAATTTGTTAACATCGAGTATAGATTTAAGTGTCAGGAAGTCTTTTCTGAGAGTATTTGTATGGAGTGTAGCCATGCATGGAAGTGAAACATGGACGATAAATAGTTTAGACAAGAAGAGAATAGAAGCTTTCGAATTGTGGTGCTACAGAAGAATGCTGAAGATTAGATGGTTAGATCGCATAACTAATGAGGAAGTATTGAATAGGATTGGGGAGAAGAGAAGTTTGTGGCACAACTTGACCAGATGAAGGGACCGGTTGGTAGGACATGTTCTGAGGCATCAAGGGATCACCAATTTAGTGTTGGAGGGCAGCGTGGAGGGTAAAAATCGTAGAGGGAGACCAAGAGATGAATACACTAAGCAGATTCAGAAGGATGTAGGTTGCAGTAGGTACTGGGAGATGAAGAAGCTTGCACAGGATAGAGTAGCATGGAGAGCTGCATCAAAACAGTCACAGGACTGAAGACCGCAACAACAACAACGTGAGTAATGCCGTTTTGCTCTGAAGATACGAACGGCAGTGGAATAAACACAGGCATCGTCTGCATATTGCAATTTTTTGTGGGGTGAGTGATTATGCGCTCTAGATCATGCGTGTACAGAGTAATGAGGACGGGGCTTAATGTTGCTCCCTGAGACAAGCCCTGGCAGAAAAGAAATGGTCCAACCATGTTTCCTCTGTAACGGACGTAAATGGTCTCTTTGTCTTTTCTGAAGCCGCATTGACTCAGTTTCACCAAGTTATGATTTTCAAGCCACCGTTTCAATCACCTTTTAAAGATTCGTTCCAGAGTTTTGCCAAAACACTACGACAAAGCACTCGGTCGATAACTAGATGCCACATTTGGATCTTTGCCACTTTTCATAATTGGAATTATTGCTTTCGTCTTCCATGTTGCTAAGAGGTCCTTGTGCATCCAGTACCGATTAAAAATGTGTAAGAGGAAATCTTTTGCCTCTGTCGCCTAGAATAATGAATAAAATCAATACCAGGACAACCGTCCCTCGATGGTTTAATAGCTTCGTTGAATTCTTCTTTGCAGAAAGAACGAAGGAGAATATGGTAACGCTCATCTTCAACAGGAGACGGATGATTCAAGACAGGGGCCGCGGGAGGAGCAAGAGTATCTATAAATTCCTCTAGGCAGACAGTGGTAGCAGAAGGGGGGGGGGAGGAGGGATACAGTCGGCTGGTTCTGAAAGCCTTTGTTTTATGACAGATGCTTGCCATACTGGTTTCATTATTGATTGAAGAACGAATTTTTATCCAACTTTTCTTTCAGAAATTTGTTAGCTCGCTCACTCCCTTTTCGAACAGCCGAGAAGTTATCCAAAGTGTGATTTTGACGATAGATTTTTAAAGCATGTCTGCGCTTAGCAACTTGACGAGAGGATTCGGGATTCCACCAAGGAAGGGAACGGTGCTGCATAACGGTGAAATCTTTTTCCTAAGGGATGCTGACATCAAATGCAATATCCACAGCCTTGATTAAAACTTGATATGAAACTTCATCCGGTAAATCACGTCTCATGTTTCAAAACGCCCGCCTAACTGACCGTTTGTATGAGTCCCAGTTGGTTTCCTTGATTTTCCACGCACTATTAGCGTAACATATGTGCGTGGTATCAACGTTGATATTGATTTAGAACTCTACTCAGAGACGATCGGATCCCACTGAATCTGTTTTAACGCGCCAGTCAGATAATTCGGTGGAACAGGGAGTGCAAAGCGTTACGCCGTGGGTCTACCGAAAGGTGAGGATACCATAGTAGAAGCTGTCATTGAGTATCGCTAGGTTATTGTCTTCGATAACATTCAGCAATGTCCTGCTCTTTTTGGCATGTCTCCTCACCATGCTACGAGGGTAATCCCAAAAGTAAGGTCTCCTATTTTTTATAAGTACATAGACCTGTTTATTTCTACAATGGTTTACATCAGTTTACAGCTTGAACATTTAGCTATTTTTCGACATAATCACCATTTCTGTCGATGCATTTTTGTAGACACTGTGGCCGTTTTTGTATGCCCATGTCATACCAGCTCGCTTCATGCTGTTCAGAAAGTTGTGAACCGGCGTGATTGTTCCTTGGTCTCAGGTGTAAAATGGAATGCCCAGATGTCGTCACCCTTGACAGTAGAGTCCAGAAAGTTGCCCTATTCAGCTGAAAGGTAGTGAAGAAATGCGGGGGAAGCATCAACTCGTTGCCGCATGTGGTCCTTAGTCAGCATGCGTGGCACCCATCTTGCGCACACCTTTCGGTAGTTCAATGTTTCCCTTAAAATTCTATGACTGGTGCTTCGAGAAACCTCAGGAACCAACGTGCAGAGATCATCCAGGTTGATCCGCCAATCATCACGCATGTTGTGCTCAACCTTCGACACTGTCTTCTCAGAAATTGACGGTCTACCGCTCCTTCACTCGTCGTGAATTTCGGTCCGACCAGCTGCAAACTCTCTACACCACTTACGAATATTTTTGACATCCATGCACGACTCACCATACACTTCTGTTAATTGGCGATGGATTTCAATTTGCGCAGTGCCCTTTGTGTTCAAAAACTGAATAACTGCATGCAATTCGCACTTGCCGGTAACATGCAACGATACCTCCGTTCTCAACGGCTGAAAAGCCAAGACTGAGCGCCTCAGCGTGGCGTGTGCATGTTTACACACAGTGTGTGAAGCACTCTTCATAACAATGTGACCAACTGCCACACAAACAGAGTTTTGTACTTATAAAAAAAGAGACCTTACTTTTGGGATTACCCTCGTACATGGAGGGAATTCAAGTCTCCAGCTAAACGGTAACGGTTTATAATTCTGTGCATCCAAACTATTACCTTTTTTCAGAGCGCTACGTGGCAGCGGTGTTACCAATAAAAAAACTTAAACAGCCTACTTACATAGCCCCAATTTTACAAATTGTTTTGGGCACTGTCCAATAATGATTTGATAAAATTTTTCATAATTACAATAACAAGCGCTAAAAATATTGTGTGTCAGTTTAAGCACAGTCTTGTATGATTTTTCTAAGGGGACGTTTCAATATTTTACTTGAAAACTGAAATTATGTATGTACAGATAGCAAAAAGCAATTTCCCTGTTATTTAGTAGAAAGAAATATCAGCGAAACATGTCTGGGTAGAAAAGAACAAAAAATTGTGTTTCCTCAAGGTGGAATATGTCGAGAAACGAATTTGTTTTCAAGCAAACACGTACAAAAGAGTGAGCTTCAATCTCAAGATTAGAAACAACTTTTACCTGGTACTCGATCATGTACTATTTGACGTAATACGATGTATTGATTCTTTAAGTTTTGAGCTGATAATGGTAGTCTGCCGAATCGTGTCATCCATTCGAAGTAATAAAGTGAGTTTCAGACGGATAATTTTAGTAAACGTACTTCGTGGTTGCAGACCTCTATAAAGTCATTCCGTCTACTGTTATCCAGAAAGAACATTCGCGACCTGTACGTGAAGTGCACGCGTCCACCTGCAACAACTGTGTAGAATGTCGGGATGTTACAACCAGCCCATATCATTACGCTTTCGGCAGTAATGATGGACGGAGCTCTTGAATCCTTTCCAAAGCAACCGTCCCCATATTTGCCGCAAGAGTTGTAGGGACACAGCAGGAAACCAAAAGCCCAGCGTCTTACCACTGCGCTATCTTGCTCGAGGGTTGGTGTTGGAAGTAGTAAGGCTTAGCAAATACTCATCTGGTCTCAGGGAAGTCATATATATATATATATATATATATATATATATATATATATATATATAGAGAGAGAGAGAGAGAGAGAGAGAGAGATACACAGGGTGCTGCTTGCTGGCTGTCAGGCAGGCCGGTGCTTACATCTTGTTCTTCCTGAGTCGCGGTCGCGGTGCGGGAGGCTCTGACGTCACGCTCACCGCCGCCTCCCCCACAATGCGTACCGTGATGCCTGTAACCGAGAAACAGCTCAATGTAGTACACAGTAACACATATCATGATGTCAGCATTTGTATTTAGATGTGGAAAATATGTACCTGACAAGTTAAATATTAAGTTATGTGATTGGAACAGGTCATTAGTTACTGTGGCCGTAATTCGAATTTGATGGTACCGCTTAAAAATCAAGTGCGTCTTATTAAACAGTAGTAATTTATTCACTGTTTTGATATGAGAAAGTCCTGTGTTTCCATAACAGATGAGTATGCAGATGAGAACTGAAATGAAATGAGCGTTTGGCGTCATTGGCCGGGAGGCCCCTTACAGGGCAGGTCCGGCCGCCTTGGTGCAGGTCTTATTACATTCGACGCCACACTGGGCGACCTGCGCGCTGGATAGGGATGAAATGATGATGGAGACAGCACAACACCCAGTACCTGAACGGAAAAAATCCCCGACCGAGCCGGGGATCGAACACGGGCCCGTAGGACGGCATCTGTCACGCTGACCACTTTTTTTTAGTTTTTTTTAGATGATGTTGTCCCCGTCTCCTGACAGGATAAGAGAGAGGCAGCGGGAAGGAAACATTGTACATTTATGTAATTTTTTATTATTAACAATATTATTTTATTTATTCATTTATTTTAATGTCCCAAAAGAAAAATCATATACGAAAAAGGAGGGAAAGAAAAATAGGGCCGAAGTGACATCCTCGTCACTTCACTGCGAGTAAATCCTATCCCTCGAAACAACATAAAACTGGGACTCCCCACCGCTTCGGGGGGTTATGAAACATGCTGCCTCAAAAGTTCGCAAAATACGTTTTATATTTAGAGTGGCGTCGGATGATTTCGTGCTGTTCTAGTAGATATGCCAATAGTCCATGCCCAATATCAAAGTTCGCGAGAGCACGTAGTGCGATGTGTGTCCTCCAATCCAGCGGATTGCCGATGATTTTTGTGAGGGGAAAAAGACAGCGTCAGGGAAAAATAAAGCGTCCGTCGTGATCGTGGATCCGTCGGTGCGTCGGAGGAGGGCCATGATGCGTTGCGTCAGCCGCCAAACATCCTTTGCCTCACCGCACTGCAGAGAATATTCGTTGGTGTCCTGCATGCCACATATAAGGCAGAGCCGGGAATGTATCATGCGAATGTCGTACAATCGTTGGCGGTTAACTGTCTTGCGGTTGATTAATGTATACCATGACGATCACGCTGCTGTGGTGAGGAGAGCCGTATGGACAGCCCGCCAAATTTGTAGCCAGTCTCTCCTGGGGTATTTAAGTTCGACAACATTGCTGCCATGATGACGCCGCAAGTATCGATATACCTCACGGGTAGTGGGGATTCTTGTAGAAGGTATTTGTAACTGAACATAACTAAAATCAACAAAGAATCGACGTGCGAAAAAGAGGGCGATATTGTGCATGCCGCCACCGGCGGTTCAAAGGACGTGGGAAGAAGCACTTCCAGGATAGCCGACGTGATGGCGTGTTGCCGTTGGTTCCAAGTTCGTAGCGTCGCTCGCAGGTATAGAGCTAGAGCCTTGTTCCGCACATCCGTGAGGTTAAGTCCTCCAGAATGGTGTGGCAGAGTTACAGTCTCTTATTTGATCTTAAACAACATTCCGTGGCTGACATAGTATCCAAAGGTCGCTATTAATTTGTTAGGAATACCATGTGGCATTGGCAGTACCTGTGCCAGGTGCGGCAGTCGCGAGGACAGGTGAACATTAGTGTAGTCCACCCTTTGGAGCAGGTCGTGCGTTCGGCGTGAATTGTTGCGTATGTGCTGTCGGACGTGCTAGAGGAGGCGTCGATAGCTCGCTGCCGCTGATTGCCGTAGCAATACACCTAAGCATCGAAAGATGTCCACACCACTCAGCTGTCGGGGTGGACAGATGAGAACTGATACTACGAAAATAAGATCACAGATGGCAAGCTACACAACAATGTAATGATGGTCCTAGAGAACCAAAAAAACTAGAAAATACGAACTAAATAACAGTGCTCACTAATGATGACACAAATATACTGAAGCGTTTGGACATTAAAAACAACAACCATCTGCATAATAGGCGAACCTGAACGCTCGTAATTTAGTCCGCAACCCGCCTCTGTAACCGAGGTTGCTAACACGCTGCTTTGTGGTGTCGCACGACTCGGAGGCACGTCTATTTGAATTCAGGAGGCGGATGAAACCTCCACTGGCAATATTTGGCCAGCGGAAGGAGGAGAGGTGGTGGCGTAAAGTTCCTGATGACCTGTGTCTGCGCTAATGCCCTGTATTAAATTCTGAACCTCCACTCTGTGCTTCATGAAATGAGGGCTTGTGACTCTTGTTGACAGTGATCGGTCCGTCGGATAGGGACGTTAAGCTCGGCAGTCCCCTCTCCTTCAACATTCAACAGAAATGTAATACACTACACTACACAAACATCAATTATATCAGGTTATCTCCAATTCAAAAGGCTGTTGCACTCAGCGATGTTATAATGACTTGTAAATAATAGATTTCAGCTGTCAATCGTCTTTTTCAAATTTTATTGGCAGATCAAGATTTCAGTTATAAAATAGCCATTCTCAATGCACTATCAGTTCATTGAACTGTGGATGAAGTCCGAGTAACAGCCATTACATGCACTGATCAAAAAAGATAGTGCATTGAGAATGGCTAGTTTCTAGCTGAAATATAGATCTTATAATTAAATTTAAAAAGGGCGACTGATAGCAGAAATCAATTATTTACAACATCCATTATAATCACCCATAGTCCCCAAACACACATATGACACAATTCTCAGGTACCCGCAAGGAAAGGGTCCAATGTGAGCAGATGAAGAACACACTTACCGACTGGCGGCTCAATCCTTCCAGTGGAATTACCCATCCAACAGTGCCCCACGACATTACATTCAGCCCGCAAACATAGTTGCTATTAGAGCTTCGTAACCAGACAAATATGGTGGTGGGTGCATCTTGCATGCATCAAACGTCAATAAATAATGAAAGAGCCATTAAGGCAATGGAAATATCCAGCTACTTCGCATCGAAGTACCAAGTGAGAAGGAGGAGCTCCCGAACGGCGTCTTAAATGCACCGTATGAGGCAATAATAAGTACTTAACCTGAAATTGCTAGGTATCGTAATAAGAAAACCGCTCGTGAGTTAAACCATTTAGCACAGCCCTCAGCTGTTGAAGTGAAAGAAGAATAAACTTCAGTCTTGCAGGAAGACAGGCCAGTGAACGAATGTATTGACCCATCTAATCATGTCAGATTATCGACTTTTACTATTGGCGAGCAAACAGAAACCAGAAAATTATAAATTGTGAAGAGTAGCCGAAAGTGTTGCAGCAAGCCACACGTGGAGACGATATCAAACGTGTCAGAATAAATATCTACTTGACGGCGAACAAACATTACAGATTATTCTGAACGTAACGAATGTGTAACGCATTTGCAAGAAACTCAGTAGAAATTAACAATAGACCTGGAGACGAATAACAGCTGCTTCCTGAATTATCTTTTTTTATTGGTTTAGTGCTCACATCCTGAAACTGGCAGAGAGGTAATAATAAATCACTTTGCAAAAGTATTTACTTCCTGCCTGCGCTATGCTTCAGTCCCACAATCGTGGAACAAGACAAAGATTATATTGATACACAAGAAAGGAAGTATTCACAATGTCAAAAACTATCGTCCTATGAGCTTTCTCTCGATTTTGTACAAAATTTTCACAAAGATACTGTTAAATCGAACTAGTTCCACCCTAGACTCAGCCCAACCTAAGGAACAAGCAGGATTCCGAAGCAATTTTAGCACTATTGATCACATTCTGACCGTTAGTAAAGTGATAAGCAGAGCAAATCAATACCAACTGCCTCTCTGCATTGCCTTTGTTGACTTTGAAAAGGCGTTTGACTCCGTTAGTCATATAGCGTTCACCAAGGTTTGAGTGAGCAAGGAGTGATAGCAGCGTACATTGAAGTACTCAGCAATATCTACGAAACTTCTTCAGCTTATGTTAATATTGGCGAATCAACTCAAGAATTCCACATCATGAGGGGTGTCAAGCAAGGCTACCCCATCTCCCTAAAACTGTTCTCGGCTGTACTAGAAATGGCTATATCAAAGCTGATCTGGGAAGGTAAGGGAATTAGAATTAATGGAAGAAGGCTTACCAACTTGTGATTTACTGATGATATTGTCTTATTGGCCAACGACTTCGCAGAGCTCCAAAACTTAGTTACAGATCTTGCATCGAATGTCAGTTGGTTGGCTTGAACATGAACCTTTCCAAAACAAAAATAATGTCCAACAAATGGGTCCCAGCTGGAAATGTGAAAGTCAAGGACAGTCCATTAGAAGAGGGCTGTGATTATATCTACCTTGGCCAGATTATAAATATGAAAGGAGATGTAAGGCCAGGAACCTATCGGCGCATCAAGCTTGGCTGGCAAGCATTTTGAAGGAAATCAACAGTATTCAGATAAAAAAAATGCCAGAAAATCTGAAGAAATCAGTATTTGATTAATGCATTCATCCTGTGCTGACGTATGGTTGCGAGACATAGACACTGATCTCATTTACAAAAGGAAACTTATGACAACTCAGAGAACCATGGAAAGATCAATGCTGGGCTATACAAGAAAGGATAGGAAAAGGGCAGATGACATCCGGTCTGAGACGAAGGTTAAGGACATCTTAGAGACAGTAGGCTCCTTGAAGTGGCATTCGGATGGCCACGTCGAGAGAAGGAAAGAAGCCAGATGGACGAAGCTAGTACTGGAGTGGAATTCGAGAGACCATCAGAGGCCTAGAGGAAGACCACTCGACAGAAGGGACAAAGATATCAAGAGGATCTCTGGTAGCACCTGACAGAGTGCCCAAGACCGTTCCTCTTGGAGAGGACTGCTGACAGCCTACCTGAATCCACGACTCGAGAGGCCATATCATTTAATGATTGAATTGGCTCATGATGATGAAGATTGGTCATCAGTCTTCCATCTGGTTTAATGCGGCTCGACACGAATTCCTTTCTTGTGTCAACATTTTCATCTCAGAGCACCAATTGCATGTATTCTAATCTCTGTCTTCCTCTACAGTTTTTAGCTTCTACAGTTTTGTCTAGTATCGTGGAAGTTATTTCCTGATGTGTCAATAGATGCCCTACCATCCTGTCCCTTCTTCTTGTCAGTATTTTTCATATATTCCTTTCTCCGTCGACTCTGTGGAGAATCTCCTCATTTATTATCAGTCCACCTAATTTTTAACATTCTTCTGTAGCATCAAATCTCAAATGCTTCGAATCTCTTTCATTTCGGTTTTCCCCCAGTTCATGTTTCACTACTATTGAACAATGTGCTCCAAACGTAAATTATCAGAAATTTATTTCTCAAATTAAGAGCTACATTTGATACCAAGAGATTTATGATGGCCAGGAATGACCTTTTATCAGTGCTAGTCTGCTTTTGATGTCCTCCTTGCTTCGTCCGTCGCGGATTATTTTGCTGAATCGGTAGCAGAATTCCTTAATACCACCTACTACTTAATCCACAACTCTGATCTTACGTTTCCCGCAGTTCTCATTTCTTCTGCTTCTCGTTACTTTCGTCTTTCTTTGGCTTCCTCTCAATCTATATTCTGTACTCATTAGACTGCTCATTACATTCATCAAATCCTGCAAATCTTCTCCACTTTCACTGAGGATAGCAATGTCATCAGCGAATCTTATCGTCAATATCATTTCATCTTGAATTTTAATCCCACTGCTGCATCTTTCCTTTATTTCCGTCATTGCTTCTTCGATGTGTATATGTTTTAATCCGAGAGCCTCGTTCTTGCTCCTCCATTCTTTCTGTCCCACCTTATTTCTGGTACATATTGTGTATTACATGTCTTTCTCTATAACTTAAACCAATTTTTCTCAGAATTTCGAACATCATTCATCATTTGACACTGTCGAACGCTGTTCCCAAGTCGAGAAAACATATGAAAGTGTCTTGATTTTCTTCAGCCTTGCTTTCACTACAGATCGCAACGTGAGGACGGCCTCTCTGGTGACCTTACTTTTTCTAAAGCTAAAGCTAAAATGATCGTCATCTAACAGATCCTCAACTTTCTTTTCCATTCTTCTGTATCGTATTGTTGTCAGCAACTTGTGCGCTTTAGCTGTTAAGCTGATTGTGCGATAATTCTCGCACCTGTCGGCTCTTGCTATATTCAGAATTGTGTTGGTGATGTTTTTCCGAAAGACAGATGGTAGATAGCGAGACTCATACATTCTACACACCAACGTCAGTAGTCCTTTTGTTGTCACTTCCCTCAACAATTTTAGTAATTCCAGTGGAATTTTATCGACCCCTTCTGCCCATTCGACCTTAAAGTGCTTTTAAATTTTGATTGTCATAATGGATACCTTAATTCTTTCCCGTAGCCACCTGTTTCTTCCTCCATCACGTCATCAGACAAGTCGTTCCCGTCTTACATACCTTCAGTCTACTCTTTCCACTTACCGCTCTCTTCTCTCCATTTAACGGTGGAATTTTTACGCACTCTCAACGTTACCACCATTGCTATTAATTTCACCAAAGGTTGTTTTGTTACTCCGTATGTGTAGTCAGTCCTTTGCGATTTCTTCACATTTTCATTCAGCCATTTCACCTTAGCTTCAATGCAGTTCCTATTTATTTCATTTCTAAGTGACTTAAATTTCTGTATTTCTAAATTTCCCTTCATTATCGTACTTCGTTCTTTCGTCGATCAACCGAAGTATTTCTTCTGTTACCCACGTTGCTTCGCAGTTACTTTCCTTGTAACTAAGTTTTCCTTTGCTTCTTATGTGACTGCACTCTTTAGAGATGCCCATTCCTTTCCAAACGACGTGGCTACTGAGCTTTTCATTGTCGCATATTTCTAGCCTCAGAGAACTTCAAGCATATCTCTTCATTCCTTAATACTTGCGTATCCCATTTCATTGCGCATTAATTATTCCTCAATAGTCTTTTAAATTTCAGCCTACTCTTCATCATTACTAAATTGTGATCTGAGTATATCTGCTCCAGAGTACGTCTTATAATCCAATATCTTTTTTCGGAATCTTTGCTTGACAATGAAGTAATGTAACTGGAACACTCCCGTCTATCCCCGTCTTTTCCAAGTATACTTCCTAATCTTGTGATTCTTGAACAGAATATTTGCTATTAATAGCTGAAATTGATTGCAGACCTCAAGTAATCTTTCTCCTCTCTCATTTCTACTTCCATGCTCATATTCTCTCGAAATCTTTTCTTCTACTGCTTCCCCTAGAACCACATTCCAGTCCCCAAAGTGTATTAGGTTCTCATCTCCCAATACGTACTAAATTACCCTTTCTAATTTCGATATCTTCATATCCTTCTTCTACCTCTTCATCTTTTCCTTATGACGTCGGCATATATATCTGAACTATCATAGTCGGTGCTGGTTTACTATCGATTCTGATGAGAACAACCCTACCACAGAACTGCTCACAGTAACTCCCTTTCTGCTCTGCCTTCCTACTCAAAATGTAGCCAACTCCGGTAATGCCAATTTGCTTCACTGAACGTCACTACATCTAGATTGAGCCTTAGCATTTCCGTTTTCAAAGTTTATAGCTTCCCTAACACATTCATACTTTATTAATTTTTATATTTATTGTTCCGTGGGTCCAAATTAAGACGAAGTCTCCATGGTCATGGAACGAGTCAATACATTAAATTATAACACAATAGTAGAAACAGATAAAATGAAATATAAGAAACATATTCAGGCGACAAGTCGTAAGTTTAAATAAAGAAAATCAGCAATGTAACACTGGATTTTGCTTAATTTTTTAGCTCTTCCAGGAGCTCCTCGACAGAATAGAAGGAGTGAGCCACGAGGAAACCCTTCAGTTTAGACTTAAAGGAGTTTGGGCTATTGCTAAGATTTTTGAGTTCTTGTGGTAGCTTATTGAAAATGGATGCAGCAGAATACTGCACTCCTTTCTGCACAAGAGTCAAGGAAGTGCATTCAACATGCAGATTTGATTTCTGCCTAGTATTAACTGAGTGAAAGCTGCTAACTCTTGGGAATAAGCTAATATTGCTAACAACTAACGACATTAAAGAAAATGTCAGAATTCCCAGACTATTGAATAGGAGTCGACAGGAGGTCCTCGAACTTACACCACATATAGCTCGAACAGCCCGTTTTTGAGCCAAAAATACCCTTTTTCAATCAGAAGAATTACCCCAAAAGATAATACCATTCGACATAAGTGTATGAAAATATGCGAAGTAGACTGCTTTTCGTGTTGAACTGTCACTAATTTCAGACACTGTTCTAATGGTAAATAAAGCAGCATTTAGTTTCTGAACAAGATCCTGAACATGGACTTTCCGAACGCCTAGGAACTTGAACTGTTCTGTCTCGCTCATAATATACCCATTCAGTCTGATCAAAATATCGGTTCTTGTTGAATTGTGAGTTAGAAACTGTATAAAACTGAGTCTTACTGTGATTTAGCATCAAATTATTTCTGACATTAGACACCTCAATTCGTAGAACGGTGCCCTTTGGTTGGTTATTGAGTCTTTTTCTCATTGTCACTCCCACGCTACCCCTCATTCATGGCAAACCCTCCCGGAGATGTGAGATGTGAATGGGGAACTAGTCCGGAATCGTTTGACACTGGAGAGATCATCATGAAACTTTTTCAATTACAGCCCACATGTCGTGTGGATATACATTATTTATATTTCATGCAGCGGTTTCCATTGCCTTCTGTGTCCTCATGCCGTCGATCACTGCTTATTCTTCCGCCTTTTAGGGGTAGTTTCCCACCCGAAGGACTTGACAGTTTCATGAACGTCTGTCCGCTCCTCCACTCTCTTTGACAACGCCGTTGGTAGAACGACGGTGTCTCTTATGCCGGATGCCTTTGGTCGCCTTTTCTGATGATTTTTCTTCAAAATTTAAGCAATGGTCAAGTTCGAACCCGGGACCCAAAAAGTTATGAGCGCAGGCCAAACACTGTACCCCTAGACTTCAGAGTTATCTGCCTGAAATAAAAGAGCAGCAATTACAATGCAAAGCTTCTGTTTCAGATCAGCTTAAAGAAGTACAGGGTACAATAATATAGGATCGCTGAGTTCTAACAAGTGGTCTGCAAGAAACAAATCGCACGTTTGTTAAGGAACAACAAGTGCGCGAAACGTTTTTAAAGAACAGTACGCCCTAAATTAGTCTTAGGATGATTGTTGTCATGTTATAAAAAAACTGGCTTGAACTTTAGGGAGCGGGATATGTAAAAGCTTCTATACAAGAATGTGCTAAACTACTGCTTATAACATGGAACCACACATAACTTATGTCACTCATTATAAATTATATAGTTAGTGGAAGGAGTATATGGAGGGTCTACACAAGGGCGATGTACTTGAGGACAATATTATGGAAATGGAAGAGGATGTAGTTGAAGATGAAATGGGAGATATGATACTGCGTGAAGAGTTTGACAGAGCACTAAAAGACCTGAGTCGAAACAAGGCCCCTGGGAGTAGACAACACTCCATTAGAACTACTGACGGCCTTGGGAGAGCCAGTCCTGACAAAACTCTACCATCTGGTGAGCAAGATGTATGGGCCAGGCGAAATACCCTCAGACTTCAAGAAGAATATAATAATTCCAATCCCAAAGAAAGCAGGTGCTGACAGATGTGAAAATTACCGAACTATGAGTTTAATAAGTCACAGCTGCAAAATACTAACGCAAATTCTTTACAGACGAATGGAAAAACTGATAGAAGCCGACCTAGGGGAAGATCAGTTTGGATTCCATAGAAATGTTGGAACACGTGAGGCAATATTGACCCTACGACAGTCCTGAGACTGGTTTGATGCAGCTCTCCGTGCTACTCTATTCTGTGCAAGCTTCTTCATCTCCCAGTACCTACTGCAGTCTACATCCATCTGAATCTGCTTAGTGTACTCATCTCTTGGTCTCCCTCTACGATTTTTACCCTCCACGCTGCCCTCCAGTACTAAATTGGTGATCTCTTGATGTCTCAGAACATGTCCTACCAACCGATCCCTTCTTCTAGTCAATTTGAGCCACAAACTCCTCCCCAATCCTATTCAATAACTCCCCATTAGTTATGTGATCTACCCATCTAATCTTCAGCATTCTTCTGTAGCACCACATTTCGAAAGCTTCTATTCTCTTCTTGTCTAAACCATTTATCGTCCACGTTTCACTTCCATACAAGGCTACACTCCATACAAATACGTTCATAAACTACTTCCTAACACTTAAATCAACACTCGATGTTAACAAATTTCTCTTCTTGAGAAACGCTTTCCTTGCCATTGCCAGTCTATATTTTTTATTCTCTCTACTTCGACCATCATCAGTTATTTTGCTCCCCAAATAGCAAAACTCCTTTACTACTTTAAGTGTCACATTTTCTAATCTAATTCCCTCAGCATCACCCGACTTAATTCGACTACATTCCATTATCCTCGTTTTGCTTTTGTTGATGTTCATCTTATACCCTCCTTTCAAGACACTGTCCATTCCGTTCAACTGCTCTTCCAAGTCCTTTGCTGTTTCTGACAGAATTACAATGTCATCGGCGAACCTCAAAGTTTTTATTTCTTCTCCATGGATTTTAATACCTACACCGAACTTTTCTTTTGTTTCCTTCACTGCTTGCTCAATATACAGAGTGAATAATATCGGGGAGAGGCTACAACCCTGTCTCACTCCCTTCCCAGCCACTGCTTCCCATCCATGTCCCTCGACTCTTATAACTGCCATCTGGTTTCTGTACAAATTTTAAGTAGCCTTTCGCTCCCTGTATTTTACCCCTGCCACCTTCAGAATTTAAAAGAGAGTATTCCGGTCAACATTGTCAAAAGCTTTCTGTAAGTCTACAAATGCTGGAAACGTAGGTTTGCCTTTCCTTAATCTTTCTTCTAAGATAAGTCGTAGGGTCAGTATTGCCTCACATGTTCTAACATTTCTACGGAATCCAAACTGATCTTCCCCGAGGTCTGCTTCTACCAGTTTTTCCATTCGTCTGTAAAGAATTCGTGTTAGTATTTTGCAGCTGTGACTTATTAAACTGATAGTTCGGTTATTTTCACATCTGTCAAGACCTGCTTTCTTTGGGATTGGAATTATTATTTAATGGGCCGAAATTTTGCTTAGTGAACGTTATTGCTGGGTGTGCCAACCCTTAGACTTTACGACAGCCCTAACTTTGCTGGGGACACTTTCAGTGATGTTTCTGAATGTCCCTGGGGGAATGGAAGTCCATTCTCAAGAGGCGATATCAAAGTAGGTAGAGATGTTGGACGCTGGTGTTTGGGGCAAAGTAGACGCTCTAACTCATCTTAAAGGTGCTACAGTGGGTTCAGGTCGGTAGTCGTGGCGGGCCAGTCCGTTTCAGGAATATTACCAGCTATAAAACGTTACCTCACAGATGCTACTTTATAAGCAGGTGCACTGTCATACTGATATAATCATCGTCTTTAATTATTCCGCTAGCTGGCCGCGGTGGTCTCGCGGTTCGAGGCGCGCAGTCCGGAACCGTGCGACTGCTACGGTCGCAGGTTCGAATCCTGGCTCGGTCATGGATGTGTGTGATGTCATTAGGTTAGTTAGGTTTAAGTAGTTCTAAGTTCTAGGGGACTGATGACCACAGCAGTTGAGTCCCATAGTGCTCAGAGCCAATTATTCCTCCACCGTACACAGTACACAATGCTGTGAAGTGTATTTATATCTTTTCGCGTTTCTTTAACCTCAACAAGGAGACAACACCCAGACCATGAAGAACACCTCCATAGTGTAATATTACTTACTGGGCACTTCACTTTTGGCACAACACATAATGGTGAGTAGCGTTCTCCATGTATTCGCCAAACACAAACACTTCCATCGGATTGCCACAGGCCATCGGATGATGCGTCACTCCCAATTACTCGTTTCCTTTATTATACTGTTTTGTGTCCACGTGTCACTTCAACACCCGACCTGCTGCCTTGGAGAAAATAAACGTTAATGACTTGCTCTTGCCTCATGTATTAGTACTTGAAGGTACTAACCAACTTAAAAAGATACTACCCCTCATAGCTGTAATTATTAGTCTATAGGTGAAGTAAATACCGGCGTAACGTTATTCAGTACGCTGTCCTCAGTCACCAATGAAACTATTTGCACTTATACCCCCAAGGCCCTGTATGTGAATTGTATGTCGCTGATGGCAATGTGTAAATTAATCGTCTTTGATTAAACCAGCATTTTTTTCATCTGTTTATGAATTAATGGATGCAGTACTGTTTGGTTATTGTAGGTAAATTTCCTCGAATACATTCAGAGAGGGTTTACTTTCGACCATCATACTGTGACACAGCACAATCAATCATGTGTATGTATCACATGGCAAATCTTCTATCAGTTACTAATTTAATTCGAATGCGTTATTAGGCAGCAAAGAATCTCATTTATTGATAAAGTGTGCTACTGTCACACTGCTGCTAAATGTCTCAGTGTCTGAGGCGAGAGTTCGTGCCTTGTCACTAGGAGTATTTACTGCTCGTCTTGGAAAAATGTTGGTGAACGGTTTCGATCACGAAGGAAACATCTCAGTATTAGCCGGAATTAACTTAACCACTCCATCCAGTTCAAACTTAAGCGAGGATGGCCCATCAGAGAACAGAACTTTACTCCTCCTGAATGAGGGTACCAGGGTCTTAAACACGGCGTCACCTCGCGTTACATGAACCACAAGATGACGTACTTGCCGGGGAAATGCAATGGAACCGAGCTACTTGGTGAAAGTATTTTTACGATTCAGCAAACTGATTCAGTTTTTAGTGATAATACACTCCTGGAAATTGAAATAAGAACACCGTGAATTCATTGTCCCAGGAAGGGGAAACTTTATTGACACATTCCTGGGGTCAGATACATCACATGATCACACTGACAGAACCACAGGCACATAGACACAGGCAACAGAGCATGCACAATGTCGGCACTAGTACAGTGTATATCCACCTTTCGCAGCAATGCAGGCTGCTATTCTCCCATGGAGACGATCGTAGAGATGCTGGATGTAGTCCTGTGGAACGGCTTGCCATGCCATTTCCAGCTGGCGCCTCAGTTGGACCAGCGTTCGTGCTGGACGTGCAGACCGCGTGAGACGACGCTTCATCCAGTCCCAAACATGCTCAATGGGGGACAGATCCGGAGATCTTGCTGGCCAGGGTAGTTGACTTACACCTTCTAGAGCACGTTGGGTGGCACGGGATACATGCGGACGTGCATTGTCCTGTTGGAACAGCAAGTTCCCTTGCCGGTCTAGGAATGGTAGAACGATGGGTTCGATGACGGTTTGGATGTACCGTGCACTATTCAGTGTCCCCTCGACGATCACCAGAGGTGTACGGCCAGTGTAGGAGATCGCTCCCCACACCATGATGCCGGGTGCTGGCCCTGTGTGCCTCCGTCGTATGCAGTCCTGATTGTGGCGCTCACCTGCACGGCGCCAAACACGCATACGACCATCATTGGCACCAAGGCAGAAGCGACTCTCATCGCTGAAGACGACACGTCTCCATTCGTCCCTCCATTCACGCCTGTCGTGACACCACTGGAAGCGGGCTGCACGATGTTGGGGCGTGAGCGGAAGACGGCCTAACGGTGTGCGGGACCGTAGCCCAGCTTCATGGAGACGGTTGCGAATGGTCCTCGCCGATACCCCAGGAGCAACAGTGTCCCTAATTTGCTGGGAAGTGGCGGTGCGGTCCCCTACGGCACTGCGTAGGATCCTACGGTCTTGACGTGCATCCGTGCGTCGCTGCGGTCCGGTCCCAGGTCGACGGGCACGTGCACCTTCCGCCGACCACTGGCGACAACATCGATGTACTGTGGAGACCTCACGCCCCACGTGTTGAGCAATTCGGCGGTACGTCCACCCGGCCTCCCGCATGCCCACTATACGCCCTCGCTCAAAGTCCGTCAACTGCACATACGGTTCACGTCCACGCTGTCGCGGCGTGCTACCAGTGTTAAAGACTGCGATGGAGCTCCGTATGCCACAGCAAACTGTCTGACACTGACGGCGGCGGTGCACAATTGCTGCGCAGCTAGCGCCATTCGACGGCCAACACCGCGGTTCCTGGTGTGTCCGCTGTGCCGTGCGTGTAATCGTTGCTTGTACAGCCCTCTCGCAGTGTCCGGAGCAAGTATGGTGGGTCTGACACACCGGTGTCAATGTGTTCTTTTTTCCATTTCCAGGAGTGTACAAATGCGTGGAGACACATATGATAGAATCTTAGCCTCATTTCAAGCTATAAAGAAAGTGTTTTTAGCTCTGCGTTTGGAAAATTAGGTGTGAACTCGGCGCCGCTGTTACCTTGAACGGTGAGGCAGTTGTCCAAGTCGACACGCACTTTGCCGCTGACGACGTCTCCAGAGAAGTACACGCAGCCCGGGTCGTCCAGGGTGACGTCGAAGCGCCGGATCTGCTCGGGCGACGGCGTACCCTGCAGACACAGACGCCGTACGTGTGTAACGATGACGTTAGAGCTGTACCAACCGCTGCCCAGGGCGTGGCACTGGTTGGCAGCGAGGCTAGTCTGCAGTCAACGCAGCCAGCTGCCTCATGATAGTGATTATGTTGACCACGGTTGCATTGGAGCACACGCTTTTATTTCACATCATAATCGAGGAAGTGTGCTGTTAAGTTGGTTGGTGTAGTGCTGGGGAATCGGAGAAGAAGTCGAGTATTTCGATACCAGATCCAAGAACAAGACCCTCCATTTCGCGTACAGTCTGCAGAGCAGCAATAGAGACCAGGACCAGAAGGTTGTTGGCTGTTCTCGTAAGAACTCTCGATTCTCCGATATGAAATCGTTTCTGTCTGTTTACAGCTGCCTCTTAATACAAGGATTTCCACTGATTCACTTTTGCTAAGAAAATAATCAGCACTTGAAAGATGTGTTAAAGTAAGAATGTTGAATGGAAAAAAGGATTTATATTACCAGTCACTATTTATTCACATCCACGATGCGTTTTCGAAGTTTAAACCTCTATCATGTGGATTTATGTGGATTAATACGGCATGTTCACCTTGAGCCACGGATTTGGGGTAACTTGTGGCACTCTCTAGCAGAGAAAAAAAATAGTGCACGACTGATAGTTTTGCGGAGGTCTTTGACATAACAGACGAGGTAAAATATAAATTTAAAAGTAAAAATGAAAATAAATATACTAACAATGGTCATAGGCTGTTTTTCCTTTCCTGTTACGTAACATACACCTTCATACTTTGTAAACACTGAAGTGACAAAGACGGCGTATACAATCCAGTAAGTGCAAAGAACTTACACCAATGCAAAACACTACTCTGGAGCAAGTCTCAGAGCATTTTGAAGATCTTGGTTTGCCTGAATGAACAGAAACAGAAGTATAAATATTTTCAGTGATCACAGATTATTTTCTGTCAAGCTTACATAAATTAATGCATTGTACACATGTGACCTAAGCTGAAGTGAAAAGTTACATAAAAACAACAATTTGCTCATCATTACTATGTTACTTTGGTACTACCTGACTATGTGTGTGTGTGTTGGAAGATAGGATAGAGAGAGATTTTTTTTCTGTACCAGGCAGTGCCACAGGTTACCCCAAAGTCGTACGCCACATTAATTCACATAAGTCAATCAGTTGATGGAGGTTGATGGAGGTGCCTTCAACCTTCCTCTGTAGCGGTGCAAAAGCGTGGCACACTGCCTTATCACCTTCGGGCTCAGCGACGTTTGAAACAACAACGTGTTGACACACGCAAAGAAAGGCCACAAGTTCGTGTGCGCTTTTAGATGGGTTAATGATGTTATATTGGCACCAAATTTCACCAAAATTCTGTCCAATGTCGACATCGACCTGACGTGTCACACGATGAGAAGGCCGTCGCACCTCCTCTTACCTACATTTAACTCCTTCTTCTGTAGTCCCTGCCAAGGAAGTCAGAACCGCGACACTCAGCGTTGAAATTACGCTCTTTTCTCACGGGTAGCCGAGGGAAACATTTTAGACACACCACCACTCAGAATCGAGACGATTAGGCCCCAGGGGGTGGAATAATAGGCTTCAATAAAATCACCCTTTGCCTCGAGGTAGTGATTCATACACATTTTGCTGTCAGAAACAGCAGCTACTAGTGCAATGAGTAACTGGGCGAAGTTCTTGACAATGTTCGACACTGCTGCCATTACTTTGGGCATTACAACTCTATTCTCACATCGTGGGGCTGCAACACGACTGAATGTGATCTGACCTCTTTGGGGTGCAGTGCGACAGCAATTTTTGCTCTGTTGTGCAGGGTGAAACCAGTAGGGACTATTCAAAACTATTCGACGAAATCTGAACGTGATTCAAGGCAGCAACGGTTTTTGACTTTTTCAGTGCTCCTTTTCCATGCTCTCCTACGTCGTGGTCACGGGGGCGTGCGGTGCAACGTTTACATGTGCATGAATAAATGGCACAGAGCCCCTCTGAGAGTCCTACTTCGAAGACACCCTCAGTGCCACCCATGCACCTTTGTTGAGCGCTTTGGAAATGTACCTGTCAGAAAATTCGACATCAATTTAGTCTCATGGCTTCTCTAGCGCTTGAAGGTAGGCAAACACCACCTAAGAAGTGTCGAAACGGTGGTCGATTCAGCCTCCTGGCTTCTTTAGCTCCTGAAGATAGGCAAATCGGACCTAAGGTGAGTCGAAGGTGTTGCCGATGTTGCAGAGTGTACTTCCCATTGTACCATTTATTAAGGCTTCTTCAGCTCCATTGGCGTATGGTGCACGAGAAGAAAGATTGCTCGGACGCGTGTGTGCTAGGTTATCAGTCGTATCTTGTCGTCGCGTTCCTAGGGAAGCAATGCACATAGCGTCGTATATTCCTAAATATCTGACTTAAGGCTTGCTTTTGAAACCTCTTAAGCAGGCTTTCCGCTGCTTATGAAGTTAAATTGGATTATGCACTGCAGGGCTATCCAGGGTATTTGTTCATGCGAGTTGACTCGCGCCCACGCCTCAGCAATGATCGCCGACACGCTCATTCTGAGTAGTGGAAGGGCGGAGCGGAGGAGGAATCGTAACAAGGCAACGAGTCTATTCTACGGCTGCTAATAATACTATGGAGATGTATCGCTTTTTGTTGGTTAATTAATGCCTTTCGTGACAAATTTATTTCCTAAAACTGTTGCATTGATGAGAAACAACAATGAAATGGATCTAACATTTCTTTTAATTGATGGGGCAATGAACATGGGCCAGCTAAATACTAAACATGACATTCGTTACGAATGATGTAGTCGTATAACGAATGTCGTTTTCGGACGAAATTTAAATTGATATCAACATGCATTTCGTGACTGTTTTATTCATTTAAATATAGAAACATTGCGTGTTAACGAATATTACACTCATACTCATTAATTAAGGATAATTGCAGAATGTGGTGCCACACAACGTGGCACTACACAAAACTGACGCTAATAGCATAGGCACATAGGGAACACACGCAACGCAGATCTGTAAGTCCACGGTATTAAGTTGAGAAAACATTGCCGAAACACATGTGCTACAAAACGCCACTGTTTCCTGCGCATGTGCCCTGACCTCAATATGGGATATGATCACCATGCATACGTACACAGGTGGCACAAAGGGTCGGCATGCTCTGGATCAGATGGTCGAGAAGCTGCTGGGGTATAGCCTCCCATTTTTGCGCCAGTGCCTTTCGGAGCTCCTGAAGTGTCCTAGGGGGTTTGAAGACGTGCAGCGATACGTCGACCGAGAGCGTTCCAGACGTGCTCGATGGGGCTTAGATCTGGATAACAGGCAGGCTACTCCATTCGCCTGATACCTTTAGTTTCAAGGTACTCGTCCACGATGGCAGCTCGGTGGGGCCGTCCGTTATCATCCATCAGGAGGAAGGTGGAACGCACTGCACCCCTGAAAAGGCGGACATACTTGTGCAAAATGACGTCCCGATACACCTGACCTGTTACAGATCCTCTGTCAAAGACATGCAGTGAAGTATGTGCACCAGTCATAATCCCACCCCACACCGTCAAACCACGACCTCCATACAGGTCCCTTTCAAGGACATTAAGGGGCTAAATTCGGCGATAATCACTGTTCAGACTATACCTGGACTCATCCGTGAACATAACCTGGGACCACTGTTCCAATGACCATGCATTGTGTTCCTGACACCAGGCTTTACGAGCTCTCCTGTGACCAGGGGTCAGTGGAATGCACCTTGCAGGTCTCCGGGCGAATAAACCATGCCTGGTCAGTTGTCTGTAGACTGTGCGTCTGGAGACAACTGTTCCACTGGTTGCAGCAAGGCTACCTGTAGTACTCTATGCCCGTCTGCGGGCACTGACGGTAAGATATCGGTCTTCTTGTGGTGTTGTACACTGTGGACGTCCCGTACTGTAGCGCCTGGACACGTTTCCTGTCAGCTGGAATCGTTGTCATTATCTTGAGATCACACTTCGTGGCACACGGAGGGCATGTGCTACGACCTGCTGTGTTTGGCCAGCCTTCAGACGCCCTAGTATTCTACCCCTCATAATGTCATCAATAAGTGATCTTTGAGCAATTTTCAACACACAGGCGCCATTAGCACTTCTGAAAATGTCTGCACATTTACAGGCTGCACCGTACTCTGACGTGCACCAACACACCTCTTCTTATGTGGACTGCTGCCAGGGCCACAGTGCGACGGCCGCAGGTCAAATGCACCTCATGGTCATACCCCGTGGTGATTTAAACCCGCAAACCGCCCACCAGAGCGTTGTTTCACAATGTATCAGATTATCCTTAATTTATGAGCATGGCTGTATTTATTTTGCTTTACACTGAAGAATAAATGTCTGGTACCACTTTCTCAGTGCAGCTAAGTCGAAGATAAGCTTTTAAATAGAAGACTGTCAGTTAGTTTCTGTGAGTTGATTTCGTTCACTTCATTACAGAAAAAACTCGCTCGCACAAATGTGTACGTCCAGACATCGACATAATCGTACCTGCAAACCTCTCAAGTTGTGCAGATTTACGTTGAGGAAAACATTTATACGTGTCTACAAGAATTATTTTATGACGAGACTTATCAAAAATGGTTAAAATGGCTCTGAGTATTATGGGCTGGATTCGAGCCTGCGACCGTAGCAGCAGCGCGGTTCCGGTTTGAAGCGCCTAGAACCGCTCGGCCACAGCGGTCAACTGCTTGTCACACTACAAGTCCGTAGCTAGGCAATCTCCAGTGACATGGTTATAACCCGTTAAGTGATATTAGTGGGCCAGATCTTCACTTTGAAGTTCCTAACTCGACCATAACGCTGCTTTTTATCGATTTCAAAAGAATTACTCCACCCTTTAAGCACTGGGCCATGAAGTACTAGTATATACGCTTGCGTTGGAAATTGCGACCAACTTAACGTATTGTCGTTGCTCTGGAGACAGCGCACGGTTCGTGATTCCCCGGCGCTCCTTACTGACGCCTGACAGCTCATTTTACCGCGAGCATTCACTACTCAGGTGGCGAAGGAGCGTTAGTGCTCGTGCTCGTCCTGCCGCCTCCTGAACGGCCTCCTCATGTAGTGAATTCATTTATTAGCTCGTGCTGTCTCCTGACCTGGAATGGCTAATGAATAAGAAGACAGCGTTCATCATACCTACACCCCAATTTAAATTATAAACGGATGAGAAGAAGTGATATGGAAACAGTCTGAAAATCCAACAGCTAGCTATTTTTCTAGACAGAGAATTTGTCTGGTCCATTCTGCACAAAAACACCGTGACTGCGGATGATTTGTGGTGCGACTGCGAACGGACGGTTTAAAATGCATTTTAAGAACTTTATAAATTCCTTAACAAGCTGTGCACCAGTTCTAGGTTTATTATCACATGGCAGGTTTTCACAGGTACTTTATACATGGTGTTCCAGAAAAACACTGATAAGCTTTAGGGACAGCTTGCTTACACCAAAACAAGAAAAAGAAGTCTAGTTAACCTGGGCTCGAAAATACACAGCTTAAAAGACATGAGTACTTGTTCAGTTGAAGAGATGTGTTTCACACTAGCGAAGAGGAGCAAGTGCTCACGGTTCTTAAGGTACGCATTTCACAACCCATGTTTATTGTAATTTTTTGTTTTGTTTTGATGGCCCTAAAGCTTGTCGGTGTTTTTGGGACACTTTGTATACTGATCAGCCGAAACATTATGACGACGTAACAGCTTGTAGGGTCAAATTTGAAACTCAACGCAGCAGCCACTCTGCTTGGTACGGATTCGGGAAGACCTTGGTAGGTTTCCGGAGGTGGCAGCAGACGTCTAAACGCAGGTCTCTTAAATTGCGGGTCGGTGGTTTGCAGCCAGCTCGATCGGGTACAGATCAGGTGGATTTAGAGGGTGAAACATCAACAGGAGTTCGCCGTCGTGTTCTTGAGGCCATTATAGCACGATTCTGCACTTCTGACGCTGCCTTTAATCTTCCTGGGAGATGCCTTCGTCGTCGGAAGCCACCAAGCTCAGAAGGATGCATGTGGTCCGCAGTAATATTCACGTAGTCCACAGCCTTCAAGTTACTATCACAAATCCAGTGACATCTCGTCTGAACTCCATCCACCCTAATGCTATCCCCACCAGCCTGAGTCTGTGTCTCGTGCACTTTTAAGCCGCCCTTCGCCCAGATGACGGCGAATCCGGACACTATCCTTGATCTGGTGTAGCAATAAACATGATTCATTCGACCAGATGACACGTTTTCATTGATTCGCCTTCCCATCTCGATGATACCCTGCCCTCAACGTAAGTGACGATGCCGTTGGGTTGAACATTGTACTCCGAAACTCTTGTGTCTTCTCCAGGGCTGTTCTCTGTCATCAGAGATGTCACAGATCAACGCCTATCCTGCTTTACAGAGCGGGAAATCCTCTCACCTCCGCGTTCCGTGATTAGGTTTGGACGTCCAGCACCTCCGTCAGCTACTCGTAGTTTCACCGTTCTTCAACCATTTTCCATACATGCTGACGGCAGCAGCTCGCGGTCAGCCGACCAGACTCGAGTTTCTGAGATGCTTGTTGCCATGCACCGGGTCATAGCAGAGTGCCCTTTGTCAAAACCGCTGATGAGAGGATTTTCCCATTTGAGGCCGTTATCGTCACTAGAATTATTCCCCAGTCGTTTGTCCTTAGTTACCTACTTTCTTTACCGTGTCTTGTACCGCAATCTCACCAGGCAGGTATCCATCTCGTGGTCAGTAGTGATCACAATATTCTGCTCATCAGTGTATTGCCACGTTATCGAAAATTATTTTAATTCTATCATCAAGTTCCAAAGTGGTACTGTTGAACTCCAAGTGTCATTAACAATCTCCGTTATCTAAAATTCTACCAACAAACTCATACAAAGTTAAAATTCTGTCTCTGTCACTTAATACCACTTTCTAGTAATTTTTACAACAATATCAATACTCATTAAAAACAATTTAACGCAGTTTCCAACACATCTAGCTGTAATTTTCCGCGTAGTAAATATTTCTAAATTTGAAGGTTGATGTCCGCCATTATATGGCGCGTGTGTTGATCTACCTTAATCTTTGACTTGTTTCTCACAGGTCTGAGAGGTGTAGCCAGCGTAGCATACGAACAGGACAGCTGCTTGTCATACGTTTTTTTGGTTTATGTTTACATTTTTTACTGTTTGTTTACGTTTGTGTTATAAGACTCTCCTTATAAGTTAATGAACCTGTACATTCTGAAATCATTTTATCTATCAGTAAATAACTGCCAAAACGTAAACAATAGTTCAATTTTTGAAAGCAAAAGCAATGAAAACGAAAACTGCGAATTGCCTGTCATTTTTACACATATGACAACGTTTCTGAATAAAAGATGCCCCACGAAGACGAAACACGTCATTGACAAAAGAATTAAGATGTAAACAAGGTTGTTTCCAATTTAAATAAAAAACTGAATAATGGCCTGAAAAGTCGAAACTGGGTGTGAAACGAAATAATAGCCTGAGTAGGAAAAATGCTGTATTATTTCAATAAATATGTGGCTGTAATACACTCAGTGAAGACTCTTAGTAGTTCATTGTGCCAGTTTGGGTAATACACACTTTTTCGTATATCAATAATGTCACTGACAACTTACCGACAGCGCACATTTATTCCCATACTTAATACAGGCCATGAAATAATTTTTGTTAAAGTCAAATAACGTAAAAATGTTATTAAGATATAAATTTTGTTTTTTAATGAAGTGCCAAAGTTATAGGGTACAATTTTCCACGTAGTGCATGTTCATAATTCTCAAGTGACGAAATGTGGTTACTGTACTTTTCATTGACCGTCAGCGTAGTACACAAACTTGACAACTAGTGAACATTTGTTTTCTTGATTAAGTCTCTTTTTTTTGCTGCTTTATGCTTAGATTGTAATTGTTTTCTCATAAACTAATGAACTTGTGTGAACTTGAAATTATTTTGAAACTTCTTCATTCTTGAAATTATTTTATCTGTCAATAATCGTACTAAATGGCAATGTGTAAGCAGATTTTACGCCACTGAAGAATTACTTCTAGAATTTGGGATTCAACGTATACATGGTTAAAGAAGTGTCTGGACTGTTTACGAGGAAGAATGCAAGGGAAGTATATGAGCTGAACAGTAAATTAATTGTACTGTTTCTGTTAGTCTGTTATACACAATTTTTTGTTAACCTATTCAAATAGCAACAATACAGACAAACCAAGTTTGTGTAAGTCTATCTTTATACACGGTAGCTGCGTGACCTCAGCTCTTCAGTACAAAATGTCAAATCAAAAAACCTTCAGCCGTTCAAATTTCCAGTTTCTTTTATTTGTGCAGCCAATTTTAGCGCTACATTACGCCATTTTCTGGTCGCCTGACCGAGGTGTAGGAAGAATCCCACTTCTGGTCCAGTCAGAACAGGGCCAGCATTCAGTCAGAAAGTCAGCATTGAGACGGCAAGTGATGATCGAAGAGATAGCTGTGCTAATAAGAAATCTACAGATACTGGTCACTGAATTCTGTGACCCTATTTTGACTGGACCAGAGGCAGGATTCTTTCCACATGTCAGACAGGGAGGACTGAAGCTGGCGTAAAGTATCGTTGAAAATGGCAGCACAAATAAAATAATGAAAATTTTAACGGCTCCAGGTGTTTTGATCTGACATTTTAAACCAAGGTTTGGTCAACAGTTACATACCAGGTCAGTTCCATTTCTGAAAACCTGATCGACCAATCCATTTTGCTACATGTTATGCAGTGTTGTTACAATGCTTGAGAATCTTCCATGCAGTTAGATTATTTATAGAGTACAGAAACACGTGTTAGATATGTTTTGAATTTATTATTCAAAATGACTTTCAATGAGCAAGCTAGGAGACCTAATTTTCAGGCAGTTGGAATCAACTAAACAGGCGTTGAGATAGAAAGGAAATATTTGGAAATTTGTGGTAAAGACTATGGGATCAAACTGCTGAGGTCATCGGTCCCTGCCCTTACACGCTACTTAATATAACTTAAACTAACTTACGCTAAGGACACAGCCGGCCGCGGTGGTCTAGCGGTTCCAGGCGCTTGGTCCGGAACCGCGCTTCTGCTACGGTCGCAGGTTCGAATCCTGCCTCGGGCATGGATGTACGTGATGTCCTTAGGTTAGTTAGGTTTAAGTAGTTCTAAGTTCTAGGGGACTGATGACCTCAGATGTTAAGTCCCGTAGTGCTCAGAGCCATTTGAACCATTTTTTACGCTAAGGACAACACACACACCCATGCCCGAGGGAGGACTGGAACCTCCGACGGGGGCAGCCCCGGGAGCCGTAACAAGACGCCTCAGACCGCATGGCTACCCCACGCGGCAGATAGAAAGGGATAGTAAAGAAATAGAAGTGTTATCATATGCCGACACAAATCACACCAGCAAAAGGGTACAGCTGATATATTACAGACATTATTATGAGTAATTAAAGAAGTCAAATCTGAGGTGGTAAGTATCACCGCTAAGGATAAAGGGGTCGAATCAAATCTCAATGCTGGAGCAAATTTAAAGAAAGATCTGAATTAACAGTTGATACGACACAAGAAACAATGTGGTACTAGAGATAAAAAAAAGAGTTTGAAAATAAGATCCAGAAAGCATTGGAAGAAATTAAAGATGGGAAGAATGATGTGAGAATCAAACAAATTATGTCCAAAATAAGCAATCGAAAATAGAACTTCGAGCTGTGTCATTTTGAAAAACATACCTCGACTAAGTGGCTATACTCATGTTGAATTAAAAGAAAAAATAATAAGTCCAAGGTAATTAAAAAGGAAAAATTAGTTTCCATCTTGCAATTTAAAACAAATTAACCTTCTAGGACTCATATTTTGAAACCAAGACTAAAAGAGGTTAAGAAAATAAAAAATTTGAAGAAGCCATATCAAGTGAAGCAAAGATACTGAATATTTGCTATGCAGTCGTAATTGCGTTGATACTGAGCTCAAGAGTGTAATCATATTACGACTATGTTGTTGGAAAGAGAAAGACAGTTAATACTCAAAGCAATTAAGTCAAAACTATAGCTTCAAATATTATATTCAAACCATTAATATTATAAACAGTTTGCATACGATAAAGATATGAAAAGGTAAAAAAATAGCCGGTGCAAGTAGAAAAATTACATAGCTGACCTGGCTTGTAACTTTTGAAACTTAATCTCTGATGTTGTGTTAAACTGACAGAACGAAAGTGCGTAATGTTCGCTGGATCTAATTTACGATAAGTAAAAAGTTTACACATGTAGTTTTGCTACTGTATTTGATGTGTTATTACAGAGTGAAAAGTTTTATTTCCAGTATCCATTTCTTCGTTAATTCTGAATGCGATTAGGCTGTGTAGACGGTTTACGGTTTATTAATACACGCACTGCGATCAGCTTTAAACTCATTTAAGTTGTATGCATCATTCTATTAAGCTAAATTTATGATGCAGATAACTGTGTTTAACTGTATTTTTTGTAATACGCTAGCTATTTGTGATTACTTCCGTATGCTATTGTCTCTTATTTTGAAACCTACGAATATCTATGAGCATTCCTTAAGAACTAGGGAATCATTTTGAAACATAGAAAGTCAGAAGCGTTAACTACCAACACTGCTAATACATGAAAGAATGTAAGTATTTACAACCAACCAAAAAATTGTAGGCAAATCAGAGATGAAATCAGTTTTTATCATGATGAGGTTTTTCAAAAGCATAAGAAACAAACCAGGGAAGAGGTTCAAAAAATTAGAGAGACAACGTCTGCAATAAAAGATTGAGTGGGACGTAGAGATTATCAGAATCTCTGGAGGGCAGAATCTCAATTGAGAACCGATATGCTTCAACGGAGAGGATCTGTCCTGTTGTTGATCAGAGGGAAGGGCCCAGTTAGTATAGAAATTGTTGAACTGAGCCCAAGTATAAACAAGTAGTATCATATGACGAAGGTAGGAGAAGAGGAGTAAAAATAAATGAATAACTTTGGGAGCAGCACATTGGTAGGGGAGCTGATAACTGTGGTTGAAGCTAAAAGAATGGAGGAAATGATTGTGTGTATGAGTGAGTTAGTTCAAATATGCGAAGAGTATAAAGAATTTGAGAAGAAGTGGGACAGTAAACGAGAAATAGCCGTAACATGTAATAAAGGCGAGACGTGTAATAGACATCGTTTAAGGACGGGTAGTTACTCTTAATGTGGGAGCAAAAGAAGGTGGTATTGAGTTAAATGTGTTATGTACTTTGTTAAAGAAGTGTTCCAGCTGTTTGAGGAAGAATACAGGACCAATTTATGATTTGAACAGTAAATTAATTTTACTTTGTTGTATTATACTAAGGACTTATATTTTTTGATTAACCTGTTCAAATAGCAAAGTCACAAAGAAAGATAGTTAAATCCGTCCATGCAACTACCAGGAAGTACATATCTGTGAACCCGTAAGGGTTCCATTTTTTTACTGTAAAACATAGTCAGCGGTGCCATTTTATGTCCGATTTTCACTTTAATTTGTAAGTGTCGACTGCTAGTATATTTCTGAGGTATTCCTTCATTTGGCATTGCGTAAAGTGCCACCACTGATGCTGGTAATTGCATGGACGGATTTAAATATCTTTCTTTGTGACTTTGCTATTTATATAAATAAAATGAAACTCCTAGTTTACACAAAGAAGCATACACGTTTAAGTCACTTCTAGTTTTAAAAACAATAATGGTCATTGCGTCTATTTATAAGCAACACATGATGTTTACTTGTTCAGAATGTCAGTTCCCAATCCTAACATTAAAAGCCGATCCTCTGCAGATCTTCCTGCATTTCAGTAAAATTTTCTAGCGTTTCTGTTCCCTACATACAGTGATTCACTTAACGAGTCAGCGGCTCCTGCAGTGTGTGCTGATGTTAGGAATTCGTTGACGTTGCTCGTACTCAATAGAGTGACACTATACGGTAGCCAGTGAGAATCGCTAAATCCAATGATTTCTTTCGGAAGAGAGCACGAATTGATCACAGTTGTTTTCGGTACGGAGAGCGCCAGAATAACTTTTATTGATCTGGTTAATATGAATATTAAGGTTGCTTACTGATTTTCGCATTTCTTTGGTGAATGTAAAAAAGAAAGACGTGCTGACAAACTGATCTGTAGCGAAACATGAGGCCTGGGTTCATTGGACTATGACAGTTTGGTTGAAAACTGCCGAGGCCGGCGATTGTGAAAACAAAAACATTGTTGTGGTGACAGATTGCCCTGTAACGTAGTCCGAGGACTTGGTTAGGATGGAATGTGACAGTTCGGTTGAGAGTTCGAGAAGGCAACGTATACGAGTGGAAGAAAACTAGTTGTGGACAAGGACTGATCTGTAGCGTAGCCCAAGGATTGTGTCAAAACTCTTATGAGGTAGCTTCGAAATGGCACGACTTCCGAGGTTGTTTAAATTTTGCTGAGTATTATATATGACAACATTCTGCACAATGTATTCCATTATGTCGCCATGCAATTTCATGCAGTCCACAATTTCACTTCGTTAATGAGGCACTATTTTCTCATCGGTTCTGTCATTATTCGCCGTTTTCACCTCCTACCATTCACCGCACAAACAATTACCAATTTCAACATGCAACGTAATAGCCGCTTACACCGTAAGTGCACTTTTACCGGACTTTCGTTTGCCAACAACCTCAACTTCCGATGTTATCCGTTTTGTGTATTATGAACATTAATGGCCTTATAATACTCCCTTCTGGTTTGGGACATTCTATTTTTGCATTATGCACAACTGCTGTGAGTGTATTGTTTACGCACCATTGCTGCGACGGCGACAGAGCACCTGCTGCGGTTGTCGGTCACCATTAGACGTTGACGCGCGAGGCGAGGTGGCGGGCAGACACTGCCGGGCGTCGCCCTAGCGCTCGCCGCCGCTGGGCGTTGCCGGCCTAATTGAATTGCACGCAATTACCTGCCTGGCCGCAGGAAGGGCGTCGGCCCTCCGGCGACACGCACTCTCACGCACACACAGATGCTCAGCTGTCGTGCGAATTGCGTGTCTGTAAGCTGTCTTTTTACTGCAGTAGTTCCTGTCGTCACCAGGACGCAGCTAGAGGCACATTAAAAGTGTGATTGCTGCCTCTGCATCCACAGTCCACAGTATGCATACCACTATGACGTCCACTGCATAGGTCACTTCCCACAGCGACATATACTAAGTTTTTTTAAATAATTTAACTCTTTCGTGGTTGACGGGATACATAAATTCCACTACAGTAATAAGAAGCTTTGAACACAGTGTTCCCTGGCTTGGGGGAAGGGAGTAATTAATCCTTGAGGTGTAAAATTAAATTTTGTCAGGGGTAAAAACAAAAATGATCAATTGTGATTCGGTCACTAAACTATTTTGTAAGACTAATAGTTATTACAGAAGCTTCAATAATCAGATTTTTCTTAAGTAACAGTATTAAAGTGTGACACAATATAGTTCAAATGGTTCAAATGGCTCTGAGCACTATGGGACTCAACTGCAGTGGTCATTAGTCCCCTAGAACATAGAACTACTTAAACCTAACTAACCTAAGGACATCACACACATCCATGCCCGTAGCAGTCGCACGGTTCCGGACTGCGCGCCTAGAACCGCGAGACCACCGCGGCCGGCCACAATATAGTGTCGGTTGTTGTTATGATTTTCAGTCAGAAGACTGGTTTCATGCAGTTCTCCATGCTAGTTTATCCTGAGAGAGCCTGTTCATCTCTGAATAACCACTGCAACCTATGTTCTACTGAATAAGCCCACTGTATCCATATCTTGTTCTCCCTTTATGATTTTCACCCCACCCCCCACCCACACATCCCTCCATTACTAAATTCGGGATCTCTTGATGTCTCAGAATGCGTCAACCCATCTTTTCTTTTGGTCAAGTTGTGCCACAAATTTCTTGCCGCCCCCTCCCAGTTTTATTCGGTGCCTCCTCATTAGTTATGCGATCTATCCACCTAATTTTCAACATTATTCTGTCGCACCACATTTCAAAAGCATTTTTCTCTCTTTGTCTCAACTTTTTATCGTCCATGTTTCACTTACATACGTGGCAGACAAATACAAAAAATGGTTCAAATGACTCTGAACACTATGGGACTTAACGTCTGAGGTCATCAGTCTCCTGGAACTTAGAACTACTTAAATCTAACTAACCTAAGGACACCACACACATCCATGCTCGAGGCAGGATTCGAACCTGCGACCGTAGCGGTCGCGCGCTTCCAGACCGAAACGCCTAGAACCGCTCGGCCACTCCGGCTGGCCAACTGTCCGGTCTGCCGAGCGCTGTTGGCAGGCGGGGTGCACTCAGCCCTTGTGAGGCAACCTGAGGAGCTACTTGGCTGAGAAGTAGCGGGTCCAGCCTCGAACACTGACACACGGCCAGGAGAGCGGTATGCTGATCACATGCCCCTCCATACCCGCATCCAATGACGGTTATGGACTGAGGATGACCCGGCTGCCGGTCGTTACCATTGGGCCTTCAAGGCATGTTCGGGAGGAATTTAGTTTTTTTCTTTCTAAAAATGAAAGCATTCAAAGAAAATCCTTTCTCAACTAAATTTCATTTAGGGGTTAATCTCGGTGGAGGGGGAGAGGGGCCAGGGAGGGGGGAGGCTGGTGCACTGGCTAAGACGTGATTACTCTCAGGAGTAATGGTCTGAGAAAGGTTGGGAACAAGTCCAGCGAGAAACTTTCGGAACAAGGAGAAAAATTCTACGGACCATGTGTTGGATAGATGAAGTCTGAAATTAATACCTTACACATTATGGAAATTGACTGGAAACATTACTACACTCCTCATCCATTATGCTCGTTTATACGTCGTTTGTAGTTAGCGGGGCGCATGTTCTCTAGTGAACTTATAGAATGGTAGCGCAACTTCGATATTTTCCTCTGTAAATGAGATAAAACTATTACTACTACGTGTACCGCTTATCGAATAATGTTTGATATGTACAATATCACAATTATAAGAAAACTACGTTTCTAAGTTTCTATAAATCAAGGAAATTGACACCCTACTGTAAAAATACAGAAATATGATCCAGTCTATTTGTAGCCATACCATCACATGATTTGATATGGAATAGTACAGGAACATATTCCAGTCGATTCCTTAATGTGCCGGATACGGCTTCGACTGAAGTTTTCGAAGTTTCAGTTACTTTGCTTTGCGCTGCGTGGAAAAGAGTGATAGCGTAGTAAGATTCTACAGAGACGAAATTCAGTTTTGTAAAACATTTCGATACGCCAATGATAAACGATGACTAGAGGATGTCCTTGCAATCAGAGAAATGCGTTACGAGTCACCCTTTGCTTGAGAGCCTTTGCGGCGAACGGACTTATACGACTCGCCCTTCAATAACAAAAGCTTGGCAAGACAAAGCAGTTAAGTTGAAGGTTCAGTATATCGTTGACGCAGTGGCGCTTGTAACGATATAGTATTGACGCTTTGCATACACCGAGCTGACAAGTCATGGGATACCTCCCAATACGGTGATGGAACTCTTTTTTCCCAGCGCAGTGATGCAGCTCGCCGTTGCTTGTACTCGACAAGTCGTTGGAAGTCCCCTGGAGAAATATTGAGTCATGTTACCTCTAAAGCCATCCAAAACTGCGGACGTTTCGCCAGTGCAGGACGTTCTGCACGAACTAATCTCTCGATTATGTCCCATAAATGTTCGATGGGATTAATGTCGGGCGATCTACTTGGCCAGATCATTCGCTCGAACTGTGCAGAACGTTCTTCAAACCATTCGAGAAGAATTTTGGCCCGGTGGTATTGCGCATTGTTGTCGATAAAGAGAGGGTTGCTTTTGACTGAAACAAAGTCTCATACTGTCTTATGCCTCTTCTTGCGATTGAGAGATGTGGATACACTCATCATGGCTTGCACCTGCATAGGAGGGAGAAGGAAAGATTAGCTGAGCACCTCGCAGGAAGTGTATGGGAGGCCACTAGCGCACAAGACCAAATACCTGTGATTACTGTAATCAAAAGAGCATGTTTTTCAGGTTAGAGTCAAGTTACAGACAGAGAGTCCATGAATGGGTGCAAAGTAGCCGAACAAAACGATTTCCAGTGAATGATCGATTCAGTTTGACCACAGGATCAAGTCCATTCTATGTAAACAAAGTCCACACCATTGTGAATCTACTACCAGCTTGCACAATGCGTTGTTGACAACTTGGGTCCGTGGCTTCGTGCGGTCTGCGCCACACTCGAACCCTACCATCAACTCTTGCCAAATGACTTCGGGGAACATCTGACATAACTACAGTTCTATGGTCTCCTAGGATCCAACCGATAAGGTCTCGAGACGAGGTGAGGCGCTGCATGCAATGTCGTGTTATTAGCAAAGGCCTAGCGCCGGTCTTGTGCTGCCACAGCTCATTAGCACTAAAGTTGGCCTCACCGTCCAAACGTTTATGTTCGTCGTACGTCACACATTGATTTCTGCGGCTGTTTCACGAGTGTTGCTTGTCTGTTAGCAGTGACAACTCTACGCAAACTCCGCTGCTCTCGGTCCTTACTCGAAGTCTGTCGGCCCTGCATTGTCCGTGGTGAGGAAAGGCCTGCATTTGGTATTCTCGGCACAGTCTTGACCTATGGATCTTGGAATATTGAATTCCCTAACGATTTCCGAAATGGAATGTACCATGCGTCTAGCTCCATCCATCATTCCGTGCTCAAAGTCTGCCACTTAGCTTCGTGCGACCATAATCACGTCGGAAACTTCTTCAAGTGAAGGTCCCTTGAAATTACTGCAACCAGTTGCCTTTTGTTTCGTTCTTCAATTTTTCTTATCCCGTTCCTTTCCTTTTGTTTTCTTGTTTTGACATGAAGCACCCAACTAAATTGACAGCTCCGCCAATGCACTGCCCTTCTATAAGTTGTATACACGGTACTAGCGCCATCTGTATGTGTGCATACCGCTGTCCGATGACTTTTATCACCTCAGTGTACTACATTTTCCTTCATAATGTGTACTATCATTCAAAAACGACCATTCAGCGTGGAGCTAAATTAGGGACTATCGGGGAATCTGTGAACGACTAGTACAACTACCTGCAAGTGACCCTGCGACTATTCTCTGTACAAATAATTTTTGAACAATCAGTAATACATGTGGAATTACCAAAATAAAAAAAAATTGCCTGTACATTTTTTAAATTATGAGAGATTTGCCCTAGGGACAAAATCTAATACTAAATTTTGTATGAAAGTTTTACTACGCTACAGATTAACGAGTAGGGTAGGCGCGTGGCATCAGGGAGATGTGTTGCGTCCCATCCTTTGTTTGAGAGCCTTGGTGGCCGAACGGTCGCATGACGAGCTCGCCGTGCAGCCACAAAACAGCAGTGTGATCAACTTTAATAGCAGCCAAATGATCACAAGATTTGATTTGGAATGATACAGAAACATATTTAAATCGGTTAATGTTCTAGAGGCTGCTTAGACTGAAGTTCTAGAAGGTTTAGTTACTTTGTTTTGGCAGTGTGGGAAAGAGTGAAGGCGTAGTCGGATTCCACATATACAGGGTGGTCTATCGATCGTGATCGGGCCAAATATCTCACGAAATAAACGTCAAACGAATAAACCACAAAGAACGAAACTAGTCTAGCTTCAGGGGGAAACCAGATGGCACTATGGTTGACCCGCTAGATGGCGGTGCCATAGGTCAAACGGATATCAACTGCGTTTTTTAAAATAGGAACCCCCATTTTTTATTACATATTCGTGTAGTACGTAAAGAAATATGAATGTTTTAGTTGGACCACTTTTTTCGCTTAGTGATATATGTTTCTGTATCATTCCAAATCAAATCTTGTGATCATTTGGCTGCTATTAAAGTTGATCACACTGCTGTTTTGTTGCTGGACGGCGAGCTCGTCATGCGACCGCTCGGCCACCAAGGCTCTCAAACAAAGGATGGGATGCAACACATCTCCCGGATGCCATGCGTCTACCCTACTCGTTGTTAATCTTTGGCGTAGTAAAACTTTCATACAAAATTTAGTATCAGATTTTGTCCCTAGGGCATATCTCTCATAATTTAAAAAATGAACAGGTGATTTTTTTATTTTGGTAATTCCACATGTATTACTGATTGTACAAAAATTATTTGTTATTAAAAAAAAGGCAGTTGATATCCGTTTGACCTATGGCAGCGCCATCTAGTGGGCCAACCATAGCGCCATGTGGTTTCCCCCTTCAAGCTAGACGAGTTTGGTTTTTTGTAGTTTTTTCGTTTGATACTTATTTCGTGAGATATTTGGCCAGATCACTATCAATGGACCACCCAGCATAGGTAATTCAGTGTTTTGTAAGACCCAGCTCTCTCGAATTTTGTGTGAACTTAGAACTAAAATAACTTTCGTGGTTTAAAACTATTTATGCGCATTTATGCTTGACGATTTTTTTTCCATAATCAGTTCCACCATAGGTTCCTTTTTCTCATACTCACTGTGCAAAATCAGAGATAACCCAAGTGCAATAATTCTGGAGTGAAAATAATAGCGATCATGTTACTTGGAAGTAATTGCCGTTCCACAAACTGGAGAAATGGGTTATGTGCATTTGTGTGGTAACGCTGCTAATAGTTTATGTAGCGAAGTTATTCCAAAGCTGTGATTAGGCCAGATTCAAAATGATAATTTTATTGACATAGAATTTTTTATGAACATAAGCCAAAGCACAAACTCAGTGTTACATAATTTCAATACAATCATATGTATTCAATACTAAAGACTGAACCAGTTGTGCTGTGCCCTGTTGCAAATGCACCATTATTTTTGTGTCAAGTTCACTTATTGATTCAGCACCTGGAAATATTTTTCCTATCCAAGGAAACAATGCTAGTAAAAGGTTTCTTATATATATGTCGTAATTATAGAGGGTATAAATGTCAAATGTAGTATGCCAGTGTTCGAGAACGGCCGCGGTGCACTACAACCTGTCACCGTGCTATCCAGAGAAGTTACAGCCTATCGTCGGAGTTGCAACCGAATGCTGTTATCAACAATATTAAAATTCAACAAATGTATTCACAGTTGCAAATGTGAAGAACCATCAAATGTGTAGGGGAATGGAGACAGTGAAAACTGTGCCGGACCGGAACTCGAAACTAGATTTCTCGCTTTACGCGAGCGGTTGCTTTAACCATTCTAGCAATCTGTCCTCGACTTATGGCTCGACCCATACTTCCATATGTAGTCGTTTCTGTGTCACAACCTGAACTCACACACACATTATGTAATGCCCAAACATGAGAGAGCATTTTAATTAAAAGTCGTTACCTTGTATCGGCGGGTAAGTACGATATTGCAGTGCCTATGTTGTGAAGAAGTACGATATAGAGCTCCTTCGGACATGCATGCACGCCGCAATATATTAAAATGGCTGAAGCAAAAGGTGGCGCTGTACATTTGACCAAATTGATGGTTCCAATCTGTTTTAACATGCTCAGATAGGCAGTACCATTTCAGTCGAACTATCTTTCGGTTGAGCCTTGAAGGAAGATGGTCTTGGTTGTCGGCAGCGTGCTGTTGGGTGCGGTAAACCGCCGTAGGAAGAGATTACCGACGATATTTATGTCTCAGAACATCCTCCCAAAATAATTTTTTGGAGGAATAGGTTTCTGTTTTTCGAGATTAACAGAGTTAGGAATCACCTATTGATTCGTTTGGTAACGAGTTAATTTTCAACCGACCTGAGTAATTATTTATTGTTATAATAGTATGTTTAAGGGCTGTAAAGAACAAGCGTAATTGGCTGCGATTGTGGGTTGCTTGTAACATTTGTTTTCGACCTATTTTGTATCTGTATGGATATTTCTATGTCAGTTTGTAGTGACGCTAATGTAGAGTTTTGTATCTATCACGAAAATTCTTTGGGTATGTATACATGTTTCAGTTATGTGGAACTTTTGAACGATGTTGTTTAAAATGTGCTTGTGAATTTAAATAACTGCTTGAATTTTTGATATACACCCCTGAAAATGGAAAAAAGAACACATTGACACCAGTGTGTCAGACCCACCATACTTGCTCCGGACACTGCGAGAGGGCTGTACAAGCAATGATCACACGCACGGCACAGCGGACACACCAGGAACCGCGGTGTTGGCCGTTGAAAGGCGCTAGCTGCGCAGCATTTGCGCACCGCCGCCGTTAGTGTCAGCCAGTTTGCCGTCGCATACGGAGCTCCATCGCAGTCTTTAACACTGGTAGCATGCCGCGACAGCGTGGACGTGAACCGTATGTGCAGTTGACGGACTTTGAGCGAGGGCATATAGTGGGCATGCGGGAGGCCGGGTGGACGTACCGCCGAATTGCTCAATACGTGGGGCGTGAGGTCTCCACAGTACATCGATATTGTCGCCAGTGGTCGGTGGAAGGTGCACGTGCCCGTCGACCTGGGACCGGACCGCAACGACGCACGGATACACGCCAAGACCGTAGGATCCTACGCAGTGCCGTAGGGGACCGCACCGCCACTTCCCAGCAAATTAGGGACATTGTTGTTCCTGGAGTATCGGCGAGGACCATTCGCAACCGTCTCCATTAAGCTGGGCTACGGTCCCGCACACCGTTAGGCCGTCTTCCGCTCACGCCCCAACATCGTGCAGCCCGCCTCCAGTGGTGTCGCGACAGGCGTGAATGGAGGGACGAATGGAGACGTGTCGTCTTCAGCGATGAGAGTCGCTTCTGCCTTGGTGCCAATGATGGTCGTATGCGTGTTTGGCGCCGTGCAGGTGAGCGCCACAATCAGGACTGCATACGACCGAGGCACACAGGGCCAACACCCGGCATCATGGTGTGGGGAGCGATCTCCTACACTGGCCGTACACCTCTGGTGATCGTCGAGGGGACACTGAATAGTGCACAGTACATCCAAACCCTCATCGAACCCATCGTTCTACCATTCCTAGACCGGCAAGGGAACTTGCTGTTCCAACAGGACAATGCACGTCCGCATGTATCCCGTGCCAACCAACGTGCTCTAGAAGGTGTAAGTCAACTACCCTGGCGAGCAAGATCTCCGGATCTGTCCCCCACTGAGCATGTTTGGGACTGGATGAAGCGTCGTCTCACGCGGTCTGCACGTCCAGCACGAACGATGGTCCAATTGAGGCGCCAGGTGGAAATGGCATGACAAGCCGTTCCACAGGACTACATCCAGAATCTCTACGATCGTCTCCATGGGAGAATAGCAGCCTGCATTGCTGCGAAAGGAGGATATACACTGTACTAGTGCCGACATTGTGCATGCTGTGTTGCCTGTGTCTATGTGCCTGTGGTTCTGTCAGTGTGATCATGTGATGTATCTGACCCCAGGAATGTGTCAATAATGTTTCCCCTTCCTGGGACAATGAATTCACGGTGTTCTTATTTCAATTTCCAGGAGTGTAATATGCACTGTAAATGACTTGGTCCATAGTTAGGGAACGTAGAATAGAATGTAAAATATGTGGGGAAGCCCCGCAGCTACTGAAGTAGCCTGGTGGAGTGGAAAAGGTGTGGTTGGTCTGCAAGTGGGAACTTGTCCTTTGTGATGGGTAAGGAGTCTGGTCTGAGCAGTGCTGTGGTTAACATCTCGCTAGCAGTAGCGGATCATGGTGGCTCATATTCTTGAAGTTTTGAGGCCGGAAGAGCTTAAGAGCAGTATTTATGGGCCTCGGATGCTGCATCTGGTGATGACATTGAAATGGCAAGGCTTTTGGCTCTAAAAAAATATAATTCCTACGACAAGAAGACCAGTAATAAGGCGAGGCTAACAGTACTGCCATGATTCCATCGCCGCCAGCTTGACGGCCACTGCTAATTACGCTACCTAACCACTTCCACTGGGCACTTTGTAAATGGGCCAGGTATTTGTGAAATTTTTGTTGATTTTAAAAATAATCGTGGTGTTACTAAAAACTCTATCTTACACCCGTGATTATCTCAAATTACAAACCTGGACAGGAATATTATCCTAAAGAATTCCGAGTGTCCTTATTTATTATGGAAAGACTTATTCGGGAGCTATAAAATAGTTATGAGTGTTTCGTAATGTGTGGATTTATAGTGTTTAAAGTTCAGTTTTATAATTTGAGAAATACTCCGTTTCCAGTACACTTTTGAATCACTCTGCAGTTATTTTCTTAAACAAATTGCCTTACTTGAAAAGATACCTGAAAATAACTTCACTTTAAAGTTGTGTTGGCATTTGCACAGTCAATTCTATATTGAGTAGGTTAAAACACTGCTTATCAAACCACATTCGCTATTTAAAGAGTTATAGTTTGTTGTTATTTATTTAATTAATAATAATTATTAAGAATACTTACTATTTACCAGACACACTGATGTAGTTTTGTTAATGAGCATGGTTCTTTAAACAATGGAAGTTAAGGGCCCTCAGGTACTAGGTTAGTTATTTAATGAAGCAACGCAAAGGCACCTTCAGAGTCAGTGTAGCTAGATTTGCGTCCTGTTTAGTTGCTTCAAACCGAATTCAAGAAAGAACTATTTACTGTGTTATCTATTCTAATGCAAATTGGTTAATGCACAGGCATAGAGACCCTGTACTCAGCAATGACGTTATAGATTATGATCGTTAGCAGACCCCCTGATTTAAATTCAGAATCATTTCGAGCGTTTTCCTGTTCAGTATTGCTACTAGTTGCATGTCTGTCGGTAATTGGTTTTATAAACTGTTGCACCTAGTTCATTTAAGGTAAGTGTTGTTGAGAGGCATATGTTGCTGTTTACTGTCTCATTGGCCAGTTATTTGTCTGACTTACTAGTTAGTAGCACATTTATCTGCAAGGTTTGGTTACTGTGTTGTAGCGTGGACGGATATAAAGAAGAGTTTAGTGTGTGTGTCAAGGAAGGGTAAATTAGCATTAACACTGCCTTCTGCCTTATTACATTTCTTGACACAAGAATGCCTAATTAACGTCACAACTTGTTTTTGTGCTGGGAGAACGTCTGTTCTCTGACCCACTTGTTTATCGTTAGTTATACTCTGCTGGAATGCTTCGGAAACAAATCCCAGTTTGATTGTTCTGTCTCACGATCACAACTTTCAAAAATTCCTCGCAGAGATGTAAAGGTAGCATCGATTGCCGTTTAAGGTGACCGGTAGCACCGTTACGTGCTGATTTGTGATAGTGGATTGGTATCCGTATCCTTCCGTGGAATACTGAGAGATAAATTTTGTAAATACAACAGTCTCTGACTGAAAATATTTGTTTATTCAAATACCGGTTTCTATCATTAAGATCATTTTTCACTTTTAACTATAAAGTGAAAATATGCATTTTTATGTTCGTAATAGTAGGCTATCAACTATTACAAACAGTGGCGTAATATACGAGGGGTGTTCAATAAGCAATGCAACACATTTTTCCTGAAAGCATATTAGTTTTATTGAGGATTCCAAAACACCGTATTATTCCCAACTATTTACAGACGACATTTTGAAGGCTACGAACAGCACCGCCACCTATCTGACTTCCATGAAACTATAGAGGCTCAAGCGGGAATATTCCACGATGTCCCACAGCAAATTCTACATTTTTTTTTTTCAAGCGAAACTGTCCGAGAATAAAATGTGTTGCATTACTTACCCAACACTCCTCTTACATAGTCTGGAAGGTTAGCAAACGTATCTATCTCCGTGAACAGAGTAAGCAGATAAAATGTGCAGCCATAAATAGCATCGCCACAAAGAGTAAAATCATGATAAAATGGTGAACACTCACGATCCGTAATGTCGTCTCGTCGCTGAAGTACTGTGCTTACAACTGCGGTGCAAACAGCTGACGAGTCGTGGCCTGTAGATGTTGCCGGCCGAATGCAGTTTGTAACGGCGCGATGTGAAGTTTGAAATATGATCTTAGACTTTCTGCATAAAACGAAATCGGTTATATTAAACTGCAATTTAAGAAAGAACTAGAGATTTCACATGGGCCCAAAGTGAAATATTTGTTTAAATTGTAAATAAGTGTCTGTGAAATATGCAGTACCGTAAAGTGAACTGACAGAAGCATGACAAAGGATAAAAAAGTTACAGGTATAGTGGACATTCCTAGAACATGTTTAAGAAACTGCGGAAGGTGTGGTCCAAGACAAAATGCAAATGGACAGTACCAGAAACACAGATAATAAAAATTTTGAAACTTAAACTGTGGTACCATCATGACATATCAATTATAAAAATAGTTCATAGTGATCGCCTGTTATGTATACAGGGCACAATTAAGTGAATTGAAAGCAGCAGATCAATACACGATAAAAAGGTAGCGGGCACAAACAGGCTCGCGGAATCCAAGACAAGCAAACCCTGGTAGCGCATAGGGCAAGGAGAGAAACAAACCTGCACCAATATGCAAGACCTACAACAGCCTGTCATATAATGAAAAATAGGCGTTCGGTGCAAATTCATTCTGATCATTAAAAAGTTTAGAAGGGCGAGATTTCCTGTTCCCATATATCTCTATTTCTTCCAAAAGATTGAACAGGCGCAGTGTGTACAACCTGTATATTGTAATGTTAGTTATGCTATGCATGTGCACAGTCAAGTAATGTCCAAATTCAGTTATGTTTTAGTGGATGTGTATGTTCCTTAAACCTAATGTTAAAATTAGTGCCCGTCTGTCCAAGATGAAACTTCTCACAATCATTGCATTGTATTGTATAGACACCAGAATTCAAAAATTTATTTCATCTGTCACCCGCCTTGTGTCTAAGTTGAATTTTAGTGTTATTTATTTGAAAACTGCGTCTGAAGGTTGTGTTCTTTAATTGTTACTCTAACTCCTGAGAAATTCGTTCTTAATTATGTCATCTTGGCAAATTTCTCCTTACTGTTTATTGTTTTCTGTGGTCCTGAGTGTTTGTATTGGTCTTTTCTCCTTATTTTGTTGTATAGGCTATGTGTATTACGATACAGCTGGAAATAATTCATAGCCTACTATTAAGTAATTTTCTTCATATATATGCACATACACTCTTTTTACATGAATCGGAAGATGATCATAATGATTGATCCGATATTGGGCTAAGCAAATATTTGACATCAGAGGCTGTTGTGGTATTTACAAAATTTCGTAACACTGAATCGCTGTCACCTTCATAGTGACTATGTCACCACTCAGTATCGGCAGAGGTTCTGGTAGCACACTCTAAAGTAACTGAGTTGTTGCTATTTTGTGATTGCGTATTGGTGGAATTTTTGCCTTGGATGAGGTAATGTCTCAAGTGCACTGTATTTAAGGCGATAGACCCTAGCATCAGATAGTGGAAAATTATCTTGTATTTACAGTGAAAATTCACCTGTGAGTTTGAGATGATCTGTCCTGAATTAATATGGGAGAGGCAGCTCTTTTTAAGGGCATTTTTACGGTAAAACCAATTATTACTTGTGATTTACCAGTGCCGAGTGCCCTTTTCAATGAGGGATTTTTAGTGGATAGCGTATCGACAGCACCTGAAGAGGATTGAACTATGCTTACATTGTTTAATTGTGTGGACCAAAATGATGGTAGCACATAGTTGTTTTGTTATTTTTATTAGGCCTACATTTCGTTAGGGAGGGCTAAGAAAATACATTTGGAACCTATTGACTTACGTGGAACTAAAGGTAAAGGAAAAACAATAAAGCCTTGGCACTTAAACTAATGTTGACATCCTGACTTCTAACTAAAGTAAATTACCTGTCATTGACTTCTGTCAGTCCAAGATAAAAAATAAATGAGAAATTACAGTTCCAAAGGTTTTTAAACTTTTGGGGTACATATATGGAATGGTCGTTTCAAGTTTGTTGAATCTAAAACAAATAACGGAAAATCTAATAATTCATTGTCAAAGAACACACTATAAACCGCAATAACACAAGAAACATATAATATATAATTTCAGGTTGCTAAATATTGTCACATTTTCTCTTGTGGCTTGTTGTGGGTTTTCGAATCGAACCACCCTTTTTGTGCCTCTTCAAGGAATGTCGTGACCATCCAGGACGTTCACCCAAAAATGGATTCTTTGGCAAACTGAAATGCCCTCTGCTGGGTATCCATTCGGGTAATCCGAAAAAATTTACTATCCATTGTCTTGCTGTATCTAATCAACTGTTCTTCTCGTTCAGGATATAGATTACTTTTTCGCCAGTGCTTGGTCTTTGTGGCTAAATCAGGTGGTACGTCTAATTTTACTAACCTAAATAGAGCGGCCGTGGGAACTTGGAATGTTTTGCCGCCTTCAGGTAGCCTATCTTCTTTTCCTAGCTTTTTAGTTTCTGTTTGCATAGCAGACTCATCCCACTTTTTTCGAGCAAGTGAAGTCATTTCTGAAGCAATGCCCGTAAGTAAAACGGGTTATGGAAGTACGATACAAATATGGAATACTAGAATACAAATATGGAATACTAGTATTCCATATTAGTGACAGAGCCATTTTGAAATTTAAAAAGGCCAAATAAAATCGAAATTTAAATAGCTACAGTTAATGTAATATAATTTATGTATTATGAGAAGACTGAAACTGAAACACCATCAACCTGCAACAATTATTCCCCATATTCATAGTACAGCACTACAAGGTGAGAAATCGTAGTATTTCATTTTACTACTCCAAAGATATATTCTGACAGGGTTATAAATCTTACAAAAGAGACGAGAAGCAACAAGAAATCAGATTTTTTTCGTAAAAGGAAAATAAGAAAAAGCCAGTGTGGGTGGTAAAATATATCGCTATATAGCTGACTTGGCTCGTAGCTTAATCTCTATGATGAGGTGATAAATGTTATAGAGAAAAATAAAGAAATTTCCGCTTGACGGAAATATTTTTGATGAAAGTTACTTAACTAGTTTTCACTACTGATACTGATTTAATATTATTGAGAGAAAGGTGTTCGTATTAACATTCACTTTTTTAAAATTTTGAGCGGGTGGAGTAGGAAAAAATTTTTCGATAGCAAACTGTTACAGATCTACAGTATATAACTCACGCTGCACACTAAGTTTAAAAACATTTGAATATTTTTGCACAGTAAAACAAAACTAGATAGACCCGTGAAAGAATTTGTAGATAGGTAATTTCTTTTAACTTTGTTTACGTAAAAAGAGATTAATTGTGCTTAATACCGAATGCCAACAACGCTTTCAAATGACTCACTAATACGTATAAGCAATCAATCACGACCTAACGAATCTCTGTGTGGGTATAGACAATCAGATGAGTTGAAATACAAGTGCCTGGTTGTGCACTAATGATTTTATATTGAAAAACCTATATTCATGTGCGATCGCAACATGATCAATTCCACTATAATCGTAAGAGACATCTATGAATTGACGACCAGATAGTGACAGTCAGACTAATCTTACTTGCTTATACGGTGGTACAGCGCACAGTGTAACGATCGTTAAGCTCATAACGACGGGCACAATAGTAGTTAAACATACAATGAGCTGCACTGTTACACAAAAGCTTGTATTTTCAAAGACAGTAACAGCGATAGCTAGCTTACGTTAGTTTCAGTATATCAATAAATATTGCTATCATTATTTTGTCATTATTAGTAGACCGTGCATGATATTTTTTGCTGTAGTATGAGTGATTATATGAATGTAGTGGCACATTTGCGTGTAGGAATGCGATCCCATTATCCTGTTGTGCTCCTCGTAGACACGCGTTTCGTAATGACAGTGGTGGCACGTATTCCGCCCACTTTTTATCGTAGGCGCGCCAGTGAATTAATTAAAAGTCCCACAAACTATGTCCAATAGTGCGTTAGTCGGAAGGTCACCTTGTTTTCTTTCGTAGTTGATTAACGGATCCATTGCGCTGCTAACTCGTGCACGTGACGATGGTCACTGATGCTCGATAGTCGCTGTCAGTCGGAACGTAATTCCCGAGTAGAATTACAAAACATACGAGGCTGTTTCATGCTGGACATCGACTGACACACACAAGCAGAGTCACTACTATCCACATGCGTCGCCACTCATTGCAGATTATATGAATGCCTGAGAAACGTAACAACTATAGGGTACTAAAGACACAATACGAAAAGCGGAAGAATTAACAGAGCTAGGTGGTGAAGTGGTTCGCACACTTGACTCGCTTTCGGGAGGACGATGGTTCAAACCCGCGTCCAGACATCGTAATTTAGGTTTCCGTGATTTCCCTAACTATCTTCCGTCAAATGCCTGGATGGTTTCTTTGAAAGGGCACGGCCGGCTTCCTTCCCCATCCTTCTCTAATCCGATGGGACCGATGACTCCTCTGTTTGGTCCCTTCTCCCAAATCAACAGAACAACCAACCAATCAGAAGAATTTTGGCACCAGAGGGAAGTTAGGTAACACTGGGTAGCCGAAGCTTGACAGGCATCAGAAGCACATGTGGATGAATCTTTCCTCAATAAATTTGAAACGTCCCCTTTTTGGCGCAACGCAATCTGACTTTCAATAATCCCTGCAAAAGAATGGCCCTGACTAACATTAAACTATACGTTTCACAAATCACTTACCTCACAAAAATCTTCGTTACTCGAACTACTGCAATACAGCGAGCGCCACTACTGCCAGCTAAATAAAAGATTCAAACAACTGAAGGCACTAACTACTGATAGGCAAAGTTAGCAAATGAAAGATTTTGATAGAGAACAAACAATGTATTTACCTCAATAGTGTTCAAAAGTCATAATGTATGTAGCAGTTCATGACATCCACTCTTACAAATTTCATAACTCCGCCGTCTCTCTCCCCACATCCACCACTGCTGGCGGCTCACCTCCAACTGTGCAACGCTACGCGCTGTTAGCATCCAGCTGCCGCTGCCCAACACTACAATGGCAGACAACAATGCAAACCAGCCACAGACTGCACACGGCACAGCCAGTGATTTTTCATACAGAGCGCTACGTGGCGTTACCAATAAGAAAACGTAAACAGCCTACTTACAAATTAAGCTATTGATGGTTTTAAATATTGACGTAACATTTATAAAGAACAGTTTTTCTTTTTAAATTGTTCTTTCGAAGCACAACATGGGAAGACGCTGGAGAGAGCAAGCTATTAAAATGTGGAGGTAAGTGATGCGGGAGAGATGAGTTATCTAGGAATTATTCAGTTTAACTTTGGAAGAGGCTAACTACATGGAAATTTTGCAAGAGAAACAAAAACTAGAAAATACAAAATATTTTAAGATGGTCACTATACAGAGCGCCCCTATATGCTTGTGTTTCAGAAAAGGGAATGTTTTTTATGAGAACCACCGTTTTACGTTGATGATCGACGTTCTTTTTCCGTTATAGCTGTGATGTCATGTGATTTTTCTGCTGGATACATGGTATAGGGGTAACATCTTTGACTATCATTCAAAACACTAAGGATCCCGGTCCAAACCTTGCCACTGCTTAAATTTCGAAGAAAGAACATCAGCAATAGCATCCGAAGATTTCCGGCATAACAAGTCACCTTCGTTCTACCAACGACCTTGTCAAAGAGGGCGGAACAGCGGACAGAGGTTCATGGCACTCTCTTGCCCTTGAAGTGGGAAACTACCACTAAAAGACGGAAGAATCAGCAATGATTAACGTCATGAAGATGCAGAAGGCAATGAAAACCACTGCACTGAAGATACATGATATGTATCCACAGGACATGTAGAACGCAAATTAATAATGTCATGATGGTCTTTCTGTACGCAAAAAAATTACGGAATAGTCCCCACCCTGATCTCCGGAAGTGAAATGGAAAGAAGACAAGAATTTCTGGTCAGTAGCAACATAAAATGGTATACCGGGAGTAGGATTCGTCAAAAGTAGGAAAATGAGGCAGAGAGTGAGTTACTGTGAACAGTTCAGTGATAGGGTTGTTCACATCAGAATCGACAGCAAACCAGTACAGAGAAAAATGTTGCAGTTATAGACGCTGACGTCGCAAGCAGAAGCGGAAGAACAAACTGATTACATGAGGATATTGAACGGATAATTCAGTAAGTAAATGTAGATGTAAATCTGATAGTCATGGGGACTGGAATGTAGGGGAAAGAGTAGAAGAAAGTGTTGCAGAAGAATATGTGCTTGGCTGTAGGAATGGGAGAGGAGATAGACTAATTGAGCGCTGCAATAAATTTCATAAGGTAGTAGGGAATACTTTGTTCAGGAGTCACAAGAGGAGGATATACACTGTGTGATGAAACGTATTCGGACATCTGGCTGAAAATGACTTACAAGTTCGCGGCGCCCTCCATAGATATTCCTGGACTTCAATGTGGTGTTGACCCACCCTTAGCCTTGATGACAGCTTCCAACTCTCGCACACATACGTTCAGTGAGGTGGTGGAAGGTTTCTTGGGGAATGGCAGCCATTCTTCAAGGAGTGCTGGACTGAGGAGAGGTATCGATGTCTGTCGGTGAGGCCTGGCACGAAGTGGGCGTTCCAAAACATCCCACAGGTGTTCTATAGCATTCAGGTCAGGACTCTGTGTAGGGCAGTCCATTACATGTGTATTATTGTAACCACTCAGCCACAGGCCGTCCATTATGAACAGGTGCTCGACTGTGTTGAAAGATGCAGTCGCCATCCCCGAACTGCTCTTCAACAGTGGGATGCTATAAGGTGCTTAAAACAGCAGTGTAGGCCTGTGCTGTGATAGAGTCACGCAAAACAACAAGGGGTGCAAGCCCTCTCCACGCAAAACACGACCACACCATAACACCAACGCCTCCGAATTTTACTGTTGGCACTACACACGCTGGCAGATGACGTTCACCCGGCATTAGCCATACTCACACACTGAAATCGGATCGCACATTGTGTGCCGCGATTCGTCACTCCACACAACGTGTTTCCACTGTTCAGTCGTCTAATTTTTACTCTCCTTACACCGCGCGAGCCGTCGTTTGACATTTAACGGCGTGATGTGTGGCTTAAGGGCAGCCGCTCGACTATGAAATCCAAGTTTTCTCACCTCCCGCCTAACTGTAATAGTAATTGCAGTGGGTCCTGATGCAGTGTGGAATTCCTGTGTGACGGTCTGGATAGATGTCTGCCTATTGCACATTACGACCCTCTTCAACTGTCGGCGGCCTCTGTCAGTCAACAGACGAAGTCGGCCTGTACGCTTTTGTGCTGTACGTACCCCTTCACGTTTCCACTTCACTATCACATCGCAAAAAGAGGACCTAGGGATGTTTAGGAGTGTGGAAATCTCGCATACAGACGTATGACACAGGTGACACCCAATCACCTGACCACGTTCGAAGTCCGTGAGTTCCGCGGTGTGCCCCAGTCTGCTCTCTCACGATGTCGAATGACTAATGAGGTCGCTGATATGGAGTACCTGGCAGTAGGTGGCAGCACAATGCGCTTATTATGAAAAAGTATGTTTTTAATGGTGTCCATATACTTTTTATCACATACTGTATCCCGTATTTCTATGTGTGTGTGTGTGTGTGGTGTTTTATCTTCCATGCATTTGCTAATCTACCCCAGCGTTCTCCATGTTTTAGTCCCTCTGCACTGTTCTCATCACTTCTACTGGATTTGATTAACACATTCGACAAGAAAGTAATGAGAAAATTGCTTGTCAGAGTTTAGATTTCACTAAGACGTCTTAAATGCTGTATATTCATTACTATACTTATAATTATTATTTTTTATTGTGGTCATAGTTCCGCGTAGTCAGCACGTACAAAACTTTCCCACAACAGCGCACGCTCAGCGCTCGTCCGTCTCCGCACTACGAGAGGGCGCTGTCTTAGAGACGGACCAAATTCTGCTTCCGCCGATCCGTGTATTAATATGTAACGCAGCCAATGAGATTGCTGCTAACGTAGAACCTTTTCTCCTCGCGGATCACACTCGCGCAGTGATACCTGAACGCACGAGGTATTACAACGAGTGTACCGACTTCCGATTAGTCAGTCTGCATTAGTTTGTACCAGTCTGCATTAGTCTTCATTTGTCTGTAGTCAAGTTTCAGCCTGCGCCTAAAAAGATTAGCATCTTCCTGTACATAGCCATGAAGATAAATGTTTAGACACTTTCTCAAGTATCAGAGATACACTACTGGAAATGGAAAAAAAGAACACATTGACACCGGTGTGTCAGACCCACCATGCTTGTTCCGGACACTGCGAGAGGGCTGTACAAGCAATGACCGTCGAATGGAACTAGCTGCGCAGCATTTGTGCACCGCCGCCGTCAGTGTCAGCCAGTTTGCCGTGGCATACGGAGCTGCATCGCAGTCTTTAACACTGGTAGCATGCCGCGACAGCGTGGACGTGAACCGTATGTGCAGTTGACGGACTTTGAGCGAGGGCGTATAGTGGGCATGCGGGAGGCCGGGTGGACGTACCGCCGAATTTCTCAACACGTGGGGCGTGAGGTCTCCACAGTACATCGATGTTGTCCCCAGTGGTCGGCGGAAGGTGCACGTGCCCGTCGACCTGGGACCGGACCGCAGCGACGCACGGATACACGCCAAGACCGTAGGATTCTACGCAGTGCCCTAGGGGACCGCACCGCCAATTTCCAGCAAATTAGGGACACTGTTTCTCCTGGGGTATCGGCGAGGACCATTCGCAACCGTCTCCATGAAGCTGGGCTACGGTCCCGCACACCATTATGCCGCCTTCCGCTCACGCCCCAACATCGTGCAGCCCGCCTCCAGTGGTGTCGCGACAGGCGTGAATGGAGGGACGAATGGAGACGTGTCGTCTTCAGCGATGAGAGTCGCTTCTGCCTTGGTGCCAATGATGGTCGTATGCGTGTTTGGCGCCGTGCAGGTGAGCGCCACAATCAGGACTGCATACGACCGAGGCACACAGGGCCAACACCCGGCATCATGGTGTGGGGAGCGTTCTCCTACACTGGCCGTACACCTCTGGTGATCGTCGAGAGGACACTGAATAGTGCACGATACATCCAAACCGTCATCGAACCCATCGTTCTACCATTCCTAGAGCGGCAAGGGAACTTGCTGTTCCAACAGGACAATGCACGTCCGCATGTATCCCGTGCCACCCAACGTGCTCTAGAAGGTGTAAGTCAACTACCCTGGCCAGCAAGATCTCCGGATCTGTCCCCCATTGAGCATGTTTGGGACTGGATGAAGCGTCGTCTCACGCGGTCTGCACGTCCAGCACGAACGCTGGTCCAACTGAGGCGCCAGGTGGAAATGGCATGGCAAGCCGTTCCACAGGACTATATCCAGCATCTCTACGATCGTCTCCATGGGAGAATAGCAGCCTGCATTGCTGCGAAAGTTGGATATACACTGTACTAGTGCCGACATTGTGCATGCTGTGTTGCCTGTGTCTATGTGCCTGTGGTTCTGTCAGTGTGATCATGTGATGTATCTGACCCCAGGAATGTGTCAATAAAGTTTCCCCTTCCTGGGACAATGAATTCACGGTGTTCTTATTTCAATTTCCAGGAGTGTATGTGAGAATAAGATGAACATACCAAGACCAAAGGAACTTCAGATTGTCAATTGTAAATAGAATCCAGAACCAAGTTAAGTTATTTTTATGCTTATTATTATTTTAATGAACGTGTGTGAAAATTAATCAAGTTCTGTTTAAAGTTGGTCACCGTCAATCTGCTACTCTAAGCGTGCAAGTGGCATTTCTATCGTCTGACCTAACGGCAGAAGATAAATACGCCACGATAAGACCACGAGACATATTGCTGACACTCGCCTACTTCGTTAGAGCGACAAGTCAAATAATCTGATGGTGTGTGTACATCGAAGGTCTTACAGTACGCACACCACAATTTTATTATGAATTATGGAAATGGTAACGTTAACGCACTATGAATGTCTGTTTAGATGTAAGATAGGGCCTGAAATCCCTCTTGGTGAAATAATGCATTAAGACGTACATGGGCAAATTGATGACGAAGTAGAAATGTATGGTCATAATACTCTATTCTGCAAAGCTTAAGGACGAAAGTAGTTTTCACAGTATTGCGTCTCCGGCAACTAACATAACTGGATGAAAATTGGAGCAAACACAGAAGGAACTCTTACAGTGTAGTAGAGAAGGTAACTGAAAGAAATACGCAATGAGCCGAACAGAAAAAAAAAAGGAAATGAGCGTATGGCATCTTTGGCCAGGAGGCCCCATCCGGGAAAGTTCGGCCTCCAAGTGCAAATCGTATTTCATTCGATGCCGCAATGGGCGACTTGCGCGATGGTGATGAGGATGAAATGATGGTTAGGATAACACAACTCCCAGTCCACGTGCGGTGAAAATCTCCAACCGGGCCGGGAATCGAACTTACATGGGAAGCAAGCACGTTACCACCCAGCTAAGCAGCAGCCGAACAGAAACGACACTTTTATTTACAGACAATAATTATACACTGAAGTCGCCACGATTTTTCATGGTTCCCTGGAGATTTTTAATAGGGTGTTTGATTACCATGGATGGCGGTGCATGCCTGCAACATGATGCCATGGTGCCACAATGTTGGTAAGGAGTTCTTGCGGTGGGCCGTTCCATTCCTACACCAGCGCGGCTGACAGCTGATGGATGGTCGCAGACGGGCTGCAATATGTCTGCCCAAACTATTCCACAGGACTTCGATAGGGTACAAGTCGAGGGTACGGACAGGCCAGTCAATTCGCCAAATATTCTCTGGGTCCAGAGCGGTTTTGGAAGTGGTCCCGCACTGTTATCTATAAAAATGAAATCAGGACTGAAGCCACCACTAAAGAGACTTGCATGGGGTGCAGTACAATATTACAATAACGCTGGCCGGTTAGTGTATCTTTTTCAAAGGTTTGGAGGTCAGTATGCCCACACAACATTATACCTCGCCACACCACTATACCCGGACCCCCAACACGATCGTGTTCAAAATGTTCCTGGGCGCATTACGTGTTCCCTCCTCTCGCCATGTCAGGGTACATCCAGCATTCTCGAACAAGATCGTTGTGGTGTTCCAGGTGCTATGGTATGGAAAGGTATAAGGTTGCAATGGCGTACTAACCTCCAAATGTTTAAACATAGAACACTTACTATTCAGCGTCACGGTGACACTGTGTTCCTTCCTCATGTAAGTCTTTTCAAGGGTGCATTCGGTCCTGTCGTAATTTTTATGGATGACAACACGATACCACATCCACTAGTGCAGGTGGAAGAGCTCATGAAACCAGAGAACATTCGGCGAGCCGGCAGGGATGGCCGAGCGGTTCTAGGCGCTTTAGTCTGAAAACGCGCGACCGCTACGGTCGCAGGTTCGAATCCTGCCTCGGGCATGGATCTATGTGATGTCATTAGGTTAGTTAGGTTTAAGTGGTTTTAAGTTCTAAGGGACTGATTACCTCAGATGTTAAGTCCCATAGTGCTTAGAGCAATTTGAAACATTTGGACATTCGGCGAATTGACTGGCTTGTCCGTTGCCCCGACTTCGATCTCGTCGAACACGTGTGGGATGCGTTGGGCAGACATATTGCAGCGTATCCACTACCCAGCAGTCGTCAACCACGCTGGTGTAGGAATCGAACGGCCTACAACAAGAGCTGCTTACCAACCATGTGGCAGTACGTTGTAGGGCATGCATTGCAGTCCGCCATGATCGTACACCTTATTAAGAACCATGTTCCATCTTTTGTAATGTCTAGATGACCATAACAAATTGCTGCGATTTCAGTGTCGTTATTGTCTTTAAATAAAAGTGTCATTCCTTTTCGTCTCATTATGTATTTCTTTCAGTTACCTTCTCTACTATACTGTAAGACTTCTTTCTATGGTTGTCGCAATTTTAATCGAGCTATGTTACATGGCAGTGACACATCACGCGAAAGTTACTTCTGACCTTAAGTTTTGCACACAAGTTTATTATTAGAACTGACTCCTTCGGCGATCAGGGAGTAGTGTGACGAACGCAGCATGCTGTTTCGAAGTTTGAGGAGCGTTTTCTTGCTCGGCCGTTGGCAGTGAGGCTACTTTGCGGGGGAGTCCTTCGGAGGGGCTTTATCGCGGGTCGCGTGTCGTGGCGTGACGCGCGGCTCAGATATTCTCCCTCTCCTCTGCTCCCCTCCCCATACCTTCCTTCGACCGCACCACCTGTTAACTGCCGCGTTTTGTTGTTGTCTGATCGCCAGCTCGTGGCCTTTAGTCTCCGCGTCTCCATTCCCTCTCCCCCTCTGCCATGCTCCTTCATTTCCTTAACAGCTTCGTTGTGTATTAGCCTAGCGTGAGAGTCGTGCTCGCACCCCTATATTCTGCCCCTTTTCCTCGGCCGTGGAAATGCGTGTCCGGTACTAAACCTTGTGGTTGTAGAGCTCGATAATGCTGCGGAGCAAGGCTACGGTGTCGAGGTAAACTTGCCGCGCTGAAGGAAATCGCTTCCACAGGTGCAACGACTCTGCAACAGTTCTGGCTTTTATTTACTTGTTTACTCTCAAATAATAAATGAATCTAATTCAAGTGAAATAATTTCTGGTATTTTTGTGGAGGCAAACCGAGTTTTTGGTGTGGCATGGCCAGAGATACAGACAATACCAGTTAAAGAATTTTTATAGATATTTTAACTGTTTGCACCTGCCGGAGGAATGAGCTGACAGCTGTGTACAACAGTTACAAAGTACTGACGAAGCATTCCCAAGCACCAGTTATTAAGAGCGACATGGGGCGAACCTGGGCTAGCGATAAGGAAAGTGGCGGCATTCGTTAAGGTGCTTTTACATGGGCCACATGTTATGGCAATGTGTGGCCACAATAACATTGCCGCCAACACTGCTGCAATGTGGCTGCAATACACGTAAATGCTGCGGTATTGCCCAGAAATACTTCTGACGGAGCAGGCTGTTGCAGGAATATGCCTAGGAATAGTTGGTGATTTCGGAGGAGGGGAGCAAACAATTACGACATACGCCCCATTGGATTAGGGAATAATGGAGAAGGAAGTCCGCCGCGCCATTTTGAAAGAACTATCCCGACATTTGCCTGAAGCGGTTTAGGGAAATCACGGGAAACCTAAATCAGGATGGCCAGACACGGATTTGAACCGTTGTCCTCCCGACTGCGAGTCCATTGTGTTAACCACTGCGCCACCTCGCTCGTTCCGAGGAATGGGAGAGGGAACGGCAATGTTTCATGTGACTGGGCAATATTGAGAAGTATCTGTTATAGTTATTCAACTTCCATACGTGCCATTTACTTACATGTCAAATTCTGGCTCACACTTCTGCTTTTTTATTAGTAATACACTGCTCGATTTCCAGATTTTTTTGCTGTGTCGGCTACACTTAGGTCTTCGCCTGTGGTCTTCCGAGTGTATCCTCCTCAACAAGTGAATAACGAGCTCGTGGTTGTTTTGATGGGGCAGAGTAGTTTTCGAAACGAGGGAATCTCAACTGGAGTGTAGCAGTCAGTTGGCGTGTGTTTGTTGTAGTGGTTGCCAGCATGTAGACAGTGCTGGCTAGGAAGTGGTCGCTAGAAGTTTTTTATGATGGTCAGACAGTTGGGTGATGTGCTCTGTTTTGGCATTGCTGCGGATAGGAGGCGTGACTTTGGTAACAAGTGGTAATGAGCGTCGATATAAATTGCACTGAAAGGGAGACAGAAAGAGCCTTGCATGAATGCAGTAATGAGTTGATATTGAGGACGTGAGTTCGACAACCATATACAGCTCCTCTCTGTTTGCCTACTCAGCAATACGAGGTAATGTGTTCTTTTCCTGTACAACTTGGGGTGTTACATTGGAACGGTGTGGTTTGCTTAGGCCTTCTTCTTGAATGTGTAACAGACTGCCACAAGCAGCTGCGATCAATCTGTGGCGGATCTTGTCCTGTTTATGAACTGAATTTAGCACGCGATCAGATGTAGTAAGTCATTACTCTATTCACCAAATAGATATTGCACTTCTGATACCATTTTCAAACGAGTATTAAGGGACCGATCTTTCCATAGCTATGATGAGAGCAGCAGGTGTTTGTACATTAATCGGTTGAATTCTGTAAGGCTAAATTTTAAAATACAATAATACAAAGTTTGTGCAAATCTCATATCTTTACTTCAGATTCTCAGCGTTCGCAAATATAGTTAACTGAAGCATCAGTTTTATTAGATAGCAGAAGAGAGCAAGCGTGAGGCGTAGCTCGGTGCCTACATGGAAGTACTTGAATGAAATGTTCTTGCTCCTAATGCGAGTTAGTTTTCTCAATCAAAACACAATTTATGCTCGTAAGACGTAATCACAAAGAACATCCTTTTGTATTAGTAATTTATTTTCAGGTCAGATAAAGTAATCCACTTCGCGAGCTTCGAGACGGTTTCTACTCGACATTTTATTCACTTGTTTTGTGGTGTTATCGCGTTGCGAGGCCATTCCAACGAAATACTTCATACATGAAAGCATAACTCTGAGTTTCTTCCTTGCTAAGCTAGGAGAAATTAAATGAAACAAATTGTTCCGTTGCGGTATATAACTATGGGTATCTATACAACCAGAACTGAGAATAGTCAGATTGCATTTTGTTAGCTTGGGCCTTATTTATTTTTGGAGGACGTTATATGTATAGATCGGCACAGTTTAATAGACGCCCAAAAGTATCTTCCTGCCCTTTAGCACAAATGAATCCCTGTCACCCTCAGGCTTTGTAACATTATGTGATTGCCTTATCACTTTAAATCATTCACTAATCGAGCAGTCGCTTGGCAACAGCTACAGTTAGCAAATAATGTTGCGAGAATATAAAAGGTGGACGACCTGTGACGTAACTTGTTTATCGTCGAAGCGCCGTCAGAGATGCAGTGAGTTATTGACTTTGAAAACCGCGGCGCGAAAAACGGACAGAAGAAGATCACTTTTACAATTTTTTTTTATGTACGAATAATTCTCGATGAACAGTTACTCATTCTTCTCTTGTCTCTTGTAACTTGTGTCGGACGCGCCGTATTATTATTATCATTAAAAATAATATTATTTTAGTGTAAAGTAAAAGTGCAATACTGCATAGCAGTAAATTCATTGTGCGACGTGTATGTGAAAACGTCAAAGGAATTATTGTCATTACGAGAAGAGAAGTGCCAGTCAAAACGGCATCCATGTTAAAATTCTTCATTGTAGTGTAAGTTCATCTATTAATTGCCATAAATTCAGATTTAAATGGAATTGGTGTATGGACTATTTATTTAGTATAGAATCTATGTCTCACTCCTTCATGAAGTTATTTAATTTTCTTTATGTTTCTGCCAAATAGAGAGTTCACAGTCACGAATTCTTTTGTCGAAATCGGACGGAAGTTGTATGCGGCGAAATATTTTCTCCGCGCCTCATTCTACTAGTAAATGCATGATAAACTACGGTCCCTTAGGAAATTCATGTTGAGATATCCAAAAGTAATTATATTTTGAATAGGCATTTTCTCTCCTCTGCAGTGCAACTTCCGACTGATCAGACGATCCAACAAGAGGCAGCCGCACACGGTCGGCGTTCGCAAATATATTTCCACCGCTGATTATAGCTATATGTTGCAGCACAAAAGAAACATATTGTTATAATTAGCGGCTACGAACTGGGACGTTTATAACGTATATTTACGTATACACATTACGTAAACATATCGTTATAGCTTGCTTCCTGTTACTGACGCCAACGGCAATGCAATGTCAAGCCATGTAATCTGAGCTATGAAATATTATTTTTCAATTCATTTGGAAAGATGGCATAGATATGTAGGGATACTATGTGTTTGTTATCTCCAGGGAAGTAAAAATCGACAATCGAGACAACAGTCAATTTCATGAATGTGACACATACGTCTACGACCAGAGATATTTAACGTAGAATGTAATATGTAAAAAGACCACAATCTGGAAAAGCACATTCTCACGTTTACGTCGTAGTAGAAGATCTCCAATAATGAACCATAATTGTATTCTACATATTTTCTTAAGACCTCTACGTAACGTATGCCACCAGCTTGCCAATAATGTTTTCTTTATTTACTTTTATGTTTCATAACTCTGATAGGAGACGTATCACATTTATGAAATTCGGAGTTCCCTCACTGTACTAGTGAACCACAATAACATATTATTATAAATATATGATTGTTATTTGAAACTATCTTAATGGGGTACCAACGGGATGATGACGTAAATATACAGCGTTTTCCAAAGAACAATCAGCCTCAACTACCGACGATGTACCCAGCATATCAGACGAGGCCGAGAGGACCGAGTTTTGGCGGTACAATAATAACATCGAGTATAGAGTTAGGGATGTGGCTAGTAAGGTTCAAAATTGACAGCGCCACTAAGAGCCTTAGGTTCTATAGGCCAGTATCACATTCAGGGATTCAACAACCATACTTGCAGTACCCAATCTAGACTCGAAAACAAAACGGATTAACGGGATATGACATGGATAACAAATAGGAACAAGAGAGAATTGTTTCATGTTGCTTGGAAAGTTGCCACCTGAAACGTTAGTCGAAATGCTCTTAAGAAATTCAAATTACCTAAACATTTGAAAGAGGTGAAATAGATTTTGCGGAAATTATAGAAACAGAGATGACAACATCTGGAAATGAATGTCTATAATTACTATATTATGATCTAAAGCAGAGTAAAAGAGGAACAAAGATTAAGTAAAGATGTTACCGTCTACATTAATTGGAAATGGGAAGATACTCGTAAGATTCTGTACTACAAGTACGTAAATAAAGTCATTGTATTATCAGGAAGTAAAGGTCCAAGAGGAATCCTAAGAATAAAGTCAACTTCCTCAGAAGAAGGAAAGACTGACGACTCTAAAGCCTTTTATAAATAGTTTCAGATGATTTAAAAAGTATCATAAAGTCTGATTTTGCGCATGAGAGAACTCAGTGCTAGAATTGACAATATATCAATTCCAAAAATAGTAGGCACATTTGGTGAAAACATTAATGAAAGTGGCAAAATAGTACAATTTGTTATCTTTAATCATTTGTAAATTACCAATAGCTCCTTTAGGCAGAAAGACATAGACAGATTTACATCGTTAGGAAGAAGATATAGATCTTAGATTATAAAATAATAAATGAAAGATTCCTGGAGAGATTAGAAATACCTGAGTTTATTGAGATGTGGATACTGGATAAGCTCACTTCTTATTGGTAGCAATAAATGAAATTTATGCACACCGGAGAAAATCAAAGAAATCAATTAAGAATCAAATATTTAAGGTGTGTATTTTGGAAGGCAGCAGCATGAGGGGTCTCTAACAACTCGGATGACAAAGACATTAGTAAGTTTGGAAACCGTAGAAGACTTGGAAACAGAATGAAAAAAAAGAAGACAATTGTTCGACAGACAGCTAATGCGGTTCTGGAAAAGACACGTAAATACAGGAAACACAAGAGGAATAAGAATTTGGAAACAAAAAATGGAAATAGCAATTAAAGAAAAACAAGAAGCTTTCTAGACCTGCATAAATAATCGCACAAATGAAAGATATAAGCCGGGCGTGGTGGCCGAGCGGTTCTAGGCACTTCAGTCCGGAACCGCGCGACTGCTACGGTCGCAGGTTCGAATCTTGCCTCGGCCATGGATGTGTGTGATGTCCTTCGGGTAGTTAGGTTTAAGTAGTTCTACGTTCTAGGGGACTGATGACCTCAGATGTTCAGTCCCATAGTGCTCAGAGCCATTTGAACCATTTTTGAAAGCATTAACGAATGTGGAAAGATAGTAAATAATGCGATACATATAACTCGTGAAGCACACGCAGAATTATTGCAACATTTTGTTAGCAATACACAAGTTTAGCCACAAGAGAAGGTATGTGCTTTGAGCGGTGGTAGTATTAGTGATTCTGAACAACAAGCGGCATGTGAACATATATCCTCCTTTTAATAATTTCCGAGGAAACTAATGAAAACAATGGATAACATGACAGGAAAGGGAAACACTGTGTTTTGTCTAATTGTTTACCGCCAACCGCAGTATATTTTGTAGCTCTTGTACACAGCTGCTGTGTTGCTGATCGGAGCTTTTTCGTACAGTCCTTTACACGAGCACATGTATGTGAAATAGGAGCGAGAAGTTTCTCCTTTGTGTCCACTCTGCGCTTGTAGACTTCGCTCTTAAGCCAAGCCCATAAGCACTTATGTAATGGAGTAAGATTGGGTGACCTTGGTGGCCAAGAAATGACTCCACTTCGACAGATCTGACTCCCAGGAAACGTTTCAGTGAGGTAGTGTGTCACTGACCGGACAGAATGTGCATGGGCTCCGTCGTGCTGAAATGGTCTGTAAAGACGATACTGTGTAACCTAATGTCGCTTTGGTGGTATTCGCATGTAAGTGCTGGCGAAGAACGACATGCGACTGCCGCCCGTGATTTTCAAACAACTGTACCATATGCCGGATAAGGTTAAGAAAAAGGCAGATGTTCACTTGATGTTTCTTGTTCCGAATCACCAATACTATCACCCCTGAAAGCACGTGCCTTTCCTCCGGACTCATCCCATAGAGCACAATTTACACGCCAGACAAACTATCGCTTCTAAAGTTGTGAAAACTCTCAACAGACAAGAAACGAATCATATACGTGTCAGTAATGTAGGAGAGAAGGAATAGATAACTCACTGTAAAAGCTATTGTATGATGCTACTATAATTCAAACATTGTCTGAACTGAATGACACAAAAGACCTGAACGATACTGATGTGAGCATCTATAAAAGCTAGAAAGAATAGGAAAACTACTGGTTTAAATGGTATTAGTATCTAACTGTGGAAATATGGAAGGTTATTCCTACACCCAAGGTTTCTTATCATCTTTAATCAATGTTGGAGAAGTAAAAAGATGCCAAACTATTGGCTAAAAGTCAAAGCAATGTCTTTAAAAAGGATGATAAAAGTAAATGTAGGAACTATACCACACTTGTTTTTATCATCCTTTTCAAAGATAAAAATTATTTTGACTTTTAGCCTACTACATGCGGACTATAAATTATGTGTCTGAATTCTGAATGAAAGAATAAAAAATATCATGAAAATTTAACATCTAAAGGACAGTCAGGTTTTTCATAGGGGTGATTAACTATTGAATATTCTTTTACATTGCAATAAGTTATAGAAAGGCACGAGAGTTCAATAGATAAAACCTATTTTGCTTGTACAGATACTGAAAAGACATTTGATAATTTGAACAGAGTAATGATATGAAATACAATGGCTGTCCGACGTTATTCATCTCATCCCATAAATGTTATTAAGAGTTTATACAGAAACACGAAGTCGTTACAGATGTGAGAAGTATAATCACAGAGCTAATGAACACGAACAAATAGGTAAGGCAACAGTGCTGTATTCCTCCGACAGTCTTCAACATATACATAAACGAAGGGATCAGTAAGTGAAAAAAGGTTGAATAAAAAAGGGCTACTTTGAAATCGTGATACTAACCAAATAGCAATTTTATATGAAAATTATCTAAATTTATTGCAGACAATAAAAGTGAACTTTAGATAGCGGTCTATAAGTTGCAGCAGATAGTCTCAGACTACAATGTAAGACTATCTTCAGATGAAACGAAAGTGAAGATGTTTCATGGCACACCAACAGTCAGATCAAACATAGTCATGGGTAATAAAATATTTGAGCAAGTTAAACAATTTAAATATATAGGACGCTATATCACATATAAATATACTCATGATGTGAACCAAAAATGAAATAAATTTATTCCATACGTAGAACGTTCGTAAAACCACATTAGTAACAAAACTTACTTTTGGAAGTGAATCATAAGCGGCAACCAGACACCAAGAGAGTAGAATACAGTCTCAAGAAATGAGGGTTTTAAGAAATATGGGTGAATGTAAAAGAGAAGATTGTAAAAAAAATGAAGATATAAGGGAAATTTAGGCATGTGTAGCCCATGCGAAAAAGTAAAGGAAACCAAGAGAAAATGGGAGGAATGTATAGACGGTGTGGGTGGAGACAGAGTTCTCATAAAGCCTCTCAGTTATGAATATACCGAAGAAGAAATGTAGGAAGACCATGCAAGAAATGGAGCACAGTTCAATTTACCTAATACATGAAGTGAGGAGGAAGAGCTGCCTTAATCAATTTTTTGAGTCGTGATGTTCAAAAATTGTTCAGATGTGTGTGAAATCTTATGGGACTTAACCGCTAAGGTCATCAGTCCCTAAGCTTACACACTACTTAACCTAAATTAGGACAAACACACACAGCCATGTCCGAGGGAGGACTCGAACCTCCGCCGGGACCAGCCTCACAGTCCACGACTACAGCCCTGTAGACCGCTCGGCTAATTCCGCGCGGTATGAGTCGTGCTGTGAAAGTGTTGCAAATGTGTTATACCAAGAGACACATCGATGAGAAGTGGATTTTGAAGAGATAAGCCTAGGTCAAACTTGCGTACGAATCGCCATTAGCTGAGAATCGGTGGGTGATTGCTAGTCAGGTTGTAAACTGGAATACAGTAGAGCGTATTTCAAAAAGAATATACGTATTACGAAGTATTATTTTGTCCAAACTATTGATCACTGTGCCTCGGCTCGGTTGTTGGAGAAACGAATGCATGCTCTAGTTTATATTAATAGCCGCTAGATGTCAGGTGTCTCCTGTTTTGCTTGGTAACCGCCATATATTTAAAATGGCTACTCCGCAGCAGAAATCATTTTGTGTTCTCGAGTTTGCGAAGTGAAATTCCGTGCTTACAGTGCAAAAACGTTTCAGGCTGAGGTGCCAAACTGATCCTCCTAATGGGTGGAATATTCGCAGGTGGTATCGACAGTTTCTAGACACAGGATTTGTATGTAAAGGAAAGAGTCGTGGCCTCCCTCGTGCTTCTGAAGAAAATGTTGCACTAATTTAAACTGCTTTCCAACGTAGCCCTTCAAAATCAACTCCTCGTGCCAGTCGGCAGTTACAACTGCCTACAACAACAATTTGGCGTGTTTTGAAACGTCGGTTGGTTATGAAGCGATACAAGTTACATCTGTTACAAGCTCTGCGTCCTGATGTCAAATGCAAACGTTTGGCATTTTATAACGATATTATTGATGCTATTGACAATGATAACACTTTCACACAACGGATCGTGTTCAGTGATGAATCGACTTTCCATGTTAGTGGTCAGTTAAACAAATGTTCGAATTTCAGGCCTACAGAACGTACATGCAGCCACTGAACATGTAGGAGATTCGCCCAAAGTCAATGTGTTTTGTGCAATATCTCGATTATCTGTTTGCGGCCCATTGTGAAGAGAAAGGTGCGAAAGACAATAAGATAGGATAGTGTGTTGGCACTGATGAAAGTAATGAACAAAGTACAGGAAATTCAGAAGTGGTTCAAGTTACAAGTGAGGTCAGTCTATTCTGGGTTGTTATCAGAGAAGATCGTGCAGGCGATAAAGATGGTCAGTGTATATAATCAGTGGAAAAGAAGGTAGCAGAGACTCACCAAGACTAGTGGAAGAAGAAGATTCTACTGTGGAAACTGATAGTTTAATGAAATCTGGTTGGACTACAGGGGTACCTGCAGAGGGTGTGTTGAAGGAGAAAAATGAAGGCGAAATGTTCAAAAACGGCAACCCATAATAATGATTAACATTTATGATTTAAAAGAACGGGTTTTGCTGGACGCTGGACAATTAGCCAGGAACGACTCAAAATTGGAATACGAACTGGGATTCACTGTATGGCTTTTCAGGAAATGGAATTCATTCCGGAAGGTTGCTGTCGCACTACGAACAAATGTGCAAGCTACAGACCAGATCGCCGCTATGTGGTACAGCTGGAGTTCATCAAACCATTAGTTTAGCAGACAGACAAGACTAGTCTTCTCTTTTTCCGGAAAAAGATGAAGTTCACGTTAGTGGCTTTCTTGTTCAGTAGCTTAAGAAAATTCTTAATTCTTAGCGGACCCCTTTTTTACTTCTTGTATGTTATTAGATGTAACAAATTCTTCTGTTTTATGCACTTATTTACCATATATCATTGTTTCGGTTTTAACTAATAGACTAATTCTTTGTATAAATTAATTAAACATTTTCTGAAATTGCCTGCGCTATGATGAGTTTAAGCCCCCAGCTATTTGACAACGAAGCCATTGCCCTCTAGATGAGTGACAGAATTCCCTGTAATCATCTAAGGCCACATTGCAGAGCCAGGCTGGCACGAGCCGCTGCTGCTGGGAGGCTGGCCCATGCTGATGCCGAGTTCCTAAATGACCTAAATGCAGAACAGATTCTGTGGTATATAGTTTAGAAATATTTCGAGCAAATTGGCAAAAGTCTCTGCCAATGCGAAAACAACGTCATTCCCGTCTAGTGGTGAAATGCAGAAATGCTTGGAGTCAAGTCTCGTTACTCGACTGCAGTATGAGATACTGCTGCTGGAAAGTCAGCGAGAGGCGCCGTTGACAGGCCGTTGCAAGCCAACTCGACTGCGCGGCTGATGCGAGCTAACGCCAACTTCCTGAATGGCTTGCAATGCACGACATATCAGACTTTTTTTTTTTAAATTCCAATCTCTGTTTTCCTCTACAGTTTTTGCCCTCTACAGCTCCCTCTAGTAGCATGGAAGTCATTCCCTCATGTCTTAGCAGATGTCCTATCATCCTGTACCTTCTCCTTATCAGTGTTTTCCACATATTCCTTTCCTCTACGATTCTGCGTAGAACCTCCTCCTTCCTTACCTTATCAGTCCACCTAATTTTCAACATCCGTCTATAGCACCACATCTCAAATGCTTCGATTCTTTTCTGTTCCAGTTTTCCCACAGTCCATGTTTCACTACCATACAATGCTGTACTCCAGACGTACATCCTCAGAAATTTCTTCCTCAAATTAAGGCCGGTATTTGATATTAGCAGACTTCTTTTGGCCAGAAATGCCTTTTTTGCCATAGCGAGTCTGCTTTTGATGTCTTCCTTGCTCCGTCCGTCATTGGTTATTTTACTGCCTAGGTAGCGGAATTCCTTAACTTTCTTTGACTTTGTGACCATCAATCCTGATGTTAAGTTTCTCGCTGTTCTCATTTCTACTACTTCTCATTACCTTCGTCTTTCTCCGATTTACTCTCAAACCATACTGTGTACTCATTAGACTGTTCATTCCGTTCAGCAGATCATTTAATTCTTCTTTACTTTCACTCAGGATAGCAATGTCATCAGCGAATCGTATCATTGATATTCTTTCAACATGTATTTTAATTTCACTCCTGAACCTTTCTTTTATTTCCATCATTGCTTCCTCGATGTACAGATTGAAGAGTAGGGGCGAAAGGCTACAGCCTTGTCTTACACCCTTCTTAATACGAGCACTTCGTTCTTGATCGTCCCCTCTTATTATTCCCTCTTGGTTGTTGTACATATTGTATATGACCCGTCTCTCCCTGTAGCTTACCCCTACTTTTTTCAGTATCTCGAACAGCTTGCACCATTTTATATTGTCGAACGCTTTTTCCAGGTTGACAAATCCTATGAACGTGTCTTGATTTTTCTTTAGCCTATCTTCCATTATTAGCCGTAACGTCGGAATTGCCTCTCTCGTGCCTTTACTTTTCCTAAAGCCAAACTGATCGTCACCTAGCGCATTCTCAATTTTCTTTTCCATTCTTCTGTATATTATTCCTATAAGCAGCTTCGATGCATGAGCTGTTAAGCTGATTGTGCGATAATTCTCGCACTTGTCAGCTCTTGCCGTCTTCGGAATTGTGTGGATGATGCTTTTCCGAAAGTCAGATGGTATGTCGCCAGACTCATATATTCTACACACCAACGTGAATAGTCGTTTTGTTGCCACTTCCCCTAATGATTTTAGAAATTCTGATGGAATGTTACCTATCCCTTCTGCCTTATTTGACCGTAAGTCCTCCAAAGCTCTTTTAAATTCCGATTCTAATACTGGATCCCCTATCTCTTCTAAATCGACTCCTGTTTCTTCTTCTATCACATCAGACAAATCTTCACTCTCATATCTTTTTCGATGTCTTCACGTTTTTCCTGCAGCCATTTCGTCTTAGCTTCCCTGCACTTCCTATTTATTTCATTCCTCAGCGACTTGTATTTCTGTATTCCTGATTTTCCCGGAGCATGTTTGTACTTCCTCCTTTCATCAATCAACTGAAGAATTTCTTCTGTTACCCATGGTTTCTTCGCAGCTACTTTCTTTGTACCTATGTTTTCCTGCCCAACTTCTGTGATGGCCCTTTTTAGAGATGTCCATTCCTCTTCAACTGTACTGCCTACTGCGCTATTCCTTATTGCTGTATCTATAGAGTTAGAGAACTTCAAACGTATCTCGTCATTCCTTAGAACTTCCGTATTCCACTTCTTAGCGTATTGATTCTTCCTGAATAATGTCTTGAACTTCAGCCTACTCTTCATCACTACTATATTGTGATCTGAGTCTATATCTGCTCCTGGGTACTCCTTACAATCCAGTATCTGATTTCGGAATCTCTGTCTGACCATGATGTAATCTAATTGAAATCTTCCCGTATCTCCCGGCCTTTTCCAAGTATACCTCCTCCTCTTGTGATTCTTGAACAGGGTATTCGCTATTACTAGCTGAAAGTTGTTACAGAACTCAATTAGTCTTTCTCCTCTTTCATTCCTTGTCCCAAGCCCATACTCTCCTGTATCCTTTTCTTCTACTCCTTCCCCTACAACTGCATTCCAGTCGCCCATGACTATTAGATTTTCGTCCCCCTTTACATACTGCATTACCCTTTCAATATCCTCATACACTTTCTCTATCAATCTCAGCTTGCGACGTCGGCATGTATACCTGAACTATCGCTGTCGGTGTTGGTTTGCTGTCGATTCTGATTAGAACAACTCGGTCACTGATCTGTTCACAGTAACTCACCCTCTGCCCTACCTTCCTATTCATAACGAATCCTACACCTGTTATACCATTTTCTGCTGCTGTTGATATTACCTGATACTCATCTGACCAGAAATCCATGTCTTCCTTCCACTTCACTTCACTGACCCCTACTATATCTAGATTGAGCCTTTGCCTTTCCCTTTTCAGATTTTCTAGTTTCCCTACCACGTTCAAGCTACTGACATTCCACGCCCCGACTCGTAGAACATTATCCTTTCATTGATTATTCAATCTTTCTCTCATGGTAACCTCCCCCTTGGCAGTCCCCTCCCAGTGATCCGAATGGGGGACAATTCCGGAATCTTTTGCCAATGGAGAGATCATCATGACACTTCTTCAAATACAGGCCACATGTCGTGTGGCTACACGTTACCTGTCTTTAATGCAGTGGTTTCCATTGCCTTCTGCATCCTCATGTCGTTGATCATTGCTGATTCTTCCGCCTTTAGGGGCAATTTCCCACCCCTAGGACAAGAGAGTGCCCTGAACCTCTATCCGCTCCTCCGCCCTCTTTGACAAGGCCGTTGGCAGAATGAGGCTGACTTCTTATGCCGGAATTCTTCGGCCGCCAATGGTGATAATTTATCAAAATTTAGGTCGTGTCGGGGATCGAACCCGGGACCGAAGACGTTTTGATTATGAATCCAAGGCGCTACCCCGCGAATAAGTCGTCATTTGCATTACCAGCACAAAACCAAGGCAAGTCTATGGTTAAACGGAATGGTTATAATCAAACTTATGCTGCTTGAGAGGGGCCCCATGAAAAAATCGTCATCTGTAGGACAATGAAACTTTGTGGAAACATTTGTAAGTCATGTCGAAGAGAAATAATGAATAAACCATTGAAGGAAAGTATTTTTTTTTTTCACATGAGAGAGTAACGTTTGTTAACTGAGTGCCGTGTTTACATTCTAGGTCACAAACATTTCTCATGAACTATTTTATATTCCGGGCAACCGCAGCTGTTGAAAGGCATGATGTTAGGAAGAACTCCGCTTACAGCTGGTAAAACTGTTGTTTATTAAAACACAACTGGTTTCGCGGCTTCAAGCAGCGTCACCAGGCGAACAGCGTTAAAGGATCATAGGCATACCCATCGCTCTTAGTCAAAGTTTACTGTTCAGAGAATATCGTCAATACTAAGGCGAGAGAAATGTAAAGAAGGCGTGCTCAGTTCTTTAAAATCTGCGTGCATCAGTGTGACTGCTCGACAGCTAGGTGCTAGGCAAGGCAGAAGCGGCCAGCACGAACGGCGAAGAGTGATGGGTATGCCTATTATCGTTTAACGTTGGTCACCTGATGATGTTGCTTGAAGCCGCGAAACCAGTTGTGTTTTAATAAACAACAATCTGCGTGCATCAGTGTGACTGCTCGACAGCTAGGTGCTAGGCAAGGCAGAAGCGGCCAGCACGAACGGCGAAGAGTGATGGGTATGCCTATTATCGTTTAACGTTGGTCACCTGATGATGTTGCTTGAAGCCGCGAAACCAGTTGTGTTTTAATAAACAACAATCTGCGTGCATCAGTGTGACTGCTCGACAGCTAGGTGCTAGGCAAGGCAGAAGCGGCCAGCACGAACGGCGAAGAGTGATGGGTATGCCTATTATCGTTTAACGTTGGTCACCTGATGATGTTGCTTGAAGCCGCGAAACCAGTTGTGTTTTAATAAACAACAATCTGCGTGCATCAGTGTGACTGCTCGACAGCTAGGTGCTAGGCAAGGCAGAAGCGGCCAGCACGAACGGCGAAGAGTGATGGGTATGCCTATTATCGTTTAACGTTGGTCACCTGATGATGTTGCTTGAAGCCGCGAAACCAGTTGTGTTTTAATAAACAACAATCTGCGTGCATCAGTGTGACTGCTCGACAGCTAGGTGCTAGGCAAGGCAGAAGCGGCCAGCACGAACGGCGAAGAGTGATGGGTATGCCTATTATCGTTTAACGTTGGTCACCTGATGATGTTGCTTGAAGCCGCGAAACCAGTTGTGTTTTAATAAACAACAATCTGCGTGCATCAGTGTGACTGCTCGACAGCTAGGTGCTAGGCAAGGCAGAAGCGGCCAGCACGAACGGCGAAGAGTGATGGGTATGCCTATTATCGTTTAACGTTGGTCACCTGATGATGTTGCTTGAAGCCGCGAAACCAGTTGTGTTTTAATAAACAACAATCTGCGTGCATCAGTGTGACTGCTCGACAGCTAGGTGCTAGGCAAGGCAGAAGCGGCCAGCACGAACGGCGAAGAGTGATGGGTATGCCTATTATCGTTTAACGTTGGTCACCTGATGATGTTGCTTGAAACCGCGAAACCAGTTGTGTTTTAATAAACAACAATCTGCGTGCATCAGTGTGACTGCTCGACAGCTAGGTGCTAGGCAAGGCAGAAGCGGCCAGCACGAACGGCGAAGAGTGATGGGTATGCCTATTATCGTTTAACGTTGGTCACCTGATGATGTTGCTTGAAGCCGCGAAACCAGTTGTGTTTTAATAAACAACAATCTGCGTGCATCAGTGTGACTGCTCGACAGCTAGGTGCTAGGCAAGGCAGAAGCGGCCAGCACGAACGGCGAAGAGTGATGGGTATGCCTATTATCGTTTAACGTTGGTCACCTGATGATGTTGCTTGAAGCCGCGAAACCAGTTGTGTTTTAATAAACAACAATCTGCGTGCATCAGTGTGACTGCTCGACAGCTAGGTGCTAGGCAAGGCAGAAGCGGCCAGCACGAACGGCGAAGAGTGATGGGTATGCCTATTATCGTTTAACGTTGGTCACCTGATGATGTTGCTTGAAGCCGCGAAACCAGTTGTGTTTTAATAAACAACAATCTGCGTGCATCAGTGTGACTGCTCGACAGCTAGGTGCTAGGCAAGGCAGAAGCGGCCAGCACGAACGGCGAAGAGTGATGGGTATGCCTATTATCGTTTAACGTTGGTCACCTGATGATGTTGCTTGAAGCCGCGAAACCAGTTGTGTTTTAATAAACAACAATCTGCGTGCATCAGTGTGACTGCTCGACAGCTAGGTGCTAGGCAAGGCAGAAGCGGCCAGCACGAACGGCGAAGAGTGATGGGTATGCCTATTATCGTTTAACGTTGGTCACCTGATGATGTTGCTTGAAGCCGCGAAACCAGTTGTGTTTTAATAAACAACAATCTGCGTGCATCAGTGTGACTGCTCGACAGCTAGGTGCTAGGCAAGGCAGAAGCGGCCAGCACGAACGGCGAAGAGTGATGGGTATGCCTATTATCGTTTAACGTTGGTCACCTGATGATGTTGCTTGAAGCCGCGAAACCAGTTGTGTTTTAATAAACAACAATCTGCGTGCATCAGTGTGACTGCTCGACAGCTAGGTGCTAGGCAAGGCAGAAGCGGCCAGCACGAACGGCGAAGAGTGATGGGTATGCCTATTATCGTTTAACGTTGGTCACCTGATGATGTTGCTTGAAGCCGCGAAACCAGTTGTGTTTTAATAAACAACAATCTGCGTGCATCAGTGTGACTGCTCGACAGCTAGGTGCTAGGCAAGGCAGAAGCGGCCAGCACGAACGGCGAAGAGTGATGGGTATGCCTATTATCGTTTAACGTTGGTCACCTGATGATGTTGCTTGAAGCCGCGAAACCAGTTGTGTTTTAATAAACAACAATCTGCGTGCATCAGTGTGACTGCTCGACAGCTAGGTGCTAGGCAAGGCAGAAGCGGCCAGCACGAACGGCGAAGAGTGATGGGTATGCCTATTATCGTTTAACGTTGGTCACCTGATGATGTTGCTTGAAGCCGCGAAACCAGTTGTGTTTTAATAAACAACAATCTGCGTGCATCAGTGTGACTGCTCGACAGCTAGGTGCTAGGCAAGGCAGAAGCGGCCAGCACGAACGGCGAAGAGTGATGGGTATGCCTATTATCGTTTAACGTTGGTCACCTGATGATGTTGCTTGAAGCCGCGAAACCAGTTGTGTTTTAATAAACAACAATCTGCGTGCATCAGTGTGACTGCTCGACAGCTAGGTGCTAGGCAAGGCAGAAGCGGCCAGCACGAACGGCGAAGAGTGATGGGTATGCCTATTATCGTTTAACGTTGGTCACCTGATGATGTTGCTTGAAGCCGCGAAACCAGTTGTGTTTTAATAAACAACAATCTGCGTGCATCAGTGTGACTGCTCGACAGCTAGGTGCTAGGCAAGGCAGAAGCGGCCAGCACGAACGGCGAAGAGTGATGGGTATGCCTATTATCGTTTAACGTTGGTCACCTGATGATGTTGCTTGAAGCCGCGAAACCAGTTGTGTTTTAATAAACAACAATCTGCGTGCATCAGTGTGACTGCTCGACAGCTAGGTGCTAGGCAAGGCAGAAGCGGCCAGCACGAACGGCGAAGAGTGATGGGTATGCCTATTATCGTTTAACGTTGGTCACCTGATGATGTTGCTTGAAGCCGCGAAACCAGTTGTGTTTTAATAAACAACAATTTTACCAGCTTTAAGCGGAGTGCTTCCTAACGCCATGACAAACATTTCTCAGTGTGACGATCATTTTCATTCAGGATAGCCAGGAACCGCACTAGTACACATATTTTCAGCCTCCAACGTGTGTGAATGTCCTGTTGATAAATTCTGTTCTTCAGTAACCAAACAGGTAAATCTGGTAGTCCTGGTGGCCACATAGTTTGGAACGATCTGTCTGTGCTTCGGTTTTCTCCAAGTGTTACAGAGTGTGCTCCCTGCCGCCGTTAGATGAGCAGCTGCCAGCAGAAAGTCGTATACTCCTAGCTCACTTATTTGTTACATAGTTTAATTCTTAATTTGTTTGCGTGTTTTTGGTATTTGCATTGTTTAATTCATAAATTTTCGGCGTATAATAGTATTTGAGAGTTGTAGCATCGCGTTTTAGTACCTGAATAGTGTTAAATCGCGTAGTCTCCTCGCGCCGCCGAGCAGTGTGTCAGCAGTGCGCAAGTAGCAGCATTACTGCATTTACTAGGCAATCTTGTATTTTAATAACCGTTTAAATTTTGCGTCGATTTGTTTGTGATCTCTGTAGATTAGTTCAGATGTTCTTTGCACAACAGTTTTTAGCATGGATAGGGGCTGCAACTGCTGTGTTCGGATGCAGACTGAGTCGGTATCCCTTCGCTCCCAGCTTCAGGCAGTGTTGGCTTCGGTCACACGGCTTGAGGCTGTTGCCAATGGGCATCACTGTGGGGGTCCGGATGGGGGTTTGTCAGGGACGGCCAGCCCGTCCCACGCATCCCCCGATCGGACTACGACTTTGGTTGCCCAGGATACTGCCCACAGTGAGGCTGATCCCTCACCTGTGGTAGGGTGGGAGGTCGTCTCGAGGTGTGGCAGGGGACGAAAGACATTCTGGATGGCTGAACGGAAGGCCTCTTCAGTTTGTCTGACGAACCGGTTTCAGGCGCTGTCTCAGGCTGATACTGATCTTCGGCCGGACATGGCTGCTTGCCCTGTTCCAGAGGTTGCCCCTCAGTCTGCAAGATCTGTGAGGTCGCAGAGGGTGGGCTTACTGGTAGTTGGGAGCTCCAACGTCAGGCGCGTAATGGGGCCCCTTGGGTATATGGCAGTAAGAGAGGGGAAGAAAACCAATGTGCACTCCGCGTGCATACCGGGGGGAGTCATTCCAGATGTGGAAAGGGTCCTCCCGGATGCCATAAAGGGTACAGGGTGTACCCATCTGCAGGTGGTCGCTCATGTCGGCACCAATGATGTGTGTCGCAATGGATCGGAGGAAATCCTCTCTGGCTCCCGGCGGCTATCTGATTTGGTGAAGAGTGCCAGTCTCGCTAGTGGGATGAAAGCAGAGCTCACCATCTGCAGCATCGTCGACAGGACTGACTGCGGACCTTTGGTACAGAGCCAAGTGGAGGGTCTGAATCAGAGACTGAGACGGTTCTGCAGATTCCTCGACTTGCGCCATAGGGTGGTGATGTTTCGAGTTCCGCTGGATAGGTCAGGAGTCCACTACACGCAGCAAGCGGCTACACGGGTAACGGGGGTTGTGTGGCGTGGACTGGGCGGTTTTTTTTAGGTTAGATGGCGTCGGGATAGTACAGAAAGGGCAACAGCCTCAAAGGGTGAGGGGCAAAGTCAGGACATGCGGGGACCAAGCAGCAATCGGTATTGTAATTGTAAACTGTCGAAGCTGCATTGGTAAAGTACCGGAGCTTCAAGCGCTGATAGAGATCACCGAAGCTGAAATCGTTATAGGTACAGAAAGCTGGATGAAGCCAGAGATAAATTCTGCCGAAATTTTTACAAAGGCACAGGCGGTGTTTAGAAAGGATAGATTGCATGCGACCGGTGGTGGCGTGTTTGTCGCTGTTAGTAGTAGTTTATCCTGTAGTGAAGTAGAAGTGCATAGTTCCTGTGAATTATTGTGGGCGGAGGTTACACTCAACAACCGAGCTAGGTTAATAATTGGCTCCTTTTACCAACCTCCCGATTCAGCAGCATTCGTGGCAGAACAATTGAGAGAAAATCTGGAATACATTTCACATAAATTTTCTCAGCATGTTGTAGTCTTAGGTGGAGATTTCAATTTACCAGATATAGACTGGGACACTCAGATGTTTAGGACGTATGGTAGGGACAGAGCATCGAGTGACATTATACTGAGTGCACTATCCGAAAATTACCTCCAGCAATTAAACAGAGAACCGACTCCTGGAAATAACATCTTGGACCTACTGATAACAAACAGACCCGAACTATTCGACTCTGTAAGTGCAGGGCAGGGAATCAGTGATCATAAGGCCGTTGCAGCATCCCTGAATATGGAAGTTAATAGGAATATAAAAAATGGTAGGAAGGTTTATCTGTTTAGCAAGAGTGATAGAAGGCAGATTTCAAACTACCTAACAGATCAAAACGAAAATTTCTCTTCCGATACTGACAATGTTGAATGTTTATGGTAAAAGTTCAAGGCAACCATAAAATGCGTTTTAGACAGGTACGTGCCGAGTAAAACTGTGAGGGACGGGAACACCCACCGTGCTTCAACAAAAAATTAGGAAATTACTGCGAAAGCAAAGAGAGCTTCATTGCAAGTTTAAACGCAGCCAAAACCTCTCAGACATACAGAAGCTAAACGATGTCAAAGGTAGCGTAAGGAGGGCTATGCGTGAAGCGTTCAGTGAATTCGAAAGTAAAATTCTATGTACCGATTTGACAGAAAATCATAGGAAGTTATGGTCTTACGTTAAATCAGTAAGTGGCTCCAAACAGCATATCCAGACACTCCGGGACTACGATGGCATTGAAACAGAGGATGACACGCGTAAAGCTGAAATACTACACATCTTTTTATCAAGCTGTTTCACAGAGGAAGACCGCACTGCAGTTCCTTCTCTAAATCCTCACACAAACGAAAAAATGGCTGACATCGAAATAAGTGTCCAAGGAATAGAAAAGCAACAGGAATCACTCAAGAGAGGAAAGTCCACTGGACCTGACGGGATACCAATTCGATTCTACATAGAGTACGCGAAAGAACTTGCCCCCCTTCTAACAGTCGTGTACCGCAAGTCTCCAGAGGAATGGAAGGTTCCAAATGATTGGAAAAGAGCACAGGTAGTCCCAGTCTTCAAGAAGGGTCGTCCAGCAGATGCGCAAAACTATAGACCTATATCTCTGACGTCGATCTGTTGTAGAATTTTAGAACATGTTTTTTGCTCGAGTATCATGTCGTTTTTGGAAACCCAGCATCTACTCTGTAGGAATCAACATGGATTCCGGAAACAGCGGTCGTGTGAGACCCAACTCGCTTTATTTGTTCATGAGACCCAGAAAATATTAGATACAGGCTCCCAGGTAGATGCCATTTTCCTTGACTTCCGGAAGACGTTCGATACAGTTCCGCACTGTCACCTGATAAACAAAGTAAGAGCCTACAGAATATCAGACAAGCTGTGTGGCTGGATTGAACAGTTTTTAGCAAACATACTCAGCATGTTGTTATCAATGGAGAGACGTCTACAGACGTTAAATCAACCTCTGGTGAGCCACAGGGGAGTGTTACGGGACCATTTCTTTTCACAATATATGTAACTGACCTGGTAGATAATGTCGGAAGTTCCATGCGGCTTTTCGCGGATGATGCTGTAATATACAGAGAAGTTGCAGCATTAGAAAATTGCAGCGAAATGCAGGAAGATCTGCAGCGGATAGGCACTTGGTGCAGGGAGTGGCAACTGACCCTTAACATAGACAAATGTAATGTATTGCGAATACACAGATAGAAGGATCCTTTATTGTATGATTATATGATATGGGAACAAACACTGGTAGCAGTTACTTCTGTAAAATATCTAGAAGCATGCGTACGGAACCATTTGAACTTGAATAATCATATAAAGTTAGTTGTTGGTAGGGCGGGTGCTAGATTGAGATTTATTGGGAGAGTCCTTAGAAAATGTAGTCTATCAACAAAGGAGGTGGCTCACAAAACACTCGTTCGACCTGTATTTGAGTATTGCTCATCAGTGTGGGATCCGTACCAGATCGGGTTGACGGAAGAGATAGAGAAGATCCAAAGAAGAGCGGCACGTTCCGTCACAGGGTTATTTGGTAACCGTGACAACGTTACGGAGATGTTTAGCAAACTCAAGTGTCAGACTCTGCAAGAGAGGCGCTCTGCATCGCGGTGTAACTTGCTGTCCAGGTTTCGAGAGGGTGCGTTTCTGGATGAGGTATCGAATATATTGCTTCCCCCTACTTATACTTCCCTAGGAGATCACGAATGTAAAATTAGAGAGATTTGAGCGCGCACGAAAGCTTTCAGACAGTCGTTCTTCCCGCGAACCATACGCGACTGGAACAGAAACGGGAGGTAATGACAGTGGCACGTAAAGTGCCATCCGCCTCACACCGTTGGGTGGCTTGCGGAGTATAAATGTAGATGTTGATGTAGATGAACCGAAGACCTAACGAGCAGTGTGAGGTGCAGCTCTATCATGCATCAAAACAGCCCAGTCCAAAGCACCTCTCTCCCGTAGATCAGGGCCCACATGTTGGCGAAAAAGATCACAGTAACGTTTACGCTGCCTATCCCTGGCTCTTGGGATCTGAGTTCTTCAAAGAAAAAAGGACCACTCATGAACGGTGCCGTGAAGCTGCACTACACAGTGGCTCCCTCGCTGTGCACGGAACTTCATGAATGTTTGTCGGCGGTGACGATTCTCAAATGCGTCAGTTGTGAAAGTTCACTGCCTTGGTGAGCGTAAAGTGTACTTCATCACTCCACAAAATGTTCCACGGCCACCTGTCGTCAACTTCAAGCCTTGAAAGGAACAGAGAAAAGTCTACTCGAATGTCTAGAGCAAGCGGCAACAATTCGTGAATAATCTGAAGTTGTATGGATAGTGTTCCATAACTGTGGGCAGCACTTTTCGAACGGTGGTCCATGGAATGTTCTTCTGTCGTGACGCAGCTCCTACACCGCGTGAAGGTCCCACATTGCGTTCAGCATTCTCAGCCATGGTAACAGTAACTTCTGAAACAAACTGTGGCGTAATTGGCATTCTCCAGTTAATCTGAAATTTCAAATTACATTCTTCAATTCCGGTGCGGAAATAGGACCCCTCTGTATTCGTTTAATACGTCGATACTGGCGAAGAGAAACAGCACTAGTGCGTTTGTATTGATAAAACAGTTTTATCGATAAAACCCTATTCACTTTGTCCAGAACCATCTTGACTGCAACTGTATTACTCACTGATGCTTGTGTTTCAACCCAACGTCGCCAGTAGAGGCGCCTAACGGGAAGTTGTCAGACTAACGCTATTAACAACGCAAATCGTGCAGCGCACAGTCTGGACATCGTTCGTATTAAGTTGGGGACCCATGCTGTAAATATTTTTCCGTCTATAAATTTCTTCCTCGATGATGTCCTATTGCCTGGTGTTCCCTTTTCTTCTTTATAGGATATTCCTTCTCTTAGTCTGCCAACATGACATATCTTTTTCGAACTCAGTTTATTTACCCTTCTATATTTCTTCAATTATAGCTTTTTGCTGACAGTTATTCCTTAGACTGTATCTGAGCCACTTCAATTTCCACTTTATGATATACCTCAGGAGATTTCATGTTTCCTTTACTCATAATTTATTACTCTATCCACTTGTTCAGATTTCTCCATTCTCCACAGCCAGATTGCAACGTTTTCCACATATTTATCCTCACTGCCAAGTTTCTGCAAGATAATTCTCCATTGATGGTCGCACTGTGTTTCATCTGTGTTAATCTTTTTCTTTGTTAGCAACTGTCCCGAAATGTAGTGGGATGCGCCATTTTGGCTCTCTGTCTCCATTTTGCCCGATCTTGTGCTTTGTCAGGAAGGAGACCCGCTTTCTTGAGGTCTACTCGAAAGGTATCTAGCTAACGTTACTCGGTCTACCAGTTGATAGTTTAGGCATTTGTTAGTTTCTTGATCTTCTCGACGTACGTGCCCATGCCACTGTAGATAGTTCTCATCTTACTAACGATGGCACTTACAATTTTCACTGTTTGTCACATGATCAGATGTTCACCGAAATATTTAGTGTACGATCACAAGAAGGTGTTATTCTGTTTCTTTTTTTGCGGACCAACATTCGACGCTGTGCAAGGCAACTGGACAGGAAGCAGTGATGTATTTCCAGCTTGAGTTGGCGTGGAATCTTTATCACAATCACACCAGTTATTGTCCGACATTTAATCCAAGCAATGCTAACGCGGTTTGTAATTCCGGTAACGAGCGAGCTGTCGGCAGCGATTTGTGAGCAAAGTTGTTTGAAGATATTTGTCCTTGGCAGATCTATACTGTCGACATAGAAGGTGTCCGTCTTATCTGCGCCTGTTGATCGGTATTCTGTCGTCTTCATAGACGTATTCCAGACAGCTCAAGGGAGATTTTCCATCATTGGACTTGTCGTTGAGATTCGTCATTGTCTTCATCAGCCAGTGGATCATCATCAGCATAAAGCAGTATTCAAGCTTCTAATTTCTGAGGATGTCTAGTGACCGCGTCTATTAGTACGACGAAGAGCAGTGGCAGAAGAGCAGATCCTTAAGGGACACCCATAGAAATAGGAATGTCACCTGATACTTCAGCAGTAGATAATACTAGAGTTTTAATGGTTTGGTACAGCAGTTAGGTCCGTTCAACTAGGTCTACAAGTAGTTCCTGCTCTCGGAGGATAAATCATATATTAGTGGTACTCGGTCAAAAATCTATACCAGGTCCAGGTGAGCGAAGATACACGTCTCACAGTATTTCTCAGTAAGCAAGCGAGGTGAACGGGTAGCATCAGTTGTTCGTCTTCCACAAAACCACACTGACTGTTGGTAATATTGGCATTTTGGGTTATCTGCTGACTATGATGGGCTCGAAGATCTTCATTGTATTTGGTAGGGTGGTTGATAATTTCGGCAGTTCTATCCCAAGATCAATTGGTCGAAGATGAAATTAGTTTGACTGATCCACTTTTTTAAAAACTTTTCTTGTAGTCTTCAGTCGTTCGACTGGTTTGAATTTCTCTCCTGTGCCAACTAACTTCTTCATCTCAGAGTAGCACTTGGAGTCCACGGCCTCAAGTTTTTGCTGGATGTTTTCCAACCTCTGTCTTCCTCTCCGTGTTTTACCCTCTATGGCTCCCTCTAGTACTATGAAAGTTATGCGGTGATGTTTTAACAGATGTCCTATCATCCTGTCCCTTGTCAGTGTTATATTCCTTTCCTCTCCGGCTCTGCGGAAAATGTCCTCATTCGTTACCTTATCAGTCCAGTTAATTTTCAACGTTCGTCTGTAGCACCACATCTCAAATGCTTCGATTCTCTTCTTTTCCGGTTTCCCACAGTTTGTTTCAGTGTCATACGAAGCTGTGCTCCAAACGTAAATTCTTAGAAATTTCTCCCTAAAGTTAAGGATCTTGTTTGATACTAGTAGACTTCTCTTGGCCAGTAATGCCCTTTTTGCCAGCGCTAGTCTGCTTTTGACGCCCTCCTTGCTCCGTTCCTCAAGGATCATTTCACTCACTAGATACTAGGATTCCTAACTTCATCTATTTCGTGACCATTAATCCTAATGCAAAGTTTCTAGTAGTTCTAGTTTCAGCTTCTTCTCATTACTTTCGTCTTTCTTCGATTTACTCTCAGTCGACATTCTGTACTCATTACACTGTTTATTCCACTCAGCAGATCATGTAATTCTTCTTCACTTTCACTGAGGATATCAATGTCATCAACTTATCTTATCACTGGTATCGTTTCACCTTGAATTTTAATTCCACTCATGAACTTCTTTTTTTCCATCAGTGGTTCTTCGATGTATAGATTGAACAGCAAGGGCGAAAGTGTACACCATTTTCTTACATCCTTTTTAATCTGAGCATTTCGTTCTTAGTCTTCCACTCTTATTATTCTCTCTTGGTTCTTGTACAAGTTGTATATTACCGTCTCCCCCTATATTTTACCCCTACTTCTCTCAGAATTTCGAACATCTTGCACCATTGTACTTTGTCGAACGCTTTTTGCAGGTCGACAAACCCTATGAACTTGTCTTGATTTTGCTTTAGTCTTGCTTCCATTATTAACTGCAGCTTCAGAAATGCCTCTCTGATGCCTTTATCTCTCCTAAAGCCAAACTGTCGTCATCTAATACGTCCTCAATTTTCTTTTCCATTCTTCTGTATATTAGTCTTGTCAGAAACTTGGATAAATGAGCTGTTAAGCTGATTGTGTGATAATTCTCTCACTTACGGCTCTTGCTATCTTCGGTAGTGTGTGGATGATGTTTCTCCGAAAGTCCGATGGTATCTAACGAGACTCATAAATTCTACATCATGCCAACGTCAGTAGTCTTTTTGTTGCCACTTCTCCACGATTTTAGAATTCTGATCGAACTTCATCCATACATTATGCTTAATTTGATCTTATGTCTGTCAAAGCTTTTTTAAATTTAGATTCTAATAGTAGATTATCTATCCCTTCTGTATCGACTCCTGTTTCTTCTTCTACCACATCAGATATATGTTCCCCCTGATAGAGACCTTCAATGTTCTCTTTCAACCTACCCGCTCTCTCTCTGTATTTGAAAGTGGAATTGCCATTGCTCTCTTAATGCTACCAGCTTTGCTTTTAATTTCATAGAAAGTTGATTTGACTTTTCCATATTCTGAGTCAGTCTTTCGGACAATCATTTCTTTTTGTATTTCACCACATTTTTCATGCAGCCATTTCGCCTTAGTATCGCTGCGCTTCCTATTATTTCATTCCTAAGTGAGTGTATTTCCGTATTCCTGAATTTCTCTGCACATTCTTGGGCTTCCTTCTTTCATATATCAACTTAAGTATTTCTTCCGCTACTCATGGTTTCTTCGCAGTTATCTTCTTTGTACCTATGTTTTTCTTTCTACCTTTTGCAGTTGCCCTTTTTAGAGATGTTCATTCCTCTTCAACTGAGGTGCCTACTGAGCTACTTTAGGTGTATCTCTTCATTCCTTAGTAGTTCCGTATCCCACTTTTTTGCTCACTGATTCTTGCTGTCTAGTAGATCAAGCTTCACTGCTCCAGTTGTAGTAACTCACGGAAAGAAAGGAAGATTAGGATTTAACGTCCCATCGACATCGACGTCATCATAGACAGAGCACGAGCTCGGAATGTTTCAAGGATGGTGAAGGAAAAAACCCTTGCCCTTTCAAAGAAACCGTCCTGTCTGCAAGGAGCGATATAGGGAAATCACAGGAAACCTCAGTCTTAATGACCGGGCGCATATTTGAACCGTCTTCCTCGAGAATGCAACTCCATTGTGCTAAGTAGCTTAAAAAGACACCGATGAAGGAATATACAGGGTGTTACAAAAAGGTACGGCCAAACTTTTAGGAAACATTCCTCACACACAAATAAAGAAAGGATGTTATTTGGACATGTGTCCGGAAACGCTTAATTTCCATATTAGAGCTCATTTTATTTTCGTTAGTATGTACTGTACTTCCTCGATTGAAATCGTAAATTTTCACAATCAACATGTGTGGGCTGACGAGAATCAGCACGCAATTGTGCAATCACGTTATCAACACAGATTTTCTGTGAACGTTTGGGCAGGCATTGTTGGTGATGTCTTGATTGGGACCCATGTTCTTCCACCTACGCCCAATGGAGCACGTTATCATGATTTCATACGGGATACTCTACCTGTGCTACTAGAACATGTGCCTTTACAAGTACGAGACAACATGTGGTTCATGCACGACGGAGCTCCTGCACATTTCAGTCGAAGTGTTCGTACGTTTCTCAACTACAGATTCGGTGACCGATGGTTTGGTAGAGGCGGACCAAGTCCGTGGCCTCCACGCTCTCCTGACCTCAACCCTCTTGACTTTCATTTATGGGGGCATTTGAAAGCTCTTGTCTACGCAACCCCGGTACGAAATGTAGAGACTCTTCGTGCTCGTATTGTGGACGGCTGTGATACAATACGCCATTCTCCAGGGCTGCATCAGCGCATCAGGGATTCCATGCGACGGAGAGTGGATGCATGTATCCTCCCAAACGGTAGACATTTTGAACAAAGTGTTTGAAGTCACGCTGGTACGTTCTGCTGCTGTGAGTTTCCATTCCATGATTAATGTGATTTGAAAAGAAGTAATAAAATGAGCTCTAACATGGAAAGTAGGCGTTTCCGGACACATGTCCACATAACATATTTTCTTTCTTTGTGTGTGAGGAATGTTTCCTGAAAGTTTGGGCGTACCTTTTTGTAACACCCTGTATGTGCTGGCGTCGGCGCATCTACGAGTAGATAATGTGCACGCGTTGGCTCTAGGACGAAGGCCAATGCCAGACGCGTCGTGTCCCACTTACGCTGGGCGGAAAGACGTTCGCTACGTCGGCTGTGTGGGAGGGGGGAGGGGGGAGCGAACACATCGACCGTCTTTGGCCTCGTGGCCAGCGGCGGCAGTGGCAGCATTAGCATATTGACCAGCACGTGCATTAGCGGCGCCACGTCACTAAAAATATGCGCCGCAGGTGGCAGGTGGGCCCGGGTCTACGGCGCCGCCGCGACCATCGACCGCCGCCCACGTGGTCGCTGACGTCACTCTTGGCGGTGACGTGTCGCCCCGCCCGCGTCTTACGTCGCCCGAGGCCGTCACTCGGAGCCCCGCGCCCTGTTGCTCGCAGGCCGCAGTCCTGGCCGAGTGGCGACAGCTTCACCTGCGCCAACAGTTCCGCACTAAGTCAGAATATCGTTCCCACCCTAATCCAGTCAGACCGGACGATGCCTCCGTCATACAAGTAGTTGTAGAAACATAGTCATTTGTTTGAGGACTTTTGAGGCTACTGGTCAATCAGCGCTATTGTGATTTCTCGTATTGTGAAAGTGTAGTACCCTCGACGCCTGTTGATAGTTTACTGATACTTCAGGACAACGAACCAAAAATTGATCACGCCTAGGAGACGCAGATGTCCCGATCATGTAACACTTCATAATAGCGTCAGTGCAGTAAGAGGGTTCAACATTTTCTTCAGTTTTGCCACGTCCAATGGAACCCACTCATTGATGAGTAGAGCCCGTAAAGGTTACAGAGCGTGGGAATGTTTTCCACCTTCCCTAGACATTTTATACAGATTTAAGACTGGGTAATTTAGCGCGGTAGTAAGGTGCACGATCAAACGAGGAATGCATACTTGTGGTCCTTTGAATACGGCTGCTGTGACTTTTGTCTTCACTACACAGTATATTCATAATGAAGATGTAGAAAAAAAGACAGCACTCGTTTAACAAGAATTTTGAAATAAACACCGTGCTTCATTTTCACGGAAGTGTGAATGAGTGAGACCAAACCAAGGTACGATAAACAGCCCCAAGCCAAAAGCCTTTGCTGTGAACTGTTCCCTCCACTGTCTAAGGGTTCGTAGCTTTGTTGTTGTTGTTGCGGTCTTCAGTCCAGAGACCGGTTTGATGAAGCTCTCCATGCTACTCTGTCCTGTGCAAGCATCTTCATCTACAAGTATCTACAGCAACCTACATCCTTCTGAATCTGCTTAGTGTATTACGGTCAGAGGTGGTTGTTCTGGGTACTGATTTCTCACGATCTATGCACTCAAATTGCGTGAAAATATGCTCACATGTCAGTTCTAGTATAATACATTTGACCAATGTTAACCCGTTTATCATCTGCATTTCTTCTTGGTGTAGCAATTTTAATGGCCAGTAGTGTAAATTGATGATCCCTTGATGTTTCAGAACGGGTCCTACCAACCGATCCCTTCTTCTAGTCACGTTGTGCCACAAATTCCTCTTCTCCCCAATTCTATTCAGTACCTTCTCATTAGTAACGCGATCTACCCATCTAATCTTCAGCATTCTTCTCTAGCTCTTCGTAGCTTTATCTTTGGAAACAGAGACAAAATCACAGCTCGTCGGAAAATATAACACATCTTATGTCTGCTACCGTCAGTTTCTGTGTTGTTTGGCCCATTGACAACTTGAAGTTGTAAGGCTTGCTGTTGAATGGACTTTTGAGAGGTACCGTATTCGAAAAAGACTACTGCATGCCCTTCCCTCCGAAGTGTCATCTCGGAAATTTACTATCTTTTCAAAAGTAACTGGGTATCTATTTCTGGATATTAATATGCGTGTGTCCACTCTTCGCTTTCATGAGTGCTTGAACTCTCTCTAAATATCTATGGACAAATGGAAGATCGTTCTTTCTCAAGAGTCGAAACCAGAGAAGTCGTGATGCTGGACGCTGGGGTCTGGAGCGAAGTCGACGTTCTGACTCATTCTAGAAGTGTTCCATTGGTTTCAGGTCGCTGCTCTTGATAGTTCTGTCTATTTAAGGAACGTTATTGTTCACAAATCACTGCCTTACATACGTTATTTTATGGTAGAATGCGTTATCATGCCGATAGAATCATTTTCCCCAAACTGTTTCTCCACTGTAGGCATTTAGTGCCTTTTTAAGCGCAATAAGGGGGACCACACCGCCGTGCGGGATTAGCCGAGCGGTCTACGGCGCTGCAGTCATGGACTGTACGGCTGGTCCCGGCGGAGGTTCGAGTCCTCCCTCGGGCATGGGTGTGTGTGTTTGTCCTTAGGATAATTTAGGTTAAGTAGTGTGTAAGCTTAGTGACTGATGACCTTAGCAGTTAAGTCCCACAAGATTTCACACACATTTGAACATTTTTTGGGGACCACATCCTAAATCCGAAAAACACTCGCATACCGCAACACCACCTACTCCATACTGTGATTAGATTGAGGAGTTCCTAGATAACAGAACGCCGCCTGTCATTCTTAATGGAGAGATGTCTTCCGAAGTAAGAGTGATTTCAGGTGTGTCGCACGGGAGTGTCGTAGGACCGTTGCTATTCATAATATACATAAATGACCTTGTGGATAACATGGGAAGTTCACTGAGGCTTTTTGCGGATGATGCTCTAGTATATCGAGAGGTTGTAACAATGGAAAATTGTACTGAAATGCAGGAGGATCTGTAACGAATTGACGCATGATGCAGGGAATGGCAATTGAATCTCAATGTAGACAAGTGTAAAGTGCTGCGAATACATAGAAAGAAAGATCCTTTATCATTTAGCTACAATATAGCAGGTCAGCAACTGCAAGCAGTTAATTTCATAAATTATGTAGGAGTGATTTAAAATGGAGTGACCATACAAAATTTATCGTCGGTAAAGCAGATGCCAGACTGAGATCCATTGGAAGAGTCCAAAGGAAATGCTATCCGAAAAAAAAAGAAGTAGGTTACACTACACTTGTTCGCCCACCGCTTGAATACAACTCACCGTTGTGGGATCCGTACCAGATAGGGCTGATAGAAGAGATAGAGAAGATCCAACGGAGAACAGCGCGCTTTGTTACAGGATCATCTAATAATAGCAAAAGCGTTACGGAGATGACAGATAAACTCCGGTGGAAGACTCTGCAAGAGAGACGCTCAGTAGTTCGGTACGGGCTTTTGTTAAAGTTTCGAGAACATACCTTTACCGAGGAGTCAAGCTGTATATTGCTCCCTCCTGCGTATATCTCACGAAGAGACCATGAGGTTAAAATGAGAGAGATTAGAGCCCACACAGAGGCATACCGACAATCTTTATTTCCACGAACAATGAGAGACTGGAATGGAAGGGAGAACCGATAGAGGTACTCAAAGTACCCTCCGCCACACACCGTCAGGTGGGTTGCGGAGTATGGATGTAGACGTAGAAGTACTTCACCGTTGGAGATACACGTGATGGCAGGTGAGCATCTCCAAGCATACGCCACATACAAACGCTTCCATTGGATTTCCACAGGGTATGGCGTGAGTTATCATCCAGAACTTCAGTTTCCATTCGTTCAGTGCCCAGTGCCGTCTCTCATTTCACCGCCTTAAGCGTCTCTTACCATTGAATACATACATGTGTAGCTTATGAGCAGCTGCTATACCGTTGCACACCATACTTTTTTAACTGTCTACGCGCACTCATTGCGTTAGCTGGAGAGCTGGCAGCTCTTTTGAACTCATGGATCATTTCTTCCGCTGATCTCATGTGATTTGTTATGACTGTCCTCCGCAATGTTCGACGGTACCTTTCCCTCGGTACATGTGGTCTGCCACGTCTGGGTTAGCTTTGGTTGTTACTTCTCGTTTGCACTACACGCTTACGTCGCTAACAGTCAATTTGAGTGGCTTGTCAGTGGCGTTCCTCCCTGCCGTGACAACTAGTGATTAATTCTGCATTACACAGGGGTGTCTGTCTACTTCTGATCAGCCAGTGTACTTTGAGATGGGCCTGCTTTCACTGACGGCAGAACTCCTGTTACTTTTGGTACTATTGTGATTGAGATCGCGTGACATCGTCTGTCTGACTTTGGGTGTTGTAAGTGAGGTAAGTGTTTGATTGTCTGAGTTGACCTAGTTTCTTAATATGTGTTGCTTTAATTCGGTTGTAATTTTTGTTTAGCGCTTCACTTATGACATCTTGGAAGAAAGATACTTGAGATGGATGGATGAGTAGTAGTACACTGCTGGCCATTAAAATTGCTACACCACGAAGATGACATGCTACAGACGCGAAATTTAACCGACAGGAAGAAGATGCTGTGATATGCAAATGATTAGCTTTTCAGAGCATTCACACAAGGTTTGCATCTGTGCCAACACCTACAACGTGCTGACATGACGAAAGTTTCCAGCCAATTTCTCATACACAAACAGCAGTTGACCGGCGTTGCCCGGTGAAACGTTGTTGTGATGCCTCGTGTAAGGAGGGGAAATGCGTACCATCACGTTTCCGACTTTGATAAAGGTCGGATTGTAGCCTATCGCGATTGCGGTTGATCGTATCGCGACACTGCTGCTCGCGTTGCTCGAGATACAATGACTGTTAGCAGAATATGGAATCGGTGGTTTCAGGAGGGTCATACGGAACGTCGTGCTTGATCCCAACGGCCTCGTATCACTAGCAGTGACAGGCATCTTGTCCGCATGGCTGTAACGGATCGTACAGCCACGTCTCGATCCCTGAGTTAACAAATGGGGACTTTTGCAAGACAACAACCATCTTCACTAACAGTTCGACGACGTTTGCAGCAGCAAGGACTATCAGCTCGGAGACCATGGCTGCGGTTACCCTTGACGCTGCATCACAGACAGGAGCGCCTGCGATGTTGTACTCAACTACGAACCTGGGTGCACGAATGGCAAAACGTCACCTTTTCGGATGAATCCAGGTTCTGTTTATAGCATCATGATGGTCGCATCCGTATTTGGCGACATCGCGGTGAACGCACATTGGAAGCGTGTATTCGTCATCGCCATACTGGCGTATCACCCGGCGTGATGGTATGGGGTGCCATTGGATACACGTCTCGGTCACCTCTTGTTCGCATTGACGGCACTTTGAACAGTGGACTTTACATTTCAGATGTGTTACGACTCGTGGCTCTACCCTTCATTCGATCCTTGCGAAACCCTATATTTCAGCAGGATAATGCACGACCACATGTTGCAGGTCCTGTACGGGCCTTTCTGGATACAGAAAATGTTCCACTGATGCCCTGGCCAGCACATTCTCCAAATCTCTCACCAATTGAAAACGTCTGGTCAATGGTGGCCGAGCAACTGGCCTGAAGACCCGCTTTAAAGATCACATTGAGTGTTTAAGACTTGACAAACCGAATAAATCAGCTATACCGCAACATATAAATGAAACAGGACACAGTGGTACAATAGACAACGATCCGAAAGTACTACATAATTTAGAACAGAGCTGGAAAATGGAAATCTTGGAAGAAATGGAAATATTCATCCATGGGCACATGGAGAATAACGAGATCCTAAATGAAACGACAGACTTCTAAAATTCACATTTCTTTTCCAGTTTCACAACAGTACTCCTAGAATACAAGATACATAACATGACAGTCGTTTGTCTGTAGCCCAAGCAATAGCTTAGAAATTTGTAGAATAAATAGTTTATATCATGATGTGTTCAATAATATTATAACAGGTGCTCAATTTGTAATGTATTTCGTCAACCTACATCTCTAATAAGATAACACGACGTGCGGAAGACATGTAAACATCTGACACCACATAGATTGGCAAATCGATAGTCAAATCGAAGCCACCTGATTTCGACTCGAACACGGGATCTCCTGCTTGCATGGCAGACGCTCTATCCATTTTTTTAACAGCGAAAAAAAAAAGGCGGGAGTGAGGTTTTTTATTTCATTTTTTAAGGGAGGTAGGAGAAACAGAAACCTTTATTATTCACAAAATAATCATAGTACGTCCTTACACATTATAACTGCCCTGGAAGGAACCTCGTGTCGTCCTACCATGCAGCATGAAATAACAACAAAGTCAAAGTGGGACCACCTCCGGCACCCTAAAGAAAAGGTACTTATGGATATGAAAACAAAATTCGAAGTACATCCCATTGCTAACTGTGCAAGTGTTAGTTCTTCCTAGTTGCTTACTCGCGTAGTAGTCCTTAGCTGACCGCTTTACTTGGTCGGTTTCACAACGACAGCACCGCCGCTCGTCTTTGCGCATCCGGCACACACCAAGTATATGGAGGGTCCGCAAAACCCGTTACTAGGAAATCGGTATACCATTCCTTGTACTTTTGTAGCCGAACGAGTTTTGTGTGTCCATCTTGCAAGTATTGCTAGTAACCCAGTACGTTCAGCACGTTCAGACGTGTGTCTTTATAGATGTAATGGATCGTCATACTTGTGATCCACGCCACTGCGTTCATCTTATGACGCTGAAAATACGTTTCCTCTGGAAAAAATACTATGTCAGAAGATGCTGCTGTATAGATAATGCGCCGCATGAATGCTATTATCTTCTTTGCGAGAGTCCAGACAGCCAATGTCCGTATCCAGCACGCCGCATTGCTGACACATGGGCGAATCCATCAAATGTATTGCGTACTTTTTATCATTCGTAGGGTATTTTCGATTCACTGCAATGTACCATGTACCATGTTGATCTGCCTGTTGCAGGTAGGTGGGTTTGGTGTACCTTGCGCCACACCACGTGCCAATTAACGGCTGATGTTTCCGTTCCACCCTATTCCGGGCGATCTGTCGAAGAAGCAGATGGTACTCCTTCGATGTCGATTGTCGGGACGTCGGTAACCGCTCTCGAACGTAACTGTGTTCCACGATGAACGTGCGCACATACGTCAACGGGGGCGATATATAGCCGACACTAACTGGAAGAAGTTGCGATGTTGGTACTAGTTCTTCGATGATCGTCTCCGTGAGCGAGTGATTCCTGTTGGGCCACCGTTTGAGCATGGTATTAATATACATGGCCTTCTGGTGCACGTTCACTAAATCAACGCCCGGGTTCCCGGGTTCGATTCCCGGCGGGGTCAGGGATTTTCTCTGCCTCGTGATGGCTGGGTGTTGTGTGATGTCCTTAGGTTAGGTTTAAGTAGTTCTAAGTTCTAGGGGACAGATGACCATAGATGTTAAGTCCCATAGTGCTCAGAGCCATTTTTTAAAATTAACGCCCCCCTCTCGAGCTGGGAGGGTAAGCGTGTTGTACTGTACCTTAAAGAGCTGTCCCAGGCTTACATAGTACCCAAATCCGCCTGAATCCTCATAGCCATCGTGCGCGTCGAGGGGAGAAGGTGTGTCAGGTGGCACATCATGAGCGCGAGATAAAGACTGACAAGTAACACTCACTGCAGCATATCCATCGACCGTAGGGCGTTTAGTCGTACTGCCGTGCGGACCCTGAGTAACAGCCTTCGGTAGTTGTCCGCAGCCGTTCCCGCTGTCTCCTTATGAAAGGTGATACCCAAACAACGGAGGGTTTGCACCGCAGGTAAGGGTCCTTCCGTTCCTGGTTCTAGTCCACGCCCCACATCCATGAATTGTGATTTTCCGAAGTTGAACTCGCTGCCAGCTGCCATCCCATGCGTCTGTAGCCAATCCAGTGCTGACTGAGTCATTCCGTACCAGGAATACAATATCATCCGCGCATGCTCTGCATATGAGTGATAGATGCCGTAGGGAGATCCCGGTAAGACGGCGGCGAAGGCCTGCGAGGCATGGTTCTAAGGCGATCGCATGAAGGAGGATCGACAAGGGGCAATCCTGTCTGAGTGATCTTAAGATCGTAAAACACTCAATTCTCCCTCCGTTCATCAGCATCACTGATCTGGCGCCGTGCAACAGCCGCACCACTGCAGTGATCAATAATGGCGAGACACCCATCCTGTTCATCACCGCCGCGAGGTACACATGATCCACGCTATCAAAAGCATGATCGAAATCTACAGCAACCAGCGCCTCCCCGGAGGCGGAATGCAGCCGCGAGGGCGACGACGTCACGATAGTCTCCGAAGGCTGTGTAGATATTACTGATGCCGCCAAGACAAGTCTGAGCGGCATGTATTCGATTCTCCAGCGACGTTTTAATACGACTGCCCAGTATGAGATGAAGATCTTGTAGTCACTATTAAAGGAGGGTCAAGGGGCGATAGTCACAAGGTCATTTGCCACCACGGGGCTTGGGTATCGGTATCATGAGCCCTTCCGCGAATTTAATGTGAACCAGTACTTCTTGCCGCAGAAGCTCATTAAACATGCATAGCCACATTGGTGTCATAATGGTCACAAAGGCACGGTAAAATTGCAACGGGAATCCGTCTGGACCTGGGGACTTGTTGTAGGCACCTCGTGTAATCGCTTCCTCCAGCTCTTTACACGTAATTTCAGATAACAGCCGGCCGGTGTGGCCAAGATGTTCTAGGCGCTTCAGTCTGGAGCCGTGCGACCGCTACGGTCGCAGGTTCGAATCCAACCTCGAGCATGGATGTGTGTGATGTCCTTAGGTTAGTTAGGTGTAAGTAGTTCTAAGTTCTAGGAGACTGATGACCTCAGATGTTAAATACCATAGTGCTCAAAGCCATTTGAGCCATTTTGAGTCATATAACACGTCCGCTTCCCCGTTTACACTCGTCGCGTCTGGGATCTCTTCCAGGACGTTTCCCAGCTCCCCCTGAGCCTCCTCTTTGCTCGCATAGAGTCTGCTAAAATGATCCTTGAACGCCTGTGCTATGCCATTTTGTGTTGAGAAACGACGGCCATCGCCGAGATCGATCTCATGTATTAACGTCCTTCGTCTTTCCTTTATCACGGAATGTATCGAGAGAACCTCGTTGGGCAGGCAATCCTGCGACCTCGCGCGCGTCATCGTACCCGCCATCCTGAACGTCGCAAGTTCTACCAGCTTCACCTTGACTCGGTGGACGGACGTCTGGCGTTCTGGTGTAGGTGGTTAAGCTAACAGTTCCCGGAGAGCCGTAAAGTAAATCTCTGTGGTCGTGCTCTGCCATTGAGAACCTCCTTCCAGTAATCTATTAACGTCCTCCTTAAAGCTGGCTTCGCGACTTGAACCACCACTGCAGGACAGAAGCGAAAGAATTTCATCGACGGAGGCAGCCATGCCACGCGTCCTCCACCATGCGTCGGCATTCTGCATCACGCAAGTTCGTCTTCCAATTACCCCTCCGTCTCCATGCCTGCTGTCTATCAAGGTTAACCGTACAAACATATGCCTCGTGGTCTGTAAACGCTGTCGGCCATATTTCTGCGTCCACCGTCGACATTGCTAACGCCCTTGAAACGTAGATCCGTTCCAAACGGCTCGCAGAGTGGCTTGTAAAAATGTATATCCTGGTTGGTTGCTCTACTTTAGGTCCCATGTATCGACTGACTCCATCCCGTTAGTCAGCTCCCGAAGTTCTTGGCTAGGAGTATAGTAATTATGTTGGCCCTTTATGTCGAGCACACATTTAAAATCTCCGCCGAGTATGCAAGCATCGTATAGTCCTTGGAACAACGGTGTAACCTCATGGGCGTAAAAATCTGCCCTGTCCCTTCTCTTATTCGAGTCGGACGGTGCGTATATATTGATCAAACGAATTCAACCTATGGTCACGGCCGTACCATGGGCAAAGGCAAATACTCTACTTCGTCTGCACGTATCCCTTCCTTTAATAGTATCGCTGTGCCAACGCCTCTCTCATCACACGGGGAACAGTAAATGTCGTAACCGTAGAAGTCCGAGGGGGAAGGCTACCCGGCCATTGACCTTCGTCTGTGCGAATGCGCACAGGTTGCCCGAACTCTTACGGTAATCGTCACCTTAGTGTGCGCGTGTAATGAGTGGATGGGTAAATATATATTAGGTACATTACGTATGTAGATTGTGGACAGTTGGGAATGTGGGTGTCGCGGGAAGCATGCAAGGGATAAGTCCCTGCAGTCGCGCTCTTCATCTGTGTCCTCGGTAGTTCAGCGTGTTCGGTCAGAGGGCTAGCTGTCCTCCGTAATAAATAAAAAAAAAAAAAAACTGAGTTAATGGATCCATGACGAACTGAAACGGGTGTCTTGCGACGTCCGCCCCGGGCAAGGAAAAAAAAAATAAATAGAGCGTCTGCCATGTAAGCAGGAGATCCCAGGTTCGAGTCCCGGTTAGGACACATTTTCAGCTGTCCCCATCGAGGTATATAAACAACACCCGTCGGCAGCTAAGTGTCTCAATTAATTATCATTTATTCTAGAGAAGCTGCACGGTCATCAATGTTTCTGCTTTCGAGAGCAGTTACTATCTTCAGAAATCGAAATTCTTTGATTTGAAAATAGCGTATTCCCTTATATTTGTTAAAGATTATCTAATAGTGATTCCCAGCGCATGAAGTATTTGTAGGCTTTTTATTGCTTGAGAATTACCTTTGGCTGGGTGGGCAGTTTCACAGACAGATAGCAGATCAAAGCGAACCGAATGCAGGTCGTTAAAAGTGACGCTGACGCAGGGTAGGACAGTGTTTGCCGAAGGCCGTTGTGCGTATTGCACAGGACGAGGAGAGCCGACATAATGCGGGCAGCGATGGCCGTGTGGACGGTTTCAGAAGAGTCGTTGGAATTCTCTATGAGATAACCGCCGCTCCCACTTTCGTAAAGAGTTTTTTTGCGGCGAGGGCATTGTAAAGTACAGTAAAGGTCCCAGAAGGTGGGCAACAGTGGGCCTTGGGCGGAAAATGCAGAGGACGCCGCCAGTGAGCCGATAGGAGAGCAGTATACTGGCTGACACTAGGCAGGCTCTGTGAAAGCTACAGGTGTTTATGGCTCTATGCTCTCAGCAGAACATGGCAAGTGAGGTGTTACGATTCTGTCAGTGTGAGTCTAACTTTCTCGTCTCAAAAACACTTGTAGCTGGTCTCTCATATATAATAGTCAGATGGGAATCTTAGGAGGGTCTTTGGAAACAGCATGCTATGAAACAGTAACGTGCTCCTTTGAGGCACCGACAGGCTAGAGGAAAAGCAAATTCCTTTCTTTAGCTGTAGGCCTCTTGACACGAAAATACGAGATTTTCATTGATCATCTGGGTCTGATGCAGTTGTTTTGGAAAATTATTGAGAAGTGGGAAGACGCTCCAGGACAATTGACGCTTGTCATTGGATGACTGCTCGTGAGAAGCTGGTACTGACTTTCGAAGAAGGGGCAAATGTTACGAGGGAAGACACGAGGAACTAAGGTGACTTCGTTCGCTGATAGTGAGAGAATCTCTTCGAATTTTGCTGGCAGAATTCGGCGTGAGAAGTAGTCATTTTATTTTGCATCTCCAACTAGATCATGGTAGCTTTCGGGATTCACAGGCATCGTCCGACACAGTGGCTGCTGACAGCAGCATTGGTGGTCAACATAACGACGCCATTAAAAAAATGGTAATATATGTAATCGGCTTCGGCATATATAGGTCTCAATGTACTCACTAAACGTTAGAGTGTTAATGAGTAGGAGAAAAAAGCAAGTACCCGTGGTCTAGGGGTAGCGTCTTTGATTCATAATGAAAAATGTCTTCGGTCCCGGGTTGGATCCCCGCCACTGCCTAAATTTTGATAAATTATCACCATTGGCGGCAGAAGACTTCCGGCATAAGAAGTCAGCCTCATTCTGCCAACGGCCTTGTCAAAGAGGGCGGAGGAGCGGATAGAGGTTCAGGGCACTCTCTTGTCCTAGGGGTGGGAAATTGCCCCTAAAGGCGGAAGAATCAGCAATGATCAACGACATGAGGATGCAGAAGGCAATGGAAATCACTGCATTAAAGACACGTAACGTGTATCCGCAGGACATGTGGCCTGTAGTTGAAGAAGTGTCATGATGATCTCTCCATTGGCAAAAGATTCCGGAATTGTCCCCCATTCGGATCTCTGGGAGGGGACTGCCAAGGGGGAGGTTACCATGAGAAAAAGATTGAATAATCAACGAAAGGATAACGTTCTACGAGTAGGGGCATGGAATGTCAGAAGCTTGAACGTGGTAGGGAAACTAGAAAATCTGAAAAGGGAAATGCAAAGGCTCAATCTAGATATAGTAGGGGTCATTGAAGTGAGGTGGAAGGAAGACATGGATTTCTGGTCAGATGAGTATCGGGTAATATCAACAGCAGCAGAAAATGGTATAACAGGTGTAAGATTCGTTATGAATAGGAAGGTAGGGCAGAGGGTGTGTTACTGTGAACAGTTCAGTGACCGGTTTGTTCTAATCAGAATCGACAGCAGACCAACACCGACAACGATAGTTCAGGTATACATGCGGACGTCGCAAACTGAAGATGAACAGATAGAGAAAGTGTATGAGGATATTGAAAGGGTAATGCATTATGTAAAGGGGGACGAAAATCTAATAGTCATGGGCGACTGGAATGCAGTTGTAGGGGAAGGAGTAGAAGAAAAGGTTACAGGAGAGTATGGGCTTGGGACAAGGAATGAAAGAGGAGAAAGACTAATTGAGTTCTGTAACAAGTTTCAGCTAGTAATAGCGAATACTCTGTTCAAGAATCACAAGAGGAGGAGGTATACTTGGAAAAGGCCGGGAGATACGGGAAGATTTCAATTAGATTACATCATGGTCAGACAGAGATTCCGAAATCAGATACTGGATTGTAAGGCGTACCCAGGAGCAGATATAGACTCAGATCACAATATAGTAGTGATGAAGAGTAGGCTGAAGTTCAAGACATTAGTCACGAAGAATCAATACGCTAAGATGTGGGATACGGAAGTTCTAAGGAATGACGAGATACGTTTGAAGTTCTCTAACGCTATAGATACAGCAATAAGGAATAGCGCAGTAGGCAACAGAGTTGAAGAGGAATGGACGTCTCTAAAAAGGGCCATCACAGAAGTTGGGAAGGAACAAATTGGTACAAAGAAGGTAGCTGCGAAGAAACCCTGGGTAACAGAAGAAATACTTCAGTTGATTGATGAAAGGAGGAAGTACAAACATGTTCCGGGAAAATCAGGAATACAGAAATACAAGTCGCTGAGGAATGAAATAAACAGGAAGTGCAGGGAAGCTAAGACGAAATGGCTGCAGGAAAAACGTGAAGACATCGAAAAAGATATGATTGTCGGAAGGACAGACTTAGCACACAGGAAAGTCAAAAAAACCTTTGGTTACATTAAAAGCAACGGTGGTAACATTAAAAGTGCAACGGGAATTCCACTGTTAAATGCAGAGGAGAGAGCAGATAGGTGGAAAGAATTCATTGAAAGCCTCTATGAGGGTGAAGATTTGTCTGATGTGATAGAAGAAGAAACAGGAATCGATTTAGAAGTGATAGGGGATCCAGTATTAGAATCGGAATTTAAAAGAGCTTTGGAGGACTTACGGTCAAATAAGGCAGAAGGGATAAATAACATTGCATCAGAATTTCTTTAATCATTAGGGGAAGTGGCAACAAAACGACTATTCACGTTGGTGTGTAGAATATATGAGTCTGGCGACATACCATCTGACTTTCGGAAAAGCATCATCCACACAGCTCACGCATCGAAGCTGCTTACAAGAATAATATAATATCAACCTGTACATCGAGGAAATAAAAGAAAGGTTCAGGAGTGGAATTAAAATACAAGGTGAAAGGATATCAATGATACGATTCGCTGATGACATTGTTATCCTGAGTGAAAGTGAAGAAGAATTAAATGATCTGCTGAATGAAATGAACAGTCTAATGAGTACACAGTATGGTTTGAGAATAAATCGGAGAAAGCCGAAGGTAATGAGAAGTAGTAAAATGAGAACAGCGAGAAACTCATCATGATTGATGGTCACGAAGTCACTGAAGTTAAGGAATTCTGCTACCTAGGCAGAAAAATAACCAATGACGGACGGAGCAAGGAGGACATCAAAAGCAGACTCGCTATGGCAAAAAAGGCATTTTTGGCCAAGAGAAGTCTACTAATATCAAATACCGGCCTTAATTTGAGGAAGAAATTTCTGAGGATGTACGTCGGGAGTACAGCATTGTATGGTAGTGAAACATGAACTGTGGGAAAAACGGAATAGAAGAGAATCGAAGCATTTGAGATGTGGTGCTATAGACGAATGTTGAAAATTAGGTGGGCTGATAAGGTAAGGAATGAGGAGGTTCTACGCAGAATCGGAGAGGAAAGGAATATGTGGAAAACACTGATAAGGAGAAGGGACAGGATGATAGGACATCTGCTAAGACATGAGGGAATGACTTCCATGCTACTAGAGGAAGCTGTAGAGGGCAAAAACTGTAGAGGAAAACAGAGATTGGAATACGTCAAGCAAATAATTGAGGACGTAGGTTTCAAGTGCTACTCTGAGATGAAGTGGTTAGCACAGCGGAGGAATTCGTCGCGGGCCGCATCAAACCAGTCAGTAGACTGATGACCCAAAAAAAAAAGAGTAGGAGAAAGACGTCTTTCTGACATGCGGAATTTCAAGATCTCGAATTTCGGCGATTACTGTTGTCAGATCCTGGAAACGGATCAGTGGACTAATAATGTCATAACCTATCTATCGGTGCCTCGTCTTGAATCTCTGCCAACTTTATTTGCTTGTAACTGTTTTATGTTCTTGTGATATCAGTGAATAGGACGTTGTTAAATATATTTGAGTGTAAGGTGGGCATGTCATTTTAGTTTTTGTAAGTTATCGATGTGCACGTCAGAGAGAGAGAGAGAGAGAGAGAGAGAGAGAGAGAGAGAGAGAGAGAGAGAGAGAGTTAGTTGGCTCTGAGCACCATGGGACTTAACTTCTAAGATCATCAGTCCCCTAGAACTTAGTACTACTTCAACCTAACTAACCTAAGGACATCACACACATCCATGCCCGAGGCAGGATTCGAACCTGCGACCGTAGCGGTCGCGCGGTTCCAGACTGTAGCGCGTAGAACTACTCGGCCACCCCAGCCGGCAGAGAGTTAGTGTTAAACAATATTTGGTCTTGTTGTGCACAGTCTTTGTCTCTGCGCAGTCTGTATACGATAGATGAAGAAAGATTTAGTGTAAAAGACAGAAAGGATGAATTCGATCTATATATTGGAAGGCGAAAAGAATATAAATTTTGAAAAGAAGTTGGTGAGGTAAGACTGCAGCACTGTCCAGCTAGTTTGTCGAAATGATTATTGTCAGCTAGTTAAGTTCGTTCACTTACTCAGCAGTGAAAGTAAGACCAACCCACTTCTATGAGTTATGCATTAACATATCATCTGATTAAACTGTTTCATTTTTATAGAAAGTCTCTGTTAATACTGTATACTTTTTAAATCATTGTTCACTTCGTTAAGCATAGTATATTCAGATCAATATTATGTGTGAATTGTACGCAAACTTTTACTCTGTCTTTGTGAATACATACTTCATTCTAAATTAGTTGTTTTGGGATATCATTTTATAGAAATAGTTACTCTAGACATAGCACTGTTTAAAGAAGGTTTATCATTACACATTGCCACATTGTACCATTTGGTATGCAACAGTCTGGATATTATTTGGAAATTTTATTGAAAAATATAAATCTAGCTACACCATTGCCTGCTTGCTGTTTGCTGCTGTGCTTTTGAGAAAGCTGCAACAATATTTCCAAGACTTGACGTGAGTGGAAATTTTGATTAGGGCCAGATAATTGTTTTACTTCAGTTGCGCATTTAATATAAAGACTAGCTGTATTCAGACCAGTTACAGTTCAGTTCAAATTAGGTTCCGTTTAGTCAAAGGTTAGCATACGAGTTTAAGTTGGATAATAGTTTGTGGACACATAGTTTTAGTAATACATCACCTTTTTTGAGAGTGGGATGTAAATTTCGGCTAAATTTCATACAGAAACACATAGTGGGGAACTTGCACGTGTTATACTTCCGTCCAATTTCTGCACTCGTTTTATGTGAGGATTTATAATAAACAATAGAACTGAGGGTAGCTCTGACTTTCATTACAAACCTGGAAACAAGATTAATCTTCTACCACCCTTTTGAACACTGTAGGGCCATAATTTTGCGTTAAAAATTCTTGCGCAAAAATGATAGTTTACAGTCTCCAGTGGTTATCTATATACTGATGTAGGTTAATTACCTAAAGGCGCAGCAGATAAGGTAGTAAAAATGCTTACAACATATGCTACGTGCTGCATGTCTATCTTTTTGCTATTCCTTTTACCCTTCCTTGGGGAACATGTCTGTGGTATTATTGGGAATATTCTGCATACTGTTGCTGACCTGCAAACAGTCTCAGCTTTCTTTTTGGCTCCATTTTCCTTTTTTTATTTCCCTTCTCCTCTCTTTCCTCTGCTTAGGCTTTTGAGGATCCTCTTTTTTCTTCTTCCTGCTTGTGCGATCCTGAAGACCAGCCCAAAGGTAACTGGGTAACGCGTAACTCCCAGCCCCAGGTCGACAGGTAGGATTCGCTCGTACCTCCTGGTACAGGCCAGACCCAGGGAGGAGTGATTGCCTTAGCTGTAACCTTCCCAGATTGCCCATTGGTCACTCCGTCAGGTTTTCGAGAGGTGTGACCTGAGGTGTGAACAATCACCTAAGGCGGGTGTGCCCTCTTGTGTAGGGGGTCCCCAGTTGGAAAGAACGCGCCATCGGAGACACTGGCAATCATGGGGGATTTCCTCACGATGAGTCACTCATCCTCTCTGGCGGCTTCGACGAAACGTAAACGTGATGAGGCTACTGATTCGAAGACTCTTCCCCCTGCACCACGGTTCCTTGTGGTATCACTTACTGAAGATGGTCAGTCCTTCACCACGGTCAATCCGTTACTTATTCAGAAAGGTGTTGATGCAGTTGGTGTCCCTGTGAAATCCTGCTCTCGTTTACCTAATAGCACCTTACTTTTGGAGATGGCTTCTGATGCTAAAGCACGACAACTACTTGCCGCCTTGCTTCTCCATGACTACCCTGTTCGTGTCGAGGCACATAGAACTTTGAATTCTTGCCATGGTGTAATTTACACCAGGCTGCTTTATGGCTAACTGAAGCTGAAATACAATCTTACCTCTCTGATCAGGGTGTCATTGCCGTTCATTGTGTAATGAAAAAGGTCGATTCCTCCTTGGTGCCCACCTGCGCTGTTTTCCTCACCGTTGATAGGGTGGTGCTGCCATCCAAGATTAAAGCAGGCTACGAAATCATTACAGTGTGGCCACACATTCCGAATCCGATGTGCTGTTACCAGTGTCATCGGTTCATTAACACTAGAATGTCTTGTCAACACCCAGCCAAATACGTAACTTGTGGCAGGGATGTACACGAGGGCGAAGGTCCCCCTCCTTCTCCCCACTGTGTCAACTGCAATGGCGGCTACGCTGCCTCCTCCCGGGATTGTCCCGTGTATCTAGATGGGCGGGCTGATCATTCGATTTGGGTAAAGGAAAAAGTGCCTTACCCAGTAGCTCGCAAGTTACTGGCTAGTCGCAAACCCAGTGTTCTCCCGTCTGACCTCCTATAGCTCTGCTCTTGTTACCCCTCGCTCCCTGAAGGACATGGCCACACAGACATGCGACCTCAAATTTGGCTCTGTGGTTGTGAAGTAACCCAGTGTCAAGGTAGCATCGACATGCCCCATCCTGCAACAAACTGTGAAACTCTCTCCTAAATGGGCGTAGCTACCCATTACACAACTGGCAGGCAGGAAAGGCCAGAAATAGTACTCCCGAGACGACTTCCTCTGTCCCTCCAGCCAGACACCACCCAAGTCTTTCTCTACCTGGAAGGGCTCGAAGAAATCTGCTGAAGCCAACGGTATTCCCCTTCACCAACTCGAAGATCCCGCTCGACGGTGTCGCCACGTGGAAGCTTAGCCCAGCCGGCCTCTGTCTCGCCGGTGCTCACCACCAACCGTTTTATGGCGTTGGACTTCACCGGCCACCCGCAAAAGCACTCCAATGCTTGTGTGGACCCCACGGAGCAGGATCCTGCTTCTGATGCCCTGTAGTAGGGACTCTCTACTGTCTGTCCATTGGCGGACACTGACAACCCTACATCTCTTCCTCCTCATGACTGTCCTCCAATGGAGCATTCATGGCCTTCGTCCCACAAAGAGGATTAAAGGCTACTTCTCGCATCGCAGCATCCCCTTTTACTTTGCCTTCAGGAAACAAAATTGCACCCTCAAGACTGCTTTGAACTTCCACATTACTTATTGATTCGTTTTGACCTTCCACTTGAGGTCGGCATCCCATCTCATGGGGGCATCATGCTGCTTATACGGGATGACCTTCATAGTCAATCCAACTCCCTGATTACCCATATTCAAGCTGTTCTATTCGCCTTTTCCTTCCCCACCTGACTTTCTCCCTCTGTAACATTTATGTACCTCCGTCTTTCGATGTCACCAGGGCCAACTTCCTTCAGCTTATTGGGCAGCTACCTCCACTGTTTTTGCTACTCTGTGACTTTAATGTGCATCATCCCCTTTGAAGTTCTGCCAGGACCTTCCAGAGAGGTGCTCTCTTGGCTGACCTTCTTAACCAACTTAACCTCTTCTGCCTTAACACTGGAGCACCCACTTTCTTTTCTGACTCTTCACACATATATTCCCATTTGGACCTATGCTTTTCCATTGCCCAGCTTGCCCATCGTCTTGACTGGTCCGTTCTTTCTGACACCTAATCGAGCGACCATTTCCTGTGAGCTCTCCGTCTGCTGGCTCCTACCCCATCCACATGCATGCCCAAACAGCTACTTTCTCAGGCTGACTGGCAGCTTTACTCCTCCCTGGCGACCTTCGCAGAACAAGATTTCCTCAGTTGTAATGAGCAGGTGGATTATCTCACAAACGTTATCCTTACTGCTGCAGAGCGTTCCATTCCTTGCCGTTCCTCTTTATCACCTCGTGTCCCAGTCCCCTGGTGGACTGAGACGTGCCAAGCAATTCGTGCACGGAGACGTGCTCTCCGCGTTTTTAAGCGCCGCCCTACGCTGGGAAACTGCATTCATTATAAACAGATGCGTGCAAAGTGTCGTCGACTTCTTCGGGATAACAAAAGAGCTAGTTTAATTTTGTTCACTATTTCTTTTAACAGTTCCACACTTTCCTCTGTTGTGTGGGCCAACCTCCGATGGCTCTCTGGAACCAACATCCATTCCCCCAATTCCGGCCTGACAGGTGCCGCTGTCATCATGGATTCTTTTGCTATCCCCAACACCTTGGGCTGCCATTTTGCGGAAGTTTCTGCCCACTATTACTCTGTCTTTATCCATAGCAAACGAGTGGAGGAGGCTCGGGCGATACCCTTCTCTTCTCCGAATAGTGAGTGCTACAATCCCGCCCTCACTATGAGGCTCTCAGTTCATCCCGGTCCTCCACCCTAGGGCCAGACGTTATCCACATTCAAATGTTGCAGTACCTCTCTCTTGTGGGCAAGCACTTTCTTCTTAACACATACAAAAGCATCTGGGTTGAGGGCACATTTCCTGGACGCTGGCGTGAAGCCACAGTCATACCCATACCTAAGCCCGGCAAGGACAAATACCTTCCTTCTAGCTACAGCCCCATCTCTCTTACCAGTTGCGTTTTCAAGGTGATGGAACGTTTGATTCTTTCTCGGCTAGGGTGGTGGCTCGATCTCGCTATTTACTCATGAATCCACAGTGTGGATTTCGAGCGCGGCGTTCTGCAGTTGACAAAAAAGGATCAAATGGCTATAAGCACTATGAGACTTAACATCTGACGTCATCAGTCCCCTAGACTTAGAACTACTTAAACCTAACTAACCTAAGGACATCACACACATCCATGCCCGAGGCAGGATTCGAACCTGCGACTGTAGCAGGAGCGCGGTTCCGGACTGACACACCTAAAACCGCTCGGCCACAGCGGCCGGCTCTGCAGTTGACCATCTCATTACTTTGTCCACCCATGTCATGAATGATTTTTTGCGGCAGTCCCAGACTGTGGCTGTTTTTTTTATTTGGAGAAGGCCTACGACACCTGCTGGAGAACTGGTACCCTCCGTACTCTTTACACGTGGAGCTTCCATGGGCGCGTACTATGTTTTCTTCAGGCATTTTTACAAGACCGAGATTTCAAGGTGAATGTAGGTTCTGCTTTGTCGGGCACCTTTATTCAGGAAAATGGTGTGCCTCAGGGTTCCGTCCTGAGCTTCGTCCTTTTTGCTATCGCCATTAACCCTATCGTGGCCTGTCTCCCGCCAGGTGTCACCAGCTCCCTTTTTGTCATTGATTTTGCCATCTATTGCAGTTCTCCAAGACCTGTCTCACTGAGCGGCGTCTTCAGCGCTGTCTTGATCGTCTTCACTCCTGGAGCATCACCAATGGCTTTCGCTTTTCCACTGTCAAAACCGTCTGTATGAATTTCTGGCGGCGCAAATGGTTTCTCCCACCATCTCTGCATCTTGGTCCTGTTGCCTTTCTGTTCGTTGACATTACGAAATTCCTGGGGATCATACTCGATAGTAAACTGTCTTGGTCCTCCCATGTCTCTCACCTGGCAGCCCACTGTACACAGTCCCTTAACGTCTTACGTGTCCTCAGTGGTACTTCTTGGGATGCCAATCAACCACCCTCCTCAATTTGTATCAGTCCCTTGTCCGTTCGAAACTCGACTATGGGCGCTTTGTTTATGCATCTGCACGCTCTTCCCTTTTACGTCGTCTCAACACTAGCCATCATCGTGGCATCTGTTTGGCGATGGGCGCCTTTTACACCAGCCCAGTTGAGAGTCTGTATGCTGAAGCTGCTGAATTACCACTGACCTACTTCCGCGACTTTTTCCTCAGTAGGTATGCATGCCGTTTGTCTGCCATGCGTGGCCACCCCTCCTATGCCTCCTTCTTTGATGATTCTTTCGATCGTCAGTATGGGGCTCGTCCCTCTTCTCTGTTACCTCCTGGAGTCCGCTTGCGCCACTTGTTACGGCGGCTTAACTTCACGCTGCCTCCAACTTTCCCCGTGGGTGTGAACCCTTTACCACCTTGGCTTCGTGAAGTGGCCCATGCTAACCCTGGCCTTCATTCGCTTCCTAAGGACACTACTACAGCCTCTGTCTATCGCCTTCAGTTTCACGACCTTCGCATGGAATTAAGCGATAGTACCTTTCTATACATTGACGGCTCTCGGACTGGCCGTGGGGTTGGGTGTGCATTCGTCATTGGCATCCGTGTCTTTCGATATCGGATTCCGGCCCACTCCTCAGTATTTACAGCCGAGCTTTTCGCCTTGTATCAGGCCGCGGAGTACATCCGGCGACACAGCCTTCCCAATTGTGTCCTCTGCTCAGACTCACTCAGCGCTCTCCGAAGTCACTTTGCGCTGTACACTGCTCATTCCTTAGTGCAGCGGGTCCAGGAAAACTGTCACTTGCTCACTTTTGGTGGAGCCAATGTCATGTTTCTGTGGGTCAATGGTCATGTGGGTCCGCCAGGAAACGAGACTGCTGACGCTGCTGCCAAGGCTGCAGTCGTCTTACCTCAGCCCGCGAGTACCTCTATTCCCTCCGATTATCTCTGCGTTGCCGTGTGTCAGGAGGTAGTGTCCCTTTGGCATCGCCAATGGTCCTCCATTGGCATCGGGAATAAGCTTCGGCATACTGAGCCTCTCCCGGCGCCTTGGACGACCTCCTCTCGGCGGGAGGGCCGGAGGAGATTATTTTAACTTGGCTGCTCATTGGGCACTGCCTTTTTAGCCATCATCATTTGCTCAGTGACACTGCCGCACCACTTTGTACGCATTGCGCCCAAATTTTAAGTGTCCGCAGCTACCTACTTTTTTACTAATTTACGTTCCATCTTGGGTTTGCCATCTGATTTATCAGCTGCTTTAGCGAATGTCGCGAGGGCTGTCACCCGCGTTTTACTTTTTATTCGCCGAAGAAATGTGATGCAGGCCATTTAATTTTTAGTTTTGGATCTCCATTTTTGTATGGTGTTTTTTTTTTAGCCCTTTTTCCACGTGCTTTGTTTAGATGTCTCCTTTCCATCCGGACTGACATATAGTCGTTTCCATTGTCTCTATGTTTGCGTTCTATAGTTTTGACTTGGACCCGTATGACCTCAGTTGTTTTTGTGCCCTAAAACAAAAAAATTATTCAAATGGCTCTGAGCACTATGGGACTTAACATCTGTGGTCACCAGTCCCCTAGAACTTAGAACTACTTAAACCTAACTAACCTAAGGACATCACACACATACATGCCCGAGGCAGGATTCGAACGAACCTGCGGAAGTAGCGGTCGCACGGTTCCAGACTGAAGCGCCTAGAACCGCACGACCACACCGGCCGGCTGCCCTAAAACAAACAAACAAACTAACCACCTTCAAACTCACCTAAATACTGATAACCTGCCGTTGTAGCAGCAGTAACCGATCTAACAACTGCGCCAGACACTAGCTTTTTAATGTCATAGCAACAGGAGCATTAGCCACAATTTTTTCCAATTCCGAGAGCGAGATGTTTGACAAATTACGACTACGGATTTATTCAGGATGGTACGGAAGAGAAAACAGCATTTTCTAATAAAAGTTTACCAATTACGTAAACAAGGGAAAGACGGTGCTCCGTAACTAATGCCAAAGTTTCGACCCTCCTTTGATCTGGCTCATAACGTATGTGATTACTAGCCTGCCTGGACTGTAACTTCTTAGCGAACTAGAGGAAGGTAGTTTATTCTTCTGCTTGTTGCAACATGGAGAATTATTGAAAACGGCTATGCTCCTAGAAGGTAACCAGAAATATCCTGGATCTGTAGGAATATTTGAAAATTATTAAATATTTAAGTGTTTTCTGTTTAATATTGTTGTCGTGTTCCGCTAAACATAGCCGGAAAATTCAGTTAACGTTAATATTTTCGAGTTTTTGTGTCCATTTTTATATCATTGTTCGAAGTATTGTTTTATGAGTCGTGGGTGAGAAATGAATCCGAAACAAAATTCTACATACTCACAAATAAAGTTGACTGGTTGTTTTGTTTGACAATACACTTTCACATTTCCAACATTTATTCGCAGCGTAATATATGTAAGAATATACTTTCCATGTATATAAACCACTGGCAATTTTAATTTTGATCTTTCGTTTCTTGCTTTCTTCTTCTGGCAGTTTTTAAAAGCAAATTCCATATACAAGACAACTTCTCACGAGAAGTCGTGAAACATAGGTTTCCCCAAGGAAGTGTTATAGACCCTCTGCTGTCCTTAAGTAAAAGATTTAGGAGATAATCTGAGCATCCCTGTTACATTCATTTCACCTCATGATTTCCTACACTAAGCTTGCCTTCTGTCTTCCGCAGTACTGCTGCTCGAATTGGGACACATACCGAACAGGCTAGAAGTTCAAAGAAGATCAAATCGTTTTGTATTATCGCGAAATAAAGGAGAAGTTTTACGGAAATGGTAAGTGAGTTGAGATGGTAGTCATTTGAACAAAGCCTTTTTTGTTGCGGCGAGATCTTTTCACGAAATTTAGATGACCAGTTTTGTCTTCAGAATGCGAAAATATCTTTTCAACTTCCACCTACATAACGAGAAATGATCATCGTAACAAAATAAAAGAAATCAGTCTTCGGAAGGAAAGATTTAGGTGTTTCCCATGTGCTGTTCGAGAGTGGAACTGTCGAGAAATAATATGCAAACAGGACTATAAATACTGTGCAGACACTTCGTAGCAATAGCAGAGTGGTGTAAGTAGTTCATTGCCGTGAAGGTTTTCTTAAGTAGTCCTTTCACAGTACTTATCGCAAGATTGCAGTAATTTGTGCTAAATAAATCGTCTATTTGTATCATCAATGGAATGTTTATACTTTGCACTACTTCTATGAAATTTACAACTCTCAGCATCGTGCCCGTTCTAACGGTATAATATGTGGATTCTACGTCATTCATTTCATTTATTTTCTTTTGTAACACATCTGTCATTAGTAGCATTCTTTATTGTTAACAGCAAGTGTATTTCTAGACCATGAAGTCTACACGTATGAATAGGTAATCTTTGTTATGAGAGCCCGTTGGGGAGTCGAGAGTGAACTATCGATAGTGGTGAACCTGGTGCGAGTTTGTGACAGTTCGCTTGGTAAACCGTATATTTTTCTCGAGTATGGGTAGGTTGCTAAGGGCAACGGCCTTGCCGCAGTGGATACACCGGTTCCCGTGAGATCACCGAAGTTAAGCACTGTCGGGCGTGGTCGGCACTCGGATAGCTTATAATCCAGGCCGCTATGCGCTGTTGCCAGTTTTCGGGGTGCACTCAGCCTCGTTATGTCAATTGAGGAGCTACTCGACTGAATAGTAGCGGCTTCGGTCAAGAATACCATCTTACGACCGGGAGAGCGGTGTGCTGACCCCACGCCCCTCCAATCCGCATCCTCCACCGAGGATGACACGGCGGTCGGATGGTTCCGGTAGGCCACTCGTGGCCTGAAGACGGAGTGCTTTATGGATACGTTGCTAAAACAAAAAAATCCGTGTCAAATGGATTAATAAGGACAACAGGAGGGCAGCAGCTAAAAGATAATTGTCAGTAAATTGGGATACTCAATTGAATGTATAAACACGGTTTCGAGTGTTCTGTGAACAGTTACAGCATAGATGCAGTTGCAAAGTGTGTGACTGATATCAATATGAACAGCTATGATTAATTGCGTACAAACTTTGAACTGTATTGTATAATCAAACAGACAAATATGGTTTTGTGATTTCCGAGGAATGGGAGAATGTACGCGGAATTGTACTCCATAATTAACTATGTGGTGCGTATTCACATTGTGCATGTCGGAAGACTGGAATGCTACGACATTTATATTTCGACAAGAAAAATCAAAAAGACAATACTTGGAGCATTAGCTAAATCGGCTGGATAAACATCTGGAGTTATCATCTGCAAATTCAATATCGCTGAATGCCAGCTTCGCCAGCCAATCTCGTCACGGAGTAGGAATCTAGCCACAAGGTAAAGGAATCAACAAATGACTTTTGTACCAGACTGCTGCGGGAAACAAGCTCTTGTATGTGTAAACTGTGTATTAATTGCTCTTTGTTTAAAAATAAAAGATAGTTCTTTTGCAGTAAATCAGTAGTAGTGTCTGCAAACATTGTTGATTTAGTAATAAACTAAATTTCTTTTTTTCTTGCCCTATCTTCATTAATTCAAGTAATGATTGCTGCTGAAATTTATTTGGCTAAGCATTGACTAAGATTGGAAGGAGCGATATGTATTTGCTTTCAAGAAACTTTTAATAGCCAAGATCGCATTATTCCTGATGAGCTGTCTCAACAGTTGGGACTGCATCTCCCATCTTCAAAAAAACGGGAACGGACGTAGAAACAACAAGGTTTTGAAGATCATGACAGTTTTCACAGTTTAAATCGGTTTTTCAGTATTGAGTTATAGAGGGTAATAATGTATCAGTAATGTTATAATGTAATGTAATAATATATCAGTGTACAAAACATATTTTTTTTTTCGTAATTCACAGTTGCCAAATAATAACTTTGCGTGTGTGTAAATGTGATTCCAGCAACAGTACCGACAGTTAAAAACTTGCAATAAATATAGAGTTGTATCAAAATTTTATTTGAAAATGATTTAGTGTTTCAGTCGGTGAAACAGATTTTTCTAAATTACAATCATAGCCTTTGATCGCCACTACTACTACACACTATACTAAAAACGCCACCACAAACTCAATATTTTTACCTCGAGAATTTTTTTACGATTTTCCTGGTGATATTTGTAACTGTACTCATACCTGCACGAAATAATTCAATGTAAATTGAAAAAAAAATTACGCTACGATTTTGATTGTAATAAATATTTCTGTCTGAAGTAAGGGGACTTGATGACGGTCATTATACGGTGTGCATGGTATCCTAATACAACCGGTGACTTGCTTTCACTGGCTGAGAGCTGCAGCAAGCACACCTGACATCTGATGGACTTGTGTTTTGTTTACATTTTTACAGGATTTCATGATATTTACATGGCCAGTGGTTTCTCGTAAGGTAATATGGGTACGTGACAGTCACTAGTACCTGTGTCATATGTCTGTGGGTAACTAAATTTAATGCCAGCATGTAGTAATTTCGTAATTTCTTTTGCCGTGTTTTTATATGTGATCAAATGTTGCGGCTGTTTTGCGTAAGAACATAGGCCCAGTGTATTATTTGGAAAGCAGTAAGTTAATGTCATTTATTTTGGTTTCGTGGTATTTCATGAATTTTGACTAAAATATTCAAATAGTAGCATTTCAAACAATACGAGCTTAGTTCTGCTATTAAAAATAGATCTGTCATCCCCATTTTGTTATTATCTCCGTCAGTAATTTACCCGCCGTCGACTTACTGAACTTCAACATTTTGCTGTCACAATCCATCGCCTACTCCGTCAACATTTCCACTCCTTTTCAATGCTCACCATCATGGAACTGAATGACTCAAACAGTAAGTCACCAGACTTGCCCTTGAAGACACTTCGCTACCAACGTCGGCTCTTATAATGCAAAGTAACTACATTGCTCTAGAACTTTGCTGTAATGCGTCACGTGACCACATTTGTACCGTCTAGGGCCGGTTCTACTGCTCGCTTTGTCAAGTAACAATCACGTATGTGAACTGACGATTGTTAGTGTTTGTTGGTAATTAAACGCGTAGGAGTTATTGTGTACAGGTGAGGAGTTCATTGTACCCTTTATGCACACCGTCTACAACACGCTTAAGACAGCAAGTGCCTTGAAGCAAGTTCAGCACAAACATTCTCTGTTTTCGATTGTTTGTGGGTGAGCGCTATGGATGTTTTTTACCCAATCGACGCAGGCGGCGCTTATTCAGCTGGTGCCCTTATTTTGAGCATCCTCCCAGGTTACATATCAGTTTCGCAGAGGTTGCCATTCCTCTAGATCACTTAAACACGATAGAATGGTTTATAGTTGGCGCGATTCCTACCTGATCATGAGAGTATGTTTCCGACTTCATCCTTTCTTACTTTAAATCATTTTAACCGTTCCATGGCTCGGTCTGTAAAAACGGAATCCTCGCAGGATCGCATTTTGTCCGTCAGTTTGTCTGTGTGTCCGTCTGGCTGTTAAGAAGCCTTTTTGTCGGGAACGAATAGACGTTTAGAGTTCACATCACATTTATGTCATATATTGCCCCTTGATAGTGTAAAATTTTAAGCTTCTACGACACTTCAGTCGAAAGATAGGGCCATTTGTCACATATTTTGATACTTGAAAACTCACTCGTCGATACCTATAGGGTGCTTCTCGTCGACTTAGAACCTCGAAGTTTGGCAAAAAGTAGGATTTCACAGTAGAAGCAAAGGAAAATGAAAAAAATACGTAAACTGTTAATTTTTGATTATATAACACAAAAAATATACTTTGTCATTTTTGATCCGTTTGTCTGTCCGTTTGTTTTCTCTGGAACCGTTTGTTGTATCAAGTCCAAATTTATGTTACATACTAAAGTTTGTGGTTCTTTGGCGGCGTCAAAAATTGTAATCTTCGAAGCCAATGAAACCAAAAGATACGTTTTGATATGTCATATATTTTGGTGCTCGAAAATTCACTCATCAAAACCTATAGGGTGCTTCCCTTTCACTTAGATTCATGTAATTTGGCTGGAAGCAAGGTTTCAAAGTAAAAGTAAAGGAAAAAATAAAAAAAATGGTTACTATGTTAGTATATCATATGCAAAAATGCTTTGTTTTGTTTTTTATTCATCTGTCTGTCCGTCTATCCCTCTTTTAGGACTCCTTTTTCTCTAGAACAGGATGGCGTATCAAGTTCAAATTTGTCACATATCAAAGTCTATGGTTCCTTGACGGTGTAAAGAATTTAAGTTTCCAAGTCAATGCAGTCAGAAGTTTCGGTCATTTATGTCACCTATTTTGATATTCGCAAAATCACGTATCAAAACTGTAGGCTACTTCCCGTTGTTCTAGAACCATGAAATTTGGCAAGAGGCAAGGTTGCACAGTACAAGTAAAGCAAAAAATCTGAAATTTCCTCAATTGTAATTATAGCACATAGAAACCTCTTTTACTATTTGAATATACACTATGTTCATAATCCGTGAAATGTGTAATAGACTAACATCACTCAATGCGAACGTAAAATGTAAGTTTAGTCGCCTTTTAGTAAGTACCGTAAATAAATAAGTTTTATTGAACCTCCTCCTTAGAACTCCCGAGACCAGTACCCGGCCAGTATCAATATCGATGACCTATGATTATACATAATAAAGTTTGTACGGAATCTTCAGCGCACGATTTCTACTCGCACTTGGTCAATTTGTTTTATAAATTACACTTGCCGTGAAAGGCAAGGGGAAGTAACTGACTCCTGAAAGGACAGTAAGCAAATATTGCGCTTGGCTAGCCTACATAAGCCTGCCCTCGTATGCGACGTAATTTGGCCATGGAGCGCTCGGTAGATTAGGTCCCTTGTCCCCAAAGGCTATAAAGAGTTACGGCCGTTGACAGAGGCGCTTGCCGGTTCTGATGAGCTGCGGGACGCGTCACTGCGAAACACACAGTAAACATCAGCAGTCATTTTCTGTGTTTACTCCGTCCGGCACGAAAGCGTAGCCGCGTCCATAAAGCGCTGCTAATGTGCACCAAATGTTAGTCTCCAGACGTTTGTAAAGGAAAGTCGCGCAGTACTTTTTATTCTTCAAAGCGTCATCTCTGGTGGAAGGAAGCATAGGTAATATCTAAAATTAGAAACTTTTGTTTCACTTTATCTCTGAATGCAGGACACAGATTAATCACTGGTTCTCAAATGTCTAAAGTTTTTTGACAATGGCACAGTTTCATTCATTCTCGCGTATGCGCTACACGATACTCTGTGCAGTGCATTACTTGAAAATTAAAATATTTGTTTATAATTCATTCGTATGGTAGACAGGTAATGGTTATATGTTGGAAAATTCCGAAGACGGCCAGACAGTCTCTGTCTAAGAGTAGAAGAAAAACGTTAGCTGTATTTTTACCAGAAACACGCTGATGCGCAGTACAAAAAGTGTCTGTAAAGTAGGATAAGGAGACAAACATAACCGTTTCTTAAATTGTTGTTTTTCTCACCGTGAGGCAAAGGATGTCAACTGATAATAACACAGATACGTTTTCAATGATAACTGGTAGTGAACACATTGTGTCGGTCTTTCCCCACTGTGAGGACTTGCGATCGTACCACTGAGTTTCATCAGTACCTTTGGCTATGGCGGTGCAAGCAGGGCTGTTTAAACACCTTGTCGGTCACCAAATCAATGTTACTTTACACAAAATACTTTCTCTATTCGTTGCTCTTCCTGCCAAACTGTGAGTGACATGTTATAATCATTGTATTTTGTACTTAACCCTTTCACTACCAACTTCTTTTTCGGAGTGGAAGACATTAATGTGTGACTATTTTAATTGGTAACGTTGTATGAAGTCACAATATGAAAAAACAATTTCCACTGTTTGGTTTTCCAACGCGGAGAGAGATCGGACACAGGTGTCCCACTGGTATTTTGTCGTGGGTCGTGTATCCCGCAGCGGTACTGAAATGAGCGATCATCTTCTATTTTCACATATGATATATGTTTTCAGAACAGCATCTGGATCATATTTATGATAACAAATATTTGACATATCTGTAGATTACGCCAAGTGACAAGCTCTTTATTACTAGATGAAAATTCGAGTTTCTCATGTGACGGTCAAATCGATCCTCCTGCTTACGGTACGGTCTGAAACAGCTGCCCACAAAGGACTTAGACACATGGTAGCTTACATAGCAAAAAAAGGCAACAAAATCCTACTGGTTCTGCAATAACCTTTCATGGTCCCACTGGTAGTGAGAGGATTAAATGTGACATTGTTGGCTGATTGCCTACACTAGATGCTTTACGGAATATCGTCATCCCAACCTAGTATGTATAATAAATCAGGATATGACAGAAGTTTTGTTCAGTTAAGGAATTAAGCGATACCACCAAATTTCTGTCCAGATTTGGATTCAGTCTCGTTTGTAAATTATATAATCCGAGACTTTTCCAGTTGCCATACGCAATTTTGCCGTAAATACAATTTTTCGTTTATGTATTAAATGTTCACATACTGCGAAGATACATATGAAAATTAGTTTGCCTGTGTATGTCAGCAAATGCCAGTAAAACAAAGCTATGTCATTTATTATTATTTTAATATGTAAATTTTAATATCAGACATAACATATGGTACTATTTGTGGTTTTTTTGCAATACTATCGATGTTCAGTTTGTTTGTTTCATTATAAAACGAAGCTGACAGCGTCAAGAATATTTTCAGTACTGTAACAACTTCAACATCAGATTTTAATTTCAAAAATCCTCAAAGGAATTCACACTCTTGCTAAACACTTGCTAAATTAAAACTGAATTATAATATAAATTCGGAAGTCACAGTAGGATTTATTGACTCATAGAATGTTCTGTAAGATTAAAGAATTACTAGTATGATTTATATTATCACTGCTTGGCGTCTTTTTGCGTTATCCAGGGACTCATTTTGTTGTGGAAAGTATTAACTTCACGTAAATTTGTTTGGAGATGGTTTTGAGAAAGGTAACGAAACTGTTTTCAAGTCTTTAAATTAGATCTGTGTTAGTGTTTCTATGTGATGTGTAACGATGATTATGATTGTGGATTTGTGTACGTCTAATGAAAATAAAGCCACATACTGAATAAACGTTGGAATCATTACGAGTCAGACCCCTAGACAAACTGAAACCTCCGTGAAGCTACCTTCTCTAAACATGGAAAATCAGCCTGTTTTATGGTTTACAGTACTTTGCAGTGTCTTCGTGAAGAATAGAAAATGATATTTAACTGCTATATTAACCCCCATAAAATTTACGATTGCAGTTGGTACCAATTCACAGTAGTCGGAAAACAAGGATATAATTTGAAGTAGAAGAGGTAAAAAGAATTTATTTACAATACTTGTTTGTAAACAACATTTTTCATTTTGTTATCTATGGTGTATATATGCAAATTTTCCGAATTTCCTACTCGAGAGTAAGCTACGTGTAGTTGACCACTACTGCTCATTTTGGGCCAAGAACGTGTTCGAATGAACATTTGAAACGTTCTGATGGAGCAGTCTAGGCACAATAAGTCAGTCTTGTTTCGGATAATTACTGTAGGTAACTTGGATACAGAATTACACGACAGAAACAAAAACACAATCAAAGCAATGAACTGCGAAGGAGAGTGAGCTCCAAAAAAGCCAAAGGCTGTTGCTTTGGCCTGGAAAGTGATGGCGACGGTTTTCTTTTGGTAGTCATGATCTTAATAGATTACCTTGAAAAACGAAGAATTACTACAGATGCATGCGTGACAAGCTGAAATCGGGAATCGAGGAAAAACGGTCACATGTACAGGAGAGAAAAAATTGTTTCACCAAGACAGTGCATCGTCTCGCACCTCAGCGGTTGCCATGGCGCAAATCAATGAATTGCGGTTTAAGCTGTTTGACAACTTTCCTTACTCACCTGATCTAACCCCAAACGACTTTTTTTGCTCGCTCGCCCAGAAGTTGAACTTGGAGGACAGAAATTTTCGTCGAATAAAGAGGCCCGTACCTTCGTAAATAATTGTTTCACAGAGAACAATACAAACAACTCTTTCACATAAAATGGTTCAAAAGGCTCTGAGCACTATGGGACGTAACATCTTTGGTCATCAGTCCCCTAGAACTTAGAACTACTTAAACCTAACCAACCTAAGGACATCACACACATCCATGCCCGAGGCAGGATTCGAACCTGCGACCGTAGCGGTCAGCGGTTCCAGACTGAAGCGCCTAGAACCGCACGGCCACACCGGCCGGCAACTCTTTCACAGAGAAAGGCACTAACTGTTATTTGGATGGATTAGAGAGATGAAAGTACTGATAGGAGCGTATAGACTTACAAGAAGGTTGTGTTGAAAAATAAAAATAAAATTGAAGACGAAAGTCTCTTATTTCCTTGTTAGGAAAATTATGAAAGTGTCTCAGGGAGAGGTTAATACCTAATTTACTACCTCATATTGTCCTCGTTATAGATAACGCCCCTTACCACAATAATCAACTGACTCATGCCCCATCCACAAACTCCATGAGGCGAGAAATAGTATCCTGGTCAATAGAAAAAGGAATTGTTTTCAACAAGGACATACTGAAACTCCAGTTGTATTGATAAAAATGAACAAAGCAGGCCACATCTCTTAAAAACTAGGATGTACTTTAACCGAATATGGTCATTCTGTGATAAAACTTTCTCCAGATCATCCAAAATTGAATCCTGTAACGCTGGTACTGAAAAGACTTGAGAACGGCATTTCTTAGAGTAATGTGGCATTCAGAGTGGACACGTTATTAACACGTATAGAGGAACAAATTGCTTGCCTAACAAAAGAAGACTGGAAGGAGCGCTGTGAACATGTATATAAAATTGAAGAGCAGTGTATTTCAAATGGAGGTTTACTGGACCTAGCGCTGGAGATGTCCATAAATATGGGAAGTAATACAGATTCGAACAGTAATAGTCATAGTGTTGGAAGTAGTACTGATTACGCAAGTGAAGATGAAAGTGAAGCAACTGACACTGCCAGTGGAAGTGAAAAAGACACGACTACTGAAAATGAAGAAACGTTTTTTCAAACGTATTTTGTGTGTGGAAATAGTTACAGCGAGAGATCCATAGCATTATATCAGACTGCTGACTGTGTTATTTATAATCTCAAGTTGCGTCTGCAGTTACTCTAAAATCTGTGAAACTACTGTTTATAACCAAATTTTGTGTTTTACATTGTAATATAAATCCGCTTACATTTTCTTATGTGTACTCGTGCCGGCTGTAGCTTCGTTACTCGTCCGCTACACTGCGATATCTCGTCCCCTCCCTTGTATTTCCCCTCCTGCGGATAGGAGTATCCTCTGTTTGCGTGATGTATACGGTTCGCGTGGTTAGCTGTGCGCTTGAAACCCGACGGTCTCTGCTCTGCTGTTGTAGCTGTCTGACGTCTTACCTCCACAAGCTGTCCAGACTTGCACGGTGTATACGTCAGTCCATAAAGTGGATATTGTTATCGTTTATGACGAATTTTGCCAAACTGTTTGAGCAGCGGTGCGATTGCATACTGGAACATTATTTTAAAAAGAGAAAAAACTGGAAATGTGAAGAATAAATATACCAACGAGCTAGAAGAGCCACTGATGAGATATATGTAACTAATAATTTAGCAGCTGTCACACACAGTTCACGTATCGCTACGGGGTACTTTCATTTTTTTAGTGGAATAGGGCTGTAAAGTGTTGGCAGTAGTCCAATGAATATCTGAAGATGCTTTTCTCTGACAAGCGAGACTGAAGTAAAACGAGTAACACGGGACTTCTGGCGGTTTATCGGTGCATTAATACAGTGTTTTATTCCAATACTTCAGCTAAGTCTTCCTATTAAAGACACACAAACCGGCTACAGCTCTGCGAGTGGTTGTCAATGAGAACTGCAGTCTTGTAGCGTTACTAAAATTCTGTTTACGAGTGCAGAATCGTTTACAAGTCGCGGGAAAATCAGTCTTCTGTCTGTTTAAAAACCACGTAGGGTGGTGGAAGTGGATAAACAACGATCTTACTGAAACTTTCTGGGAGATTTAAACTGTGTGCCGGACCGAGACTCGAACTCGGGACCTTAGCCTTTCGCGGGCAAGTGCTCTACCAACTAAGCAACCCAAGCACGACTGACGCCCCGTCCTCACAGCTTTGCTTCCACCAGTACCTCGTCTTCTACTTTCACTTCGCTGTAGAGTGAAAATCTCATTCTGGGAACTTCCCCCAGGCTGTGGCTAAGCCATGTCTCCGCAATATCCTTTCTTCCAGGAGTGCTAATTCTGCAAGGTTCGCAGGAGAGCTTCTGTGAAGTTTGGAAAGTAGGAGACGAGGTACTGACGGAAGTAAAGCTGTGTGGACGGGACGTGAGTCGTGCTTGGGTAGCTCAGTTGGTAGAGCACTTGCCCGCGAAAAAGGCAAAAGTCCCGAGTTCGAGTCTCGGACCGTCACGCAGTTTTAATCTGTAAGGAAGTTTCATATCAGCGCGCACTTTGCCGCAGAGTGAAAAATCTCATTCTGTGAACGATGTTACTCTGCCAAGAATCGCGTCATTGTTCCCTATTGTATGGATGGTATTCTAAACTATAAGAGACAGTCAAGAGAAAACAGGAGAGATAGAAAAAAGTAGTTAACTAGTCATTATTTCAAAAATAATAGCAACAACTGTTAATACATATATCCTACTGCGAGACAAGACGGTTAATACCTTCAGGTAAAAATATTTGCTGTTGCCGACGGAATCATGATTGTATCCAGGCGTGCACCTGCTCGTCCGAAGGAAAGCGACGACCACAAATGTCTTTCTCCAGCGCTCCAAAATATGAGAAATGCACGGGGAGAGATGGGGGCTGTATAGAGCATGTGTAAGACATTCTCAGCGAAACGTTTGGAGCATATTCGAAACGATTTTGACAACATTCGGTCAGATATTATCGTGCAACAGAAAAATGCCGACGGTGAACATCCCTGCAGCGTTTGGACTTGACGGGGCGCTTCAATTTTTGCAAAGTGTCTACGTGCGTTAATTTTGGGGCTGTGTTCCAGAAAGTCAATGAACAGCGGTTCCTTGTGGTTAAAGACACAAGTCATCCTCACTTTCCGGGAGCTGACGTGGCTGTTGTTTCTGTTACGCTGCAGAACTTTCGCCGGAAAGCCCTTATACATTCTCCATACAGCTCTGATCTCTCCCCATACGATTCCCATCTTATTGGAACCCTGCAGAAAGACATTCGCAACCGTCGATTTACTTCGGACGAAGAAGTATACTCCTGCATACAATTATGGCAACCGCAAACTTTTTCTGTGATGGAATTAGCCGTCTTGACTCACAGTCAGACAAACGTATTACCAGTTATGGCGATTACTTTCGGAATGGTGAACTCGTTTTCATTTAATTGCCACTCATACAGTTTGATTCAGCGGCCCCTATCGGTAGGTTTTATGCAGCCCACAACACCTTCAAAAACCATGAGCGAGATTTTCAGATTCTGTCGCTCTCTGTGTAGTAAAAGATGAACAGGACCTTTTTGTAGAAAATTTAAAATGGTTTAGTGTTAGAGTTATCCAAGAAAAACGTGTCTGATTGTCGATTTTGTATGTTTTGTCTTGAATATCACGAAAAATACGACCTCAAGCGAAAAAGCATCCCAATACAAACTTAAGCTACATTAAATTTCCTTAAAAAAGTCCGGTTCATTTTTTTTCCGTAGAACTAATAGTGTGCTTGTAGCGAATGACAGGATTTGAAAACTTTGCACGTGGTATTTGAATGCGTTGTGGGTTGCATAATACCTGTAGGTATGGGTAGCGGAATCACCCTATATTTGCAGTTCCTAGTCCGCCCGCTTAGCTGGGTGGTAATGTGGCGCCTCCCATGCAAACGACCTGGATTCGCTTCCCGGCCGGGTTGGAGATTTTCTCCGCTCGGGGCCTGGGTGTTGTGTTGTCCTCATCATCATTTCATCCTCATCTCCGGCACGCGAGTCGCCGAGCTTGGCGTCGAATGAAATAAGACTTGCACTTGGCGGCGAACTTACCTGATTAGTGGCATCTTGGCCAACGATGCCATACGGTCATTTAATTTTCATTTGTTTTTCGGTTCCTCAGTTATTAGAAGACATCCCTCCGAACATATGGCAGTAGAAATGGTTCCAACTCTACATATTCCACGTTTTTCTGTATTAGAAGCTACATAGTAAAGACCTTCAGAATCTGCTACAGTCCTCCAAATGCTGTCTACTAAAACTAAAAGATCGTGCTGTATTTCTATGCTAAATTATGTTTATGGATTTTTAACTATGGGGAAAATTATAACAGGAGCTGTAAAAACAAACGTAGATGTCTCCTGAAGACATGAAGTGCCATGTCTCTGAAGCGATATGTCGATATGAAAGACAATGTACACTACTGTAAGCCTGGAATAGCTTCGTAGCTTGTATCAGCACTCGAACTGAATATTTTGAACACTTGATACGACAGCCATAATAATAAACGCACAAATATTGTCTGAGTTGGATGTTTTGTTACATTTGGTACAGTATGGCAGACGTTCGTGGGACGTTTTCTCCTGATGGCCGGCCAGCGGTCTGTGGCGCTCTTATCTTGTTACTATTTCTTCACATTCGAAACTTGTCATGTCGTCGAAGTCTTATTGAAAATATCATTGCAATGCGACCAAAATTGTACAGTCCAATTTATAGGAAAACAAGATCATATCCATAATTCAGAAACTATAATCGTTAATATTTTATTGTGTACATTAGCAAATTCGAAACGCTGGTGGCTATAATGTAGCGAAAATCTCATCTCGATATCTTTTGTCGTTCTGGGTGTATTTTGGGTGGCTTCTACTAGCTGGCTTACCATTTTAAACTGGAGTACAGTCATGGTCAGTGGCGGCTGGTTATCACGTACTGACGTGCTACAGTACGGTGTAAATTTTGAGTTAAAATTATGCCTTTTCTCTTTGAGTGCGAGACGGATATTGCACTAAAATTACGATATTTCTCTTCTAATGCTTGATAGTATGCAAATAAAATGGATGAAAACATGTTTTGTTGTGCCGTCTCTGCGATAACTAGAGACCAGTGTCGAGCATTGAAATGATGATCCACCGCGCTACAAGTAAACTCCGAGAAGGGACCCAATTATCGACGGCCGCTGTGGCCGAGCGGTTCTAGGCGCTTCAGTGCGGAACCGCGCTGCTGCTACGGCCGCAGGTTCGAATTCTGCCTCGGGCTTGGATGTATGTGTTGTCCTTAGGTTAGTTAGGTTTAAGTAGTCCTAAGTCTAGGGTACCGATGAGCTCAGAAGTTACGTCCCATAGTGCTTAGAGCTATTTGAACCATTTGAACTGCGCACGCTCTAAGTGATGTCATCTTTTCCAGCACAATGGGTGCTACGTTGCTCACAGCACCAGGTCAGCATGTTTCCTTGAAAGTGAATTTACAGTTTTGTGCAGGCGGAGGTTATGAGGCATTTCTCAGGAGAAGTTCATCTAAGAGTACCAGAGTCTAGTGGTCAACTAACCAACTTTGCTTCCATAGGGGACTGTTGCTCACAGCGACCATAGACTATAAGGAAGAAGAGGCACACAGCAGTCACAATCACAATACTAATAGTTTGTATTACTTTTGCGTGTATAAATTTTGGCTATAAATAGACATCATCAGGGAATTTGTGTTACAATTCAGCAAACTCGTGGCAGTACATTTTACTATACTATCCTACTGTTTCCTTCTGATTATACTCCAGTAAAGGTGACATGTACTGCCACGAATTTGTTGGATTGTATCTCAAATGCTTTGAAGATGGCTATTTATAGTCGAAATCTAGACATGCAAGAGCAATATAAAATGATGGGATTGCGATTTTGACTGACTGCTGTGTGCCTATCCTTCCTCACAGTGGTGAAGTGCACACATGGGCAACTCGTCTGTTCAGGTTCGATTTCTGCTGCTATCATCATTTTTCTCGTTTTATTTTATTCCACGCATTGTTAAACTATTAATTATAGAATTAAATACGGTTAAACAGTTAATTTATATACGTAAAACATATTTAATTTAGTTACTATTAATACCCTTGTAAGTAAAATAGCTGTAGGCGACCACAGTTGTAGCTCATTGGTAAAATTTTGCAAGAGCAGCCATTGGTGATAGTTAGGCAGTACTGATTCGCTTCGCTCAACTGACACGCAGCCCATCGGCAGAAGCCACACCTTGAAGTAGAAACGTTCGTTTTTTCATTGCTGTTTGTACTATTATTGAGATCTTTGTAATTTAGCCAAGATTCTCATTCTCTGTGATTCCGTGTCATGGCCGAAGGTGGTGGTCGAATCTTTCTTAGGGTTTACGGTAACGTCTGACTGGAAGTGCTGACTAGAACCAAAACTTGTATTTAGGAAACTCTAGTCCAATAACCGCGAAGTTGCTTGTCTGACTTCATCGCTGTAGTATTATCCAGAAAAGATAAGTGTCTTTGGGATTAAGTTTTGTATTACTACTGACAGTGAGCTGACAAAAACCATGGGACACTGCCTAATATCGTGTCGGACCTCCTGTTGCCTGGTGTAGCGCAGAAACTCGACGTGGCATGGACTCACATAGTCGTTGGAAGTTCCCTGCAGAAATTTTGAGCATGCTGCCTTTATAGACATCCATTATTGCGAAAGTGTTGCCGGAGCATGATTTTGCGCACGAACTGACCTCTCGATTACGTCCCATAAATGTTCGACGGGTTTCATGCTGGGCGATGAGGGTGACCAAATTATTCACTCTAATTCTTCATAATGTGCTCGAAACCAATTGCGAACCGTTGTGACCCGGTAACATGGCGCGTTGTCACCCATAAAAAAATCCATCATTGTTTGACTGCAAATGAAACGGCCGAGCACAGCCGTTTCCAATCAACGAATGGTTCAGTTGTAACAGAGGACCCAGTTCATCACATGTAAACAAAGCCCACATCACCATGGAGCCACCAGCAGCTCGCAAAGTACCTTGTTGACAGTTTGGGTCCATGGTTTCTTGGACTCTGCAGCGCACTCGAACCTTAAAATAAGCTCTTATCAACTGAAATCGGACTCATCTAACCAGGGCACGGTTTTCCAGTCGCCTAGAGTACAGCCCTGTATGGTCACGAGCCCAGGAGAACCGATGCATGCAATGTTGTGCTGTCAGAAAAGGCATTTGCGTTAGTCGTGTGCTGCCATAGCCCATTAACGCCAGATTTCACCACACAGTCATAACGGATGCGTTCGTCGTACGTCCCACATTGATTTTTGCCTGTTATTTCAAGCAGTGTTGCTTGTCTGTTAGCACTGACGCAAACTCCGCTGCTCCCGGTCGTTAAGAGAGGGCCTTCAGCCACTGCATTGTCCGTGGTGAGAGATAATGCCTGAAATTTGGTCTTCCTGGCATATCATTGAACTGTGAGTTTGGAATATTGATTTCCTTAACGATTTCAAAAATGGAATGTCCGATGCGTCTTGCTAGAATTATCATTCCGAATTCAAAATCTGTTAATTCCTTCGTGCTGCTTCAATCGCTTCGGAAACCTTTCCGCTTGAACGTCCCGAGTACAAATGACTGCTCTGCCAATGCATCGCTCTTTTATGCCTTGTGTACGTGATACTACCATTATTTGTATGTGTAGTGTTATGCCGTCGCCAAGGTAGCCTCTGTGGGCCGGCAACACATCTAACACCACACAGGACTGAGGTTGTCTATGCTCAAGGTGTAAGCAGACATTCCGCGTACTACTTCCTGCAGAGGGAGTTCGAGATGGCCTGCAGGAAGTATTGCTACACCAACATCTGATTGGCTGGCCAATATTATTTAAAGGCTAGAACCAGCACAGTACGTCAGACGTCAGTTCACCCCGAATACCGACCTCAAGGACGTCTCCACGGAAGATTACGTCTTCGCCATCGGAGTAGCACTTGGGAATAAGTGTATGTGTATTACCACAGACTCTGGTGAGAAACTTAGAAGTTATCTTTTGTTGCCTGTAGTAGGAAATTTGTGGCTTTGTGATTGTGACTTTTCATTGTTATTCAGTCATTTCCATTCAGACCCACGTAAATAAAAGTTGTACTGAAAAACTTTCAAATTGTCAGTTACAACAGAAGTGGGGCGACGAGTTTGTGCCTGCGTGAGTCTTCTTCATGGCGGAAATAGTGCTTCAGCAGCTGATTCAAAGTGTGCACGACTTGTTACAAGGTTTCCAACAGTTTTGCCAGAAATCTCAGGATACACAGGAATGTTTCTTTACGGAACTCTTGAAACACCAACCGGTTCCACCGCCCCCGCCGTTTCCCACTTTCAACGAAGATACTGAAGATTGGGAAACATACGAGAAGCGACTCCTGCAGCATTTTCAGATCCACCAGGTTGTCCAAGAGGTTGTCATAGATTGTGCGGCTGTCATGGACTGTTCGAGTCTTCCCTCGGGCATGGGTGTGTGTGTTTGTCCTTAGCATAATTTAGGTTAAGTAGTGTGTAAGCTTAAGGACTGATGACCTTACCAGTTAAGTCTCATAAGATTTCACACACATTTGAACACTTTCCAAGAGGCTGCTCGTCCTTCCTACATTTTGTACTGGAACCAGTCCAAAGTGTATGTTCTCTTGACGAAACTAAAACCTCGACCTCCGGATTCTTTGACTTTCTCCCAGATTTGTGAGATTCTCGCGGCTTACTACCGATGACGGTTCCACATGTTGGCTGCCCGGGTGGAATTCTACCAGTGTTACAAGAAGGCAAGTCAATTCTATCGCCAATGTGCAGTGGAACTGCAAGGTCTCAGCCGGAAGTATCAATCCACCACTCCTCGGCGCCTCATTACTTATAATAAGCAAGCGATCACTCTCTTGGGTCAGTTCACGGCTTCCGTCCTGTATAAATCGGTTTGCCAGGAAGTTAACTTCCTTGTGGTCAACAGCCACCACGGACCTATTTGGGTTGGATGCCTTCCGTCCCTTTGGCTTCGCCATCGACGACAATGTTCATCTGGTGTCTTCCCAGGTTCCGTTTTCGCTAGTTGATACCATAAGCACGGAATTCCAGGACCTCTTCTTGCCGGGCCTCGGCTGTGCTCAAGATTTTCAGGCATCACTCCAGCTGAAACCGTCTGCCCACCCGAAGTACTTCCGGGCTTGACAGTTTCCCCTCGCCCTCCAGCATCCTCTTAAACAGCAGCTGGACCGTCTCACCATGGAGGGAGTCGTCACTCTGGTCCGTTACAGTTCGCGGGCGACACCTTTGGTGGTCCTCAAGAGACCAGATGGGCGTATTCGGGTTTGTGGCGACTTCATGTTACGCTAAACCCTCAGCTACAGGTTGAAGACTATCCCCTTCCCCGTCCCAAGGACCTGTTCTCCAAGGTCTCCAGGGGACAATGTTTTTCGAAGATCTATCTTGCCGAGGCCTACCCCCGAATTCCTTTTGATGAGCCTTCTATTCACTTGGCCGTCGTCAACACACCGTTTGGGCTGTTCCGGTTGAACCGCCTCATGTATGCCGTCGCTAGTGCACCGGCCATCTTTCAGCGTTACTTGGAACAGCTCTTGCAGGATGTGTCCGGATGTATCAACTACCTCCACGGAATCGTCGTCACCGGTCGTACAGCGGATGAATATCTCAGTCATGTGCGACAATTGTTCCTGTGCCTGCGGACTGCGGGCCTAACATGCAACCTTGCTAAATGCTCCTTTTCTCAACCTGCTACCCCCTACCTGGGTCACATCATTTCTCGAAATGGCATATCTCCTACCTCCTCCCACGTCGTCGCTATAGAGGCTCTTCCTCGTCCGAGCGACGTCCACCCGTCGCTGCCTTTCCTGGGTAAAATAGCATACTATAAAAAGTTCATTCCTTCCGCCACTCACATCGCCTATGCCGAAAGACTGTGCCTTTTCATTGATGCCTATCTTGTGAATCGGCTTTCCGAACCTTAAAGCGGCGATTGCTCTCGGTGGAGTGTCTCATGCCCTATACTCCCTCTCTTCTTCTTCTCTTGGCTACGGACGCCTCAGACTATTGGGGCTGTCCTTTTGCACTGTCTACCGGATGGATCGGAACGTCCGGTGGCGTATATATCTAAATCCCTTCCCGAGGCCCAATGCAAATATTCCCAAATTGAGAAGGAGGCCCTCGCCATCGTGTTTGCCTGTACCAAATTCCTCCCGTACCTTTATAGTATGACGTTTCGGTTAATCACTGACCGTAAGCCCCTCGTGGCCTTATTTTCACCAGCAGCACAGTTATCCACGAAGACTTCCCACGGCCTGCAGTGGTGGGTCCTATTCCTTTCACATTTTAGGTACACCATCCATTTCTGGCCCACTGCCCAGCATGCTAACGCTGATGCCTTGTCTCAGCCCCCCTCCGGCCAGGATTTGGCATTCGATTCGTCGGATATCCTGATTTTTCAGGTCGACGAAGACATACAGGCGGCGTTGGCGGCATTCCCCGTCACAGCTGCCGATCGGACTGTGGCATGGAGCAACATTGGTGCTCTCTCCCCCGTGGTTGCCCTTGCCGCTCCAGCCCTTACAAGGGGGGAGGGGTGTTACGCCGTCACCAAGGTAGCTAATGAGGGTCGTCAACACATCTAACACCACACAGGACTGAGGGTGTCTACGCCAAAGGCATAAGAAATGGCAAATACCGGCTGTTTTGGAAACAGATATTCCGTGTACTACTTCCTGCAGAGGGAGTTCGAGATGGTCTGCAGGAAGTATTACTACATCAACATCTGATTGGCTGGCCAATACTATTTAAAGGCTGGAACCAGCACCGGATGTCAGTTCACGCCAAATACCGACCTCAAGGACGTCTCCACGGAAGACTACGTCTTCGCCATCGCAATTGGACTTGGAAATAAGTGTATGTATGTTACCACAGGCTCTTTTGGGGAAATTTAGAAGTTATCTTTTGTTGCCTCTTGTAGGAAATTCTTACTGGCTTTGCGTTTGTGACTTTTGGTTGTTATTCAGTCATTTCTATGCAGACTCACGTAAATAAAAGTTGTGTTGTAAAATCTTTCTAATTGTCAGTTACAACATGTACCTATCGCCATCTCATGACTTTTCTCAGTGCACATGTGAATCATTTTCTATAGATCCCAGTCCCCCCGGTAGCTGAGTGGCCAGCGCGACAGAATGTCAATCCTAAGGGCCCAGGTTCGATTCCCGACTGGGTCGGAGATTTTCTCCGCTCAGGGATTGACTGTTGTGTTGTCCTAATCATCATCATTTCAGTCCTATCGACGCGCAAGTCTCCGAAGTGGCGTCAAATCGAAAGACTTGCACCCAGCGAACTGTCGACCCGGCGGGAGGCCCTAGTCCTACGACATTTACCTTTCTTATAGATGCCACAAAGAGACACATCTACGATGTGGGGATAAATTAAGAATGTACTTTGTGATATTTTTTTTTGTCATCAGTCTTCTGACTGGTTTGATGCGGACCACCACGAATTCCTCTCCTATCCTAACCTCTTCACTTAGAGTAGCACTTGCAACCTACGTCCTCAGTTATTTGCTGGATGTATTCCAATCTCTGTCTTCCTCTACAGTTTTTGCCCTCTATAGCTCACTCTAATACTGTGGAAGTCATTACCTCATGTCTTAACAGATGTCCTATCACCCTGCCCCTTCTCCTTATCAGTGATTTTCAGATATTCCTTTCCTCTCCGATTATGTACCTCGTCATTCCTTACCTTGTCAGTCCACCTAATTTTCAGCATTCGGCTGTATCACCACATCTCAGTGCTTCGATTCTCTTCTGTTCCGGTTTTCCCACAGTACATGTTCCACTACCGTACAATGCAGTACTCTAGACGCACATTCTCAGAAATTTCTTTCTCAAATTAGGTCCGATATTTGATATTAGTAGACTTCTCTTGGCCAGAAATACCATTTTTGCCATTGCTAGTCTGCTTTTGATGTCCTCCTTGCTCCGTCCGTCAGTAAAATATTACTGCCTAAGTAGCAGAATTCCTTAACTTCACCTACTTCGTGACCATCAATCCTGATGTTAAGTTTCTAGCTGTTCTCATTTCTACTACTTCTCATTACCTTCGTCTTTCTTCGATTTACTCCCAATCCATACTCTGTAGTCATTAGACTGTTCATTCCGTTCAGAAGATCATGTAATTCTCCTTCACTTTCACTCAGCATATCATCAGCGAATCGTATCACTGATAACCTTTCACCTTGAATTTTAATTCCATTCTTGAACCTTTCTTTTATTTCCATCATTGTTTCCTCGATCTACAGATTGAACAGTAGGGGCGAAAGGTTACGTTCTTGTCTTACACCCTTTTTGGTACGAGCACTTAGTTCTTGGTCGTCCACTCTTGGCTCTTGTACTATTGTATATGACCCGTTTCTCCTTATAGGTTACCCCACGTTTTTCAGAATTTCGACCATCTTGCAGCATTTTACACTGTCTAACGCTTTTAGTCTTGCTTCCACTATTAACCGCAACGTCGGGATTACCTCTCTCATGGCTTTACCGTTCCTAAAGTCAAACTGGTCGTCATCTAGCGCACCCTCATTTTTCTTTTCCGTTCTTCTGAATATTATTCTTGTAAGCAACTTGGGTGCCTGAGCTGTTAAGTTGATTGTTCGGTAATTCTCGCACTTGTCAGCTTTTGCAGTCTTCGGAATTGTGTGGATGATACTTTTCCCAAAGCCAGATGGTATGTTGCCAGACTCATACATTCTGCACTACAAAGTGAATAGTCGTTTTGTTGCCACTTCCTCAAATGATTTCAGAAATTCTGATGGAATGTTATCTATCCCTTCTGCCTTATTTAATTCTAATACTGGATCGCCTATCTCTTCTAAATCAACTCTGTTTCTTCTTCTATCACATCACACAAATATTCTCCCTCACAGAGGCTTTCAATGTATTCTTTCCACCTATCCGCTCTCTCTTCTGCATTTAAGAGTGGAATTCCCGTTGCACTCCTAACGTTATCACCCTTGCTCTTAATGTCACCGAAGGTTGCTTAGACTTTCCTGTATGCTGAGTCTATTCTTCCGACAATCACTTCTTTTTCGATGTCATCACATTTTTCCTGCACCCATTTCGTCTTAGCTTCCCTGCACTTCCTATTTATTTCATTCCTCAGCGACTTGTTTTTCTGACCGAGCGAGGTGACGCAGTGGTTAGCACACTGGACTCGCATTCGGGAGGACGACGGTACAATCCCGTCTCCAGCTATCCTGATTTAGGTTTTCCGTGATTTCCCTAAATCGTTTCAGGCAAATGCCGGGATGGTTCCTTTGAAAGGGCACGGCTGATTTCCTTCCCAGTCCTTCCCTAACCCGAGCTTGCACTCCGTCTCTAATGACCTCGTTGTCGACGGGACGTTAAACATTAACCACCTACCTACCTTGTATTTCTGTATTTCTGAGTTTCCCGGGACATTTTTGTACTTCCTTTTACTTCCTTTTGTACTTATTTCGTATTTATGTGAACTATAATATAAAAATTTGAAGCTAGGGATTAATTCAATATTAAATAATTTCATCTCTTTATAATGACACTGTTGAACGTAACAAGCATTATCCCCTCCTTCTTCCCCCCTGCACCTGGCATGTCTTTCGTGTTTGGCCCGTAACTAGGATTTTTATGACTTGTGCTCCTGTTTATCTTTTCACAATATTTAGTACGTCTTTCCCTGACATCCAAATCTAATGGAGAAGTGATTCATATGATACACAGTGCTACCATCGAAAGACAAACCACGATTTTGAGTTAACCTGCAATATCGGTTTCACAGCAGGTGAAAATGTGTGCCACTCATCACTTCATATTTGTGCGACGTACGCTACAGGTGTATTTATTCGACAAATAGAGGCGGGTGTTGCCATTGCCGCTGTTCCGTCAACATGTGTGGCAGAAGTTAACGAGACCTGCTTTCCCCACGATAACTGCAGTAAGGTCTTTTGTTTTTACGCTCACTGGTCACGCGATGCTCTGGGCAGCGATCCTGACACGAAAGAATGTTACCGCGTTGGGGGAGCGCTGAAGTAGACATATATAAACCGACTTATTGCTACGGCGCCCCGTTGTTTCATAATTGTTCTTTCGGCTCCAGTTTATGTTAAAGTGTAATTAGAAACGGAAAGATTTAGAGATATCTTTGTAACTTGGAAGTCTGATCGCAATACAGGGTAGACTGCAGCTCGGTTGTCAGAATACGTTCGTTGAAAATAATATTAAACAAATTTATTATTATCATGGGAATAAATTTAGAGATCAGTGAACCTACAAAAGATGCTGAAAATAGTTTACATGTTGTTGCATGAAAAATTTGTATGTTTTCAATAATGATTACCCGCATCTCGTGGTCGTGCGGTAGCGTTCTCGCTTCCCACGCCGGGGTTCCCGGGTTCGGTTCCCGGCGGGGTCAGGGATTTCCTCTGCGTTGTGATGGCTGGGTGTTGTGTGATGTACTTAGGTTAGTTAGGTTTAAGTAGTTCTAAGTTCTAGGGGACTGATGACCTAAGATGTGCCGGCCGCGGTGGTCTCGCGGTTCTAGGCGCGCAGTCCGGAACCGTGAGCCTGCTACGGTCGCAGGTTCGAATCCTGCCTCGGGCATGGATGTGTGTGATGTCCTTAGGTTAGTTATGTTTAAGTAGTTCTAAGTTCTAGGGGACTGATGACCACAGCAGTTGAGTCCCATAGTGCTCAGAGCCATTTGAACCAACCTAAGATGTTAAGTCCCATAGTGCTCAGAGCCATTTGAACAAATAATTATTTACAAATTTTGCCCCTAATCTCTGGGACTGCAGCCTTTCAATTTCTGGTTTTATACATTCAAAAATGTTCAAATGTGCGTGAAATCTTATGGGACTAAAATATTAAGGTCATCTGTCCCTAAGCTTACACACTACTTAATCTAAATTATCCTAAGGACAAACACACACACACACACACACACACACACACACACACACACACACACACACACACACACACACCCATGCCCGAGGGAGGACTCGAACCTGCACCGGGACCAGCCGCACAGTCCATGACTGCAGCGCCTCAGACCGCTCGGTTTATTCATTCCTTCAAATGTACAAAATCATGAATCTGGACGGAACGAACCCCATTTTTTTTGTCAGATTGAAAAATCCATGAGTATGGTATCTGTGGATCGGTGGAAGCCCGTCTGCCAACCCATTCATCAGAGTTTTCATTTAGTAAGTCTCTCACCTAATTCCATAATGCGGGGGTGCTCCACCCTGTTGCCATACCAATTTTTCTTAAAACAGCTATAGATTTTCAAGAAGTGGACTATCTTCCATTTCTAACAACTTATCTTAAGGCATGTCTAGGAAATTTACAGAGCTGACAGTGCTGTTAAAAAAAAGAAAAAAAATAAGGCCCTATTAAGCTCCCACTGAAAATCCTTATCCATACACTCACTCCAGGAACGTTTAACTCTTGTCTGGTTCCACACATGGTGACTCGTAGAATTACAGTAGACACAGGTGTGTCTCTTGATTCTGCCTTTCACCTTAAAAGTCATTTCGTCGCTACAAAGAATGTTTTCGTAAAACTTGGGATTGACTTCCTGTCGGACTGTCTACGTCTTACAGCATTCCATTCGCCTATCCGCTTCAATTATATTTAGGCCTTCAAGTAAAGTAGGCCTATATCGTCTAAAAAAAATGGTTCAAATGGCTCTGAGCACTATGGGACTTAACATCTGTGGTCATCAATCCCCTAGAACTTAGAACTACTTAAACCTAACTAACCTAAGGACATCACACACATCCATGCTCGAGGCAGGATTAGAACCTGCGACCGTAGCAGTCGCGCGGTTCCGGACTGCGTGCCTAGAACCGCTAGACCACCGCGGCCGGCTATTTCGTCTCAATTTCAGCTTTTTCCGAATCCTTTATAGGCTATCATCGCTATTCCATATTCATTGGATGCTTTTGTTTCAGATTTAATCGGTGATTGAACGAAACATTGCGTGGCAACATTCATATTCTCTCCTGTAGTAAAAGACTTTGTCCTACCTGAACGAGGAAGCTTCGCTGCCGTCCTGGTCTCTTCAAATCTTCAAATTAGTTTGCGTATTTCTTGTCGAAATGGAGATTGGACATCTGGAAAACTTTCCACAAACAAATCACAAACACTACTGTAACTGTTGTCATGATTCCGCCATCTTCGCAAAACAAGTACATCCTGTTCTGTAGTTAACTTTCTGTTCATTACTTCTCGGACAACTGCAAACAACAAACCTCAAATAGTTTGTGTCAACTGATCTACAGCCGCGACACAATAGTCAAAGTCAAAAATTACTATCAGAACACTAGGCAAAAGGCAGTCTAAAGGATTACTATTGACATCTGATTTATGGCTCCATCCTGTATTTTCTTTTGTATGGAGCATCTTGGGAAGAGACTGAATAAACTGCATCGTGGGCTAAGATGCAAGGGGAGCAGGGTATGAAAGAATAAGTCTCATTAAGGTAAAAAGAAAAGAAGAAGAACTGCTCTACGAAATACATAACCAAAGGAGAGTCTGTTCGAAATCTTTGCACATACATGAAATCAAAATCCACTGTCGGGTAAGGTACAGTACCGTGTTGGACCACCCTGTACATTGTGACTCTTTTGGATCCTTGGCATGCTGGTCACCAGATGGTCGAGACATTCCTCTCCAAGCCTGACCTACTCCACCACAGCGACCCTGACATCATCCGCTGTCAGACGATAAGCTGCACGTTACAACTTGCCCCAAGAATGCACCCAAAGCCGGCCGGAGTGACCGTGCGGTTCTAGGCGCTACAGTCTGGAACCGCGGGAGCGCTACGACCACAGGTTTGCCTCGGGCATTGATGTGTGTGATGTCCTTAGGTTAGTTAGGTTTCATTAGTTCTAAGTTCTAGGCGACCTCAGAAATTGAGTCCCATAGTGCTCAGAGCCATTTCATCCTTGTTCCCAAACTGCACAACCGGACTCATGTGCACAGCAATAGCAGGTCATTAAATGCCGTTGATTTTGTGCCTCCTGGTGCAAGGTGGTATCGAGGTGGACGAAATGTGCTTGTGCATTATCGTCGTGAAAGACGAACCCACGTTGACTTTGAGGTTGGACGATACATATACTGTTTGAAGAATATGAAGCATCCAGAAGAGAAGAAGCAAACTAAATGAAACTATGCGAGTTGAGAGGAATGTGATACTATTTCAGGAAGGTTTAAACTATGAACGCTAACAGCGATGAACATAATCGAAAAGATTCAAGAGAAATGGAAAGATGAGCACAACAAAACACAATTAATGAAGACACGGGAAAAGACAGTGGCGTGACTGACTGAAAAATCAAAACGCAAGGACGTGTAGCTGAAAGAAGATGGGAGCATTTGATTTACTGTTTGACAGAGGGAAAATTGGCCTTTTTTCCGTTATGAGGTTGATATAAGGAAGTTCTTCATCTTCATCGTAATTCACAGAAAAGTCAAATGAAAAGGCGAAATGTGCCGTTTAAAATGACAGTACACTATTCAAAGGGAAACACAATAGACGAGCGTCATTTCCTTGGTTTTCCAGACCTCTGGTATTTGCGTCATAGATGTAAAATCTTTTCAGCTGCCAGATGCCAGCCGCTGGCGACTTCTGAGAGTAATTGTTGAGCGGTCGATGCCCGATTGTGGCTGCCTGGAGTCTGCCGAGGACGCTGAAAAGAGGCACTTCCATTACGGTACCTGCATTTATCTCGCCTTCCTCGGAATCGCTTTGAACAACTCGTTGAGAAAGCCCGTTACATATTTCTCAGATGGTTCAGTCAGTGAATCAGTGTCATCGACGGCCTGTAACTCATGTATTTTCGACTTTTCTACGTCTACGTCAGTCTTTCAAATACTACAAACAAGGTTACACATATTTTCCTTTTTCTCTAGGAGATATAACCATCGCATTTCGTCCCTGTTAATCCGAATACAGTACGTGAGAAATAATGAGTTGAGCTAGTAATAGAGACAGTACTTTTGCGACATATATTCTCTTTGGATATCGGAACTTTTTTCAAAGAAAGTTATGACGTATTTGATAAGGGAGCTGATACACAGAAAGTTCACTTTTAAGTAATATATCTTCTTCTGACCTCTCCGTGATCTCCGGAACGAATTAGAGACGATAGCCAGAATATCTTCGCAGTATCCTTTCTTCCGGGAGTTTCGCAGAAGAGCTTCTGTGAAGTTTGGATGGTAGGAAACGGGGGTACTGGCAGAACTGAAGCTGTGGGGACGGATCGTGAGTCGTGCTTGGGTAGCTCAGATGGTAGAGCACTTGCCCGCGAAACACAAAGGTCCCGAGTTCGAGTTTCGGTCCAGCACACAGTTTTAATCTGCCAGGAAGTTTCAGAGACAATAGCGTTTGCTGTAGATATAGGGAGTGCCCCTCTTCTGCTGCGGACAGAAGTCTATGTAGACACATTGAAGAATTAGCATACTGTTAAGTCAGCAAGTATCAAAATGCGTGTGTTCAAAGAAAAAAATAACCTCATTTCAGATCTCGATCCCCTCCCGTCGAAGGTTAACAGCAGACTGGATGTTCTGTACTTCTCGCATTATACAGCGTGTCTTAGGCTTACGAAAATACACAATACCAAGAAGATGCAGTGAATCACGGTTGAGGTGTTGAAGAACCTAGAATAAGTGAACTGAACATCTTGCTGGGCAGAGTTCTGTAGTTTGACGAAGACATACAAAAGCGTGAGGTGTGACAATACAAGGTCGAACAAATAACTGAACAAATATCAATCGGGTTTTTTAAAACACCATAGTACAAACTTTACATCAGTTAAGGTTACTGATGACCAGGAATATGCCAGGGACAACCATAGCGTCACAATATTGACTGTACAGGAGTCCAGAAAAGAATTTGATACCGTCAGCTTTGACATACGGCTCAGAAAAATGCGACAGCTGTAATTTTGAGATAGCAACTGAGTGATTTGGAAACTGCTTGAAAAACAGACAGCAGCTCGTTGTCTGTGAGAGTAAACAGTCGGCCCGGAAGCCTGTTTTCTCATAAGTGCCATAGTCGTCGGTTCTTGGATCACTGTTATTTTTCTTTTATTTCAGTGAGATCTCGTCTGTTTTTTCCTGCTGCAAATATCGTTTCTATGCCAACGTCCTATAGTTTTTCCTAAGTGCCTGGTCTGAAGGCATGAATACTGTGATTGTCCAGATGAATGATGATCTGTCTTCAGTGGTAAGATACACTAAACGCGAAAAAGTCGTAAGTGATTTCAATGTTCTATCAGAAATGAATACGTTCTGATTTCCACGAACAATTGTATCCTAATTCTCTTGATGATATTCCAATACCGTATCAAAAAACAGGGAATAAGTTGGGTGTAATTTGGATGAACCTCTCAAATAGGCACAAAGTATTATCGCCACACATAGGAAGACGTCCGCTTGCCTCTTTGCCTTTAAACAGTTTCGGAATATCTTTCCCTAGAACGTGAAGCACAAAATTGTAAAGTTACTATTTCTACTCAATATCCGCTACTGCGATGTAATTCAGCTCGATGCTGGTAGTGAGAACCAAGACAGAACTAATCATGGAGCTTGTGAACGTTGCAGCTACAACATCCGTCTGTTTGACCATGCCAGTTGCGACGAGGCAAGTTATGTGACGACTGTACGTTGCGTCTGCTTCATCGACTCCTCAGTACACGTGCACCTAAGTACTTCGCATCAGAGATTCAGTAACTGGCATCTCATCATAATCGAAACACAACGTTTCACTTATCTAGCACTCTAGCTGTGTCCATACATAAAACAAAAACATTCGCAAAGTCCTTCACTGTTGTTGCTGTGCGCCTCTGGAACAACCTAGCCTGCACTCTGCACACAATTAAATGCTTGTTGCTTTTACGATGAAGATGAAGAACTTCCTTATATCAACCTCATAACGGAAAAAAGGCCAATTTTCCCTCTGTCAAACAGTAAATCAAATGCTCCCATCTTCTTTCAGCTACACGTCCTTGCGTTTTGATTTTTCAGTCAGTCACGCCACTGTCTTTTCCCGTGTCTTCATTAATTGTGTTTTGTTGTGCTCATCTTTCCATTTCTCTTGAATCTTTTCGATTATGTTCATCGCTGTTAGCGTTCATAGTTTAAACCTTCCTTCCTATGGTTAGTCTTTGTTGTTGGACTTCTCATTATTGAATGTAATCTGTATTTTTGTTTTCTTTAAGCACTAAAGTAAGTTTTAAATGTTGTATAATGTTGTATATTAGATATAATTTTTAACAAGCTTATCGTAATGAATATAACGTAAAATATGTACGAGGACGTGCCGAAAAGTAATGCATCGGAATTTTTATGTAAAAACTCTTTAAAGATTTTTAAATAAAACAAATGCTATTAACATTCTGCCTCTTTATTCTTAATGTCTACATATTACTCGGCTTAGTCGCTCTGGTGACGAACAAATTTCATTCAAAGAGACCCGTGAGTTGATACCGACACTGTAGAATGTTTGACTTCTTACCGGAGCCGAAACCCCCCCTCTGCTTGCATCGATTCATTGCTATCAAAGTGAAGTCCTCTAAGGTGTTCTTTAAGCTTTGAAAACAGATGAAAATCGGACGGGATCAAGTTGGGACTTTATGGAGGATGATCGATGGCAGCGAACCCAAGGCGCGTGTGGTCTGGCATTGTCATGCTGAAGGAAATAGTGCTCCTTGCGCGAACGGCGTTTTACTTTGTACCAAGTCGATATGGCGCCTTCGTGTGGCGCGGCAGTCACACCTCCCGTTCATTAGGCACTGGTGTTCCTTTGAGAGCTATGGCCATGTTAAGAACTTTTCCTTGTTTTAGGACGTCTGTTGCTATGTAGCTTTTTTTTAAGATAATAATTTCGGACAACATTTAATGAATGTGGGATATTGACAATGTAAACTGACGCCAGCTGTGCTGTCGGGATATATTTGTGGAACAGTACAGCATTTGGCGAGCGTGGTCTCTTTTTCTGTTACACACTTAGCTCTGTTGACGAGTAGTACCGCGCAAGTCCTTTAGTCCCAGTCAACCCTAATTTAAGCTGGGGATGCAGATCGGCACAGAAAACTTAAAAATTTCACCCCTCCACATCCCTTTGCTGTATACCCCTCCATATTCTATTGGGCGACGGGAGGACCTGAGCTAAGTATCATACGTATAAGATGACACGTACATCCTATGAAGTCTACTATGTCCATTAGTGTAAAAATAGGTGAACTCGGTTTTGTTGGGGTTCAAACGTCGCCAAGCGTCTTCAAGGTAGAAACTGTCAACCAGTGCTTTAAGTTCATTACACTTGTTGGAACATGTTTCAGATTATAATTACTAATTACAAAGTTAAAAATACCACCGATGAATAATTTATTATTATTTTTATGAAGTAACTAACAAAGATCTTGAGCAAAAAAAGGACTTCTATTGGCTTTGTTTTCACTACCGTATGAAGCATAAACGTTAACAAGATTTACATAGTGAATAGCACAAGCGATTCCACGTCCAATCGCTAAAAAATCTGCATTATTATTTCAATGTTACGATGTACTATAATGGCGGTACCAGTTCTAGTCTCTTGGTCGACGTTAGAAATTACTGTGGAGTCAATAATTTGATCAGCTGCTTCGCTTATGATTCATTGTGCTAAAGCTGTATGACATTTAATCTTCTTTAAGAAGATGTTAAGAGCAACCATTTAGTAATACTGTGTCTCTCATTTATGTTAAGAATGAGAATGTTCCAGAGAGTATGACTGTGCGCCATTTATTGTTAGATGATGCGGACACCTCATCATCTACATCGTTTGCCCGTTCCTTTGATTTTGCGCTTCCGTCATCCCTGGAACTATGTGAGTGAATGAAGTCGAAATGAAATGCTTGTAAAGATTTCTTTGCATATAGGCCTATTATCTGATGGTATTCTTGATTCCTTCGTTTGCCTGATAAAATTTGACTTGATTCTTTATCAAGCTATTCCTGGGCGACATTTTTAATGACATGATTCTATACTCCAGACTTTTTGGGGGTATTATCTTGAACTGCAGAGGGCACGGTTTTTCATCGCCCGTTTTCGCTTTTTCTAGCGCTGTTTGTTTGCTGTATTTTCGATTGACGTACTCCTCTGGGACACCTTGCACCTGTGGTTCCGGTTCGTCACATGTTTTAGTTTCCTCAGTTTTTCCATTTTTCTTTTCAATTTTTGTAATTGATTTTGTTTCATTGGATGTATCTTCTTTAGCTTTGTATTGATTTCTGTCAGTTTTGCAGCTACAGATGGTCTCTCTGTTGAGGGTCATGTAGTTTGTTCGCATTCTGCTACAGGTTTGCTACAGGTTTCTGAATTTCCTTTACCATTTACTGACCAGGTTGAGTTGTCTCACGCACTACAGCAACAGTCATGATAACTGGTGACAATGAAATGTCAGCCAATATCTTGTTCACAACTTGGGAGTAACTACTGGGCATTTGCTGTTTAAGATTTTCCCGACGTAGTAACTGCTTCATTGGTACTCGGGCATCGCGTAAGATAATATGGAAACTGCACAATATTTCGACGAGACGGCTGCTCGTCATCTTCAGGTGCTTACTAATATGTAACGTATGAGCACACATAGCACACGCCCGTTAGGCATTTTTATCACAATAGCGATACATCAATCCGATATCGACCTTTTCCGCAATTGGTAAACGGTCCATTCTAACACGGGTAATGTATCACGAAGCAAATACCGTCCGCACTTGCGGAATGTTACGTCATACCACGTACTTATACGTTTGTGACTATGACAGCGCCATTTATCACAAAGCGAAAAAAGTGGTCCAACTAAAACATTCATTTTTCTTTACGTACTACACGAATACGTAATAAAAATGCAAGTTCCTATTTAAAAAACGCAGTTGATATCCGTTTGGCCTATGGCAGCGCCATCTAGCGGCCCCTTCAAGCCAGACAAGTTTCGTTCTTTGTAGTTTTTTCATTTGACGCTTATTCCGTGACATTTGGTGCGGTCACGATCAATGGACCACTCTGTATTAACTGACTGTCTAGAAGAGCGCAGGCGCCACGGGTTAACGTTATAAAGTCCTCGTAGACGAATTCTAGAGACGGCGACATCCAGTGCCCCCTGCTGTACAAACGGACCACGGGCTTATCATTCACGACGCGAGAAAAGAGCGGCTGCAAATAGCGACCCAGCGCGCCTGCGGACAGAGTGCTGGCGCCCAGTGTAAATGTGCGGACTTCATTCTCCGTCCGTGTCGACTCTGATTCGTTCGACTGCCGCCGACGGTGCCCTAGTACAGCCAGTGCTGGTTCCCATGTCTTGCTGAGTACAAATCTCGTGTCTCCTTTGATCAACTCGTTACTTATACGGATTTGGTAAGCTTCTTTAATGATGGAGTACCAGTACGCGGAAGCGGACGAGAGGATCTTTGTCTCTCCGTAGTTTATGCTGTGTTCCGTGTCAAGACAGTGTTCACCCACATAAGACTTTTCTGGCTGGCGCGAGTCTGCTGTGACGGCTATGTTCAGCACATCTATCCTTAACATTGCGACACGTCTGGCCATGTATGATTTCCCCCACTGGCACAGTACTTTATATATCCCTCGTCGCCTTAGACCCAGGTCGTCTTAAACAGCGCCCAGCATAGATTGCGCACGTGCTGGAGGGTGGAGACACTTTTTATTTTATGTTTTTTGAATAGCCTGCCAGTTTTAAAGGCCACGACACCAGCATACGGTGGAAAACCCATCCTCTTGGAGGTCTCCGTTTCTTCTGGCTGTTCTTGGGCTTTAGTGCTTGCAAGTTTAAATGCACTACGGATCTGTTTATCAGAGTACCCGTTTTCAACAAACATAGAGCGCAGATGGCTGAGCTCTGCTGATGGGCTCCCAGTATCGGAGATAATTGTAGCCCTATGAACGAGAGTCCGCAATACACCACTGAGGGTGATTAGAGGGTGATGACAGCTCTTAGCTCGTAGGTATAGGTCAGTGTGAGTCGGTTTACGAAACACACTGTAACGCAAGGTACAGTCTTGTTTTACTCGGACCAAGACATCAAGAAACGAGAGGTCCCCATCTTTCTCCACTTCCATGGTAAAGAAAATTCTGGGACGGAGGGAGTTTAGGTGTTCCAGAAATGCAGGAAGCGTTGCTACTCCATTGGTCAAACTAGAAAACTGCCGTCCACATATCTCCAGAAACTTTTAGGTTTCAGCGCCGCTGTCAGAAGTGCTTTTTCCTGGAGGTCTTCCATAAAATATTAGCTACTATGGGAGCGACACCGCCAGTCTGGTCAAAGTACTTTTCGTTAAATAAAAGGAGGTTGTGGTAAACACACGTTTGATTAGATGTGTTAAGTCCTCCTCCAACTTAGGTCCTGTACGTTGGAAAGAATCCACCAAGGGTACCACATCGAAACTCACTAAAATGTTAGCTGGTTCGAGACGCAAAGTCTTCAATCGTTGTATAAAATCTTCTGAGATTCGAATGTGATGTTCAGATTTTCCTACCATTGAGCTTAGAAGAGAAGCCAGATGTTATGCCAGGCAATATGTTGGGGCTCCAATATTGATCACGATGGGGCGAAGAGGAATCCCTTCCTTATGGATCTTAGGCAGACCATGAAGTCGTGGTGGAACTGGCGTTTGTTTTCTTAAGCTCCTTTTAAGATGTTCAGGAAATTTGCTGGATTTGAGGAGCGCTGATGTTTTATGTTGTACTGCGTCAGTTGGATCCTTCTGGAGACGGCGGTACGCTGAGTCCGTGAACCATTGACGCAGTTACTACGTCGGGAAAGTCTTAAACAGCACATATGGTAACTCTGGGGGGAGCAGATGGTCAGCAGAGTACGGGAGTTCGATAAAGTCCGCAAGATGAGAAACAAACGGACTGTTGTGCTCTCTCGCGTTTTTACTGAGGTGGCGGGACCAGCAAACTCTACCGACATTCGCCAAGTTCCCTCGTTATATGGACTCTGCCGCCGCCAAGAGGATCCAACAACACGCCAGCATGGCACTGGTGAGATAACAAATCCGTTATACCAGGCGATAATTGGACAGAGTCTCCAGGAGCTTGCTTTCACTACATCTGAATATCTCGTCGCGTCTGTCAGCGGATCCCTGTGAGTGGGTGATCGCTTTCGGACTGGAAGCGGCAGCAGTCTGAGACGTATCAAACACCCAAGTTCCATCGCCTTACGCGCCAATCATCGTAAGAACGTAAACCATGTAGAAGTACCGTGTTTAATTTCACAGATAAACCACTCGGTGACGCTGCGATATCGGTGTTGGAAAAGGGATTAAAAATTGCGCCCACTCCAAAGACCTTGCCTATTAAGGATTTTATCAGTGCTGTTGAGGAAGGTGTCTTGAAACTTCCGAGTGAGACTGCTGGAGAAATACGGCAACAGGCTTGCAGTATGCCCGCACCAAACAGAACATCAACACTGAAGAATGGAAAGCTCTCCGTTCCTTAACAGAAGACTCAGAAATAGCGACTTCAGCTGCTGACAAGGGGAACGCTACTGATCATTTGCCTGCAACCTCCTCTTTAGGCAAGATGACGGATTTACTAGAGCAATATAGGAGCCCCAACATATTGCTTGGCAAAACATCTGGCTTCTCTTCTAAATCCACTGGTAGGAAAATGTGTACATCACATTCGAATCTCAGAAGATTTTATACAACGACGGAAGACTTTGCTTCTCGAAGAAGCTAACGTTTTAGTGAGTTTTTGTGTGGTCTCTTTGTTCACACGAGTACGCTTGGTGAAATCATTACAACTTATCGGAACTAAGTTGGGAGAGGACATATTACATCTATTCAAACGTGTACTTACCTCGACGAACTTTTTATTTAACGAACAATACTTTGAGCAGATTGACGGTGTTGCTATGAGCAGCCCTTTGTCTCCCATAGTAGCTAACCTTTTATGGTAGACTTCGAGGAAAAAGCACTTGTGTCAGAGGTGCTGAAACCTAAATGTTTCTGGAGATATGTGGACAACACTTTTGTAGTTTGGCCACAAGGAGCAGCAACGCTTCCTGTATTTCTGAAACACCTTAACTCCCTCCGTCCCAGCATTTGCTTCACCATGGAAGTGGAGAAAAATTGGGACCTCCCTTTTCTTGATGTCTTGGTCGGACGAAAAAAAGACTGTACCTTGGGTCACAGTGTGTTTCGTAAACCGACTCACACTGATCTCTACCTACGAGCTGTCATCACCCTTCTCAATGCAGTGGTGTGTTGCGGACTGTCATTCACAGGGCTAGAATTATCTCAGATGCAGTGAACCCATCAGCAGAGCTCAGCCATCTGAGCTGTGTATTTGTACAAAACGGATACTCTGATAAACAGATCAGTAGTGCATTTAAATGTGCACCGACTAAAGCTCAATAACAGCCAGTAGAAACAGATAACTCCAAGAGGATGGGTTTTCTACCGTATGTTGGTGGCCTGTCCTTTAAGACTGGCAGGCTGTTCACGAAACATAAAATAAAATGTGTCTTCCACCCTCCAGCGTGTGCGCAAACTATGCTGGGTTCTGATGCAGACGACCTGGGTGCAAGGAGACCAGGGACATATAAAATCCCGTGCCAGTGTGGTAAATGATACATGGCCAGACGTGTCGCACTGTTAAGGATAGATGTGCTGAAAACAGCCAGAAAAATCTGCTGTGACTGAACACTGTCTTAACACGGGACACAGCTTGAACTAGGGAGAGACAAAGATCCTTTCTTCAGCATCTGCGTACTGGGACTCCATCATTAAAGAAGCAGTCGAAATTGGTATAAGTAACGACCTGATCAATAGAGACACGGGATTTCAACTCATCAAGGCATGGGAGCCAGGACTGGCTGTACTAAGCCATCGTCGGCCGCAGTCGAACGAATCAGAGTCAACAGAGACCGCACGTTTAAACTGGACGCCAACACTTTTTCCGCACGTGCGCTGGGTCGCTATTAGCGGCCGCTCTTTTCCCGCGTCGCGAATGAGAAGCCCGTGGCCCGTTTGTACGGCAGGGGGCACTGAATGTCGCCCTGCTCTAGGATTCGTCTACGATGACGTTATAACCTTAACCCTTGGCGACTGCGCTCTTCTAGCGAGTCAGCTTACATATTGTCGAGCCGTTGTCCCAACACATTAGTAAGCACCTGAAGATGACGAGTAGCTGTCTCGTCGAAATATTGTGCAGTTAGCGCAACATTATCCGACGCGACGCCCGTCAACCATTGATGCAACTACTGGGGATATTACTTGTATCCATTAAAGTATCATTTCTTTCCGTAGGGAGCTGCACCTGTACTCTTTTTAGTACAATTAGTACGCAGGTGGTCAGTAGAACGACATATGGAACATGGCTGCAGTTACCCACTGTATGTTATAAATTCTATGTTTCCCGCAATTAATGCGTAAGACGGAGTGTGTCTTTTTAATTCCATCCGAATGTTTCGTATATCACTGTCGAATTGATATCGGAAGGTGTCAGACCATTTACCATTTTCAGTTTTCAAAACGATGCCGTACTGTTTATGATATCGCGCTATCATGTCATCTGGGCATTACAAACATACATTATAAACTTTTATATTCCAAATTCCTGCATGTACTACAGCAACATCAGTAACAGGTCCGTCTCGGTGCTTGAATATCCTGGTATTTCTGCCTGCAGTCATGAGTTTGTCGTAATTTTCAGCATCTTTAAATTTGATGACCACACTATAGTGTATATAGATATAAGGTTGATATTTATCGCCCGCATAGGACGTATAGAGAGTGTAGGCGTAAGGTTGGTACTGATCACTCAGTCCATGGATGAATCTACAGCGGCTGCATTCTAAAAACAGCATGAGTATGAGCAAGTTACCGACAACAACAGCGATACAGAGCTGACACCACACTTTTGACGGTCAGTTTAGACGAAGAACTATCCAATCATTGGCATAATAAACCTTGCCGAAATCCAGTTAACTGCTAGAAATATGTTCATTGACCCCATTCTTGTGAACGCTACAATATTTACCAACTCAGTACGATACATGAAAACACAGATCTCTCAAGCACGTCAGCTGGTGGTCCAGCTGCGACACAGTCCTCTCTCAGCATCTCCGCCAGATGTGTTGTTTTACACGTTATGTCTTCAGAGGCGTCCATTTCCCAAGAGTGCTTTTCGAGTGAAGTCAGCACGGTTCCCGGCAGCAGGCAGAACCGTGCCAGGAGCTGGTTGGACTTTGGCAGGTCACGGCAGCGCACGCGGCGCCTCGGCTTCAGCACGCACCGCAGTTGCGTGCCACTGCCTCATCACCACAGCTGAGGGCTCTGGGCTGGATATGGGCAGTGCGGCGTGGTTTTCACTGGACGCCACCGCTGTGTTCCGGGGTACGCTAACTGCACGCTTAATGCCGGCGGTTCTAGGCGCTTCAGTCCGGAACCGCGCTGGTGCTACGCTCGCAGGTTTGAATCCTGCCTCGGCATGGATGAGTGTGATGTCCTTACGTTACTTAGGTTTAAGTAGTTCTAAGTCTAGGGGACTGATGACCTTAGATGTTAAGTCCCATAGTGCTTACAGCCATTTGAACCATTGCCTAGAGTGTGGTCCGTAGGTGTGGAGCCATCCTTCTAAATCAAAACAGGTGGATAAACAGAAGTTTAAAGTCTAGCAATATGAGATGGGAGAGAGGAAACCTGTGATGCTTCGTTACCAACATATCAGCCATTTAGGAACCTTCTATCTTGGATAATCTTCATCATAACCAGTTTTGGCTCGGATATCCTTGCCTTTTCCAATATCAAGCAGACCGAAGCTGAACTTTCCCTCTCTTCTTAGGATACCCAACATTTATTTTCCCTTGAACTGTACATTCTTACATTAAATTAGGTTTACCTGACATCCTTTGGGTATATTCATGCCATTCCTTTCTGCACTCCTTTATGTTTTGAATTATGCTATTGACGCCCAACTAGTGGTCCTTGGAGTCTCATATCTGCTGCTTCAATTCTCCTCCTCTGACTGGTGGTTAGATTCCAGCTCTCTGGCCTACACATTAGAACATCGTAAAATTTTAGTACTGTCTCGTTCCTGACGTCTTTGAGGAGAGTGAGATTTATAGTACCTACCTGGTACTGAAATTTTTGCGATTTGCGTTCTTGATCATTGGATCGCACATCCAAGGTATTTAAACGTATTTATTTGTTCTAGTGGTCTTTTGCTCTTACAGGATCCTTACCATAGAATGCCATCATCTCAGTTTTATCTTTAGATATTATCATATGTATATAATCGTTTATTAACTAGTTCAAGGACGTAACTGCTCACCGTAATTTATTAATTTATCTTTAGAGTCTGCTAAGATTATTTAATTATCTCCAAACATGAGTGTGTTTATAACTTTTTTTATTAGCCTTTTAAGGGAGCACTACTTTATTCTTCCACGTTTATCTAAATAATGTGGGTGACAAACGACACCTTTTTGTCAATCCTCGATTGAAAGGTCTCGCAAACTGACTTCTTTTTGCGTTTGGATTTTGTTTTGTATATACATCTTTGAATTATATTTACTAGAAACGGAGATAAATATTCTTTCCTAAAATTTCCCATAGTTTAGCTTTGTTAACTTTATTAAAATCTTTCTAACAGTCGATAAAGTCTCTATAAGTAAGAAGATTGCATTCTCAGTGTTTCTCAATAATTTTGTAGACTAGAGAAATATTGTCTAAACAAGATATTCCCATCCGAAACCCATTCCGTTCTTCTGTAAGAAACGCTTCTGAAAGTACGTTTACTCTATATGTTATTATTTCCCAATATACCTTGTACACAAAGTTCAAAACAGTGATGTATCGATGATTGTCACATATCCTGTGATTTCCTTTTTTGACTAACAGGTTAAGAACTACAGTTTACCAGTCTTCTTGTATGTTGCTGTATTTCCAACAAGTTTTTAAAATAATTGATAGTTTAAGAGTAATGATTGTAAGGCGTATTTAAAGACTCCCACGTTGAGTTTGACTTTCCCTGTAGTTTTATGGTTTTAGATGTTTTGAACGCAACTTTAAGTTTTTCCATTGATATAAGACGAAGACGCTAGTCAGAAATTGCCGTTTTCACCTTACCATAAACATTGGAAATAATACAGACGCTCGTTTTTGGAAATCGGGGTAAATCGAACTGTATCTCTTTCATGGTTATTAAGCTGTTTCAGAATTTTACAGGTTTAGGTTGTTGCGGAAGTACACCACGCTCCATTTCCCTCCGAAAATTTTCACAGCTTTGTTGTTTTATTTTCTTGTCTTTCTTCTGGCCACGGTTTATATTCGATATAGTCTTCTTGTCTCTTTGGTACGAGATATTTCAGGTAGATTTGTTTTTTGCATTTAAGAGGTCTGCCAGACTAGACTGGGAATCCCCTTTTGTCTTTATGTTTTATCATTTTCCCTAAAGGTTGATCAACAGCTACGTGTGTTGTTATTCTTACTATTACTTTTCGCTCTTCTCTAATGTTCTGTTTTTCTTGCAAGCGTTGTCGTGTTTCATCTACATGTTCTTTGTATAATTATCTAATGCTTGGATCTTGGTGCAAATGTGTTCTTAAACTTCTTGTTGTGTTTGTTTCTTGGCAGTGGTTTTATTTCTATGCAGTGGCATTCTTAGTTTCGATATTACCAGAAAATGGTCATTGTTAGCATAATATCCTGTGCAGATTCTCGTAACTTCCATTAATGGAATCTCTTACTCATCTGCAATAACATCGTCTATTATAGATCTAGTACCCCCAGCAATCCGTGTAAATGTATGAATATCTTAATGGGGAGAAAACTGTTTGTCATTCTTAAATATCTGAAGGCAGAAAAATCTCTTAACTAACTTCCTTTATAGATTTTGCTATGCTCTCCTGATGGTCCCACTACCCTTCAATGGTAGATTTACCTAACATCGCACTGAAATCTGTAGCAAGTATTAAATTTTCTGCCTTATGGTATCCATTAATTGTCGTCTGCATACATTCGCAGTTTGCATACTCTTCCTCTCTCTTACTGTCCTGTGGAGTATATACACCAGTTATATCCACTAGCTTTCCCGATATCTTTAATCTTATATGTATGCGTATTTCATTTATGAATATATATTTGATTGCAACCATTTTCTGTTTGTACTTTTGAACATAACTGCGACTCTAGCCGTTGCCCGTTTAGTTCCACTTACTCCACTGTGTATCATTATAAAACCACTATATTCCGCAGAGCCTTGTAGTTTCTTTTTTCGTTCTGATATTACAGCTATGTCAATTTTTGTAGTGTTTAATTCCTCTGTTAGTTCCTCTTCCTTAGTGTTCGTCCCTCTAACGTGCCATGTGACTATCTGCAAAATTTTTTCAGACGTTTTATTCTTAACCTTTTTCCTTGTTTTGGTCATCAACAAAAGGCCAGTCCGTTTTTCTACTTGTTATTTCTGAAGTTAAAGGATACCGACCTGTAACCAGGGCTGCCATCTTCAGGTAACAAGCACACTTGTTTTTCTTTTGGGGTTGTGTGCTCTTAGATGATTGCCTTCACTAGGGCTGTGGATTCATTTCTCGATGTTTTGCAGGTTGCCCTTCTCTTTTTCCATCAAGATCGTCTCCTCTAGGAGGATCGGCCTTCCTTAAAGTCTAAAAGAGCCCCTCCCCCTCCCCCAAACAGCCCCCCTACATTGTGGACTGTTCTTGGTCTGACTCCTGCCCTCGTTAGGATGACCCTGCCAGGTGCTTAAGCTCCGTCCGTCATAGGAGAGTGCACAAACCTTCTCGCCACGGTAAGGCAGCAGTCCTCGAGAAGAGCTATCTTGGATGATACTCGTAATTTTCAGATGGAAAGGGTGTCATGTGGTATACCAAACAGATAGTGTGTCACACCCAGATTAGTCATGGACAGGTCTTGAGGGACAATGAAAGGAACTTCCAATGTCATCGAAATGAAAGTGAGAAAACTCACCAACTGCTTAAGAGTAGCTTAATGGAACGGAGTGAGCTACAACAGAACTGATAAAATGGTAGGAATTTTCTCGGGCTTATCAGTTATTTGCAGAGTCTGACTGAAATTTACTTTTTGAAACGTTTATCGTTATCGGAAGAGGAATCTTACAATTGGGAGCTTTTTATGTAATTATGCAGCGGAGGCAAAGGTAGCTCCCACTTGTTCTAATTCTATCAAATCTCTACTACTTATCTTAGAGAAGAGAAGCAGTAATGTCCCTCCTTCTAAGTGTGCACTGTGACCTCTGTTAGCGCCAGATCATCCACCTCTTCATTGCTGAACAATTATCAATTCAGATCGCAGACTCCTTTTCGATATGTCCCTGAGTTTTCTTTGGTTGCCTCTCAATAAAGTCACTATGTCACCACAACTGTGACTCAAAGACTGTCACTTTGCAGCTCCCAATCTGCCATTTTCCACTTCGACTGTTTCCAGAACGACCTCCTGACTACTGACGCCTTCCTCCTAGCTTTTGCCCCTTCACTTTCAATTCAGCAGCCTATCCCACATGAGTTGGGCAAAAACATGGAACCACCGCAAGAAGTGCATTCTTGAACATGGATGCTTGTCAAACCTGCAGAGTACGCTATTGTATTTGACTAAGAACGCCACCTGCACAGTATACTCAAAATGTTGCAAATGTCAGCCGTGGTCAGAACTGTGATCTTCTAATTGTGAGTGCATTATGTTGCAGCTAAGTGAATTCAGACGTGGGCAAATTGTTGGTGTTCATATAGTGGATGATTCCGTAAGCAGCCGGAGTGTTTCAAGAGTCACTGTATCGAAGACTGACACCGCATATAGGGAAAAGCGAGCGAAAGTGTATGTTGAGTGATCGTGACAGACGGTCATTGAAGAGGATTGTGACGAAAAATTAGAGGATAACAGCTGCAAAAGTCACTGCTGAACTGGAAGTCCTACACGCGAACCCTGTGAAGATAAAAATAACACGAAAGGAGATCCATAAGCAGAACTAGCTGGAATTCCAAAACCGCTCGTCAATGGTGGAACTGACAATAAATGGAAAATGCGGTGCCGAAGCTATTAAACGTGGACTGTGGAGCAATGGAAGAAAGGCATTTGGTAGGCTCAGTCTTGTTTCACACTGTTCCAGTTTCTGCCGAAACTGCGTCTCAGGAGTGAAACATGGTGGGGGTTCGGTGATGATTTGAGGAGCCTTATTGTTGTATTCCATGCGACTCCCATGGTTACTCTGTAAGGTCGCATTACTGCCAGAGACTTTGTGACAATTTTGGCTTTTCAGGTCCATACTATGGTACAATGTTTATTCCCCAGTGGTGCTGGTGTATTTCAAGAGGGCAGCACCGAGCGAGGTGGCTAAGTGGTTAGACACTGGACTCGCATTCGGGAGAACGACGGTTCAATCCCGCGTCCGGACATCGTGATTTAGGTTTTCCGTGATTTCCCCTAAATCACTCCAGGCAAATGTCGGGATGGTTCCTCTGAAAGGTCACGGCCGACTTCCTTCGCCATCCTTTCCCCAAAAACGATCCCAACAATCAAGAGGACAGTGCCCCTTTAACATACCAGGACTGATTTGTGAGCACGACGGGGAATTATCGCGTCCTCCCTGGCCCTAAGAGTTCAATATTATTGAGTCCTTGTGGTATACTTTGGAGAGGAGGGCATGATCGCTTTGTATCTTCATCATCGTGAGGTGAACTTGTTACTCTTTGGCAGGAGGAATGGTAATTCGGGCAACAAAAGAAAGTACCACATAGTTTGCAGGTAACAACAGGTAACGCCTGAAGATACCGACGGATTAAGATTGACTAAAAATCTGCTGCGGAAAAAATTCTGTGAAGCATTTATTCAAGAATGGCGTCACGAAAAACTACATTGTCAACCACCGTCATTATTTTCGGTGAGTGCATGTGGACTGTACGTGTAGGTAAGTCACGTAATGTGACAACAGTGCGTTATAGTATGATATTCCATTTACCACAAAGTAGAAATTTTTTGCATCAAGGGATCACCAATTTAGTATTGGAGGGCAGCGTGGAGGGTAAAAATAGTAGAGGGAGACCAAGAGATGAATACACTAAACAGATTGGGAAGGATGTAGGCTGCAGTACGTTTTGGGAGATGACGAAGCTTGCACAGCATAGAGTAGCATGGAGAGCTGCTTCAAACCAGTCTCAGGACTGAAGACCACAACAACAACAACAGATTTTTTTAAAACTTGTGTTGTATGAATTCCTCAACAGACAGTGTATTACTTACTATCTACTTTAGTAGAGAAAGTAATAATTGGAACAAATATTTGTAGAAAACGTTTGTACATCGGGCTAGAACAGCATTTTACACATTTAACTAAGCATTACAGTGGTTCAAAAGATGTGCATAATCAGTGACCCACTGGGAGTATGATTCTCTTGTAAGTCATTGCCGAATATGTTTCCTATCTGTAAACGATAATTTGAGATTCTGCAACATATTTCTTAAAAACTTTTAATTACCTAGATCGCAAATAGATGAAAATAATGAGATAAGTAGTTCCTGCTGGAAAAAATCAACCATCTTGAGATCTTTAAAGAATAAGGGAACAGAAAATTGCTATAAATCACAAGGATATTTTATAATGGTGGCATCACAGGAAATTTTTATCGAAATATTTAAGTAAAGAGGTAGAACATACCAATTTTGGCGGGAAATTAGTGCAACCGTACTCAAAACGGATAAAATATAGTATTTGATTAGCAGAAAGCATTCTCATCAGAAATACGATGACTATTCTTTCAGTTCTGAGAGCACAAGTGAGCACGTGAAGATGTCTAGAAAATAATGGCGATCGGCCGTACATAAGAGGGGCAATGAAGACGCTCCTGTAGCGTTTTGAGTGGAAAGTGTTTGATCATCCACCATACAGCCCGGACATGTTTCCGTCTGATTTTCATCCCTTCGCTCACATGAACTATTCTATGCTATGCTATGGTGACAGCATTTTATCAAAGACAACGAGCTTCAGGCGAGCGTTTGGTGGAAGTCACAAGTGGCTGCCTTCTATGATGAGGATATTGCAAAGTTACTACGACGCCACGACAGATGTCTCAGTCGGAGTCTCCACTACGTAGAGAAGTGGCTGGAGAGTGTAGCTAAATGTTTCAAATAAAACATTTTTTATTTTCGCTGTGGTTTCCATTTCGAGAGCGATCGGAGGTTGAAACAAAAACAGCCTTTGTATACAAAAAGTACATTGGTGTTGTTGTTGTTGTCTTCAGTCCTGAGACTGGTTTGATGCAGCTCTCCATGCTACTCTATCCTGTGCAAGTTGCTTCATCTCCCAGTACCCACTGCAACCTACATCCTTCTGAATCTGCTTAGTGTATTCACCTCTTGGTCTCCCTCTACGATTTTTACCCTCCACGCTGCCCTCCAATGCTAAATTTGTGATCCCTTGATGCCTCAAAACATGTCCTACCAACCGATCCCTTCTTCTAGTCAAGTTGTGCCACAAACTTCTCTTCTCCCCAATCCTAGTCAATACCTCCTCATTAGTTACGTGATCTACCCATCTAATCTTCAGCATTCTTCTGTAGCACCACATTTCGAAAGCTTCTATTCTCTTCTTGTCCAAACTAGTTATCGTCCATGTTTCACTTCCATACATGGCTACACTCCAAACAAATACTTTCATAAACGACTTCCTGATACATAAATCTATATTCGATGTTAACAAATTTCTCTTCTTGAGAAACGCTTTCCTTGCCATTGCCAGTCTACATTTTATATCCTCTCTACTTCGACCATCATCAGTTATTTTACTTCCTAAATAGCAAAACTCCTTTACTACTTTAAGTGTCTCATTTCCTAATCTAATTCCCTCAGCATCACCCGACTTAATTTGACTACATTCCATTATCCTCGTTTTCCTTTTATTGATTTTCATCTTAAACCCTCCTTTCAAGACACTGTCCATTCCGTTCAACTGCTCTTCCAAGTCCTTTGCCGTCTCTGACAGAATTACAATGTCATCGGCGAACCTCAAAGTTTTTATTTCTTCTCCATGAATTTTAATACCTACTCCAAATTTTTCTTTTGTTTCCTTTACTGCTTGCTCAATATACAGATTGAATAACATCGGGGAGAGGCTACAACCCTGTCTCACTCCTTTCCCAACCACTGCTTCCCTTTCATGCCCCTCGACTCTTATGACTGCCATCTGGTTACTGTACAAATTGTAAATAGCCTTTCGCTCCCTGTATTTTACCCCTGCCACCTTCAGAATTTGAAAGAGAGTATTCCAGTCAACATTGTCAAAAGCTTTCTCTAAGTCTACAATTGCTAGAAACGTAGGTTTGCCTTTTCTTAATCTTTCTTCTAAGATAAGTCGTTATGTCAGTATTGCCTCACGTGTTCCAACATTCCTACGGAATCCAAACTGATCCTCCCCGAGGTCCGCATCTACCAGTTTTTCCATTCGTCTGTAAAGAATTCGCGTTAGTATTTTGCAGCTTATTAAACTGATAATTCGGTAATTTTCACATCTGTCAGCACCAGCTTTCTTTGGGATTGTAATTATTATTTTCTTCTTGAAGTCTGAAGGTATTTCACCTGTCTCATACATCTTGCTCACCAGCTGCTAGAGTTTTGTCATGACTGGCTCTCCCAAGGCCGTCAGTAGTTCTAATGGAATGTTGTCTACTCCGGGGGCCTTGTTTCGACTCAGGTCTTTCAGTGCTCTGTTAAACTCTTCACGCAGTATCTTACCTAACATTTCGTATTCATCTACATCCTCTTCCATTTCCATAATATTGTCCTCAAGTACATCGCCCTTGTATAAACCATCTATATACTCCTTCCACCTTTCTGCCTTCCCTTCTTTGCTTAGAACTGGGTTGCCATCTGAGCTCTTGATATTCATACACGTGGTTCTCTTCTCTCCAAAGGTCTCTCTAATTTTCCTGTAGGCAGTATCTATCTTACCCCTAGAGAGATAAGCTTCTACATCCTTACATTTGTCCTCTAGCCATCCCTGCTTAGCCATTTTGCACTTCCTGTCGATCTCATTTTTCAGACGTTTGTATTCCTTTTTGCCTGCTTCATTTACTGCATTTTTATATTTTCTCCTTTCATCAATTAAATTCAATATTTCGTCTGTTACCCAAGGATTTCTAGCAACCCTCGTCTTTTTACCTACTTTATCCTCTGCTGACTTCACTACTTCATCCCTCAGAGCTACCCATTCTTCTTCAACTGTGTTTCTTTCCCCCATTGCTGCCAATTGTTCCCTTATGCTCTCCTTGAAACTCTGTACAACCTCTGGTTCTTTCAGCTTATCCAGATCCCATGTCCTTAAATTCCCACCTTTTTGCAGTTTCTTCAGTTTTAACCTACAGGTCATAACCAATAGATTGTGGTCAGAGTCCACATCTGCCCCTGGAAATGTCCTACAATTTAAAACCTGATTCCTAAATCTCTGTCTTACCATTATATAATCTATCTGATACCTTTTAGTATCTCCAGGATTCTTCCATGTATACAACCTTCTTTTATGATTCTTGAACCAAGTGTTAGCTATGATTAAGTTATGCTCTGTACAAAATTCTGCCAGAGGGCTTCCTCTTTCATTTCTTAGCCCCAATCCATAATCACCTACTATGTTTCCTTCTCTCCCTTGTCCTACTGACGAATTCCAGTCACCCATGACTATTAAATTTTCGTCTCCCTTCACTACCTGAATAATTTCTTTTATCTCATCATACATTTCATCAATTTCTTCATCATCTGCAGAGCTAGTTGGCATATAAACTTGTACTACTGTAGTAGGCATGGGCTTTGTGTCTATCTTGGCCACAATAATGCGTTCACTATGCTGTTTGTAGTAGCTTAACCGCATTCCTATTTTCCTATTCATTATTAAACCTACTCCTCCATTACCCCTATTTGATTTTGTGTTTATAACCCTGTAGTCACCTGACCAAAAGTCTTGTTCCTCCTGCCACCGAACTTCACTAATTCCCACTATATTTAACTTTAACCTATCCATTTCCCTTTTTAAATTTTCTAACCTACCTGCCCGATTAAGGGATCTAGTAGCATTCCACGCTCCGATCCGTAGAATGCCAGTTTTCTTTCTCCTGATAACGACGTCCTCCTGAGTAGTCCCCGCCCGGAGATCCGAATGGGGGACTATTTTACCTCCGGAATATTTTACCCAAGAGGACGTCATCATCATTTAATCACACAGTAAAGCTGTAGTTTCCCCTTGCTTTCAGCCGTTCGCAGTACCAGCACAGCAAGGCCGTTTTGGTTAATGTTGCAAGGCCAGATCAGTCAATCATCCAGACTGTTGCCCCTGCAACTACTGAAAAGGCTGCTGCCCCTCTTCAGGACACATTGGTTTTATGCAGGGGGATCTCACTCCAATTGAGAACAATTCAAGCATTATAGGCAGAGTCCTCCAACCATATCGGAAATTTGACGGTCTGACTCGCCAGTTGGTCAGAACCTGCACTTTCTCAGGAGGAAATCCAGCAACTCTGCCAATTAATGACAATCAAAATAACTGCTTGCATAAGGGCGATAGTTGGACCAACGCAGAGTTGACTTGCTCAATTTGCGAATCTCTTTCTCTTGAGCAAATCATAGAATTTTTCTGAATTTAAAATAATTTGTTTGTCTGTACATGTGTATCACATCAATCGATTTCCGTCCCATTTTGATAATTTCTTGGCTCTTCGGCTTTTTTTGTCGTTGAGTGTAATAATAAATAAAAAACGAAGTTTTCGTGTTATTTTTATACAATTGCTATTTAGATAATTAACAGTTATTCTACAATTTTAGAATGTTTGAGATCACTTCTCTCCATCCTGTCAGTGCGAGGTTATAATTCTCCAAAATCCTTTAAAGTTTCTACCATATTGCAGAAACAGACTCAACTCAACTGCAGAATTGTGAAGTTTTTAGTCGAGAACGCTGTCGATCGTCGAGTGCATGCAGCATCCCAGTTCGTGGCTCATTCAGCGCTCCGTCAGACTGTGGAGTGCCTAGCAGGCTGAACGCAGCCAGTACGCTGGCGGCGCCGTTGCGTGGACCGACCACCAGATAGGCGTCTCTGCCGGCCGCCGTGCGTGCGCCACGGTTCGCCAGTGCCACACATTGATTGCGCTGCTCGCCCTCGGGTCGCGGCTAATGCCGCTATCGGGTGGCTTTAATCTGCCCCTGCGGCGTTATATACCACTACCGAGATCTTGGCACTTCTTCATAACCGTGTCGTTTCCCGCCATCCGTATTGACATTCGAAGCGCGCCCTGATCACTTCGAGTCCATCAGTAAGCGAAAAGTACAAAAAGTTATTCACGCCAAGGTAACATCACGTACGCAGCGTGCAACAGCCTCTCTAGATAGTTCGACTAGGAAGAGAGTTTGCAAGTTTTCTCATAAACATCGTATCCAGCTGAAGCAACCCATTTATGATTAGTTTCCGTGCAGCGAACAGCGAACAATCGCCCCCGGCGGCATGTAGAACAAGAATCGCCACGGGGGCATCCGCACACAGGCAACCCGCGCAACCGCGCTACGACGTACAGCCACGTGTTGCGCTACACAATTGACCAGGGACTCACTGATATACACACGGGTGCCTCACACAGACGGCGTTTCAGAGCGCCCCTGACACCTACAACACCAAGAATCGCTTCTCGGGTGTTGTCAAGATTTTGAGGGATCAGGGTTCTTTATTTAAGACAATTTACAGTCAAATCACCAACAACTTTTAGAGCTTTACAAACACCAGAACCTCTACACCAAATGTAAATAGCTTTGTCTTGATCAACCTTGCGACGTCCACGGCTCAGTACAAAAGGCACCGTACAATAAAATATGTATCAGTATCCTTATTAAAATCTTCACCAACATTAAAATCACGGTAAGTAGTCATGTTACGGTTATTAAAACTTTCAAGTTGCATTGAGAAGTGTCTGTTTTTGTTTCTTCATCGTAACTAGTTTCACATATGTAAGTGCATTTTCAAACCATCCGTATCGTAAATGTGACAAATACGGGCTATAGCCTATGTACAACTGCCCCTGCAGTAATGATCGAAGTGGCACTAAATCAAAGGCAGTTGTTGCACATAGGCCATCGCCAGTATTTGTCACACGATACGGATGGTTAGAAACTGGACACAGGTGTCCAACTTTACTCACACAAGTGACACAAAGGGATATTTCTCAATGCAACTTATAACGGACCTATTTTACTCTTGCAGCATGCTGCAATTTTGTAGACTGCCGTTTGGTTCCGATTCGGAATGATGGACCCATATTTCATCGCCTGGGACGATGTCTGACAAAAAATTGTCACCACCAGCCTCGTAATGCCGAAGCAATTCCGCACACATGGCCCTTCGTTGCTGTTTATGGTCCCAGCGGTCACACATATCTGAATACCCCAACTAATGGACTAGTGTGTTAGCACTACCAACTGAGACAGCCAATTGAGCAGTGAGATGATGATCATCTTGAATGAGGGCGTCCACACATTACAACATTTCGGAAGTCAGATCTGTGTGCGACCGGACGGCACGTGAGAGATTGGACAGGTTTGCGTGACCTTTTTGCGTTGATGATAGAAGCCACGCTCAACGACTCACCGTGCTTTTGTTCACTGCCAGCTCTCCGCAGAATATTTGGGATGCTCTAGTTTTGCACTAAGTGAGACCCACTGACAGCTCTCTGCTTGAAAAGCAAATCTCTTACAGAAGGGATTTTGAAGGCTACTTACAGCACTGCCATATATTGAAACTTCATCAAACTATAGGGGCTGAAGCAGGAATATTCCACGACGTCCCACAAAAAATTCCGCCTTTTCAACTTAAATTGACTAAGAAAAAATTACTGCAGTACTTAACGCCCCGTGTAGGACACAGGGCTGCTTTTGACCATCGTAAACGTTGAAATAAAATCTTGGTAAAGTTGAGACAAGTCAGAGGTTTGTCTGTCCACTGCGCACACTCATCGTATTCCTCGTTGGTAACTGGATAAATAAAAATGATGAAAGAAACAATCGTGCCGGACGGGGTGCCCAAGCGGTTCTAGGCGCTACAGTCACAGGTGCGAATCCTGCCTCGGGCATGGATATGTGTGATGTCCTTAGGTTAGTTAGGTTTAAGTAGTTCTAAGTTCTAGGGGACTGATGACCTTATAAGTCCCATAGTGCTCAGAGCCATTTAAACCATTTGAACAACTGTGGACGTACAAGCTTATCCACCTGTCTAGAGAATTTTTTAGGAAAACTAGGTTAAAAATAGTGGTCCGAGTAGCGAATCTCGAGATATTAACGTTTTAATTCAGCTGACTGATTTGAATTCACTAGCGTCAGAAGCTAGGAGGATCTGCCACTGTCGCAGCGTAGGGTGGTGGTGCTCTCGAAAACGGATGCAACCTCGACGCGGGCGCAGTCAAAGCGTCGGTATGTTTCGAGTGCTGGGTGACGATTATGAACCTTGTCTTAAGGAGAAACACTGCGTAGTTCTCAGCCTTCGTTACGGTCAGTGGAAGAGTCTGAAGTGCCGATGAAGGACAAAGTAGAGCATACTAATGATGCGAATTCTAAAAGGACATATGCAAAATTCTGTCAGATGTCGTGTTACACGTGTACGTACCCTATGGAGCCATCGATGGAACTTATTACACTATGAAAATCATTAACCATTCTTAAAAAAAGTTGGCGATGTGACGTCATTGTCGCAGGCGACGGTCCATTATGGGGAGGACACGCCATTGTTCAGGAGAACGCGGATGTTGCTTGAAACGATCGGACATGATGCGTGAGGCAACTCCACAGTTATGGCACATTCAGCTATGTTCTTGTGCATGTTAAGTAAATCAGGTATCCGCAAATCAGGTCGCATAGGAAGTCAATTTGTTTGATGATTACAAGTTTATTTTGATTTTGTACAAATTCACATAATTAGTCTATGTCGGCCAATGTATAAAGCTTATGGCATTCGCCATGCCATTACCACAATTCTTGTAGGTAAGTTTGGTGCTCCGACTGTTTCAGTGTTTACTGCCTCATTGTTGCGACTTAATCGTCACTGATGAACACTTGGTTGTGACATGGAGAGTATTCAGTAATTTTGGGTTGTTGAGAAAGTGACATTATTTCCTAAGTTACCTGGCAGTGTGGTAGCAAGACCCGCGTGGCAGGTTTATTAATCAAGATATGCTTCAAAACATGGTAGAGGTGTTGCAGGTGGATTCTCGTGTAAGTATCATTCTTCTGTATGCAGTAGTGTTGCGACGAGGGTAAGGTGTTACCGTCGCGTGAGCATTGTGGCTTGTGAAAGAAGCATTTGTGACTTTATGCAGTAGTCTCACAGCTGCGAGGATAGGGGTAATGAAGTGGCGGCAATCCTAAGAAAGGCGGCACTGTCCAGCGTCCCTCCGCCACGGAGTATCCGTGGCTTGAATTACAAATAACGGTTCCGCTAGCCTTGGTGGATTTTCGTCTTCTTGTAAAATATCAGAAATAATTAATCTAGCAATTCGCAAATTACTCTGCTGCCGAAAGACGACAGTCCTCTGATTGGGCAAACCTATGGTGGTCTCTAATTGCCAGAGAAAACTGATTTGGCACAATTTAAACAATTAATTTCACCGCCTTTTGAAATAACAATGAAACCAAACCATAACCTATGTCAGGCGAGTCGCCATTTTATAGACAATCCGAATATGCGATCGGAAATACAAGTTGTGCTTTATTCAATCACTTTGTCTGAAAGATGGACCAGTTGCAGTCTCTCTTCTGCACGCCTTGTGTTAGGTCTCTGCTGTACAGTTGGACAATCCGAACTGATGCACCAACATATCTGGTAACTTGTGTTAGGTCTTTGCTGTACAGTTGGACAATCCGAACTGATGCACCAACAAATCTGGTAACTTCATTGACGGTGTCGTCATGGACAGGTCCAAACACGGTAGCTTCTTCCTGCCATTCTCTCGCGTCATCACGTCCATCCATTTTACTGCCCTGTTTCCATATAATTGGCTGATACGTATATGATGCTTCACTTCTGCGACTTTTGCCAGAGTTGGATTTACAAGATTTTGAAAGGGTTACCAGCAGGACATAATTAGTGGCGCTGTGCTATGGGACAGCACCGATAGGCACCTGGGATTCAATCTCCAGTGGCGCTTAAGTTGACGCCAGTATGCCGACGAAATGACGGCCAAAGCAGATAGAGGGCTACGCCAGTTCTACCCGCTGTTAAGGTCCACGTCAACACTGACACAGGACCTGAGAGCTGGAATCTTTAAGAGGCTGCTGCAACCCTTTCTAGGCAATGCAGCAGAATTCTGGAGTAAGGTAGCTGGTTACAGCCCTCAAATTCGCTTTGCATGCCCTTCGGGATTTCCGAAAGTGGATCTCAGTCAGTCGGCCATAAAGTCTTACATCCGGAATGGAAACAGATAATTAGTCAGTGATGTCTACGAAGAATATAGAAAATCACTGAACCGGAACATTTGCAACCTATGCAGTGCATTGCAGCTACTTAACGCCATTATGTGGCCGCACCTGCTGACGGACTAACTTCTTTTTTCCTGCATACTAATAGTAGTTTGGGCAAAGAGCGTGCAGACCGACTGACGAAAATTGGGCAACATCTACTTCACACAGACATACCCCAAACGTACCGTGATTTTCAAAAGTACGCTCCCCAACCAAGTTAAAATGTTCTTGACAGTGTTAGAGGACATTGATCGTAATGTCACAGACACATGCTGTTGGCCGTTTCAGTAACAGATTCCACACCACTCCTGGTTTCTCACCTCGGCGCTTACGAGAAAGTATACTGTTTTCATTAACAAACTAAGAGAAATTCATCGCAATTAATACCGTCTCTGAACTGTGATTCATATCACTCTGAAGAAGGCATCGTATATTTATTGACGGAATATAGTAAATCAAGTCATCAAAAACAATTACACGATGCAAAATTTTAAGAACTGGGGATCATTTTTCTCTTAGAGTAGCTCTTATTTCGGTGAATAGGTTCATTGAGAAATGTATTGGTCAATTCCTCCATAATTTTAACTTAATTATACAGTCAATCTTATACATTGTGTTTTATGTGATTCTTGAGTTTCTCCCGGCGTATATGATAATCAAAATATCCACGGGTGTACTGCCGGTCTACAGTGTCCGTTGGACACTGTGGACGGGCAGTACACCCGTGGATATTTTGATTGTGTTTTATGTTTCGCAATGAAGCAAAAGCCCTCTTGGAATCATTGTGTGATATAATTGTAGCTGGTGAAAAGAGCTCGCCCTGAAACCAATAAAAAGTGGTAGTGTTTTTAGGTGTAGTTCAGATCAGCAGCGTAGAAGACAGCCCATAGGAAGAAAGCTGAAGACGACCCAGACTGTCTGAAAGAACAGTCCACAGTTTCCAGCCCTCTTAGCAGATCGGAAGTCAAAGATTTCTGTTACGAAGATCTCCACAATATTACCAGTTACAGAGAATACAATGACTTCCATGGCTTCCAACCGAACGTTTACGGAGCCATTCACTGATTAACAGTAGTGATACTAACAGTGATATGCCATCAAAAACTAGGGATATCTTTATACACTACCATCACCTTGAATTAAAACTTCCGTAAGCAACTAACTGGACACGAATCACGTATTCTGAGCGCCATCAACAGCATCCATTCTTGCACTCATGCAGGTCGCGTAAGTATAATGAAGGAACTAAAGATACGAACCTTAGCCTTCCCGACACACGACTACCCATTTCACGTCGTACTTCATATGTATATACTTCTAGCAAGACAATACTTCGTCATGACAATATACGGCTCAGAAAAATGTGTCAGCTGTAGGTATTGTTATTTTGGACAGGGCTGCTGCGCATTCAAATGCAGTCGACATATACATACTAAACATTGTAGCTACGTTACGTTATATGAAGATGGTAGAAAATTTGGTGCGGCGTAATCCTTGCATACTCATCCCAGCCTCCCCCAAGTAACGCTGCCTTTGTGCTTATTTTTGGTTACTGTTGTATGGCACTTAAAGAAAGTATAGTTCTTGTTTTTGAGCTCAAATCTTGAAAATTTCTTTAGTTCTTAATTAGAGCTGAATTTTTCTAATTCAATGGCATGTATAAAAATCTGTAAATAACAGAGTCATCTATTCACAATTTTGATACCAGATTTTTCCTGAATTATTGCGTACTTCCCTGCTTCTGTTCCAAAAGTGTAGTTGCTTACCGTGCAGCACTGATAGTAACAAATTTAGGTGCACTCTTGGAAAGACTTCTAGGATGCGCCGGCGCATCCCAGTCACAGGTGACGGAAATGCATAACGTTAAGATCCTTATCAAAAATGGTTCAAATGGTTCTGAGCACTATGGAACTTACATCTGAGGTCATCAGTCCCCTGGAAGTTAGAACTACTTAAACCTAACTAACCTGAGGACATCACACACATCCATGCCCGAGGTAGGATTCGAACCTGCGACCGTAGCGATCACGCGGTTCCAGATTGTAGCGCCTAGAACCGCTCGGCCACCCCGGCTGGCCCAAGGTCCTTATGCTCTTCTCAAATCAAATGGATTTCTAGCTAACAACTTTAAAATTTAATATACGCTTGCAAAATAGGATAGAATCAGCAACACGTTAAATGGTAGTTGGTCTGGTACATCGTTGCCTCCGTGTAATTTTGCCAATTTCTGTCTACAAATACACAAAGCTAAATTTACACAATTGCAGGTAAATGATGTAAAAGACGGGGTCTAATGCCTCAGGCTTGCCGTCGTTGTGTACAGAAAGAATAGCAATCCATAATGAAACATTGGAATCCAGCTATTACTCAAAGAGAGTAATCCTTTCAACCAGAGGAAGCGACACTGCTCAAATTAATTTCCTTCAGTGTTGAAAACGTTTCAGCTTCCCGTTGGGAAGGCGCCTCTAGCTGAAGGCTCTTCGCTGCAGCTGAGGTGATCGATTCTGATGGATGTTGTTGCAGCGTAGGTACACAGTTCAAGGTCGAAAAACAGTCTCGCACCTGGCACGACAAATATTTGCTTAGTAATACCAGTAGTTATTTTTCCGTGTCGATATAAGAGTACTATTACAACGCCTTGGACGTTTTAAAGAAAACAGCTTGTGCTCCAAAGAGGGATTTAAGCTGAGTACCAGTTGAATTATAGACGCTAGTCAGTAGTAGGCAACATGATCTTTAACTCCGATGATACTGATAAATTATACAGATAATTATCACATAAACATCTGAATCGTAAAAACTGAACAGCCTGAAGAACCCCTGGGCGTTAACAGGAACCTCTAATACAAAATTAATTGTACCTGCTTTCTTTCTGTATACTGTGGCTCCTCACATTTTTATATGAACCAGTACAGTAGAAGAATAGTATCCACCATGTGAATGATGTAAGCGCATGTTTACATCGTAAATTACAACTAAAATTTTTCGTATATTTTTTGGAAACTACACTGTGTGATCAAAAGTATTCGGACACTCCGAAAACACACGTTTTTCTTATTAGGTCCATTGTGTTGCCACCTACTACCAGGTACTCCATATCAGCGACCTCAGTAGTCATTAGACATCGTGAGAGAGCCGAATGAGGCGCTTCGCGGAACTCACGGACTTCGAATGTGGTCAGGTGACTGAGTGTCACTTCTCATATGTCTGCACGCGAGATTTCCACACACCTAAGCTTCTCTAAGTCCACTGTTCCCGGTGTTATAGTGAAGTGGAAACGTGAAGGAACACGTACAGCACAAAAGCGTACAGGCCGACCTCGTCTGTTGACTGACAGAGACCGCCGACAGTTGAGGAGGATCATAATGGGTAATAGGTAATAGGCAGACATCTATGCAGATCATTACACAAGAATTCCAAACTGCACCAGGATCCACTGCAAGTACTATGATAGGCGGGAGGTGAGAAAACTTGGATTTCGTAGTCGAGCGGCTGCTCATAAGCCATACATCAAGCCGGTAAATGCCAAACGATGCTTCGCTTGGTGTAAGGAGCGTAAACGTCCGACGATCGAACAGTGGGAAAACGTTGTGTCGAGTGACGAAACAAGGTACACAATGTGGCGATCCGATGGCAATGTGTGGGTATGATGAATGCCCGGTGAACGTCATCTGACAGCGAGTTTAGTGCCAACAGTAAAATTCGGAGGCGGTGGTGTTACGGTGTGCTCGTGTTTCTCATGGAGAGGGCTTGCACCCCTTGTTGTTTTGCGTGGCACTATCACAGAACAGGCCTACATTGATGTTTTAAGCCCCTTCTTGCTTCCCACTGTCGAAGAGCAGTTCGGGGATGGCGATTGTATCTTTCAACACGATCGAGCACCTGTTCATAATGCACGGCAATAACGACAATTACATCCCTGTAATGGATTTTCAGCCAGGTGTCCGGGTACCTTTGATCACACAGTGTATTTCTGAGTCCAGTTATGCTATTGGTTCCAGTATTGGCCATTTTCAAACTTTATACGATCCAATATATGAAAAATAGGACTATATATGCCATGTTATTTGGTTGACAGGTGTATTCTAGTAACCATTATTAGCTTACTTCAAAGGCAGACATCCGCTTATGACATTTTGGATAATATTAGTAGCACCCTGACCTAGTGGATGCTTGATGTAGAAAGTTGACTCACATTACACTAAGTACCAGCTTATAGTGAGGTAGCCAAGCATGCGTCAAAAATAAAATAAAATATAGCCCTAGAAGTAGGGTTTGTCATGTAAATATAAATAGATCATGAATCTTGCAGCGCTCACAACCGACTGAGTGTAACCGGCGAGCGTAGTTACTCTAGGGCTATATTTTATTTTTCCGGATCTATGCCAACAATTGTAAAAACGGCGATGGTACATCAGTGCTCACTAATGTAAAATTGCTACCTTCTGAAGAAGACAAATTTATATTTGTCGAAACCTAGGTAAAGAATTTCTTTATCCATTGCAATTGGTCGGCTGTTTATAATTTTATTATTGTTTCTAGCATACTTGGAAGCAATGTGTGTACCAGTGTGGAGGTTTAATTTCGGATGTTTTTGCTGTAACTTTGAATATGTTAAAGAAGGTAATATGCAGTCGCGTGTAGTATCCTGTAGAAAGTTGGACACCGTGTTTAGAAATATTTTCGTCTTCGCTTTGTATAGTTTTGTAACTCACATTTTTTGACTATTTAGTACAGTTGTTTCAATATGTAGTCGGCCTAACCTAGAAAAGAACTCCATCACTCTTCATCCCATTTCATTTTAAATACTGAATGTAAATTTTGTTTAAAAAGTCAATTTTCATGAAAGATTTGTCTAAAGAGGTAACTTTGTAAATTTATTGTTTATTTACAACTGATAGCAATTTGATAATAACAATGGCCAATGATTTAGGTCTGTTCATATCTTTTAACTTCTGCTAATTAATACAGACATGAAGTGTAATTAGTTTTCAAATTATTCGACACTGACTCTCCACATCGTACTTGCTATCTAGAAGTTCGGAAATAAAATAACTCGAACTCTCACCGCAGTTCGCGAGATCCTACTGATAATGTGTATCAAACTGGCATGTAACACTCTTAATCTGCACTTGCAAAGATTTATTTAAATAATGGTAAAGCAGCGTGATTAATTTCATGAGTGCGATTGCAGGATATAGTTTAGCTATCTTTTGTTGCACAGGTAAGCTGAATTGATTATTAGGGTCAGAACTGTTCATTGTTCCGTGTACTTAGGAACAGTACTTCGTTTTAGCAGCAGTGTAGTGAAAAGTACCGTCGTTTGTATCGACGTTTGTGTCGTCCCTCGTATCGTTCAGTCTTTTGTCTGCTTTGGTTATGACAGTTCAGTGTTGGACAGACCCTCAGTGAGGCAGCATTTTGCGTTACTGCAGCAGATAGGGCGAATACACCGCTTGTTTATTATATTTTTGCGAGCTTCAAAGAGGAGCAATTTATTTTCTGTTACCTGTGTGGTAACTGTTTACACTACCGCCTTTTTTTTATTTTAGTATGGATAGGAAATATGATTCTTGTGTTCAGATAGGAGCTGGGTTGGTGACTCTTCGCACAGTACTGACAAATGGTGGGATTACTGGTAGTTGGAAGCTTCAACTTTAAGCTTGTAATGGAGCCCCTTAGGGGTACGACTGCCATAGACGGGAATGAATCCTAGTGTGGGCTCTATGTGCATAATGGGAGGAGACACACTAAAGGTGGCGGCTCACGTCAGTGCTAATGACGTGTTGCTTTGGACTGGAAGCGGTTCTTTCTGCTTTTGGGCAGCTACCTGGAGTGCTAAGGACTACTAATCTTGTTGTGACTCTTCAAGCTGTTGTTAATAGTCTTCACGGGTTTGCCGCCGGATCTTGCATGTAAGATGAGGGTGGAGCTCAACATCTGTAACACTTTCGACAGAAACTACTGTGGTCCTTTGATACACAGTCGAATGGAGCGTCCGAATCAGAGGCTCAGATGGTTCTGTGACCGTGTAAGTTGCAGATTCCTCGACTTCCATCGTAGGGTGGTGGGTTCCTGGGCTCCACCTAATAAATCAGGGGCTCACTACACAAAGGAAGCAGCTACACACATAGCGGGGGCTGTGTTGAAGGGACTGGGTGGTTAGAGAGTCTCAGGAAACTGTAGAAAGGGCGTAAATTCAAAAGAGTGCAAGATAAGGATGGGATGGTGGACCTAGCAACAATCGGTATTGTGGTTGTAAATTGTTGTAGCCATGTTTGGAAAGAACCCGAGATCAAGTGCTACCAGAAAGTACTGAAGCTGAAATTGTTACAGGTAAGTTCAGCCAACATTTTTACAAAGGACCTCACTTGTTAGCGGCAAGACGCACTCCTCGATAACGATATCGATGTTACTGATGACAGTGCCACTAAAGCGGAGCTACTTAACACTGTTTTCCGAATTAAATATTCCAGAATTCTAACCAAGAACAGATGCCAACATGAGTAACTCAGAAGTACATATTCTCAGTGTAGCGAAGCGGCTTAAAATGCTTAATAAGGACGAGGTCTCCGGTCCAGATTGCATACCATCGAGGTTCCTTTCAGAGTATGCTGACACAATAGCTCCACGTTTATCAGTCATACACAACAGTTCGCTCGTAGAAACATCCGTACCTAAGGACTGGAAAGTTGCACAAGTCACACAAATACCGAAGAAAGGAAATTGGAGTAATCCGCTAAATTACAGAGCCCTATCACAACCGTCGATTTGCAGTAGGATTTTGGAACATATGCTGTGTTCGAACATTATGAATTATATCAAAGAAAATGATTTATTGACAGACAGTCAAAACGAATTCAGAAAATATCGTTCTTGTAAAACACAACTAACTCTTTATTCTCATGAAGTAATGAGCGCTATCAACAGGGGATCTCAAACTGATTGCATATATCTTGCATGCCTACACAGTATCTACATCTGCATCTACATAGATACTCCGCAAGCCATCGTACGGTGCGTGGCGGAGGATACCCTATACCACTATTTGTTATTTCCTTTCATTTTCCACTCGCAAATAGAGCGAAGGAAAAACGACAGACTGTATGCCTCCATCTGAGTCCTAATTTCTCGTTCCTTATCATCGTGGTCCTTACGCCCAGTGTACGTTGGCGGCAACACATTCGTTAGGCAGTCAGTTTTAAATGCCAGTCTCTAAATTTTCTCGATAGTGTTTTTCGGAAAGAAAGTCGCCTTCCCTCCAAGGATTCCCATTTGAGTTCCCAAAGCATCTCTGTAATACTTACGTGTTGTGCTACTGAATTGGCGGGTTCCTGTCAGAATGACCTCAGTTCGTAGTAAATGACAGGGAGTCATCAAGTGAAACAAAAGTAATATCTGGCCTTCCCCAAATGACGTGTCATAGGGCCTCTCCTGTTCCTGCTCTACATAAACGGTGTAGATGACAATCTGAGCGGCCCTATAAGACTGTTTTCTGACGATCCTGTAGTTTACCGACTTGCAGAGTCGTAAGATGGTCAAAACCAATTACAGACACGATATCTGTATGGTGCGAAAAGTGGCCATTGCCTCAGAACAATGAAAAGTGTGAAATCACACATGAGTACTAAGGGGAATCTGTTAAATTTCAGTTATATGATAAATCACACAAATATAAGGACTTAAAATTAGACTAAATACTTACAGATTACGCATATGAGTGACTTAAATTGGGCCGATTACGTAAATAATGTTGTGGGGACAGCAAAAGGCTGAACACTTACAAAATGCAGCAGGGCTACTAGAGAGGCTACTTACACTTAACTTCTCTGCCCCCTTCTGAGTATTGCTGTGCGGTGTGGGATCCGCATCAGACAAGACTGACGGAGGAAATCGAAATCGTTCAAAGAAGGGCAGCTCGCTTTGTACTATCTCCGAAATAAGGGAGAGAGTGCCACGGATATGACACCCGATTTGGGGCGACAATCATTAAAAGAAATCACCAACTTTCTCCTCAGAGTGTGAAAACATTTTGTTAGCGCCCACCTACATATGGAATAGTAGATAACAGAAATCAGGGCCCGCACGGAATGATTTAAATGATCGTTTTTCCGGCGAGCGAGGAAGGTACAGAAATAACTTGAAGGTTGTTCGGTGAATCCTCTGGGAAGCACTTAATTTTTACTCGCAGAGTAACCATGTAGATGCAGATGTGGATGTATATATCCATATTACATTTTGTGAAGCAGTAACAGGTAAGATATACTTTCGGATGTTATTTAGGTCAGTGACTGTGTCAGTATTTTTTATTTTTCATGGAAATCTAAGCTCTGAGATCATAAATTTTATACAGTGACGTATAATTTTCACAAATGGTATGTCGATGCGTTGTGTTAACAAGGATTACCCACAATGTATGTAATTATGCACACAGGTAGTTTAAACATAGATGCTTCATATGCAGTGCAAATAATGCTTACGTGCAGTCACTAGTTAGCATAAAGTTACATAACGTACACAGTCAAAGTAGAGTTGAATGATTTCACTGAAATGCAAAAGTAAAAACTCTTTTACGAAAGTTACACTTAGACACAAACAGAGGTAGGAATCATAAAGCAGGAAATTTACGAGTTCGCTGTATTTCTTTGCGCAAGTTAAATGATAGTGCATAATAAAAAGTTTGCTCTCCCTAGGATCTTATAGTGACTTGCAAAGTTAAATTTCTTAATCTAGAAATATCCACGGAGTTTAGAAACTGAGATTCGACGTTAATTTCTTTGTAACTGCTAATAAAACGTCCCAAGAGAAAGTCGAACTTGCCGCTCCGTGGAGATAAGTTTATCTGTGTCGAACGTTGGAGGGTCGATAACCTCTCTTAGCGGCGGTGTCCATGTTGACAGCAATCCTTGTGTTTGCTCAGCAAGCACAAACAAAAGCGTTCATCTGGAAAGCTGCCCGGCGCCAGCCTCGTTCGTCGTCTCTCCAAGTGTGTGTGTGTGGGAGGGGGGAGAGGGTGGTCCAAGCGATGCGATGTGAGTGGGAGGTTTCAAAGGGCGGAGTGGTGTGGAGGAGGACAAGAGCAGTACGTGACGACGTAGAAGACGACGGAAAGGAATGTGGCGCGCCAGCCGTTTGAAGTCAGGGGTGTTGGAGGGAGGTCAGAGGTTAGCGTCCGGTCGTTGCAGACGGATCCGTGGCTTACTTGGGGAAAGAGTGGAGCGGAGGGAATGGAGTGAGAATTCAGCACTTGCCTTCTTCTAGGGTCTGTCCGAAGTGATTCAGGAAATATATGAACACAGTCGGTGTCGTAGCAAAGTAGTCTGAAAAAAGACCCCCTAGAAGAGGGTGCATTGCCACATATCTCAGTGCAATACTCAAACATAAATTGGAGTCATATTTTTTTCTATAAAATTTTTTCGTAAGCTGTGTGCCCACTGCGGTCCTCGCTGCCTAACACAACACCATAAAGGAACAAAATATGGAGGAAACTACGAGTAACAGAACGGTTCAAGACTTCGTAGATGACCGCTAGATATCAGCAACACTTTTTCTTTAAAATAAACCAAGGATTTTACAATTATTGATCTAGCAAGACGTTGGATCCGACGTCGACCAGTAAAGTGGCATAGCGTGGGGGCATACAGGTCATATCAGTAAGGGGTGTAAGACCGTCGCATTGAGCGGATATTATGTTGAAACATACGGTTTTCTACCCCAAAGAGTGGGAAATAATATGGTGTATTGGAATCCTGAATGAAAACAACCAGCAGTCAAAGAAAGTGTTTCATTACTTACTGAATGCACAAGAAGTTACATAACGCAAGATTTTTCCATATGGGAATTATTTTTGATTTTTCATAAGCTTTTCATGTCTTAGGGGACACTTTCTTGCCTGTCTCCAATCCACTAAAATAACAGAAAGATGATAACTAAGTGAATATTAGCCATTAATTATATTAATCATGTAGATAAGAAAAATTTCTTCTTATCTTTCTGAAAGCTTATTTGGATTTTAAACAAAAAAGATTCACCTATTTACAGTAAGTATCCTCTCGAATTTAAAGAACATTATTTAATAATACATAGTTTGTTGGGAAATCTATAGTGTTTTCTGACAGTAGATTTTAGCTATTTAACTTTTTACAAAATATTGTTGTGATTTATACTTAAGCATATCACAACTATACATCTGGAAACAGATAATCGAAAGGTGATTCCGGGAAACATGACAGATCTCCTATCATAGTAATATACGTACAACTCAGTAATTTCCTTCTATTATAGACAACTGATCATGCCTGATGTGAAGAGGCTAATTGTGTATCATTCATAATAAAAGAAATATTCATTTACAAAAGAAGGACTTTTCTCATAAACATGATGCCTGAAAGTATTAACAAAAATATTAATAATGTTACACTAATTTTGAAGTCTTGAGATTCAAACATGTGATGATGGGCATAATTTCTCGAAAACAGTTACGTCGAAAAACTAATCTTTTACAAGCGATAATTTTTTTCAGTATGATGCATGATTGATAAACGTAGGTACTTCAATACAACACAAAACAATGTCATAATATACCTTAGATATGTTCTGAAAGAAGTTGGTGGCCATTTTAACGAATCACATCTCAATTTTAATGTACTGATCACATTATTATTTTATCACTTCCGTATGATGCATTTTAGTAAACCAATGATCAGGCAGTTACCTTCCATGTTGACAGGTTATTCGTAAGAACCGTGCTTCTTTCATTGCTTATTCAAGGAAGGATAGGAGACATCGTTGTTATATTCATATAGAGAAGCACAGTGGAACCAAGTAAATAGTTTACAACATTTACATCAATTTCATACAACACTACATTATAAACAAGTGTCCAACTTAACTAAAAACGAGTGTATGGGTTTGTATTTTTGTGATCAACGTTCACAGCTATATAGCTCCTCGCCTCACACGAAAGTTCTTGGCAAACAGTTTCCTTCTTTCGACTCTAACTGACTTTAGACGACTTTTTTGTGTAAACACGCATACAGCTGTTCCAATTCAGTTTCTTATCTTCATGTATTGATTTTTGTCATTTATAATCATAGCCTGCAACTAATAAAGATTTTCCGTGTGTTATATTTTTATCAGCCAATTTTAGTGTTAGGTATTGTCAATATCTTGTATGTAGCTCCTTATAATTTTAATGTTGAAGCTCGATCCATTTCCGAAACAGTTACAAGTTACTTGATATCATGAAATAGATTTATATTACGACAGCTTCTCCAAAATAATTTGCTGCAGAACTTATGTGGAATAAGAAAAGCAACGGTGGATACCATCTTCCGACAGAATTGTTCCTGCTAATCCAGAAAAATTAGCTAGAAAACTATATTTGGGGAACAACAGTGCGTACTCTCTTACACCAAAAATTTCAGACAGTAAACGGAAAATGCTCACAGTGCTCGGATGGTATAACACTATTCGTCAAAGGTTTTCTGTCCCGAAAATTCCGACACTTATCTCTATACTACCTGGCGGGACAACTCCGTCTTGGAGAACAGAACTTCCTTGTGCCTACAGATTTTTGTCGTTTGCATCGTGCGCCGTGCTGCAGTTAGGCAAAAAATGTCGAGCGGTCCGTAAGCGATTATTATCATCATATTTCCAATTATAAACCTACTGCTAATTCACAGCAACAAAATATGGAGGAGGAGTCTACCAGAACAGTTCAAGACTTCGTCAGATGTCCCTTAGATACCTACAACACTTTTTCTTTCAAATAAACCAAGGATTTTACAATTTCTTGTCTGGTGTTGTTCCTTCAACTGGTAACTGAAGGGTATGATCAGTATCGGCAATTCTGCGATCAACCCTAAAAGACTGTCCGACTGTCGCCCGACTGTCATGTCATTCTCATTCATTCATCATCGTTGACGGTTTGGAGATGCATGGGGTCAGCACACCTCATTTCGACCTTGGAGCCGCTACCTCTCAATCAGGTCGCTTCTCAATTGGCATCACGAGGCTGAGTGTATCCCGATACAGTCCTCCCACCAAGGAAAAGTCCCTGGCAGTACCGTGAATCACAACCGGGTCCCCAGAACGAGGGTGTGTCACGTTGACGACTGCGCCACGGGGGCGGGCGAAGACTATGACCAGATCTTTAAATTAATATTGTCAGAGCGCATTTACTGTGCTTATGTTGCAAATACTGATAAGCATTTGGTCCACTATTCACATTTATGGAAACTCATTATTTGGCGCCATGAACACGTAAAACTGACGACAAAACAGACGACATGCAGTGCCCAGAAGGGCAAATTACCTTCTTGAAAACTTTACATTAAATATCTTGTTGAGAAACGTACATAGCCACATTTGTACTATGTGTATTTTTGACACCGAGTGGCAACATTAATATTGTTATATAAAGCATCACTCCGTCGAAGAAGTAGCTAGACTTAGATGGAGAAGTAAGTTTCCTTGCAAATGGTAATATCAATTTCTACCTAAGAAGCATTTGGATAGATACTCCGTGTTTTTGATCATCAGTAAGGTATGACTGAGAAAACGATCGCAACTTTGTTGAAGATGTTTTGAATTGCACGTACATAAATATTTAGCTAATAGTTTATCTACTTAATCTCTTTCTACTACTGATAGGAGAGGGGGTGAATAAAAGAAAATAAATTGGATCCAATGTTATGATCTTACTGGAGGTCTGATAATAAATCCCGGAACTGTTCCCGTTAATTAGTTGAAAAGTCCTTTCTTTCTTCCCAAGAATCTGGAGCATTTGATGAAGTAAATAATGTGGGAACAGATTCGGAGAGAATTTCATTTTGTGTTCAAGTGACACTTTCTTCCTTAGCTACAGCATGCTTAGCTGCCACTAGCTCTTAATTCACACGAGAGAATGTGTGCCATCGATAGGGGATCTCAAATTGCTCCCATATAGGTAGATATAAAAGAAGGGATGTTTTCACACCGTTCCTCACAATCGACTTCTAATCACATTGCGTGCCTAATCATCTCAGTTGTACTACGGATTCGTGATTTTCTGCTAGGAAGGTCACAGTTCGTAGTAACTGACGAAAAATCGAGTAAAACAGATGCGATGTTTCGTGTTCCTCAAGGTAGTGTTATAGGCCCTCTGCTGTTACTAACCTATATAAACGATTTAGAAGATAATCTGAGCAGCCCTCGTAGATTGTTTGCAGATGATGCTGTCATTTAGCGTCCAGTAAAGAAGTCTGGATATCAAAAGCATCTGCAAAACGATTTAGACAAAATATCTATATGGTGTGAAAAGTAGCAATTGACCTTGTAAATAATGCAACGAGTGAAGTCATCTATATGAGGACTAGAAGAAATCCATTAAATTTCGGTTACGTAATAAATCACAAGCAAGCAAGGGCTATCAGTTCAGCTAAATAGTTAGCGATAACCATTACGAATAGCTTAAAATGGAACGATCGCATGCCTAATGTTGTTAGGAAGGCAAACCAAAGACTACCTTTGACTTATAGAACACCTACAAGATACAGTAAGTCTATTAAAGAGAGTGCCTCAGCAACGCTTAACAGTCCTTTGCAGGGGTACTGCTGCGAAGTATAGGGTCGGTATCAGATAGGATTGACGGACGACATTGAAAAAGTACAAATAAGGCCAGTTCGTTTTGTATTATCGCTTAACTGGGGAGAGACAGTAAAGGATATGATGAGCGAGGTGGGGTAGCAATCATTCAAACAACGGCGTTTTTTGTTGCGGCGACATCCTTCCACGAAATTTCAATCACGAACTACCTCCTCCGGATGTGAAAATATTTTTTGCGCACATATGCATATGGAGAAATGAAATATAATAGTAATCAGAGCGTGCCCGGAAAAATTTAAGTGTTCGTTTCGCCGTGCACCGTTCCAGAGTGGAACAGTAGCGAAATAGACTGAAGGTGGATCCATGAACCCTCTGGCACGCACTTAATTCTGAACTGAGGGCAGCCATGTACATGGAATTTTCCAAATACTAGGATCTTTAGCCTGCGGGGTCAAACAGCTGCAGGTCGTCATTGAGAAAATGTGATCTCCACCAAAAGTGGAAGTTAATCAAAGGTAATGTTTTTCACCTTACGCCACAGAACACGAAAGAATATTTTCAAGAATGAGTCGTTACGTATAATATAAAAGACAGTCGCCCGGCTTTCGTGACAACGTGGACCGTAACGTCATCGTAGCTAACAGTATGTCACGTCTTGGCTGTGTGCTTAGTTTTGTTTTTTGCTACACGCCAGAGATTGCTGCCGTGCGCTGGTTGCGCGTGCGCAGTATGATTAATGCGCACTTCCCACCCACCTCACAAGAGCGCACACGCCTTCCATGCTCACGAGAACCACACATCATGAGCCCCGCCCTTCAGTTTAACTTAACGCGCGGGCCAGCCACAAAAAGTGTTACGGCGGAACAGAACCATAGCATTAAATTAACAATGTGCAAAATAATTATGCTTAATTCAGTATGCGACTTTAGTTTGGATAAAGAAGTAATGTAAATAATGAAGAGTAGTGGAAAGAAGAATAACGTCTTGCTTAACATCAGCACTGGGGCCAATGCATTATTGAAAGAATTGAAACCAAGATGTTACAATATGTAAAAAGCAAAGAGGATAACAGATGTAGACAGGGCCTGGCGAAGAAAAATTTCTTCACTAAAGGAACTTTGCTGATAGGAGACAGTGATATGGAAACGAGGAAGAACTTGAAAGTGTACGTTTGGAACACAGTACGGTATTTGACATTCAGTGAGATAAATATAAATCTCACATCCTCTGTTGAAATAAACAACATAATCAACCCATAAAGTAATAGTTCATATGATATAGATAATGCTTTCTATAAGGAATCGAAAAGTTGTGGTTCTGTAATATGTAATATATTTATTCACTTTAGAAGTGCATTATTAATTCAGAGCGTTTTCCCACGTGGTTCAAAAGGTTCTGATCACTATGGGACTTAACATCTGAGGTCATCAGTCCCATAGAACTTAAAACCACTTAAACTTAACTAACCTAAGGACATCACTGACACCCATGTCCGAGGCAGGATTCGAACCGGCGACCGTAGCGATGGCGCGGTTCCAGACTGAAGCGCCTAGAAACGTGCAGCCACTGCGGCCGGCAGCGTTTTCTCAGACAAACTGGTATGTACTATTCTTGCGCCTCTCTATTAGAAGTGTGTCTGTTTGGATGTCAATAAATACTGTCCATTGTTTCTCCTTACATCATTCTCTTAAGTTTCTTAATAGGTAAAATACCCCGGAGTTGTCATTCGCCTGTATAGTAACGCGATACTTAATAACAGCTTGCATTTCAAAAGAGCCTCTGAATCAGCTATTTATATACTTATTTAGCATGTAGTAAGTACAGTAAATGATAAAATGTCACCAGTTGCGATATTCTGTGACTTATCTAAGGCATTTGATTGTCTCTATCATAATAAAAACTGTTAGTGAGTTAAGGTTTCAAGGAATACTTCAAGCCTGCTTATATCTGGAGCAGCATGCAGAAAGTTACCCTAGGCTGGTCAAGTAATTCGAAGAGGGACGCCAAATCATCTGTACGGAGAGAAATTGGAGACATGAGCGGAAAAACGGGCTAACCCTCAAATGTAAAAATTCAGTTATGTGCTGCCATTTGTTGCCAGGTACAGGAACTATCAAAACTGACATTGATCTCAGTCCTAAACACCGCATTAGGATATATTACAAAGCAGAGAATTTCTTGCGTTTCGCTCGATATGATTTCTGGCCTATCCTACCGCTACACTCCGGCTTCGCTCCAGCGTAAATAAACTGAATGTGTGAGTAGCGGGGTAGCCAATACTGCGCCATATGATGAACAGAAAAAAAAATGGTTCAATTGGTTCTGAGCACTATGGGACTTAACGTCTGAGGTCATCAGTCCCCTAGAACTTAGAACTACTTGAACCTAACTAACCTAAGGACACACATCCATGCCCGAGGCAGGATTCGAACCTGCGACCGTAGCGGCAGCACGTTCCAGACCGTAGCGTCTAGAACCGCTCGGCCACTCCGGCCGGCTGATGAACAGACAACAGATAATTAAATGTAATTTGAAAAGATTTGGGGGCTTAGGTAGATTATATTGGAATTAAAACAAGTGTAAACAAAAATATAATCCTTATGTAATATGCATTATTGATCATTTATGAATCTAGTTTAGAGCGTATGAAGTGTTCAGTTGGCACATTCAGTACAGAATACAAATAGCGAACATGGCGGATGTATAAATGGGAAACGTTGACAAGAGTATGAAAAATCAGTGGAAATTATCGAAAAAAGAAAGCGTAATCCACAGATTTGGCGCAAAGAAGTTGGCAAGATAATTATAAGTATGTAGTGGTAAAGGCAAAAATCACAAGGTTAAGACTGAGCCTATGCGAGAAAATGGTTCCTGTAGGTACACGGGAGAAGAAAATTCTTATATCTTTGCATGTTGGAATATAAATCCTGTCGTGCAGGGATGTACTGATGATCTAGAGAGGAGTAGGCGCAAGACAACCAACATCGATGTGACCGCTCTAAGCCTGTTGATACAAGTGCCTACCAATTTTAATTGTATATTGCAGCACCGAGGATGGTCACTCAGTGACCGAAAATCGATTTTGCGGATAATAAAACAAAAAATACGACCAATGCTGTTTCTCCTTCCAATTATATCCAGTATCTGGTCGTGGTGCACAGAACACTCCATGGAGTCGCCAATCAATAAGACACATAAGGATTACAGACGTCCTGAGTTATAACCTACCTTAAAACATTTTATGCCATTAGGCCTCAACACAAAAACAAGCTGCACACGTGATTTGTCAACTTAAACCATAAAACGCCATAAGCTGATGCATCCACCGTTTCCGAGATATAGATGCAACGATACCAACGATGATGTTTGCTTGAAGCCTAACGCTCATCACCAACGATGGTACTGCTTGTTATAAAACATTTGAGAAATGCCTGTCTCGTCCTAGCCCATTCTAACTTACCTCTACGATGCAATCTGAACGGAAAAAGGTGCGTAAATCCTTGTCACTAAGTAAAATATGTTGGTGGCTGCTTCTTAAGGAGGATATCGGTAAAGTGTTTCTAGAAATGCCCTTTAGACAATTCTGTCCCCTCATTTAAAACGCTGACGTATTCTTTCAAGGCACAATAAATGTCTGCGGCGTCTAAATTTGGTAGCAACCATTCTCTTTCTTCAACGGGCAATTCCCTCATACCTTCCGTTACATACCCAACGACTGCTGCTCATTCTTGAGATGCTTTGCCACAGCTGACAGACAGTTCTATTGTAATGTTCTTTAAGTCTAACTTTAAAATTCCGTCCCGTCTACACCACATATGTCGCTTCACAATCCAGAACTTTTACTCCTTACACTCCCGATTTCCTCATTAACTTCTCAATTGTCGATAATGTGCCTCAGCCTCTGTCCCAATTGATTGTTCGTCTTGAAAGTAATTCTAACCGCTGTTTTGTTAAACAACCTCACTGATTTATGTCAGATGGCCGCGAATACGGTATGACTCTACATTTTTCTGGATTTTTATCATTTTACTGGTTACTATGCTTACCTGCTACATCCAGCCGATCTATCAAATCCGCACCAAAATCATTTTCTACCGCTATTTGTCTGTTTTCATTTCTCATTCTTGTTTTCTGGACTTAGTGGTTTGGAGGTAGCCCTACGCGCCACATTTTTTAAATATGATAATTGGTTTATGGGTGTGGCATGAGGACTTATCAATAACCGCCCCTGTAAACGTGGGTTAACTAAAAATTTCTATCAAGCTTGTTATTCCTCCTCGATGCTCAGGTGCAGATGGCGCCCATTCTCTACTGTAAAAACTGTCCTTATGCATCTTATTGAAGTCATTCACCAACTCATTTATTTTTTCCTTGGATCTCTGATATATCATGAAATTAACAACACAGTTTATGGTACATCTATATTTTGTCACTGTACTTAAAATTTGCCTTTTAAAACAGCTGTTTCGTACTTATTCAAGACGTCTGCCGTCTGCTCTGCTAATGCACATCTCATTGCTAATCGTATATCCTGCAAATATAACTTAACATTAAAATTGAAGTAATTGAACGATAAAACAAACTTTAATAACCTTATATAAAGGGTGAGTCACCTAACGTTACCGCTGGATATATTTCGTAAACCACATCAAATACTGACGAATTACATTGGGATCCAAAGGGAACGGTGATGGACCTTAGGTACAGAAGAGACTGGAACAGCACATTACGTCCACATGCTAGCACCTTTTTATTGGTCTTTTTCACTGACGCACATGTACATTACCATGAGGGGTGAGGTAAACGTACACACGTGGTTTCCGTTTTCAATTACGGAGTGGAATAGAGTGTGTCCCGACATTTCAGGCCAATAGATGTTCAATGTGGTGCTCATAATTTGCTGCACACAATTGCAATCTCTGGCGTAATGAATGTCGTACACGCCACAGTACATCTGGTGTAATGTCGCCGCAGGCTGCCACAATACGTTGTTTCATATCCTCTGGGGTTGTAGGCACATCACGGTACACATTCTCCTTTAACATACTCCACAGAAAGAAGTCCAGAGGTGTAAGATCAGGAGAACGGGCTGGCCAATTTATGCGTCCTCCACGTCCTATGAAACGCCCGTCGAACATCTTGTGAAGGGTCAACCTAGTGTTAATTGCGGAATGTGCAGGTGCACCATCATGGTGATGCCACATACGTCGACGCGTTTCCAGTGGGACATTTTCGAGCAACGTTGGCAGATCATTCTGTAGAAACGCGATGTATGTTGCAGTGCTCTCCGATACACACGATCGAACAGCGGAGGAGTGGTAGTCAAGCGTCAACTTTAGATTACAATATCTCCGGATGTAATTAACATTTTACAATGCAACAAACGGCACTGATTACGTATTTGTTTATATGTTCAGATATGCTAACAAAACTAACGGGGTTCCATTTAAAAAAAACGTAGGTTTGTGTTAAAAAAATACTTCCGTGCATTTTTGTATGGTTTGTATTAAACAATTACACTAGCCCCTCTCCTCACGTTCGGTCTGTGGAATCGGTTCGTCAGTTTTGATGTGGTTTACGAAATATATCCAACTGTAACGTTAGGTGACTCACCCTGTATTCATCAATTTTCACATAATATATTTTACCATGCTCACGTAAGTTGTTTTCTATTATTGCTATCATTTCCTCCACTGGTACAAATGTATACTAATTAGTTACATCTAATGAGACCACCTTGCACCGTCCTATAAGTTGCTTTCTTGTACCAGTAGTTAGCTCCTTACTATTTTAAAACGAAAATGTTTTATTATAAGTATACCATTTACGAAGCATTTTATTAAATCGTTTCATTGATCTTGCTCCAAGTCTTCTTGTCTCATTCATCTGGGGCCGTACCAGTTCTCCGCCTTTATGTGTCTTTATCCTACCGTTCAAATGTGGAGCCTCAGGATACATTACTACAAAGCTGTCTATTTCTTTTGTTAAGAAAAACTGAGTTACTTTTAACGTTTCTTAAGCCCCGCTTGAAACGTGGTAGTCATATTTAGCTTCTACTATTCCATTTTTTACGATGAAACTACACTCCTGGAAATGGAAAAAAGAACACATTGACACCGGTGTGTCAGACCCACCATACTTGCTCCGGACACTGCGAGAGGGCTGTACAAGCAATGATCACACGCACGGCACAGCGGACACACGAGGCACCGCGGTGTTGGCCGTCGAATGGCGCTAGCTGCGCAGCATTTGTGCACCGCCGCCGTCAGTGTCAGCCAGTTTGCCGTGGCATACGGAGCTCCATCGCAGTCTTTAACACTGGTAGCATGCCGCGACAGCGTGGACGTGAACCGTATGTGCAGTTGACGGACTTTGAGCGAGGGCGTATAGTGGGCATGCGGGAGGCGGGGTGGACGTACCGCCGAATTGCTCAACACGTGGGGCGTGAGGTCTCCACAGTACATCGATGTTGTCGCCAGTGGTCGGCGGAAGGTGCACGTGCCCGTCGACCTGGGACAGGACCGCAGCGACGCACGGATGCACGCCAAGACCGTAGGATCCTACGCAGTGCCGTAGGGGACCGCACCGCCACTTCCCAGCAAATTAAGGACACTGTTGCTCCTGGGGTATCGGCGAGGACCATTCGCAACCGTCTCCATGAAGCTGGGCTACGGTCCCGCACACCGTTAGGCCGTCTTCCTCTCACGCCCCAACATCGTGCAGCCTGCCTCCAGTGGTGTCGCGACAGGCGTCAATGGAGGGACGAATGGAGACGTGTCGTCTTCAGCGATGAGAGTCGCTTCTGCCTTGGTGCAATGATGGTCGTATGCGTGTTTGGCGCCGTGCAGGTGAGCGCCACAATCAGGACTGCATACGACCGAGGCACACAGGGCCAACACCCGGCATCATGGTGTGGGGAGCGATCTCCTACACTGGCTGTACACCTCTGGTGATCGTCGAGGGGACACTGAATAGTGCACGGTACATCCAAACCGTCATCGAACCCATCTTTCTACCATTCCTAGACCGGCAAGGGAACTTGCTGTTCCAACAGGACAATGCACGTCCGCATGTATCCCGTACCACCTAACGTGCTCTAGAAGGTGTAAGTCAACTACCCTGGCCAGCAAGATCGGATCTGTCCCCCATTGAGCATGTTTGGGACTGGATGAAGCGTCATCTCACGCGGTCTGCACGTCCAGCACGAGCGCTGGTCCAACTGAGGCGCCAGGTGGAAATGGCATGGCAAGCCGTTCCACAGGACTACATCCAGCATCTCTACGATCGTCTCCATGGGAGAAAGGTGGATATACACTGTACTAGTGCCGACATTGTGCATGCTCTGTTGCCTGTGTCTATGTGCCTGTGGTTCTGTCAGTGTGATCATGTGATGTATCTGACCCCAGGAATGTGTCAATTAAGTTTCCCCTTCCTGGGACAATGAATTCACGGTGTTCTTATTTCAATTTCCAGGATTGTATTTACTTTATTCACGTAATTATCTTTTGTATAACAATGGCCGTTTTGTCCTTGTTCCCCTTTCAGCAGCAACGTATTACTTTCTTCCATTTTCCGATTTACCTGTTTTAATACTTTCGATTCTCTGCTCTCACTCCAAACTGATAATTTCTTTTGAATTATTTTATTTACCTTACTTGCTAAATTAAAGCGTTCCTTCCTCGACATTTTTAAACTATCTACAACAGTTTTGGTTTCCACAACCAGTGTATGGCTGCTTTTCGTCGCAGCTGTTGGGGAAACATCGTATTTTAAACCTTTACGAAGAGCCGTCTCCTTACTGAAGAATTGTGTGACGGTATAGTTTTTAACCCTTGGATAAAATATTTTGCTCACATCACACGCCTCTACTCTGTTTACAGAGTAATCTTTCTTTGTTACCAAACCTAGCAACTTCTTTTCATGTGTCTCACCTATCACCTGTTTCGTTTTAAGAAATAACCGACTGATGTCGTTAGATAATTCGTCAAACTGTATCCCTGACAGTGGCGTGGATAGTCGTAAATGTACCTTCCACAGTTCCTCGCCTAATATGCATTTCTTCTTGTACAATTTTCTTATCTCTCCGTCTACCCTCATTTTACAAAATCTTTTGCTTAACTTATTCGTTAAATTGTTCTTTACGTCGAACTTGGTACCTTTCGTCACGTTGTTGGGAATGACATTGCTTTCTATACACAGTTTATTAAAGACTTCGTGCTGGATCACTTTCATAAATTTCATACGAAGAGTACGGTACCTGTGTACGTCTTCGCGTGTTTCCTTGCAGTCGCTCCATTCTATTGTTTCCTTGTCAGTTCGTAAACATCGCGTGTGCCCGGCCTGGCACGTTCCAGGATAACTGATGTGAAGCTATCATACAACTGTTATTCAAGCAATATTGAGGATATTCAGCCCAGTTGTCAATCGTGTGATTATTGCCACTGCATGTTTCGGGACATTATCCCATTTTAAAGTGCTAAAAACAAGGAAACCAGATGAAACAATCCTTATACCGTCAGACTTATAAGGACTGAATATGGGATAATGTTGTCGCGAAAAATGTTGTTGCAGTAATCACACGATTGGCAAATGGGCTGAAATGTCCTCAATATTGCCTCTACCAGGGACTTAATTGTGAACTGCATAGTAGTCGTGTAGATGTAGATGTTCTTCTCCCAGGAACACAACTGCTATTAATGTCAAATTATTTAATATTTTTGAGTAAATTTTATACACTGCATTTAATACCTATGTAACTGTTATAAATCCTTTTAAAAAAATAGAAATTAACTATGGTCCTCCAGTCACTAGGGTCTTTATTACTTCGCAGCATTCAATGAATAAACGTAAAAGCCTTATCTCACACAACGTCCTCCATACTTAAGTTCGATTTTTATTCCGTGTGGGCCACCCGCTTTACGACGTTTTTCGGCAACTCTAGTGCTGTTCATTTGGTTGCCTTGTCGTATTGGTGAATCACGTGTTACATACATGTAGCTTCAGTTTCATTTGGCAGTTGTTCAAAACTTTTATCTATTATTCCCTATTGATTACTTGAATTCTAGCGTTATCTCTTTCCGACTAATTTAATTTTTCAGTATGTTGTAGGCAAAATTGTTGAATGCAACCAATTGATCCCAAGAGTCTTTGTGTGCTTTTTTGTACTACTTTAGCGTGGCGTCGCTCAGTTTGTACTGCTGCTGTTTCTTCTCTTCTGTTTTGTAGGTAGAACTTCATAGCTATGCTTCTTGTTTTCTTTCACGTCTTTCTCTGTCTTTGAGGTCCATATCCTCAACTCCTTTTCCTCCCTTATTTTTTTCTTCAGACTGCTTCTAGCGCTGCTTTTTGTATAATCTCTAATGTTGTTCCAGTCAGTCTGTGTATTAACTGCAGGCGTTCTGAGTAGATACTATTGTAATCTACGTTGGTAAAATTTTCCGATACTTTCCTCTTGCAAGAAATATACTTTCCATAATATCAAATAGGAAACACTTTCCTAACACTCTGTGAATTTTGAGTTTCGTAGTTAGTCCCTTACTTAATATTATTGTCATGTTATGCCAAGCACCGACGGAACATTTATTTACGGTTATGCTTTGAATACTTCCTCCGAAGAACTGAGTTTCATTTTATGGAATTTCTTTCACTTGGTTATTTATGCTATCGTTCCCACTACCAGAAAATAGAGTACGTCTTTTCGCCTGTAAACTCTTACATCTTCATCATTTTTGAGATTAGAATAAAGTAATATTTTGTGGATTTTATCCCTCGAGACGACCACGTATAATTATGTTTACGCATATTCTTTTTCCTGAAGAATGAGTTGCATATTTGTAATTGATATTATGCCGCAAACTGCCTTATCACTAGTCCATTATCATTAATTTCTTATTCCCCAAAAGGTCCAGCTGCTTCTGATATCGGTTGGTTACAAATTATTGCATTTAGATTTTCACATTTTCAGCATCTTATTTAGCTACTTCTTCTTGAAGGGCACCATAAAATCTTTTGGTCTCTTCTTTCCTTCCTTCTTTTGGGGCATAAAGTCAACCACCGTGGACCACAGATGCAATCACGTTCTTCTTTTGTAGCTAGTCCATAGAATTTCTCCACTATTTAAAAAGTTAAGTTATTGACGAGTTCTCAGTTTCTTCATCTGTATCATATTGAAAGTGTCGTAAATGTCGCTATGGTATGCATTCATATCCGTCTACGGAGCTGCGTAGTAGTCGGCATGGTAGCTCAGCGTGTTCAGTCAGAGGGTTAACTGCTCTCTATAATAAAAAGAAACTGAGTTAATGGATCAACGACAAACTTAAACGACCGTCAAAGGACGTTCGCCCCGAAGAAATACTGCGAAGAGTAACGAACGTAATGAGATCAACAAAAAAAGTGGTTAAAAGAATATTTTAAAACATGGTCAGGGTGGCAGACTGTCATGCAGAGGACCCGGGTTCAATTCCCGGTACTGACAAGGATTTTTTAATGGTGCACTCAGCATCGTGAGGCGAAATGAGGAGCTACCTTACAGAGCTAGCGTCTCCAAGGTGTGGACTCAACAAGTGGTTGGAAGTTCCATGCAGAAATATTGAGCCATACTGCCTCTGTAGCCATCCATAATTGCGAAAGTGTAGCTGGTGCTGGATTTTGTATACAAACTGACCAGTCGATTATGTTCCACAAGTGTTCGATGAGATCCATGTCGGTCTGTCTTGGTGGACAAATCATTCACTCGAACTGTCCAGAATGTTCTTCAAACCAATCACGAACAGCTGTGGCCCGTTGAAATGACGCATTGTTGTTTGAAACATCAAGTCCATGAATGGCTGCAAACGGTCTGAAAGTAGCCAAACATAACCATTTCCATTCAATGATAGGTTCAGTTGGACAAGAGGATCCAGTCCATTCCATGCAACACAGTCCACACCATTATACGGCCACCATAAGCTTGCACAGTGCCTAGTTGATATTTCGGGTCTATGGCAGACTCAAACACTACCATCAGCTGGTACCAATTGAAATTGGGACTCATCCGACCAGGCCACGGTTTACCAGTCTGGGGTCCTACCGATATGGTCACGAGCCCAGGAGATGCATTGCAGGGAATGTCTTGCTGTTAGCCCATTAACGCCAAATTTCGCTGCACCTTCCTAACGGATACGATCATCGTACGTCCCACATTGATCTCTGTGGGTATTTCATGCAATGTTGCTGGTCTGTTATCATTGATAACTCTACGCAAACGCCGCTGCTCTCGGTCGTTACCTGTAGGCCGTCGCCCACTGTGTTGCTCATGGTGAAAGTTATTGCATGAAATTTGGTAATCTCGGCACTCTTAATACTGTCCATCCCGGAATACTAGTCCGCCTGCTTAGCTGGGTGGTAACGTGCTCGCCTCACATGCAAGCGGGCCTGGGTTCGTTTCTTTGCCAGGTTGGACATTTTCTCTGCTCGAGAACTGGGTGTTGTGTTGTCGTCATCATTTCATCCTCATTACTGGCCCGCAAGTCGCCCAGTGTGGGGTCGAATGAAATAAGACTTGCACTTGGCGGCCGAACTTCCCCAAATAGAGGCCTCCCGGCCAACGATGCCATAGGCTCATTTTATTTTTTCCCGGAATACTGAATTCCTTAACGATATCTGAAATTTCACATGCGTCTAGCTCCAACTTACATCCTGCGTTCAAAATCTGTTAATTCCCGTCGTGCAACGGTAATCATGTCGGACACCTTTTCACATGAATCACCTGAGAACAAATGACAGCCCCGCCAATGCACTGTCCTTATATATCTTGCTATATTTCAGGGTCTGTGTAATTATGATTACGCTGCTAAGTTTATTTGAACATCCATGCCTGTCCAAAGGAACAGGCACTGCGGTGACCTTAGCCATTACGAAACACATTAACGAATTCGCAATTGCGAATGACTACCATCAGCCGCAGAATGGTATGACGATGAAAATTTGCGCCGGACACAGACACGTGATTGACGACATATGTGGGTTTGCGTCTGGCCGTGAGTCGTGTACGAATAGCCTTTCGGCACGCTTACGGCACGGACGTCTTCGTCCTCGCCGCGCAGATCGCTCGCGTAGTTGTTTACGTGATTCTGCCGTCTTAGCGCGTTATATTTCCTTCGGCCGAGAATGGCTTATTCCCACAGAAAATCGACACTGAAGATTAGCTTTTCACCAGAGTATGCCCGACCAAAAGCACTGGAAGTCGAACAGTTCATCAGAAATGACGTCGAGATTGATTGCAACGATCTTGTTGGCATCCAGTTGTCTATAGTGAGCAGTGTGGTATACTTGAAATTGGTTAACGAAGACATGTGTGACAAAATTATAAGTGCAACTCGAAGTGGTCTTAAGTTCCGTCGCTCTGATGGACACATCGGTGACGTAACTGTGGAACATGCGGAACTTGGAATGCGAACGATCCGGGTGTTTGAACTCCCTTTCGAGCAGCCTTCAGAAATAGTGGTCTCTGCATTCCGCCCATATGGGAAGGTGATTTCTCAAACAGCTGAAAAGTGTGTTCAATTCACTACATACCCGGTTCTCGACGGAGTACGACAGATCCGCATGCAGCTAACCAACCATGTGACGTCCTGCTTGGTGGCTGCCGTGCAGTTATAATTTATGATGGCCAGCCGAAGACATGCTCGGGACTGTGCAGCGGACACCTCCGTTCCAGCTGTCTCCACCGCAGAATCACACAGTTACCGCCTGGGGATCTGCAAGACACAACCGCTCCGACGACGCTCCCGCTGACGTTTGTCGATGTCCTCCGTAACGACCCCCGACCGCGATCACCACTGGCTCCTACTGCTGACACATAGTCGTCTCCGGTAATGCCTCAGGCTGTTGCGGACGGACCGACGCCCTTGCCCCCTCCTCCCGTTACGTGCAGTGCTGAGCAATCTCTAGTGCAGTTGAAGGCCCTTGACTCCACGATTGTGCCTACCGATGCTTTTGTGCTTGATCATCCGGATCCCCAGGCGTCTTCGAACACTGAAGATCACTTGCGCAAGCAGTGGTCTCGGAAGAGACGTAGAAACCGGCGGATCGCCCCGTCTGACACCCACAGGACTCTCGAGATGTTCCCCCGATGGGTGATGAAAGCACCAGCTACCTCCCGGTCGGAGGTACAAACATCTTCACGTGCACTAGGCGCTGTACCTATGGACGTTGAACAGCAGCTGAGCCAGCACCACTCTTCCCCCGCCGACGTGACGTCGCCTTCAGACTCCACGGCATCTCGTGGTCGTGCGGTAGCGTTCTCGCTTCCCGCGGGCCGGGTTCCCGAGTTCAATTCCCGGCGGGGTCAGGGATTTTCTCTGCCTCGTGATGGCTGGGTGTTGTGCGTTGTCCTTAGGTTAGTTAGGTTTAAGTAGTTCTAAGTTCAAGGGGCTGATGACCATAGATGTTACGTCCCATAGTGCTCAGAGCCATTTGAACCATCACACTCCACGCGAACTCCACTGGACGCACATCAGCCACGCGCGTTTCCGTGGTCTGGCGATGTAGACGCCGTAAACCCAACGTTGTGACGCCAGTGAATGCTGTTGCTCCAACCAACGACTGCTAATTGACAGGATAACAGAATGAGGATTTGAAGCTTGCTGGGACAACGTTCCTGTTCGCTGCTGCTCTTCGTGCCTCCATGAGCGTCACAGTAGTCCCAATTCCACGACAAGCTTACAGGATTGGCTCCATCAATGTCAACACCATTGGCCCACCTATCAATCAAAAATAGCTCAGTGAAATGTTGCGGGCGTTGGACCTCGATATTGCCCTTTTGCAGGAAGTTCGCCTAGCGACGTTTCCCAATATCTATGGCAGTTTCTTATCTCACGTCGTGTGCAGACGGTTATAGTGGGATGGCTATTGTTTTAAAGGAAGGCATTGAGATAAACGACGTGATTTACCTGCCACCGGCTATGGGTCTTGCTGTGACCTTCCAAGGTGTCCGAATCTATGTTTACGCTTCCTCGGACACGCCCAAGCGACGAGAACGGTTCTTTGTTTGTCGGCCGCTGCGACTGTATTATTCTTGACGGTGACTTCAATTGTGTTAAACCCAGAACGACCAACCACATGCCAGGAACTCAAGCTGCTCGTACATGAACTGAACCTTACCGATACTTGGGACCGCGTTCATGGTGACCGACCTGGATATACCTACGTCACCAACCATTCAGAAAGTCGTCTTGACCGTGTCTACGTTTCCCAAGGAATCGTAAGTGCCACGCTTGACGTTGAGTTATGGCCTACCGCCTTCTCCGACCATATCGCTTACACTGAAGGTGTGAGGTGGTCGAGGCCCGTGGAAGCTGTATGTCGCCATCTCAAGGATCCAGAATACAGGCAGGTCGTAGAGACGACGTGGAACAACTGTGTGAGACGCCTTGCAGTGTATTCTTAAACACTCCGGTGGTGCCTCGACTGCACGTCGTCCGATGACGAATTGCGGTCGCGAAAAATTGCTGTGGCAATGACATACCCTGGAATACTATTTCACAGTTCAACACGAACTCTCAAACCATGCCCCCTCTGTTCCACAACAGGCTGAAATTCAACGGATTAAGGTGAAGATAATTTCTCTTATGTGTCACCGCCCTGAAGGCACAATAGCACGCGAGAGATGTCGCGATTGTGTACTAGGAGAACCCCTGTTCATGCATCATATTATCAGAGAGGAGCAGTGGTGTCGGAGTTAGCTGGTCAACGCTCTCGACATGCTAGATGGTCGCCGATTGACGTCTCAGAATGCTAAGGTGGGCCAGAACATGGCGGTAACGGCTCTTGTCCTCCGTTCCTTAACAAGCACCCTTGACGGCGCTGCTGCGAAGATTCTCACAGCGACAATCAGGCTTCATAAGGATGCGGCGAACAAAGCACCCATATCCCGATGGGTTTCCGCTGAAATTTTAGCGCACATTCCACGACATCATGAGCTTACGCTGAACTACGATGTATGAAGAACTGCCCTGTCCTTCCCCTCCGACTCGAATTGGTAGAAGGCTTGTTTATCCTGGTCCCCTAGTCATCGGGATGTGGAGGAGTTGCACATAATCGGTCTATGAATGGCTCAGATTGCTCTAAGCACTATGGGACTTAACATCTGAGGTCATCAGTCCCATAGACTTAAAACTACTTAAACCTACCTAACCTAAGGATATAACACACATCCATGCCCGAGGCAGGATTCAAACCTGTGACCGTAGCAGCAGCGCAGGTCCGGACTGAAGCGCCTAGAACCGCTCAGCCACAGCGGCAGGCTCTGTCGTTGACTTCAAGATTTTTATTCGGATTCTTTGCGCTCGCCTTCAGCGCGTCATCCCATAAGTCATTTCTCTGGATCAGACGTGCTTTGGTGGTGACAGTAACATTCAGACGTCACTCAGCAATTACCGTGACGTCATAGCTCTGGCCACGACCTGCTGTAGTCGCGGTGCCTTAGTGACAGTGGACTTCGACCACGCCTTTGATGGTGAGTCATGACTTTCTAGAAAACTTACTCCGACGGATGGCCCTCTACCACAGATTTATACACGTCGTCTTGCGGCTCCTTCGAGGTGCCACGTCATGAGTACTGGTCAATGGCCGTGTGGCGGGCCTTACTAATATCATGTGGTCGGTCCGTCAAGGATGTCCGCTGTCGATGCTCTTTTCCGCCATCGCCCTTGAGCCACTGTTACACGGTTTGATGAGTCTTGCGGCTCCTTCGAGGTGCCACGTCATGAGTACTGGTCAATGGCCGTTTGGCGGGCCTTACTAATATCACGTTGTCGGTCCGTCAGGATGTCCGCTGTCGATGCTCTTTTCCGCCATCGCGCTTGAGCCACTGTTATACGGTTTGATGAGTCGGTTGACAGGAATAACAGCGTGGGGGCATGCTTTCATCTGCCACGCCTATGCAGATGACGTGATGTTCTTGGTTCTATCGGAGGATGAAGTACGAGAGGCTCTGGCACGGATAAACCAGTACGGGACTGCTGCGGGCAGCCGTGTAAACCTGACGAAATCTAGTGCTACGTTCGTAGGTAGAGGTCTTCCAGCAGAGAATGTGGCTGCATTGCCATTAGTGGACAAGCTCAAATGTTTGGGGATCACCTTCACGTGTGACACACAGCCCACAATCTCATTTAACCCAACGCCTGCTACAAGCAATCCGCACGAACGTTCGTGGCAACCTCCTGAGAGCATTGGACATCTTACAACGGGTGGATTTCGTTGAGACTCCTCTAGCATTGGGACTACCCCATTTAGCACAGATTTTACCGATGCCAAAGGCAATGGCACGCAGACTGCATGCGGCGTTCGGCTACTTTGTAAGCGCGGATCGTATCTTCAAAGACCACTACGACACGCTGACACATCTGTGCACCATGTCCTCCTTGACACGAGCGCTCGTGCGACGTGGTATCTGGTCGTTAATGGAAAATGCTTGACACAACTTCGTCTACATGCCATAAAAGTCGCAGATTCACTGCTTTACTCTCGTTGTCACACGCTTGGTAGAGATGAATATCGACTGATGTGTGGATCTTCTGCAGAGGTGTGGCAGCTGATTCAGATGATGCTTGCCTTTCTTCTACGTACGGCTCCCCATGCCGTTGCACCGAAATGGCTTCTGTTCCCAGGTGAGACTTATTTCCCACGTACGAAGACCAACGCTGTAATCTGGATAAATGGCCTCTCGATCTCGTATTTGTTCCATGAAAGCGATAAGAGTGTTTTTGATTTTTGGACAACCCTGCAAGATCGCTGTACTTTCCTCGTGCACCATCCGCGATACCGTCAGTAATATGCCAACATTTTGGGTGGTGCCTCCTTCGATCCCCCCTGCAGCTGGGGTGTCCTAGGTACGAAAAGGTGATTTCAGTGCAGGACTCGGTTCAATGTACCAGCAAAATGCAATATTCTTCTCGAAGACGTGCCTGGAACATGTCTGACTGCCTTGGGGTTCACAGCGAGTCTACCCACAACGTAGCGGGACGTGGATGCCATTTTGTTTCGTTCTGCCAGGCGGGCGTTTTCTTTAATTCCCTTTATGTTTTGTTTGTTATCGATGCTCATTGCAAAATGGTTCAAATGGCTCTGAGCACTATGGGACTTAACATATGCTGTCATCAGTCCCCTAGAACTTAGAACTACTTAAACCTAACTAACCTAAGGACACACACACATCCATGCCCGATGCAGCATTCGAACATGCGACCGTAGCGGTCGCACGGTTCCAGACTGAAGCGCCTAGAGCCGCTCGGCCACATCGGCCGGCTGCTCATTACACATCATTATTTTTCACCTGGCGGTATCCTATGTGATCTAAAGAAATAAAAAAATGGCATGATACTTGATCTGAAAAAAAACTGTTGTTGAAAAAGTATATTTATGTATGTTTTCAAGAACTATTTTTTTAATTTATGAAGCAGACCTTCATTTATTTTTAGAACACCAATGGATTTTATTTGCTTTGTCATTATCTAGAGACAAAAATGCTAACCGCAAGGGGCCGTGTAAAAAATAAAAAAGGGTAGCGCCTTTCGTAAAATTAATTAAAAAAGTAAAAGGGGTAGCGCCTAAAAAATGGTAAGGCGACCGCTCGCGATAAGCTGGAAATCCGGGTTCGGGTCCCGACGCGGCACAAATTTTCACTATCGTCATTTCACTCTACAGCTGACGGTAGTCCTAACTCGCAATTGCGAATTCACGTACTGTTTTGTATCTCTTGTAGGCGATACTACTGACACCTATATATTTCATATCGCTATCTCACTACTTTTGACACTTCAGTGTATTTGTGGGGGATGGCACGGTAAAACGTCGGTGGGTCGCGGTGCACTGGCCGTTTCTACGTCACACAACAGCTGTCATGTTACGTAAGGATACCAAAGATCGCCTAAAATTTCCGTTGTTTTGTAATCGTGGCTGCATCTTATGCCTTTCTTAGGACAGACAAATTTTTGTTGTAGTATGCAACTTAGAAGTTTAAACAGTTGTGCGCTTTCGAAGTCATAATCAATAAACATGAAAGCTCTACGCCGTATCGTAGTGCATCTCACCACAACGTTAACCCCTGTGTCAGGTAGTAATAATAATTACGTCGCTTTAATCAAGCTTAACGTCCTCCTTTACGTCCCAAGCAATCAGCGTGGTGTAGAGTTTGCCATCCAGGCTAATAAACAGCAGTGGAAGAAAAAAGAGAATCAAGACTGCAATGTTAAACAGCTTCCGCAGATGACAAAGACGATAATAATCTCAGAGGTGTACATTAAACAGTCACTAAAAAGACCTACAACCTTATCCTCGGAACATAAAGTCGTGTAAATTCTCTTTCCTCGTTTAATGGCAAACTGCAGTGGACGAAGAAAACGCTAAAATTATTCTGAGAGCCAAATAATTAACATTACTTACCATGAAACTTCCTGGCAGATCAAAACTGTGTGCCGGACCGAGACTCGAACTCGGGACCTTTGCCTTTCACGAGCAAGTGCTCTACCATCTGAGCGACCCAATAACGACTCAGAACTCATCATCACAGCTTTAATTCCTCCAGTAGTTCGTCTCCTTTATCAAAAACTTCACAGAAGCTCTCCTGAATACCTTGCAGAACTAGCACTCCTTGAAGAAAGGATATTTGGGAGATATGGCGTAGCCACAGCATGAGGGATGAAATTTTCACTCTGTAGCGGAGTATGTGCTGATATGAAACTTCCTGACAGATCAGAAATGTGTGCCAAACCGAGACTCTTTCTTGAGTGCTTGTTCTGCAAGGTATGCAGGAGAGTTTCTGTGGAGTTTGGAAGATAGGAAACGAGATACTGGCGGAATTAAAACTGTGAGTACTGATCGTGAGTCGTGCTTGGGCTGTTCAGGTGGTAACTATTCTGATAAAGAAGTATCTGGTGATTCAGTAATGTATTAACAACGCAATGAGTTCTTGAAATAATCAGCGATAGTCACTGATACATTTACAGAGCTATTAAAATCTTCAGAAAGTACTGGAACTGGAACGTTATCGAAGTCTATAAAAAGAAATATAAATCGAGTAACTCAGTATGAAATTTCCATTTTACTATCGAAAAAGACACTAGCACATAAATGTATAAATGTCAATACTATTGGATTATCATCATGATACGTCATTCTATTAAACTGATAACACACAGAAGAACAGAAAGGATTATTGATGATGCATTAGGGAAATACGTTTAGTTACAGCAGCGGAAAGTACACTAGGTACTAAATGTTTTTCCCGTTTATTATTGTTTAAAACGAGGATACTCTGTAGAGTTTATGGGCTTAGAAAAGGTTTATGAAAACTTAAAAAATGCTTTCAGTTCTGAGACGAGTAAGCAATAGAGGAATTTTCAAAATCTATAAAAATTAAGTTGCGTGATAAATGAGGTAGATTTAAAAAAAGTAAAGAAAAGGTGGTAGAGCGCTTGCTCGCGAAAGGCAAAGGTCCCGAGTTCAAATCTCAGTCCGGCACACAGTTTTGATCTGACAGGAAGTTTCATATCAGGGCACACACCGCTGCAGAGTGAAAATTTCATTCTCCATGTGATAGAGTTTGTAAAGATATCGAAAAACATCCAGGGAAATATGGAGATTTTTAATACAATTTGTATTGTGCATTTGAAAGGTGCCAGTTTACTCAACACGTTCACTTCCTGTAATATCTTGCTTTCTATGCTAACGGTCTTAAATGTGGCATACTGTATGCGAATATACGCTGACCAGTTTCGATCAGTCAGTACAGGCTCTGTAGCAAGCTTTCCGCTTGGTCACTGCGACAGTTTTAATTCTTTGGTTGGTCGTTTTCCTTTCGGCTAATGGGATTCGTCCGCGGGTGCCATGTGATATGGTCCGTTTGAACGGAGCACACCTATACGGTACTCTCTCTTCAGTGCTATATGCTGATATACGACGCGTTTCGATTTACCCACAGTACGACTTGATTATCCTGCACCCTCTGCAATCGTAAATCAAATTGTTGTTTGGTTAACGTGTAAACACTTCAGTCATCTGCTGGAGAGTACAGTGTTCAACAATACTCGCTGTACATATACTTCTTCATCAACATATACATCTACATACATACTTCACAAACCATGGCATGGTGCATGGCACAGGGTACCACGATCCAATGCTAGTCATTTCCCTTCCCGCTTCACTAGCAAAAACAAAGCGAAGGAAAAACTGTCATATACCTCGCTACACGCTCTAATTTCTCTTACCTTCGTGGTACCCATGCGAAATGTACCTTGGTGGCAATAAAATCCACATGCAGTCTGCCTCAAATGTTGAAAAGAGTGCTAAAGGTCTTGCCGCAGTGGTAACACGGACTCCCGTGAGATCCAACAATTCTTGAAATGTAGGTGAGCAGACGTAATGGGTACACTGCTTCCATCCTTCAGGGTGAACAGGAGACTGATGACCTTTGCTATCCTTATCTTCCTGCATGTGGAAGGGAACTGCACTACTGGAGTGGATGAGATGTCCTTTGTAATGAACCACATCCATACTCCGACTGAAGACCATTTCTGTGCACTACTTCCGCATTTCATAAGTTCTGATCATAGACTACTGACATTTTTCCATTGTTCTACATAAGCAGTAAGTTACTCTCTAGAAACATTAAATCGGTCGTGCCATTTATGAACTCGGGATCCTCAGATGTCTCTTGAAGAATCTCTGTGCCACCCACCTGCTACCCCTCAACTAAGGCACACAATTTTTTCGAGTTGTCGCTTCTTTCCTTGGTGTTGGAGAAGTATTTCTTGTAGTTGAGAGCTCGATTCAAATTCGTTAATAAATAGTTTTATATAGAGTTCCAATGGAACTCCCTCCCAGATAATTGGTTCTCTGGTTTTAAGATGAAACGAACATGTTTGCATCCCACTAGATTTCGGACTCAACTGGTTCCCCTTGAAGCAAGTCGAAGGTTCGTTCTGGATACCAGATAGTGTCTTCAGCTCTCTCAGACCGGCTTGGTTGGACTTTAACAGCTCAGTCACCTGCATTCCTTTCGGTAGACGTTGGTCGTTGGTGTAAACATTAATTTAGTTTTTTAGCTTATAGTAATGTAGTGCTTTTGACATGGTAAATAAATAAATCGGTACGGTTAAGTGGTGACGTGCTCAGAAAGTATATCTCCAAATGGTACTTGAATGATTCTTGCTCTTCTTGTTTCTAGACTAAAACCTGTTTCAGTAGTCCTCAGTCCATCCTGAGGTTGTCACTCTATCCTTCCTTGGACAGCCAATATTTCTTTTACCAGCTGTTGGTTTATTTCTTACGATTTTCATAATCTTCCGCTCATTCAACCTGTCTATATGTTTATTCCATTAATGCTTTTAGTTATGTACCCACTCATTAATGAAGTCCACTTTACAATTCTAAAGCTTTCACTTCTCTCTGTCTGTGTCTTCATGTCGGTAATCCTTCGCAGAATTTTCATTTCGGTAGTTTCCAACCGTCGTTTTTTTATGTTTTCGGTCTTGTCTCAGCTGTCAATGTCATAAGTGGTCTCATTATTATTTGGTAAATTTTGGCCTTTGCACCTTTCCGATATCATTTAAACACTCTGTCACTTTGTTTGCTTTTTCTACTTGTTCTCTAACTTCCTTTTCACATTTACACTACTGGACAGTTCAATACCAAGATATTTAAATGTCATTATGTCTTCAATAACGGCCGCGCGGGATTAGCCGAGCGGTCAAGGCGCTGCAGTCATGGACTGCGCGGCTGGTCCCGGCGGAGGTTCGAGTCCTCCCTCGGGCATGGGTGTGTGTGTTTGTCCTTAGGGTAATTTAGGTTAAGTAGTGTGTAAGCTTAGGGACTGATGACCTTAGAAGTTAAGTCCCAGAAAATATCACACAGATTTGAACATTTTTGTCTTCAAATCGTTCAGATGGCTCTGAGCACTATGCGACTTAACTTCTGAGGTCAGCAGTCGCCTAGAACTCAGAACTAATTAAACCTAATTAACCTAAGGACATCACACACATCCATGCCCGAGGTAGGATTCGAACCTGCGACCGGAGCGGTCACGCGGTCCCAGACTGAAGCGCCAGAACCACACGGCCACACCAGCCGGCTTTTGTCTTCAGTAATGTCCCCACTCACTTCCAGTTTGCATCTCATCTGTTCCACAGATGTGGATGTGATCATATTTACGGTTTTAGCTGCCACTTTAAATACACGAAAGAGTTTCTGCAGATTTTCTTCACTGTTTGCCACGAGAGCTGCACCCGCAGGACAACACATGACTTATTTCTTCATCCCCCATTTTATAACCGCTACCAGCCAATACCTTCTTTATCACCTCATCCATGACTATATTAAAAAGTTAAAAAAAATGCTAGAGACAGTCATCGCTCGTACTGCAACAAGCTGCTAAGGATGAGGTGTATATCGCAGGTACTGACACGTATGTAACACTTCGAAGATAGATTTGAGACTCGACAAATCACAGGGGCAGAGTTCATGACTTTACGGCAGATCACTGAAGTTAAGCATTGTCAGGCTTTGCTAGCACGTAGGTGGGTCACCGTCAGCATGCGATACCATCAACCGCAGGGTATTCGCTTAAGACCTCTGTAGCAACAGCAGGGTTCCAGGATAACCAAGCTACTGTAGAACAGATGATTATTGCAGTTCATGGAGAAAGCAGATGGAGTAAGAGGTCTGCGATAGCTTAGGGAACTGTATATGAGCCAGTACGTTAAAAAGTAACAAGCTCAAAGAATGCTAAAGGCCTTGCCGCAGTGGTAACACGGGTTCCCTTCCAGGTCTGCCGAGTTCTGTTGGGAAGTGGGGAGCACTCCGACCTTGTGAGGCCAATTGAGGAGTGACTTGATTGAAAAGTAGGGGCACCGGTCACGAAAACTGATAATGACTGGGAGAACAGTGTGCTGACCATATGCCCTCCATATCCCTATCTAATGACGCCTAAGGCCTTAGGACGACACGGCGGCGGGTCGGTGCCGTTGGGCCTTACAAGCCTGTTCAGTTGATGTTTGTTTTTTAGCTCAAAGAGTCGCCTTGTCTAACACCACTATTAACTGCTATGCAGCAGGTTAATCTGTAACAAATTTTCGCCTGCATGTAGTTTTTGGAATACATGTCTTCAGTTGTTTTTATTACGGTGGAGTCCGCCTCGATAGCTGAGTGGTCAGTGCGATGGAATGCCATCCAAAGGTGCCCGGGTTCGATTCCCGGCTGGGTCGGAGTTTTTTCTCCGCTCAGGGACTGGGTGTTGTGTTGTCTACAGCTAGTGGTCTAGGGGCTAGAGTTGCTGCCTCTGGATCACGGGATCCCCCGTTTGATTCCCGGTCGCGTTGGCGTTTTCTCTGGCCGGGCACTGGGTGACTGTATTGTCCTCATCCTTTCATCATCATCATCATCCTCGTCTTCATTCGTGACAGTGGTTAGACTGGACTGTGTACGAAACTTGGTCTGTGTAAAAGTTGGAGCTCTGTTCGGGCGCTGATGACTCCGCAGTTGAGCGCCCCACAAACCAATCATCATCATTCATCATCATCTCATCCCCACCGACATGCAAGTCCCCGAAGTGACGTCAGCTAATAAAACTTGCACAAAACGACCTGTCTACACGACGGGAGTCCCTAACCACACGACGTTTCATTTCATTAAGTTGGAAGGACTCCCCCTACTGCAGAGGCGGTTTAAAACACCTGTTAACTGAACCCTATCGAAAGACTTCTGTAAATCAATAAAACAAACTTGGCTGATTGCATCTTTTTAACACGCATCTCGCCTCTCACTTCCACATACTTTCCTAACTTTAACTCACTCACATCCACTAGTCCATCGTTGCAAGCCGCAACTGCCACTTGCCCATTTTCACTCAGTCATTGTCATTATCTCTTCGTGTCTCTGTGTCACTGTCTCCAGTCTCACAGTCACGGTCTTCTTCATTCTGTCCTGCTACTGTCTCCTCTCACCGTCACTGTCTCTCTTACTGCTGCTATCTCATCCATCCCTTCTCAATGCTGCTTTCTCTTCTCACTGTCACTATCTCTCTGTTCCTCGTTATCATTGTCATAGAAACTGGCTCTCGCTATCACTGGTTCTCGCCCACTTCCAGTTTCTTCTCCTTTCTTTATTCCTCTCACATGAGTAATGTCTCCTTCACTCTTTTCCTAGCACCGTTCTGTCACTGTCAACTATGCTCCACTGTCACTGTGTCCCCGCTTTCTCTCACACTGACATTGTATCCTTCGCTTTTTCTATACCAGAACCACTGTTAACAATCTCCCAGTATATATTAATTTTCCATCTCTTTCCTATTACCGCAATCCCCTTCTCTTTTAGGATAAAAGAGCGCGAATATATTCACACAAGAACATTTTTGGGAATTTTTTTTGAAGATGCTGAGGAGTGTAGTATGGGGCAGTTTGTACCACACTTCTCAGTCAGTCTTTTAATTAAACAGAAGTATAGTCGCCTTCTTCTACCCTGCTGTAACAGCACGTGTCACCTATACAGGATGTTACAAAAAGGTGCGGCCAAACTTTCAGGAAACATTCCTCACACACAAATAAAGCAAAGATGTTATGTAGACATGTGTCCGGAAACGCTTAATTGCCATGTTACAGCTCATTTTAGTTTCGTAAGTACGTACTGTACTTCCTCGATTCACCGCCAGTTGGCCCAATTTGAAGGAAGGTAATGTTGACTTCGGTGCTTGTGTTGACATGCAACTCATTGCTCTACAGTACTAGCATCAAGCACACGGTACGTGGCATCAACAGGTTAGTGTTCATCACGAACGTGATTTTGTAGTCAGTGCAATATTTACAAATGCGGAGTTGGCAGATGCCCATTTGATGTATGGATTAGCACGGGGCAATAGTCGTGGCGCGGTACGTTTGTATCGAGACACATTTCCAGAACGAAGGGGTCCCGACAGGAACACGTTCGAAGCAATTGATCGGCGTCTTAGGGAGCACGGAACATTCCAGCCTATGACTCGCGACTGGGGAAGACCTAGAACGACGAGGACACCTGCAATGGACGAGGCAATTCTTTGTGCAGTTGACGACAACCCTAATGTCGGCGTCAGAGAGGTTGCTGCTGTACAAGGTAACGTTGCCCACGTCACTGTATGGAGAGTGCTACGGGAGAAGCAGTTGTTTCCGTACCATGTACAGTGAGTGCAGGCACTCCATGGGTACACTTCTGCGAATGGTTCACCCAACAATGTGTCAATCCTCATTTCAGTGCAAATGTTCTGTTTACGGATGAGGCTTCATTCCAACGTGATCAAATTGTAAATGTTCAGAATCAACATGAGTGGGCTGACGAGAACCCTCATGCAATTGTGCAATCACGTCATCAACACAGATTTTCTGCGAAAGTTTGGGCAGACATTGTTGGTGATGTCTTGAGTGGGCCCTATGTTCTTCCACCTACGCTCAATGGAGCACGTTATCATGACTTCATACCGGATACTCTACCTGTGCTGCTAGAACATGTGCCTTTACGAAACAACATGTGGTTAATGCATGACGGAGCTCTTGCACATTTCAGTCGAAGTGTTCGTACGCTACCGATGGGTTGGTAGAGGCGGACCAATTTCATGGCCTCCACGATCTCCTGACCTCAACCCTCTGGTCTTTCATTTATGGAGGCCTTTGAAAGCTCTTGTCTACGCAACCCCGGTACCAAATGTAGAGACTCTTCCTGCTCGTATTGTGGACGGCTGTGATGCAATACGCCATTCTCCAGGGGTGCATCAGCGCATCAGGGATTCCATGTGACGGAGGGTGGACGCATGTATCCTCGCTAACGGAGGGCATTTTGAACATTTCCTGTAACAAAGTGTCTAAAGTCACGCTGGTACGTTTTGTTGCTGTGTGTTTCCATTCCATGATTAATGTGATTTGAAGATAAGTAATAAAATGAGTTCTAACATGTAAAGTAAGCGTTTCCAGACAAATGTCCACATAACGTATTTTCTTTCTTTGTGTGTGAGGAATGTTTCCTGAAAGTTTGGCCGTAACTTTTTGTAACACCCTGTATGGAAAGAACTTTAAGGGTCAGTAAACTTTGATAGTTTACTTATATGAAACTGAAAGACGGAGAAGTAATTTTATCCCTCAGGCCGGATTTTACAAGCACAAAACTTTTGCAGGTGTCTGACTAACACGGGGTTCCCAGAGCCCTTCTCACGATAACGGAGCCCTTTACGGCATATTTCTCCGTGCTATGCCACTTTATAGACAACGTTTTCGCCTCATCGAAACAATAACTGCCTTTTGCTGTGCATAGCCGTCTTGGAATCTGCGGCTCGGATTTGTTACCCAAAAACCATGTTTTAGGGTGTTTTAATAGATAAAGATTTTTGAAAACGGGAATGCGGTACTTATAGATAAATACCTAGAGAATATACTACTAAAATTTGAGCAATTTGCTGCTGATAGTTATCTAGATATCCATTGCTGACGGCGGAAAACTGGTGAAAAGCGCTTTTTTCAGGAAAGACTTGTGAACTAAATATTGCCTCCATAAGACCACATCTTATGCGAAAAGTATCAACTGATTTGCACTGTTTGCCTAAACTGGAGGAATTTTGCAATACTCCAACTCTGATTCTGTACTGTAGGATAATTACAGTAAGACGACCCGTCTATTGGGTATACAAATGGTTCCTAGCCCAAGGCTTATTCAAAAACTTGGCCGTACCTCATTTATGAATAGCATCCGAAGTATGACACCATGAAAAAAGTCCCGCTTTTGTGGGTGGCACTTTGGAACATATTGGTAGCGCATGCTTCGCATGGTTACTGGTTCAGTCTGGCGATCACTGTTTTGGATCAGTCCATAAAATATATTACAGTGAAATCTTTTAAGAGTATTAGTCTTCCTAGTGATCACGTAAATTATTCTAGTTGGTGGGACAAGATGTATGCAGTATCAGTTCCGGCAAACAGTCAAAATTTAAGGCATATTTCACGAAGAAGCAGCTGTGCAGAGCAACCTTATTTGATCCACAAATGTGAGACTGTATAGTCTGTGTACCCTCTAAACAAGTAACATTTCATAAATATAGGAACGGGTTTAAGACTAGGAATCAGTCCGTCAAAGACGAAAATATATCCTGTGGTCCAAACAGCCCTTAACAAATTATCAAAGAGCGACTTTCGATGATACGTTCCGTCATATGTTGGTGTCTGAAGGTAAAAAAAAAAACCAACAACAACAAAAACTTATTGTCAATTTCTCATTACACCGCTGAGCTTGAGACGAAGTTACGTAAAGTTTTGTTTGACTAGAGTAAGGCAAGTTCCGCTCTTGAACTCGCGTTACGGTATCGCGGATTTGGCATCAAGCCCGTTGGCTGTGAGAAGAAGTCGATTCTGACCAGTACAGTCCTTCAGGGTCACGGTGGGCTACGAAAATTATGATGTTAGCGCCTAGATCGTTCCCTGTTCAGGTACCCTGCATTTTTACTTAACCAACTTTTTGTTTTCGTAGTCAGAAATACAATGTGTTGCGAAATATTAGTGCTATATTCAGGTGAATACGATTTGGTCATAAAATTGTTGTTTGCTCATAATTGCCGACACTGTAATAGCTATGTAATGGCTTGCACTCTAATCACAGCTGTTTCGGTATTACTTTCTTAGTTTGTATCGAAATGCGATTTTTTTTAAAGATATGATATGACATACGAGATGTTTATACTTTAACTCGTGTAATATGCATTTGTTGTTCATCCTGAAACAGCGAAGAATAAGATAAATTCAATCTGTATACGTAATTAGTTATCAATAACTTTTCTAATAGCTGTAAATAAACTAGATTTGTATCTGGCAAAGTCGACCCAGTGACGTCTCTCAGATATTGATAAGTGTAGAGTTAAACGATCTCTTGATAGCAGTATTATTAGTGAAGGCTGTAACAGATGCAGTTGCAATTGAAATGCCGGCCGAGCGCTTCTAGGCGCTTCAGTCTGGAAGCGCGAGACCGCTACGGTCGCAGGTTCGAATCCTGCCTCGAGCATGGATGTGTGTGATGTCTTCGGTTAGTTAGGTTTAAGTAGTTCTAAGTTCTAGTGGACTGATGACCTCATAAGTTAAGTCCCATAGTGCTCAGAGCCATTTGAACCATTTTGCAATTGAAATGCTAATTTATTGCAACCAGGTTGCTCATGACTTGATAGAAGTAAATACTCTAAATTTCTTGTGGGAAGAATACAAAACGTGATTGGTTACAGTAAATTGTATTTTGAATTCAGTTGCAGTGACGGCTAAGCTAAAATTTTCGCAGTTAATGATACAGTTTCCTTAAACTGTTGCTTCCACGGCAAACAGATACTATTAATATGTGTTAAGGGGACAGTAAAAGTGCGAAAAGTTCGTTGCTGAAGTTTGACTGATCTTATGGATTAGACGTAGACCACGACAGAAGCCCCTGGCAGTCTTTGCATACTGCTTATTGAACTGAGAACTTCTCTATAAATAACCAGTAACGGAGAGAATAGTAATAATAAAACATCTGCGTGTTCTCGTTACTTGTCTCTGAAGCCTCAGACGATAACTTTCACGATCTTGTGCTAAAAATGAATATTGTCTTATTCCTCACAAGAATCTGCTTCTGAATCGCGAATGTGGTTTTACATTGATTATTTTAAGTGTATTACAAGATGGTCTCAAGGGAGATGAAAAATATAATACAGCGCGCTAGTTTGAATTTCCTACCATTGGTTGAAATATTACAGCCGTATTTTACTATACATTCACGTTTGAGAAAGCCCTGAGGACGATCAAGGGAAATAAACCTATTATGTCGACGCAAAACATGTTGCGGATGATCGTCGCTGTTCGGCGAGATAAAAATTTGTACACCACTTTTCAGCAACTAAATTAATTAAAACTTCAATGAAATCATTCTCTATCCCAATCTCAGTTCATCTTTATAGGTATGCGATGGCATCACTGACGATTAATGTATGTTTCTAGCGCCATTGCATCTAGATGTAATTGAAATTTCGATCCATCATGTCCCGTTGGGAAATGTAAGCGAAAGCTACTTAATCATACAACGAGTCGCTGCTGAGAATGAAAAGTGAAAACCGAAAAAGAAAGCGACCATGATTTTTTAGAGAAATACAATTACAGCAGTTTATACAGTAATTAATTTCGTTACAGGCACATGCATACAATAAAAGGAGTCAGCCAGAAGGAATCCATTCCACTTATATAGGTTATCCCGGGAGGGATGTGACAGGAAATATTATTCGACGCAAAAAAGTCTTGTAAACCTTGGGCCCTAAAATGCATACCTTAAGAGCTATGAGGATTTCACCTTCGATACTGTGAAATAAGTCTCTTCTCTTGCAAGCTCTTTGCTTCCTGGATCTTAGTAGGAGGTAGTGTAAATCAGAACAAGAAAAAATTGACTGGTAAACATGGCTTCAAAACGCATATCTCAAGAGTTATGAGCACTTGTTCAGAAGAAGAGATATGTTTCACAGTAGCGAAGACCAACCACTGATCATAGCTCTTAAGGTATGTACTTTATAGCCCAGGTTTTCTAGACATTTTTGCATCGAATGATTGGTCTGCTCCTATCCCTGAACCACTCTTCTGGGAAACCCTGCATTTCAAAGTACGAGACTTGTCACTCAAAGTATTCAGTTCTGGAAGTCTATTGAAAACGAAATCTGCAGTATGGTACACATCTTCCTGTATAGTGACTATAGGAGTGTTATCCAAGAGCAAAATATTTTTCCATCTGTTGTTTACTATGCAGGTGTGCCATTTTCTTTTGAGTGAGTCCTTGCTATTAAATGACAAAGACCACGAGGGAGCAGTTTTCACTCTACACTGTGCATACATACAATGTTAGGACGTCAGCAATGTGACGGTCGTATCCTGAACTTATGTACGTGTAGCTTTTAACAATAGTCAGAAAAAATTTTGATGATACATAGGGCAGAAAACAACATACATAAGAAACAGGCTCTATGGTTTCAGGAAACTGTATGAACTATAGCAGAGGGCACAGCGAGACGTAGTTGAGCGAAGATATCGAAGCTGAACTTTAGTGCTACGCTTCCGATTATTTAACAAGTCTTGAAGAAAATAGATACCAACAGCTGTAACTTTATTAAATAATTATATTTAGATGTCACTTTCGGCGACTCATCGGAGCCATCTTCAGGTTCCTATACAAGAAACTAGGTAACTATTCTAGACATTTGTGCTTTTATAGGGACCACTATATCCAACTGGAGTCCGTAGACTCTAAAAACTCTTCGGTCGACGTGGATCATTCATACATCTAACAATTTTGCTGTCGTTGGAGGTGTGAAGAGGCCACGTCGACCGAGAAGGTTACAGAATTTTTTGGAAGATGAAACCACCATTTGACTATATCGTTTGTACTGTCTAGATTTCGGATTTTATGCCATTATCAAGCACAATGCTAGAATTCTTAGACCTTTATCTTAGACCTTAAAAATGTCATATTTGTTAAGGCATAAAATAACAGGATATAAATACAGTAATACGGAGTCAAACGGCGGTTTACTCTTTCAAAAAATATTGCTTGACTGTTGTTCAACCATTGAAAATTTTTTAGAATCTGTGTAATCTAGTTGGAGAAGTGGTCCCTTTAATAGCAGAAACGGCTATATGAGTTACCTTGTTTCGTGTACAGGGGCCTGAAGCTGACGCCATTGAGGTGCCGAAACTGATAGCTAAGTAAAATTATTAAATCAAATTTTAGCTGTTGGTATCTCTTTTCTTCAAGTCCTCGACCTGCCGCAGTCCAGTTCCATTTACACAAGATGGAATTACAGAATTTGAATATTTGACAAGTTGTACGACACTGAACATCGTAGAAGGTAAGTGAGCACCCTGGTAAATGGCACAGTGCATAAGACGCCGACCTTCCACCACCCGTCTCGCCGATCTGACTGCTCTGGTCCAACGTGTTCTCAAATTATTTGAGGCGAATGACGACACGGTGGTAGAGTTATCCATTAAGCGATCCATCGCTTCGACAACGGCGAGGTTGACGTCTTCGGTGCACTGACCTAAAGCCGCTCATAACTTGAGAGACTTCTTCCGGCGCCGCCTGCGTAGTACTGCAGAGTGGGACTGGCAAAGCGGCTTACCCTGCGACGGGGCAGCCCGCTGTGGGACTGGCTCAGCTGGTTGTGGGGAGTCATCGCCCGGGCGTCGGCGTCGGCGTCGGCGTCTGTCGCAGGCGGCCTCCGGCGTCGTTGCCGCTGCCCGACACACTGTGCTGTGGCCGTTGCGCTTTGGTCGCGCCCGACCTCGCCGGTGGCCGCGCCGCGGCAGACTGGCCCCGGCGTCGCGACGCCGCCGCCGCCACTGCGCATGCGCGGGCTGGCGCCGGCGCCGCCCCTCTGTTGGCGCGTCGTGTTTGTCTGCCGCGCTGGCCGTGCCGGAATCTCGCCCCATATCCACCGACCAGCTCAGGGGATGCTGCGCCAGTTTACGACGAAGAGATGGAAAATCCTCGGCTTGGTACACTAATAGCGTTGATACCAATAACATTTTGTTTCTGTCATTGTGGCGCGTCTTGTAACACAGGTTTCGGGTGGAGGGGAATTCGGCTGGCAGTTGTGCAACCGTGGGTTACCTAATATTTCCATTGTTGAACATTATACGAGGGTCACTTCAAAAGAAATGCGCTCTATTTTTTTAAAATATCCATCTTTTATTCTCTATGTTTGAAAGTTTTAGAGTGTGTAGATACATCCTTTAGGAACAATATTTTATTTTCTCCCCATAATTTCCATCCCTCTCAACTGCCTTACAACATCTTGGAACCAGCGCCTCTATACCCACACTGTAAAATTTTGGACCAGCCTGTTGGAGCCACTGTTTGGCAGAGGGCACAAGGGGGTCACCACCTTCAAACCTTTTCCACGAAGAGAGTCTTTCAGTTTCCCAATGAGATGATAGTCACATGGACCCAGGTCAGGACCGTAAGGCGGGTATTTCAGTGTTGTCCATCCGAGTTTTGTGATCGCTTCCATGATTTTTTGACTGACATGTGGCCGTGCATTGTCGTGCAACAACAAAACATCCTGCTTTTGTCGATGTGGTCGAACACGACTCAGTCGAGCTTGAAGTTTCTTCAGTGTCGTCACATATGCATCAGAATTTATGGTGGTTCCACTTGGCATGATGTCCACAAGCAAGCGTCCTTCGGAATCGAAAAACACCGTAGCCATATCTCAGCAGAAGGTGTGGTTTTGAAGTTTTTTTCTTGGGTGGATTTCCATGATGCCACTCCATTCATAGCCTCTTCGTCTCTGGTGACAAATGATGGAGCCATGTTTCATCACCTGTCACAATTCTTCCAAGAAATTCATCTCCACCATTCTCGTACTATTTCAAAAGTTCGCCGCACACCGTTTTTCTCGTTTCTTTGTGAACCACTGTCAACATCCTGGGAACCCACATGGCACAAACCTTTTTTAACACCAATACTTTCAGTATTCTGGAAACACATCCTTCCCCTGTCCCCACGCAGCGTGACAAATCGTTCACTGTGATGCGTCAGTTAGCAGTCACCAATTCTCTGCACAAACATTGTCTGGAGTGTGTGCAGTACGAGGCCTGCCGCTTCGAGGACAATCCTCAATATTGCCGTGCCCGCTTTCATCATGTAACCTGCTTGCCGACCGACTAACTGTACCGCGATCGACAGCAGCATCTCCATACACCTTTTTCAACCTCTTGTGGATGTTTGCCACTGTCTCGTTTTCACAGCACAGGAATTCTATGACAGTACGTTGCTTCTGACGAACGTCGAGTGTAGCAGCCAGGTTCAAGACATGCTGTGACGGCACCACTCACGGGAACAGGTTGGGCTAAGTTTGAAAACAAGCGGGAAGGATGTATCTACACACTGTAAAACTATCACACATGTGGTATAAAAACTGTATTTTTACAAAAGTAGTGTGTATTTATTTTGGAGTGAGACTCGTACACTGAGGTGACAAAATCTTGGCAGAGCGATATGCACATGTACAAATGGCGTTGGTATCATATACTCGGGGCATAAAAGGACAGTGCATTGGCGATTTTGCCTTCATTCTGATTCAGGTGGTCCATGTGAAAGGTTTCCGACGTTGTTATGGCCACACTTCGGGAACTAACAGACTTTGAAAGCAGAATGGTAGTTGGAGCTAGAAGCATGGGACATTCCATTTCGGTAGTCGTTAGGGCATTCAGAATTCATTATTCCGATATCCACAGTGTCAATAGTGTGCTGAGAATACCAGATTCCCGGCATTACCTCTCAGCTCACAGTGGCCATTGGCCTTCACTTAACGATCTAGAGCAGCTGCGTTTCCATAGAGTTGTCAGTGCTAACAGACAAGCAACACTGCCTGAAATAACTGCAGAAATGAGTGCGTGACGTACGACGAACATATCTGGTAGGACAGTGCCGCGAAATTTGGCATTAATGGACGATGGCAGTTGACGACTGACACAAGTGTCTTTGCTAACAGCACAACGTCGCCTTCAGTGCCTCTTCTGGGCTCGTGACCATATCGGTTGGACCCAAGACGTCTAGATAAGTGTGGTCTGGTCAGATGTGTCCAGTTTTTTACTGATGAGATCTTGTGGTACGGTTTGCTTGGGCGCAGACCCCACGGAACCGCAGACCAAAGTTGTCAATAAGGCACTGCTCAAGCTGCTGGTGGCTCCTTAATAGTGTGGGCTTCATTTACATGAAATGGAGTGGGTCCTCTGGTTCAACACAACTCATCATTCAGTGGAAATAGTTATGTTCGGCTACTTGGAGACCATTTGTAGCCATTCATGGACTTCATCTTCCCAAACAACGATGGAATTTTTATTCACGACAACGCGCCATGTCACTGAGCCGCATTGTTCGCGATTGGTTCCAGGGACTTTCTGGACAGTTCGAGCGATTGATTTGGCCACACAGATCGCCTGACATGGAGCCCATCAAGCACTTATGGAACACAATCGAGAGGTCAGTTCGTGCACAAACTCCTGCACCTGCAACGCTTTCGCAGTTATGAACTGTTGTAGAGTGCATGGCCCAATATTTCTGCATGGGACTTCCAACAACTTGTTGAGTGCATACCACGTCGAACTACGGCACTACGCCGGGAAAAAAGAGTTCTAACACGACATTAAGAAGCATTCCATGACTTTTGGCGACTCAGTGGATTACAAAACCTGAGTACACACGAATATCAAGCTCCTGCATTGAGTTTCTTTCTGGAATAATATTTCCAGGACTCTATATTGCTAAAACAAAGCAAAACAATATGTCCTCCCAACAGAAATACGATAAAGTAACCTCTCAACGAACAGCAGGTATATACAACAGAACTTAACGCAAAATCAAACCCATACTGTAATTTTTTTTTATTCTGTAATATTTAGTTAGTGAACATTGGGGCTCATTTTAAAGGGGTATATACTAATTAGTACAATGAGTTTTCTAAAACGTAGAGAAAGTAACAGAAAAAAGTAGGTGGTCAAAGATAGCATCGATTTTGGGATACACTGACAGGCTTCTAGTTTCACCACAGCTGTGAGCTACCATTTTATTTGTGATCAATATTTCGAAAACATAATTAAACTTTGACCACCCAGAAATAAGCACATTGATCTAAAGTTTTCTTAAGCGGTTTATTAACCTCCTTAAAATAAAAAAATACCTAGTATGATACATAAATAAAAAAAGTGTGATCCATCTTCAGAACTATAAATAATGAAAGATACTGAGATGGAGTACCACACACGTAGATGCAATAGTTTCGTCCATCTTAGACCTAAATCCTCGTTTCAGGACTTGCATTGCAGACAGTCCAGATAGAATTAAGGTTGTCTGTTCTTCATATATCGAGATATCTAGTACTTGGCCGGCCGGTGTGGCTGAGCGGTTCTAGATGCTTCAGTTTGGAAGCACGCGACCGCTACGGTCGCAGGTTCGAATCCTGCCTCGGGCATGGATGTGTGTGATGTCCTTGGGTTAGTTGGGTTTAAGTAGTTCTAAGTTCTAAGGGACTGATGACCTCAGATGTTAAGTCCCATAGTGCTCAGTGCCATTTGAATTTTCTAGTACTTGTGGCCAAAATAAACTTCATTCCTTATTTCTGGAGGTGTTTGAGATTTTATGTTGTACCTGAATCACTGCCTGAACCACAACAGCTCGCAGTTTGGCACGTAGGCACATAAACATTTAAAAATGAGCCTTCGACTATATATCGATGTTTAATGTATGTATTCCTTAGTTACACAATGCCACTGGCACCAACTCTGTTTGATAAATTCTGTTCTGTAATAGTGGGGTAGCAATGGGCAGTAGTAAAAATAACATTAAAACAGAGAAATCAATAAATCATGCACATGACCTTGTTGTTGTTATGGTCTTCAATCCTGAGACTGGTTTGATGCAGTTCTCCATGCTACTCTATCCTGTGCAAGCTTCTTCATCTCCCAGTACCTACTGCAGCCTACATCCTTCTGAATCTGCTTAGTGTATTCATCTCTTGGTCTCCCTCTACGATTTTTACCCTCTACGCTGCCCTCCAATACTAAATTGGTGATCCCTCGATGTCTCAGAAAATGTCCTACCAACCGATTTCCTTCTTCTAGTCAAGTTGTGCCACAAGCTGCACTTCTCCCCAATTCTATTCAATACCTCCTCATTAGTTATGTGATCAACACTTCTAATCTTCAGCATTCTTCTGTAGCACCACATTTCGAAAGCTTCTATTCTCTTCTTGTCTAAACTATTTATCGTTCACGTTTCACTTCCATACATGGCTACACTCCATACAAATACGTTCAGAAACGACTTCCTGACATTTAAATCTATTCTCGATGTTAACAAATTTTTCTTCTTCAGAAACTCTTTCCTTCCCATTGCCAGTCTACATTTTATATCCTCTCTACGTCGACCATCATCAGTTATTTTGCTCCCCAAATAGCAAAACTCCTTTACTACTTTAAGTGTCTCATTTCGTAATCCAATTCCCTCAGCATCACCCGACTTAATTCGATTACATTCCATTATCCTCGTTTTGCTTTTGTTGATGTTCATCTTATACCCTCTATTCAGGACATTGTACATTCCGTTCAACTGCTCTTCCAAGTCCTTTGCTGTCTCTGACAGAATTACAATGTCATCTCCGAACCTCATGCTTTTTATTTCTTCTCCATGGATTTTAATACCTACTCCGAACTTTTCTTTCGTTTCCTTTATTGCTTGCTCAATAAACACATTGAATAACATCTGGGATAGGCTACAACCCTGTCTCACTCCCTTCCCAACGACTGCTTGCCTTTCATACCCCTTGACTCTTACAACTGCCATCTGCTTTCTGTATAAATTGTAAATAGCCTTTCGCTCCCTGAATTTTACCCCTGCCACCTTCAGAATTTGAAAGAGAGTATTCCAATCAACGTTGTCAAAAGCTTTCTCTAAGTCTACAATTGCTAGAAACGTAGGTTTGTCTTTTCTTAATCCCTCTTCTAAGATAAGTCCTAAGGTCAGTGCACCCTCACGTGTTCCAACATTTCTACGGAATCCAAATTGATCTTCCCCGAGGTTGGATTCTATCAGTTTTTCCATTCGTCTGTACAGAATTCGCGTTAGAATTTTGTAGCTGTGACTTATTCAACTGATAGTTCGGTAACTTTCACATCTGTCAACACCTGCTTTCATTGGGATTGGAATTATTATATTCTTCTTGAAGTCTAAGGGTATTTCGCCTGTCTCGTACATCTTGCTCACCAGATGGTAGAGTTTTGTCAGGACTGGCTCTCCCAAGGCTATCAGTAGTTCTAATGGAATGTTGTCTACTCCGGGGGCCTTGTTTCGACTCAGGTCTTTCAGCGCTCTGTCAACCTCTCACGCAGTATCATATCTCCCATTTCATCTTCATCTACATCCTCTTCCATTCCCATAATATTGTCTACAAGTACATCGCCCTTGTATAGACACTCTATATGCTCCTTCCACCTTTCTGCTTTTCCTTCTTTGCTTAGAACTGGGTTTCCATCTGAGCTCTTGATGTTCGTACAAGTGGTTCTCTTTTCTCCAAAGGTCTCTTTAATTTTCCTGTAGGCAGTATCTATATTACCCCTAGCGAGATAAGCCTCGACATCCTTACATTTGTCCTCTAGCCATCCCTGCTTAGCCATTTTGCACTTCCTGTCGATCTCATTTTTGAGACGTCTGTAGTCCTTTTTGCCTTCTTCATTTACTGCATTTTTATATTTTCTCCTTTCATCAATTAAATTCAATATTTCTTCTGTTACCCAAGGGTTTCTACCAGCCCTCGTCTTTTTACCTATTTGATCCTCCGCTGCCTTCACTATTTCATCTCTCAATGCTACCCATTCCTCTTCTACTGTATTTCTTTCCCCCATTCCTGTTAATTGTTCCCTTATGCTCTCCCTGAAACTCTGTACAACCTCTGGTTCTTTCAGTTTATCCAGGTCCCATCTCCTTAATTTCCCACCTTTTTGCAATTTCTTCAGTTTTAATGTACAGTTCATAACCAATAGATTGTAGTCAGAGTCCACATCTGCCCCTGGAAATGTCTTACAATGTAAAACCTGGTTCCTAAATCTCTGTCTTACCATTATATAATCAATCTGATACCTTTTAGTATCTCCAGGGTTCTTCCATGTATACAACCTTCTTTCATGATTCTTGAATCAAGTGTTAGCTATTATTAATTTATGCTGTGCACAAAACTCTACCAGGCAGCTTCCTCTTTCATTTATGTCCCCCAAACCATATTCACCTACTATGTTTCCTTCTCTCCCTTTTCCTACTCTTGAATTGCAGTCACCCATGACTATTAAATATTCGTCTCCCTTCACTACCTGAATAATTTCTTTTATCTCATCATACATTTCATCAATTTCTTCTTCAGCTGCAGACATAGTTGCCATATATACTTGTACTACTGTAGTAGGCGTGGGCTTCGTGGCTATCTTGCGCACAATAATGCGTTCACTACGCTGTTTGTAGTAGCTTACCCGCACTCCTAGTTTTTTATTCATTATTAAACCTACTCCTGCATTACCCCTATTTGATTTTGTATTTATAACCGTGTATTCACCTGACCAAAAGTCTTGTTCCTCCTGCTACCGAACTTCACTAATTCCCACTATATCTAACTTTAACCTATCCATTTCCCTTTTTAAATTTTTTCTAACCTACCTGCCCGATTAAGGGATCTGACATATTACAAGAGCCAAGAAAAATTTATTTTAAAAAGAAAAACATAGCTTTAGCTTTGGAACTTAACTAGCGGTTGAATGCGCCGTACAAAATCCCGCCTTAAGGCCAAGACCGCTTTAATTTAAAAACGGCTGAAAGCCAGTAACTTAAAGCTGAACCAAAATCATAAATTAAAAAGGCAAAGTCTGATATAAAACAGTTCCTTAATTAGGCTGAAGGCCCAAGGAATCTGTCACTTAAAGAGCAAAATAACTTAAATTCAAAATCGGCTGAAGGCTCAACACTTAAGACTCAATAACATTAATTTTAAAAACGTTACATAAAACAGTTCTCAAATTAGGCTGAAGGCCCAAACCATCTGACGCCTTAAGGACAAAACAACATTAATCTAAAAATCGGCTAGAAGCCATACAAGTACAAACAAGAACAAACAAGAAAAGGCAGGACACCCAAGGGCGCTCAGAAGTTCCGAGGGTCGGCCTGGAATTCAAACACTAACTCTCGCTTAGGTGAGGCAGGCCGTCGGCCCAGCCATTGTCGATCCGATGACAACCCAACCGACAGACAGTCAACGGACCCACCGACAAGATAACCTCCGTTTCACCCGACCAGCACACAACAGGGAGTTCAATGGAACAACGTAGAAAGCTAAAGCGGAGTTATTGAACGCAGTTTTCCGAAATTCCTTCACCAGGGAAGACGAATGGAATATTCCAGAATTTGAAACACGAACATCTGCTAGCATGAGTTTCTTAGAAGTAGATACCTTAGGGGTTGCGAAGCAACTCAAATCGCTTGATACGGGCATGTCTTCAGGTCCAGATTGTATACCGATTAGGTTCCTTTCAGATTACGCTGATACTATAGCTCCCTACTTAGCAGTCATATACAACCGCTCGCTCACCGATAGATCTGTACCTACAGATTGGAAAATTGCGCAGGTCGCACCAGTGTTCAAGAAGGGTAGTAGGAGTAATCCATTTAACTACAGACCTATATAATTGACGTCGGTTTGCAGTAGGGTTTTGGAGCATATACTGTATTCAAACATTATGAATCACCTCGAAGGGAACGATCTATTGACACGTAATCAGCATGGCTTCAGAAAACATCGCTCTTGTGCAACGCAGCTAGCTCTTTATTCGCACGAAGTAATGGCTGCTATCGACGTGGGAACTCAAGTTGATTCCGTATTTCTAGATTTCCGGAAAGCTTTTGACACCGTTCCTCACAAGCGACTTCTAATCAAGCTGCGGAGCTATGGGGTATCGTCTCAGTTGTGCGACTGGATTCGTGATTTCCTGTCAGGAAGGTCGCAGTTCGTAGTAATAGACGGCAAATCATCGAGTAAAACTGAAGTGATATCAGGTGTTCCCCAGGGAAGCGTCCTGGGACCTCTACTGTTCCTGATCTATATAAATGACCTGGGTGACAATCTGAGCAGATCTCTTAGACTGTTCGCAGATGATGCTGTAATTTACCGTCTAGTAAGGTCATCCGAAGACCAGTATCAGCTGCAAAGCGATTTAGAAAAGATTGCTGTATGGTGTGTCAGGTGGCAGTTGACGCTAAATAACGAAAAGTGTGAGATGATCCACATGAGTTCCAAAAGAAATCCGTTGGAATTCGATTACTCGATAAATAGTACAATTCTCAAGGCTGTCAATTCAAATAAGTACCTGGGTGTTAAAATTACGAACAACTTCAGTTGGAAGGACCACATAGATAACATTGTCGGGAAGGCGAGCCAAAGGTTGCGTTTCGTTGGCAGGACACTTAGAAGATGCAACAAGTCCACTAAAGAGACAGCTTACACTACACTCGTTCGTCCACTGTTAGAATATTGCTGCGCGGTGTGGGATCCTTACCAGGTGGGATTGACGGAGGACATCGAAAGGGTGCAAAAAAGGGCAGCTCGTTTTGCATTATCGCGATATAGGGGAGAGAGTGTGGCAGATATGATACACGAGTTGGGTATGGAAGTCATTACAGCATAGACGTTTTTCGTCGCGGCGAGACCTTTTTACGAAATTTCAGTCTCCAACTTTCTCTTCCGAATGCGAAAATATTTTGTTGAGCCCAACCTACATAGGTAGGAATGATCATCAAAATAAAATAAGAGAAATCAGAGCTCTAACAGAAAGGTTTAGGTGTTCGTTTTTCCCGCTCGCTGTTCGGGAGTGGAATAGTAGAGAGATAGTATGATTGTGGTTCGATGAACCCTCTGCCAAGCACTTAAATGTGAATTGCAGAGTAGTCATGTAGATGTAGATGTAGATGTAGATGTATTGGCGCCCACAACCAATTATACATAGAGCTGTTAAACTACACACCGTGCTGGCAGCGACAACACGACGAGGAAAATACATTGCCTGAATTTACGTCAACGGCCAGGCCAGGTATCCGGAACGTTAACGGCCACAAGGCAGAAGATTCTGCTTGTGCACTTCAATTCAAATAACCAAGTACAGTTAAACTCCACCGGAGGGTAGCTAAAATCTCCCAACGTGAAAACACGCGTTGTTGCTCGCGGGAATATCCCAACAGCCGACAACGAACTCAAAACGACACAATGTGAACTGTCGTGACTTGCTGGTAGATTAAGTCAAAACTCAACTTTCATGATCAGCATCGGTGAGCCACGAACCTCGTAGCAAGGGGAACAGCACCACACGCTCCGACACCGCATAGAGGTCGCCATTGGGCCCGGCCAAAGCTGCGCAGCGTGGATTTCCTCGCCGCTCCACGTCAACCGACCAGGCCCGGAAACGGTGAAAGGACCAAGTATGCGTCGGCCGATGAGACGTCCAGCCGAACGACCAACCAACGGTCGTCCCGCTCCAGTCTCCCTCCGTCGGACAGTTCACGTGTGTCGCCAGTGATCGACGAATACTGGCTGTCGGCGCCTCACCGGCGCTCCGTCTCCCGACTTCACTGCTGCTGCGTCCCGACTGCACTCCTGGTCAGCCCCGAACTGACTACCACACACACGATGACCCGGAAATACTATCAGTCGCTCCAGAGATGGTAGGACAGTGCACTTATCGATATGCACTGCTGCTGCCGCACACGGGCAAGTAAGGCAGGAAGTTAGTGACGCCAGTAAATTGAATAAGAAAACGAGACGGCAGTACCGTAATAGAAGATGACAAACAATAGATGGGATAAACGAGAGCCGTGCACGGCTGATTGCCGTAAGTAACTTCTCCACCATTCCTCCTCAGTGATACCTGCCGTCTGCTGCTGGACACCAACAAAGACACCGTCCACTAACTCAGCTCAACAGTGTTCACACTACAACTGTGCATGTCCTGCACTCAACGTTGCAGTACAGTGCTGCTGTTATTTTTGGAAATTCGCGGTAGTTCCTGTGGGAGCAAACTTGTGAGGTCATCGGTCCCTAGGCTTACACACTACTTAATCTAACTTATGCTAAGGACAATACGCACATCCATGCCCGAGGGAGGACTCGAACCAAGGACGGGGGTTGCCGCGCGAACAGTACCAAAGCTCCTTAGCACCTTAGACCGCACGGCTACCAAGCGCCGTGCTGCTGTTATCAAACTGATCGTGGTTCCGTAGGGCTCTCCTCTCTGGGGTTAACCTTGCTTTCAGGCCGTTCACAAAATCCGCCGTTCAGAAATTCCCAGCCTGCTCTGCCTTCAACGGCATCCTATGGTGACTCCTTGGGCTACCCACTCTGAAGCAAAACAGGTACGGTGGCAGCGCCATACAAGACTCTGGCGACGTCCCACAACTTGGCCGTCACTGCCAACAGCGGCCTCTGGCGCTGGGTCAACGTGTTGTCGCTCCTTCCTCCCAGCACAGCAGCCACACCTCATCGTTAAAATTAGTATTTGTGGGGATCCATAGTCTCCAGATGCTTAATAAAAGTAAAATAGTCCGTAGTAGGCTGTGACGTATTTTTTATTTAATCATGCAATTAGCTTATTTCGAGTACTTGTCATTGTCAAGCACTTGTAAAACCAATATGGTTCAAATGGCTCTGAGCACTATGGGACTTAACATCTATGGTCATCAGTCCCCTAGAACTTAGAATTACTTAAACCTAACTATCCTAAGGACAACACACAACACCCAGCCATCACGAGGCAGAGAAAATCCCTGACCCCGCCGGGAATCGAACCCGGGAACCCGGGCGCGGGAAGCGAGAACGCTACCGTACGACCACGATATGCGGGCAAAACCAGTATGGAAAACCACTACATCGTCTGCATGCGTCACGACTGTTCAATTTACACACCTCACATTAAGATAAAACATTGCTGCAGAAATATCTTACGATGTGGTTGTAAGAAATTCGTGAGGTAATGTTTTACCTTAATGTGAGGTTTCTAAAGTGTTATACAAGAGATGCATGCAGCGATGTAGTGCCTGGCGATATTTTCGAAGTGCAGCTGCAGTATTACTGTTGTTTTGATAATATTCACCGCGCTCATTTTGTCCAACCTCATGTTGACACTCAACAAGTGCACTGCTATGGTTAGGTGTGTGAGACTAACGATGACTGATCACGGCAGCTGGTGGCCGTAGTTGGAACTGAACGGTGGCGCTGTGATGCAGGGAAATCGTGCACCCCATACTCTGGACATTAGTGCTACCATGTTTGGTACTCGTACGATAATTTTGGAAATTTGTGCTAAGTTTCTATGGGACAAGACTGCTGAGGTCATCGGTTCCTAGGCTCACACACTACTTAATCTAAGGTAAACTAACTTACGCTAAGGACTAGAGACACACACCCATGCCCGAGGGAGGACTCGAACCTCCGAGGCGGGGAGCCGCGCGAACCGTGTCAAGGCGCCTCAGCCCGTCGGCTACCCAGCGTTGCGTCCGATAATTAGTTTTCATGTTATAACGCATTAAATAGGTAAAGTCTAATTATATGTACCCGGTACACCTCAGCCTGGTGAGACGCTGGCTCCATCACCTGCCTACACATGCACCATCTGGTGCGATTTCAGTGCTGGGACCACGCTGGCTTCAGCAACCGGCCGGCGGGAATACAAAACGTGATGCAAAATTTTAATTTCACGACGCAGTCATACCTAAATAACTTAATTAAAGTGCCAACTTGATCTTCAGAAGGGCTGGATTAACCATTTCCACTTACCCAACATGTTGATTTTCAGATTTGGTTTAAAGGTTACTTTTGTTTGGCTGATCTTTTGTCACAGAGTCATACATGTGTTACAGCGAAATAAGGACTCAGACTAAAAGCTAAAGCAGTTTCTCTGCCTTAAACAGGTTGTTTGAAAGAAGGTCCCATATTCTTACAGGACAATCAAAAAGAAATTCCTATAAACCTTTATCGGAAATTAAATACTTGTTGAGATAGTTGCTTGTGCTGTGACAACAATCTGTTAACAATACAGGAAACGCTCATTGTGATTACCACTCATTTTTATACATCCTTCACTTCTCTTTCTCAAAGAATCATGGGTGAAGACACCCTGCTGTCTTCTGATTTGGTCACATGTTTGAGATACACGCTTCCGTAAGGCGTGCACAAAGTTGCTGGATGTAGAGTACACCAGTGACTTTAAAAGTGGTTTTACACTGTACTATTACATTTTGGCTGCGAGAATTTGCACGTATGGACTGTTCATAGAATAAATACGTAAAGACGCGCCTTTATTCTTACTGTGAATGATCGTTAACACCTCATGTCTACAAGATAAATGTAAATGCTGGACTTGGTAAGGTAGCACAGCTATTCTGTTGCGCTATAATAAAGATTCGTATGAAAATCTTATACGTTTTCTTAATATAGTACAATGTAAAACTCGTTCTCCCTTTCAGTTATATTTTAAACCTCTTTATTTCTCTCTGATTTTTAATTCATATTGTAGGAAAGCAGCCTACTCACGCCTTATAAAATTCACATCAGTCTTTCCATTGTGTGCCAGCCAGTCCGCTGTAACTAGCTCTGACGTCATAAGTGCTGCGCAATACTTTAAAAATCAAGTAAATAACCTGAAACGTTTCTAGCATGTCAGGAGTAATACTAAATCAATATGTGTTGAATATCAGTTCAACAACTTTAACTATTTTCGAAATTTGGATGTTCTTTGTAAAAATCATTGGCGCAACGGAAAAGAGCTAGAAACATAAAAATTTATATTTAGATTCCTTTTGCATAATAATTTAGTAGAAACAGTATTCTGGATCTCACAAATTAAAATTTTAGTTGAAATTCATGATTTTCTGGTTTTTGTCTTAAAAATTAAGGAAGCAAGATAGATTAAGTAGATGAATAAATAAAGCTAGGATGTTTAAATTTAAGTGGAAGGGAGATCCGCTATAATCATAAAGATGTGAGAAGTTTCAACAGAACAACCATAAAACTATAGCTATAGCGTATCTCCAAAGGGCAAGTTCAGAGCTCGTCTACTGCGTGTAGTGTAATTAAATTAATTATCTCGCCCAAAATATTTGACTTAACCACGTCAAACTTTTATTATGATTACTTACCTGTGTGCTGATTGCACATTTAAATTGAGAGCTTCATCGGCCACCACCAAAGCCAGCAATGAGTTATTCGATAACTTAAAGTGGTGTATTACTAGCCCAGCGGCTAGTCGGGAGAGCGGATTTGATCAGGCGTTCCCTTAGCTGCCCGCACCGCGGCTTTATATGTAAGAGTGCTGCGTGAGAGAGGAAGGCCCCAGTTTTCTCCAGACGCTCATTAGCGCACCACCTGTGCCGGGAGTCGCGTTTCGTCGGTATCATTGCTATAAACAGCCTCGGATGCTGTAATAAGTTATTCGGGATACGCGTAACCATGAAATCGTTTACGAGTGAAGTGTTAATTCGGGGATGACGTTAATGATCTATCTTCAGTTTGCGTATGTCGTATTTTCACGTGCCGCCACAGGATAGACATTCTACCATTATTTAGCGTGGCGTTTGATGAACATTATCATCAAATTATGGCGAGCATTCACTTAAACATTTAATTTGAACAGTTATAGTTGCATCAGCGCATTAGACTCTGAACTGCTCTGGCAGTTGGACCGTGTGGATTCTTTTTGGTCTGTGACTTTCAGAATATAGTGAACAATTTAGAGAAAATGGTTTTTGATTATGAATCCCAGACAATCTCCTAATTCATCAGAGCTATAAGCAGTAATTATAAATATATTTCTCAGGTGAAGTGGGCACTAGGAATTCTAATTACAGGCTTCACGTTTTGCTAATCACTTTCTGGTTGCTAATATTGTAGTTAGAGAGCCAGTGTTGAGAATGGCAAACAACAGCATTAAATACACTCCTGGAAATGGAAAAAAGAACACATTGACACCGGTGTGTCAGACCCACCATACTTACTCCGGACACTGCGAGAGGGCTGTGCAAGCAATTATCACACGCACGGCACAGCACAGCGGACACACCAGGAACCGCGGTGTCGGCTGTCGAATGGCGCTAGCTGCGCAGCATTTGTGCACCGCCGCCGTCAGTGTCAGCCAGTTTGCCGTGGCATACGGAGCTCCATCGCAGTCTTTAACACTGGTAGCATGCCGCGACAGCGTGGACGTGAACCGTATGTGCAGTTGACGGACTTTGAGCGAGGGCGTATAGTGGGCATGCGGGAGGTCGCCGAATTGCTCAACACGTGGGGCGTGAGGTCTCCACAGTACATCGATGTTGTCGCCAGTGGTCGGCGGAAGGTGCACGTGCCCGTCGATCTGGGACCGGACCGCAGCGACGCACGGATGCACGCCAAGACCGTAGGATCTTACGCAGTGTCGTAGGGGACCGCACCGCCATTTCCCAGCAAATTAGGGACACTGTTGCTCCTGGGGTATCGGCGAGGACCATTCGCAACCGTCTCCATGAAGCTGGGCTACGGTCCCGCACACCGTTAGGCCGTCTTCCGCTCACGCCCCAACATCGTGCAGCCCGCCTCCAGTGGTGTCGCGACAGGCGTGAATGGAGGGACGAATGGAGACGTGTCGTCTCAGCGATGAGAGTCGCTTCTGCCTTGGTGCCAATGATGGTAGTATGCGTGTTTAGCGCCGTGCAGGTGAGCGCCACAATCAGGACTGCATACGACCGAGGCACACAGGGCCAACACCCGGCATCATGGTGTGGGGAGCGATCTCCTACACTGGCTGTACACCTCTGGTGATCGTCGAGGGGACACTGAATAGTGCACGGTACATCGAAACCGTCATCTAACCCATCGTTCTACCATTCCTAGACCGGCAAGGGAACTTGCTGTTCCAACAGGACAATGCACGTCAGCATGTATCCCGTGCCACCCAACGTGCTCTAGAAGGTGTAAGTCAACTACCCTGGCCAGCAAGATCTCCGGATCTGTCCCCCATTGAGCATGTTTGGGACTGGATGAAGCGTCGTCTCACGCGGTCTGCACGTCCAGCACGAACGCTGGTCCAACTGAGGCGTCAGGTGGAAATGGCATGGCAAGACGTTCCACAGGACTACATCCGGCATCTCTACGATCGTCTCCATGGGAGAATAGCAGCCTGCATTCCTGCGAAAGGTGGATATACACTGTACTAGTGCCGACATTGTGCATGTTCTGTTGCCTGTGTCTATGTGCCTGTGGTTCTGTCAGTGTGATCATGTGATGTATCGGACCCCAGGAATGTGTCAATAAAGTTTCCCCTTCCTGGGACAATGAATTCACGGTGTTCTTATTTCAATTTCCAGGAGTGTAAATAATAGGAACATAATAATAACAATTATTCCACCCGCCGCCCCACATATAGTGCATCGGCCGGGAAATGCATCTGTTCTAAATTCAAAAGATTTAATGACAACTATTCCACCCGCCGTCCCACAATATGATGCGCTCTCACAGAGCCACCGCTGGAGCAGAAGAGTAGACAGCACATTTAAATGGTTCAAATGGCTCTGAGTACTATAGGACGTAACATCTGAGGTTGTGAGTCCCCTAGACGTAGAACTACTTAAACCTAAGGACATCACACACATCCATGTCCAAGGCATGACTCGAACTCGCGATCGTAGCAGCAGCGCGGTTCCAGACTGAAGTGCCTAGTACCGCTCGGCCGGCTCGACAGCACATTGTTACTGGACGTTAATGACCGAACACTCATCGTGTCCCATCATTACTTTTCACCGTGTATTACGTAATATGTCCCTGGAATACCTGTACTGGTCATTTCTCGTATTTTGTGGATTTTTTTCTTGCATACCATACATTGGATGATTCAGTCATTCGTCCTCTACCAGTGACGTTATCGTACTGCCTACAGTAGTCGGACAGAGGCCCCCACGATTAATTGAAGATGATTGTGTTTTTAATATCTTGTGCATTTCTCTTCTCGCTTAACTCGGCACGAAGCCTTGACTAATCTGTTCTCTGCGCTGAGTCGTACGTATTGCGAACGACAATACGTGCGCAATCATTATTTGGGACGCCTACTTCCACTGCAAATTATTTCCCAGTTTGTATCAAATCTCAGAAACTTCTGTTTTAAACTCTATTTACCGTGTAATGGCGCGTCATTCTTCATCCCAATGGGGAGCAAGATAAGATAATTTGAATTGCACTACTCTGTGCTTTCTTGTATGTTTCATATACCATATTTTGAGAGCGAAAAAAAGTGAAAGAAAACTATTGTAATTGTCAAGAACCGAACCATTGAGACCTTGGTGGGCCGTCAAGGGAAAAAGTTTTAACAATTCTGGGCTCTGGTAATTAAGACGTTATACGACACATCTGCACAAAACGTAAGAGACATCAACGCTCTCTAATTGCTTTACGTATTTGTCGACTTCGAGACGTTGCTTAATAACTCATATTTTGACTTTTTTCAGCTGTGTTAATTTCCATTACAAAGTTAAGACTCATTGTTCTTTCTTTTCATGTTTTAGCTTAAATATAGCTCCGTTATTTCTATAAGTACCATAAGTACTCTATTTAAAATCAGTCAATTATTTCACATAAATATTGTTTCTTTATTTGTCTATCATAAGTGCTCATGTATACTCATATTGTCAGTTAAATGGGAATTAACATTCTCCATTAACAGGAATCTGCTTACAACCGCCTTTCTATATCTGTTATTTTCATCTTCGCCACTACCACTACTACTACTATTATCTTTTTCGTAACCACTACTGCCACTTTCCATCTTTCTTTTCGCTCCCTTCTCCGATACTTCCAGCGTGTTTTTCACGTTTAGTTCACAGACGCTTGAGTCAGTCACGACCTTGGACACCTGTAAACATGTCTTCCCCCGCGAAATCCAGCTTTTGTCCCTCTTCCGGCCAGCAGGTAAACGGAGCGCGCTCGGTCCTACAGGCGGCCACAATGGGACGGACCGGTTCCGGCGGCGGGCTCTTTGTGGCCCACGCGAACGCGCAGTCGCTAACGGCTCACTTCGACGAGTTCTGTGACCTGTTCTGCCAATCGCTGTTCCACATTATCCTCGTCTCTGAAACTTGGTTGAAACCAAACATTTCTTCCGACGCTATCCGAATCGCTGGTTACTCTCTCCTAAGGGCAGATCGTGAAACACGACGCGGAGGTGGTGTGGGTGCCTATGTTCGCTCTGATCTGACACCTACTGTACTATGCACATCGGATGCAAAGAGCGAAGGAGAAGCAGAGTTCTTGTTTTTCGAAATAAATACATCAAATCAGAAACTGCTAATTGGAGTAATCTATAAACCTCCAAACGTCGGTGCCATGTCCTCCTTTCAGTCTGCCCTGTCCTCACTCGTGACACAGTATGAACACATAATCATTATGGGCGACACAAACATCGACTTACAGTTAAAATCTCCCTCTGCCGAAAAACTAAGGCGACTGTTCCACTCCAATGATATGAGTTTAACACCGCTGGACCCAACTCACCACACGTCACACAGCCACACACTCATAGATATAATAGCAACAAAGCGACCAGATAAAATAATCCGCGCCAATCAGACATCCGCTCCGGGACTCTCTGCTCATGACGTGATATTCTTAAATTACTCAGTGCATACTACCAAAGAAAAATCTCACCTGGTAACCTACAGAAACTTAAAAAATGTTAACCATGACGCTCTTCAAAAGGATTGCTCAGACATCCCTTGGCATGATATAAGCAATGAACCGACTTTAGACGGAAAAATTCGGCAATTATGTAGCAAAATTATTGCACTGTATGATAAACATGCTCCTCAACGCACTGTCAAGGTAAAGAGAGCTCCTGCTCCATGGCTCACCACTGCATTACGCCAGTTAATGAATAAACGTGATGCTGCACACAGGGCCTTCAAGCGTAACCCAACTCCCGAGGCGTACGAAGCTTATAGGAAACTCCGAAACAGAACGAAGCAAAGCGTGAGAAATGCCAAAATCAGACATGCCCGCTCTGTCGTATGCGGCATATCAAAACCTGCTGCACTGTGGAAAAAGCTGCGCAGTTTCGGTATAGGGAAGCGAAGATATGACGCTGTTTATCAAGCGTCTGCAGAAGAATTAAACGATTTCTTCTCAACAGCTGTAATCTGCCACGCAGCGACAAATTACCAGCCCCAAGATATCAATCTCTTGAGAGACAAGTTTTTCCTAAAACATGTCACTACCGGCACAGTACACAAGGCAATTATGAGAATCTCTTCCGAGGCAGTAGGAAATGATGGAGTGAGCATTGGCATGATTAAAAACGTCGTAGCCACTATTATTCCAATTATCACAGACATCTTCAACCTGTCTCTTGTCAGTAGTATATATCCTACTGAGTGGAAGCAAAGTTTAATCCAGCCTATACCCAAGACTGACAACCCTAAGTCGCCAGGTGACTACAGGCCGATCAGCATACTACCTGCAATATCTAAAGCCCTAGAATACATCGTCCATGAACAGCTGACGGATTACCTCAAAACTCATAACATCCATGACGAATATCAGTCAGGCTTTCGAAAGCACCATAGTACAGCAACTGCATTAATCAAAGTAACTGATGACATTAAACATGCTATGGACAGACGTGAAGCTACTATCCTAACACTGCTTGACTTTAGCAAGGCTTTTGACACAGTTGACTTCGATATATTACTAATTAAAATGAAACAGCTGAATTTCTCAAACAGCGCAATACACTGGTTCGACAGCTACCTCAAAAACAGAAGTCAACAAGTCATTTGTGGGTCGGAAAAGTCATCATGGAAAAGCGTGCACTCTGGAGTTCCCCAAGGCTCCGTCCTTGGTCCACTACTCTTCTCACTGTATATTAATGATATTTCTTCAGTGATTCACTCCTGCAGCTACCATCTATATGCTGACGACATCCAACTGTACATAAGTGCAAGCCCCAAAAACATTGCTGGCGCAGTAGCGAGTATGAACGCAGATCTTTGCTCTGTTTCTCGATGGGCACAGAACCTAGGTCTGAAACTAAACCCCAAGAAATCCCAGGTCACACTTATATCTCATCCAAAGTTAATCAGCCGGTACTTTCGCGAAACGGTCCCTAAAATACTCCTCAATGGTACCCAACTACCATACCAAAAAACAGTAAAAGACCTTGGAATAATCTTGGATGAACACCTAAACTGGGAAGAACAAACAGTCACAGCTTGCCGGAAATCGCTCTCCTCCCTACATGCAATTCAAAAATTTAGAAAAATATTTCCAACCCATGTTAAACAAAAATTAGTCCAAACACTAGTCTTGCCTAATCTTTACTACTGCGATGTAGTTCAACACGGCACGAATAGTGAAAATTCTAGATGCCTCGAGCTAGTGATGAATGCTTGCGTCAGATACGTGTGCAATATTCGGTTGTATGATCATATCAGTCCTTCATACTCCCAGCTAGGTTGGATACGCCCACATAAGGCACGCGATCTCCACACGATGTGCTTACTTCATCGATTTCTTAGCCACTGGTGCCCTCAATACTTATCTTCTCACATTAAACATCTATCATCATTCCACAATCGCAATACCAGATCGGATACGTCTATCATCTTGGCTGTACCTTTACATAACACAAAATCTTTCTCCGTGTCATTCTCCATCTCAGCCATACGACTATGGAACGCACTCCCCTGTGATCTGCGTCTTATCCAGAACTACTCAACATTCAAGAGGGAACTCAAAACTTACATATTAGGGACGGTATAGCCACCATTGTTGTGCCCCTAACATCTCTTTCTTTCTTCTCTCCATCACAGCTTCGAATTTTACCATTCTTTTTCTCTTCCTCAAACCTATCTACCTCTTATATATCTCTTTCACCCCATTCTATCGTCTTATGTCTCTGCTCGATGAGAATAACTCACAAGCTGCAAGAATATAACGAGAAAATTCCCAACTAACTGACATTCACAAAAGAAATGTATGTTTACTTTCATATACTTAGTCACTATTATTATTATTATTATTACTATTATCATTATTATTATCATTATTATCGTTGATTGTTATAATTATTTTTATTGTTATAACTATCATTGTACTACTGTTATAATCTCAAATTTTTTTCGTTTGACATCAATACTGCATAATACGTTAAATGTTCTTAATGTTATTTAGTAACTGTAACTCGTTCAATCTGAGTATGCCTGGTTAGGTGTAAGAGAGGGCCTGAAGGCCCTAATCTTGCCAGGTAAAATAAATGCATAAATAAATAAATAAATAAATAAGTTGTCAAAGACGTCTGCCTTTGCGCTGAGCCGTGCAAAGATGGCATGTTATTCATTATAACGTTTTGTTTTCCCTTCAGGCATCCATCTTGTCTTTTCTGCATAACATTATTACAGTTACGCGTAATGTTAAGTAATTGGCACTTTCTCATTACGTAATTCATTTTTGTTTGCATTTCTGACATCAACATTAAAATATTTTTTTTCTTCATAAACGTAGAAATACGGTAAATTTCCAAACGTGGATTCGGTGATGAAACAGAAAGACAAATGCCTGTCGAAGGTGGTAATGTTGCCGGCCCAGTAATGGCGTGCACTGATTCAAAAACGGACGTTTCCGGAACTGGAGTAGTAATGCTACCAAAGTTTTTGATTCAGAAGAGTTGCAACCGGGAACTGCTGAAATTGAGCAACGGATTGCGTCATTCGACGACTGCTTCCTGAGGCTACACTCTGTGTTCACATTTATCACCAACATTTGATCACAAATATGTCAAGAAACATAGGTGAAAAATTTGATGAACAAAGGACCGAATTAAATTTGAGAACTGCGATAGGAGTTTGATACTGTGGTGAAAAATCTGAAAGATAAGTTAAATGAGAATCTTACCTAGATCAAAACAGCCTCACGGAGACTTACAGTAAGCTTTCTGATCGACCTAAAAAGTTGCCTGAAGATGTGAAAGAATGAAAGATACTCAATCAGGTGTTGAGGCAAGAGTGTCAAATTTGACGTAACAGGTTAACGATCTCTCCATTGTACAAGGTCGTAAGACACGGGGAAACCCTCACTACTCAATAAAGTGCTTGACGAGTGGACTGCAGAACGTAACAGTGGCGTGCTTCAGAAAGCATAGTAAGAAATATGAGTACTCGTGCAAACTGTCGGTGCGGATGTGTTGTCAGAACCGGGAACATCTGGCCCACCACTTCGCAATGAACACTGTCAGATACAAATCATATTAACAAATGAGTTGCCTGGCTGGTGGCTACAAGTCGACAAGTTAAAGCGTCAACTCCGATTAATACCGCCGCGAGCGGCAATATTTCCACCGCCGTTTTTGTCTGTCAGTTGGGTGGGGGCGATTCAGAATGATGAGTCAGAAGAATGCAATGTTATCGCAACATACTGGTAAATGCCCGACTGCGACGGGAAGTATTCAATACGGAGACGTACCACCCTTAACAAGGGAGTCTCCGAAAGGTAGATTAAGAAAACGCGATTTTGTGAGATTCTAATCGCACCGGATGACGTTATCGGTATACAACGGAAAATTATCGGTGACTATATTTGAAAAATTGGTTCTCTTGTCGGACGATAAAATTGAGGATTTATTATCCGTCGTTGGTGCGGTTGGTCTTATCCACGACAACATGCGACACACTGACGATAACGGTGGCGCGCCAACAGTGCATTCCGGTAACCACAGCAACAATGGAAGGAATACAGCTGCTCACAGTGGTGCGATCCCACCCCCACAAGCCGCTCTGAATGTAATCAGAAATCAGCAAGTTAATACCGACGATGGATTCCAGCGCAGGAACCGGAACAATCGACTCCACCCTGGTTATCAGAATTGTCGGCATGGGCCGCATGCAGGGCAGTGGTCATCTGGACAGAACTACTACCAGTGACGACAGAATTGTCCACGGCCTAATAACCCTCTGGACGGGAACAACGGCAAGAATCGGTCTGTTTCCGATCCAACACCACCGACGGGGTGGCCGCACACGAAACGGACTGAGGCAATATAGGTAGTGGAGTGCGTGAATGACGTACCTCCACAATCTAACAATACGTCAAACTAAATGCGGTCCCTGATTGTAACCGCTGGGATTAATGGGGGCAACAGTTCTAGTGAATCGAGGAACATGGTCGTTTTAATGATAGTCAAGATATTCGTGATGAACTTCGCTGTGATCCGATGTCATGCAATGAAATATGGGTAAATTAGGTAGAAGCGGCTGTACATGGGTAGCCAGATCACCATAGTGACACTAGTGCTAGTATGAATGTGATGGCCACACATTTAATGGACTATTCATTCTAACACGCACGGAACTGGCGTTGAACGTTACTCTACAATTTTCAGTGAGATACAGATCTCTATAATCAGACTACATATAGAAATTTATCGACTGATGAGATAAATACTGCAGTGGAAGTAATTTTTAGTTCCTTTTAGTAAACCCAGTTTAATAGTGAACCATATCGGCAGCATATTGGCGAGGCATTCGTCTTCATGGACGACAATTCGCACCCTCTCTTGTGCACATTTTGTGAATGACTTCCTTCAGGACGACATCGCTCGACTAGAGTGCCCAGCATGTTCTCTAGACATGAATCTATCGAACATGCCTGGAATAGATTGATAAGGGCTGTTTATGGATGACGTGACCCACCAAACATTCTGAGGGATCTACGCCGAATCGCCGTTGAGGAATGGGGCAATCTGGACCAACAGTGCCTTCATGAACTTGTGGAAAGTATACCACGACGAATACAGGCATTCACCAATGCAAGAGGACGTGCTACTGGGTATTAAAGATGCCGGTGTGTATAGCAAACTCGACCACCACCTCTGAAGGTCTCGCTGTATGGTGTTGGTACAATATGCAATGTGTGGTTTTCATGAGCAATAAAAAGGGCGGAAATGATGTTTATGTTGATCTCTATTCCAGTTTTGTGTACAGGTTCCGGAACTCGCGGAACCGAGGTGATGCAAAAGTTTTTTGATGTCTATGTCCCAAACATGACATGGAATATGAGTTACCAGGTAAAGGTTTGAAGCACATCATATAACGTTAGGTTCTGTCGTGCTGCCATGTTGGCATTCACTTTCGCAAGCCTTGTTGCTTTCGTAGCTCTGGTCATTTTACTTTGTTTCTGTAATGTGTGTGTTTAGGAGACTTGATGTCACACCTTCTTCCGTATTTTCTTATATGCTAGACAATGGGCCATTTGCAAATGTCTGGCTGTCATATTCCAAATCTGGAAAATGTAGACGATTTTTATCTACCCTTTGTAGTTATTTGTCAGATGACTAATTGTAATTATGTATGAGAATCTTGGGAAGACTATTGTTACGATCCTGGAACTAGAATGTAAACATCATGCACAGTTCTGGTGGACACTGTATTTATAGATAGTCATATGACTAGCAATGGTTCATAGACATTTTGTAAACTGAATAAACAGCCTAACGTTTCGACGAAGTAAAACTTTCTCACCTCTGTGTGAGATCAATAAACATGAAACAACAAAATGTGTACAGTAGTAATGTTTACTCAGCCTTGCCCAATTTCGATCGGGTACTAATGTATTGTGAACCCTTGGACACTAATACTGTGTTTCTGCAGGTAGTGCACTTCTCATAAAGTCACAAACGAAACAAGCATGTCAGGAGCTTGGAAGCTTTGAGCCTGCTCGCACGCGGTAGCCGAAGGTCCCACGACTCGGCTATGAGCCTAATTGTTGACACGGAGTGCGACATTCTTAAATTCTAAAACTTTCTGTGAGCGTAATTAAAATGTATGTGTGTGCCATGTACGCATACTCCAGCAATACGTGTGGAGTTATTTTCATATGAATGTGAGTTTAAGAGACGTTTCTTCTCTGTCAAGCAGCGTTGTCTATTTAGATTAAATGTTTTGAACGCTAATAACCGTTGATTCAGCAGACAGGCTGTATAGTACAACTTAACAGGCAATGTGGGTAAAAACAGGTCCCTAGTGCAGTGGATCGTGACCTAAGTTTTGTGTTAAACAAGAATGTGTTTACTGAGAGAAGAATCAGTTCAGAACATAGCGTTAGTAGCACTGCGTGAATGAGTCTTTACAAGCACTGAAATGAAATGATCGTATGGCATTTATTGGCCGTGATATCCCCTTCAGGGTTCGGCCGCCGTATTGCAAGTCCTTTAAGTCGACTGATGTTGCGATTTGACGTTGTTTCATGAATCCTGTTGAGTGCTGAGTAACCAGTTGGCAACAGTTCAGAATCTTCCGACGCGCTTGTGCACTCGACACACGTTGCCTCCGCATACCGATGCTTCGATGACGGTGTGAGTGGAGAGGCTACTTCAGTCATTAAGCGGAGGAAGAAGCGACTTCTCTCCCCCTCTCACTCCATTTTTTCCGCCGGTGCATGTAACATATAAACTGCGAGTCTACATTGAGTTTACATCACCTGAACAAATATTTATAAACCACTACACCAGATTACCACAAGTCTACATTGATGTTGTATATTCATTTTCTATGAAAGTTTCAACGCTAATCAACATAGGAAGACTTCGAGTCTATATTGCTTTTGTATAAATTCACCACATTTCAACACTTTTTCCGTCTGCCACTATCAAAAGATTTTGAGTCAACTTTGAGTTTATATAAATTCTCTTTCCTTTGAACGAAATTCCTAATCCTTTCACATAAAAAATCGTGTCTACATTTTGTGTATAACTTCAACATTTTCTTTGGAGCACCGCTGACCTCCGATCCATGAAGACATCTGTTCAACTTACCTCTGTATCGCAGATTTCTACAAATAGTTATGATCTGAATCAGGATTAGTCCATGATTCATAATATGTAATTCCCAACCGAGCAAATTATTGTTCGTTATTTGTTTAAACCGATCTGTATTTCTGTGAAAATTTTGATCACTTGAGTCTGTAGTTACTCCAAGGATGCTTAACGTTATCCGTAAAATGCTAATACTTTAAAAACTGGAAATGAATCATAATTTTCTGGAGCAATAGCGATATTCGTAAGTAACTGATCAGCTTTGTTTTCTGATTCTACTGTGTGTAGTACGTTGTGAGATTCATACTATATCGGTACATGTAATTTAGCCATTACCGATTGCCATTACAAAATAATATGAAAACGATTCAACATATGGTACCATGGCTTTTATCCTAACAATGGTCGAAGACTTGTATTCGGTGTTTCGTGTATCTTCAAGCTTTTGAGGGGGACATGCACGATTACATTTTGTCTACCAGAATTTGCACGTATGGATTGTTCATGTAATAACTATGTAAATGATGCAGCTGTGCACTTACTCTGAATTTACTCACATAGTTTGCTGTATTGATCGTTAAAATCTCATGTCTGCAAGGTAAATGTAAACGCTGGAATAATTTCGTTCGTTCCTTGTTTCGCTATTTTTGTTTTTCTGATGTTTCGAATAATTTTGTTAGAGCAACTTTCGTGTATTATCTTGATAAGATACTGAAGCTATTCTAATGTTGTTAACATTCCTATGAAATTTAATATAAGTTTTCTTAATATATCACAATGTCAAAATGGTTCTGCATTTCAGTTGTACAGAGTATATAAAAAAGAATCATCCGATTTAAAAAGTCATAACTATTATGTTATTTGAGATAATGCGAGTGAACAAAGTACTGCTGGAAAGAGCAAACTCGAGTTTTGCATGGTTCCCACTAGCTAACAGAGGTGTATGTACACACTTCAGCTCGAGCAAAAATGGTATCGGGACAACAGAAAGCGTTTTGTGTTCTACGTGACACGCAGTGCGTGTCAGTAATAATTTTTCAGTGTGTAATCTACGCCTCCCTTTCTTGTTGTTGCTACTGTCCACGATGGTGAAGCCTTTTCAGAAGATTCGAAAGGAATAAGATTTACAAGTCTGTGTCAGTAGGCTTCCAAAAAACAGAATGTTCCAAGGTACCCATCAGTCTTCCTTCTGCCCAACACATCAAGGAAGGGAAGGCATCCATTCTTTTCCACCTCTATAGTGAACTGAATGTTCGGGTGGATTGAATTCAGGTGTTCCAAAAACCGGTTTAAATTCTCACTACCGTGAGGCCAAACAACAAAAGTATCTTCTACATATCTGAAAAAAAAACAGGCAGGTTTCAAGGTCGCTAACTCCAATGCACGTTCCTCAAAGTCCACCAAATACAAATTGGCAACAATAGGTGACAACGGGCTTCCCATTGCAACTCCATCAGAATTTGTGCTACCTCACCTGTTGATTAATAGTCACTATCGATATTTCTGCTGTTGGTTATCTTTGTTTGTGTTGACACTTGTTCTGTGTGTGGTATCTTCCTTGATTCTCCTCTGTGAACCGAGTTATTAAATTCCGTTGCACATTGCTTCCTCCTTGCAGTTGTGCCTTGAGAATTGCAGGGTGTGCTCCTGTCGAAATATCGGTGGTAGTCGACGACGTCACCCGGCAGCAAACCCGTAAGTTATTTGAACATTCAATTCGCCGAGAGAAGTTAAAGTCTCACAATATGGGCAATAACTCACTGATCATATTAGCCACCAAAACAATAACTGAATAATAAATTAATCTTTCTCTCCCTCCCTCCCTCTCTCTCTCTCTCTCTCTCTCTCTCTCTCTCTCTCTCTCTCTCTCTCACACACACACACACACACACACACATACACATACACAAAACAAAAGACAAATTAAGGAAACCGCTACACACTATAACCTCATGCATTCAGTACATAGTGAAAAGAGGAAGTGAAGTTTTAAAACAAATGAGGTCAAAAAAAAGTTGAAAAATCAGCCGACTATGCAGACCGAGTAAACATATCTTCAGCACAACACACATGGATTAAAAACATCGAAAATCGAAACACCAAACGGTAATTTAAAGTCACGGAACTTGTGCTGAAAAAGGAGTTTCTAGCCCAAAAAAAGAGACAGCAGCAAGAGAAAACTTAGTGTAGTATATTTATAACTACTCTATAACGCGTTAATGACATACAATAAACAAACAGTTATTACAGGTCGCTGAAAGTGCATCACAAATAAAAGAAGCGAAACGTGCATGGTAAAAAACAAACTCTTTCATCTAGTTGCAAAGACGGAATATACATCACTGAATTATACAGCCGGCCGCGGTGGCCGAGAGGTTCTAGGCACTTCAGTCCGGAACCACGCGGTTGCTGCGTCGCCGGTTTGAATCTTGCCTCGGGCACAGATGTGTGTGATGTCCTTACGTTAGTTAGGTTTAAGTAGTTCTAAGTTCTAGGCAACTGATGACCTCAGATGTTAAGTCCCATAGTGCTTAGAGCCATTTGAACCATCTGAATTATATAAATGTTTACAGAATTTACTGTCGAAATTTGAAGGCATGGTTCAAATAAATACGTTGCTACTCCTTGATTTACTCAAAAGAGGTAGATAATCTGCAACATTTCTGTTCATTCTCAGTCAAAATTTACATTTTCGTGGAAACATAAAGAAAGAATAGAAGTAGCGCAACAGAAATGTTTTCGTGGCATAATAATTTTACTACCGAAATGTCCAGACCAAATTTTTAATATTCTGTATCTCTAAAACTGTGAAGATATCGATTTTTAAGGAAAGTATTGCATCAGTTACTTCTAAACTTGAAATATAATATTTTTATGTACCTCTGATTATTTAAGCTACAATTTGCATTACATTAGTTATAATTTTTTAATAAATTGTTGCTTGCTTGGCCCAGCCGATGAGCACGGGAAGTAAGTCCCAGTCTCTTGAGTCTTATGTACCGTCCTGCACCCGCAAGATGCGATCCAGCTTCCCCACATATTTGCTGGAACAAGCTCTTGAAATTGTAGAATACTCAATCGAAACAGAGGCAAGAATTCCATTGTTGAACAGGAGCGAGCTGCGTAGGCGGCGGCTGCATGAACCCAACGCACTGTTGCCACATATACCACATTAGCGACAGACGTCTGTTCTGTAATAGTTGTTCCTTTATCATGTTGTTGGACGAAATGACGCTGTCGAAGTATCACTGTAACAGTGTACATTTACAATTGTGACCATAGAGAAAGAATTATTCTCGTAGACAGAAGACAGGAACAGGACGTGCAACTGAACTCGACCTCTACTTCCGAGTAGTTCTTAAACTTCCTTTCTTTCTTTTTTTCCTTCCGGTCAGTTTTTGTCCTCCACGGCTGAACTCTATTTCTCGCCTCCTCTGTGCGACCCTAATCCCAGGTGTTAAGTGACAGGTTTCCCCAAAACTGCTCTGTAACCTATTTAATGATTCACTGTTCACATTAGGCTACCAAATCAGTACAAATTACCAGTGACAGACGAAAAGGCAGCTTAAGTGGAACAAATACCAGTGATCACTAATCTAACAAACTCTCAGTTTAATTTGTATACAGTGAAAGATAAGAGTAATATTTTCTGTAATCTTGGTCCACTGGCCGACAAACGGAGAGTGAGGACCGCAGTGGTGTAACTGTGAATGCATCGTTAAGTGTTACTTGCTGAAAGGCCGAGTTCCAGCCAGATGGGGTGTTAGAAATGGCGTCCCGGAATAAGAGCCTTCACAAAGGGCAGGAGGCGACGTTTGGCAAACTCTAAAGTTCCACTGTCAGAAGCAGCGTAAATAATGATTTCTAAAAAGACATATGTTTATAAGGGGATGAAGCACTCAGACCGAGGAGAATCTGTTGGATTCAAAGGTGGCAGCAGCAGTTGACGTTTAAATTTTGAAAGGGAGGCTCGGATTGGTTGACAAAAATTATTTTCAAGACTCCAAGACCCAAAAGTGCGTATGTGCAGTCTCGATCACTGGGCAAAATGTGAACCATTCTCACGGTGGTAGAAAATTTCTTCTTTCTGCCCTACTCCAAGAAAGAAATTTGTATACTGGTTAATCAAAGCAGATTCTATAGGAGAAGGGAGATTGTTGCTATTCATATAAATTTTCAGTTGGTCAGAACTCGAAAGGTCAACACCGATTGCCTAACAAGAATCCAGTGCTGGTAGAACTAGCAAGATTTGGAATAGGAGAGCAGACACAGATTTCTGCTCAGATGAGATGGAACTACTTCGTCGTGGATTGTCAAAGGAAGAGATGCCTTCACCTCACGGCTGCAGAGAGGGAGGACTTGCTCCTAGAGCCGATCACAGATGTTGGGCTGCACTTATAAATAACTCTTAGCTATCACTGTACCCATCCTCTGCACCAGAGTTTTAGAATGATGGTAAGCGTGAGCCGCGATAGTGTATGTTGTGATCAGGAGACTGCAAAATCATTTTTGGTAAGGTTCAAATGGCTCTAAGCACTATGGGACTTGACACCTGAGGTCATCACTCCCCTAGACTTAGAACTACTTAAACCTAACTAACCTAAGAACATCACACACATCCATGCCCGAGGATTGATTTGCACCTGCGACCGCAGAAGCAGCAGCGCAACCCCGGACTAAAGCGTCTAGAACCGCTCGGTCACAGTAGCCGGCTTGTGCTAAGGACCAAACTGCTGAGATTATCGGTCCCTGGACTTACGCACTACTTAAACTAACTTACGCTAAGGGCAACACAAACACCCATGCCCGAGGGAGGAATGGAACTTCTGACGGGGACGGGGTGGGCGGGGCAGGCAAGAAGAGAACTGGTGCATGCTTGTACCTGCTTGTGCTTTTCAGAGTGCTTTTAACCTGTTGTCAAATTCAGTACCCTTTGGCAGTTTACGTGGACACAGCTAATGGTATCATTTCGTTTCCAATTCCACCCATCTGTCGAAAGGTATTATTGCGTATGTGTTATCGCGTATGTATTCACTCGAACATTTGTGGACGTTATAATTATTTGTTTTGCCTACTAAGTGGTTGAAACCAAGTTGTCATGTTAGTAATAAAAAGGATGTTTTCGTGTCCTTTGGTTTCATATCATTTTTCTATGAAATTCTTTTTTTAATTATATTTGTATAAATAAGCTGTGGTACCCTTATTTCATGTTTAACAGGCCACCCATGTTTAAATTCATATTTTCATTAGCTGCAATGGCGCGAGTTTTCTTAATATTTCTCCTGATTATATGGGAAGCGATCTGCTCACTGTATAGGTCTCTGGGTTCATATCATTTTAGCATCCAAGGGATCTGCTAATCGTCAACCACAGTCTCACTCAGGCTAGGCTACCAGCAGCTGGTGGCATGTGGGCATTGACGTCTCCGTTGCCCAACTTATATCTTGTCATTATGTGTTGTAGTAATCTATTTTCTAGGTCTGACTATGTTTATTTAGCCCTGAGAGAATGTTATGACTCGCAAACGTACAACAATATGTAGGAAAAGATGAATACTTCGCTGTATGGCTCACTGGTCCAGTGCCATATTACCAAAGGTCACGGGTACAACCTCCGGCTGGTTGCAGAAGTTTTATCTGCACTTACCGCTCCGTTAACCTTTAACAATGTCTGATACAGTGAAAGATATTCAGTGATGCAGCGTCCTCATGAAATTATAAGTCCCACTATAACTGCATTAGCAAGCCAGTTCAGAGCTGCTAGAGAAACAGGAAAGCACCGCCGTACTACCTCCAGTTGGACCATACCTAGTAAACCACTGTGGTTGACCAGAGCAACCTCTTTGTTGTGAGAGCTTTACGTTTTATTCAGTATAAGTCGGGTAAGGTGTGTGTGTGTATAACGAAGACAAGAGCAATCTAAATTATCATTAATTTAATGATGTACAAAAATATACGACATTGTGAAATTTAAAGGCGGTTGCCGAAGTCCATAGGGAGCATAGAAGCTTTGTTGAGCATGCAAGGAGGCACAGGTCGTGCGCTTCTGTGGGAGACGCCATTTCTCGCCTGAGACACGGTGGTCTCCCCAGCGAGGAACCAGACTGGCTTTAATGGCACACTAAATTAACTCAGCTAAAATGATGATAAACTACGAGGGCCGAGAGGGAAACGTAAGTTAATATTGTCGTTTTAAGTACACGAAAAATTGCGGTAAAGAAATTAGGGGTACTCCGGTAGAAGCAGTCGCCCAGGTGCTGGGAGTGGAGATCGCGATGACTGAATTTTGGTGGCGTATATACTAATGATGACCTGTTCTATTAACTGCGAGTATTATGTTGCAATTTCAGCTGTAGCAGGGTAAACGATTCTAGAAATCAGTTAGTTATATAATAGGTTCCTCACAGTCCTTGAAGTACAATGAAACTAGCGAGGTATAGGGGGTAAACATGAAGTTTCAACTATTGCCATGGAAAACTAATGTTACGTAGTTAATCTTCTATTTGTTTGCACGTAGATGTATGCGATTCTGGTTACTCTAAAATACTCACGCCACAATGCTGCAGCATAGCCGGAAGAGGAGCCAGTGGTAGTTCGTTTCCTGTATTCGAAGGAGGGCAACACTACAACAGTCCACGATGCGTTGATGCAAGTCTACGGAAACAATTCATCATTTATACGACAAAAGTAATTATGTGACGCAGACACTTGCAGTGTGCCCCAAAAAAGTCTGAGCGACGGATAACGAAGTGGGAGGCCGCCGCTCTCTCAAAAACTGGGTCTTGTGAGAGACGTTGTGGCCCTAGTGCTCGAAGATAACCGTATCACAATCGACGAGGTAGTGGAGAAAGTGAAAGTCAGTCATGTTCAGTTATCAACATGTAGCACGTTTTGAACACGATAAAGGATGCCTGCTGCGACAGCTCGTGTATTCAAAATGCATGCTAAACCAAGGCGGCGGCTATAGTGTGTCAAGAAAATTCTGATCTCCGTGGACTGTGCTGAGTGGATTACTATGACCCTTAGACAAAGCAAGTGAAAGCATTTAGTTTCAACACCACCGATGAAAGGTAGGTACCCACCTGAGACATGGAACACAAGCTGAATGATACTTCAACTCAATAAAGACAAGGCAATAATGACCAATCAAACACAAATTCTGGCTTGTAATTTATAACAGGTTTCATTTAACAATTGCTTGACAATAGCAAGCGTCAAAGCCCAACAAATAATTATAAAACCCTTTTTACATAAACTTTAAGAACCATACAGACAATAAATTGTTTACTGAGAAAAACTTCCACAGAATCAGGACAACTTAAGAAATAACAGCAGAAACAATTCACAATTTCTCTTTCAGAATAAGACATTGGAAACCCAGTACAATGAAAGTCATCTTACAACTACTACAACATTTCAGAGACAAGTAATGGCACATGAGAGGTGCGCCAAAAAAATAACTCAGATCTGTGGTGGTTAATCCACCCTCATCAGCCAATTGCTGTTGAGCGGAAGGGCTGGGCCACATAGGCAACATTCACAGTTTATAACAACAACACTTTCATTAAACTATTCCTTGGCAAAATAAAATTTTATCTTTAAAATTTTTGCGATAAGGAAAGTTAGCAAAAATCCTTACAGTCACGGGCAACCCCCCTATTCAGACAACATTAATCTTTAAACAACCATTAAGTGACTCTCAAGATAATTAAATTCTGTTCACAGCAAAGGTCCAAAAAAGAGACTACAATAATGAGATAAACTTCAACCAATAATGGATATTACAATTTTTTAACACAAAATAAAATACAAACAGATACGCCCCTTCGTGACACATTTTCAAAACAGTGACGTCACATAGGCATGGGCTAAGTCAAGTAGCAGAAGGGGGGCCAACTGGACCCAGACCAGAGGCGGCTAGACCCAGAACCCACAGCAAGCGCGCAAGCTGGACAGGGTGCCGCACACACTACACTATAACACACAAATCTTTTATGAAATCCTTTACAGATTCAAATCAGGGCCGCACGACTCGATTCGGGTAATGTGGCCGAGTCCAGTTCCCACACTACAAACCAGGTTCAGTCTTGCAAACGTGTCAAACACACCACAACCTCTGCGTCGTGCCCCGACCTGCTCAACCACGCTCACCTCCGATTCTCCCGCGTCGCGCGGCTCCCCGGCTGTCTCTCTCTAGCGACACACGCCTGTAGGGACCAAAAGCCACGTCAAACGGCCGAGCCCAAAGATCACACCATGCCGACCGATCGATCAATCGATACGAGCCGGTACGGCTCAAGATCGAGCCTGAACGAAGACTAGCCGGCCGCGGTGGTCTAGCGGTTCAGGCGCTCAGTCCGGAACCGTGGGACTGCTACGGTCGCAGGTTCGAATCCTGCCTCGGGCATGGATGTGTGTGATGTCCTTAGGTTAGTTAGGTTTAAGTAGTTCTAAGTTCTAGGGGACTGATGACTACAGATGTTAAGTCCCATAGTGCTCAGAGCCATTTGAACCATTTTGAATGAAGGCTGAAAGGAACGGTCGAGAGGGAAAGACGGATGCCTCGGTGTCACCAGTAAGAAATAATAAAGTACTCAAATTCGCCGAAGAACTGGAGTCTACTGATGAATACAGCGACCTTTCTATCGGCTACCATTCAAACTGACTGCCGCCAAGGCGTCGTCCCTCAGTTAAAAGACCAGCTACAAGGGATGACGCCCACCGCTGATACAACATAAAACCATGCAGCTAATGGGCAATATACAGACCAACACAATCCTCAAAACACTAGCAAAAATTTAAGACAGTAATACGGCCACAAAGTACCCACAAGTTCTCTTATTTTTCAACTTACACTGGAACAGTATGTTATATACAAAACACTATCACGCATTGAGCTTTTGTAGGAGTACACAATCTGATTCTCACAAACAGCTTAAATTATTCCTGCTCCTCTCTTATCACCTCCATACAATCACCTGCTGATCCTGCACCTTTATGATGCTGTATCACAATTTCACACAGGTAATCACTGTTCAATAAGAAGTGCGCCAGTGGTCAATACGAAACAGATAACGAGGGCGTCTTACCATTGGGAGAGCCGTTAACTGCAAGCAGCACGAAATTCAGTACAAAAACATACAGTGTGGTACAATGGTTGTGGCTGTGCCAAATATCTCACGAAATAAGCGTCAAACGAAAAAACTACAAAGAACGAAACTCGTCTAGCTTGAAGGGGGAAACCAGATGAGGCTATGATTGGCCCGCTAGATGGCGCTGTCATAGGTCAAACGGATATCAACTGCGTTTTTTTAAATAGGAACCCTCATTTTTTTTACATCCCAGTGCACAACGTAAAAAATATGAATGTTTTAGTTGGACCACATTTTTCGTTTTGTGATAGATGACGCTGTAATAGTCACAAACATATGGCTCACAATTTTAAATGAACAGTTGGTAACATGTAGGATTTTTAAATTAAAATACGGAACGTAGGTGCGTTTGAACATTTTTTTCGATTGTTTGAATGTGATACATGTACCTTTGTGGACTTATCATTTCTGAGAACGCGTGCAGTTATAGCGTGATTACCTGTAAATATCACGTTAATGCAATAATTGCGCAAAATGACGTCCGTCAACCTCAATGCATTTGGCAATACATGTAACGATATTCCTCTCAACAGCGAGTAGTTCGCCTTCCGTAACGTTCGCACATGCGTTGAGAATGCGCTGACGCATGTTGTCAGGCGTTGTCGGTGGATCGCGATAGCAAATATCCTTCAACTTTCCCCTGAGAAAGAAATCCGGGGACGTCAGATCTGGTGAACGTGCAGGCCATGATATGGTGCTTCGACGACCAGTCCACCTGTCATGAAATATGCTATTCAATACCGCTTCAACCGCACGCAAGCTATGTGCCGGACATCCATCATGTTGGAAGTACATCGCCATACTGTCATGCAGTGAAATATCTTATTGTAATATCAGTAGAACATTATCTAGGAAATCAGCATACGCTGCACCATTTAGATTGCCATCTATAAAATGGGGGCCAATTATCCTTCCTCCCATAATGCCGCACCATACATTAACCCGCCAAGGTCGCTGATGTTCCACTTGTTGCAGCCATCGTGGATTTTCCGTTGCCCAATAGTGCATACTATGCCGGTTTACATTTTACCGCTGTTGGTGAATGACGCTTCGTCGCTAAATAGGACGCATGCAAAACATCTGTCATCGTCCCGTAATTTCTCTTGTGCCCAATGGCAGAACTGTGCACGACGTTCGAAGTCGTCGCCATGCAATTCCTGGAGCATAGAAATATGGTACGGGTGCAATCGATGTTGATGTAGGATTCTCAACACCGACGTTGGTGAGATTCCCGATTCTCGCGCAATTTTTCTGCTACTGATATGCGGAATAGCCGCTACCGCAGCTAAAACACCTACTTGGGCATCATCATTTGTTGCAGGTCGTGGTTAACTTTTCACATGTGCCTGAACACTTCGTGTTTCCTTAAATAACGTACCTAACCGGCGAACGGTCCGGACACTTGGATGATGTTGTCCAGTATACCGAGCAGCATACATAGCACACGCCCGTTGGGCATTTTTATCACAATAGCCATCCATCAACACGATATCGACCTTTTTTGTAATTGGTAAACGGTCCATTTTAATGTAATGGATCACGAAGCAAATACCGTACGCACTGGCGTAGTATTACGTGATACCACGTACTTATACGTTTGTGACTATGACAGCGCCATCTATCACAAAGCTAAAAAAGTGGTCCAGCTAAAACATACATATTTCTTTACGTACTGCACGAATATGTAATAAAAATGGGGTTTTCTATTTTTAAAAAAGGCAGTTGATATTATTTGACCTATGGCAGCGCCATCTAGCGGGCCAATCATAGCGCCATCTGTTTTCCCCCTTCAAGCTAGACGAGTTTCGTTGTTTGTAGTTTCTTCGTTTGATGCTTATTTTGTGAGATATTTGGCCCGGTCACTATCAATGGACCACTCTGTATACAGCAGGGCATTAAGAACCTGAATAATTCCCACCGTTTGATTCTGTAGCATATCAGTTGGCGGTTGATAATTCCAAAGCCACTTTCAGATGTTTAGCAGCACAGACGAGACCATTGCCCTCTCACTAGACGCAGTACACACTCGTCGACTGCAGCCACGCTGGCAATGTGACAGAAAGAGGCAGAGCATGCGCAAGGAGCGATCGCCGACAACCAGAATGCACACCGGCGCGCCAACCAACCGACCAAAACTTGCCACCTACCCACAGCGTCGTGCGCTTAAATAGCCGAAAAGCGACCACAGAGGATACAGAGTAGATCGCAGATATTTTAAATGAATACAGAGAAGCGACTGGTGCCAACGGCGCCGCGTATCACCAACCACAATCGGATAAGATGACTCTGTGTTTTGGTGCTGCCAGGACATGTTACTAACAGAATATAGTTGCAAGGAACAAATCGTCTCAAGAGCATACTACTGAGATCTTCTGATAAGGTTAGGAGATACTGTGAAGGTGAAGCGTCTCAGGAAGCTATCGAAGGAGGTGCGTTTCGTTCACGAAATCATTTTAGTTCATCTTGCATAGCCACAGGCACGCATATAGCCTCTTTGAAGTACAAAATTTTGCCTCGTCGTACATATTCTACAGATATGACAGTGACTTTTTCTCCTTTCCTCGGATGAACAGTCCTTCGTGTGCCAAGCATTTACTGTGTGATGATGTAGCGCTTGATGCATTGCTCTACCTAACCTCAAAGCATGTGGAGGTACGGCAGTAGCCGCTCTAGCTCTCTGAGACAGGGAGAGGATCCAAATAAAATTTAATTAATACTTTCGATTGCAGATTCAACTTTGCCTGAAAATTACGAGTGGATTGAGTTTGGTCATGGGGGAATAGGCCCAGTAGCTTCAAAGTCATATTAATTAAATGCCGATTGAATCATATCAAATGAATTTATCGCAGGAACTAGTGGCTTCCGTAGGCTTGCCTAACCATAGGACTCTCAGCTTGTGAAGAGATTATAATTTTCTGGCGTCTGTTTTGATTAATATAGTGTTTGCCCCCGGAGTAGACAACATTCCATAGGAACTACTGACGGTCTTGGGAGAGCCAGTCCTGACAAAACTCTACCATCTGGTGAGCAAGATGTATGAGACAGGTGCAATACCCTCAGACTTCAAGAAGAATGTAATAATTCCAATCCCAAAGAAAGCAGGTGTTGACAGATGTGAAAATTACCGAACTATCAGTTTAATAAGTCACAGCTGCAAAATACTAACGCGAATTCTTTACAGACGAATGGATAAACTAGTAGAATCCGACCTCGGGGAAGATCAGTTTGGATTCCGTAGAAATGTTGGAACACGTGAGGCAATACTGACCCTACGACTTATCTTAGAAGCTAGATTAAGGAAGCGCAAACCTACGTTTCTAGCATTTGTAGACTTAGAGAAAGCTTTTGTCAATGTTGACTGGAATACTCTCTTTCAAATTCTGAAGGTGGCAGGGGTAAAATACAGGGAGCGAAAGGCTATTTACAATTTGCACAGAAACCAGATGGCAGTTATAAGAGTCGAGGGACATGAAAGGGAAGCAGTGGTTGGGAAGGGAGTGAGACAGGGTGATATTGAGCAAGCAGTAAAGGAAACAAAAGAAAAGTTCGGAGTAGGCATTAAAATCCAGGGAGAAGAAATAAAAACTTTGGGGTTTGCGGATGACATTGTAATTCTGTCAGAGACAGCAAAGGACTTGGAAGAGGTGTTGAACGGAATGGACAGTGTCTTGAAAGGAGGATATAAGATGAACATCAACAAAAGCAAAACGAGGATAATGGAATGTAGTCGAATTAAGTCGAGTGATGCTGAGGGAATTAGATTAGGAAATGAGACAATTAAAGTAGTAAAGGAGTTTTGCTATTTGGGGAGCAAAATAACTGATGATGGTCGAAGTAGAGAGGATATAAAATGTAGACTGGCAATGGCAAGGAAAGCGTTTCTGAAGAAGAGAAATTTGTTAACATTGAGTATAGATTTAAGTGTCAGGAAGTCATTTCTGAAAGTATTTGTATGGAGTGTAGCCATGTATGGAAGTGAAACATGGACGATAAATAGTTTGGACAAGAAGAGAATAGAAGCTTTCGAAATGTGGTGCTACAGAAGAATGTTGAAGATTAGATGGGTAGATCACATAAGTAATGAGGAAGTATTGAATAGGATTTGGGAGAAGAGAAGTTTGTGGCACAACTTGACCAGAAGAAGGGATCGTTTGGTAGGACATGTTCTGAGACATCGAGGGATCACCAATTTAGTATTGGAGGGCAGCGTGGAGGGTAAAAATCGTAGAGGGAGACCAAGAGATGACTACACTACGCAGATTCAGGATGTAGGTTGCAGTGGGTACTGGGAGATGAAGAGGCTTGCACAGGATAGAGTAGCATGGAGAGCTGCAACAAACCAGTCTCAGGACTGAAGACCACAATAACAACAACAGTGTTTGCATAATGTGGCGTATTTCTGGAAGGCCAAGGTAGCCGTTAGTTTCATTAGCGGCGGACGGAAACACACGGCCCACCGGTTTTGCACCGGACCCCTATTCCAAGTCTCCCAACCTGTGGGCTGTAGGTGCTACATTCACGGGCTGGAACAGATTTACAGGAGGCGCTCCTGTCAGGCTGGTCACGGGGCTCCTCTTCTTGCCGGTGCAGGTATAGAGAGCCGTTGGGCTGCGTATACAGAAGTGACTAGAGGCGCCATCGACGTCTCTGCTGAATTCAGTTCTCAGTTGGAGCAGGTTCGTGACCCTCATCAGCGAGTGAGTTGCCGCCATTATGCATGGGTGTGCACGACTGTTACATCGATAGCGGCTACTGATGCGCGACTCACTACAGTACCGTCTCTATCACTTTCCCCGTGCTGATTGGTAATAATTCCGATGCAAAGCAACAGCACGTGTACCAAACCGTGGGTGTGGAAACGCATCTTGTTTCCAGAATACCAATCTAAACTGCCCCTGCCTGGGACGGTCCCCTCAAGTTTCGTGACTATCAGTGTTTCAAGTAACTCTCAGCACACTCTTTTTTTTGTGTGTGGTCTTATGGGACTTAACTGCTAAGGTCATCAGTCCCTAACCTTACACACTACTTAACCATGTCCGAGGGAGGACTCGAACCTCCGTCGGCACCAGCCGCTCAGTCCATGACTGCAGCGTCTGAGACCGCTCGGCTAGTCCCGCGCGGCTCAGCACACTCTCTCTTAATTTAGAGGTTAGACCATTTGTCACAATGTCGGTATTTGTTTCCTGTTTAATTTTTCATGTGGCTTCACCTGAAGCAATAGTATTTCTCCCCAATATCTTAGCTTAATTTGTGGGCAGTGTGGTGTCACCGCCAGACACCACTCTTGCTAGGTGGTAGCCTTTGAATCGGCCGCGGTCCGGTAGTATACGTCGGACCCGCGTGTCGCCACTATCAGTGATTACAGACCGAGTGCCGTCACACGGCAGGTCTAGAGAGACTTCCTAGCACTCGCCCCAGTTGTACAACCGACTTTGCTAGCGATGGTTCACTGACAAAATACGCTCTCATTTGCCGAGACGTTAGTTAGCATAGCATAGCCCTCAGCTACGTTATTTGCTACGACCTACCCAGGCGCCATATTCAGTTACCATTGATATTGTGAATCATGTACGGTTACAAGCGACGTTCATCATTAATGGATTAAAGTTAAGTATTAAAGTTAAGTATTCCACCAGCTACATCCGTTTTTCTCAATTCTAATTCCCTTGTCATGTTCCAGACCACACGCCAGCCTGCGTGAGCTAAAACGCGTGCATTTCGGCCTCCTTTAATAACACGGTGTAGGCTCTCCTGCCAACCACAACAGGCAGTAACCGTTATTCATTTGTAGCAAACTACCTCTCATTTAATGTCTTCTTCCTGGACAGCAACATTTTACCAATCTATCCTATCTGATACCACCGCCCTGTCAACACATGAAAGAATACCTATCCGCATGTCTTCTTTCCCCTGGTTGTCGAAACATTGGATGAGGACCGTAAGGCATGTGCTTCTGCCAGAACGAGAGACAAAGGCTGGAAACATAAAATTAATGGAATGCGTATGCAGTGAACTGATAGGAACACATTTGAATACAAGACAGACATGTTACAGCATTGGACAATATCAATACACGGTTTTGAATTACCAATCGGATAGACGATTCTCCGTAGGAAATAACGAGTAATTAGAGAAAAACAACTGAGCAACAATAACAAATAAAAGATCGTCCAGCACTTATAGAGCACTAACTAGTGGAACGCGAGATACTATCAGAAGTAATGTATACGAGGTATAGATGCTGATTATGAGAGATGTGAGATACGAACACAAAGGGAGATAACTGTAACTTTCGTATTGCATTAGCACCGGAGTACTCACTGTGGAGACAGCTCGCAGCGCAAGCTACGTGCTACATGCTCGCATAATTACATCAAGTGCACACACTCATAGCCCGACCGAAGTTCCGTCAATGTGAATTTTCACAAGACTGGTTCCAAAGCAATGGAAGCCATTTCAGATTAATAAAAAATGTCGGCGACTTCCGCACTGGCGACCAACAAGATTCTGCTCACTAGATGCTGCGTGAGAAAGTTGCATCTGAGTGAGGTCCGCCAACAATTTTCAACTCAATTGGCTCCGAGAGCAGCTCGCCATGGCTTTATTGTCTCAGAGGAAATACAATGGAGTGCCTACTGTAAGAGAACGTAGTTCCTGCGGCAGTTCTTACGGGCAGGGAGAGCCTCCCGTGCACAATTCCTGCTGGAGAGGCTACGAAGACTCCGTGGCACTTTAAAATCTTGTGGTAGCACCAGTAGGGCGACTCCCACGAGAAAAAGTGTTCCGCATGTCGACGTCGTTGTAATTTAGCATTCAGTATTCTGTGATCGGAAATCTTTGTCAATAAAGCACCCTTCATTTGTGAGGGAGTGGACAACGCAGCCGCTGATACCACTCCACATGTTACTTTGCGGAAAAGTCTCAGGTTTACAATGAACACTGACAGAAAAAATGCAACACCAAGGAGTTGTGTGATATAAAAAAAGTTGGTCAGGAGTGTTTCTACACCTAGAAGATGATGTCTATTCAAATCTCGCGCCAGTCGGATATGAGTGGCTACTACGAAAATGCAAATCGGTTTGCTTTACACACCTTGTGTCACGGTCGTGAGCATTCATTACATCTGAGACTGGACGTTGTGAGTTGATGTTAGTCAAGAATGCGTTTAAGATGACAAAGACGTCACTCTCAGTACATCAGTCAGCGTGAACAAGGTCATGTGATAGGACCACGGGAAATGGATGTTCCTCCTGCGATGCTGTAGAGAAACGTGGAAGGAATGTGACAGTGGTGGACACGAGAATGTACGGTCGCGAGAAGACTGGGTTTCGCACGGCCATGTGACTGTACCGAGAGGGATGACCATCGTGTTCGATGTCTGGCTCTGTCGCATCACACAGCATGTGCAGCAGCAAACTGAACAGCAGTTGTCACTCCAGTGACACAACTGTTACAAATCGGTTACTTCAACAAGAGCTCCGATCCAGGCGCCCCGTACCGTCCGTTCCAGAGAACCCACACCACGGCTTTTTACTCCAGTGGTGTCAAGCGAGAGCTAATTGGAGGGCAGGGTGGAAGTCTGTTGTGTTTTCAAATGAAAGCTGGTTCTGCTTTGGTGCCAGTGATGGTCCTGTGTTGGCTAGGATGCCAGTTCAGCGTCTGCAAACAACCTGTGTGTGCTGGACAAACTGGAGTTGCATCTGGAGCCGTGGTCTGGGGTGCGATTTCGTATAACAGTAGGAACACTCTCGTGGTTATCCCACGCACCCTAACTGCAAATTAGTACGTCAATATGTTGATTCGACCTGTATTCCTGCCATTCATGAACAACATTCCAGGGGGAGTTTCCCGACACAGCAACGATCACACTCATACCGCTGCTTTAACCCAGAATGCTCTACAGAATGTCGACATGTTGCCTTGGCGTGCCCCATCACCAGACCTGTCTCCAACCGAGCTCATGTAGAACGACAACTACACCGTCACCCACAGACATCATTAACCGTCTCAGCAACGGGAATGGAACTCCATCCCAGAAACTGACATCCGGCACCTGTACAACACAATGCATGCACGTTTGCATACTTGCTTTCAACATTCTAACAGTTGCGCCGGTATTGATGTACCAGACTTTCACATTTGCGATGGCTTATCTCGCTCTTACAATAACCTGAAACGTTAATCATTTACATACACTACTGGCCATTAAAATTGCTACACCAAGAAGAAATGCAGATGATAAACGGGTATTCATTGGACAAATATATTATACTAGAACTGACATGTGATTACATTTTCACGCGATTTGGGTGTATAAATCCTGAGTAATCATTACCCAAAACAACCACCTCTGGCCATAATAACTGCCTTGATACGCCTGGTCATTGAGTCAAATATTGGATGGCGTGTACAGGTACAGCTGCCCATGCAGCTTCAACACGATACCACAGTTCATCAAGAGTAGTGACTGGCGTATTGTGACGAGCCAGTTTTCAGTTGGTGAGAGATCTGGAGAATGTTCTGGCCAGAGAACATTTTCTGTATCCAGAAAGCCCCGTACAGGACCTGCAACATGCTGAAATGTAGGGTTTCGCAGGGATCGAATTAAGGGTAGAGCCACGTGTCGTAACACATCTGAAATGTAACGTCCATTGTTCAGAGTGCCGTAAATGCGGACAAGAGGTGACCTAGACGTGTAATCAATGGCACCCCATACCATCACGCCGGGTGATACGCCAGTATGGTGATGACGAATACACGCTTCCAATGTGCGTTCACCGCGATGTCACCAAATACGGATGCGATCATCACGATGCTGTAAACAGAACCTAGATTCATCCAATAAAATGACGTTTTGCCACTCGTGCACCTAGGTTCGTCATTGAGTACATCATCGCAGGCGCTCCTGTCTGTGATGCAGCGTCAAGGGTAACCGCAGCCATGGTCTCTGAGCTGCTGCAAACGTCGTCGAACTATAGGTGCAGATGGTTATTGTCCTGCAAACGTCCCCATGTGTTGACTCAGGGATCGAGACATGGCTGCACGATCCGTTACCGCCATGCGGATAAGATGTCTCTCATATCTACTGCTAGTGATACGAGGCCGTTGGGATCCAGCACGGCGTTCTGTATTACCCTCCTGAACCCACCGATTCCATATTCTGCTAACAGTCATTAGATCTCGACCAATGCGAGCAGCAATGGCGCGATACGATAGACCGCAATTGCGATAGGCTACAGTCTGACCTTTATCAAAGACGGAAACGTGATGGTATGCATTTCTTCTCCTTACACGAGGCATCACAACAATGTTTCACCTGGCAACGCCGGTCCACTGCTGTTTTTATATGAGAAATCGGTTGGAAACTTTTCTCATGTCAGCCCGTTGTAGGTGTCGCCACCTGCGCCAACATTGTGCGAATGCTCTGAAAAGCTAATCATTCGCATATCACAGGATCTTCTTCCTCTCGGTTTAATTTCGTGACTGTAACACGTCATCTTCGTGGCGTAGCATTATTAATGGCCAGTAGAGTATGTTACCCAGACAAATGTATACCTGAAATTTCATTACTCTGCATTAATTATTATTTGGTGCTGTGATTTTTTTCAGTCATTGTAGTTAAACTTCCTTTAACATTTTAAAACGGCTGTTATTGTACACACAAAATTGAATGTGAAATTACTGTACTTCCTTTGCTGTAGTACATCACGTTCGCATGATGAGAGAATATGGGACTTTTCGCAAGAACACATCACAAAATTGGAGTTCTAAACAATTTTGCGAGGGGATGGCGACAGTGTTTGCGTGATGGAACGAGTCGTCAGTTGTCACTGGCAAGCTCCAGTTAACTACCAAATACCTTCTAGTCGCGAATAGCATTACTAATAATGAGTCTCGTCTGGCACGTCACGGAGCGCAGCAGGCAGCGCAGACGAACTGCGACGTCCAAAAAGTATTGTGCTGCTATAAAAGACCCCCTTGCTGACCTCGGTGTGTCGTGTTTCATTGCTCCCATTCATTTAGTATATGCTGAAAGGGGCGGTGCATAGTGCACACTGATTGATATGAATAATTTATAGCAGTGCATAAATGCGTTTTTGTCATCGCTCCGTCCTATTTTATGCGCTTAAAACGTGTCAGTGGTCGTTCTATCTTCCATTTCTCGCTTACGAAGGGAAGCACAGCCGTTATACGAAAATAGGCGCAGTCCACTTTCTTTTAGTTTTATGAGTAAATTCGATATACATTTTCAACTTTTCGCGACGTAATGAATAGCCCACTAAATTTCTCGCGTGCAACCGCGCAACTAAAATTTCTTCCACTAATATTTCGGTCGCATATTGTCCAGCCACCCTCAGAGTGTGTATATTTAGAGCATCAGTACCAAAGGCAAAAATTATTGTGAAAAGTAAAAGGAGATATCAAATGCTCATCGTAAGCAAGAAACAGACGAGAAACCGCTCACTCGTCGAAAACTCCGTACCTAAAGACAAAAATCTGTACCTAAGGACTGAAAAGTTGCACAAGTCACATCCCATTATCAACCGCAACGTCAGAAATCTCTCTGGTGCCTTTCATAAAGCCAGACTGATCGTCGTCTGAAAGATCCTCAATTCTCTTCTCCGTTCTTCTGTATATTATTCTTCTCAGCAACTTGGACGTATGAGCTGTTAAGGTCATTGTGTGATAATTCTCTCGTTTGTCGGCTCTTGCTGCATTCAGATTAGTCTGTATGATGTTTTCAAGTCAGATTGTGTATCACCAGTCTCATACATTCTACACACCAACGTGAATTGTCGTTTTGTTGCCGCTTCGTCCACTTATTTTAGAAATTCCGACGTAATGTTATCTATCGCTTCTGTATTATTTGACCTTAAGTCTTCCAAACCTGTTTAAAGTTTGACTCTAATATTGGATCCCCTATCTCTTCCCTGTAGATTCTTGTTTCTTCTTCTATCCCGTAACCAGACGAATGCTCTTCATTATAGAGGCCTCCGATGTACTCTTTCCACCTATGCACTATCTCCTCTTAATATCACCGCGCCTCCTTTTAATTTCACCGAAAGTTGTTTCGACTTTTCTATACGCTGAGCCAATCCTTCCGACGGTCATAACTTTTTCGATTACTTCACATTTTTCATGTAGCCATTTCGCCTTAGCTTCTCCTGCATTTACTGTTTATTTCATTCCTCGATGACGTCTATTTCTGCATTCGTGAATGTCTGAACATTTTTATTCTTCCTCGCATTCAATCAAACAAATTTTTCGAAAAATTGTAGGCCCGCTATACAGGGAATCGACGTATTAAACAAGCATGTATTAAGGTGGAAACTGACGTACACCCTTGCGTATAACCCGACATTGCCGGCGACCATTAAATTACGTTGCCTGTTAGTGCGGCGGAGTGAGACGAACGTTTCGAACCCTGCGCTCGATTCTGCTTCTCTTTTACAGGCAGTGAAGATTTTGGACAACGAGGTCGAATGTGGCTTTTGAGTTTTACTCACTCTTTACTCTAGATGAAGAAGGAAAAGAAACATTATTCAATGTCGAACTGATGCGAAAGCACAAAATAAGCAGATTCTTGGCCGTTAATCAATGTTCTGAAAAATTAAATGTTTACTGGACAATAAAAAAATTTCGTTATGTCTACATCTACATATACATGGATACTCTGCAAATCACATTCAAGTGATTGGCAGAGAGTTCATCGAACCACCTTCACAATTCTCTATTATTCCAATCTCGTATAGCGCGCGGAAAGAATGAACACCTATATCATCCCGTACGAGCTCTGATTTCCCTTATTTTATCGTGGTGATCGTTCCTTCCGATGTAGGTCGGTGTCAACAAAATATTTTCGCATTCCAAGGAGAAAGTTTGTGACTGGAATTTCGTGAGACGATTCCGTCGCAACGAAAAACGCCTTCCTTTCAATGGTTTCCAGAACAAATCCTGTATCATTTCTGTGACACTCTCTCCCATATTTCGCGATAATACAAAACATGCTGCCTTTCTTTGAACTTTTTCGATGTACTCATTCAATTCGATCTGGTAAGGATCTCACGCCGCGTAGCAGTATTCTAAAAGAAGACATGCGTAGTGTAGGCAGTCTCCTTAGTAGGTCTGTTACATTTTCTAAGTGTCCTAACAATAAAGCGCCGTCTTTGGTTAGCCTTCCCCACAACATTTTCTATGTGTTCCTTCCAATTTAAGATGTTCGTAATTGTAGTACCTAAGTACACTCCTGGAAATGGAAATAAGAACACCGTGAATTCATTGTCCCAGGAAGGGGAAACTTTATTGACACATTCCTGGGGTCAGATACATCACATGATCACACATAGGCACAGAGACACAGGCAACAGAGCATGCACAATGTCGGCACTAGTACAGTGTATATCCACCTTTCGCAGCAATGCAGGCTGCTATTTTCCCATGGAGACGATCGTAGAGATGCTGGATGTAGTCCTGTGGAACGGCTTGCCATGCCATTTCCACCTAGCGCCTCAGTTGGACCAGCGTTCGTGCTGGACGTGCAGACCGCGTGAGACGACGCTTCATCCAGTCCCAAACATGCTCAATGGGGGACAGATCCGGAGATTTTGCTGGCCAGGGTAGTTGACTTACACCTTCTAGAGCACGTTGGGTGGCACGGGATACATGCGAACGTGCATTGTCCTGTTGGAACAGCAAGTTCCCTTGCCGGTCTAGGAATGGTAGAACGATGGGTTCGATGACGGTTTGGATGTACCGTGCACTATTCAGTGTCCCCTCGATGATCACCAGAGGTGTACGGCCAGTGTAGGAGATCGCTCCCCACACCATGATGCCGGGTGTTGGCCCTGTGTGCCTCGGTCGTATGCAGTCCTGATTGTGGCGCTCACCTGCACGGCACCAAACACGCATACGACCATCATTGGCACCAAGGCAGAAGCGACTCTCATCGCTGAAGACGACACTTCTCCATTCGTCTCTCCATTCACGCCTGTCTCGACACCACTGGAGGCGGGCTGCACGATGTTGCGGCGTGAGCGGAAGACGGCCTAACGGTGTGTGGGACCGTAGCCCAGCTTCATGGTGACGGTTGCGAATGGTCCTCGCCGATACCCCAGGAGCAACAGTGTCCCTAATTTGCTGGGAAGTGGCGGTGCGGTCCCCTACGGCACTGCGTAGGATCCTATGGTCTTGGCGTGCATCCGTGCGTCGCTGCGGTCCGGTCCCATGTCGACGGGCACGTGCACCTTCCGCCGACCACTGGCGACAACATCGATGTACTGTGGAGACCTCACGCCCCACTTGTTGAGCAATTCGGCGGTACGTCCACCCGGCCTCCCGATTGCCCACTATACGCCCTCGCTCAAAGTCCGTCAACTGCACATACGGTTCACGTCCACGCTGTCGCGGCATGCTACCAGTGTTAAAGACTGCGATGGAGCTCCGTATGCCACGGCAAACTGGCTGACACTGACGGCGGCGGTGCACAAATGCTGCGCAGCTAGCGCCATTCGACGGCCAACACCGCGGTTCCTGGTGTGTCCGCTGTGCCGTGCGTGTGATCATTGCTTGTACAGTCCTCTCGCAGTGTCCGGAGCAAGTATGGTGGGTCTGACACACCGGTGTCAATGTGTTCTTTTTTCCATTTCCAGGAGTGTATTTAGTTGAATTTACGACTTTTAGATTAGACTGATTTATCGTGTAAACTAAGTTTAACGAGTTCTTTTATCACTCATGTGGATGACCTCACACTTTTCGTTATTTAGCGTCAACTGCCACTTTTCGCACCATTCAGATATTTCTTCTAAATCGTTTTGCAGTTTGTCTTGATCTTCTGGCGACTTTATTAATCGATAAACTACAGCGACATCTGCAAACAACCGAAGTCGGCTGCTCAGATTGTCTCCCAAATCGATTATACAGATAAGGAACAGCAGAGGGCCTATAACACTACCTTGGAGAACGCCAGAAATCACTTCTGTTTTACTCGATGACTTTCCGTCAATTACTACGAAGTGTGACCTCTCTGACAGGAAATCAAAGATCCAGTCACGTAACTGTGACGTTATTCCATAAGCACGCAATTTCACTACGAGCCGCTTGAGTGGTACCGTGTCAAAAGCATTCCGGAAATCCAGAAATACGGAATCGTTCGATGGAGCTAACGCATGAGCATATTCCGAAAGGAACCTAATTGGTATACAGTCTGGACCAGAAGACTTGCTTTTATTAAGTGATTTAAGTTGCTTCACTAATCCGAGGATATTTACTTCTACGTTACTCATGTTGGCAGTTGTTCTCGATTTGAATTCTGGAATATTTACTTCGTCTTCTTTTGTGAAGGCATTTCGAAACGCTGTGTTTAGCAACTCTGCTTTGGCAGCACTGTCTTCGATAGTATCTCCATTGCTATCGCTCAGAGAAGGCATGGATTGTTTCTTGCCGCTAACATACTTCACATAGGACCAGAATCTCTTTGGATTTTCTGCCAGGTTTTCGAGAGAAAGTTTCGTTGTGGAAACTGTTATAGGCATCTCGCATTGAAGTCCACGCTAAATTTCGAGCTTCTGTAAAAAATCGCCGATCTTGGGGATTTTGGGTCTGTTTAAATTTGACATGTTTATTTTGATGTTTCTGTAACAGTTTTATAACCCGTTTTGTGTACCAAGGAGGATCAGCTCCGTCGTATGTTAATTTATTTGGTATAAATCTCTCATTTGCTGCCGATATTATTTCTTTGAATTTAAGCCACATCTGGTCTACACTTATTAATTTGGAATGAGTGGAGATTTTCTCTCGGGAACGCTTCAAGTGAATTTTTATCTGCTTTTTTGAATAGGTATATTTTTCGCTTATTTTTCCAGGATTTTGGGATTACAATATTCAATCTCGCTACGACAAGCCTTTGTTCACGAATCCCTGAATCGGTTTTGATGCTCGTTATTCACTCAGGATTATTTGTTGCTAAGAGGACAAGTGTGTTTTCACAACCGTTTACTATTCGCGTGGGCTCATGAACTATCTGCTCGAAATAATTTTCAGAGAACGCATTTAGCACAATTTCAGATGATATTTTAGGCGTACCTCCGGAATTAAGCATGCATTTTCGCCAACACATCGAGGGTAAATTAAAGTCACCACCAACTATTATCGTATGAGTCGGGTACGTGTTTGAAAACAAAATCAAGTTTTCTTTGAACCTTTCAGCAACTGTATCACCTGAATTAGGAGGTCGGGAAAAGGATCTAATTACTATTTTATTCCGGTGGCCAACAATGTCGTTTGCGACAGACTTGAACAGACGTGTGAATTTGGTAGGTCTAAATGTAGTCAAGCAAGGCATGCATTACAGAAAGCTGTAATTGTTACAAAAGGGTTAGCTATTGGAGTTGGCTTTTGGACAATCGGAGATTCATTTGAAACTTTACAATACCAATTCAAAATTTACAGACTTGAAGTGGATTCGTAAAGAAAGAATTAAGGCGATCAGTTGTTGGAGTGCTACAGGAGTATGTTAAGATGGGTAAAAAGAATATCATGCTGCTTTCGATTTGTTTCGAATTCACTTGACATCAACCCTAATAAAACAATGGGTTATGAGATAGCGTTCTTAATGTAATTAATTAAATCACCAAATTATAGCGAAAGTCCTTCTCTGATTTGAGTGTGTTTAGATTCATCTTGTGAAAGCGTGTTCCAAAATGGCTCTGAGCACTATGGGACTAAACATCTGAGGTAATCAGTCCCCTAGACTTAGAACTACTTAAACCTAACTAACCTAAGGACATCACACACATCCACGCCCGAGGCAGAATTCGAACCTGCGACCGTAGCAGCGGCGCGGTTCCGGACTGAAGCGCCAAGAACAGCTCGGCCACAACGGCCGGCTGAAGGCGTGTCACAGAGGCGAACTGTTGCCTGTGGAGTCGATGGCGCATGGGAAGTACACAGACAGAAAAAAAAATCCCGACACCAAATATAATTAATGTAGAGTAATGAAATTTCGGGAGTACATTGATATAGGTAACATATGTGATTAACTAAGATTGCAAGATCACAGTTTAATGTAAGCACGAGATAAGCCGTTGTAAACTTAAAATGCTGGCACATTGATAACCGTTGTAACCGCCAGAATGTTGAATGCAAGCATGAAAACGTGTAAGCATGGTGTACTGGTGCCAGATGACCATTTGTGGAGTGGACTTCCATGCCCATTGTACTTGGTCGGTCAATACTGGGACTATTAATAGTGGTTGTGGAAGACGAAGGAGTTCCAGAATGAGATTTTGTCTCTGCAGCGGAGTGTGCGCTGATATGAAACTTCCTGGCACACAGTATTAATCTGCCAGGAAGTTTCATATCAGTGCACATTCCGCTGCAGAGTGAAAATCTCATTCTGGAAACATCCCCCAGGCTATGGGTAAGCCATGTCTCCGCAATATCCTTTCTTTCAGAAGTGCTAGTTCTGCAATGTTCCCAGAAGAGCTTCTGTAAAGTTTGGAAGGTAGGAGACGAGGTACTGGCAGAAGTAAAGCTGTGAGGAAGGGGTTTGAGTTGTGCTTGGGTAGCTCAGTTGGTAGAGCACTTGCCCGCGAAAGGCAAAGGTCCCGAGTTCGAGTCTCGGTCCGGCACATAGTTTTAATCTGCCAGGAAGTTTCATATCAGTGCACACTCCGCTGCAGAGTGAAAATCTCATTCTGGAAACGTCCCCCAGGCCGTGGCTAAGCCATGTCTCCGCAATATCCTTTCTTTCAGGAGTGCTAGTTCTGCTAGGTTCGCATGAGAGCTTCTGTTAAGTTTGGAAGGTAGAAGAAGAGGTACTGGCAGAAGTAAAGCTGTGAGGACGGGGCGTGAGTCGTGCTTGGGTAGCTCAGTTGGTAGAGCACGTGCTCGCGAAAGGCAAAGGTCCCGAGTTCGAGTCTCGGTTCGGCACACACGTTTAATCTGCCAGGAAGTTTCACGACGAAGGAGTTGTTGTCCGATGATGCTCTACATGTACTCGGCAGAGACAGACCTGGCGATCGAGCAGGTCTAGGCAACGTGTCGACACTCTGTAGAGCATGTTGCGTTACAACAGCGGTCCGTAGGGGTGCGCTATCCTGATGGGGAACAGCTCATGGAATACTGCTCGTGAATGGGAGAACAACAGGCCGAATCAGCAAGCTGAGCTACAGACTTGCAGTCAGGGTGCGTGGGATAACCACCAGAATGCTCCTGCTGTCACACGAAGTTGCACCCCAGACCATAACTACGTTTGTGGGTCCAGCGTGTCCAGGACGCAGATAGGTTGGCTGCAGACCTTCGACTGACCTCCTTGTAACCAGCAAACGGCGCCGTCACTGTCAGCGAGGCAGAACCAGCTTTCATCAGAAAACACAACCGACCACCATCTCGCCCTCCAATGAGCTCTCGCTTGACATCACTGAAGTAGCAAATGGCGGTGTTTTGGTGTCAGTGGAATCCACGCTACAGGGCGTCTTGCTAGGATCTGTACATGAAGAACCGATTTGTAACTGCTCAGATTGCTACTACAGATGAAGTGCGATGCTCCAAAGCAATTTCTCAAACACGACGGTCGTTCCTCTCGGTAATACCACGTGGCTCTTCGTAGCCCTGTCTTCTTGCGACTGACGACCACTTCCGGCAGTCTCGCTACATTCCTGCCAGGTCTTTTCGCAGTATCGCAGAACGGACATCCAGCTTCTCATAGTCCTGTTATACGACCTCATTCAAACTCTGATCTTAAAGACATATGGACTAACATCAACTCACCACGTCCAATCTCAAAGATAAATAACACTGACAACGATTTGAGCGTGTACTTAAAGTAAACCGGATTTGCATCCTTATAGTGGCTCTGCTGGCGCCACTCTTGTGTGACTGGCGTGAAATTTAAAGAGATATCATCTTTCACATGTAGAAACATTCCTACCAACTTTCGTTTATGTTGCACAACTCATTCTTGGTGTGATTTTTTTCCGTCAGTGTATTATAATGTTCGTTGACTGATTGATTCATTACTGAAGAAGAATGCCCCTCAGAAGCACTATATCCGTAATTGGGACCATTTTCATTCGCACATCGGGCAGCACTAAACGAAATATGGTGTAGCACATATACTGTAGCTGACTGAGTCTGTTTTATTATTTTATTTGCAGTGAAAATTCGAATGCCATGCCATTCGTCCATCGATTGACTTTCCCCTGACTTCTTTATCAGAATGTCGAAGGCAGAAACATTATTTCTGAAGGATTTATGTCACTATCTTTAACATGTTCTGGAGAACTGGAATCAACTGTGATTTAGTTGTTCTTCTCTGACTATAGGTCACAGTCTGTATCAATATTCTGCCCTCTCGCATGATATTTAGGCAGGTAAAAATAAAAGTATTATTATGTTTCAAATGCTTGAAACATGGGATGAATTGGCTGGCAGTAGTACAACACTATGACACTTGTGGAATTTACCCACTGTCTTGGTACTATTAATGGAAAACATTTATTTACTTCCTTAGGTCCAAATTGAGGACCAAATCTCCAAGGCGACGGACAGTGCCAGTACATGAAATTACAACATAAAAGTAATAACAGATAAAACAAAATGTTTATGAACCCGAAAAAAGTCAAACGATAAGTTTAAGCAAACAGAATCAACAATACAAGAAGAACCAGCTTAATTTTTCAAGGAACTCTTCGACAGAATAGAACGTGTGACCCATGAGGAAACTCTTCAGTTTCGATTGGAAAGCGCATGGATTACTGCTAAGAATTTTAAATTCGAGTGGAAGCTTATTGAAAATGGATGCAGTAGTGTACTGCACACATTTCAGCACAAGAGTTAAGGAAGTCCCGTCCAAATGCAGATTTTATTTCTACCGAGTATTAACTGAGTGAAAGCTGCTAATTCTTGGCAGTAAGCTAATATTGTTAACAAGAAATGACAGTAAGGAATATATATATATATTGAGAGTCCAATGTCAAAATACCCAGAGTTGTGAACACGGGTCGATAAGAGGTTCGTGAACTTACACCACTTAATGCTCGAACCGCCCGTTTCTGAGCCAAAAATATCCTTTTAGAATCACAAGAGTTTCCCCAAAATATAACACCGTACGACATAGACGAATGAAAATAAGCAATGTAGACTAATTTTCGTGTCGAACGATCACTCACTTCAGATACCTTTCGAATAGTAGAAATGGCAGCATTTGTTGAATTGTGTGTTAGAAACTGTAAAAACTGAGTCTTACTGTGATTTAGCATTAGTTTATTTTCTACAGGCCATGAAGCGCACTATTAGAAACCGACCCAATGTTGCACTCAACGTCTTTTACTACCAAGCTACATACGTTTTTCATATTAGGTTCGTTGTGCTGCCATCTACTGCCAGGTACTCCATATCAGCGATCTCAGAAGTCATTAGACATCTTGAGAGAGCAGAATGGGGTGCTCCGCTGAACTCACAGACTTCGAACGCTTTCAGGTGATTGGTTCCACTTGTGTCATACGTCTGTACTCGAGATTTCCACACTTCTAAACATTCCTTGGTCCACTGTTTCCGACGTGATAGTGAAGTGGAAGGAACATGTTCAGAACAAAAGCGCACAGGCCGACCTTGTCTGTAGACTGACAGAGACGGTCGACAGTTGAAGAGGGTCGTACTGTGTTATGGACCGACATCTATGCAGACCCTCACACAGTAATTCCAAACTGCGTCAGGACCCACTGCATGTACTATGATAGTAGGCGGGAGATAAAACTTTGATATCATGGTCGAGCGGCTGCCCATAAGCCACACATCAAGCCGGTAAATGCTAAACGACGCCTCGCTTGGTGTAATGAGCGTAAACATTGGAGGATTGAACAGTGGAAAAACGGTGTGTGGAGTGACGAATCACGGTACACAACGTGGCGATCCGATGGCGGTGTGTGGGTATGGCGAATACCCGGTGAACTTCAGCAGCCAGTTTGTGTGGTGCAGAAAAGAAAAATTCAGAGGCGGTGGTGTTATGGTGTGGTCGTGTTTTTCATGGAGGGGGCTTGTACCGCCTATCGTTTTGCGTGGAACTATCACACCACAGATGTTTTAAGCGCCTTCTTGCATTCCAGGGTTGAAGAGCAATTGAGGGATGGCGATTGCATCTTTCAACACAATTGCGCACCTGTTCATAATGCACGGCCTGTGGTGGAGTGGTTACGAGAAAATAACATCCCTTTAATGCACTGGGCTGCTCAGAGTCCTGACCTGAATCCTATTGAACACCTCTGGGATGTTTTGGAACACCAACTTCATGCCTCACCGTCCGACATCGATACCTCTCCTCAGTGCTGCATTCCGTGAAGAATGGGCTGCCGTTCCCCAGCACCAGATTGAACGTATGCCTGCGAGAGTGGCAGCTGTCATCATGGATAAGGGTGGGCCAACACCATATTGAATTCCAGTATTACCGATGGAGGACGCCACGAGCTTGTAAGTCATTTTCAGTCAGGTGTCCGGATACTTTTGATCACATAGTGTATAAGAAGGTGGCGACATCTGCAACTTGCTGACATGAGGAAAGTTTCCAACCGATTTCTCATACACAAACAGCAGTTGACCGGCGTTGCCAGGTGAAACGTTGTTGTGATGCCTCGTGTAAGGAGAAGAAATGCGTATCATCACTTTTCCGACTTTGATAAAGGTCGGACTATAGCCTATCGCGATTGCGGTCTATCGTATCGCGCCATTGCTGCTCGCATTGGTCGAGATCCAACGACTGTTAGCAGACTATGGAATCGGTGAGTTCAGGAGGGTAATATGGAACGCCGTGCTGGATCCCAGCGGCCTCGTATCACTAGCAATCGAGATGACAGGCATCTTAACCGCATGGCTCTAACGGACCGTGCAGCCATGTCTCGATCCCTGAGTCAACAGATGGGGACGTTAGCAAGACAACAGCCATCTCCACGAACTGTTCGACGACGTTTCCAGCATCATGGACTAGCAGCTCGGAGACCATGGCGCTGCATCACAGACAGGAACGCCTGCAGTTGTGTCCTCAACGACGAATCTTGGTTCACGGATGGCAAAACGTCATTTTTTCGGATGAATCCAGGTTCTGTTTACAGCATCATGATGGTCGCATCCGTGTTTGACGACATCGCGGTGAACGCACATTGGAAGCGTGTATTCGTCATCACCATACTGGCGTTTCACCCTGCGTGGTGGTATGGGGTGCCATTGGTTACATGTCGCGGTCACCTCCCGTTCGTACTGATTGTACTTCGAACAGTGGACGTTACATTTCGGATGTGTTACGACCTTACATTTCAGCAGGATAATGCACGACCGCATGTTGCAGGTCCTGTACGGGCCTTGCTGGATACAGAAAATGTTCGACTGCTGCCCTGGCCAGCACATTTTCCAGATCTCTCACCAATTGAAAACATCTGGTCAATGGTGGCCGCGGAACTACATAGTCACTCTATGCCACTCTTGATGAACTGCGGTATCGTGTTGTAGTTGCATGGGCAGCTGTACCTGTACACGCCGACCAAGCTCTGTTTGACTCAATGCCCAGGCATATCAAGGCCCTTATTACGGCCTTAGGTGGTTGTTCTGGGTGATGATTTCTGAGGATCTGTGCACCCAAATTGCGTGAAAATGTAATCACATGTCAGTTCTAGTATAATATATTTGTACAATGAATACCCGTTTATCATTTGCATTTCTTCTTGTAGCAGTTTTAATTGCCAGTAATGTATATAAGAAAAAATTGCATTTGATTTCTGAGAATGTTTTACAATAAATAATATTTTGCATTTGTTTAATGTTTTTCTTACAGTAACTAGCAATTCTTCCGTAACTAATTATTCCAATAGTTATGTACGAATATAAACTATTTTTGTGTCTTTCCCTTACAGCGGACGACTCCAGAAGACATATATTGTTGTATGTTTTTCAAGCAGTTCTTGTTGTTACATTAGGAGCGTCTGTCTGACTTCTGTAGTAGTGTGAGGTGGAAATTACTTCTTGCAGGAGCCAAAGGGATCAGTCCATTGCGCAACTTGACAAAATAAAACCCACACACTCACAAACATATTCGTTAGGAAAGTGCAGCGAAATTTGGCATTAATGCGTTATGGGAGGAAATGATCGACGCGAGTGCCTTCAGCGCCTCTCCTGGGCTCGTGACCATATCGGTTGGACACTAGGCGACTGGTAAACCGTAGCGTAGTCGGATGAGCACCGATTTCAGCTGGTAAGAGCTCAAGGTAGAATTCGACCGTGACGCAACCCCACGAAGTCTTGTTAAAAGGCTCTGTGAAGATGGTGGTGGCTCCATAATGGTATGAGTTGTGTTCACAAGGAATGAACTGGATCCTCTGGTCCAACTGAACCGAGCATTGACTTGAAATAATTATGTTCGGCTATTTGGAGACCATTTGCAGCCATTAATGGACTTCATGTTCACAAACAACGATGCTGTCAGATTAAAACTGTGTGCCAGACCAAGACTCGAACTCGGGACCTTTGCCTTCGCGGGCACGCGGTGCACCAACTGAGCTACCCAAGCACGACTCACGCCCCGTGCTCACAGCTTTACTTTCTACAGTACCTCGCCTCCTACCTTCCAAACTTTACAGAAGCTCTCCACCTTGCAGAACTAGCACTCCTGAAAGAAAGGATACTGCAGAGACATGGCTTAGCCACAGCCTGGGGGATGTTTCCAGAATGAGTTTTTCACTCTGCAGCGGAGTGTGCACTGATATGAAACTTCCTGGCAGATTAAATCTGTGTGCCGGACCGAGACTCGAACTCTGGACATCTTAAGCACTCAACTATTCCTGCGCCAGTAGAACAATTTTTTTTGTTTCTCTCTTCTCAAAGCGGCCAGCAGGCTCGTCATCATTTTCTTGGATTTAGCTACTTGAACGCCTAGCTCTCCACCTAATTTTATCCACTTATTTTTTCCGCCTTGGTGGTAGTGTTGTCAGTGCGAGCGATCCCTTAAAATAGCTCGTTCTTTATAATTCTGTACCTTGTTACCCTTAATTACATTTACGTTCATTCGCAGCATCCACTCATAGCGGCGCGCCGTCCTGTACTGATTTGTAACACTCAAAACCATTCACGAAGAAAACAGACAGTCGATTGGAGCGCGCGGTTATCACATCAAGTGGCTTTGCACGCAAGTGATACAACCCAGTCGCCACCTTTACCTGTTTGTTTCTACGATCAAGCATTTTCCGTACGACGTAGTTTTAACTGCTCTAGTAAATAAAGCTCCCTGGCCTGGTCCCCTCCTCCTCCTTGTCTTACACTCCCTCCTCCTTCCGCCTTCTCTCTCTCTCTCTCTCTCTCACCCCTCCCCTCTCACTTTTTCTCTCTCTCTCTCTCTGGCTCTCTCGCTCTTTCACACAAACACACACACACATACACACACACACACACACACACACACACACACACACACACAGACACACACACACACACATTCTAGCCAACAGCTCAAATGGTACGGCACATTGTGTGGTTAGAGGTGCGCTGGTAGAAATCGAAACATTGTCCTCTTTTGTATCTCCACTTTAAAGCGAACCTCGCCGGGGAATAAAGAAAAAGAGAGGGAGAGAGAGACAGGATGGAGTGAAGCGTACCTCGCTTATGCAGAAAGCTCCCAAGCGCCCTGCCCCCCCCCCCCCCCTCCCCTCTCCGCATGCGATTTTTCAGTCTTGTTCGCTGCGGAGCTGGGAGATCACAAAAGAGAAAACAACCCGGAAATGGAGTAAAAGGGACCCTTTTTTCATGCAGAATTGTGTGTTTGTGTTGAAGACTACTGTACAGTTGTTACTAATGTTTCATATATACAAGGTTTAAAAAATGTCCCATACTCCTATAGGCCCAAACTAGTATTAAAGTCTTATGAACTGTAGTAGGAAACAGTTAGAGATTTGGCTCGTTGTGTCCTATGACCGTGACACTACAGGAGGAATTAAATGTGGTCACCATTAATTCTTAGACATCTTTCAGTCCTCCTTATCAGATAATGACAAACTCATGCGAACACACCAGGGTACCCTCGGATTTGGTCAGACGTACGGGACACACGCTACTGTGTCATATGCGACAGGTGTCGAATACCCATAGGTTGCAAGAATAAAACGGAGAATGTATTTTATTCTCGGAATTTCGGAGAATATTCTCAGGTCGTATGAAAAAAGAAAAAAAAAAAAAAGAAAACGAGTGGGAGTACATGGACCTGAGAATGTTCTCAGCTTGAGTAAAATGGCATGGGGAGTTGCTCAACATGCAGAATATTCTCCGATTTTGTATGAATAAAACTAGAGGAGTTTGTCACAAGAGGAGATCTGTAGCCTACTTCGAGCTGAGTAAGTTCAGCCAAAGTCAAGTTTTACGGAGATTTTTAAAGTAAAAATGGTAAAATTTATGTTGCTTCGAAGGCAAAGAAACTTTACGTAGTCGCAGCCCGAAGAAATACTGAAGAGAGAAACTGTAGAAGTTTATACAGGTTTCACAATAAAATTATTTGGCTGACGAACATCCTTCCGGAAAATCATGAAAAAAAAAGAGGAGGCGACCTTTCAAACGAAGAGAAAAAAAAACATTTTTGTGCTGATTATCAGAACCAGATTTTTTGGTGCAGAAGAATACTTAGGCAGACACCCTACAACTGTATCACTGACAATGCCAAATATTCTTCATCACGTTTTCTCACAGCATAAATCGCATGTTTTATTATGTTAGAAGTAAGTAGGTGGATCAGAAAAAGTAGTAACTGGTTCTGGATAATTCTCATTTATTGTTCCGTCTCAGTTTCACATTTTTAATCTGATTACACGTGTCGACAACTCTAGATCATCTTCAGATCAAAACAGTTGCGGGAGCTACCCCTTTGTCTACTCAGAACCATGTACCAGATTATTTAGATCTGTAGATGATGCAGTGGGATCAAAACGTTTACTCTAATTAAAAAAGTGCAACTGAGACAGAACAACATATGAAAATTATCTTAAATATCGATACAGTTGCTGAATCTCTCAAGACTATTATGTGGAATATCGTAATAAATGGTTTTATTACAAGCCTAGCGATCTGTTTCTCTTAACGAAACTGCACTGACGAACGCTTAAGTACGTGGAGCGCGAGCGGATCATTGTGCGTCATATCTAACCAAGATTATCTCGTTTTAGAAAACTCTGATAGAATTGATAAGCGAGTGACTGCGTCCTCTCTAAGTTTTTATATATTTTTAGGTTTCAGATACATATTTTAACGGTTTTTGTGATAATATTTACTATATAAGTGACTTATTAGTGGTTTCTTCATTCACCTCTGCCTTTCTTGTGTTGTGACCTGATATTTGTGAGTGTTTCGTATCGAACAACGTAACCTCTTACCTGTGTTTACATTCCGCGCTGACCAGTTGCAGCTGTAGCGGCGCATCGAAAGCTAAGTACTAATGAATTGTTTGTGTATAGTGGTTTATTTAGGAACTTTACTAGTCTTCAACCGGAGTTTTTTGTGTTTTCTGGTGAAATAATTTCAGAAGAACCTTTTTGGAACTGTTTTCAACTTCGTTATTGTGTCATTAGACGTTTGGTTCTCTTTCTGTATTAGTCTTTTGTTATATTCACATTTGTTGTTGATTAATATTGTTAATAATAGTAGTTACTTCCCTTGTAGAGTAAGTTTGTGTTTATTGTAGTCAGGTTTTTAACATCTTCTTATTGTAGTAGCGGAACTTAGAAAAAGTAAAATTTTATCATGAGTGAGAAGTGTGGGCTTTGCCGTAGGTTCGTGAGTAGTGGATTGCGGTGTGAGACTTGTTCGAAGTATTTTCACTTGGGGGGAATGCATTGCGAAAGCCAGTGGGCATTCTGGTGAGATCCTCTCGTGGAACTGCAGGTTATGTAGCAAGAGTAAGTTGATAGAGGAGCAGGAGCATAAGATCTGTGCCATTCAGGTGCAGTTGAAAAACGCACAGAAGGAGCTAGATAGGATGAAGAGGGAGAAGGGGGTTGGGGAACGGGAGCTGGCTGTTGGCAAGAGATCTGCTAGGAGAAGAAGATTTTCAGATAGTTTTACTATTGGTCTTTACATTAGATATGACCAACTGTCAGAGTCTAGCAGAGAGGAATCTCTAGTAGCTGTAGATGTAGGAAGTATGCAGCAGACCTCAGTAGTTACGGTGGCTAGAACAGTTGCAAAGTCGAAGAGGAAGGAGAAGGTTCTGCTGTTAGGTAGTTCTCATGGCAGAGGTGTAGGCCAGCAGTTGCAGGAAGTGATGGGGAGTGAGTACCAAGTCACCAGCATTGTGAAGCCTAATGCAGGATTGGCTCAGGTGACTGTTAACATAGGGGAGTTATGTAGGGATTTTACTAAAGAGGGTCAGGTAGTGATTGTGGGTGGGGCTGGCAATAGTATTGATAGGGATGAGGAGTATGACATAGATGGTGACCTGGAAAAGATAGCCACTCAGACTGGCAATACGAATGTGCATTTCGTGGAACTGTTTCAGCGTCACGATCGGCCTCATCTTAATACAGCCGTGAGGCGTAATAACATGAGACTTGGGGGTGCGTTGATGATAGAAAGCATGGGTCACATTTCAGTGGTGTCGGTGGAGTCTATCAGCAGGACGGGTTTTACTAAACATGACCTGCACCTCAAGGGGTATGGGAAGGGGAGGTTGGCAAAGCTTATAGGTGGCAGCATAGGTGTGGTGGGTGGGATCACTCATGGGAAAATTCCTGTAGTAGTGGGTGTTAGAGCTGCACCTGTTTTAGATTGAAGTCAGCTGATAGGTATTCCTGCTTAAAGGAAATATCTCTAACGAGGGATCCACTTTTGACAAAGCTTAGGTATCCGAGTAATGAGGGAATTAGTATATTTCATCAAAATATACAAGGTATTAAAGATAAAGTTAGTGAACTGGTTATAGATGTTGACTCTGAAATTATTGGTATATCTGAACTCTTCTTAAATAAGGAGATAATTCAGAGGTTTCCTTTACCAAGATACAGGTTGTCTGGCAGCTTTTCGAGGAGCTCTTTGCGGTGTGGGGGAGTAGCCATGTATGTGAAAAACGGCATCCCATTTGAGTCAATTGATGTTTCAAAGTACTGTACTGAAAATGTGTTTGAATGTTGTGCAGGTGTGGTTAAATTTAACGGAGCTAAACTTCTGTTGTTATTTATAGATCCCCAGACTCCGGTTTTACAACATTTTTGCTAAAGCTAGAGGAGGTTCTTGGTTAATTTTATAGGAAATACGAAAAGTTAGTTATATGTGGTGACTTCAATATTAATTGTATAAGTGATTGTGCAAGAAAGAGGATGCTGGTAGACCTCCTTAATTCATATAATCTTATGCAAACCGTATTCTTTCCAACGAGAGTGCAAGGAAACAGTAGAACAACCATAGACAACATTTTTGTTTATTCCTCATTACTAGAAGGGCATTCTTTTAGCAAAAAGGTGAATGTCCTTTCAGATCATGATACACAAATTTTAACTCTAAAAGATTTTTGTGCTGCAACACGTGTTAAATATAGTCATCAGCTGTTTAGGAAAACTGATACAGTTGTTGTAGAGACCTTTGTAAACCTTAACAAGGAACGAGAGGGGCAAGATGTTTATAGCGCTGATACAGTAGACGATAAATATAATGCTTTTCTCAAGACTTTTCTCGTGCTCTTTGAAAGTTGCTTTCCGTTAGAACGTTCAAAACAGGGTACTAGCACAAACAGGCAGCCTGGGTGGCTGACTAAAGGGATAAGAATATCTTGTAGAACAAAGTGGCAATTATATCAAAACGTTAGAAACAGTCAAAATCTAAATTCCACAGCCCATTACAAACAGTATTGTAAAGTGATTAAAATGTTATTAGGAAGGCAAAAAATATGTGGTATGCAGATAGAATAGCTATCTTTCAGGATAAAATTAAAACCATATGGTCAGTCGTAAAGGAAGTGGCTGGTGTGCAGAGACAGGTCGAGGATATAGAATCAGTGCGTAGTGGGAATGTCCGTGTTACTGATAAGTCGCATATATGTACAGTATTTAATAATCACTTTCTCAATATAGCAGGTGAACTAAATAGAAACCTAGTCCCAACAGGGAATCATATAGCGCTCTTAGAAAAAAGTGTTCCGAGACTGTTACCTGAAATGCTCCTCCATGATACTAACAAGAGGGAGATTAAGTTAATAATTAAATCACTATAGACCAAGAACTCTCATGGATATGACGGGGTATCTAGCAGAATACTGAAGTATTGTTCTATGTATGTTAGCCCAGTACTTAGCAATATTTGTAACTTTTCCCTTAGGAGTAGTCGGTTTCCGGACCGATTAAGGTACTCGGTAGTGAAGCCACTTCATAAAAAGGGAGACAGGGATAATGTTGACAATTATAGACCTATTTCTATGCCATCGGTGTTTGCTAAAGTTATCAAGAAGGTTGTATATACAAGGTTACTGGAACATTTAAATTCACATCATTTGCTGTCAAATGTTCAGTTTGGTTTTAGAAATGGTTTAACAACTGAAAATGCTATATTCTCTTTTCTCTGTGAGGTTTTGGACGGATTAAATAAAAGGTTGCGAACGCTAGGTGTTTTTTTTATTTAACGAAGGATTTTGATTGTGCTGACCACAAAATACTACTGCAGAAGTTGGACCATTATGGAATAAGGTGAGTAGCTTACAATTGTTTCGCCTCTTACTTTAAGAACAGAAAGCAGGAAGTAATTCTCCGCAATATTGAGAGTGGTAGTGATGTTCAGTCCCAATGGGACACTGTTAAGTTGGGCGTTCCCCAAGGGTCGGTGCTGGGGCCACTGCTGTTTCTGTTTATATAAATGACATGCCTTCTAGTATTACAGGTGATTCAAAAATATTTCTGTTTGCTGATGACACCAGCTTGATAGTGAAGGATCTTGTGTGTAATACTGAAATAGTATCAAATAATGTAGTTCATGAAATAAGTTTGTGGCTTGTGGAAAATAATTTGATGCTAAATCACAGTAAGACTCAGTTTTTGCAGTTTCTAACGCACAATTCAACAACAACTGATATTTTGATCAGACAGAATGGGCATATTATAAGCGAGACGGAACAGTTCAAGTTCCTAGGCGTTCGGATAGATAGCAAGCTGTAGTGGAAAACCCATGTCCAGGATCTTGTTCAGAAACTAAATGCTGCTTTATTTGCCATTAGAACAGTATCTGAAATAAGTGACAGTTCAGCACGAAAAGTAGTTTACTTCGCATATTTTCATGCGCTTATGTCGTATGGTATTATTTTTTGGGGGTAAATCTTCTGAGTCAAAAAGAGTATTTTTGGCTCAAAAATTGGCTGTTCGAGAACCTCTTGTCGACCCTATACAATAGTCTGGGAATTCTGACATTGCCCTCACAGTATATATTTTCTTTAATGTCGTTTGTTGTTAGCAATATTAGCCTATTCCCAAGAGTTAGCAGCTTTCACTCAATTAATACTAGGCAGAAATACAATCTGTATGTGGAATGCACTTCCTTGACTCTTGTGCAGAAAGGAGTGCAGTATTCTGCTGCATCCATTTACAATAAGCTACCACAAGAACTCAAAAAATCTTAGCAGTAGCCCAAACTCTTTTAAGTCTGAACTGAAGAGTTTCCTCATGGCTCACTCCTTCTATTCTGTCGAGGAGCTCCTGGAAGAGCTAAAAAATTAAGCAAATTCCAGCGTTACATTGTTGATTTTCTTTATTTAAATTTACGACTTGTCACCTGAATATGTTTTTTTTATATTTCATTTTATCTGTTTCTAATATCGTGTTATAATTTCATGTATTGACTCGTTCCATGACCATGGAGACTTCTCCTTAATTTGGTCCCACGGAACAATAAATAAATAAATAAAATAAATAAATCAATTCCGGTTTGAAATGTAATGTAGTCTTAAGATTTTGTTCGCATAATGTGTTCAATTAACTAACAAAGTTTCCCGCATGTCGAAAATTCAATAACATCGCCAGAAAATGAATATTGTGTTAATAAATTGTTGGCACCCATTAAACTAAAACAGAAACGTAGTGCATCTCTTCCAGAACACACTGACGCCAGTTCCACATGTGTATCTTGAATAGTTTGCCTGTTTGAGCGAGATAATTGAAATTTAAGATTACGCGTGAGTGCCGATTCGAACGCGACAGAGGACGCACACGGAGAACGTTCTCAAGAGGGGAAGGCAGTGAGAATGAACTCCCTCGTCAAGAAATATGCTTCAAATTTGTTATTCATATGGAACTGAGAACTTTTTAGAGAATGTTCTTTTGCTCTTTTTTATTCATAGGACCCAGTGACTTTCAACGTTGCCTTATGAAACTGATGGATTAAGGAAATGACCGTGGACGAGAGTGATTTATGTCTTCAGCATGTCCAGTTCTTCGCATACTTATTATAGCCTCATCTTCAACTCGTCTCATCGCTCATCCATATCAAGCGTATGAAGCGTGCAGCGTCTACCCTGCTTCCTTTTCCTTACAGTGAATGAGCCTGTGACTGCAAATACCTGTAAAAACCTACTGCGTTTTTTTTTATATGGACTGCGCCACTGACGATGTCATTCAGCGTACACGCGACGTGCAGGTCGATTAACTGTCCGCTAAACCTACCTAGTCTGACATATCCCGCGTGAAATTACCTCCATTTTTTTTGTTTGCATTTCTCACAATCCATGGAATCACTGATGGGAACCTGATCCCAGCACAACCACTACGTGAAACATATTGGAAGGCTGACGTAGCAAATGGTTCTAAGTGCTAGGTCTCACAACAGCATCATTTTCGGAGGAGTAAGTGTAGAGGAAAACACAACCAATAATAAACAAGCACTGAAGGTCAACGGGAACACAGTATACATCATTGAATATAAACCGGTGAGGACACGAGTAAAATGGCCTATTAACTCAACAAGTGTTTGTTTCCGTACGTTCATACAGAATTTTCGTCTCGATTCGACCACACTACCCGATCTAATGTTCCCGGACGCCCTTATGCCATTCGGATTTGACCAATAGATTTCACGAGAGGTGGGCCCGCCAGTATAAAATGAGACGCCGAGTATTGAGTTGCAGTAGAGAAGCAGTAACAGCATAATGGTTCGGTCAAGAGAGAGTGAAACTTCTTAATTAAAAAAAAATACTTACTTAAACTGAAATAACTGAGACAGTAAAACGTCAACGTTTTTACTTAAATTCCTTAATGCACCTGGATCTGCTTAAATTGCTGAGTGAAACTGAACGTACTGAGCCTACTTTCTCTTTAATTATCATCTCAACACTGACCCACAATATTCCAGCGCAACGCAATCTGACTGTTCCAAAATGATAACCTGACTTCAAATAATTAATAAAAAAGAATGGCCCTGAATAAGACGAAATCCAAACAAATACAAGTCACTTACCTCAGAGAAACTCTTCATTACACGAACTACAGAAATGCAGCAAACACCAATAAAGCCAACTAAATACAAGAGTCTAATTACTGTAGGCTCTAACTACTAAAAGCCATGTGGTTAACAAAGGAACGATTTTGTAGCACAGCAAACAATGTATTTACCAGATTTTTACCTTAATCACGTGACAACCAGTTCAAAAAAATTACATAATAATCAGTAATAAATCTCCATGACGGATACACATTCAGACCGTCCGCTCGTGCTAATACTGCAAACCTCCAACACTGCTAATTATTTACCTCTAGCCTCCATCACTGCTGACTACTCACTCCCAGCTTCCATCACTGCTGGCTGTTCACCTCCAAGAGCTAGTCTGACCAGCAACAGAGTCTCTTAAAGAGTGCGCATAGCGCTGTCAGAGTTATTAACGCACAGCGCTACATAGCGCTGCCAACTTACAAACACATAAATAGCCTACTAACAAGATTAGTGACTTTGATCGTGAACTAGTCACTGGGTAACACCTGAGTAACAGATCCGTCAGGGACATTTAAAGCCTTCTACAGCTGTTAACGAGCACTGTCGTGGATACGACTTTGAAGTGTAAACGCGAAGAAACAACTACAGCTGAACCAAGACCGCGCAAGGCATGGACCCTCGAGCATTGCGCAGGGTGGTGTGCAAAAAAATCACATGAAATCAACGGAAGGAATCATTCGTGACTTCCAAAGTGCTACCAGAAGTCCAGCCAATACTATGACTGTGCTTACGAGGTTACACGACGGTTGAGGTTGCGTTAAAAGCGATGTCGCTTGACAATGGATGACTGGCAACAAGTGATTTCTGTGATGAAGCACTCTTTATCCTGGGACGATTCTATGGCGGTGAATGGGTTTGGGGAGTGGCAGGAGAACTTTACCTGCTATCATCCGTAGTGCCAATAGTCAAGAATAGAGGAGGTGGGGTCACATAATGGGGATAATTTTAGGCTATGGTCCTCTTATCACACCTGTTGTTGTTCTGTTCTTCAGTCCTGAGACTGGTTTGATGCAGCTCTCCATGCTACTCTATCCTGTGCAAGCTTCTTCATCTCCCAGTACCCACTGCAACCCACAGCCTTCTGAATCTGCATAGTGTAGTCATCTTTTAATCTCCCTCTACGATTTTTACCCTCTACGCTGCCCTCCAATACTAAATTGGTGATACCTTGATGCATCAGAACATGTCCTACCAAACGATCCCTTCTTCTGGTCAAGTTGTGCCACAAACTTCTCTTCTCCCCAATCCAAGTCAATACTTCCTCATTAGTTATGTGATCTACCCATCTAATCTTCAGCATTCTTCTGTAGCACCACATTTCGAAAGCTTCTATTCTCTTCTTATCCAAACTATTTATCGTCCATGTTTCACTTCCATACATGGCTACACTCCATACAAATACTTTCAGAAATGACTTGCTGACACGATGTTAACAGATTTCTCTTCTTCAGAAACGCTTTCCTTGCCATTGCCAGTCTACATTTTATATCCTCTCTACTTCGACCATCATCAGTTATTTTGCTCCCCAAATAGCAAAACTCCTTTACTACTTTAAGTGTCTCATTTCCTAATCTAATTCCTTCAGCATCACCCGACTTAATTCGACTACATTCCATTATCCGCTTTTGGCTTTTGTTGATGTTCATCTTATATCCTCCTTTCAAGACACTATCCATTCCGTTCAACTCCTCTTCAGAGTCCTTTGCTGTCTCTGACAGAATTACGATGTCATCGGCGAACCTCAAAGTTTTTATTTCTTCTCCATGGATTTTAATACCTACTCCATATTTTTCTTTTGTTTCCTTTACTGCTTGCTCAATATACAGACTGAATAACGTCGGGGAGAGACTACAACCCTGTCTCACTCCCTTACCAACCACTGCTTCCCTTTCATGTCCCTCGACTGTTATAACTGCCATCTGGTTTCTGTACAAATGGTAAATAGCATTTCGCTCCCTGTATTTTACCCCCGCCACCTTCAGAATTTGAAAGAGAGTATTCCGGTCAACATCGTCAAAAGCTTTCTCTAAGTCTACAAATGCTAGAAACGTAGACTTGCCCTTCCTTAATCTAGCTTCTAAGATAAGTCGTAGGGTTAGTATTGCCTCACGTGTTCCAACATTTCTACGGAATCCACCTAAGAAACATGAAATGCGGAATCACATGAACACACTTTACAGCATTCCGTACTCTGTACAGTAGAGGCTCGGAGACGATTATTGTATGAGCACGACAGTGTATCCTGTCGCAAAGCAGAATCCGTGAGGCGATGGTATGTGGGCGGTATTAATCCTCAAATGGAACTCAGCCCAATGGAACACATTCCGTGTGAGTTAGAGCGTCGACTTGGCACCAGACCCCAGCGCCCATCACTGTCTTCTATAGTATCGGCTCTAGAGAAAGAATAGACTATCGTTCCTCCACAGACATTCAGACACCTAACTGAAAGTGTCCGTAGCAGAGTCTAAGTCACCATAAAGATGAAGGGTGGACAGACAGCTAATAGTTTAAAACAAAGTGTCTAAATACCTACTCAGCACACGTGCATTAAACAGAGATACATTGCTTCGTACACTATGACCTTTTGCAGGAGTAGATGGGTAAAAGCAAAATCGTAGACAGCTAAGGAAATGTTAGGAAATGTCATGCAAATTGTTGTGTGTAGTGTAAACTATCTGAAGACACGGGGGCTTACACATCGCCAGTTTCGGGAGTGCTTGCAGGAATTAGTATGGCGACATACGCTACTACACCGATGTACGCTGGCTTAGCCGAGGTAAAATGCTGAAAGATTATTTGATTTACGTTTGGCCGTAGTAAATTCATTACACGAGAAGGAAAAGAGTGAACTGACATTAGAGGACCCTTGCTGGATATCAAACCTCGCATTTCTCGTGGACATTACATCTCACGCGAATACCCTGATCAGTTTGCAAGGTGAAAGTAATTTAATTTCTGACATGTTACAAAAAGTAAATGCTTTTGAAAGAAAGCTTGCTCTTTGAGAGAGCCAACTATTGCCCGAAAACACTGCACATTTCTCTACACTTGTTTGGTCCACGAAAGTCCCAGATTTCAAGAATACTTGTCAATAATTGTAAGAGTTAAATAGCAATTTCGAGCACGATTTGTAAATGCTACGAACTTGTCTCGTATCATTTGTTGTTTTGCACAGCCGTTTTCAGCATCAGCTGAAGATACTTCGAATCATCTACAGGTGGAAGTGATCGACCAGCAGTGCAACGCGCAGCTGAAAAGCCGCGCGGGGTAGCCGTGCGGTCGGGGGCGCGTTGTCACGGGCCGTGCGGCTCCCCCCGTCGGAGGTTCGACTCCTCCCTCGGGCATGGTTGTGTGTGTTGTCCTTATCGTAAGTTAGCTTAACTTAGATTACGTAAGCTTAGGGACCGATGACCTCAGCATTTTGGTCCCATAAGACCTTACCTCAAATTTCCAATTTTACCACACAGCCGAAAGACGAGTTCTTTGCAACACGAAGTAGAAAAGAATTCAAAGAAAATTTTCTACAGCAAGAATTTCCACGCCTGCATCACGAAACCTTGAGAGATATGTACATGTTCGGGTCTGCTTATGTCTTTGAAAGGTTTTTCTCAGTTGCGAAAATGAATAAGTCAAGGTTCCGATCGAGTATTAGTGACGAAAATCTTCGCAACCGGTTTCTTTTGTTGCCGACATTAACTTTATCGTTTCTTACCAGCAATGATAAATATGGTTCGGACTTCTTTCTTTTTCTAATTTAATATTGTTATTTACTATCTGTACGTCATATCTCTCCATGTTACGTAGGCGAATATTGTTATATGGAAAATTTGATATTAAACTGGTTGTTCAAACATACTTTAAAAATTATTCTTTAATTGTTGAGAGATATGATTGATACACTTTCCAAGAAGGGTATTTAGGTACCAAACGTGGGCGTAAAATCATTCCGGCATATTTAAGCAATTTTTGTTTTTGTATTTCGTTTTAGAACCGTGACACTTGTTGTCAGGGCAATGCCTTCCCACGATTGCGTTGTACACTGTGAAAAGATCACGGGAGTGCCCCAGGTACAGTGTATCCCAGCTAGTGGGTAAAGCGAAGCGGCGACATCTGTGCTTAGAGACGTACGCTAAATGAGCGGTGACTGCTCCGCTTCCCTGTTAACACGTCTGCTGAGTGTGTACACTGTGACCAGGAGGTTGCACATGAGCACCAGCTCCTCACGTGTGCAGAATTTCTGGCCGACCCTGGTTTAAACGATCCTCCTCCAAAAAAGAAAACCATCTTCTCGCCGTTTCAGTCTGAATCAATAGTTGTGTGGTAGTATGCGGGATGTTACTAATGCCGAATGTATTTAAAGTGTTAGAAGTAAGTAATGATTTCGGTAATTAACCGCAAAGCCTTTGAATCGCTAATATCTGTTCTCAGTCGAAACCGTCATTGTCTGCTCATTCAAATTACCAGTCAAAGGGAATGCATAATTAGCACCATGGAGTAGAGTGAGGCAGCAGCATAAGTTAATATAGGTCGTCTTGTAACAGTCCCAGTAATTGACCCAAGTAACTCATCAATAAACGCAGTATGACTTAAGTAGGAGTAAAGGAAGTTAATGAACAGCACACGCTTACATTAATCGAACAGTGTAAGAGTGTCAGGCACAGTATCAGAAACTGACCGGCACTGGAAATGAAGCTCGAACACAAGATCCTAAGACTATCTAAAGTGTTGTAGTATCATCTCACAGCTGGTCACTGCACTGGGGATGTAGACCCCATACTGTAATCGTAGAAGTTAAATACAAAATGCTGAACATCTGTTAGCAATACGATTTAAAGTAAGTTCAGAAAAGTTACCGTTTGAACGTGCATGGTTTCCAAAGGCGTATTAGACACTATTCGAGGTAGTTTGTGAAACACGAATAAACACACTTTTGCAGGATCGTACATAGTGTCCCCCCAAGCAGCGTTCGTCGTCGAGACCTACCTTCTTAGCTGAGAATGTGTGTACCAGAACGGGGATACGTTTTGTTAAAAGTAGGGGATGCTCTCTGTGACATGAAATATTCGATGAAATTTATTAAATGTAACAGTTCGCTGAGCTAAAGGTAGCCTTGCATAACTCATGATCGCGATATGGCGGTAGACAAAAGGATGTGCCTATTTGCGCTTCTGTACCCAGTAAATGATAAGGAAGGTTGAAATGAGAAACCGAATGAATGTAATAATGCAGGAATTTCATCAGTAGTGGGTGCTGTTGAACTCCGTGACTACTCCGTTATCGGATGTAGAAGAAGATTCACAGCCAATCACAACTGAAACACGACCAGTTTCAAGCTTCTGAAGATGATTATAAATTCATTTTCATGTTTCCACATCCAGTGACAGAGTTCACTGTTTAAACAAATGATAAATTACGTGAGATTGAATAATTAAGCAGCGGCCGCTGTGACCGAGCAGTTCTAGGCGCTTCAGTCCGACATCGCGCTGCTGCTACGGACGCAGGTTCGAATCCTGCCTCGGAAATGGATGTTTTTGATGTCCTTAGGTTAGTTAGGTATAAGTAGTACTAAGTCTAGGGGACTGATGACCTCAGATGTTAAGTCCCATAGTGCTTGGAGCTATTTGATTTGAATAATTAATCACGGATGAAAGAACTGGAAGTGACATTTGTTGGAAATAAAACATAACTGGAATATTCAAATCGTAGTTGAAATTTTGACAGTTTTTCGACAAATACATTTTCGTTTTCACACATTGGCTGCTCATTTGTCACCATAGTAATTATGTGAACTGCTTATTACGCATTTCACACCGTTCAGGCACTTGAGATGTTAATAAATGTGGGTAAGACATGGAATCGCAACAGCCGACCTCTTTACACTGGAATACAGAAATTATGGTCAGAGATCCTAAATCTAAGAAGTACGGATGTGTTACAGACACGGAAGGATAAATGGCTCTGAGCACTATGGGACTTAACTTCTGAGGTCTTCAGTCCCCTAGAACTTAGAACTACTTAAACCTGACTAACCTAAGGGCACCACATACATCCATGCCCTAGGCAGGATTCGAACCTGCGACCGTAGCGGTCGCGCGGTTCCAGACTGTAGCGCCTAGAACCGCTCGGTCACTCCGGCCGGCACAGACACGGAAGCATCGCAGTATTACAAACTACGATAACGTAATATTTTACGTAATTGTGTATCACACTGTCATTTTAATTTATAGAAAGTATGCTGAGAAATTATGTTAGGTTAAATAGTCATTGGCCGACAATACGTGCGAAATACATTAGAAGTGAGATCTATATAGGATTTACACAAATCATGTATTTAGATGATAATATTTTTTTGGTGTATGGCGTTTATTGATATAGGGTTCTTTGTTTTTGCACAATTCCTGTGTGCTATTTTTTTGGGAATGTTAATTTCTTTTTGTTCATCGAGGGGACTGAATGGTATTTCGTATATACGGTTAAGCTCAGATCTGAAGAATGCAATTTGTGCTATATGGGTTGACAGGAGGTTTATGACAATATCACCAGTGGTGGGTTTTCCGTAAATTTGAAAAGCGTGTTTGTTAGTTACTATAGAGATTGTACTATCAAGGAAACTGATTCCTTCATCTACTTGACGTTCTACGGGGAAGACAGACCACACATAATCGATAAACTTCACAACATAACTAACAGAGACAATGCGCTCTACCTGAATCAGACTCATATATGAACAGATACACACAACTGCTTGCATCCCCTGTATAGAAAAAGTTTGATACCAGGTTGGTAACCTTTTTCGTAAGGATGATATTCACGTATCCTTCAGCACTAGCAATAAGTTACAACAGAACAATATTCACTACAACAAGACAAATAGCCGATGTCATCCGGAATCATTTACAAGCATCTGTGTGAAACTGCAGACAGTTGTACGTAGACCAGACAGGTGTGCATTCTGGTTAATAACTTCGATAAATCCACTTTTCCAACACGTCTGAAAGGACATGGACACTCAGCCAGGTACATCACGTCTTTAGCGAAGGAGAGAAAATGAATCTTCTCAAAGAGCTCGAAATATGCAATCACAGTTCCAGCTCACCACATCTCATTCTCCACTGAATAAGTAGACCCCGCAATCAACTCATTTCTACACATCTTTCATGATATTTTTGGAAACAAAATTGAGACTCATTATCCTCTCATAATTAGTAATAAAAAAATAATACTGAGCAAATAGGGAGCATCATGACGGGTACAGGGATTGGTGACCACGAGTTTGTTGTGACAAGACTGACTACCATAACATAATAATCCACAAAAATAAACGCAAATTACAACTATTTAAAAAATTGACCTAATACGAGTACGACTCGGGCACTGATAGTTCTATACAAGCTTAATTACGTATATACATAGTTCATCCATCCTGGGAATCGAGAATTTCAGTAATTTTTGTCTCTTAACTATATTGATACTGACAAGATACTGGTACCAGAAATTCCTATCAAATCTGTACAACAATTTCTCAGATTAGCCCGGACGTGAAAGAAGAAGCGAGAAGCGGACTTCAGTTCATATGCGTAGAGAGAGAAGATTTTTAAAAAAAATCTTTATTTATTTGCTAAAACATGATTACAACTTACATTTTATTTTTGCACGCAGTAATATTTGTCTATTATAGTTTTGGCGAATGATGAAGGCAATTTATGTTCAAATGACAAAAGAATTTTTATGTGATGACCCATGGACCTTGCCGTTGGTGGGGAGGCTTGCGTGCCTCAGCGATACAGATAGCCGTACCATAGGTGCAACCACAAAGCAGGGATATCACCTGAGAGCCCAGACAAACGTGTGGTTCCTGAAGAGGGGCAGCAGCCTTTCCAGTGGTTGCACTGGCAACATTGTGGATAATTGAATGATCTGGCTTTGTAACATAACCAAAATGGCCTTGCTGTGCTGGTACTGCGAACACCTGAAAGCAAGGGGAAACTACAGTCGTAATTTTTCCCGAGGGCATGCAGCTTTACTGTATGGTTAAATGATAATAGCGTCCTCTTGGGTGAAATATTTCAGAGGTATAATAATTCCACATTTGTATCTCCGAAAGACGACTACCCAGGAGGTTATTGTTATCAGGAGAAATGAAACTGGCGTTGTACGGATCGAAGCATGGAATGTCGGATACCTTAATCGGGCAGGTATGTTAGAAAATTTAAAAAGTGAAATGAATAGGTTAAAGTTAGATACACCGGGCATTAGTGAAGTTCTTTGGCAGGAGGGACAAGACTTCTAGTCAGGTGAATACAGAGTTATAAATTCAAAATCAAATAGGGGTAATTCAGGAGTAGGTTTAATAATGAATAAAAAATAGAAACGTGGATAAACTCCTATGAACAGCAAAGGGAACGCATTATTGTAGCGAAGATAGACACGAACCCCACGCCTACCACAGTAGTACAAGTTTATATGCCAACTAGCTCCGCAGATGATGAAGAGATTGAAAGAAAGGTATGATGCGATAAAAGAAAATTCGACAGTAGGAAAAGGAAGAGAAGGAAAAGTAATAGATGAATATGGACTGGGGGTAAGTAATGAAAGAGGAAAGCGCCTGGTAGAATTTTGCACAGAGTATAACTTAATCATAGTTAACACTTGGTTTAAGAATCGTGAAAGAAGGTTGTATACGTTGAAGAGACACTAGAATGTTTCAGATAGATTATGTAATGGTAAGACAGGGATTTAGGAACCAGGTTTTAAATTGTAAGACAATTCCAGGGGCAGATGTGGTCTCTGACCACAATCTATTGGTTATGTAGTGTATATTAAAACTGCAAAAAGGTGGGAATTTAAGGAGATGGGACCTAGATAAACTGAAAGAACCAGAAGTTGTAGAGAGCTTCAAGGAGAGCATTAGGGAACGATTGACATGAATGGGGAAAATAATACAGTAGAACAAGAATGGGTAGCTTTGAGAGATGAAACAGTAAAGGCAGCAGTGGATCAAGTAGGTAAAAAAACGAGGGCAAGAGGTATTGCATTTAACTTATGAAAGGAGAAAATATAAAATTGCAGTAAATGAAGTAGGCGAAAAGGAATACAAACTTCTCAAAAATGAGATCGACAGGAAGTGCAAAATTGCTAAGCCGAATGGCTATAGGACAAATGTAAGGATGTAGAAGCATATATCACTAGGGGTAAGATAGATTCTGCCATCAATAAAATGAGAGAGACCTTTGGAGAAAAGAGAACCACCAATATGAATATCAAGAGCTCAGATGGAACTAGTCCTAAGCAAAGAAGGGAAAGCAGAAAGGTGGAAGAAGTATATAGAGGGTCTATACAAGGGAGAAAGTGTCACGAAGTCCTTCCTGAAAATATTTCTATGGGCTGTAGCCATCCATGGAAGAGGAACTTAGACGATAAATAGTTTAGACAAGAAGAGAATAGAAGCTTTTGAAAAGTGGTGCTACAGAAGAACGCTGAGTATTAGATGGGTAGTTCGCGTAACTACTGAGGAGGTACTGAAAAGAATTGGGGAGAAGAGACATTTGTGTGGTAGTTGTTCAACCTGACTAAAAGAAGGGTCGGTTGGTAGGGCACAATCTGAGGCATTAAGGGATCACCAATTTAGTACTGGAGGAAAGCAAGGTGGGGGGGGGGGGGGGGAAGAGACCAAGAAATGAATACAGTAAGCATATTCAGAGCGATGTAGGTTGCAGTAGTTAACTCGAAGATGCAGAAGCTTGCACAGGATAAGGTACCTTGGAGAGCTGCATCAGACCAGTCTCTGGACTAAAGACCATAAAAAAATTACAGTTTAACAATATTCCAATTTTGTTACTTGACTTTTACTGTGAAATCTTCCTTCTTACCGAATTTGATGATTCAAGGTCAACGGGAAGCATCCTATAGGTTTTGATGAGGGAGTTTTCAAGTATCAAAATATGTGACAAAATGGCTTTGTCGTTTTACTGAAGTGATTTAGAAGCTTACAATTTTTGCTCCAACAAGGGATTATGTCACATAAATTTGAATTTAGTACGTTTTCTCATGCCAGAAAAAAATGCTCTTAACAGTCGAACAGACAGGCACACAGAGGGGCAACAGGCTCGGTTTTCACAGACTGAGGCAAGGGACCTCAAGAGGCAGATAAAAATTCACTTTACGTCTTCCTAAGAGATGTCCCCACTCTTTCCATTCTACATAAACGAGGTGTGGTCTAAATTAAAAAAAATAGTATATACCGCAAATGAAAGATATGAAATGAATAAGTTAGTAAGAGATGCTACTGAACCCCATGTACAAAAGCAGTTCAGAACACTGTTGTAGAAGTAACGAAAAAAGCATGCCAAATTTAACGAAAAATCTCCAAGATTGGTGATGTTTTAATGAAGCTCTAAACCTAGGTGAACTTCAACGCGAGATGCTTTTAATAGTTTCCACTACGAAACTCTGTCTCAAAATCTGGCAGAAGATCCAAAGAGGTTCTGGTGGTATGTCACCTACACCACTACACGGTGTCACTGAAATTAAGTTACTAAACGCGGTTTTCCGAACTTCCTTCATCGGAGAAGACGAAGTAAATATTAAAGAATTCGAATCAAGAACAACTGCCGTCATGAGTACCTTATACATTGATATCCTCGGTGTAGCGAAGCAGTTTAAATCATTTAATAAAGGAAATGCCTCTGGTCCAAATGATGTAGCAGTCAGGTCCCTATTAGAGTATGCTGATACAGTAGCTCCATACTTAGCAATTATATACAATCGTTCGCTCGCCGAAAGGTCCGTATCTAAGGACTGGAAAGTTGCGCATGTCCCACCAACACTCAAGAAAGGAAGTAGGAGAAAAGCCGCTGCATTACTGGTGCATATCCGTAACGTTGATTTTTAGTTCGATTTTGGAACATAAACTGTGTTCAGACATTAAGGATTACCTCGAAGTAAACGATTTATTGACAAACAGCCAACATGCATTCGGAAAATATCGTTCTTGGTAAACGCAACTAACTCATTATTCACATGAAGTTATAAATGCTATATGCAGGGAATGTTAAATTACTTCCAAAAATTTATATTTACAAAATGCTTTGGACACCGTTCCTCACAAGCGACTTCGAATTAAATTGCGTGCTTGCGGAGTATCGTCTCAGTTGTGCTACTGGATTGGTAATGTTCTGGCAGAAAGGTCACAGTTCGTAGTAACTGACGGAAAGCCATCGAGTAAAACAGAATTAATATCTGACATTCGCAAGAAAGCGCTATGGGCCTTTCGTTGATTCTGATATGTCGAAACGATTTAGGAAACAATTTGAGTACCCTTCTTAGATTTTTTGCAGATAATGCTGTCGTCTGTCGTTTATTGAAGTCATCAGATGATCAAAACCAATTGCAAAATTATTTAAACAAGATGCCTGTATGGTGCGAAAAGTGGTAATTACTGCCGGAAATGCACATCCTCCTACCTGTATTTCCATCTATTTTACTATAATTGTTTTTCCTTATTTTGTTACCTAAATATATGACGTTTCTGTGTCTTTGTATATTGTAATTGTTTTACTATATATATATGCATTTATGGCGATGTATAATTGGTTTGTTTTGTAAACATTATTTGTATTTTTACGCTGGGTCTTGCCTAGGGACAACTATGCTATCGAACGATTACATCGATAGGTCGTGTGGAGAACCAAAGTGTTTAGGATCTTTGGTAGTGTTAACTCTGTCGCATGGAGCGCGGGCAGAGCAGGGTCTGGCTGGACTAGGGCGGTTGAGCAGGTGTGCTGTGTGACGCTCCCGCAAGTTGCCGCGCTTTCGGGGTTTGGCAGCATGTAATTGCACTCGACTTTCTATGATAGTTTCTGACACGGTGTCTCGGACGGGAAGCATTAGCTGGCGCACACCAAGAGCCCATTTCGCTTGGTGACAGTGTCGAGAAGAAGGCGCGCCAACATCCAGCTTCTGCAACAGCGACGGCCGACAATGAGTGACTGTCGCCTCCTCCTCGACCGACGACTTCAAACCTTCAATCAACCAACAAGGAGGACTGGAAGCACGTAAAGTTTTAGAACTGCATGGCAGACCTCAGCTTTTAAAATTGTTGCATCACAAAATTACAGCAACTTGGCATGAACCTTTGTTGCTCATTGTCCCAATTGCATTACCAAGCAGGGTCCCTTCCTTTTCCGAAATGAACCCGAGTGTCGTTGAAATTCGGACGCCAGCATTAAAGTAATATCATTCCATTTCAGTGCTTTAATTTCAAAGTTCAGTTAAGGTATTCATAGCTGGCTACAATATTTAAATTACACAAGCACAAATTAAGAGTGCGAGTTTTGTTAGCATATTTTAGCTTACCTGTGACTGCAGCTCAGCTTGGTACGTACTAAATGTTACTATTGTTAATTGTCCAGAATCATTTAATTCAAGTTCAAAGTGAAATCTCTTATTTCTAAATTGCGTGGATTCAAGTAGCTTTTGAAATGATTGTTGAGGTAGCCTAAGACTAACCTTATTTTACTGAATTTGGATGTGCTTCAGAAACAAAGCTCACAATTAATTTCAGTCACTAAATTTACTTTCAATTTTCTGGTTTTATTAATTCTTTTGCTAAATTAAGCCAGAGTGTAGCGAAATTTATTACTTCTGACAAACATTCAGTTTTCACCCTACATGTGTCAACCTTCAGTTGCCACGCTTCTAGTGCTAATTATATGTGCAATAACCTTTCTTTTTCAGTTATTATAGTAGTTGTCCATAGGACTGGCGACCGTAATTTTCCACAAATCTCAAATATCTAATTACCGCTAGTTAATTGTTAACGTAACGGCCGCACATTTACTTTCTTTATTAACTTTACCCCTTTCCAAAATTAATTTCCACCAGTTTCATTAGCATTTTTCCTTTCATTTAGATGTAACCCTTTCCTCCCTCATTCCCGACAGGTTAACTTCGGTGACGATTGCTCTTCCCAAATTTCCATTAGGTACACGCGGTTTAATTTTTCACTGTCATTAAGGTCGATAAGTGAGGGGGAGGTTACAAACGATCACACAGATAACATTGTAGGGAAAGTGAACCGAAGACTGCGATTTATTGACAGGACACTTAGATAATGCAATAGGTCTACACAGAGACTGACTACACTACACTTGTCCGCCCTCTTCTGGAGTACTGCGATTTATTGGCAGAACACTTAGAAAATGCAATAGGTCTACACAGAGACTGACTACACTACACTTGTCTGTCCTCTTCTGGAGTAGTGCGATTTATTGGCAGGACACTAAGAAAATGCAGTAGGTCTACGCAGAGACTGACTACACTACACTTGTCCGTCCTCTTCTGGAGTACTGCTGCGTGGTTTGTATCCGCATCAGGTTGGATTGACGGAGAACACCCAAAAATTTCTAAGAAGGCAGCTCGTTTTGTATTATCGCGCAATAGGGAAGAGAGTGCCATTGATACGATACATGAATTGGGTTGGCATTCATTAAACCAAAGGCGTTTGTCGTTACGCAGAACCTTCTCATGAAAATGCCATCACCAACTTTCTTCTTCGAATGAGATAATATTATGTTGCCCATTACCTAGACATGGAGTGATGATCATCGTAGTAGAATAAGAGAGAGCAGAACTTGCACGGAAAGATTTAAGCGTTCGTTTTTTCCCCGAGCTGGAAAGGCACTTAATTGTAAATGCCAGAGTAATCGAATGCTGTATCATTAAACGCTTTACGTCAGATGATTTCATCTATATACTTGATTTGCGCGTATCCTATGAAAATCCATTCTATGAAAATAAATCATTTTACACTGACTTTCAATAGATTTGTCGTGTATTATTTGACAACGAAACAGAATTTGCCTGCAACCTTTGCAAAATTATAAATTACAGTATGATACGACAATCATGCAAAATCTTTTCGAAATTTGTAATATCTCTATACTTATTAAATCTAAACTCTTTGATCATAACCTTTGCAACCCAGTTACGTTGGATGTTTGTAGTCTTTGTTTTATCTGTAGTTACTCTGCTAACCCCACCCCCCCATCTCTGAACCCTGGACCTTGCCATTGGTGGGAGGCTTGCGTGCCTCAACGATACAGATAGCTGTACCGTAGGTGCAACCACAACGGAGGGGTGTCTGTTAAGAGGCCAGACAAACGTGTGGTTCCTGAAGAGGGGCAGCAGCCTTTTCAGTAGTTGCAGGGGAGACAGTCTGAATGATTGACTGATCTGGCCCTGTAACACTAACCAAAACGGCCTTGCTGTTGTGGTACTGCGAACGGCTGAAAGCAAGGGGAAACTACAGCCGTAATTTTTCCCGAGGGCATGCAGCTTTACTGTATGATTAAATGATGATGGCGTCCTCTTGGATAAAATATTCCGGAGGTAAAATAGTCCCCCATTCGGATCTCCGGGCGGCGACTACCCAAGAGAAAGAAAACTGGCGTTCTACTGATCGGCGCGTGGAATGTCAGACCCCTTAATCGGGCAGGTAGGTTAGAAAATTTAAAAAGGGAAATGGATAGGTTAAAGCTAGATATAGTGGGAATTAGTGAACTTCGGTGGTAGGAGGAACAAGACTTTTGGTCAGGTGAATACACGGTTATAAATACAAAATCAAATAGGGGTAATGCAGGAGTAGGTTTAATAATGAATAAAAAACTAGGAGTGCGGGTAAGCTACTACAAACAGCGTAGTGAACGCATTATTGTGCGCAAGATAGCCACGAAGCCCACGCCTACTACAGTAGTACAAGTATATATGGCAACTATGTCTGCAGATGATGAAGAAATTGATGAAATGTATGATGAGAAAGAAATTATTCAGGTAGTGAAGGGAGACGAAAATTTAATAGTCATGGGTAACTGGAATTCGACAGTAGGAAAAGGAAGAGAAGAAAAAGTAGTAGGTGAATATGGACTGGGGCCAAGAAATGAAAGAGGAAGCCGCCTGGTAGAATTTTGCACAGAGCATATCTTAATCATAGCTAACACTTGGCTCAAAAATCATGGAAGAAGTTTGTATACATGGAAGAACCCTGGAGATACTAAAAGGTTTCAGATAGATTACATAATGGTAAGACAGAGATTTAGAAACCAGGTTTGAAATTGTAAGACATTTCCAGGGGCAGATATGGACTCTGACAACAATCTATTGGTTATAAACTGTAGATTAAAACTGAAGAAACTGCAAAAAGGTGGGAATTTAAGGAGATGGGAGTAGAAGAAGAATGGGTAGCTTTGAGAAATGAAATAGTGAAGGCAGCAGAGGATCAAGTAGGTAAAAGACGAGGGCTAGTAGAAATCCTTGGGTAAGAGAAGAGATACTGAATTTAACTGATGAATGGAGAAAATACCAAAATGCAGTAAGTGAAGCAGGCAAAAAGGAATGCAAAAGTATCAAAAATGAGATCGACAGGAAGTGCAAAATGGCTACGCAGGGATGGCTAGTGGACAAATGTAAGGATGCAGAGGCTTATCTCACGAGGGGTAAGATAGATACTGCCTACAGGAAAATTAAAGAGACCCTTGGAGAAAAGAGAACCACTTGCATGAATATCAAGAGCTCAGATGGAAACCCAGTTCTAAGCAAAGAAGGGAAAGCAGAAAGGTGGAAAGTGTATATGGAGGGTCTATACAGGGGCGATGTTCTTGAGGACAATATTATGGAAATTGAGAGGAGGTAGATGAAGATGCAATGGGAGATATCATACTGCGTGAAGAGTTTGACAGAGCACTGAAAGACCTAAATCGAAACAAGGCACCGTGAGTAGACAACATTCCATTGGAACTACTGACAGCCTTGGGAGAGCCAGGCCTAACAAAATCAGGTGATGCTGAGGGAATTAGATTAGGAATTGAGACACTTAAAGTAGTGAAGGAGTTTTGCTATTTGTGGAGCAAAATAATTGATGATGGGCGAAGTAGAGAGGATATAAAATGTAGACTGGCAATGGCAAGGAAAGCGTTTCTGGAGAAGAGAAATTTTTTAACATCGAGTATTGATTTAAGTGTCAGGAAGTAGTTTCTGAAAGTATTTTTATGGAGTGTAGCCATGCATGGAAGTGAAACATGGACGATAAATACTTAGACAAGAAGAGAATAGAAGCTTTCGAAATGTGGTGCTACAGAAGAAGATTAGATGGGTAGATCACATAACTAATGAGGAGGTATTGAACAGAATTGGGGAGAAGAGTTTGTGGCACAACTTGACTAGAAGAAGTGATCGGTTGGTAGGACATGTTCTGAGGCATCAATGGATCACCAATTTGGCACTGGAGGGCAGCATGGAGGGTAAAAATCGTAGAGGGAGACCAAGAGATGAATACACTAAGCAGATTTAGAAGGATGTAGGCTGTAGTAGGTACTGGGAGATGAAGAAGCTTGCACAGGATAGAGTAGCATGGAGAGCTGCATCAAACCAGTCTCAGGACTGAAGGCCACCACCACCACAACAACAACAACAACAACAACAACAAACTCTACTAACTTCTAAAGTGCCAGTATTGTGTCAAAGGCGTAATATAGCAGATCAAATAGTTACTACGCCGACAAATGTGCAGTTAATATGTGAAAATTGAATTGTGTTTGCAAAACGAAGTGACAAAAGTGCAATTAAGATTTGGATATTCCAGCTGTATCTAAGTACACTAATATTTTCAGGAATGTCACTTCGCCACTTGTAACACTTTCCCTTTGTGTCCATTTAGTCAAAATCACATAATATGATGTTTATTTAAATTGTGAATGCCAATAGTGAATGTGGAAACATGTACATGAATGTATAATCACATGGAGATATGCATAACTTGTTGTGTTGTAATCAAATTTCCGTAAATTGTGACTGGTAGAGGATCTTCTTCTATACACTGTAAGAACAGATGACCCCTTTCCATCACAAAGAGTCGTGAAAAACAAGCTGGATTTACTAACATCGCATGAACTCACTTCCATATATGACACACATAAGATCACTGTATTAACTAAACCGAAGGAAAGAGTTTCGGACCTACCGGTAATAAAACTAGTAGCATGCCTCTGAATTGCTTCGATGTCTTCCTTTAATCCGATCTGGTGGGAATACCAAACACTCGAAAAGTATTCAAGAATACGTTGTTTGTGAAAGAGAGAGAGAGAGAGAGAGAGAGAGAGAGAGAGAGAGAGAGAGAGAGAGAGAGAGAGAGAGACGCCTCCTTTACTGCACAAAATGACGTTCGTGAATGGTAGACTTGCACGTAGACATAGTCAAGTTAAAAAAATAGGTACGACCGTTGGATCGTGTTTTATCACTCGACGCGTGAAAAGTACCAGAACTATGTTCACTCTGCTATGTTACTGTTCAAAGTAGAGCGACAGCTCATTGTGTGCGCACGTTTACGGGCCGGTCTGCCGCCCTGCCTGCTTTTATTCTTTTAAAAGATACGCGTTGATGAGAGTTGATGAATACAAGCATTTGTAGAAGTGAAGGTCTTAGCTCGAAATCTAATGCAAGATCGAAGAGATACAGGTGGTTATAATTAAAATTTCGCTATTTCAACATTTACCGACGTTACAGGAACGATGTTCATTATATGAAAGCGTCGTGTATCTGCCTTCGGACATGTCCGAAAGGAAAGACACCACGCTTTCATATAATTGATTCGCCTCGAGGGGCAATGAATCCAGAAACTTCAGTGCTGATACACAATGTCGTTCGACCTTCCACGGGAATATAAATTTAGCGAGCATGGAGGACTGGACGGGGACTGCATATAAGTTTCGCTAGGTGGGAACAGCAATGGCGCCCGAAGACTTCCGGCGTAAGAAGTCACGATCATTCCGCCAACGGCCTTGTCTAACGTAGTGGAGGGGCGGACAGAGGTTCAGGGCACTCTCTTTCCCTTTGGATGAGGGACTGACCCTAAAAGGCAGAACAATTGCGAAGCCCAACGGAAAGCATGCAGAAGACAATGGGGACCATTACACTGAAGACTGATAATGCGTATCCACAGAGGACGGTCAAGGGTTAGGTGACCGTGAGAAAAAGATTCAATAGCCAACGACAGGATAACGTTCTACTAGTCGGGAAGTGGAATGTCAGAAGTCCGAATGTGGTAGGGGAGCAAGAAAATTGAAAAGGGAATCCCTAAGGCTCAATCTAGATATAGTGACAGTCAGTGAAGTGAAATGCAAAGAAGACAAAGATTTCTGGTCAGAAGATTATAGGATAATACCAACAGCTATGAAAAGGAAGGTAGGACAGAGAGTGAGCTACTGTGAACGCTTTAGTGACAGGGATATAAACATCAGAATCGACAACAAACCTACAACTGTAACAATAGTTCGGGTATACATGTCGACGTTGCAAGCAGAAGATAAACAGATAGAGGGAGGATATGAGCATAGTGAACGGGAATTCCAGTTCGCAGAGGAAGATGAAAATCCAATAGTCATGGGCGATTGGAATGCCGTTGTTGGGGGAGGAGTAGATGAAAGGGTTACGGGAGAGTATTGACTTGGTACTAGGAATGATTGAGGAGAAAGATTAATTGAATTCTGGAATAAATTTCAGTTGGTAATAGCAAATATTCTGCTCAAGAATCAGAAAAGGAGGAGATATGATTTAAATGGACAGGTTCACACAGGAATATTTCAGTAAGAATACCTCGCGGTCAGGCAAAGGCGCCTAAATCAGGTACTGGATTGTAAGGCGCACCTAGGGGAAGATATAGGCTCAGATGACAATTTGGTAACGACGAAGAGTAGGCTGAAGTTTAAGCGACTAGTCAGGAAGAATCACTGCACCAAGAAATGGTATACGGAAGTACTGAGGAATGAAGAGATACGCTTGAAGTTCACTGAGGCTATCGATACTGCAGCAATGAATAGCATAGTAGGCAGCTTAGTTGAAGAGAAATGAACATCTCTAATAAGGGAAATCACAATAGCTGGAGAGTAAAAATTTGGTGCCGCGAAGAAACCATGGGTAATAGAAAAAATACTTCACTTGAGTAATAAAAGAAGGAAGAACAAAAATGTTTAGGGAAATGCAGGAATACAGAAATACAAGTCATTAAGGGATGAAATAAATAGGAAGTGCAGGGAAATTAAAGTGAAATGGCTACATGAAAAATGCGAAGAAACAGAAAAAGAAATGAATGTCGGAAGGACTAACTCAGCTTATAGAAAAGTCAAAACAACCTTCGGTGAAATTAAAGGAAAGGGTAGTAACATTAGAAGTGCAATTCCGGTTCCGCTGTTAAATCCAGAGGACAGAGCGGATAGGTGGAAAGAGTACATTAAGGGCCTCTATGAGGAGGAGGACGTATCTGATGACGTGATACGGGAAGAAACAGGAGTCGATGGAGAATATGGAAAGGGATCCAGTACCAGAATCAGATTTTAAAATTGCTTTGGGAGACATAATGGCAAACAAGACAGTAGGGATAGATAACATTGCATCGGAATTTGTAACATAATTGGAGGAAGTGGCAACAAAATGATTAGCCACGTTGGTGTGTAGAATGTACGAGACTGGCGGTATCCCATCAGGCTTTAGCTAAAGCATCATCCACACAATTCCGAAGACTGCAAGAGCAGACAAGTGGGAGAATTATGGCACAATAAGCTTAACAACTCACGCGGTCAATTTGCTGACAGGAATAATAGGCAGAACAATGGAAGAGAAAACTGAAGATGTCTTGGGAAAGCTAAAGGCACAAGTGAGGCAGTTCTGTCATGATGATTGATAATGGAAGCATGACTGAAAAAAAATGAAGTCGACTTGAAAAAAAGTCTTCACATTATAAAATGAAGCAAGATGTTTTAAATCCTTAGCAAAGTAGGGGTAAGATGTAGGTAGAGACCGGTAATATACAACCTGTACAGGAACCAAGAGGGAACCAAAGGAGTAGACCATCAATAAAGAAGTATACGGACTGAAAAAGATGTAAGACAGAACTGTAGTCCTTCGCCCCTACTGTTCAATCTATACGTCGAAGAAGCAACGACGGAAATATAAGAAAGGGATTAAAATTCAAGATGAAAGGATATCAATCTTAAGATTCTCTGATGACATTACTATCCCTAGCAAAAGTGAAGAAGGATTACAGGATCTGTTGAATGAAATGTACAGTCTGCTGAGAGAAGAATGTGGACTGAGAGTAAATCAAAGCTAGACGACAGTAATGAGAAGTAGCAGTAATGATAACAGCGAGAAACTTAACATCAGAATCGGGTATCACAAAGCAGACGAAGTCAAGGAATTCTGCTGTCTAGGCACCAAAGTTACCCATGACGAACGGAGCAAGGAGGAAAAAAAGCAAACTAGCGGTGGAAAAAAGGGCATTCCTGGCCAAGAAAGTCTATTAGTGTCATAAATAGGTCTTGAGGAAGAAATTTTCGAAAATATGCATTAAAAGCACATAATTATATGCTAGTGAGAAATGGACTGTTTGGAAACCAGGACAGAAGAGACTCGAAGTATTTGAGAAGTGGTGTTGCAGAAGGATGTTAAAAATGAGGTGGACTGATAAGGTAATAAATGAAAGGTAACAAATAAAAAGGCTGTTTGCAGATCTGCGAGCAAAGGAATATATCGAAAACACTGCCAAGACTGGATGGTAGGACATCTATTAAGACACCACTGAATGACTGCCGTGGTACTAGAGGGACCCGCAGAGGGTTATGCAAGAAAGCGGTGGCTTTCCAGTGTACGCCAACTTGCGAGCGCGCATTCCACAGGTTGAAATCCCAGTTGCTGACGGATCCGTGCCTCGCACGTTTGGATTAAACAAAGCAGATAGTTATTGCAACGAACGTATTTGATACGGAGCGGTCCTGGCACACAGGAAGGCGGATGGCTCCGAGCACCCTGTGGCCTATGCATCGAAAACAATGACTGACACCCAACGCAGGTACTCCCGAATGGAAAAGGAAGAGTTGGCTATTATCTTCGCATTAATGAAGTTATACGTTTTTGTTCACAGCGCAAAGTTTCATCTTGGCACCGACAGTAAATCTCTGATCACCCTATTCAATCCTGCAGCGAAAGCTAATGCTCTCTGCCCGATCCAGAGTTCGACAAAGAAGAAATTTTGTGTTTTCACAACAGGTGCCGTCGTAGATGCGTTCTCCATTACCTGCTCCCAGGTCGCAGACACAACCGGTAGCGGCGAGGTATTCCATCAAGTCCAGAGCCAAACACGTGGTGGCTGGGCCGAATCACAACTTCCCAAGGCTTCCACGGCATTCCGTCAGTTCTTTAATGCCCACCATCAGCTCATATTGATCGATGGAGTAATTCAGCTGGTTTCCGACGAGGGCAACCACGAGTAGTCAGTCCTTATTCCTTACGTCTTTGCACCAAGGTCATTGGAGAGAAAGGGGGGGGGGGGGGGAGCATCCCGAACGAAACTCCTAGCCAGCAGGTTCACTTACTGGCCGGGGATTAACCACGAGATTGAACGACTCACTCAGACATGTCTATCCTGCCAAAGCCAGCAGGCAGCCTCACAATATTCATTTGCTTCATGGCCACCATGTGGCATAGCGAGAAGTTTCGTGGTTTCTGTGTCAACTTTGCATTTGCCACATCCCAACGCCGGCGTTGCATCAGTAATCGAATAGAGAAGCCTAGAGGATGGTACACACTTACAAAACACAGATGAAGAAATACCTCCATGATCACTCCACCGGTGCACCACTAACGTTTTTTGAGCATAGCAGGTCCACACTCATCAGAGACAAAAGTCCAGCAGAACTTCTCCATGGACGACGGCTCACCAGCATCACAGCCAGCACCATCACTACCTGCTTCCAAATTCCAACCTGGAAAATTAGTGTGGGTGAAAGGATTTGGCCAGCAACCAGCCTGGATTTCGGGAACAGTCGTCCTGCATCGTGGCTGGAAAGTCTTTGTGGTACAGCCCCCAGAGCAGGAGGTTCTGCGACATGCCAATCAACTTCGTCCCGACTAGTTTCCCAACAGCTTTTTCCGTTCCTCTCTCTGCACCATCATTATCAGTCACCTAGATTGCATCCTACCACAAGCCAGCCAGCCAGAGTAACACGACACAGATACATGCACTTTGACCACAGCCAGCTGACCAACATCATACCCAAACAAGAGCAACTTATTCCAGACATCGCCCAGCCTGGAGTATGAGATGCCGCCCGATCACCAACCACGGGTAATTCCGGATGAAGATGAACATATGCCGCTGGTTCCTCTTGCCCGGCTCCGTTGCCGAGGTCCACACCACACAACTTTCGATCCCAGCAGGGGTGTTTTCGTCCGTGTGCCTCTGCACACCGAGTCACCAACGCAGCTGAGGACTCGGAGGGGGACCCCATGGATATGACGTTTGCAGCAGTGAGGACTTCACCACTATTAAATCTCCACAACGAGCAGCGGCGCGCTCTATTACGCGCAGTCGAGATAGGCATCGCTGGCCGCACCTCTGCCTGCGCGGCCGCTGCTCACATCGCAGGCGCTTTAACGCGCGCGGGCGCGCGAGCTTTAAAACAAAGCGACTGGCCGTCTATGACACTCAGCGAATGGCCGCCCAGAATATACAGCGACCCCAGCCGTTGGCTTCATTAACTAAGGAGCCGCATTTAAAAACCGCTCCAGACACTACGCATTCGTGGAACTGATTCGCCTCGATGGGCAATGACTCCGCAGCCTTCAGTGCGAATGCACAATGTCATTCGACCTCCTGTGGAAATCTAAAATTAGCGAGAATGTAGGACATGGACAGAGACTGCAGGTAAGTGTCACTAGGTGGGAATGACGGCCGGCCGGGAAGCGTGCCGGGATAGTCCGTGCCATGGCGTTAAACAACGTGTATGGATGGCTCAATGGTTACCGCAACTGCCTACTAAGCTGGAGGTCACCTGCAGCTCGTCATGCTCAGCACAAAATCGAAATTGAGTGGCTGATGCAAGAAATTAGTTACCTACATACAAAAAAGCAGGAACGCAATCTCGAACTATTCAAAATTCACTTGGAAGTAGGAAATCACATTAAAATCTCTGAAATACACTCCTGGAAATGGAAAAAAGAACACATTGACAGCGATGTGTCAGACCCACCATACTTGCTCCGGACACTACGAGAGGGCCGTACAAGCAATGATCACACGCACGGCACAGCGGACACACCAGGAACCGCGGTGTTGGCCGTCGAATGGCGCTAGCTGCGCAGCATTTGTGCACCGCCGCCGTCAGTGTCAGCCAGTTTGCCGTGGCATACGGAGCTCCATCGCAGTCTTTAACACTGGGAGCATGCCGCGACAGCGTGGACGTGAACCGTATGTGCAGATGACGAACTTTGAGCGAGGGCGTATAGTGGGCATGCGGGAGGCCGGGTGGACGTACCGCCGAATTGCTCAACACGTGGGGCGTGAGGTCTCCACAGTACATCGATGTAGTCGCCAGTGGTCGGCGGAAGGTGCACGTGACCGTCGACCTGGGACCGGACCGCAGCGACGCACGGATGCACGCCAAGACCGTAGGATCCTACGCAGTGCCGTAGGGGACCGCACCGCCACTTCCCAGCAAATTAGGGACACTGTTGCTCCTGGGGTATCGGCGAGGACCATTCGCAACCGTCTCCATGAAGCTGGGCTACGGTCGCGCACACCGAAGGCCGTCTTCCGCTCACGCCCCAACATCGTGCAGCCCGCCTCCAGTGGTGTAGCGACAGGCGTGAATGGAGGGACGAATGGAGACATGTCGTCTTCAGCGATGAGAGTCGCTTCTGCCTTGATGCCAATAATGGTCGTATGCGTGTTTGGCGCCGTGCAGGTGAGCGCCACAATCAGGACTGCATACGACCGAGGCACACAGGGCCAACACCCGGCATCATGGTGTGGGGAGCGATCTCCTACACTGGCCGTACACCTCTGGTGATCGTCGAGGGGACACTGAATAGTGCACGGTACATCCAAACCGTCATCGAACCCATCGTTCTACCATTCCTAGACCGGCAAGGGAACCTGCTGTTCCAACAGGACAATGCACGTCCGCATGTATCCCGTGCCACCCAACGTGCTCTAGAAGGTGTAAGTCAACTACCCTGGCCAGCAAGATCTCCGGATCTGTCCCCCATTGAGCATGTTTGGGACTGGGTGAAGCGTCGTCTCACGCGGTCTGCACGTCCAGCACGAACGCTGGTCCAACTGAGGCGCCAGGTGGAAATGGCATGGCAAGCCGTTCCACAGGACTACATCCAGCATCTCTACGATCGTCTGCATGGGAGAATAGCAGCCTGCATTGCTGCGAAAGGTGGATATACACTGTACTAGTGCCGACATTGTGCACGCTCTGTTGCCTGTGTTTATGTGCCTGTGGTTCTGTCAGTGTGATCATGTGATGTATGTGACCCCAGGAATGTGTCAATAAAGTTTCCCCTTCCTGGGACAATGAATTCACGGTGTTCTTATTTCAATTTCCAGGAGTGTATTTAATGATATCATGAATGCAGCTAATAAAAACACAGAAACACAGATAAAATCAAAATGGAATAAACAACAACAAAAACTAAACACACTTTTAAAGCAAAACAAAGTTTTTGCACATAAAAATAGAAGGCAAGCAAACCACACATTCCACAAATGTCTGGTCATCCTTACTGACATACAAATAACTAACCAAGAAATAAAATTTTCTACAAAAAAGCCCAAAATACAATGTTAACACACACATCACACACAAGACAGGAGAGAATCTTGTCACAGAAAGTGAGTACATGATAAAACAACAAGAAAAAAACAGTAACCCAAACTTCAATTGAGGTCTGACAAGAGAATTAGTAGCAGAAGAAATAAGATGCATAATAAAGGAAAACAAAAATAACATATTGACAGGAACAAAACTCAAGAAGAAAAAAACCTACAGAAAAACAAAGGACACAGTTAAAAACAATGAGGCACTCATTACGAAATCAGACGAGGGCAGCACCATGATAATAATAAAAGATGCATCTTGCATTGTCCATGGTGGGGTTTGGGCTTAAGTTCTGCTGGCGGACATATTATGCCGCTGGTTATAACGAAGCGAATTCTGGTGAATAGCATACTTTTGGAACTCTTTTAGAGCTTCTGATTTTCGCCTTATTGATGGTGAAGTAATATTACATAGTACAGGTAGCCATGGAAGTGGTGTTAATTTAGCGCTACCTGTAATTATTGTCACTGCGAGATTTAGGTTAACGTCAGCTTTGCTCGCATGTGCACCGATTTTACAGACTGGAGCAGAGTATTCTGCATTATAGTAAACAAATGCCAATGTAGCAGTAAGAAGAGTATCTGTGTTTGTTCCCTGTCCTGATCCAGCTAATTTTCTAATGAGATCAGTGCTGATTTTCACGTTTTTTGATGTATTTTGTAAGTGGTTTTTGAAAGTAAGGGCCCGATTCGAAAAGACTCCGAAGGATTTTGGGAATGGGTTATGTTCCTGAGAAACGTTCTCAAACACCACATTTAATTATCGATTCGCGTCACGATTCTTGAGATAGTAAGAATTTATCTCTATTTAGTGGAGTTTGGCTTTAATCTCCAGTTCCTGAAGTAGTCACTCATTATGTGCAAGTTTGTCGTTAAAGATCCGTCGAACTCCTCCAGGTTTACTGCTTGGTTAGTTAGTTCCAAGTCGTCAGCAAATTGGATCTTCTCAGGATTAGTGTTGGGCAAGTCGCCAGTAGAAAGATTCCAAAGGTTAGTGATAGCACAGAACCCTGCGGTAGCCTATCATTCAGCCTTCGATATCTACTACATTTTTCTCAAAGGAATACTCGGAATCTCCTCTGCCTAAGCATAATGTCCATTTCATTAACCAATATTTTGCATGGTACGATTTCCGCAAATTTAAGTGGCAGGCCATGGCACCATATCGTATCAAATACGGCCGTATGATCAACAGATTCTTTAGATGGTGAAAGCTGAACATTTTTGCCGGTCTGGGACTCAAACAAGAACCTCCCGGTTAAAGCGAGAAGTTGTCTTAACCACCTGGGCCATCCCAACATGCTTCGGGTTTGACAAATCCTCAACTTGCCAGACATTAATAGAGTCCACTGTCCATTCACCCACTCGCTCTCAGCGCGCCTACTATTCTCGCAAGAGTCTCTGACCCTGTTGAGCATTCACACTGAAGTTATCAAAGCAGTCACATTTACAGATATACTGTATACATCCTATACAAATCTGGTGGTATCTGTTCTTCCGGACACGTCCGAATCACTAGACCGAACGCTTTCACGTGATCATTACCCGTCACGATCACTAGTTGAATGAACATTATACAAACAGAGATATGACTGCTCCAGAAGATAAAAACAGTGAGCAGAGAGTTTTGGCCCATGCTGGCGACGTGCAACTCTCATAGTGATGAGTAATATGAAAGACGTTTACAGTTTGGAAAAGAAATTCTGAGAATGTCAGCAGGAAGCAGCGTCTGAATGCGAGAAGTACTAGTGTCAGAAGAAACTGTACAATTTGTGCTGAAACGCCTGCGTGTTTGTAATTTCTTGGAGTGGACTGGAGCTCTCGAAGTGAGCGTCATCCAGGGGCCCTGTAGAGGGTAAGACCACAGCCGTGGGCGCTGTTTGGCGGAGCTGAGGTTTCGAAACTGTTGCGCGTTGTAAGTAGGAATGAATACTGCTCGGTGATCAGTAAAGTCTTCGTCTGCTACAAAAAACTGAAACGTTTTGTAACAAAGAGTGCGATTTAATGAACGGGCACTAAGTGGACAGAGGGCTCATACCAGAAAGTGAGGACTTCAACAGAATGGAAACAATGTTTGGTAACAACGAGGATGCCTCGGCGAGCTGGTATGATATGAGCATACAAAAACTGCCACAGCGTCTACAAAAATGCATCGACAGAAATGGTGATTATGTCGAAAAATAGCTAAATGTTCAAGCTGTAAACTGATGTAAACCATTGTAGAAGTGAACAGGTCTATATACTTATAAAAAATAGGAGACCTTACTTTTGGGATTACCGTCGTAATTAGAGATTAACATGCCTCTGAGGTTACAATGATATTCCTGTATCAAGTAATTAATTTTGACTACGACCTGACTCGAGATTTTGTATGCGTTGTGAGGACGGACGAGAAATACTAAATAAACTGTTGAAAAAAAGCGCAACACCATAAATAATTGATAGAATGTAATGAAATTTCTAAAATACACTTGTCTAGGTAAGTTACAAGATCATAGGCTAATGTAAGCGCGAGATAAGCTACTGCAAATGCGAAATGCTAGTACATTAATAACCGATGTAACCGTCAGAATGCTGAATGCAAGCATGCAAACGTGCATGCATTGTGTTGTGCAGGTGCCAAATGTTAGTTTCTGGGATAGAGTTCCATGTCTTTTGCACTTGGTTAGTCAATACGGGGGGTTGTTGATGCTGGTTGTGGATTACCCCGGATCTGTCATCCGATGATGTCCCTTACGACTGGATGCAGATCTGGTGATAGAGCAGGCCAAGGCAACATGTCACCCTGTAGAGCATGTTGGGTTACAAAAACGTTATATGGGCGATCGTTATCCTGGACGTGGGTGACATTACAACACGCCGAATCACCAGGGTGATGTACAAATTTGCAGTCAGGATGCCCGGGATAACCAAGAGAGTGTGTAATCTCCCCCTTCCAGATCGGTCTTTTGGTTTACGATATCAGTGACCGTGATCGTGTATTTCTGATGAAAGTTTACAATGGGTAAGACTATCGTTACCGAAGGGAATTAATACCGGTTAGTAGGATGAAAGTTTACAGCAGACTCTTCTGAAAGAAGAATCTATTCTAAACCCGATCTAAATACTGATAACAAATTTGAAATACACTCCTGGAAATTGAAATAAGAACACCGTGAATTCATTGTCCCAGGAAGGGGAAACTTTATTGACACATTCCTGGGGTCAGATACATTACATGATCACACTGACAGAACCACAGGCACATAGACACAGGCAACAGAGCATGCACAATGTCGGCACTAGTACAGTGTATATCCACCTTTCACAGCAATGCAGGCTGCTATTCTCCCATGGAGACGATGGTAGAGATGCTGGATGTAGTCCTGTGGAACGGCTTGCCATGCCATTTCCACCTGGCGCCTCAGTTGGACCAGCGTTCGGGCTGGACGTGCAGACAGCGTGAGACGACGCTTCATCCAGTCCCAAACATGCTCAATGGGGGACAGATCCGGAGATCTTGCTGGCCAGGGTAGTTGACTTACACCTTCTAGAGCACGTTGGGTGGCACGGGATACATGCGGACGTGCATTGTCCTGTTGGAACAGCAAGTACCCTTGCCGGTCTAGGAATGGTAGAACGATGGGTTCGATGACGGTTTGGATGTACCGTGCACTATTCAGTGTCCCCTCGACGATCACCAAATGTGTACGGCCAGTGTAGGAGATCGCTCCCCACACCATGATGCCGGGTATTGGCCCTGTGTGCTTCGGTCGTATGCAGTCTTGATTGTGGCGCTCACCTGCACGGCGCCAAACACGCATACGACAATCATTGGCACCGAGGCAGAAGCGACTCTCATCGCTGAAGACGACACGTCTCCATTCGTCCCTCCATTCACGCTTGTCGCGACACCACTGGAGGCGGGCTGCACGATGTTGGGGCGTGAGCGGAAGATGGCCTAACGGTGTGCGGGACCGTAGCCCAGCTTCATGGAGACGGTTGCGAATGGTCCTCGCCGATACCCCAGGAGCAACAGTGTCCCTAATTTGCTGGGAAGTGGCGGTGCGGTCCCCTACGACACTGCGTAGGATCCTACGGTCTTGGCGTGCATCCGTGCGTCGCTGCGGTCCGGTCCCAGGTCGACGGGCACGTGCACCTTCCGCCGACCACTGGCGACAACATCGATGTACTGTGGAGACCTCACGCCCCACGTGTTGAGCAATTCGGCGGTACGTCCACCCGGCCTCCCGCATATCCACTATACGCCCTCGCTGAAAGTCCGTCAACTGTACGTACGGTTCACGTCCACGATGTCGCGGCGTGCTACTAGTGTTAAAGACTGCGATGGAGCTCCGTATGCCACGGCAAACTGGCTGACACTGACGGCGGCGGTGCACAAATGCTGCGCAGCTAGCGCCATTCGACGGCCAACACCGCGGTTCCTGGTGTGTCCGCTGTGCCGTGCGTGTGATCATTGCTTGTACAGCCCTCTCGCAGTGTCCGGAGCAAGTATGGTGGGTCTGACACACCGGTGTCAATGTGTTCTTTTTTCAATTTCCAGGAGTGTATATGGAATTTGGTGATATCGCTCACGAACCACGCAGGGGGATAAACGATACCACGTAATATTTAATAAAAATATTGATTAGCAAAAATGGGGTAATTAAATGATCACCAGCCCACTAGGCAATGTATACCTAGACTCCTAAGAAAGGTAATGGCAAAGAAAATTAAACAAATAACCACTGGCGTGGCAACAGAAGTTTGTCTCCTTTTCCGTAGAACAATCAGGAGAAAATAAATCAGAAAGCACTGAGTTTGCAGTGATTTATTCTGAAATATTGAATTTTGGAAGCAAAGTTAAATGAAGTTCCTGGTTAAATAAACGACTGATTGTAATTGAAACTTCGTTACGTAGAAAATGACTTCCAGTAACTTCAGCATTACGTAATGCAAAATTTGAAAATATTTACTTTTAATTATTGAAAGACTAAACGGAATTTACTGTAAGCAAATGAGCAACTGATTTAATTTTAACGTAAGAACAATAAAATACGTAACAAGCCAGCAGAAGTCACTCGCCAAGCTAAATACAAAATAAACTGCGCTCTCTTAATTAGTACTGCATCTTTAGTTAATATTTTTTACAGTGAAATTTTGCTTTAAATGGGTGAAGTTAATACTCAAAACCATAAATTAGTTAAGCCTCTGTTAAACGATACAGGAATGAACAGTTACTGAGGCAGCAGTATTTAGATTGAAACTGGTCACTCGAAAACTGGCAGTAAATATTTAATCAAGTTTCATATTTTTACTACTCTCAGTGATCGCATGGAAAGGAAAGGGACCCGGTTTGGTAATAATGTCTGAAGACAATGACAACACAGGTGCCCAACAAGTTTTAACTATTACATGTTATTATTCAAGAGAGTTAGTCATTAAAGTTTGTTAACGAAATGCCACTGGCTAATGCTTGCACAGTATTGGTTATACTCTGTCTTGCGATGTTGCAAATGTGCGGACGACAAAGAATGTGGCTGACGACAGTGCTGAGCAGCTGCTGCAGCTGCTGCTGGTTTATAACCATGAGAAGTCTCCAGAGCCACAATTAATTATGTGACAGGCAGTGGTTAGAATTGAAGCTTTCTCCACTTGTCCACGCCGACCGTGCTCTCGATACTGGTTAATAAAGAAGGTGTGCCTACGTTGGCGTGATCATCACTGCACACCCCGTCTGTGATAGCTTCCAACAAATACTTTCATAGTCATTAGAGACTCAATCTGCTGTTTTCTCTCTGCTCGCAGCGTGACAGAGACTCTCCATACACGAAGGTAAACAATGGCACATCTACTGCCATTTCGTTGTTGTTGTCGATACATTTAAATGAAGTTCCTATGGCGATTACCCAGCAATTTACAATCAATTATATACGTCCACAAATAAGTACACTATTATATCTATTATGTATTAAATATAGTCTGTGCAATAAAAATTACAGATTCAGAATTATCAGTATATTACAAGTTATCAACGGATATGAAACGTCGAAAAATTTTGCGTGGTACTGGAGGTATTTTATCTGCATTTTCGTTATTACAAGTGCTCCTGCTGTCATATGAAATCACACCCTAGATTGTAGCTCCAGGTATTGGTCCAGTGCGTCTAGCATCTAGAAGGTTGGCTGCAGGACTTCCACTGGTTTCCTACTAACAAACACACCGCCATCACTGACACCGCCGCAAAACCACTTTTCACCAGAAAACACAACAGACCTCCACCCCGCCCTCCAATGAGTTCTCGCTTGACACAACTGAAGCTGCAAACTTTCTGGTTTGGGGGTCAGTGGAATGGATACAATAGGGTTTCTGGTTCGGAAATATCCTCGAAGTAACCAATTTGTAGCAGTTTGTTGTGTCACTGTAGTGCCAACCGATGCTCACATCACTTCCGCAGATGCAGCGCAATGCGCCGAACCATGCCCCGAACACAACGGTGTTCCCTCCCGGTAGTGGCACGTGACCGTCCAGAGCTCGTTCTTCTTCCTATCGTACATTCTCGTGACTACCGCTGCCAACAATCATGTACGCTGGCTACATTCCTGCTAAGTCTTTCTGCTGTATCGCAGAAGGAACATCCAGCTTCTCATAGCCCCGTTACATTGACCTCGTACAAACTCAGTGAGGTGTTGATAACGGCGTCTTTGTCGCCTTGAAGACATTCTTGCCTAACACCAACTCACCACGTCCAGTCTAAAAGATAAATAGCGCTCATTACAGTTACAGCGTGTATTTGAAGCAAACCTGATTTTCATTGTCATAGCCGCGCTGCAAGCACCACTTTTACGCGACTGGCTGGAAATTCGAACGGACTTCATCTTTGAGATGTAGAAATACGCCTACTGACATGCGTTCATGTCGAACAACTCCTCCTTGGTGTTGCGATTTTTTTTTTCGTTCGGTGTAGAGAGTAATGATATCCCAGTGCAGAGATACTGCTCGTCACCTTTGCTGGTCGTAAGTGTAATTTATTCAAAAGGTTTCAGTTTTCTCCAAAATGGCGTTTTCCACAGCGAGGGATCCAAACGTGCTAAGTTTGAACGGTTCTTCAAGCGTTAATGCACCAGAGAGGAGCCAGAGTTCTGGCCATTAAATTAGATAGAGCCTAGTAACATAACGTAACTTAGTGGCCTGCCCAGAACTGTAAAAATGACAACGGTTAGGATGGCACAGACCCTCTGCAGAGTTAGTCATTTTCTTCTAAACATAAGATTTTAAACAATTCCCTCAGCAAGAGCTTTGCTTTGCTAGAAGCTGAGTTCTTCTGCCGTCGAGATGTGTTTCCGCGGCTGGTATAGTCACCATAGCACAAGGTCCTGTAGTTCAGGCGCCGTGCTGAGACCATCTAAATAAGTGCTAACATCACCAGAATGTTAATAAAGCAATGTTTGTTCTGCTATTTTGTCAAAAATAACAAAAAACTTGATCTGAAAAGTAAAAAAGGTAGCTTCAATGCCAAAAATCCCCAGGCTAGCCTACATGAGTTCCATGAAAGAGTTGTTGATTCATCTAACATCACCTTTGCAAATACTGAACTTGCCCTCATAAAAAAATGTCTTAAGCAGAAAATAAAACCAAATCTTAATGGCAATAGCCTAACAAGCCTTATTGCATTCACTAAGCTTTCATGTGATGCTGCTAAATTGAATCCCAGTGAAACCAATACAATAGCCTTCAAAGCAAATAAAATAATCACCAGACACCTAAAAAAATACTTAACATAGAGTGACCGAAAGACACTGAACTGTATGTGACCAAAAGACACTGAACTGTATCAACTCCAAACTTTCTAACAGTAAAGCTCTAATAGTGAAGGCAGACAAAGGTAACTGTGCAGTTGTAATGTATGAAAAAGAATATGTTGACAAAACCATGGAATTTTTCAGTAGTAATAACATAATCGAATTATACTTTGATCCCACTTCTAAATTTTAGCCAAACTTAAGAAAACTCTTAAGAACTGTAATTTCCTCCTAAGCAAGTAGGAAGTACATGACTGCATTGCTATGAACCCCACTGCCCCTCGCCTTAGGTCACAGCCCAAGATACATAAACAGCACTGCCCAATCAGGCCAATTGTAAACTCAAGGAAAAGCCCTTCATACAGATTAAATAACAAACTCCTAGCTCTTTTAAATACCCATTATACTTTTGAAACCAACTACTCGATTAGGAAGACACATGAGCTCATTGACTTATTGAGGATGTACACATTCCATTGACAGCCAGATTTGCATCACTTGACATTGTAAATCTCTATACCAACATCCCTATACAGGACACCATAAATATAATCAAGAGCAATCTGCTTAAACAGATGAAACTGAGTATAGCAGAAATCTATGAGCTCATAGAGTTACTCACATTGGTACTTTCATACAACTGCTTCAGGTTTAATAACAATATTTACAAACAGAATGATGGGTTGCCAATGCGTAGCAGCCTAGCTGGGAAGTTTGCGAGCGTTTACATAAACCACTTAGAAGACACATTTTTCAAAACTAACAGACACATCAACAGCAAAATCACCTACTATAAAAGGTATGTAGATGATACAATTATTCTTTTTGATGACACCAGTAAAGAAATTGACACATTAGGAACCAAGCTAAGCAGCATGTACAATATCATCAAATTCACTGTTGAACCTGAATCCAATAATAGCATCAATTTCTTAGATTTAAAAATTTCCAGCAAAAACCAGAAACATCACTTTGAAATTTACAGGAAGCAAACAGCCACAGATGTATACATCAACAGCTCATCTTGCCAGTCAGACCAACATAAGATGGCATACTTCAGGTCCATGCTTAATCGCCTGCATAAAATTCCACTGGAACCAGTTGTAAAACATAAAGAAACCAATATCATCAAAGTCATAGCTCTTAACAATGGATATAACCCTTTACATAATTGATAAATCCTCACAAAAAATCCAAAAGACAGCAAATAACAAAACCCCATACCAAACACCTATGCAGTCAACACAAAAGTCTGCAGAAAGCAGCAGAAAATGTGTGCCACTTTCTTTTTTAGGTAGCATATCCCAAAAAATAAGTAATCTCTTCAAAAACACAAACATAATTATAAGCTTCCACACAAACCATAAACTTCAGCAGCTAACCATTCATAACATAAAGAATAACAACCCCCATACAAAAGATCAGGTATAAATAAACTCAGATGCCAAAATTGACCTTCCTTCTATATTGGATAGACTGGGACAAACTGTGAGATTCGATTCAAAGAACATTCAGATGCCATACGTCTGAACTATCCTTCAAAATCTGCATTTGCAATGCATACAGCTCTCAGTAAACATTAAGTAAAAAACATTGAAGACCACATCCAAATATTGCATCATGTTGAGAAAGGTAGCCTCATGAATCTGCTTGAAGAGATAGAAATTTATACACATAAAAGCAAATTACCACACCATATTCTCAATGAAGAGACAGAGCTAGCCAATGCAACCTTTCTACAAAACTTCACTCACCTATTATGCAGTCTAAAACATAAATAAACACTACTTCTTTTAACAACAACATGAAATCAATAATCCAAATAAAGTATTACGTCATAATATGGCTGCCTGCTCGATCACACATTACTGCATCTGTAAAATTGATTTAAAAATAAACGTGATGTGTCATACTACATTAACATAATTACTACTGTCACTTTATTCACGTATCTCATGTATATGTTATCAGCTGTTTATCGCACTGTATTTACACAATACCATATAAGCAACATTCATACAACTGGCCATCACATTATCCCAATTTATTTGTAATTAATGACCACTGAATATGGTATTCATTGTAATATAAATACTTGTAATGCTACCTTGATTTCTTGGAGGAAAAAAAAGAAAGACTTTACTACTACTATACTTGATTCAAAATTGCAGTGGACCTTAGCTGTTAATATAATTTTTACTGTCATATTATTCATTTTATCTCACCTCTATGTTGCTCCTCGTATATAGCACAGTATTTACATAATACCATATAAGTAGCATTTACACAGGCAGGTTACTACATCTGTCAACTTCATCTGTAATATTATATGCTCATAATGTAATGTAATATTTGTGTTTTAATTTTCATTATGTTATGTTTTTCTTTAAAAACAGTCATACTGTGAAATCAAAGCAATCTGTATACTGTGATCTCTCTGACACTGCTGCATTTGTAAATCTGCAATCTTTGTGATAACTTCATATGTGGCAAATTCTTTTTGGTGTATGTGTGTGTGTATGTGTGTGTGTGTGTGTGTGTGTGTGGTGCTTCGCACAATATGGTGATGTACAAATTACACGAGTGCTGGATATATTTTGGAATATTCGAAAAATACAATCCTGCAACTTCGCAACAAAATCGAACGGAATTGTCGACGTTAGTACCATAACCACTTAACCTCACATATTTATGTACTCTGTATTTCATCGTTTGGAGGTTAGTTATTTTCACATAGGGCGCTTCTAACACTGCTTTCTACCGTAGGGCAACAACACACCAAAACTACTTCGCCACAGTGTAAGAATAAAAATCGAAAACGCACGATAATGTAAAGTGTATCTTGCAAATCCTGTGAACGGCTGTCTCATGATGAATTTGCCAGTTCGAAAACGGTAACGGCGCTATTTCCCTATATAAATAGCAGTATTAATAGTGGCTGGTTGCCGTCTTCTTCTTTGTAAGAATTAACCTACATGCAATGTTAATTGGTCGGGGAAAAATTAATGATGTTGTTGCTCCCTAGTTGATCAGATATTGTAATATTATGAGGGAAATCCGTAATTGCGATCGTGCCCCAACCACCGACACCTCCATGCCATCACTAACGTTATCTTCCACGTTCTACAGCCATATGTCATCCTTAGTATCTGTCTTGCTTGCACTTAGTTTTATTTCATTTTTTTTCTTTGAGTCATCAGTCTTTTGAATGGTTTGATACTGCCCGCCACGAATTCCTATTCTGTGCCAACTTTTCCACTCCAGTCTCTGTTTTCGTCTACAGTTTATACTCTCTACTGCTCCCTCCAGCGCCATTGAAGTTATTCTCTAATGTCCTGTACCTCATTTTTGTCAATGTTTTCCAGATACTCCTTTCCTCTCCTATTCTGCTCGGAGCCTACTCATTCCTTACCTTAACAGTCCACCTAATTTTCAACAGTCTTCTGTAACACAAGATCTCAGATCCTTCGATTGTCTCCTGTTTCTGTTTTCTCACAGTCCATGTCTCACAATCATACAATGCTGTGATCGAAACGTGCATTATTAGAAATTTTTCCTCAAATTAAGACCCATGTTTGACACTAGCTTGTAGGCGCTGCAGTCTGGAACCGCGAGACCACTACGGTAGCAGGTTCGAATCCTGCCTCGGGCATGGGTGTGTGTGATGTCCTTAGGTTAATTAGGTTTAAGTAGTTCTAAGTTATAGGGGACTGATGACCTCAGAACTTAAGTCCCATAGTGGTCAGAGCCATTTGCGATCACACGCACACACACACACACACACACACACACACACACACACACACACACACACACACCGACACACACACATAAGCTAAACACCACAAACATCTACAACACTTCAAACCAGCACGCCATATCCCAAATAAACATGCCACGCAACAAATGAACACCGCACAGTCACAACAACGCGTAATGGCGACAAAAACTATGTGTCTGGCTAGAAATCGTATAAAATGAATGTGTAATGATAAAACGAAAGAAACAAGAGTATTATGTCGGCACCAAAAGCAAAAACACCGCAGCATAAAAAAACTTTCAATAAGTGAAGCGCCAAACAACACGAAACGTAGTGATACTCTGTCGGAAAACTATAATAAGCAGGAATGAAAAAGAACGTTTTGCTGTTTGCAGATGACTAGCTGTAGACTGTGTAGTAGACCTAAAGCTACTAGCATAAATATCCACTAGCTCCATGTGAGGTATGTAAACAAATGTACCCATCCACTATTTACAAATATACTACTGAACCAGAAACTTTAGATATATTGTAAATAAACTGCACAGAACTGTTCAGCTCAGTGATACAGGTCTCAACTGTGTACTGTATGCTAAAAAATGAAAAACATTTGACAACAACCGCTTATTTTACAAATGTATGTATTTTGAAGCAAAAAGACTCTTGAAAGGTTAACACGTAACAATTTTGCGGAAGGAAAATAACCAGACCCATTTAAGATAGCGCAAAAAGTGCTGAAACACTTGTGGATGAAGGCAAAACTACAAAGGTGTCTTGGTGTCTCGCAAAGGCGTAAATTCGTCTCCAAGAGAAATCAAGCACGTTGAAGTGCTCTTTATTCTCGCGCTCCGTTCGCCAGTGGAACGGCAAGGAAAGCACAATGAAATGAAGACCGCTAGCTGCATACAGGCGTTGAGATAAGTCAACGGGGACAGCTGAAAATGTGTACTCCGACCGGGACTCGAACCCGGGATCTCCTGTTCACATGGCAGACGCTCTATCCATCTGAGCCGCCGAGGAAACAGAGGATAGTGCGACGACTGCAGGGACTTATTTCTGGCACGCCTCCCGTGAGACCAAAATTTGCGACTTATTGTCCCGCACTAAGTTCATAATACCGCTGTCCATCATACGCATTACTCGCGGCTTTACTGCCAGTTACCGTAAGTGTTTGGGCACTGTTTGTGCATCCGCATAGTAGAAGATGGTCATTGGCCGGTGAGCCTGATATATATATGTATATATGAAGATGGTATCTGTTCTTTCGGACATATGTAGGTAAGGAAAGTAGTAGTGCGATGAACCCTCTGCAAAGTACTTCATTCTAAACTGCACAGTAGTGATACAGATGTATGCGTAGACGATTTCTGAGCCTCCCTCACAGAGGGGGTTGTCGGTCGGGACGTGAACGCGTCGCCCAGAGTCGGGGCGTCCTCCAGCTGTTGACCACGAATCAAGCCACACAATACGCCACGCCAGCAGCTTGGGCTGGGCTGGGCCGGCCATATCGACCCCGCGACGAGCCGCCCGCCGCGCCGGCTTGGCGGCGGTTCAGCCGCCCTCGCCCCAGCGACGCCGCGCCGCGCGTCTGCGGCATCGGCTGCGGACTCGCACGCCTCAGCTTCCCTCGAGTCCTCTGCACTGGCGAGCGACCACCAGTCAAGCGTTGAGGGCTGCACACCTCGGGCGATGCTTTTACGTCGGTGCTCTTGCTTCCCGTTGAAGGTTCGCGAGTGTGGCGAGAAAGGGAACGGTGGTGGTGCCGCTGCTCGTCCACTCGTTCCCTCTTACTGAAGCGTGCAGAAATGTGAGGACAGTCGTGACTTACGTGCAGCACAGCACAGCACAGAATGTCTGCTTAGTGGAAGAGGGGTAAAAAAAAAAAAAAAAAAAAAAAAGCGAACACTTATCTCGCCTTATCCGTAGATGCTCGGCCCTTTCTGAGAAAATGATGGTCAAAGTTTTCGTGATACTTTATGGGCCTGTGAGCGAATGGCTGCTTCAGCTGAACCTGTGGCACAGTGGCTAGCATGGCGACGTCACATGTCTGCTCCCCGTGTTCGAAACCCGATTATTATATTTAGTTTTGTTTCCCTTTTATCTACTTATGTCCGTATATTTCCCTTTGTATACTGAAATTACATTGTACTGTCCGCCCCCGGTAGCTGACTGGTCAGCGCGACAGACGGTCAATCCTCAGGGCCCGGGTTCGATTCCCGGCTGGGAAGGAGATTTTCTCCGCTCAGGGACTGGGTGTTGTGTTGTCCTAATCATCATCATTTCATCCCCATCGACGCGCAGGTCGCCGAAGTGGCGTCAAATCGAAAGACTTGCACCCTGTGAGCGGTCTACCCGACGGGAGGCCCCCGTCATCCGACATTATTTCATTGTACTTATTGTCTACTAATCGTACGTCCGGTGAATGAATTAAAAAAAATAGTGACAGTAAATAAATGAAAAAAATATTTGAAATTGTTATCAGTGAAATTCCCGATGTGTATGTTGATTTGTAATCAATTGCAAGCGCCAGTTTCCGGAAAAGTAATCTTTCATGCGTGGTTTCCCGCAAAATTATTGCCAACGCGTCAAATTCTCAGCAATATTAAGGACGTTTCATTGCCGACTAAGATTTATACGAATATACGTCGCCGTGGCAAACCTGACTTTGGGCGATGCTCGCGGTGTACAGAATTTCTATGTTTAGAATGTTTCTACGATCGGTATAACCCAAGGGAATGCACAAAATGTTCGTGAAGAATAAACATAAGACTATAACAAAACAATTAAGAACTGATATAACGATGAAATAAAAGAGTATGAGAATTTAAAAAGATTGTAACCCTGCAAATACTATACGCACGCGTATTATATAACGAATGCATAACACCTGTTGTGAAACCCAATTGTAATTTTACAATTAATATAACGCCCCACTCCTTCGAAGACAGCTGAAAATTTATTTCGATAAACGATCCCCATTTAGAGAATACACTTCACCGCGTGACTTGTTCCGCTGTATTGCGTTCGCAGAAACAGGGTGAAAGTTACACATTCTCTAAACGTAGATTAAATTATATAAAAAAGTTGCAGTAATCTTTGAAACACTTTTATAGATTTATTTGAATAGCAACATATGTATACATATTTACATTTACGCCTCCTTATACACAAGAAAGGAATTATCCTAAAGGGGCGGAAATCGGTAGATGTGATGTACATGCACAGACAAACAAAGGATTACAATTGCAGAGAAGTTGGATGATCTGTTCAACAAAAAGCTTCGCAACTCAAGCAAGTCAGAAAAGGCGTTCTCCTCCACCACCCCTTATACAATCAGTTATTGAGCTTGGAACTGATTGACAGAGTTGTTGGATGTCCTCCTGAAGGATATTATGCCAAATTCTGGCCAGTTGGAGCATTAGATCGTCAAAATCCCGAGATGATTGGCAGTCTCCGCCCTTAACCTTCTCAACTGAGAAGAGATCCAGTGACTTTATTGGTCAAAGTAGTGTTTGGAAAACACGAAGGGAAGCAGTAGAAACTCTCTCCATGTGCGGGCAAGCATTATGATGCTGAAATGTAAGCCCAGAACGGCTTGCCGTGAAGGGCAATAAAACAGGACGTAGATTATCGTCGACGTGCTGATGTTCTCTAAGGGTGCCGCGGATGACGACCAAAGGGAGCCCCAGACCATCACACCTGATTTTCGAACTGTGTGATAGGCTACAGTCAGGTTGCTATCCCACAACACGCGGGCCATCCCAGGACACGTCTTCACTGGTCATCAGGACTCTCTTCCAAGCGGGACTCGTCATTTAAGATGTTGATTTCTACTGCAGTCAGATGGAGTCAAGGCCGAAGACGTGTCTGGAGACGTCCCAATCTGACAGCCAGCCCTCTCTCCCAACACAGCCCGCCAATCCCTTACAGCACAGCGGTACGTCGACGATATTCTAGGCCCCTTTTGTTCCCCTTATTGCCAAGCCATCCTATGTTTACATTTCGACAAGATAATGCTCGTCCACATTGTGACAGTTTCTGCTGCCTGTCTTAGTGCTTGCCAAACCCTACCTTGTCCCGTTAGATTGCCGGATCTCCCCCCAACTGAAAAAGTTTGGAGCATCATGGGCTGGTACCTCGAACTAGCTCGGAATTCGAACGATCTAACGCCATAATTGAACACAGTCTGACATTATTTCCTTCATGAGGACCCAACAACTCGGTGAGTCAGTGCCAAGTCGAGTAGCTGTTTGCACAAGGGCCAGAAGTGGACCAAAGCATCATAGATTTGCTCTATTTGTGAAGCTCTCTCTCTCTTGAATAAATCGTTCAATTAGCCTGAAACTATAATAATTTGTTTTCTGTACACGTACATCACATCTACCGATTTTCGTCTCATTCAGAAAAGTCCTTCATGGTCCATACTGCTTTTTGTCTTAGAATGCACAAAGAGGGAGAAGAAAAAATGCCGCAGTTGTAGGGCGGCATGGGATTCCTCATCCACATTCAAAACTAAATTTATCTAGCAAAATCATATTGGATGCATTTTGAAACCACTTGTATGAAAACTAGGAGCTGGCAAGACTGTTATTCGTACTGTGCATCGGAATCTACATAGGAAATACTGGACACTACCATACCAGCTGTCATGGACTGTGAGGCTGTCAAATCCACATCCATCCTGGAACTACACTCCTGGAAATGGAAAAAGAACACATTGACACCGGTGTGTCAGACCCACCATACTTGCTCCGGACACTGCGAGAGGGCTGTACAAGCAATGATCACACGCACGGCACAGCGGACACACCAGGAACCGCGGTGTTGGCTGTCGAATGGCGCTAGCTGCGCAGCATTTGTGCACCGCCGCCGTCAGTATCAGCCAGTTTGCCGTGGCATACGGAGCTCCATCGCAGTCTTTAACACTGGTAGCATGCCGCGACAGCGTGGACGTGAACCGTATGTGCAGTTGACGGACTTTGAGCGAGGGCATATAGTGGGCATGCGGGAGGCCGGGTGGACGTACCGCCGAATTGCTCAACACGTGGGGCGTGAGGTCTCCACAGTACATCGATGTTGTCGCCAGTGGTCGGCGGAAGGTGCACGTGCCCGTCGACCTGGGACCGGACCGCAGCGACGCACGGATGCACGCCAAGACCGTAGGATCCTACGCAGTGCCGTAGGGGACCGCACCGCCACTTCCCAGCTAATTAGGGACACTGTTGCTCCTGGGCTATCGGCGAGGACCATTCGCAAACGTCTCCATGAAGCTGGGCTACGGTCCCTCACACCGTTAGGCCGTCTTCCGCTCACGCCCCAACATCGTGCAGCTCGCCTCTAGTGGTGTCGCGACAGGCGTGAATGGAGGGACGAATGGAGACGTGTCTTCTTCAGCGATGAGAGTCGCTTCTGCCTTGGTGCCAATGATGGTCGTATGCGTGTTTGGCGCCGTGCAGGTGAGCGCCACAATTAGATACGACCGAGGCACACAGGGCTAACACCTGGCATCATGGTGTGGGGAGCGATCTCCTACACTGGCCGTACACATTTGGTGATCGTCGAGGGGACACTGAATAGTGCATGGTACATCCAAACCGTCATCGAACCCATCGTTCTACCATTCCTAGACCGGAAAGGGAACTTGCGGTTCCAACAGGGCAATGCACGTCCGCATGTATCCCGTGCCACCCAACGTGCTCTAGAAGGTGTAAGTCAACTACCCTGGCCAGCAAGATCTCCGGATCTGTCCCCCATTGAGCATGTTTGGGACTGGATGAAGCGTCGTCTCATGTGGTCTGCACGTCCAGCACGAACGCTGGTCCAACTGAGGCGCCAGGTGGAAATGGCATGGCAAGCCGTTCCACAGGACTACATCCAGCATCTCTACGATCGTCTCCATGGGAGAATAGCAGCCTGCATTGCTGCGAAAGGTGGATATACACTGTAATAGTGCCGACATTGTGCATGCTCTGTTGCCTGTGTCTATGTGCCTGGGGTTCTGTCAGTGTGATCATGTGATGTATCTGACCCCAGGAATGTGTCAATAAAGTTTCCCCTTCCTGGGACAATGAATTCACGGTGTTCTTATTTCAATTTCCAGGAGTGTATGTTTCGAATCCTGTTCAGGTTTCCTTTTTGATTTTTTAGGCGTCCTTTCACAAACAGCATGCATGTATCTTCTAACTGTACCCTGTACAACTGCAACTGGCCCTGTGAAATTCATTTGAACCCTGTCATGTCATGTAGTTCAGCTTCGCGATGGAATACACAGGATGAATGCGTCAATATACTTTTGGTGCTGGGTGCATCCGATGACCAAGCTACTGCTGCTGCTGCTCCTCGTGTGTAGGTTGCTCGGTACCCTCAAAGGCCTTCCGAAAACGTTATTTTTCTTTACCTGGAACAACGCCTTCTGGAAACCGGTTATCATCGTCTACAAGTAATGGACAGAGGTCATCCAAGGTCGAGACATATTCCACAAACATAGTCCACGATTCCTGATACCGTTCACCAATCACCTCGGCGAAGTAGCCGTGATGTTGCAAAGCCATTCCAGATGTCTCAAGGACTGGTTGTTGACCTGCTGCACATTGAAGAATTGCATCCATATCATTACAAGTTAACTCAGCACCTGTGCCTAGATGACCGCATTCTATGAATAGATTTTTTGGAAAGGCTTTTGCACCAAGCGGAAGATAACGGACGTTTTATAAATAACGTAATGGGAACTGACGACTGCAGCTTCATTCTTGAAGGTGGTTTTCGACCTCCGCAACAGCCATTATAATTATTGGTCGAAACACAAACCCACATGTCACACGTTAGCGCGACTTTCAGGCTTTTGGGCCCTTATCTATTGCCGGGCATGTCGAATGGGTCCCTAATTCACACGTTTCTTTCCAATACTTTGTCTGAAATTTTAGAAAATGTTCCACTTGGTGTTCAGAGACAGCTATGGTTTCAGAATGATGATGCACCACCTAAGGTCGGAATGAATCTGCCTGACTATTTAAATGAAGCGTTTCCACGGAAATGGATTGGTCGTGGAGGTCCAATGTTCTGATCACCACTATCCCTGGACCTTAATCCACTTGAATTTTATTAATGGGCACACTTAAAAGAACAAGGTTACAATACTCCACCCGTGATATAAACAAACTAATAGTTTGCATGCATGCCGTTTCAGCAGTGGTGAATGCAGTTCTGTATTGCATAGGGTCCAGCAAAGTATGATCCAGCAAATGGCGAAGTGTTTGGAGTGGAAGGAGGTCGCTATGATCCAGAAAATGGCGAAGTGTTTGGAGAGCAAGGAGGTCGCTTTGAACATCTACTCTACAGTGACCGTTGCTAGTACGCACGTGTACTGTCTCTGTAAAATAAGCCTGGACGTCATACGCTCAGAATGGAATTATGGTGCATAGTACAAGGAGCAATCACGCAGCCTACCTATTGTATTTTTCGTATCTCATTGGACGCAGACAATGTTACTGCATCCATTAATATTTTATATTGGCTTTATTTGCATCACGGACGAAACAGAGTGGTCATTTATGTCTGTAAGAAGTTAACTTTATGTTTTAATGTTTAGATATAGTGGTTTGTTTTTTTTTGAGCGAACGCGAACAGAAAATCGGCAAGTCTGCATATCCGTTCTCCATGGCACTACCTCATCTCAATGAGCTCCATCACAGCCTAGAGCTCATGCTACCTGTTCAGGCCATGCTGCACGCAGTTGCAGCATTACCACAGCCTTGTTTTTTAATTTGCATTCTTTCTAATACCATGTCGGACTTACTGTTCCGCTGTGTAATATAGCAGCTTGACGTGAGATACACTTAAAAGTCACTAGATATCCCTTCGCGAAGTATTGAGTCATACTGCCTCTGTAACCGCCCATAATTGCGAAACTGTTGCAGGTGCATGATGAGGTGCATGAACTGACCTCTCCATTATGTCCCATAAATATTCGATGGGTCCATGTTGGGCGATCTTAGTGGCCAAATCGTTCACTGTCCAGGATGTTTTAAACTACATGGTGGTGGACGAAATGTGTTACCATTTTGTTTTTGAATATAAACTCTATTGTCAATACAATATGAAAGGAACATACACTACAACAAAGAGTCATCCATGGAGATTTGTTCTAACTCAGCACATGCTCAATATGTCCACCATTTCGTTTCCTAACTTGCTTCAAATGAACACTGAAGTTAGTGATTACCCTACGGCTTATGTCTTCCGTTATTTCACTGCAAGCTTGCAGAATAAGTCTTCTGAGCTCCATTAAATCTCGTGGACGTTCCGGGAATTTTTTTTTACCTTAGGTGCCCTCAAAGAAAAAGTCACATGGATTGAGGTCTAGACTACTGGGGCGCCAATTTTGTCCGTCATTGAAGCGACCTGGAAACCTGAGTGAAGTGATCCGCATGTCGAAAGGCTCGTGTACAAACTCCATCACAATCTTTGCAGTATGTGGCCTTGCTCCATCTTGCGGGGGGCAAGGCAATAGCAAGAAGCTGTCGAATGAAGCTATTGCGAAGCATGCTCAAATAACCCTCGCTGTTCACAGTTTCTTCAAAGAAAAAGGGTCCAAAAGTCCGTGACTGGAAATTGCTGCCCACGCTGTAATCCTCGAAGCATAATATTGTCGTTCACGAAGCACTTACGGGTTTTCAGTGGCCCAAAAGCGTACATTTTGTTAGTTAACCACACCGTATAAATGAAAATGCGACTCGTCTGAAAACCAAACGTTGTTGAGAGTTTCTTCCGTATCCTCCACCCACTGAGCAAACAGTGGTCTCTGCTGCTTGTGTTCTCCAGTGAGCTTCTGTGCACAGGTCATCTTGTAAAGGTACATATGGAGTTCACTTTTAAGAATGCGGTGAACGGAGTGTCTGCCTTCCTACACGATTTCCCGGGACTTCTTTGTACAGCAACTCGTACCGCTTCAATATTCTCCGGCGAATAAACAGGCTTAGGCCGAGGTCGCTTCGCTTCCAGTACTGTTCCTTCCTGTACAAATTCACCGTACAATCTGTGGATGGTCTTCTTGCAAGGGTCCCATCGTGTGTTAACTGTTGTCGAAAACGCCTCTGAGTCACAACAAGGCTTTTCGATTCAGGAAAAAGTGACACAATTGCCGCTCGTTGCTGTGTCGTCAGTCTTCCATTGTCAGCCATTGCTGCTTACTAGTCTCCTAGCGTCAGTATCGGAATTACACGTAATTTCTTAACTCACTTGTTTCTCCAAGCTCTGCTGGTACTGCTGTAGAGATCCCAACGGGATATCTAACGTGCGTCGTAAATTGTGAAAGAAAAAATTGGTAACACATTTCGTGGGCCACCCTGTAGTCGCGCGAAATTGTGGCCTGATTACATGGTCATCCATACAAATTCATCGTTATTTCGGAACATAAAGTCCATGAATAGCTGTAATTAGTGTCCAAGAAGCCGAACATAATCATTTACACTCAATGATCCTTTCAGTTGGACCAAAGGACCCACTCCATTGTATGTAAACACAGCCTACACCATTGTGGAGACACCAAGAAGCTTGCACAGCGCCTTGTTGACAATATCGGTTCATCGTTTTGTGGGCTCTGTGCCACTCGAACCCTACCATCAGTTGTTACCAACTGAAATCGGGACTCATTTGACCAGCCCACAGTTTTCCGGTCTTCTAGAGCCCAACCGATACGGTCACGAACCCAGGAGATGGGCTGTAGGCCATGTTGTGGTGTTAGGAAACCTACTCGTCTCTGTCGTCTGGTGCCATAGCCCATTAACGCCAAATTTCGTCACACTGTTCTGTTCTGACCGATACGCTGCTGGTTCAAACAGTGTTGCTTGTCTGTTAGCACTGACAACTCGACGTAAATGCTACTGCTCTCAGTCGTTAAGTGAAGGCTGTAAGGTAAGGTGTTGTCCGTGACGATTGGTAATGCCTGAAACATTGCATTCTCAGCACGCTCTTGACTCTGTGGATCTCGGAATACTGATTTCTCTAACAATTTCCGAAATAGAATGGTTCAGAAGGCTCCAAGTACTATGGGACTTAACATCTGAGGTCATCAGTCCCCTAGACTTAGAACTACTTAAACATAACTAACCTAAGACATCGCACACATCCATGCCCGAGGTTGGATTCGAGCCTGCGACTGTAGTAGGCTAGCGCCTAGAACCGCTCGGTCACAGCAGCCGGCGAAATGGAATGTCCGAGGCGTCTAGCTTCAACAGCTGTTCCGTGTTCGAGGTTTGTTAATTCCCGTCGTGCGGGCATAATCATGTCAGAAACCTCTACACATGCATCACCTGAGTACAAATTATGGCTTCACCAATGCGCTGCTCTATTGTACCATGTATAAGCTAGGCTACCTCTATCTGCTTATGTTCATATCGCTGTCCCACGATGTTTGTCACCTCAGTGTACAGCTACAGGACAGATGTTATGTTGGTCAATTTTGTAATGGCTATATGTGGTCTGTTGGATGGCTATTGTAACCGGACTTCAGTATTTTGCACAGTTCTGAATAAAGCCACAATTCACAGCCCGATTGGTGCGCCGACTGGATCATCGATACCTCCTGCCCCCTCCCTCCTCCCCCCTCTTCCTCTGTGTGGGCAACGGCGACAGTATCGGAGTGTGGGCCGCCTGGTAACCATCAGGGCCGGTCAAAGAGACACGCCTGGACCCAAGTGCAAATCCAGTGGCCCCACGTAACTGAACAGGTGGTAAATGAACAGGTGGTTGGCCAACTGGTCGGCCTTTGTATGCGGGCCTGGCCAGGAAGCGGTTTGTCAGGAGGTGGAGGTTCCGCACCATTTCGCTGGGAACTTCCGTGTTCCTCCTGTTGAACATGAATAGGGAGTGAAGAAATTCCAAATAGGTGGCCTTCATAGCCTTGGTGTGCCGTAAAGTCCTCGAATCAAGTATATACTTATGAACAGAAACACCACGACCTCCTGCATAATAGGGTGACGTAGCACACCATGAGAAAAGGATTGAATAATCAACGAAAGGATAACGTTCTACGAGTCGGGGCATGGAATGTCAGAAGCTTGAACGTGGTAAGGACACTAGAAAATCTGAAAAGGGAAATGCAAAGGCTTAATCTAGATATAGTAGGGGTCAGTGAAGTGAAGTGGAAGGAACACAATGATTTCTGGTCAGATGAGTATCGGGTAATATCAACAGCAGCAGAAAATGGTATAACAGGTGTAGGATTCGTTATGAATAGGAAGGTAGGGCAGAAGGTGTGTTACTGTGAACAGTTCAGTGACCGGGTTGTTCTAATCAGAGTCGACAGCAGACCAACACCGACAACGATAGTTCAGGTATACATGCCGACGTCGCAAGCTGAAGATGAACAGATAGAGAAAGTGTATGAGGATATAGAAAGGGTAATGCAGTATGTAAAGGGGGACGAAAATCTAATAGTCATGGGCGACTGGAATGCAGTTATAGGGGAAGGAGTAGAAGAAAAGGTTACAGGAGAATATGGCCTTGGGACAAGGAATGAAAGAGGAGAAAGACTAATTGAGTTCTGTAACACTTTTCAGCTAGTAATAGCGAATACCCTGTTCAAGAATCACAAGAGGAGGAGGTATACTTGGAAAAGGCTGGGAGATACGGGAAGATTTCAATTAGATTACATCATGATGAGACAGAGATTCCGAAATCAGATACTGGATTGTAAGGCGTACCTAGGAGCAGACATAGACTCAGATCACAATATAGTAGTGATGAAAAGTAGGCTGAAGTTCAAGACATTAGTCAGGAAGAAACGATACGCAAAGAAGTGGGATACGGAAGTTGAAGACGAATGGACGTCTCTAAGAAGGGCCATCACAGAAGTTGGGAAGGAAAACGTAGGTACAAAGAAGGTAGCTGCGAAGAAACCATGGGTAACAGAAGAAATACTTCTGTTGATTGAAGAAGGGAGGAAGTACAAACATGTTCCGGGAAAATCAGGAATACAGAAATACAAGTCGCTGAGGAATGAAATAAATAGGAAGTGCAGGGAAGCTAAGACGAAATGGCTGCAGGAAAAATGTGAAGACATCGAAAAAGATATGATTGTCGGAAGGACAAACTCAGCATACAGGAAAGTCAAAACAACCTTTGGTGACATTAAAAGCAACGGTGGTAACCTTAAGAGTGCAACAGGAATTCCACTGTTAAATGCAGAGGAGAGAGCAGATAGGAGGAAAGAATACATTGAAAGCCTCTATGAGGGTGAAGATTTGTCTGATGTGATAGAAGAAGAAACAGGGGTCGATTTAGAAGAGATAGGACATCCAGTATTAGAATCGGAATTTAAAAGAGCTTTAGAGGACTTACTGTCAAATAAGGCAGAAGGGATCGATAGCATTCCATCTGAATTTCTAAAATCATTAGGGGAAGTGGCAACAAAACGACTATACACGTTGGTGTATAGAATATATGAGTCTGGCGACATACCATCTGACTTTCGGAAAAGCATCATACACACAATTCCGAAGACGGCAAGAGCTGACAAGTACGAGAATTATCGCACAATCAGCTTAACAGCTCATGCATCGATGCTGCTTACAAGAATAATATACAGAAGAATGGAAAAGAAAATTGAGAATGCGCTAGGTGACGATCAGTTTGGCTTTAGGAAAAGCAAAGGCACGAGAGATGCAATTCTGACGGTACGGCTAATAATGGAAGCAAGGCTAAAGAAAAATCAAGAGACGTTCATAGGATTTGTCGACCTTGAAAAAGCGTTCGACACTATAAAATGGTGCAAGCTGTTAGAGATACTGAAAAAAGTAGGGGTAAGCTATAGGGAGAGACGGGTCATATACAATATGTACAAGAACCAAGAGGGAATAATAAGAGTGGACGATCAAGAACGAAGTGCTCGTATTAAGAAGGGTGTAAGACAAGGCTGTAGCCTTTCGCCCCTACTCTTCAATCTGTACATCGAGGAAGCAATGATGGAAATAAAATAAAGGTTCAGGAGTGGAATTAAAATACAAGGTGAAAGGATATCAATGATACGATTCGCTGATGACATTGCTATCCTGAGTGAAAGTGAAGAAAAATTAAATGATCTGCTGAACGGAATGAACAGTCTAATGAGTACACAGTATGGTTTGAGAGTAAATCGAGAAAGACGAAGGTAATGAGAAGTAGTAGAAAAGAGAACAGCGAGAAACTTAACATCAGGATTGATGGTCACGAAGTCAATGAAGTTAAGGAATTCTGCTACCTAGGCAGTAAAATAACCAATGACGGACGGAGCAAGGAGGACATCAAAAGCAGACTCGCTATGGCAATACAGGCATTTCTGGCCAAGAGAAGTCTACTAATATCAAATACCGGCCTTAATTTGAGGAAGAAAATTCTGAGGATGTATGTCTGGAGTACAGTATTGTATGGTAGTGAATCATGGACTGTGGGAAAACCGGAACAGAAGAGATTCGAAGCATTTGAGATGTGGTGCTATAGACGAATGTTGAAAATTAGGTGGACTGATAAGGTAAGGAATGAGGAGGTTCAACGCAGAATCGGAGAGGAAAGGAATATGTGGAAAACACTGATAAGGAGAAGGGACAGGATGATAGGACATCTGCTAAGACATGAGGGAATGACTTCCATGGTACTAGAGGGAACTGTAGAGGGCAAAAACTGTAGAGGAAAACAGAGATTGGAATACGTCAAGCAAATAATTGAGGACGTAGGTTGCAAGTGCTACTCATTCGTAGGTTTCTGGAGGCAGGTGGCACGAGATGTTTACACACAAGGCACGAAATTTCCGAAAATTCGGGCCGGTATTTTTTGGGCTCGAAGATGAAGTTCGGTAGCGTCCCAGAATTGTACCATCGTGTTCATTAGGCGACTTCGGTGGCCAAGGCGTCGACGTGAGTCCACCGTCATGCTCGTCAAACCACTGTAGGACGATTCTGGTCTTTACACACAGTTATCCTACTAGAGGAAGCTATCGTCTAGAAGGAATATGTGAAGTACGAGGTATGTGAGAAAAGTAATAAGAGAGACAACGTGATAGAACTGGTAATGCTGTGTTGTTCTGCTTGTGTAGACCGGTGTGTTCAACACTTTCAGATGCTCAGTCCATGATTCAGCTCCATACAGCTATCACATGCTTTTGGAGAACACCATCAGTGGAGTTGTGTTTCTGTTGTGTGTTACGAAAATGGAACAGCCACATTTTGAGCAACGGCATGCCATCAAGGGAATTCGAGACCTTTTAAAATTTGAAACAGTGTTATGGGTAACATTCCATTTCTAGAACACAATTTTTTTTCTGTCACAAATCATTTTTGGAAGACCGGGAACACACTGAAGATGAACGTCGCTGTGGGAGACCTTCAACTTCAAAAACCGACGAAAACGTCGAACATGTGCATACTTGTCGGACCTTTAAAATAAGGTTAATGGATAAACACTTTCACTGTACATCAAAGATTTTTAGCGAAATTTTACACATGCGAATGGTCTGTGCCAAAATGGTACCAAAAAACCTCACAACTGAGCAGAAGGACGGTTGAAGAAACGTGTGTGTTGATATTTTTCAAAAAAAATGTGTGTGAAATCTTATGGGACTTAGCTGCTAAGGTCATCAATCATTAAGCTTACACACTACTTAAGCTAAAATATCCTAAGGACAAACACACACTCCCATGCCCGAGGGAGGACTGGAACCTCCGCCGGGACCAGCAGCACAGTCCAGGACTGCAGCGCCCAAGACCATTCGGCTAATCCCGCGCGGCGTTGATCTTTTTGACAGGATTGGTAGTGACTTGTATGGTGCAGTCATATGATCACAGATGATGAATCCTGGATTTTTGAGTACGGTCCTGAGACAAAGCGTCAAAGTGAGGAGTGGCAAACTGAGACATCTCCTCGACCGAAGAAGGCGCGAATGAGCAAATCAAAGTTCAAAATAATGCTGATTTGCGTTTTTGAAAGTAGGGTACTGTGCATAAGGAATTTGCTCCTCCAGGACAAAATATCAACCAAGAGTTTCACAAAGATGTTCTTTGAAGGTTCAGGGAAATGGTGAATCGAGAGCAACCGGACACTGCAGACAAGTGGAGGCTGCATCATGACAACGCCCCATGTCACACAGCCTCTTCCATTATGGAATTTTTGATTTCAAAAGGAATGCCTGTTGTTCCAGAGCCGGCCTGTTTACCTAATCTGAGTCCTTGCGACTTTTTTTCTGTGCGCGAAATTAAAAACATCTTAAAAGAGTGTCATTTTGGGACCCTGGATAACATACACAAGAATTTGAACTACATGTTAGAGGCCCTACCAGTTGAATCATTCAGTGCCGTGCGGGGGGCCTCGGGAGCTTTAGTTTCATGTGAGCCCACCGCACGGCATCCATGGAGACGAGGCGCACGCCAGAGCTTAAAGTCTTGGTGTTGACTTAGTACTTATGTACCGCATTTTTAAAATGTGACTGCGGCTATTCGGGCTGTTTTAGTTTTACTTCTAGACCATGCCCACTTAGACTAATTGTAGATTCAGGTACATCTTCTGAAGAATACTCAAAAATGGTTCAAATGGCTCTGAGCACTATGGGACTTAACTTCTGAGGTCATCAGTCCCCTAGAACTTAGAAGTACTTAAACCTAACTAACCTATCGACATCACACACATACATGCCCGAGGCAGGATTCGAACCTGCGACCGTAGCGGTCACGCGGTTCCAGACTGTAGCATCTACAACCCCTCAGCCACTTTGGGAAGAAGGCTCAATTATTTGAGATAAAACCTAGGTAAAGGTTGGTTTCATTACCGCAATCGAGGTTGATAGTTTCTTATATATTAGATCATCTTGATTGCTGACTGTGCTGCAATGTTGAAAGTACAAGAATTGTTGGATAATCTCCTGAGGGATATCGCGTCAAATTCTGTCCAATTCGCGGGTTAGATCGTCAAAACCCCGGGTTGGTTGGAGGGCCTTCCCCATGATAATCCAAACTTTCTCACTTGTGGAGTGATCTGACTATCATGCTAGCCAAGGTGAGCTTTGGCTAGCACGAGGACAAGCAGTAGAATCTCTTGACGTGTGCAGGCGGGCATTAGCTTATTGACATGTAAGCCCAGGACGGCTTACCATAAAGTACAACAAAACGGGTAGTGGAATATTGTAGACGCGCTACTGTGCTGTAAGGGTACCATCATTCCTGGTTGACAGGCTGTATGGCAGGTGACAGTCAGGTTGGCATTCCACTGTTGTCCAGAGCGTCTACATACATGTTTTCACTGTTCATTGGGACCTGGCATATCACTGACTGGAGTACAATTGCCCTCAGTTCCGGGTTCGAATTGAGTTCCGGTGATCAACGAGGACGTATCTGGACAGGCCTCGGACAACAGTGAGATATCAACCTGACTGACGTCGCCATATGGCCCCGACAACCAGTAGTGATCGTCTGAGGTGCCATTGCTTTTCGTAGCAGGGCCCTTTGGTTTTCATCCGCGACACCCTTACAGCACACCGGTACGTCGACAATATTTACGCAGTGTTTTGTTGCCATTCGTGGCAAGCCATTCTGGGCTTACATTTCAGCAAGATAATGCTCACCGCTACAAGGCGAAAGTTTCTATGTTTTGCCTTCGCGTTTGCCAATCTCTACCTTGGCCAGAAAGGTCTCCCGTCGTCTCCCCAATTGAGTACATTTTGAGCATTATGGGAAGGGATCTCCAATCAGCTCGGTGTTTTGACGACCTAACGTATCAGTTGGGTAGGTTTTGGCACAATATCTCTCAGGCGGACATCCAGCAATTCTGTCAATCAATGCCAAGCTCAATAACTGCTTGCGAAGAGCCAGAGCTGGAGCAACCCGTTATTCACTTCCTCAATTTGTGAAGCTCCTTCTCTTGAATAAATCATCCTATTTTTATGACATTGCAACCATTTGTTTGTCTCTACATGTACATCACATCTACCGATTTTCGTCCCTTTCGCATAATTACTTCGCGTGCGTCGTTTTTTCTCCCTTGGAGTGTATCTTAACTGCGGTGAATCGTAATTTGTAAATGTGGTTTAGTGTGCAACGATTTTTTTCTTGTGAACAATCGTACGACGTTAAACTAATTTGTAGAGTATGTCACATAATACATACAGAGTAGAAGAATTTATCGAGAACTGCCATTCTATAATCGATAAAAGGCCTATTTCAGTATGAAGAAAAAATGTTAGTATCTAGGAGGTTACTAAGATTGTATTTTGATGAGTCGATTGCGACTGTTCGTGAAAGTAAAAGCAGGTTATCGGTGTCTGTAACGTATTAAAAAGATATCTACACTAAAAGAACTGCATAACCATGCATACCTATCTGCCGAAACTTTACAACCATTGTCCGTCTCGTATAGTAACAGGCGAGTTTGCAGGCACACACTCCAGCAAGGAAAGTGTATAAAGGGAGCAGAGATGAAAGGCCCTGACGAAGAGCAGATAATTATTGCCTGGCGCCTGGGAACGAGTTGGACAGCTGTTTGCGTGTTACTGTTCTAAGCATCTAAGGAAAGTGCTGAAAGACGGTGAATCCATGAGTAGGCAACAAGGTGTTGGACGTCCACGCCTCATTACAGAATGTAGAGGTTGGAAAGTTGCCCGTTCTGTAAAGCAGGATGGTTGCTGATCTGTAAAGCAGGATAGGTAGTGATCTGTGGTTATCTGACTTCAGAGTGCTGGTGCAGACAAAAGTGTTTCGGAAGATGCTGTTTAGTGTGCTTTATTGGTCAAGGAGCCCCGCAGCAGACGACACGTGTTTCATTGCTGATCCAAATCGTCGTTAGTGGGTAACGGGAGAATCGAGATTGGGAAAGAAAAAAAGAAAACCGCGCAGTCAGGCCCTGAAAACTATGCAATAGTCGACCGACTGCCATATGAGCTTTCGTTATTCGTTGCCATATGCAGTCTGGAGGGACATGGGATGAGCACATTGCAGTCCCGGCCGTTATCGACATTTCGATGCTGGCCGGGTTGGCCGAGCGGTTCTAGGTGCTGCAGTCTGGAACCGCGCGACCGCTACGTTCGCAGGTTCGAATCCTGCCTCGGGCATGGATGTGCGTGATGTCCTTAGGTTAGTTAGGTTTAAGTAGTTCTAAGTTCTAGGGGACTGATGGCCTTAGAAGTTAAGTCCCATAGTGCTGAGAGCAATTTTTTGACGTTTCGATCTTGAAAACGCCACCTCTCAGTCACGTATCTATTCACTTGGCGTCAGCATCCTCCACGCACCCTGATCCAGTCCTCCCATCAAGAAAAAATCCATGGTAGTACCGGGCATCGAATTCAGTTCCCCTGCTTGAGTGTCCGTCGTGTTGACCACTCGGCTACAGAAGCGGGCGATCGAGATTGGACCATAGATAAATAAAAACGTGCCACCTGGTCGGACGTATTTGTTACACCAGTTTTGATAGTCGTCACCGGAATGTCGGGATCCAGACCAATGGATAGTCGAAACATTCAAACCGGCCGTTGGGGGTAGTATAATGGAAGGCGAGACATTCACCGGGGATTGGAATGTGTGAGGATAACACCTGTGGACTACGTGAACATTATGGCTGGCCATCTCTACCCCTTCATGCTTCATGTATTCCTTCACGGTGAAAGCACTGACCGGCAAGATAATTTTCTTGATTCTAATACGATGAAACACATCTAGGATGCTATAGAGTGCCGGGTTCGAGTCCACGAACTACCGGGCCCTAGTTTGCGGGAACTGCATGAGCTCTGGACAGACATCGCGTGCCACATACCTCTGCCAGCTTACAAAATACTTGTTGGTTCAGAGTCACGCTTATCTCTGCTTCGCTGCGTTTCAAAGTTAGGCTAATACGTTATGAAGCAGACGGTCATAATATTTTGGCTCACCAGGGTAAGCTTGATTTGAGAACTTAACGGCATCCCGAGGCTACGATTGCCACCTGTTTTAAATTCCCTCATTCTCTGTTCAACTAGGGGAACTCGGAGGTTCTCAGTAACATATTAACAGAAACTCCACCTCCTGAGAAACCGCTCCCTGGAGGGCGTTAGTCAGGACTGTGCAGCATACTGACAGTGACAGTTGCAGGTCAACAGTAAAAACGTGTTCCACGCACACACTGGTTTGGTCTACGGCAGTCGATACTCAATGCGTCATTTCACCAGGGGAGATGTCACGTTTATTTAAAAAAAGGGCGTCAGTCAGATGTACGTACATAATATAGACAAATTATAAAAATATATGTATGCATGGACGTTCTACATCTCCTCCAAAACCAGTGGAATGGTTTCAAAGATACGTGGTAGACATATGGTGTCATTCACTGTGTGGAAAGAATCACTGTGGGGTTATGAACCAGACACGAAGGGGTCGGGTCGGTGTGAAAAGAAACAATGTAGCACAACCTGCTAGAGTATCCATACTTTAGCTGTCCAGTATTTCAGGATGAGAGAACTTAGAGACTTGCAACAAACTTTAAGAAACTTGTTCTCCTGTCTGCGAACAAAAATGATGAAAGAAAAAAAGTTTATTGCTTACTTCATTTTCACTTTTGTTGCAGTAAAACTGCCACATGAAGCAATTCGTTTTAATTTATTACTTATTTACTGAAAACTGTATTCGTGACACATTTTGCAGAACGTTGTCACGTATGCATCTTTTGCGACACTTAGTTCCGGAGATACATCGTCATAAACACTCCAAGACGTTTATTACTTAGTTGTTACTGATTCTATTCGCAACGTTTCTTACAGACAGTATACACATTTGCCGCTGAGTGTACCAACAAAAAGATATCATTGTAGGATAAATCGTTCAGAAGATATGACGTCAAACATTGGGAGGCAAGGAAAAGCTGCCACATCATACGCAACGTTTTAATTTATTACTTCTTCGCTACTAACTCTATACGCAACAAATTCCGTAGAATATCTACAACTGCCGCTGAATGTACTTGCAAAAATATATCACTGTACAACCCATAGTTCAGGAGATATAACATCAAAAATTTATCTATTTACATATTTTACGTCCACATTGGAGCACTTTATTCAATCCATATACATTTAAGTCTTAATACTAGTTGTAGACTTGACTTTCCTCTTCTGCTCCCAAAACTACTTCATCCTTTCCGACCTGGCTGCCCTTTCTTCATCAGTTATGGTGTATTTTTTGCGCGTAAATGTCTTAAGCTTAAATCTCCTGTCACTGTGTTTCAGGACCTGTTTCTCATCTCTGCCTTCAATTTGTTTGTCAAGCCTAACTCGTCTAAATCATCTTGAACTTCTTTGAACCAGTTGTCCTCGGTCTTACTTTTCCAAAAGTAGGTGAACAGTTTTTTCATTTTTTTTCTTCATCAGTTATGGTGTATTTTTTGCGAGTAAATGTCTTAAGCTTAAATCTCGTGTCAATGTGTTTCAGGACCTTCTTCTCTTCTCTGCCTTCAATTTGTTGCATTGTCAAGCCTAACTCGTCTAAATCATCTTGAACTTCTTTGAACCAGTTGTTCTTGGTCTTATTTTTCCAAAAGTAGGTGATCAGTTGTTTCAGTAGCCTCGTTTCTGGAAGTCTGGGGATGTGGAACAATTAAGCAACCTTGCTTTTACGCATTGTGTCAGTTATTGACTCAGTTTCTTGGTATAAATATTCGTTAGATAATGGTCGCCACTGTCCCTCTACTTGTAATTTTTTTTATAAGTGTTCTAAGGGTTCTTCTGTCTGCCCTCTATAGTTTGTCTGTGGTTCATTTGGTGTTTATCTTGAACAGTGTTTCACTAGCATAGGTTGCTTCAGGTTTAATAGCAGAATAGTAATGTCTGAGTTTTGCATTTATCGAGAGACATTTCTCCTTGTATGTTGACTAGGTGATGCGTTGCGCTTGTTTCAGTTTAGTTGTTCTGCTTTCTATTGACATTTTCTCGTTTGAATTCTTACTTATAGCCTCCCCAAGATATTTGACTTTATTTACAATTTTAATTTGTTTGTTATCGTTCAGTGTAATGGCTGGTGTTTCAACCTTGAAAGAAGACATCATTTCTGTCTTTTCAGACGAGATCTGTAGTCCGAGTTTTGCGGCTATTTTTTCGATTCTTCAGTTTGGTGTTTAGCCTCTTCCACGCTATTTACTAGCAGCGCTAGATCATCAGCAAAGGCCAGGCAATTGTGTTTGATATTTCTACCGATCTTGATGTTTGGTTGGCGTTTCTTATTCTACTCTCTCATAGCTTTCTCCAGTGCGCAGTTAAATAGTAGTGGTGAGAGACCACCCCCCTGTTGAAGCCCCGGGTGGATTTCAAATGGTTCACATAGTTTCCCTCTGAATTTAACTTTTGATTTAGTGTTCTTAAGGGTGAGTGCAATTAGACTAACGAGTTTCAGGTGAATCCAAATTCCGCAAGGATTTTATGTAATGACTCACGATGGATTCTGTCATATGCTTTCTTGAAGGCAACAAAAGTGGTGAGCAACTTCTTGTTTCTCACTCTTTGATGTTTCATGATTCACTTAAGGCTGATTATTTCATCTGGAAATCTTTTTCCAGGACGAAATCCTCCTTGATATTCTCCAAGTTCTTGGTCGAGTTGTTCCTGAATTCTTGTAAAGATAATTCTAGACAAGATCTTATATATGACATCAAGCAGCGGAATCCCCCGATAGTTGTTTGGATCTGATCTATCACCCTATTCGTTTGTTGGGTGGATTATAGCTGTATTCCACGCTTTTGACATTTTTTCAGGACTCCAGATGTCTACTACGTGCTTATGGAGGTTTTGAAGTGTTTATTTGCGTTCTTCCACAGCTTTCCGACCAGTTGATTCTCCCCTGCTGCTTTTTAGTTCTTGAGCCACCTAGTTGCTTCGATCACTTGACTGAGATCTGGTGGTGAAATCCTTTCTGGATGCATTTTTTTTTGCTTGTCGTTCGAAATCTAGGTATTCTTTTGGTTCCTCGGCATTTAGTAATTCTTTGAAGTGATCAGCTACAATGTTGGTATTGTCTTGATTATTGTGCGCTAGTTCCCCATTTTTATTTTTCGTCATGAGTGTGGGTGGAGTATACTTTCAGTGATATTTTCTGAATGTCCTATAATAGTCCTGTGTTATATGTTGTTTGAATGATTCCTCTATGAAGTTTAGGGTTTCTTTTTGATGGTCACTTTTGATTCTTCTGATTTCCAGGCCGTTTGTCTTCTGGCAATGGTTAGCTATTCTCAAGATTTTTCAATTTTCTTTTGCTGTCATTCAGCCATGCTTTGTGCCTTTTGTGTAGTGCTTTATCACATTCTTCAGTCCACCAGGCACGTTTCTTTCTTCTTCTGACAGGGGTAATCTCTTTGACAATGTTTTTCAGTTTATCATTAATCGTTCCCAGTTCATCGCTTGGAAGTGTTTTGGATCTCTCCGAATACAACACATTATTTATTAAATAGCTAGGGTCATATTTTCTCCTACTAGTGGATTTTAATGGTTTGTTTTCCTTTATTGGGGTTAACTTGATTTTTATCTTTGAAATTTAATGATCTGAATCGATGTCCATCCCACGAAGCACTTTGACGTTATAGATTTCCTTGTGGTACTTTGTATCCATTGCTATATGGTCTACTAGACACTCCTCAATTTTAACATTTGGGCATTTCCAGGTCATTAACTTGTGCGGTCTTCTCTTAAATCTTGTAGTATCGAGAATAAGTCCATTATCTACGCGGTTCGATTCATCTTTGACCGTTCTTGTTAGTCAGTTTATGAGCTGGCCATTTACCAACAACAGTGCGATATTTGTTTTCTTTCCCTATTTTTCCATTGAAATCTCCAAGCAAAATTTTAATATGGCTGTCAGGGATGTTTGGTATCAGTTTGTCCAGTTCTTCCCAAAATATTTCCGTTCCTTCCTTATCTTTCATACTGAAATGCTCGAGAAACTGCCGCGTCATGCATGATGTTTTAATATATTACTTCTTTAATACTACCTCTATTCACAAAACATTTCGCAGACAGTAGGCACATGTAACACTGGGTGTAGCTGCAAAGTTGTATTACTGTAAAGCACAGAGATACGACGTCATAAACATTAAACTACGTGTAAATGGAATGGCAGGGCGAAATTCTCTAGACATACAAATGAAGTATGTGCACAAATACACCTAAACTCTATTAAATAAGCGGAAATATATTTGATATCTTCGTATGCGAACAAAGCTCCCTGTAAAACGCTCATCCTAAACGCCCTGAACGATTTCAGTCAAGTTTGGTCCAAACTGGAAAGAAATAGAGATGGGGTAAAAACCACCAATCTCATACTGATATGAGTATGATAACGTGAAGAGAGAATGTAGGACGAGGAGGTGGACTGAGAACGAGGGGGGAGGGGGGGAAGAGAAGACAGGAAAAGATACGAGGAGGAGGAGGAGATGGACAGAGATAGGGGTAGGGAGACATAGACATAGAGACGGGAGAGGAGCCGACAGTGAGAGAGTGGGGTGGAGGAGGTAGACAGAGGGGTGGTGGAGATGACAGTGAGGGGGAGAGGTGATGGGCAGGGACAGGGGGGGTGGATATAGAGAGGAGGGTGTGGAGGTGGTTAAAGGGAGAGGGGGAGGTGCGTAGATAGAGGGAGAAGGAGGAGGATGGACAGAGAAAGGGGGAGAGATAGAGATGATATGGTATGGACAGAGAGATCGGAAAGCAGGAGATGGACAAAGAGAGAGGAGGGAGGAGGAAATAGACTAATTGAATGTTGGAATCAATAAGTACCCCCAACGCTGGATTTCTCTGCTAGTAAATCTATATTATTAACATCAAAATGTTGTGAAATAACGTCATGACATTTCAGAGACAGAAAATCTCCTGAATGGGCATCACCTTGGATTCCGAAGACAGGTATCGTGTTGTAACCCAGCTCGTTGTCTTCGTCCAACTAACTTCGGGAGTACCGGAGAGGAGTAATATAGGCCACTACTTTTCACTACAGAAATGAATGATCTGGAGGATAACACAGGTCGCTCTATGAGGTGTTTGAGTGATGACGATGTTGTATACAGAAGCTTTACAGCTCCGGGAATCTGAAACGAAATGCAGAAAAACCAGCTGAGGATCGACGTTAAATACAGGGCCCAGCAGTGGGCTCTTAGCGTAAATAAATCGTATTTACTGAGCGTAAATAGCAGAAAGGGCCATTAGTGTTCGATTAAATATTTGAAACGGTGGCAACCGTTATATGCATAGGAATAAGCGGGCTCATCTACCTGAAGTGGAACGATCACTTAAAACAAGACGCAGGAATAACAGGTGTCAAGATGAGAATCATTGGAAGAATCATAAAGAAATCTAACTCTTCCAAGACAGAAGTGATTTAAAAACACTAGTTCGACCGATTCATGACCAATAGAAGGTAGGATTAACTGAGGGGACGGGGGAAGCTGCAAAGAAGTAAGACACTATTGGTCACGGGTTCGTTCAGTAGGCACATGAAAGTTGAGAAGACGTACAAGAGAGCAACGATACATCGCGGAGAGGTTTGCTGTTAAAATTGTGAATGAAGATGTTTCAAAAATAGCCACGCTACAGATTACCCCTTCCCAGATATGCTTCGCGAAATAATCATTATGGGTAAAACGAAGAAATTATGGTTCATTCCACATGACAGTCGTGGAGAGAATCATAAGATAAATGTAAGCAAATGTTCAGTGTCGGGTAATGTGACAATCAGCAATTGAAAGACAGTTAAACGGTCACAGTGTTTGTGTTACTAAATTGGGTCTGTCAAGACAACAGTCAGATCATGTCATCGTGACATTCTGTCTCTGAATGATGCAGTGTAAATGAAGTCAAGTCATTGTTTCGAACAGCTTCCTAGCTTACGGTGTCTTCATACTATTTCGTGTGTAAGACTTTGTTAGCAATAGCACATCTGTTAACTCGATATGTCTGCAATTTATGTCGCTAATGGGGTTCGCTTTGTCCATGACAAGGATAGCAGCATCACAACGCTAACCTTTTCTAAATGCGCTGCTGAGATACGAAAGGCAGATGCAGAGTCCTAAGTGGTATAATGGTATTAGGCATGTAAAGTTAACTCAGCAATCACACTGACCAACAGAGAATGGAACAGCGGCCAGCAGGCAGAAATAAACTTCCATTTAAAGACGGAAGTTGCCAATATCCGTAACTGCCATCCTCTCCCCTCCAGCGCCCTCCCCTGGCAGGACGCTCTGCCTCACTTGGTCAACCCACGTCTCTCGTTTCATACTCCCTCAGACCCACATGCACACCCGGCAGATCTTCGGCAGCCACCTTATTTCCAGCTGAAGCAATATACACTGATTCAAGTGTGTAACACATAAAAAAAAATGCTTTTTCCTGTGTTTCACAACCTTTAATTTTTCATGATCTAGGTTTCAGATTACAAGCTATTGTCTGGTGTTCAGATATGTTACTGATTTCCACTAGTTTACTATCAGTCAAAGAAGGTAAAAGTACCAAAAATATTGTCATAACTCTAAATTCATCGAGATCTTGCAAAATATAACAAAAATTTCTTATAATGGTATTAATTGTAGGTGCCGTAGTATCTGCTAGATTACAGGTTACATATCGATTTCTTTTTACAAAATATCATCGATTGCTACACAATAGAAAGTCAAAGTTGTTTCAGTAATTTATGAAGTATTTAAGGATGGAATCTGCAATACAAATTATGTAGCTGAACACTACGGTATGGTTGGGGAGAGGTAAAACATGTTTTCTTTCAGCTGTTGTGGCAGTACCCAGAAGCAGTGATAGTCGCTTCCGGTTGATCACGTCGCCGGCCGCCAGCATCTAACGCACGTTAACTCTGCTGCAAAATAGTCAAATGTTTGTGTCGACAGCTGTAAATTTCACTCTGTTGACACTTCCCGAGAGAATATCCGAAGAAATGGTTAAACTCATGATAAATGACTTAAGAATCTACAAAATAATGCAACAGTATTAGTTGTTAATCTCAGTTATGTAGATAAAATGGGTGCTACTTAAAGAGTTGCGCTGTACCAGAACTACGGTTCGACGCTTTACGTAACCTTCATAAATGTGGTAGTAGATGGTAGAATTTACGGCAGTAATGGTAGCGTTCGTAGGGAAAGAAACACAAATGAATGTGTAATAGAGCAACTGGGAGCCGTCGATTTCGTTTTCTCTTTGTTTTCTGTTTGTTTAGTTGTTTGTTTTGCACATAATTAGAAATGCACGTTATTCAATGTTACTTCATTGTGTATATTATATGCTTACAGAACATAAACTGCACTTTATAGGTAATAAAAACGAACTCATTGTTTACCTTCTGCGCTCTTATACAATCAAAGTGATTACTTTTGCTGCAAATACAGTTTACATGCACAAAGATTTAAAAAATATACAATTATTGTTGCTATTTTGTACTCAACAGAATGTTCTACATCATGATCAAAGGTAAGATTTTTTGTTGTTGCTGTTTATTATTGTTTATGATTAACAGGAGCGTGTTTTATCTGGGTTCGACTAAGTACTAAAGTGATGTATGGTATTAAAGCGATGCATGGTATATTTTTGTTTTATGTTTTTTTGTTTTACTTTCTGTTGAGGAAATATCGTTTCCTATCATATATGATAAATCTGTATAGTTTACTTTAGGGGGGTTGTACCACAAAATCTCTCTGTTTAACGCTACAAATCAACAATTTTTGAAAAATATCCAAGTTAAACAGACAGTTAAACATTGACAATTTTCTCTTTATTCTTAAGTAACAGATAACTACCTAGAACAAAATGTTCCACTGGTTACGTGGCCCTTTATATATATCCTCACTCAGTTTGTAGATAGTTCACCATTTCCGATTTTTAGGGGAATCTAGTAATACATGATTACACACATAAAGAAAGCGTTCGTTAGGAGGTAGCATCTGATACATATGCATCACACCTACGTACGTGTAACGGAACTACGACCTTACCTGACCAAAGCTACTAGGAAAACAACTGCACTATACGCTTACTTATGACAGTCTACGGTAGTTTCACAACTCTAATGCTACTCGTGTTGTGCACGGAGCCCTCTTATCCTCTATCAGCGAACTTCTTGAGATTTCACCTATAGTCAATACGTATCCATGTATTTAGATTCTCGTTTATGGAACGTACGAATTTACAGTGCATTCAAATATTTTATGATTGGAAACACATTTGACTTCCAAGTCACACGTATTGGGAGAGAATACCACAGCATTCAGAAGCCAAATGAACAAAGTTACCGCATGGTCCAGTGGTTCTAGGCGCTTCAGTCTGGAACCGCGCTGCTGCAACGGTCACAGGTTCGAATCCTGCCTTTGGCATGGATATGTGTGATGTCCTTAGGTTAGTTAGGTTTAAACATTTCTAAGTTCTAGGGGACTGATGATCTCAGAAGTTAAGTCCCACAGTGCTCAGAGCCATTTTGAACAAAGTTACAGCGTGTTGGAGGGAGACGGCCGGATATGTGGTCAGCATGAATAGTATTTGTAGCATATTGCTGTCGTGTGTAAGTTTAGGTCTATCGTCGCCGTTTCTTCAGTGCCGACGCTACCGCTGTCTGTCATCCAGTGAGCGCCAAGCCTGTCACTTGAAAGGTAAGGTGAGGGGCTCGCTACGCATTCAGCTATCAGTTTTTGGTCACTTTTCAAGATGACCCAACTATCTATCCGAAATACATGCACATAGATCATTGCAAATGGGAAACATCTTAGGATGTTGGGAAAGTTAGCAGATAAGACAAGCAAATGTTTCCGTACAAAACTTTATTAATTTCTGCACATACATTTTCACAAAGAGAAAAGTTATCTTTATGATTATTTGGTGTAGTTTTTATAATATGTAGCGTAATTTTTAACTTATAATCTGGATTAACATGAGACTCTTTCAATTCTTTTCCAACCAGTAATTTGAGAAATACTCTGGATCACATGCTCTGCTTTTCTCGAAGACCACTCATCTGCTTCAAGGTGGCAATGACAATCTTGATAATTATTAAAATGATGACTAACCCTTAAATAAATGTTAATAGCGATTATTAGCGGCAGAACACTCAAAAGAAATAAAATTTTCCAAAATGGTACATTCTTAAATTCTAATACGTATTTAAATTTTTCCTGTAAAATATCGGTCTTATAACAATTAGTTCCATTCCTTCCTGCAAGTCTTTTAGATCTACATCTACATCCATACTCCGCAAGCCACCTGACGGTGTGTGGCGGAGGGATGATAGCTCCCAGGGAGTTTAATTTTACCTGTTACTTCCTGAATGAGGTTTTTGTTCTAACATTACACATTTTGCCAGCTGTGCGGCACCAGATCTTCTGCTGCACATCCTTGCTCAGTTGACAGGCAGAAGATAAGGTTTACAACTTCCGAGAATGAGTGCCCATTAAATGTAGTTATGCCGTTGGCTGCTCTGTAGTTGCGTGCACAAGTTCAGTCCACCAAATTTAGACACACCCTAGACATTCTTTTTAAGCTGATACAGATGGGAAATGAGGTTTATAAAAAAAAAGGTTACATGTATTCCTTAACATTCTGGACTCCATTGATTTCGGCCAGTACTCTAACAAGCAGTTTCCGTTGATGTTTACCGTAAATTCACGTATTTTATATTACCCGTCATATATGCTGTATTTTAAGAAAAATGTAAACCTTGGCTGCACATCTGGAATAACTTCTTAATTTGAAAATGGAAGTTGTTTTCGCCAAATACTCCAGTATTTTTTATTTTTATTTTTTTACTTTGAGCTCTTCAATTTTAATTTTCTTTTGCTTGTGCACAACACATTCACTGCACTTAAAGGTGTAATTTCTTTGATGGGAAATGCTTAAATTCTGTTCGACAGACTTACTGCTTTTCTCAATACTTGCGGAATAACATTCGGAAAGATCTGTATATGAGGGCATTGTGGAGAACAAAGCCCTTGACTGAGAAAAATATGTTTCTCCTGCTTTGCTATAACACTTTTGTGTAAAACTTACAGCATCTGTGGTGGAGTCAATGTTAAGAATCTCCACATAGTTTACGAGCAAGAGGTTAACGCTACATTCAGACAGAACAGAGTTTACGAGCTTTCCTTGGTCTTGAGTGCCTCGAGAACGTTCTTGCCCACTTCTCAAATTTCGGGTGTTCTTATTCCCCCAGTAGACAAACATCATAACACTGATAGCACTACATGGCAGCTGTTCTGTCAGTTATTCATTAATTGGCACCACATGGAAGTACATGGCACAGAGTGCAGTGGAACACTTTGAAACGTCCCCTTAGAAAAATTATACAAGACTGTGCTTAAACTGACACACAATATTTTTTTAGCGCAACGCAATCTGACTTTCAGTAATCCCTACAAGAGAATGGCCCTGACTAACATTAACCTATATGTTTCACAAATCACTTACCTCGCAAAAATCTTCGTTACTCAAACTACTGCAATACAGCGAGTGCCACTACTGCCAGCTAAATAAAAGATTCAAACTACAGAAGGCACTAACTACTGATAGGCATAGTTAGCGAATGAAAGATTTTAATAGAGAACAAACAATGTATTTACCTTGATAGTCATAATATATATATATATATACATCCATTCTTACAAATTTCAAAACTCCGCCATCTCTCTCCCCACATCCACCACTGCTGGCGGCTCACCTCCAACTGCGCAACGCTACACGCTGTTAGCATCCAGCTGCCGCTGCCCAACGCTACAATGGCAGACAACAATGCAAACCAGCACAGACTGCGCATGGCACAGCCAGTGATTTTCATACAGAGCGCTACGTGGCGGCGGCGTTACCAATAAAGAAACCTAAACAGCCTACTTACAACTTTGTATATACTCTCTGGCATCATTTAAAACACTTAAACAGTGCTGCACAGGGTCAAACAGACGATCCAATTTGTAGTTATATATTGTAACCTTCATCCTGGTTTAATGCAATGTCCCTTAGCCAAGGAACACATAAAAGTAATTTCGTAGTCGCGTATCAGGGCACTTCATAAAATCTATAGTGTGATTACTGGTAACTTCGTGAACTCCTGGACTTACCATGTGATATATGGTTTGGCATTTAACAGCGTGATGTGTGGCTTATGAGCAGCCGCTCGACCATTAAATCCAACTTACCTTATCTCCCACCTAACTGCCATAGTACTTGCAGTGGATCCTGATGCAGTTTGGAATTCCTGTGTGATGGTCTGGTCTGTCTATTGCTCTACATTTGAGCTCGTATAGGTAAGAAAAGAGGATAACCTTATTTACAGTTACCTAGTTTTGACTGCTTTTCGAGGTCACCCAACTACCCATTTCCCATACACGCAGATTTTGATTTCCTTGAAAGAAATTGAAATTAGGCACACTAGGTGATCAAAAGTATCCGGATACCGGGCTGAAAATGACTTACAAGTTCGTGTCGCCCTCCATCAGTAGTGTTGGAATTCAATATGGTGTTGGTCCACCCTTAGCCTTGATGATAGCTTCCACTCTCGCAGGCATACGTTCAATCAGGTGTTAGAAGGTTTCTTGGGGAATGGCAGCCTATTCTTCACGGAGTGTTGCACTTAGGAGAGGTATCGATGTCAGTTGCTGAGGCTTGGCACGAAGTCTGCGATCCGAAACATCCCAGAGGTGTTCCATAGGGTTCAGGTCAGGACCCCGTGCAGGCCAGTGTCGTGTAACCACTCCGTCACAGGCTGTGCTTTGTGAACAGGTGCTCGTTCGTGTTGAAAGACGCAATCGCCATTCTCGAATTGCTCATCAACATTGGGAAGCAAGAAGCTGCTTAAAACATCAATGTAGGCCTGTGCTGCGATAGTGCCACACAAAACAACAAGGGGTAGAATACCCCTCCATGAAAAATACGACCTCACCATAGCACCATCGCCTCCGAATTTTACTGTTGGCACTAGACGCGCTGGCAGATGACGTTCACTAGGCATTCGCCATACCCACACCCTGCCATCGGATCGCCACATTGTGTACTCCACACTACGTTTTTCCAATGTTCAATCGTACAATGTTCACGGTCCTTACACCAAGCGAGGCGTCGTTTGGCATTTAACAGCGTGATGTGTGGCTTATGAGCAGCCGCTCGACCATTAAATCCAACTTACCTTATCTCCCACCTAACTGCCATAGTACTTGCAGTGGATCCTGATGCAGTTTGGAATTCCTGTGTGATGGTCTGGTCTGTCTATTACTCGAACCTCTTCAACTGTCTCTGTCTCTGTCAGTCAACAGACAAGGTCTGCCTGTACGCTTTTGTGTTGTACGTATCCCTTCACGTTTCCACTTCACTATCACATTGGAAACAACGCACCTACAGATAGGAGTGTGGAAATCTCGCGTATAGACATATCACCTGACGACGTTCGAAGTCCTTGAGTTCTGCAGAGCGCCCCATTCTGCTCTCTCACGATGTCTAATGACTACTGATTTTGCTGATATGGAGTACCTGGCATTACGTGGCAGCAAAAAGCACCTAATATGAAAAACGTGTGTTTTTGGGGGTGTCCGAATACTTTTGATCACATAGTGTAGTTGAAAGCAAGGCATCCCTTGTTTCTTACCTATATCAGCTTGTAACCAGCCTTATGGGACAATGAAGCCACTCACTCAAGTGATTTTATGAAGTCATGAGAGGATTAGGAGAGCGAACTTTTGTTCTATTGGTCCAGAGGATGAAGGTCGTTTTCCCACTTGAAGGCCACTTGACCCGCTCGTGGAAACCCTAATCAGTGAACTCAACTGGTTTGAGCCAGTGCATGAGTGAGGGTTATCTGTAAAATGACAGCAGATGTCCTTATATGTGGATTAAACCGGTCATAACCGGTTGCGCATTTCTGCCAGCAGTACCTCCAGTGCGTTGGCAGGCTGGGGGCGGGAGATGGGGAGGGGAGGGAGGAGTAGGAAGGGTGCATGAGCAGGGTGTGTAACACCCTTTCAAGGGTATTTGTGTCTTGTATCCCCTTGGTGAAGTGATACCTGAGACCAGAAGTACTAATCGTGTGAATCGGCAAGAGCTGATCGTTGTGATGGGTGACCTTCAATATCAGTATTGCAGTTGCATAACACCGGAAGTGATGTCATCAAATTCAAGGTTAATTATATCTAGAGCCTGTACTGAATACCTACTTATGTAATTAATTTGGAGGCATCTTCAAAGCCCAATATCTGTGCATCAACTGCTATTCCAATACAATTTGGACCTAATTTTTTAGACATCCATCTTCTGACTGGTTTGATTTGGCCTACCACAATTTGCTCTCTTGAGCTAATCTCTTCATATCTGAGTAGCCCTTGCAACCGACGTCCTTAATTATTTGAGGAAGGTATTCCAACCTTTACCATCCCCTACAGTTGTTATCCTCTACATCTCCTTCTAGTAGCATGGCAGTTACTCATAGATGTCTTTATAGATGTCCTACCTCTCTGTTCCTTCTTCTTGTCGTTGTTTTCCACATATTACTTTCTTCATCTTATCAGTCCATCCAATTTTCAGCTTTCTACTGTAGCACTACCTCTGAAATGGTTAGATTCTCTTCTATTCCGTTTTTCCCACAGTCCACAATTCACTGCCATACAATGCTGCGCTCCAAATGTACGTCGTCAGAAATTTCTTCCTCAAATTAAGGCCTATCTCCGATATTAGTGGACTTCTCTTGGCCAGGAATGACCTTTTAGCCAATGCTGTCCTGTTTTCTATATCCCCATTGCTCCATTCATCATGGATTATTTTCCTGCCTAGGTATCACAACTCTTAGTCTATCTCGTGATCATCCGTCCTGATTTTCAATGTCTCGCTTTTCTCATTACTGGTTCTTCTCATTAATTAAGTATTTTTTCGATTTACTCTCAGTCCATGTTCTGTACTCATTAGACGGTTGAAACTTCCTGGCAGATTAAAACTGTGTGCCCGACCGAGACTCCAACTCGGGACCTTTGCCTTTCGCAGGCAAGTGCTCTACCATCTGAGCTACCGAAGCACGACTCACACCTGGTACTCACAGCTTTACTTCTACCAGTATGTCGTCTCCTACCTTCCAAACTTTACAGAAGCTCTCCTGCGAACCTACCAGGAAGTTTCATATCAGCGCACACTCTGCTGCAGAGTGAAAATCTCATTCTGGAAACATCCCCCAGGCTGTGGCTAAGCCATGTCTCCGCAATATCCTTTCTTTCAGGAGTGCTAGTTCTGCAGGTTCGCACAACTGCCAGGAAGTTTCATATCAGAGCACACTCCGCTGCAGAGTGAAAATCTCATTCTGGATACATTAGACGGATCATACCATTCAGCAGATGTTGTAATTCTTCTTCTCTCATGCCCAGGATAACCAGTCATAAGCGAATCTTATCATTTTTATCCTTTAATCTCAGTTTTTAATTCCACTCACGAACCTTACTTCTAATTCCATCATTACTTCTTCGATGTGTAGATTCAACAGCAAGGGCTAAAGACTACATCCCTCTCTTACAGCCTTTTTAATACGAGCACTTTGTTCTTGATCTTCTATTCTCACTGTTTCCTCTTGGCTCTCCTACATATTGTATGTTAGCTGTCGTTCCCTATAGTTTCCACTTTTTTTCTCAGAATTTTGAATGTCTCGCGCAATTTTATATTGTCGAATGCTTTTCCCAAATCGACTAATCCTTAAACGTGTCCTGATTTTACATTAATCTTACTTCCATTATCCATGTTGGAATTGCCTCTCTGGTGCCTTTACCTTTCCTAAAGCTAAACACATCCTGAATTTTCTTTTCCATTCTTCTGTACGTTATTCTTCTCAGCAACTTGGATGCATGAGCTGTGAAGCTAATTATGTGATAATTCTCGCAATTGTCAGCTCTTGCTGTCTTTGGAATTGCGTGGATGTTCCTTCCGAAAGTTAAATGCTATGTCGCCAAACTCACGTATTCTATACGCAAACGTGAATAGTCGTTTTGTTGCCACTTCCCCCAATGATTTTAGAAATTTTGATGGAACATTGTCTATCCCTTCTCCCTTATTTTATCTAAAGTCTTCCAAAGCTTTCTTAAGTTCTTATTCTAATACTGAATCCCCTATCTCTTCCATGTCGACTCCTGTTTATTTTTCTATCACGTCCGACAAATCTTCTCCCTCACAGCTGCCTTCGGCTGTATTCTTTCCACCTAAGCACTCACTACTCTGCACTTAACAGTGTAATTCCCATTACGCTCTTAATGTTACAACCCCTCCCTTTAATTTCACTGAAGGCTGTTTTGGTTCTTATAGATGCTGAGTCAGTCCTTCTGATAATCATTTCTTCTTCGATTTTCTCACATATTTCATGCAGCCAGTTCACCTTCCTATTTATTTTATTCCTGACTGACTTGTATTTCTGTAGTCCTAAATTTTACTGAACATTTTTGTACTTCCTTCTTTCATCAACCAACTGTAGAATTTATTCTATTACTCATGGTTTCTTCTCAGTTACATTCTTTGTACCTACGTTTTTCTTCTGTTATTGAGCTTTTTAGAGATCTCCATTCCTGCTCCACTGAACGGCCTAGTGAGTTATTCCTTGCCGTAGTATCTATAACCTTTGAGAGCGTCATGCGTATCTCTTCATCCATTAGTACTTCCGTATCCCACTTCTTTGCCTCTTGATTGTCCTGACTAGTATCTTAAACTTTAGACTGATCTTCATGAGCACTAAATTGTTATCTGAATCTACATCTGCTCCTTCGTAACCGTTCCATTCCAATACCTGATTTCTGAATCTCTGCCTGACCATTACATAAGCTAACTGAAATCTTCCCGAATCTCTTGCCTTTTCCAAGTATACTTCCATCTCTTGCTTTGTTTGAACAGAATATTTGCTATTGAGATCTGGAATTTATTGCAAAACTCAATTAGTCTTCCTCCTCTGTCATTCCTACTACCAAGGCCATATTCCACCCATAACCCTTTTTTCTACTCTTCTACTCTTTACTCTACAACCGCATTACAACCTCCCGTGAATATTATATGTTCATCTCTATTTACATACTGACTTACGCGTTCAATATCCTCATATACTTTCTCTATCTCTTCATCTTTCGCTTGCGACATCGGCATGGACACCTGAACTATTGTTGCCAGTGTGGGATTGCTGTCGATTCTGATGAGAACAATACTGTCACTGATCTGTTCACAGTAAATCACTATCTGTCCTACCTTTCTGTTCATATCGATTTTTAGTTCCGTTATACTATTTTCTGGTCCTATCGATATTATCCTATACTCATCTGACTAGAGAGCCTCGCTTTTTTTTTTTTTTTCATTTCACTTCACTGACTCCCACTATATCTAGATGGATCGCAAGCATTTCCCTTTTCAGATTTTCTAGCTTCCCTACCACGTTACATTCAAGCTTTGATATTCCATGCTCCGACTCGTAGAACATTTCATTCCGTTTGTTATTCAATCTTTCTCTCATGGTCACCTCCCCCTTGGCAGCTCTTCCCTGAGATTCGAATGGGGGACTATTCTGGAATATTTTGCCAATGTGCATATCGTCATGACGCTTTTTCAGTTAAAGACCACATGTCCTATGGATACACATTATATATCTTTAAAGCATTGGTTCCCACTGCCTTCTGCGTCTTCATTCCGTTAATAGTTACTGATTCCTCTGCCTTCACTAGCAATTTTCCATCACAAGGTCAACAGAGTGCGCTGTACTTCTCTCTGCTCCTTCGCCCTCTTTGACAAGGGCGTTGGCAGAATGAGGGTGACTTCTTAAGCAAGAAGTCTTCGGCCACCATTGCTGTTGCTTTTTATTCGAAATTTAATCAGTGGCGTAGTTCGAATCTGGGACCTAGGACGGTTTGATTAAGAATCAAAAGAGCTACCACTAGACCACGCGTGCTTCATCCAGAGTTACTGTAGCAGTTAAAGAGTATTTCTTTGATGTCTTCTGGCGCTAATCGACGGGACAAGGCAGCTATTAATATTTATTTCAGATTTGGGCATTGTTTGAATAATTATAAAGATTGCTTCCACCTTCTTGAAGCGGATGAGCGCTCTTAGAGAACAGTAGAGCATCTGATCGAGAGTAGATTCTTCATAGCAGCTGAGACACAATAGGCTATAGATAGTGTAGACCGCGCACGCACTTATCTCTGCCCTGTTGAAGTCACGTCAGCCCGAGCAGCAAGCTAGACTCGTTGCAACAATCCAAACCTCTGTCATTACTCACTATGCGAAGTGGAGCTGATAGTTTTTCTGATTTATACCTGAAATCGAGCATAGATTTCACAAATAAAATGACTTGCCTTATTGCTGTTATACGTAATGTACTAATACAGTTAACCTTATTTTTCTGAAATTCCTAATATTGATGCAGTGCTTGTCTTTATCTTACCGCACGTGGCCATAAGAAAAATATTGACAGTTCTTATCATAAACGATAGAATTACAGTCATTTGGTGAATGCCTGTTTTTGTTGCACAGCCGTTCTTAATTCACCGCTTCCACAGGAGTAGAAGACTAACTGTCGGTTTGGCAGACAGCATTAGTTTTTTCACGATTCCTCAACAATATGTGTGAAATGTTTTATTACACTCTTTCAAGAAATGAAATCCGTTATATCCATAACGTCCGTTTGCTCCCATAATAAGCGTTTATACTTCATGGCTTTTGCTTAATCTAGTACAGTTACCAAACAGCGGACATAACATATTAGAAAATATTGTAGAGCACTCCCGTAGTGAGTTAAATACTAACGTTCTGCCGTTTCAAAACATTAGCCTTTCATCGAGTTTTACATATAAGTATCAACATATATCCTAACTTTCAACTCAAGGAAAAATCTCTGGAAATATTTAAAAGTACTTCACTTCCACAACTAAGATTTTTGTCTGTTTACCTAAGCAGAATATAAAACAAGACTTCTGCTTATCTTATTATTTCTGCTTCTAGTAAAACCCATAATATATGATCTGTAAGAAAAATGTCATATATTGTGCATTATATATGCGTATTCGAGTTCGTGCGTCATGTGACTTGGATGTTGGTTTCACTAAAATGACGTCATGCGCAGTATATGTTATCTAAGGTCTATGAGCTACACAGATTAGACAAGTAAATACATCTGTACTTCGCCGGCTGGAGTGGCCGAGCGGTTCTAGGCGCTTCATTCTGGAACCGCGCGACCGCTACAGTCGCAGGTTCGATTCATGCTTCGGACATGGATGTGTATGATGTCCTTAGGTTAGTTAGTTTAAGTAGTTCTAAGTTCTAGGGGACTAATGACCTCCGATGTTCAGTCCCATAGTGCTCAGAATCATTTGAACCATATTTGAACATCTGTACTTCAAGCCCGGGTGCATCTTAGTTTACATCACGTAACAATAGGATTATTATTCTAAAACGTATGAACTGAGACGAATAGCATTGAAAATTTTAGTCATTTTTTAATAAATAAGTAACAGTGCTAACCCGAAATTCAGTTGCATAAGTAACACATAATTTTCCGTCATAGTCAGATCGTCATAAGAATGTGATATAATTGGAGTTTGTACATTGAGTAATATTTTCCTCCACTTTTATCATTCCTTCACGCTACCAAAATTATTTATTTAAATACGTTTTCGAAGAGCTACAGCTCAGATTTAGGACTTCAGGAATTCACTTAGGTAAAAAAAAAAATTAAAGCTAGATTTTGTTGTGAAGTGAACGGTAGATTATCGTTTGTTTGACAGCTACTTTTAAACGAATCAACATACACATGCGATACACCTCTCGCGATGCACGTGAACAGAAGATGGCGTAAGATTCTTGATCATAAACAAAGTGCGAAAGTTTTGTATTTATGTGTATAGAATCAGCTACATACCATCCAACGAACGTGAGTACACGATTAGCTAAGTAACAGCTCAGTACATAGCAAATATCTGGATTCCACAACACTATCGCAACCCCAGGTGTATATTGATGACATACAAAGTTCACCTTTTAGTATTTTGTTTACTAACAACTGCTCACACAGTTGTAGATGACATGATGTTCGCTGAGTAAAAAACAGCAAAAACAAGAACGCACAGAAAATATGTCGCAAACGGCGACAATAATTCTCGAAAACATGCTGTAACATACAATAAATAAGGTAGAATGAAAGTATCCATAGAAAACTATATCTCAAAAAGCGAATAGTAAAAATGTAATAAAGTGCCACTGTGTTTGTATATCCACACTTTTTTCTGCACGTTTCAGATTAAAAAACCCACTGATGATGGTGATATTTGTCGCCGAAACTAGTTAGGGAAAATAAAGAAATAAACTAATAACAAGGTGTTTTGCATCAAGGTGGACTCAATTTCTGATATTGTTTTTTTCTTTGCAAACACGGACCAAATAGAAGAGTTCCAAGATAAAATTATTATATACACAGGTGTCATTAAGTTTCAAACATCAATGAGTAACTTACAAACATCAATCAGTATTAAAAGTAATCTACGTCCAATTGTAACTCAGATTGTCATATGATACTAGTACACAGAATAATTGACAATTCTTTATTAAGACTGAACTTTTGCTACATTTATTTGCCAACAAACGCCAGACAAGTTATTCTAAGCGTATAATAATTCGAGAAACTCTCCCACAATCTACTTCCATAATTTACTGTTACCAGCAACTGTCAATACAGCAGCAACTACAACATTTTACTTAATTCTTTGTTTGTAGTGCGAGTGTGGGTGTACTCGTATTTGTGTGTCGTGTGAATCATATCAGTCAGCTGCCAGATATTTGCATAAATAGATTCGCTCAGGTTGGAAGCTTTTTATATTAAGTGGAATTTCAAAGAAGAGACGTGGCAATTTGAGATACATTCAGTCAGCAAGAGGTAGTGGCCATGTCGAGTACAGAGACGCTAAGTGTCAAGCAGCATAGTATACTCCTGCTGTCAGAGTTTAAATTATACAGTGTGGGGAGAGGATATCGATTTAAATCATAGGTGTTAATTTACATCTGAGCTATTGTAGTGGACGTTAATTGGTTACAAGGTCCATCAATTTTCATGAAACTTTCCTAACAGTCAGAAAACGGACGTGGTGACAAGTAGTTCTAGAAGTAAGATAGAGTGAGAGATTGGAAATTAGGAGCATGTTAGGAGGAGGAGAAGGACAGGGAGAGGGGGAGGAGAGGCAGGTGTAACTGGCAGGTGGAAGATGGAGGGTGTAGTGAGTAGACCTAAATGGAAGAGGGTGGAGGAGGTGAACTGAGTGAATGGAGAGAGGGCAGGATTATATATACAGACAGTTCAAAGGAAGAGATGGACAGAGGAAAGGAGGGGGCTGACAGAGGATGGAAGTGGTAAGGGGAGTATGAGGGGGTACGAGGGGATGGACAAAAAGAGAGGAAGTAAGAGATGTACATGGAAGGTGAGGAGAAGATGGTCAGAGAGAGAGAGGAAGAGGGAGAGGAGATGACACAAAGGGGGTAGGAAGGGGAAGTGTAAGAGGCAGATGGAAGATGGAGACATGTAGGGGGTACCTGGAAAAAGAATAGGGGGAGGAATGGACGGACAGATGGAGAGGGTGGAGGAGTATATGATAACAGAGATTGGGAGGAGGAGATGGACAGAGAGAGTGTGGAGAAGATGGACAGAAATAGGGAAGGAGGAGGAGGAGATGCATAAAGATAGGGAAAGGAGAAGATGGGCAGAGGAAGGGGTAAGTAGGAGATTGACATAGAGAGGAGGATGTATGATGGAGAGAAGCCAGAGGAGATGGAAAAGGAAGAGGGCGTAGGAGGGGATGGGTAGATCGAATAAATAATAAAATGGTACTGACTCGAAGTGAGGAGAAAATGAATTTATGACATAACTGGGCTAAATGAAGGGGTCGGTTCTTTGTAATGGAGGGAAGTAATAAGTACCGTTTATTGAGGGGGGGGGGTTAATACAGTAAGTACACTGACTAGCTAGAACTTTATGACCACCGATCTACTACCGATATAAACCAGTCTAGGAGATAGCAGCGTCGCCTGGCGAGGAATGACTGCAGGTCGATCACCCCTCATTACAGATTTTGGACGTCGTGGGCTGGGCAGACTGGTAAAACAGGGCAGGTGGTATACTGTGGCGGAAGTAACATCAGACTTTAGTGCTGGACAGAGTAAAAGTGTGTCTGAACATATAGTGCACCGATCACTCCTAAGGATGAGCTCCCGCGCCCGACGACCCTTGCATGCGCTAGTGTTATAACCACGAAATCGACAGCTATAACTGAAATGGGTACTTGTATATCGGCACTGGACGATGGCGCAGTGGCAGAGTATTGCATCCTGATACCTTCTCCATCATGCCGATGGGAGATCGTGAATACATAGTCTTCCAGGGGACCAGTTCCTCGACACATGTGCTGTGGGATGGAGACAAGTTGTCGGCGGCTCCTTTGTGCTCTGGGAACAACTACGTGGATATACAGGGTCCAGTGACACCATGGCGGCCAAGGAGTATACTGTTTGCAGACCACATACACCCTTTATGACTATCATGTTCCTCGATGGCAGTGGCATGTTCCAGGAAGATTCGAGGAACACAGCGGGGAGTTCCAGTTGACATACTAGCCCCACAACTCCCCAGATCAGAACCTGATCGAAAACATCTGAGACGTGATTGCACATGGCGTCAGAGCTCATCGCCCTCTTCTCCGGAATTTTCGGGAATTGGGTGACTTGTGTGTGCAGATGTGATGCCAGCTCCCTCCAGCGACCTGCCACGCCCTCATTGCTTCCACGCCACGACGCGTCGCACCTGGTATCCCTGCAAAAGGTGGACATACCGGCTACTATACAGGTTGTCATAATGTTCTAGCTGCTAAGTGAACATTCAAATGGGGGGGGGGGGGAGGGGGGGGGGGTAGGTTGCAACATTCGTTCAGAGATTATCCAAAGTATCTTGGGTAGCTGTATCATACCAGTCTTCGGACTGCAGACCACAACAGCAAGACAGTATGTAGCTGTATCACTAACTGCAGTTGTCAACCATAACCTTTGTTCGTGGGACACCAAAACTGCACGCACTGTTTCGGCGTCAGTAACATAAACGCGTATGAAACGCTTGATACTGAGTCTCATTAGGTCAACAGCACTGAGCAAAAGTCACTAAGAATGCAGTGCATCTTGGAATTCACTCGTCAGTCAGTACAGAATGAAATGCTGTGTTGAAACGCTTGCCAGTTTTTTTGTGTTGAAAAACACGTAACATGCCACAATCCGATCGTAATTTGTAGAGTTCGTAGTTTCTCGCCACAATTGTTTATAACGATGACTCCGTTGAATTTTGCTCATTTAACATTCTGGCACAAGAAGAAGGAAGGACCGCATGTGTTGTTATGTCCCTTCAGTGGGTGGGATTTTGAAATACGAAGCTTTGCTTCCATTCCTCATACGGAAGGGGAATAAAAGAACCACCCCAGCATTTGTATGGAGTGACCGGGGGGACCGCTGGAAACCGATATCAGCATGACCGACTAGGGAACTGAAACAGATTCTCTCGAATGCGAGTTTAGGCGTTAGCCAGTACACCATTTCACTCAGTCCCCGTGGAGATATTGCTGAGTTACAGTTCACTGAGATGTTTTATAGGCTTTCCCATAAGTTACCTATGTGAACGAGCCTTTTCGACTCTACACTTTTGGGAAATAAGTAAAGGAATAGAGTGACAGCAGCAGGCTCAAATTAATGAGTTCTAAACGAGGTATCGATTCACTCTTGGGTGATAAAGGATGTCAGTAATTCCAGTCAGTTCTTTTTAACACTGACCATTCGATTTTGAGTTTTCAACTAGCTGTGGCATCTAAGTGAATATAATAAAAAAATTTCTTTATAAAAAAATATAATTATTTTTCATACCTTGTTATACAGTAAGTTTTTATTACACGATAGGTTGGGCATCGCTGATCTAACGATAAAGTGCGTCAACGACATGCCATGCTGTGTAAATGAGTATATTGTATTCGTATTTTACGGAACAAGGTCTCTGTTTTACATGCAGTTTTCGCTAACATCTATGCAAATATCGGCGGAGACATGTGCAGTCCTATCTCTGACGTCTGCTGTAGGCATGGCCAGCCAGACGACAACAGACGTCCAGTGGTGGATAATGGTTTTGCGTAAACGACGTCTTTTAAGTGGCTGTAGTGGTTAGTGGCCCACAGTTTTAGTGTTGGAGTGTGGTATCTAACTGCAGGGTCTGTAAGGTGTCTGACGTCTGGAATACGTGAAAATGGTGCTTACTTCAGTACAGTGCAATGATTGATGTAATCAGTAATTTCTCTGTAGGAAAACTGGCGTCAGATAAAGAGCACAAATCCTGCAAGTGGGTGAGATACGCGATTAAATCATATACTACATTGCAACCAAGATAGCGTAGAAGTTACAACGAAGATTATCTTCTGTACATACATTACCCACCGCAAGTAATTTACCTATAAACCACTGGAACCCAACTTTCCTTGTTGTGACACCTAATTAACAGAGATACATTAAATAACTGCAATATTTCAGAAAGTTTATATTCAGGGTGAAGTATTGTGTGAGTTACATAGATCAAGGGAAGACTGAGGAAGGGGAATATAAACCATTTCAAAAGTAGTGCTACAGGGGATATCAATAAATAAGTGGACAGATGAATGCGCTCAGCTGAGTTATTCACAAATGAACAGTTTGATTAACCTCTTCTTCTTCTTCTTCTTCTTCTTCCCAGGATGCCTGTGTTCTCCTCTTAACAACACTGGCGCAAGAACCGCATCTAGTGGTTCTGCCAGCTTGCGCCTTCTCCCGGCTGCCAGGCGAAACATCAATACTGCTAGTGGCACCTTGTGCGCATTCAACGAACCTCCAAGGATTCCCACTACACAGAACTCAACTGACACATTATTTCACAAAACTATGTAAATAAAACAATAGGAAACCTTCTTACCTCCGCCAGATAAATGGATATTTTTATTTTAGTACGTTCTGGGACATGGAGCTTCATAATTTGATAGCTGCCTGTAACGGTCGTTCAGTAATATTTTAAAAAGAGACAAGTGCATCATGTTATTGCTTATTTCATCTCCGATCTGGTGCGTATAACCTTGACTACAATAGGTACGGAATTTTGTGGATATCGGAACAAATACAAAGGCATGTGTGGCATTGAACCTGGCTTCCTAATTTGGCAGCCTAGTCGCGTTTAACATCCCCAAATGCCACGCATTACTTTAACCACCACAATACCAAGGAGAAAGAGGCGGGCGTACTTTGTGTTCACACTTTCAAAATATTATACTCTTGTCAGTTATGTTACATTTTAAAATGTTGCAAAAAAGTATTTGCTGCTGCTAATGAATTCTTTTACGTGATTCCATTACTGTTTTAAATTTCAATATTAAGCTCAACCCACAAATTTAACTCTCAGTAGTAGATGTCACTTTCCCCAGTGAACATCATATTCAATATCTTCAGGTTCAGGACCTTACTGACACATCAGTATCTCTTTAAAAACAACAATTAACGAAGTTTGCATTTTTTAAATCTTTTTAAGGTGGACATAAAGTATCTTCTCACCCCTTTCCTCCTTGGTAGTATACACTACTGAAAATATGGTTATGTTGCTAAAAGTATGCTAAGACATATGTTTATGTTATAGACGCTACTAGCACATCAGTATTTCTTTAATAAGTATGTTCTTAATATAGTTCAAAAAATAAAAAATGGTTTAAATGGCTCTGAGCACTATGGGACTTACCATTTGTGGTCATCAGTCCCCTAGAACTACTTAAACCTAACTAACCTAACGACGTCACACAACAGCCAGCCATCACGAGGCAGAGAAAATCCCTGACCCCGCCGGGAATCGAACCCGGGAACCCGGGCGTAGGAAGCGAGAACGCTACCGCACGACCACGAGATGCGGGCAATATAGTTCAACAACAAATAACGAATTTAATGTTTTTAAATAGTTTGGGGTAGGCATAAAGAACTCTCCCCCCCGCCCCCTCGCTAATGAACGTCATGAAAACTGATTTGGTACTGCTAGAGTCAATTGATATCTACAGTTAACAGTTCTCGTTTATTAACATTGATGTCATTCGTACACCCAAGTGAATCTTCCAACAAACAACCTGAAAACTAGAATGATAATTTGCTATCTGTACTAAAATAAGTAAGTCGGATTAAGGTTCTCTTCCCAGAAAATTACCAATATATCCATAATATAAACACAATGGACTGGCATAACTCCCATACTTACAACTACAACGTTCTGTCAACAGAATAACAACCCAGGTCATTTTGTAAACAGAGTACACCAATACTAAAATGCATCATCGCTCACATAATCATTAATGAATACACAGTGTGAACACAGGCTCCAACGGAAAAATTGTGGAGTTTGTTAAGGGATATTGCAGGAAACCCATGGCCCGTTGCGGATAATTGCATTTCGTATGATTTCTTACTCCAGTTTATCTTTATATCTGTACAACAATGGAAATATCGATGTTATGCACTGTGTACTTTGTTTGGAAATAAACTTCTTCACGTCGATGATAAAACTTGGTGTTGTCAACAGTAATTCCCACTCTACTGTTCGCCGTCAAGCTTGCATTCGGTACTTCTTAGTTCTCTCTCGGATTTGGTTTGCCGGTAGTATTTGTTGTACGTAAACAGTGATACATAAAAGGGTGGGCGGGTTTACTAAAGGGAAGTTGGCCGAAATGGAGCTCGAGTGCGGGCACAAGGACTGAATGGAAGAGCGGTGCTACGACGCTGTGCTAAACTGGCCTAACCGCGACGGCAGCCACAGCAAAGTACTTTTGCATATGTAAATAAGTGCCTGCGAGAAACTAGAACGTTTCATGTTACGGTGGTGGCATATTTCTGGTTTTATTCCTGTTGTGTAGATATTTTCACAGAAACAGTACTAGCTGGTGTAACAAAAACGAATAAATTATAATTGCAGTATTAATTTGTTATGAGCCACATAAGACTACCGGTCTCTTGTACCAAAGTAGTATTCTAAGCACGAATTCAATTGACTGAGAGACTTATAAGGAAATGTCCCCATGCTGGGTGCTACGATGTAGTGAATTACATTCCAAAATGACACATACATACATTTACGTTTATTATTATTGTCATTTGCAGATGTACAGTAAAAGACACGGTACATATATATGTCATCCGTCCATCCTCGAAGGGTGATGGTGTAGCTTAGTTGGTTCACACTCTGCAACATCAGCTATTTGCACACAGTCTGTCGAGCTGTATTTCCCCACTGACTTGGATCGATGCTGGTCTTGGTCAAATCTCTCTTGAAGACATCTTTGAAGAGAAGGTGCGGTCTTTATACTGGCCTCACACCCTCCCGAAGCACTTTTTTCGGAATTCGCTCGGGATTCATGAGCCTGACATGTCCCAGCCACCTTAGACGTCGGTGGCTCAGGAGTGCATGAATGCTGGCTGTGCCTGCGAGCCGTAATACTTCGGTGACTTCGGTGTTGGGCACTCTATCCTTCAAAGAGATCTGAAGGCTCCGGAGACAATGGAGATGAAAGCTGTTGAGTCGGGATTCGTGTTTAGCAAAAGTTGTACATGTCTCACAGCTATACAGAAGGGGGCTGATAACGCAAGCGTTATATACTTCCAATTTAGTTTTTAAAGTGAGTAGTCAATTCTTCCATACTCTGTTTTTCAATATACCCATATCAGCCGATCCTTTTGCATTTCTGTTAGTAATCTGTGTCCACAGACAAGTTGCTAAGTATCGTAGATCGCAGGTAGGTAAAATCATCAACTACCTGGAGAGGATTGCCTTCAATGCTGATGGATGGAAGGTTGGTGGTGCCCTGCGCCATGATCTTAGTCTTTTGGAGGTTGATGGTAAGACCAAATTTTCCTCATGCACGTGATGACTTGTTTATTACATACTACAGCTCGTTCTCTGAGTTTGCTACATATAACGACTCGGGAATAACAGTTGTATTGACTTTGATCTTGGCCTTGAGGCGGGCAATGTTGAAGAGATTCCATCAGACCTTGTACGTAAATACTCTCCCTCCTCACAGTCTTCAAAAGCAAATCTCAGCAGAAGAGAAAGGAAAATGCCAAACAGCGTAGGAGCTAACACACACCCCTGCTTTATAGCGCTATTTACAGGGAATGCTTCCGACGTTTTACCGTTGAAACAGACTGTTGCTTGCATTTTCTCATGAAGAGAGACAGTTATTCGTAGTAGTTTAGATGGGCATCCGATCTTGAAGAGCCCAATTCTGCTCTCGAAATCAAATGCTTTCACAAGGCCAACGAAAGCGATATAAAGTGGTCTCTTCTGCTCAGGACACTTCTTTTGCAGTTGCCGTGGAGAAAAAAATCATTTCCACCGTTGATCGGCCAGGTATGAAGCCGAATTGAGATTCTGGGTAAATTCTAGATACTAAGAATTGCAATCGCATTAGGACGACTCTTGCATAAGCCTTCCCGGCTACACTCAACAGCGAAATGCCTCGGTAATTGTTGCAATCACTTCTGCTTCCCTTCTCTTTATACACAGTAAGAATCTTTGAATTTCGCACACTTAGTGGGACGTAGCCTTCTTCCCAGATGGTGGTGAGAAGTGAATGTACATGCTGTAGAAGAACAGGCTTGTTGTACTTAATAATCTCTGCAGGGATCCCATCTTCACCTGGAGCCTTTCCATTAGGTAGGCAATCTATCCCTCTGCCAAGTTCTTCCATAGTGGGCATTGCAACAAACTCTTCCATAACTGGCATTTGATTGACTGCATCAGGTGCATCCTTGCTTAATTCATTTTCAGCTGCATAAAGCTCGAGGTAGTGTTCAACCTAGCGCTCCATCTACTTGCCTTCATCAGTAATAACTTCTCCTGTCTTCGTCTTCAGAGGAGCTGTTTTTCTGACAGTTGGACTAACTGCATTCTTAATACCATCGTACATTGCCTTAGTGTCCCCACAATCTGCACACAGATTCCGCCAGTAGTTATTTGCACATCTCCTAGATGTTTGTTGTGCCCTCTTCTTTACTTCTCGCCAGTCATCCCGAGTTCTTCCACTTGGGTTTATTTTATAAGCAAGCAGGACTTTCCGTTTGCCTCAATGACTGGTTCCATCTCCTCCTAATTTTGCTCGTACCAGTCCTTTTTTATATTCTCTTTCATTCCATAGGCCAATACTGCCAAGCTGCAGATGGCGTCAAAACGTTGTGCTCATTTGTTATCAATATTCATTTCTGTTTGTGCGGTTCTTGATAAAGCGCTTTCAAAACTACTGGCAAATTCTTGTTTTCGATGTGAGCTATGAACATGATACGTGTTGATAGGCGGTTGACCTCTCTGTTTAGCGTGGTGATATTTCTTAGGGGTGAGCCACAGTGTGCTCGCCACCAAAGCATGGTTAGTGTCGCAGTCAGCGCTATGATAGCTTCTTGTCAGCAGGACATATTTTAGACCTGTACGCCTAGCTATGACAAAATCAAGTTGGTGCCAGTGAAGAGAGCAGGGGTGTCTCCAGGTCACCTTATGTCGATCTTTAAGTTGGAAATATGTGTTTGTGACACACAGACCATGATAGCAGCACACTTCTACCAGTCTCAGGCAATTACCATTTATTTTTGCCAGTCCATGATGACACAGGCAGGTCAGCCACATTTCATTATCTGACCCAACTCTAACATTACATTCACCTAGAATATATAGTGACTCTGAGTCAGGTTATTCTGTGGCTGAATAAATCATAAAACAGATCCTTCTCTTCTACGCTGGATGATAAGGTGGGAGCGTACAAATTTAAGATGTCGATAGTTCGATTAGATTAGGGAATGAGACGCTTAAAGTAGTAAAAGAGTTTTGCTATTTGGCGAGCAAAATAATGATGGTCGAAGTACAGAGGATATAAAATGTAGACTGGCAATGACAAGGAAAACGTTTCTGAAGAAGAGGAATTTGTTAACATCGAGTATAGATTTAAGTGTCAGGAAGTCGTTTCTGAAAGTATTTGTATGGAGTGTAGTCATGTATGGATGTGAAACGTGGACGATAAATACTTTGAACAAGAAGAGAATAGAAGCTTTCGAAATGTGGTGCTACAGAAGAATGCTGAAAATTAGATGGGTAGATCACATAACTAATGCGGAGGTATTGAATAGAATTGGGGAGAAGAGAAATTTGTGGCATAACTTGACTAGAAGAAGGGATCGGTTGGCAGGACATATTCTGAGACATCAAGGAATCACCAATTTAGTATTGGAGGGCAGCGTGGAGGGTAAAAATTGTAGAGGGAGACCAAGAGATGGATACACTAAACAGATTCCAAAGGATGTAAGTTGCAGTAGATACTGGGAGATGAAGAAGCTTACACAGGATAGAGCAGCAGGGAGAGCTGCATCAAACCAGTCTCTGGACTGAAAACCACAACAACAAGTTCCATTTGAAGAGCATACTTGTAAAGTGGGAATCCGCTCTGTTCCTCCGGATGGTAGCACAATACTGTTCAGGGGGGTGTTTTTAACCGCGAGCCCACCGCGGTGGTCTCGCGGTTCTAGGCGCGCAGTCCTGAACCGTGCGACTGCTACGGTCGCAGATTCGAATCCTGCCTCGGGCATGGATGTGTGTGATGTCCTTAGGTTAGTTAGGTTTAAGTAGTTCTAAGTTCTAGGGGACTGATGACCACAGAAGCGATTTGAACCATTTTTTAACCGCGAATCGTACACCATAAAGTCTTTGCTCATCTTGTGACTTCCCCTGCCAGAAGAACGTGTAATTAACTTCTTTAATGGAGCCCGTGTCAGGTAGCCGCATCTCCCTCAGTCCCACAATGTCTAAATTCAAGCGATGGAACTCTCTATCAATAACTGCAGTCTTACGAATAAAATCAACCCCTTGGGTATCGTCAGTGTATCTCGTACACGTGATCCTGACATTCCAGGTGGCAATACGAAATGGCGGTATCATTATAATTCCCTTTTTGTTTTTCGTAGGTGTACTTTATCTACCCGCTTGTTGAAGACCACTTCTAAGCTACACACACCCTACGAAGCAGGCGGATAGTGGCGGGACAGCACCTTATTGGCTGGGGGCTGCCCAGCTTGAGGCGTGCGGTAGCTGTCCAGTGATATGTGGTGATCTCTCCCACCGTCGGAAGTGGCCCCCGGCGCTCAAGTCTTACGCCAATCTGACAGCTTATAGCCGCCTCTTCCCGTATTGTTCCGATGTCTTTAGTCGTCGCTGAAATGTCCTTTAGAGAATGATACGTGCCTGGGTGCTAAGTATGAAGACAGGTGAGTCGCTCATGCATCACGGTCTCTCTCTCGACCTAAATGATAGTGTCCAGAGGAAAGGCAAGCCAGTACGTCTGGTATCACTTTGTTTGCAGGAGTTGCCAGGAGAGGATGTAGTACGCCTTCCAACCGCCTTTGGGACCTCACTACAGATTTTCTATCAGGGTTTTCTCCCTCAGCGTTCGTCCCTCCCGAGACTAACCACAAGGCAGTGGTATGCAAGATACTTAGATGAGGAAAGGAGTGGTAACTGAGAAAAGGGTAAGGTATGGTATATGTAAGGTGAATTGTTGTGAAGCACACTCGCCGGCCGCGGTGGTCTAGCGGTTCTAGGCACTCAGTCCGGAACCGCGGGACTGTTACGGTCGCAGGTTCGAATCCTGCCTCTGGGCATGGATGTGTGTGATGTCGTTCAGTTAGTTAGGTATAACTAGTTCTAAGTTCTAGGGGACTGGTGACCACAGATGTTAAGTCCCATAGTGCTCAGAGCCATTTGAAGCACACTCGGTCTGGATCCTCTGCTGAGACCCGTCCGGCTAGGTTGGACCTGTCAGTAGCTACACTACTGCCAGCATAGCTCTCAGCTTCCACGGAGCACGGACAGTGCTACGATAAGACGGTGGCTCCTGGGAGAGATATACACGGTACTGTCACAATAATGCATCCATCACCTCTATTCGACGTCAACGTGCAATAATCACTCACAATAACAACTCACAGACGGCAGCTGGCAGCAGCGCCAGCAGCGGAGAATATATAAAGCGTGTTGCGAAGGGGAGGGGGAAGGGGATGGGGAGAAAAACAGTACAGTCGTTGTCGTAATGCGGAAACAGAGCACATTATCTGACGTCCAAAAGAGCATGATCAGTCGCTTTCGCGCCAGGAGTGGAAGTCTTCCCGAAAAGTCCAAGTTTGTTAACTGTTCGCGAGTCGCTGTAGTAAAAGTACACATCGATCGTAAAATGGCGCTATGCAAAGCCGGCGACGAGGCAGTTGTAGTGCACCGTGGGCAGTAGAAATGTCCGGGCGAATAGCCGTGCAACAGTTGAGCAGCTGATCGCAGAGATGAACCAAAGGGCTACCAACAGTGTCTCCTCGACGACTATTCAGCGAACGTTGCTGCGTGTGGACCTCTTCAGCAGGCATATGGCTGCTGTAACCGTGCAGACTAGTGTTCATCAGCGATGAACGCTGGAATTTGCACGCCTACACCGCCACTGAACGTCCACTAGATTGGCGACAAGTGACCTTTTTAAAGAACAATCACTTTTGTGTGCCATCGGACAGATGACCGTTGGCGTGTGCAGCGTGGAACGTCTGCAACAATCGTCGGTAGGGTCCAGACCGGAGGAAGGAGCGTTATGGGCTGAAGAATGTTTTCGTGGCATTCTTTTGGTGATATTGTCATTCTAGAAGGCACAATGCATCAACACAGGTAAGCATCTATCCGTGGAGATCTTTGACAATTGGAAGCTCAAAGTTATGCACGTGCCAGAGCCACTTAGGGATATGCTTCCCAAGCGGAGTTTGTTTGTCCGACAAGACTGGCATCTACCAGCAGGACCATGCAACGTGCCACACAACTTGCAGTATACGTTAGTGGTTCGAAGAAACTCAGAATGAGTTTACCGTGCTCCCCTGGCCATTAAACTCCCAGTATTAAAACCCAGTCGAGACCTATGTTTCCATCAGGATCCAGATTTCTGTGCCATGGATTGTCAACCGACAAACTTAAAGCAGCTGGCCATAACGCTGAAGTCGACATCGTTCCACGTCCCTGTCCGTATCTTCCAGAACCTTTGACTATCTTACTGCAGTGCCAGCTGTAAAAGGTAATTATTCGGGTTTTTGACCGGTGGTCACATTAATGTGACTGGACAATCTTTGGGCTGATTTGATGGGGCACAGATAGATTCAGTAATTGGTTCAGAAAGAGGAGTGAATAAACCACTTCCTTTCACCAGTTGACAAAATCCATGTGATTTACCAGCACGTGCAACTGTTGCGATTTCGACAGGAAAGTTCCCTCTCGTGTGACTTCGATCGACAGCCAACAGCCGTCATTGCTTGTGTCCTGTGGATCTGGAGACAGAAATCTGGGCGGCTTCTCCTCGCCCTCCTTCCGCGCTCGCAGCTATTTGGCCTTCCAAGCATAGCACACCCTAGCAGCCGACAAAGGGCAGCGATTATCTCGAAAAAAAAAAACCCATCTCAGAGTAAGATTTGAAAGTTGAGATCAGACAAGCAGAACACAGCTTATTTAAGATTGCAGTATCGGACTACAAGAGAATCCACTTGGCACAGAATGGAACATGATCATATCACAAGGTAACGACAAACATAGGAAAGAATGCAGGGATCTGACGGAAAGCCTGAAAACTGAGTCAACAATACTTTGGAATGCCTCTAGAAGGCAAAATTTAAACGCTTTGTTCGAAGCTGCATGAAAAATCCCTTCGTAACGAGATCCTATGAGTCTTAGCTCTAATCGACCAGTCACTATCCGTCTGGTCTCGCACTGACTGTATCATCTCATCTTTTACTTACTGTCTCCTACTCTCTCTCCGTTCGGCTGTCCGTGCTTGTAGCATTGCTAATTTTTCTTGCCACTGTCCTCCTGCTTGCTGAATTCCCCATCAAATTTCATTGAGGAGGAAATCTTTTGTCCACAAATCAGCGCAAATTTAGAAAGCGTGGCTCATGTAAAACAGCTTGCCCCATTCCCTTCCCTTTGCCTTCAGCCGATTTTAAGTTAAAATTGTCTGCTCTTAGGGTGTTAGATGGTTTGGGCCTTCAGCCTAATTTAAGATCTGTTTTACGCAAAGCCTTTCGCATTTTTTAAAGTTAATGTTACTGAGTCTTAAGCGTTGGGCCTTCAGCCGATTTTTAATTTAAGTTGTTTTGCTGTTAATGTGTCACATTCTTTGGTCCTTCAGCGGATTTTAAATTAAAGTTGTTCTGCTCTTTGATGGTTTGGGTCTTCAGCCTAATTTAAGAACTGTTTTACGTAAAGCCTTTGTCATTTTTTAAAATTAATGTTATTGAGTCTTAAGTGTTGGAACTTCAGCCGATTTTGAATTCAAGTTTTTTGCTCTTAAAGTGTCAGATTCTTTGGACTTTCGGCCTAATTAAGGAACTGTTTTAAGGTAAGGCTTTGCCTTTTAAATTTCTGAATTTGGTTGAGCTTTAAGTTGTTGGCTTTCAGCAGTATTTAATTTAAAGTGGTCTTGCCCTTAAGGCATCAGATTGTATGGCGCATTCAGCCGCTAATTAAGTTCCAAATTAAAGCTGTTTTTTTATTTAAAAAAAAATAATTTTCTTAGCTCTTGTAATGTCCAAAAAAAACGTTGTATGTTCGAGTGCAACTGATAGTCGCTTATTTTGGCCCCCTTACACAACTTAAACTACCTGTCCTGTCCTGTGGATTTAGGGCAACACGTTGACTCCATATTCTTAGATCTCCGGAAAGCGTTTGACACGGTGCTCGACTGCAGACCATTAACAAAGGTAGGAGCATACGGAATAGTTTACCAGATATGTGACCAGCTCGTGGTCAACGGCAACTGTTCTCCAGGAACAAGGGTATTGTCAGGAATGCCCTGTGGGAGACTGACAGGACTGCTCTGTATTCATAAATGATCTCGCGGACTGGGTGGGCAGCAATCTGCTGTGGCGTGCGGGAAGGTATCGTCGTTGAGTGACTGTGGCAGAGTATAAAATGATTTAGACAAAATTTCTAGTTTGCCTGGTGAATGACGTCTTGCTCTAAATGCAGAAAAATGTAAGTCAATGAAGTTGAGTAGGAAAATCAAACACGGAATTATCGAATACGGCAATGCTAGTGTGCTGCTTGATGCGGTGAAGTCGATTAAAAATATAAGCATAACGCGGCAAAGCAACATGAAATGGAACGAGCACGCAAGGACGGTAGTAGAGAAGGTGAATGGTCAACTTCGGTTTGTTGGGACAATTTTAGCGAAGTGTGGATCATTTGTAAAGGAGACCACGTATAGAGTGCTAGTGGAACACATCCTTGAGTGATACTCGAGTCTCTGCGTTCGCACCAGTTAGGTCGGATGTCCGACCCCGCTGGCTGAGTGGTCAGCGCGACAGAATGTCAACCCTAAGGGCCCGGGTTCGATCCGGGCTAGGTCGGAGATTTTCTCCGCTCAGGGACAGGATGTTGTGTTGTCCTAATCATTATCATTTCAGCGCCATCGACTCTCAAATCACCGTAGGGGTGTCAAATCGAAAGACTTGCACCCGGCGAAAGGTCTACCGGGCGGGAGGCCCTAGTCATACACCAGGTCGGATCAAAGGAAGACATCGAAGCAATTCACAGACAAGCTGCTAGATTTGTTACCAATGGATTCGACCAACGTGGGAATATTACAGATATGCTTCGTAAACTCAAAAGAGAATTTGTGGAGGGAAGACGACGTCTTTTTCGCGAAGTACTGTTAATAAAATTTAGAGGCTGATTTGATACAGATTCCAGAAATATTCCACTGCCACCAACGTCCATTTCATGCAAGAACCACGAAGGTAAGAGAAACTGGGCCTCGTACGCAGACATATAGACACATGTTTTTTCCTTGGTTTATTTCCGAGTGGAACAGAAAAAGAAACGACTAAGAGTGGTGAGGGAACCCTCCATCAAGCGCCATGCGGTGGCTTGCGGATTGTGTATGTAGATGTAGATGTCTTCTCTTTGACGTTTTCAGATTCAATTTATAATCTTGTCGAACGAACGATCGACCATCCTAACCACACCTCCAATCTTCATACAGGGTGACAAAATTGCTAACCTTGTGAGTCGAAAAATTCGCTCGGCAGCAGGTGGCGAATCTTGCGTTGCTCTCACTCTGTTGCATGTTACGGTACTTCATTCTGTGGGCTGTGGGTTTTATAGCGGTTTTCATGTCAGATTTTGTCGTGAACACTGCTTAAACTTCTATTCATCTGCGTTCGTCAGTTGTCAAGAAGGTTGCGATCCAACAACAAACACGCTTGTTTTTGACGGTAAGGCCCGTGCTCTGCTCGCGTCCCCGGTTGTTTGGGAATCGGCAATGGTCATCCGTTGGCAGTCAGGCCTTCACGCGGACAAACCTCTCAGAGAAGAGGAAAACCTTCAGTTAATCTGTGCTTGTTTAACTTTCTGGAAAGTTTCACAGTCAGATGCAGCCTAAGTGGAGCCCCTTTCTAATAAGGATTTCCCGGTGAAGTGCTATAAAAACACAGGAAATATCGCTGAAACCCTCCGAAATTTTATCAATGAGTTAGGGCTCATCTCGTTTCCGTATATGCAATGAGACATGATAATTTCTGAATAAGCTACTGAATAAACAAGCTTGTTGCAGACCATTTCGACAATTTTTTAAATGAATTTTGGACGTGCATTAACTAAACGAGTGTTTAAATTTCTTTACAGTGACAATGGGTAGTGATTTCCGACACACTGGCAAGATGATGACTTCACTATGTGTAATGAAAAGCATAAATGTACGAGAAAGTTCGCTGTTTACGTGTTGTGAATACGCTTTTTAACTGTAATGAATCTAAATCAAGCAGTTAGCGACCCTGTCCGTGGACTACATGGAAGCAGCAGCTACAAAACAAATCCACCAAGTCCGCTGTTATCTAATGAACGAATTTTTTTTTATCTGTACTTAAACCTGAGTACACCTTGCTCTACACTACATGTAGTGCTGTTCTGTGCCTAAGTGGGCAAGTGAGAAATTACAGACCATGAATGTTTACATAAGACATAGATCCGCCGCTAATCGCAGCCCACTTGCTTGTTATCTACGACACTGATAAGATTGTTTAATGGCCTTGATACTGTGCTATCTATGGGCTGCCTATAACTCGTCTAAAGTAAAATTTAATGATTGTTATTGTTATCAGCCTACAGAGATGTATTATCTTTTCAGAAGCTCATAAAGAAAAAGGAAAAATCATTTCAAGTTCTTTTTTAACTGTTTTCATTGTTTGCTACCACTTAAATCGTAAATTTGCTACCTTATGTGCAACACCTACTAGAACAGTAATCTGTACATAGAAGAGACGGTTTGTATTGTTTTATTTGTAAATGCTACTTATATTTTCGAATTGTGGTTGGTCCTTCATAACAACATCCATAAGAAGATAGTATACAGGCAGCTAATTCGTTAAACATTCGGTACACGAGTTTCGAGATGTGTGGAATTTAAGATTTACCTAATGTTTATTTTGCAAGGATGCGAGAATTAACGAATATACAAATACACAAATTTGAAGGAAGTAATTATCGTTTCCATTACATTGTTTCAGGTACCGATGCCCTACCATAGCTTATCCTGATGTCCAGAAGATATTTCAGTGCCATGTTGCGAAAGGATAACAGAAAAACTTTGCGCAACTCTTGTTTGTTTTCCGCTTGCAGACCAAACAAAACAAGAATGGAGACAGTTAAAAATTTCTTATTAATGAAGCCAGCGTTGCCACTATAAATTTATTCGAAACTAGTGCACTAAGGTGAGGCGCGCTACACATCGTTGTTCCAATCTCCCCTCAACACTGGCTTCAATACACTGCCCACCTTCAGTTGGCGCCTCTTTTTTTTTTTAAAAAAAAAATAGTATCTCTTGACGTCATTGCGTCAGCGTCAACAGAGCTTTACGTCATTATGATGGTATTCTTTGTAATTTAATGTATATTTTACACATTCTAATTTAAGCTGTTAGCCAATTTGCATGGTTCAAGCTATTATAAAACAAATGAGAGTCTCTCGCAAAATGGTGTTAAAGTATGCATATAGATCACATTTACAATATGTTGACTGAAACGCAGCTGAACCAAGCTGGCGGGCATAGAAGCACTGGAAGTATAAAAAGTGAAATTTTCCATAAAACTGTCAAAATAAAACTTGAATGAAATTTTATAGTCATCTGCATCAAAAGATAGAATTTTTTTGTGCGAACGAGTCTTGAGTCAGATTTGTCAAGATAGTGCATATATAAAGTAACTGATATTTTCATATTAAACAAATATTTTCTTTTAGAAGAAACTAGAAGTCTCAAGCGGTGTATTTTGACAGACCACGTTGACACAGATCACTCAATTGGTTCAAAAGTCTGGAGGAATACGTTGATATCACGCTTGCTGATATTAATTCTCGAAAGGTATCTTCAATAAAATCCATTATCTCGCCTTCAATAACAAGGGGTTCTGATTTTCAATAACTATTAGCGCCGTTAGGCATAATTTCCATAAAGGGAACCAAATGCAACCTTGAATCTAATAATCTGATAGAATGGTTAGAAGTAAAATGACTGGTATGAAGACAGACGGTGAATTTCAATAAATTTTTGTTGTGATACATCAGAATTAATATGTAAAATGATTTCGTACATGAATATTCATTTTCATGGAAATTTAGGTTATAGAAACAGAGTCCAATGAGAAGGAATCAATCAGATATCGATCGAGTGTAAGCTAGCAGTTTCTGGCTGTTTGCAAGCGGTGAATTCAACAGATATGTACTACAGGCCGCACCTGAAAATTGCTCCATGTGACGTTAACAAGTGGAAGTGTGGAACGTAAGTTAACCTTCTGTTGTTTTCATCATCAAACTCAGTGATAATACACAAGGAAATGTTACTAATATGAAGCACTTGCGAAAGCCGATACTGTGATTCTCAGTACAATGTTTATAAACACGCACACTTAGGTATTTTGAACATACCGCTTGATATATTTTCTTTCAAGTATGCTATACTGTCATCGGTAATGACACACTTATCAAGAACCACTCAACAATTTCTCTGATTATTTCATTTACTGTTCTATTGTTGCAACTCTATTGGACTTAATTCTGATGAATCAACAGCACAGAGTAAGATTTATGCTTCATCAGTCGGAAAACCAGTAGCAGTCTGTCCCCATTTAGAAGAAAACTCATCATGAAAACTAAGTAACGCCGAGCATGCCAAATAAACTACGAATCCAGAGATACTGGTGATCCCGACTTGGCCCGGTTACACTTTGCTTTACTCAGCAGTCAAATGATGATACACGCAAAGTCGGAAAGATTTCCTCGCCTGGCAGTGTAACGTAACCTTTATGTCGTATTTCATGTCTTACTGCAGTTATTCGCCTTTTCTGAGTGATAGTATTTAAGCCCTGTGACAGATGTTTTCAATTATGTTTAATTACCATAAGAGATTTTTGCATTCTGTAGAACGGTACTGAATCAGAAAGTAACTTGTTCGAATAAGATGATGAGATTCTGCCATAGACAACTGGCGACGAAAATAACAACACTGAAAACAGTAGCAGATGTCTTACCGTCTCAATTCTTTTCACAAGAGTGCCAGCCACCTGCCGCGCAGTGAAAACGGCAACTAGTGGCGTACGGGAAGACCCGTAAAACGCCATCTTCTGGAAAAAGAGCTTCTTCGAAGAACTTCCTAAGAGGAGAGGTGCATTGAATATGTTTCCTTGGATTTCCTTTGGTCGCATTCTTGAGGACCTAATTTTACCTGGTATAAAGTGGCAAGAGTCAGCTTTCGCGAACTTGATCAGATACCTTTGCTTAGATGAGAAATCTTCCCCACAGTCAACGCATCCCTGCTGGAAAGTTCACTCTTATTTATGAAATGTGGAACAAGTTCATGCAAACCTGTCCTTTTATCATCCCGGTGAAAATATTATAGCTAATAAGCAGCTGTTCCAAACAAACAAAGGTGCTGTTTCACCAAGTCTATACCAAACAAATTTGACAAAATCTGGCTCTTTTGGACAGATGCAGAGGTGGCCTCCAAGTACATTTGCTGCGCCCTTCTATACCTTGGTAGGGAGGAAGGCCGACCAGGCAACCAGCCATTGGGAGAGTATGTCGTTCTTCTCCTCATGAAGCCATTTCTGAACAAGGAAGGAACGTGGCAAACAGTCAACTTATTCGCACCCCTTCAGCTTGCAAAGAAATTTAAACCGAAGTTAGTGGTAAAAACGGACAAAACTCGCTGAAAAATCCCCAAATACGTGAAGAACAATAATGAGTTACAATCATCTCGAAAATGTTAAATCAGGGGGCAACCTGATAGGATATCAAGGGAGATGAATAAGAATGTCATTCTCAGTACACTACATACTGAAGTAGAAGTAAGAGAATAATGAAAACATGAGAAACTGTTAGCTTCTGAAACGCCATAAATTATGATGTGGACGTTTTTGACCAAATGATTCGTAAATATTTAAGGAAGGTTTCTAGCAGGAGATGGCTAATGCGTGTCTTTTACAATATGCTAGACATGACAGAAGTAAATGGGTGGATTAACAACAACCAAATAACAAAAAATAAAATGAAGAGGAAGGTGCTCATTCTTTAGCGGGTGAATGAACTCACGAACGGGAACAATAAATAATAGGACAGGGGCAAGAAGGCCAATCCAACTAAGAAGCGGTTGTAGGACCGGAAAAATAAAAATTAAAAAAAGCAAAAGAAGTGTCAAACTGTAATGCACAAAGGAATTTCAGAAGGATTTCAGTGTTAAAAAATGTGATAAATGAAGCAATGTTAGGAACTTCACAAACAGGCCACGTTTCTGGGTAGACACGCAACGTCTTGTATCCAAAAAAGTAATCTGAAATTCTGGAAACATACCCAGGCTTCGAATAATCCATGTCACCGCAATATTATTTCTTCTGGGATTGCTAGTCCTGTAAGTTTCGCAGAACAACTTACGTGAAACCTAGAAGGTAGAAAATGAGGTTCTGGCGGAAGTATAGCAGTGAGGACGGCTCGTATCTCAGTCGGTGCAGCACTTCCTCGCGGAAGGCAAAGGTCCTGGGCTTAAGTCCCTGACAGGCACACAGTTTTAGTCTACCAGGAAGTAGCAAACTCAAAGTGTTAGGATTTCGGGGAAAGTATTGACTGAAATACATACTCGACATACAAATGGCTGGAAAAAATTAGTCTTACGTTAACGAAGTACGGAATTTAACACAAAATTTCATTAGGGAGTAAATGAAGTGCTTTCCGCTACTCTAGGGACATGGCCGTTCACGGAAATATATTCAGTAGGGGGCAAAATTCTAACATTACCTTTTTTCATTATCAGTAATTCGCTGAGTATGAGAATATGTCGCGCCCCAACAACTAAATTTGATCGGAAGTACAAGAAACCTTCTTGTCAAACATTTAATAGTTATTCTACAATTTTTTTGAGACTGTTAACTTCGACACTTAAAGAGTTAAGCGTGCTTTACCAGCACACATAAGATACGTCGTTATTATATTATTAGGACAAATATGAATGTCACTTTTTTGAATTAAGAATATGAAATTACAGGCTTATATCATGAAAGCCAGTATACCCAACGATTTAGCAAACAGAATATACACACAAAAGCTATTTTGATTTACATACCAAAATTTTTTGTTGATATTGAAAATTAAAGAACTGAACTAGAAAATAATTACATTAATGAAATATATTGTGATACAACAAAAATAACCCGCAAAATTAATGTAGATTAATACTCCTGGGAGAGGAACAGGAAACGGGAAAAAATAAACTTTAAAAAAATTTTATGCCACCTATAGTAATAATCGTGGTGGATACGAAGTCTTTCGTGTCGGAGTTCTTGCACAAAGACGTCGGTTTACTGGCTTGCCATGTTATCGGATGCTGACGCAGAAAGTAAACTGCGAACTTTGTATTGTGATGTTCTCGTATTAGGTGCCATAGCCAGAAATTTGTTAAAAGACATTTCCATTGTCCACCTTGTTTGTTTTACAATCACTGCCGTTTACATCACGATCAACTGATATCAGCGAAGTGCAGTTTTCAAGGGTTACGCCTAACGTCTTAATTTTAAACCATCATACAATGTGGTTGTATACAAATGTGCATATGTTATTTAAAATATTCCAAACTCGTAAAAGAATGAAAGTAAGATTACTGCCGATGTGTCAAACGTACGCAGACATAAAACTCATTATTCTACACGGGATGATTCGATACTGTCTAGTCTTCGGCAATTATGAGTTCAAAGCTATACTGAGAACAGTCACCACTGCCCATCTTAACACACTTATCAATATGTGCCGAGAACATGGTGCCTCACTGTTATATGTCTTTTGTCGTCGAGTTTAACATTGTTCTTATAATGTATTTTACCTCGTGTAGATAAATACATTCACTCTTACGTCGTTCCTTAAACTAAGTTATACAAATGAAGTCAAAATTTTCAAAAGGTATTTTTATACACTCAAATCTGAAAATTTTACAAGCTTGAGGAAGTTGTAATCTGTCATAATACACACGTAATTGGAGATTATCTGGGCGCTTATATGCTACTCTTATACCGCACCACTTCATCAGATACTGGGTAGAAATCTTATAATACATAATTCTATCCATTTATTCAACATGGTTTTCTCTTTTAGTGTTCATATATATTTCAATTTTTTTCAGCCGTTAAATAACTCTTCCTTTCATGCCTGTATGTAGCAATTGATGAATTATGTTGGCCTCTGTCAACAAGCTCCCTGAACATGTACCTAATAATGTAACACAATGGCTCAGATTCCTGTTACGCCATGCTAACTTACGTCTTTTGTGGCTTATAAAAATCACTACGTGCTTAAGTCGGTATAATTCGTTAAATGCGACACTAGCCTATTACATATCCAATCCGAACCTTAGATACACCTTCAGTGCTCTCGACGGTACCTATAGTCGAAACTCATATTTTCTGAAAACTTTGTCATTTAGCACCATCACATGTAATTTTCCCCTTTTAAAGGGCTCTGTCTTACAACTACCAAGGATTCAGCACTCTCAACATTCGAAAATTGACAACAAGCAGTGTAGCGACAGTAACCGATTACTTCTGAACAAAAGCTCTGTAGTTTTGTAACTTAAATTTTCAGACATTAAGTAATGCTTCTGACGTAACATACAAGGGGCGTTTAAAAAGAAACGGGCCGGAGGCATATTTACAGAAACCACTACCTGTATGTTGGAAGTATTGGCCCTGGCTGTTGAGACACTTATCCCACTGTCACACACGGCGATGAATGGCTGTCTAATAAAATTCCAGGGGCTGCGATGTTAACCAGTTCCGCACGTACAGCTGAACGTCGTCGTCCGAGGTGAATCGTTTGCCCCTCAGAGCCTTTTTAAGGGGACCAAACCTGGTGTAACCACAGGGGGAGAGGTCCGGACTGTGTGGAGGGTCGCTGAGAACCTCCCATTTGAATTTCTGCAGGAGTGCCGCGACTGTGTTGGCAGTATGAGGATTTGCGATGTCATGGAGCAGAAAGATCCCACAGGTGAGATTGCCTGATCGTTTTGATTTGATCGCTTGGCGAAGGGTGGAAGTGAATTATTTTTGGTCCCCTTAAAAAGGCTCTGAGGGGCAAACGATTCACCTCGGACGACGACGTTCAGCTGTACGTGCGGAACTGGTTAACGTCGCAGCCCCTGGAATTTTATGAGACAGCCATTCACCCACTTGTGTAACAGTGAGACAAGTTTCTCAACAGCCAGGGTCAATACTTGTAAAATACAGGTACTGGTTTCTGTAATTATGCCTCCGCTTCGTCTCATTTTGAACGTTGGTCCGATGACAGCCGTGGGTTTGGAGAAAATGATTCGGAAATTCGTGAAGACGGGTTCTTTTGTGTGCAACCTGGTAGAGGGAGGAAACGAACTGATTCGACATCAGTGGAAGCATTGGCCGCAGCAATGTAGGAGGAAACGAGTGGTGGTGTGCAAACGTGTAGTGCACGGAGAGTTGCCCGAACATTGGACATACCCGTGAGTATGGTGCTTAAAATCCTACGAAACATCCTTCTTTTGCTATCCGTTCAGAATTACCTATGTGCACTGGTTGCTTCCTGTTGACCTGCCAGCAAGAGAGATCTTCGATTTAGAATTTCCTGTTCGCATGGAAGTGGACAATGATTGGCCATGGAAGATTTTGTGGACAAACGAAGCCCACTTCCATGCGACAGGATATGTCAAAAAATGGTTCAAATGGCTCTGAGCACTATGGGACTTAACATCTATGGTCATCAGTCCCCTAGAACTACTTAAACCTAACTAACCTAAGGATATCACACAACACCCAGCCATCACGAGGCAGAGAAAATCCCTGACCCCGCCGGGAATAGAACCCGGGAACCCGGGCGTGGGAAGCGAGAACGCTACAGCACGACCACGAGATGCGGGCAGGATATGTCAAAACTCAGGATTGTTGAATATGGGCAACGGAAAATCTACACACAAATCAACCAGTACCACTTCATCCTAAAAAGGTCAGTGTTGTGCAGGTTTTGATTGGATTGGATTGTTTAGGGGAGGAGACCAAATAGCGGGGTCATGGGTCTCATCAGATTAGGGAAGGACGGGGAAGGAAATCGGCCGTGCCCTTTCAAAGGAACCATCCCGGCATTTGCCTGGATCGATTTAGAGAAGTCACGGGAAACCCAAACCAGGATGACCGAACGCGGGATTGAACCGTCGTCCTCCCGAATGCGAGTCCAGTGTGTGGTGCAGGTTTACGGCATCGTTTATCATAGTGCTATATTTTTTCGAAGAGAGAGATGCTTCCTGTCCTATTACCTTTACCGTCACTGGTAAGCGCTATGAGTGTCTTTTGCAACCACGTCATTCCAGCTCTACAACAGCGTGTATGTGTGATGGTATCATATTTATGCAAGATGACGCACTTCGGCACATTGAAAATCCAGTTAAGCAGCTGCTGAAGCGCCATTTCGGAAATGCTAGAATTATCAGCTGCCATTTTCCTATAGCCTAGGCGTCCCGATCACCTGATTACTTCACCGTGTGACTTCTGGCTGTGGGGCTATCTGAAAGGTGTTGTGTTCAGTGTTCTGCTAACAAACTATCTGCATTGAAGGCACGCATTGCGCAACACATTCTGAACGTGACCCAGGAAACACTTAGATCAGCTGTGGAACATGCTGTTTTTCGATTTCAGCTTGTTGCAGAAAACGGTGGACGGTATATTGAACATGTTTTGCGCCAGTCACATGGACATTAATAAGCCGATTTTATTTTGATTGATGGTTTTTATGCGAGTTTTAGCCTCAGGACAATTAAAAACCGATGTGATTGATCCTTTTTATGCGGTTTTTGGGATCAAGACAATTAATAACCTATGTGATTGATGCTGTTTGTGCTGTTTTTGGCCTCAGGACAATTAAAAAACTATTTTTCCCATTCGACGTGATATGACCTTGCCTTGGTGAATGGGCTTACATAACTAGCAGTGTCACACGTGTACACCAATGTATACTGAGTAGAGTCCGCAGCTCGTGGTCTCGCGGTCGCATTCTTGCTTCCAGAGCACGGGGTCAGGGATCTTCACCTACCTCGGGATGACTGGGTGTTTGCGTTGTCCTCATCATTTCATCATCATTAATGAAAGTGGAGAGACTGGACTGAGCAAAGGTTGGGAATATGTACGGGCGCTGATAACTGCGCAGTTGAGTGCCCCACAAACCTAAACAAACATTATCATCATACTGAGTAATACAGTTTGTTTAACGCCAGACGTACACCTTAGGCATTGTTGTATGATCCATTTGCCATTTTTAGTCGACCACTATTAAATACTGATGCTAACAGCGCCACCTGTTGCTACATTTTTGAACTATTTATTTTTCTTTTGCCTTACGATTTCCCTCTTCTCCGATAATATTCCGTTGCAATTTGACGTCATTCTGACCAGTGGTGTTATTTCTACAGTGGTTTGAAAATTTAATTATAATCACCCTGTGTTTACTCGATCAGATGTCAACATCTATCCAGAGCGTGTCCGGAAATTCCTGTTACAAGAGAAACCCGTGTCCGGAAAGGTCATCCAACGTCACCCCAGAGTGTCAAAGGTATAGGCGCCGGCCCCTGTATTCCGTGATGATGTTACAAACTTTCGCGTGTGGTGAAGCATAAATGTATTGATTTGAGGTTAGAGTACTTGTACCGTAAACTGACGAGTTCGAAGTTATAAACAAACACCGTTCTGATACCTCTGACTGTGGAATACATGCATCGGTCCTATTACTGGTAAGATTGTAGGGTAGCCAACTCCCATGGATGGTAGTATGGAACAAGACAAGAAAAAATGTCTAGTGAATATGGGCTCTAAAATGCACACCTTAATAGCTATGAGCCCTTGTTGAATAGAGGACACGTGTTTCACACTAGCGAAGATGAACCAGTGCTCATAGCATCCCAGGTATGCATTTTAGAGCCCATGATTAGTAGACATTTTTTCTTGTTATGGTCCATACTACCACATCTGAAAATTGTCTACATTACTATCTTAACAAACACAGTGTCGGTAAAAATGGTCCACTGTCAGAGATACCAGAATGATTTTCGCTTGTAACTCTCGACTCCTTCGCTTCCGAACCAAATCGATACATTTCTCCGTCTCCATCATACTTGAAAGTTTGTAACGTCATCACGGAATCAACTGGATATACAGACATTTACAGGCGCTGGCGCTTATCATTTTGACACTCTGTAGCGTCGTTTCCGGACATGGGTTCTTATTATAAATATTATGTGGTCATTCTCCTCTACGAGTCATATAAGTTTGTATCGCAGGAAGATAGTAGTTTTGTGGGTGACAGCTTATACTGTTTTCTCGATGAATTCATTGATGAAATATTCTCAGACTGTCAGACGAGCGGCAAGTTATCGTTAACTTACATTTCTACGGGTTTTCTTATCTTCACCTTGAGGAGGACTGTCAATTGCTGAAGAGATGTGACCTTTTCTCACTATGGAACAACAGCATCCCTAACCGAACGACAAACGAGTGCCTCAGCAAGTGTGTGTTTCGGCCTGTGGTGGTGGTTGTGCGGCGGAGGCTCTTGGTGGCTAAAGCCGCTTCTCATGTGGAACTTCGTTTAAATCCGCTGTCCCGGGGCCGATATCGCCATTTACTCGCATTTTCACTACGTGTTTGAAGACGATGTCAGAACTCATTGGCACATACAATATATCGAACGTGTGTTGTCGTTGCTGTGATCTGCAAGTAAAGACTTGTCTGCGTGGTTGAGGGGTGTTCTTCTTACGTGCTCCACACAGTACTGCGGAATAAAGAGAAGAGTGGGTATGGTTATAGCTCGATGATACTTTGTTCCAACACAAGTACAGGGTGGCGTACGAAATGTGTTACCAATTGTTTCTTTCACAATTTACGACGCACATTAGATATCCCGCTGGGATCTCTACAGCAGTACCAGCTGAGCTTGGAAAAACAAATGAGTTACGAAATGACGTGTAATTCACGATACTGCCGCTAGGAGACTAGTAAGCAGCAATGGCTAACAATGGAAGAGTGACGACACAGCAACGATAGACAGTTGTGTTACTTTTTCATAAAACGAAAAGCCTTGTTGTGACTCGGAGGCGTTTTCGACAACAGTTCAACACACGATGGGTCCCTTGCAGGAGGACCATTTACAGGTTGTACGATAAATTTGTACAGGAAGGAACAGTATTGGAAGCGAAGCGACCTCGGCCTAAGCCTGTTTGTTCGACGAGCAGTGCTGAAGCGGTACGAATTGCTGTACAGAGAAGTCCTGGGAAATCGTGTAGAAAGGCAGCAGTGCAACTGGGAATATCCAGGCGCTCTGTTCAACGCATTCTTAAAAGTGACCTCCATATGTACCCATACAAGATGACCTGTGCACAGAAGCTCACTGAAGAACACAAGCAGCAGAGACTATTTGCTCAGTGGGCGGATGATAGAGAAGAAACTGTCAACAACGTTTGGTTTCCAGACGAGGCCCATTTTCATTTAGACGGTGTGGTTGACAAACAAAATGTACGCTTTTGGGCCACTGAAATCCCACAAGTAGTTCATGAACGACAACATTATGCTCCGAGGATTACAACGTGGGCAGCAATTTCCAGTCACGGACTTATTGCACCCTTTTTCTTTGAAGAAACTGTGAGCAGCGAGCGTTATTTGAGCATGCTTCGCAATAGCTTCATTCCACAGCTTCTTGCTACTGCCTTGCCCTTCAACACGCAGTGGTTCATGCAAGATGGAGCGAGGCGACATACTGCAAACACTGTGTTGGAGTTTTTACACGAACGACTTGCGGATCGTTACACTCGGGTTTCCATGTCGCATCAATGACAGACAAAACTGGCCTCCCAACAGTCCAACCCTCAATCCATGTGGCTTTTTTCTTTGGGGGTACCTAAATGAAGTTTTTTTTCTCCGAAACGTCCACGTATTTAATGGAGCTCAGAAGACTTATTCTTCAAGCTTGCAGTGAAGTTACGGAAGACATGTGCCGTAGGGTAATCACTAACTTCAGTGTTCATTTAAAGGAAGTCAGGAAACGAAATGGTGGACATATTGAGCATGTGCTGAGTTAGAACAAATCTCCGTGGACGGCTCTTCATTGTAGTATAAGTTCCTTTCAGATTGTATTGACAGTAACGTTTCTGTTCAAAAACAAAATGGTAACACATTTCGTGCGCCACCCTGTAGGTACTTCAATTAATATGAATTAATGAAAAACTCTGTAGAAAAACGTAGATAACATTTCATGCACGTTCCCCACATTCCCCTGTTCCATAGATGAAATACTTCAGTTAAAATGACGTCTTGTTGCTTTTTCAGGTATGAATTCTATAGGTCCTGTTGGATTCGCGGAGCAAATGAAGGAGTAAACACAGTGAGTGTCCTGTAAACTGTGCACCGCTAGGACAGGTCTTTGTGTCAAGGGGAATATGGCAGCATAGGCAGGTCTGTCAAAAATCTCAGATAGGAATTTAGGAGATCACAGGAGTGTCACCTGTGAAGGTTTGCACCTATGAAGGTCTGCACCGGTTACCCTTACTCTCCAGTAGCATTACAGATGAATATAAAAATGGTCCCAATAGTAACTTCCGAGAGACGCCTGTCTAAATTACTTGTTGTTGTTGTTGTTGTTGTTGTTGTTGTTGTTGTCTTCAGTCCTGAGACTGGTTTGATGCAGCTCTCCATGCTACTCTATCCTGTCCATCTTCTTCATCTCCCAGTACCTACTGCAACCTACATCCTTCTGAATCTGCTTAGTGTATTCATCGCTTGGTCTCCCTCTACAATTTTTACTCTCCACGCTGCCCTCCAATACTAAACTGGTGATCCCTTGATGCCTCAGAACATGTCCTACCAACCGATCCCTTCTTCTAGTCAAGTTGTGCCACAAACTTCTCTTCTCCCCAATCCTATTCAATACCTCCTCATTAGTTATGTGACCTACCCATCTAATCTTCAGCATTCTTCTGTAGCACCACATTTCGAAAGCTTCTATTCTCTTCTTGTCCAAACTATTTATCGTCCATGTTTCACTTCCATACATGGCTACACTCCACACAAATACTTTCAGAAACAACTTCCTGACACTTAAATCTATACTCGATGTTAACAAATTTCTCTTCTTCAGAACCGCTTTCCTTCCCATTGCCAGTCTAAATTTTATATCCTGTCTATTTCGACCATCAGCGGTTATTTTGCTAAACTCCTTTACTACTGTAAGTGTCTCATTTCCTAATCTAATACCCTCAGCATCTCCCGACTTTATTCGACTACATTCCATTATGCTCGTTTTGATTTTGTTGATGTTCATCTTATATCCTCCTTTCAAGACGCTATCCACTCCGTTCAACTGCTCTTCCAAGTCCTTTGCTGTCTCTGACAGAATTACAATGTCATCGGCGAACCTCAAAGTTTTTATTTCTTCTCCATGGATTTTAATACATACTTCGAATTTTTCTTTTGTTTCCTTCACTGCTTGCTCAATATACAGATTGAATAACATCGGGGAGAGTCTACAAACCTGTCTCACTCCCTTCCCAACCACTGCTTCCCTTTCATGCCCCTCAACTCTTATAACTGCCATCTGGTTTCCGTACAAATAGTAAATAGCCTTTCGCTCCCTGTATTTTACCCCTGCCACCTTCAGAAACTGAATGAGAGTATTGCAGTCAGCATTGTCAAAAGCTTTCTCTAAGTCTACAAATGCTAGAAACGTAGGTTTGCCTTTCTTTAATCTAGCTTCCAAGGTAAGTCGTAGGGTCAGTATTGCCTCACGTGTTCCAATGTTTCTACGGAATCCAAACTGATCTTCCCCGAGTTCGGCTTCTATTAGTTTTTCCACTCGTCTGTAAAAAACTTGCGTTAGTATTTTGCAGCCGTGACTTATTAAACTGATAGTTCGTTAATTATCACATCTGTCAACACCTGCTTTGTTTGGGATGGGAATTATTACATTCTTCTTGAAGTCTGAGGGAATTTCGCCTGTTTCATACATCTTGCTCACCAGGTGGTAGAGTTTTGTCAGGACTGGCTCTCCCAAGGCTGTCAGTAGTTCCAATGGAATGTTGTCTACTCACGGGGACTTGTTTCGATTTAGGTCTTTCAGTGCTCTGTCAAACTCTTTACGCAGTATCGTATCTCCCATTTCATCTTCATCTACATCCTCTTCCATTTCCATAATATTGTCCTCAAGAACGTCACCCCTATATAGACCCTCTATGTACTCCTTCCACCTCTCTGTTTTCCCTTCTTTGCTTGGAAGTGGGTTTTAATCTGAGCTCTTCATATTCATAAAAGTGTTTCTCTTTTCTCCAAAGGTCTCTTTATTTTTCCTGTAGGCAGTATCTATCTTACCCCTAGTGAGATAAACCTCTACATCCTTACATTTGTCCTCTAGGCTTTTTCGAGAAATATGCAGTATGTATCAACACATGTTGTTCTATCAAAACTAGACATGATTGTCTTATTTGGGAGTTCTGCGATCGTTCATTAAATAATATATGGCGTTTCAGTCTTCGATCGCTATTCTTTATTTCCAATCAATTACCGGTTTCGGGCTAGCTGCTCATCTTCAGATCATATGTTGCAGCTAGCCCGAAACCGGTAATTGATTGAAAATAAAGAATAGCGACCGAAGACTGAAACGCCATATTTTACATGTTATTCTGTTTCCTTTCGTGGTCATATATCGTTGTAGATGATCGTCAAATTAAAGAAATCAATCAACTTACGACAGATGTAATAGACTGATAACTGGTAGTAATATCCGATAACGTGAGACAGCAGATACGAAATGTGACGCTGTGTTGAAGCGGGATACCCGTTCCGCTCGCTGCGAGCGGGGTCCGTGCAGGAGAGAGCGGGCAGTAGCGAGCCGCGAGCCGACATGCGAACATCTCTGCCGCTGCTGTTCGCAGCCATCTTCCTGTGGATCGGCGCGGCATCGAGTCGCCGTTATCCGGCCGAGATCGTGAGTAGTCCACGTCATTAGGCGCTTTCTTGCTGCTTCATTTAATGCGACAGTGACGTTAACACAGCCGATATCGGTGTACGGTGTTACGGGTGCGACAGTGAAGAGCAGTAAATTTTCCGGTACGTTTTCTGAAGTTATAGCAGCTTTGCAGGAAACATTCTGTGAAGTTTGGAGAAAAGGAAAGAGGTAATGGCAGAAGTAAAAATGACAAGAATCGTGAATCGTGCCCGCATAGCTCACTAGGTAAGAAGAAAAGTCGAGGTCCCTGCTTCGAGTAGCGGTCCGGCAAACAATTTTAATCTGCCAGAAAGTTTGAAAAGAACACACACACCGCTATAGGGTGAAAAAATACGTTGTGAAGAATTGTGATCGTTTGACATAGCTTTCCGATGTATTCAGTGATATTATATTACAGTTAACGTTGCTACTGCCGTACACGTAATTCCACCAGAGTGCCATTGTACAGCAAGGAAGGTTCTATATGGTAACGCATAACTGTACTGTTAACGAAACAACTTACATCTGGAGAAGTGGTAAAATTCGTTACTCGTTCGCCAGTAGTATTAGTGTTTCAGGTCTCTGCATTACTTCTGAGAGAACATCTGCTTAGTGCATCGTTTTTATCGTGTGTTTTTTATATCTTCTTACCGTAAGCTGATTTTCAATTCTGCATAATATTTGTACTCAGAATTCTCATTGAAGTATATTTTGTATTCGTTTAACCTCCATTACAGACTACTGCCCTTTCGTGGGAACTTTACAACGTAGAGCAGGTTCCTGCCCATTATTCTGGTTTGTGTTGCTACCGAGCTATTTCTTATGTCCCGTCATTCTCCTTTTTTACTTTTCTGTTTAATGTTTGACATTGTTCTGTAACATCAGATTTTAAATGTTCACAATTCTTCATTCTATCATTTTTCACAGTTCTTATTCCCTTACATAAAATTCTATGATGTAGACGCACAACTTCAGAAATTTATCTCCGTCCTACGTAAAAATATTACACCGGCGCTGTTCTTTTGCTGAAGTAAGCTCTAATCGATAACAATATCTTATGAGATCATTCTTGATTGTTATACTAGTCTGTATCTTCTTCTTCGCTACTTCACTTCTTGCGCTCGCCATGAAATCGCCTTAATTGGTGCAAACCTGTATCTTTTAAAGTAATTGTTTCTGTAAGTATTTTTGTAAATAAACGTCATTCTAATCGCGGCAGCTAATTATACCGAAATTAATGCTTTTCTCTGAAGGTCCTGACAGGGAATAAAGAGAACAGCTACTCTACTTGGGAAAAAATTGAAATAAATACTATAATTTTTTTCAATAAATGGCTCTGAGTACTGTGGGACTTAACTTCTGAGGTCATCAGTACCCTAGAACTTAGAACTTCTTAAACCTAACTAACCTAAGGACATCACACACATCCATGCCTGAGGCAGGATTCAAACCTGCGACCGTAGGGGTCGCGCGGTTCCAGACTGTAGCGCCTAGAACTGATCGGCCACTCAGGATGGCATTTCCTTTTTCTTTTTTTCAAAGCGTTTAAGAAAGCAACATCCTCGAAAAACAATGAATTAATCCTGAATAAACAGGAGAGTAAAGCACTAACTTGCAGATTGCTTTTAATATACCATTAGGCTATTATATTTTCAAAACTTTTTCTTCCTCTTGAGCATAAAGGAACCCTGGATGGAAAAGAAACAAATTGTCTCTTTTTATTTTTCCTTGAACACAGAACTAAAATTATAGTCTTTACATTCAAGTGACGAAGAAAATACTGTACACAACGAAAAATAACTCAGCAGGTTGGTACACGGTGGACCTCTAATCTCTCATTCCTCAGCGAAGTATGAAGATTATTGTTAAAGTCGCTGAAACATGGATATGAAAGCGTCTTGTCAGAGGTTGTTTGCCATCTTGGATGTCAGGCCTCCTTCACTATCTTTTCTGTCACTCTGAGTCATTTTTAGCTTAGATATGTTAAACCTAAATTCTGTGCTGTATAGTTTGTCCATTAAGTTGAGTACTTCTTCTGAGGATTCCCTATTTCGGTTAAAATGGTGTCAGGCGTCAGGCTGATGGATGTTTCTTTTATATTTTCTCTCTATCTAGGTTTGAGATGTTGATTATTCTGAGAAATCTTTCAGTCTCGTATTTCACAGATTACGGACATCAGATAACTACGCGAAATTGCAGATTGTGAACGATGTATTACGTAACACAGACGCAAATACTACTTAAGACATCGAATAAAAGTTGCCCTACAGCATTATTAGGGTTCAGGTAAAAACTTTTTCTGTTTCTCAATTTATTGTTTGGAATATGTTTAATGAAACGACGCACTCCCTTAAAGACATTCCTTAGCTTTTGACGAGTATACTACTGCATAGTTGCTTAATATAGGTTTAGAAATCGTTTTAGAAATGTTGCATCTTGGAAGGCGTCAGTGAGTTAAATGTGTGGTCAAAATCTTCAGGCACGGAGCAGCTTCACCATCGTTGGATAACTACGTCTGCCGACTGCTAATCGGGAGTTTGCCTGCTGTGGTCGGCATACGAGAACGTGCTGTGTTTACGTCCCAGCAGCGGTCGGATGAGAAGAACATGTCGCAGGACAGTACTGAGACTAAGTCGTTCTACGGCAGCAACTGTAAATACGCGCCTACTGAGCACATAGCAAACGTGGAAGAACTTCGGAAGAATACGTTCAGATTTAGCTTCCCGTATGGTTGCGCTAAACAGCGGATAACCGGGACAGACGAGCGGCGTAATATGAAACAAGGTTTTCCTGCAGCAGATAAACTGATCAGCCGGAACTTTATGACCACCTGCGTAACAACCGGTATGTTCACCCTGGGCACGGATAACAGCGCCGGCTTGGAAGCAGCGAGGCCTTGGTGAATAGCTGGAGGTAGTTGGAACCACGTGTGCACATAAAAGGCATATAATTTCTAAAAATTACGGGGAGGGTGGCGATGTGCTTTGACGCCACGCAAATCACATCCCAGGTGTGTTTCAGATCTGGCGCGTTGGGTGGGGGGAGACACGTCAGTTTGGAACTCGCCACTTTTTTCCTCGAACCACTCCATCACACCATCACTCGTGGCCTTGTGACATGGAGCAATATTTGGACGTGGTCTGCAAGCAGTGTATGATACTCTTTGGCCGTCATGGCACGAGCTCTATTGGACCCCACGTGAATCTCCCCCAGAGCCTAATGGAGCCGCCGCCGGCTTCTCTCTGGCCGACAGTACAGGTATCAAGGTTGCCCTGGAAGACGACAGATTCATACCCTCCCATGAGCATGATGCAGAAGGTGTCGGGATTCATAAGACCGCGCAACGCTCTGGCACTGCGGCGACGTCGCACGTGCCCATTTCAGTCACAGTTGTAAACAGTAGTACCCGCATGGGTCGACGGCCGCTTGAGCCCATTGTTAGGAGTGGTCCGTACACTTGCACTCTGCCCAGCATTAAAGTTTGGTATTGGTTCCGCCATAGTTCGCCGCCTGTCCTCTTTTTACCGGTATACTCAGCCTACGACGCCCGGGGTAGGCTGCCCAATCTCACAACGCCTGACCGTGGTTTCACCTTGGTTTCGCCACACATATAGAGACACTCATCACAGCACTCTTTGAATGCCCTACAAGTCATATAGTTTCCGAACTGCTCGTACCCAGCTCCGGACTATCAGGATCTGTCCTCGGTCAAACTTTAACAGACCTCGCGCCTTCCCCAATCTACTTCCGGGCAGCGCGCCCACTGATACTACATACGCCATGAGTGTGTATGATAGCACTCGTTCCTGGTCAGGTGACGCAGCTCCCGCCTGGACGGGTTTATATCGATAATAGCTCTGTGGTTGTAATGTTCTGGCTATCAGTGTACTGTTTCAAAATTAATTTTACAAACTTCACTGCAGAACATGACTCTGAGCACTATGAGACTTAACTTCTGAGGTCATCAGTCCCCTAGAACTTAGAACTACTTAAACCTAACCAACCTAAGGACATCACGAACATCCGTGCTCGAGGCAGAATTCGAACCTGCGACCGTTGAGGTCGCGGTTCCAAACTGTAGCGCCTAGAACCGCTCGGCCGCCCCGGCCGGCTAACAGAACATGAAAAATATGTCACAGTAAATTAGTTATCTATAATGCTTAAAATGCATAAGAGCTACGGGCACATGATCATCTGCGATACTGTGAAACACGTATCTTCTAGTGCAAGTTCTTTGCATTCCATATTTCGGGGGATGGTAGTACGGACCAAAACAATAAAAAATGTCCAGTAAACATGGGCTTTAAAATGCATATCTTAAGAGCCATGAGCTCTTGTTGAGTAGAAAACACAGCGATGATTAACGAGTGCTCATAGCGCGTAAGGTATGCAATACAGAGTCCATGTTTACTCGAATTTTTTCCTTGTTTTGGTGTAAGGAGCCTGCTCCCAAAGTCTGTAAAAGTATTTTTGAAACATGCTGTATATGGTATTCAATTTTGCTCTAGAACGCAGTTTTTGTTAACTCAGAGCTAGTATGTCTACGATTCATGGGCGAGACTAAAGGAAAGGCTGATTTTGTGACTCACTCGGGCGAAATTATCAAGGTACAGTATCAGTACCGCAGGTTGCTTTGGAAGTATGCCCTGAAAATGGTAACGGAACCAACATATGCTGCCGGGACTAACAGCTCAGTGCAACTAGTGATTCGGGCTAGCCACACATTAGAACAACATATTACAGGCAAAACACAAAAACATAAGCCTTGGAAATTTAGGATAGCCCACGAGGCCCACAGTCGAAGCGCTTAGCTCACAGGCAAACGAGTCACTGACAAAACAACCTTCGTTCCGTTTGCAGCCGCAAACGCAGTCGGGAGATTTTCGGCAAAGGAGGGAATATACTTCCTTTCGTGACGTAGACATGCTTATAACTGAATCACCAACAGAATGTCAATTTCTAGTAACCACTGAAAGTCAAAACGGTGCAATCACACCAATACATAAAACGAAGTCATTAGACAATGCTATGTCATTCACCTAGATACATGGTAGAGACAGTCTAGTTCTAAACGAGCCCTGGCCTCAGAACGAGAGGATACTACGAAATAAGAGCATAGAAAACAACGAAAAGTTGGGAAATCAAGTAATAAACAAACTGGAGACCTTCAGCTGTCAGTTAAAAACGATACCAAGACACATGCAGCTGAGAATATACTTTCGTTAATGGAACATAACTGCAAAATTAAAGCCGGTATGTGTGGCCGCTAGGCGCTTCAGTCTTGAACCGCGCGACCGCTACGGTCGCAGGTTCGAATCCTGCCTGGGGCATGGATGTGTGTGATGTCCTTAGGTTAGTTAAGTTTAAGGAGTTATGAGTTCTAGGGAACCGATGACCGATAGTGCTCAGAGCCATTTGAACAATTTTTTTTCAAAATAAAATTCCACGTCCGGAACTGAAGTATGACCCAAAGGTTCCCCGATGTGAAGACGTATCTGCTTAGGCGATAATCATGAATAACAGCAAAATAAAATTTCATCTCCGTAATTGCAGTATGACCCAAAGATTCCCTTTCTGAAGAAGTGTGTGCTTAGGCGACAATCATGAATTCAAAAACGTATGATTTAACTATAAGGAGGGATCAAACAGTTTCCGTTTGAGTATACTGGTGCAGCATATATACAACCTAGCGTGATTCCCATGCGGGTATAAAAGCATCGAAATGTAGGCAAGATGCCAGTATGGCCTTTGACCTGCAACTTTTTGATGCCCCTTAAACCAGGAATGGGCAATAAGTTTGGCTCGGGTGCCCTGCATTAGTTAACTTTGCATTTCAGAAAAGGTAAAAATAGTTACATGAATATGCTGACTGTCTTGGCAGGCAGCACAAAAACCATTAGCAGGCCGATATTTGCCCACACCTGCCTTTAACTATAAATATGACGAGGATATTTTCTGACACCGGGACACTTGAATTTTGACAGCAATTACGAGAAACAGTCGATGTGACCTTTTTGCACGAATTATGCTCTCCTGAAGTTGCAAATTTCACCAGATTATCACAATGGTGTCAGAAGCCGGTACAACAGTCTTGTTCAGGCTCTGCTCCGAGCTGGTAGAGGCATCACATGCCTCTTTCACATACAAATTGTAAACATTTATGCCCTACCAGGGTCTGGAGCTCGGAGCGACGAAATGCAATTATTTAAAGTGCATGTAACCTAACGCCTCACAAATTTCGGACCGTATACGATTGTGATGGGTCATTTTAATTGCGTGCTCGAACAGTGGGACCAAATTCCTTATTTTAATTATTGCACCAGTCTGTAATTGATGGATGAGTGGTGCTAGTGGATCCATTACAGTCGGCATTCAGCTACGTCACAACTGCTGTTATTACAAGTCTTGATACTATATACTCTTACATGTAAGTCCTGTTGGATATAATAGACTGTGAAACACTACCACTTAGTTTCTCGGAGCATAGCGCCTGTCGCTTTCTCTAGCGTCAAGAGTGTCAACTTACTGACAGAGCCAGAAACTCATGGCTGCTAAACACAAGCTATCACACAGAGGGATAATTATACCAATGGATAATTGGTAGCTGCCCCTGCCATACAATCTCCCACGTGACTTGCTGTATCCCCAGACTATACGCAGAAGGTGGAGGACGCAAACTTTCTCAACCCTTCGACCTCAACGACCGAACACAGATCTTAAGCAAAGTCCTAGTTGATAAGGCGTAGGGAAGAGACAGTATACTTACAAGCTCTTTAAGAGATTTGGGCACTTACTGAGGCCACATCACCTGCTGATCTTGACCCTAGAACATGAAAGGGGTGACTGGGGGGCATTTTGCATCGATACTAAACCCTCGAAATCTTACTGCTACATATTTTATTCATAGGGGATATAATTTATAATTTATGTACCAATTAATTACAATTATATTGTTACCAGTGGGGTACCACATTCAAAATAAGAACAAGTGTCCTGTTTTACAACTTATACTAACAATACCAGACTGACGGGAACGGTGAATTGTACCAACTGCGATCATAAATTTTACGAGGGTTTAGAAATTTAGGGTTAAATGAAGTTTCAAATAGTATACGATTACCGGAGACTTTCATTGAGGGAATAACGGTACTTATAGCCACGGAATCCAAATCAGCAATTTTGCAGAATTGTCGAACTATTACGTGGCTTAACGCTAATTTCAAACTATACACTCGGGCAATTAAAGCACGAATGCGGACATTCACCAGCTACCTAAGACAGTACTTATTGCCTTACTGCTTTGAGCCATACTTCGTTCAGTGTATTTTGCACACCAAAACCGGAGTTAGGGCCTATCAGTACCACACGTCACATGTAAATTTCCACCGAAGTTTGAGACAAGGATGTCCGCTATCGGCGACGTTACATGCCTGAGCCATTGAACTACTTCTGCGGCACCTCCGTTCTGACGTCAGGAGCTTCGCGTAAATGACGACCTCGGCGTCGTCCTTGCTGGCGAAATAGATATGCGTCTTACGCAACAGCTCATACAGGGTCATGAAGAGAATAGCGGCGCCATCGTTAACTGGCAAAAATCGCCCCTGCTACAGGTGGGCAGTGAACAAACCATACACCACTCCAACTGGTTCCCACGTGTCACGCTCTGTACGCAGCTCGGTTTGTGCATCTCAGCCAAACCCAAGCATACGTCACATAAACAATGGATGAAGAAAATGCTAGCCTTTTGGATAATCTTGCGGGTGCGCCGACCGAGGTATTTTTAAGGTAGCCGCTGCTTGGGCAATCTGGTCGTCTAACAACCTTTCCAGTGACAGCCACATCCATTTACAAATGCCCCTTGGGTCTGCGCAGTACTCTAATGTATTGCAATATTGTTTACCCGAGATTTTCAATTCCTATCATTTACTGGAAATTGTGTAACTAAATTATTGTTCAACGCCTCTATGCTATTCGACTCGTATCCGTCACTATTCATGCCTGAAACAGAATCCCCGCCACGTTATGGCAGTCGTATTTCATTATTAGCAAATTGCATTGTGAGAGGAACACCTCCACTGATCTACAGCTTTTTTGTACTAGCAAGTATTTCGACGTCCATCAGTGCACCCACATTACAGGAGTTACCCATGGACAGACTGGAGCAGAATTTGGCGCAATGTTCATGAGAAATTCTTACATTCAGATGTCATTTCCACTTAGGTTGACATAATCTACGAGAAGGTTCAATGGTTGAAATGGCTCTGGGCACTATGGGACTTAACTTCTGAGGTCATCAGTCCCCTAGAACTTAGAACTACTTAAACTTAACTAAACTAAGCACATCACACACATCCATGCCCGAAGCAGGATTCGAACCTGACCGTAGCGGTCGCGTAGTTCCAGACTGTAGCGCCTAGAACGGCTCGGCCACCCAGGCCGGCTACGAGAAGGTTCCAAATAGAATGATGTTGCATAATATCAGTCCAACACCAGGTCCGCACTAAAGAAAGTGTCAAAAGTGTCAGTTACGGTATACTCTCGCTCATTTATCCATTTTGAAACTAAGTGTTTAATCATTTTTTATCAGACACAGCCCAGCAGAATTTCCCCTGACAAAGACAACTCACAATCTATTCATTTATCACCCACAATATACAGGAACAACGCACTTTGACAACGTGACTTCCATTAATTAATGCAGAAGAATAGCACTGAATTGCAAGAAATCCTAACAATAATTCAAATCCAAAAAATATGAAATTAAAGATATATGAAACTACCTCCAGCCGTGTTAATTGCCTAAACTCATTTCCATCACGAATCCTGATAGTGGAAAGCCCTTTCTTTTTCATAAGTCACACATAAGGTCTTCATAATACGAACTACAGGAATTACTGCAAGTAGCAACAAAAGCCGGCAAAATAAAAGGATTCTGACTAGTATAGACTTCAACTACTAGGAGGCATACGGTTAGCAAAAGAAAGATTTTGTTGGAGAGCAAACAATGTATTTAGAAAATTTTACCTTATTCATGTGACATCCAGTTCCAAATATTATATAGTTGTCAATAATTCCACTACCCAAACATTATCAACCATCCATCGATTATCATACCTTTCCTTGGTTCTTTTCGTATAAGAAATTTCATCTCACTCTACATTGCGTGTCCTACCAACACAGAGTCTCTACTAAGAAAAACATGTCCATACACTTATGTATCTATTCGCTAATTGCTAGTGCATCCAACCACATAATCTCTTGTCCAGGGCTCAGAGTGGTGTCAGCGTGTTTCAGTGGTGTCTATAGCGCTGCCGACATATAAACAGGCCATTTACATAGCCCCCCTTCTCCCCTCTAAAAATCAAAGTGTTTTGCGCTGTCGCCAAGAATAAGTTGTTAAAATTATTTATATTAACAATATAAAATAGAGCAGATGCACCCAAAGGTTAAATAATATGCTGTTGGTCAATACAGAAGAAATTCTCCTCACAGTCCCTAAAGACAGCCCTAATAATTCACCAGAAGAGAAGTCTACGCCAGTTTTACGCACAAAAGCTGAGCAGCATATGAAAATGCACAAATAAGTAGTAGACAACCATGCAGTCTTGAGGAAGTAGTATTGTCCTCCCCACAGGAAGGTAGTGCTGACTCTTGACATGAAGATTTCAGTTGGTATCGTAAGATTTGTATCATAGGTCTAAAAGAATATTTTTTGAATGATGTTTGAAATTTGATAACTGACTTTTGTGTACTTTGTAGCGCTTATGTAAAAATTACAATCCATTTTTTTATATCACGTCACGTTTTATCACAGAAAAGGATTATTTTTGGGTATAATAACAAAATTTAAGCAATTTATCACATTTTTTCCAAAGTTATAAATTTTTTTTTTATAAATCATGTTCTACACTACATTTCTAGTACTCTTCCATTTCTCTTTAAGCTCATAAGTCCTTATAATAACGCTTTCGCTTTCAGTCGAAGCTTCTTATATTGCTTTTCCTGCTGTGAACTCGTTGAGGATCATCTCTTTTTATAATGCGGCAGAAGTCCGCTATCATGTTGACGTTCCATCATCCTTGATATCTTCTTTCCATTTCTTTGATGTCTTGGTGGAATATTTCGCCCTGCTCTTCACTTACATCACCAAGGTTTGCAGGGAAGTAGTCAAGATGTGAGTGGAGAAAATGAACTTTAATGCTCATGTTACAGACCATCTTCTTAAAGCTGTCGAGCATGTCTGCGACGAATGTCTTGTGGTTTGGATCTCTTTTGTTTCCTACGAAACCGGTAACAACTAATTTAAAAGATGTCCATGCTGCCTTTTCTTCTGTTTCCATTTTGTCCACATAGTTGGGATCTGTCATTAGTTTTCTAATGTATGGTCCGACAAAGATTGCTCCCTTTAGCTTTGCCTCTGGTAAGCCAAAAAACTCTCCACAAAGATATGTTCAACATTCCCCTTCTTTTGGCAATGCCTTAACAAATTGTTTTATCAGCCCCAACTTAATATGAAGTGGTGGAAGTAACACCTTTTTCGGATCTACAAGGCTTTTCCTCTCAACATTTTTAATCCCTACCTGTATGGTTTCCCTCAAGGACCAAGGTTTTTTTTATGTAGTGTTACTTTCTTTCTCTACTGCGCCATTCGCAGAGAAAGCAAGGGAACTTTGTATAGCCACTTTGTTTACCAAGCAGCATTGAAATCACTTTTAAATTACCACATAGTGTCCATTTGTGGTCTGAGTAGCAGAGTTTGCTTAAAACCAGTTCGGGGTTTTCGTAAAATTCTTTTAAGTGAAGCGAGTGTCCAACTGGTATAGAAGCATACTTATTGCCACTGTGTAGAATTACTGCTTTATGGCTTCCTTTTGAAGGATCAGTTCAGAGTCTCCACTCATCAGGAGCATATTCTATTTTGAAACGTGCCATAAGTCCAGCAACATCACTGCAAAACACCATGTCACCTTCTTGAGAAAGAAATATACAAACTCGTTGTACCTCGATCGATACCAAGAAAAGGATGTACCTAGAGCCAACTTATGTTTATCTTTCCATCTAGATCCTAAAACGTCTGCCGATTCTTTAGAAAGGCCTGGTCTCTAGCTAAATCGTTCAGTTCAGGTTGTGAGAATGGAATGCAATCGGTTGTGCCAGGATCATAGCAACCTCTGTCTTGTTCACTATCACC